>NC_071090.1:2300000-3797500 GCF_027358695.1 Spea bombifrons
GGCAGCGACTTTTTATCCCTTCGGAACGCGGCAAAGATTTTTAGAATGCGAATGATAATTCCCCGTGATCCAGAAAGTAAGCCGCATACCGGTCCTGGAGATTTCCGTGAGCGTTAAAACGGCACGACTTCTCTGGATTATTAAAAAGCCCCCAAAAATTATAGTTAACAACTCACAAAACGTTCATTTTTCACCCCGAGAATCTGCCTCTTGACCCTGAGACCCCCAGAATCTGCCTCTTCACCCTGAGACCCCCGAGAATCTGCCCCTTCACCCTGAGACCCTCAGAATCTTCCTCTTCACCTTGAGAATCTGCCTGGTCACCTGGTTACCCTCAGGTTTTGCCCATTTACCCTGAGATTCTGCCCATATCTTTCTTAGATCAACAGCAACTTTTATCTGCAGGATTAGGAAGGGTTAAACACGCCTGTAGCGCAACACGCCGCACGTATGTATGTTTACCTGTTAATTAACAAGGTGCGCCACGAGTAATTCCCACCTGTGCTAACAATGGACAAAAACCCTCTTTCACCTCGTTTGAAGTATCATAATACAAAAAACCAACCAACGTGGCATGCAAAGAATTTATAACGTGCAATCATTACGGCTATATAGCGCCCGCAGGTTCCGTGGCGATGTTACAGTAGAGGGCAGAAGGAGAGGAAGCCCTTAGAAGCTTACAATCTATTATTTATTTAATCTATTTATTAATTGTGGGCGATGCCATTAGGTGCATTCCATGCAATGATTGGTTACCGGTAGGGGGCAGATTGGCGCGGAACCTCATACTCACAAAGACTGTACCAGCAGCAGCACGAGAGATATAGCGTTATCGCGTGGGAACGATTCCCTTAAATGGTTGAAACCTCTTTATTATGAGGGTCCCTTCTTTACTGAGAGGGTGGTAGATAAGTGGAACAGCCTCCCAGCAGAGGTGGTAGAGGGTAATACAGTGCGGGGATTAAACACGCATGGGATAGACATACAGCTCCTGAATCTAAGACGAGACCAACGACTGATTAAGGTTTCAGTCTTTACAGCAGGAGAAACGGGGGCCGAATGGGGCCGATCTGCCTGCGGGTTCTATGTTTCTGTGTAGCGTGTTTGAGTGTGTAATAGATGGGGTGTCTGGTAGGCAATATGTAAACTGCTGGGGATACCGGGGGGGGGGGCTTGCTAAATGAGCGGCCCCTGAGACTCTTTAAATGTTAACCCTTTAATGGCCCACTATGCAGATTCTATGTATGTGACTCGCTATATGTGTTGCCCAAATGTCTCTAACACCAGTCGCCATGGAAACCTTGACATGTCATTCTTTAAAGATACACTTAATTGAGTCACCTGCATTCAAGCAGAGATATCAATCATAACATATTATAGCAAAAGCACCAACTGGGGGTCTTAGATATGATCACAGCGGGGGGGGGATAGGAAGGAGTCGGCTCCAGGCTGTGTGACCCCAAGAATCTGCCCCTTCACCCTGAGATTAGGGCAAATCCCTGAGACTCGGTGACAAACCCGAACAAAATATTATTTTATAACAGGGTCTCGATGAACAAAATCTGAATTAATTAATTTTATTTTTTATGTGGCCGATATGGGAAAATCCTAATTTTTTTGTCTTGGTTTAAAATAATCTCTGATCTAGAAATCAATCCGTATCTCGTTTGTGTCTGGCTGTGGATAATGGGGATTGTAGTCTAGCGCTTGCTTGGCAGAACCTTGTAGTCTCTGCGAGAAATGGATGTTTAGTTGAATTTTAATTTCTTTTATAGATAAATTCTGAAAAAACGTCGGTTGATCAGTTATAGACATCAGAATAAGATTTTTGGATCTTTGTTGGTTTTAATGAAAAGCAGAAAATTTCCTAAATGAACTGGACTGGAGGCTTCACATATTAACCCATTAATAACCCAGGGCATCAGATTCTAGGGACTCGTTAATGATGGCAACCAAGTGGTTAAAAAAACGGTCCTGACTGGTCAGGAGGTAAAGATATTCTGAATGGAGTCACCTGTATTCAAGCAGGGATTCCAGCTGTGATATAGCAGGGAGAAAAGCACCAATCGGAATGCTCTGATATCGTTCAATCAGAGGAGAATATGAAAGAGTCGGCTTTAATTGTTATTTAGTTGGTAACAATGTTTCCATGCACATCATTCAATTTGTTTCATCAACAATGATGTTTGGTCTCGGTTTTGATTACAGGATATCCTGTGTAGGGAGGTCACAAACCAGGACCCCGTCTGCTCGCTACAAACCCTGTTACTTTGTTGTATTAAAAACAAGCAAAAACATACGAGTCCGTATAAAAAACCCCAAAAGAACGCATTGCTTTCCAAATAAGTAGCCACTTCTAAGCTCAAGTAGCCACTTTTGCAAACAGAGATTTTGCAGCATCATTACAAGGAATACAATGCTTGCATCTCCTGATAAAGCAAGCATTTGTCTGCACGGGCTCGGCACAGATATATGGTTTGGTGGTAGTAGTGTCTACCAGCTCTGCTGGGGGTCTATTCCATGCATGTATAGCACTTTCTGATGGTTTGTTTGTAAGAGAGGTTTCAGGCATAGGCCTAGGAGGAAGACAAAAGAAAAATGGTTACCGAGAACAATAGTGCTTTTCAATAGCTCAGTGTAAATAATAACAAGCCAGCTGGCAACCTTACCCGAAGAGCCACGTTGCAGCGCACAGTTCGCATGTCACAGGGTGGCCACGTGGGAGCTGCAATGGAGGTCTACCCACCACAGCATCTCACCAAATGGCCAATGGACCAGGACAGTGGGGCAGCTAATCGGTATAGAGGAACAGTGCCTGAAAATAAGGACTTTACTGCATAAACTAGGACTGTCGGGAGGTATGTTGATAGCTATTTATGTAAGGCATTGAGAAGAATGATATTATACTCCAATATATTATATACTATATATGGTACTCCTATATATTATATACTATATATTATACACTTATATATTATATTATATATATTATACTCCTATATATTATACTCCTATATATTATATACTCCTATATATTATACTCCTATATATTATATTCTCGTATATATTATACTCCTATATATTATACTCCTATATATTATATACTCGTATATATTATACTCCTTTACATTATACTCCTATATATTATACTTCTATATATAATATACTAGATATTATACTCCTATATATTATATACTATATATTATACTCCTTTATATTATATACTATATATTATTCTCCCTTATATTAAATACTATATATTATACTCCTTTATATTATACTCCCTTATATTATACTCCTATTTATTATATACTAGATATTATATATAATTTCTCTGAAAATCAAGTTTTTTTGTGTATTTTTTCTTCTTTCCTGATTATGATCTGTAATAATTGATCCACCATAGCAACCAGTGGAATAGTCCAATCAACAAAATATAGTGATAAAATACACTTTTTAAGAACCAAATTCAATATTTACACCAAACTCCTGTTTCATATTATGTTGGTGATGACACCATAATAGCAGGGGCATTAAATACCCTATATGACATCATCAATACAGGCCAGGTACTGTTATCAAATAAAATGAGAACATTCCGTTTAGTCTGGATATGCATCGGCGACCCAAATTTCACTTAAATATTTAAACTCAATATTTTATATTATATGCTTTATATATATATATATATATATATATATATAAAATATTTATAATATAATGTATTTATATATATTTAATATATTATATATATATATATATATATAATTATATACGTTTATTTATCTTTATATATATATATATATATATATATATATATATTATTTATATATATATTATTTATTTATAGCCATGCCCAGTCAAGGACACTCGTGCAAAGCTGGTCTTTGCGAGATCACTGTCCCTTTAACTCAGCGTGAGCCAGCACAATTATTTATATTGAATAGTAAATGAGCCCAAAACATCATGTCCCGCGTATGATTTAGTATTTTAATTAGTTATAATAAGCAATGCTACATTCTTGTTGTCAAGGAAACAGACATAAAGCGTCTGAAATTGCTTTTTATGTTTATTGAAGTATAAATGGTTTCCATTGCTGTTTTTCCGAGGCAGTTATTTCATTAACAACAGATTTTAAAAGGCCGGATTTTCCATAAAAAGCTTCAATTTTGGGTTTTTCTAATGAAACATAAGTCTTGTACTTCCCAGGGAGCATGATATATATATCTCATTGTGTTCATATATATATATATATATGAAGAAATAGTTTGATAAAACAGTATTTAATGATTTTTCATAATTACAAAAATCACTCATTTCTAATCACATTGTGGCTTCCATGATAGATTTCTGAATAATAAGCATACCTCCCATGTGTCCTTGTTTTGTCCAGTCCCTCTCCCAAACCCCTGATGTCCCTCTTTCCACCCCTGGTGCCCCAATTTTCTAGGAGCTCAGATTTTTTGCCCCCATAATTCCGAGGCACGATTTCCCACATTGATACAATACTCTGTGCATTACATACCTTCCCAGTGTCCCTGTTTAGCTTGACGAGTCCCTCTCCCAAATCCTTTGCTATTTTCCTTCCCTGTGCCTCTATTTTCACCCCCCTGACACCCCTCTATCTTCCAGTGATGCCCCCTCTTCCCTCCCCTGATGCCCCTCTTCCCTCCCCTGATGCCCCTCTTTTCTAGGAGGTCAGAATGTTTGCTGGGTATGAGGGGATCGCAGGGTTCTACAGCCCTAAAAGCCCCGATAATGTGTATAGAAACAGCAGGAAACGGCTTTATAAATTAAACGGGGTAAATAAACCCCATTATTCTTCTTCTAAATGCCCCGCCCAGTAACACAAATACCCATCAATAGGACACAAAGTCACATCAAAAGTCTGGGTAAAGCCCCACCCCCAGCCACGCCTTTAGCCACACCCTCTAAAAGAAACATGGCCAATTGAAGTGTTCGGAGGTGTATATAAGGCATATATTTGTTGATACGCATTATAAAAAAATACAAGTTTAGAAATCCACAATAAACTTTTATAGCTTGGAATGGGCAGTGATGTCAAAATCCACGGTGGCCCTCGGGGTATTTGAGGTGGGGTTTCTGTTTTTGACCCTAAAAAAGGCTACGAACCGATTGGTTAACGGAGAGTGCGGCTGGAAAAGCGTTCCTCTCTCTCCTATTTACTTAAGCCGTAGAAGTTACTGGCAGGTGGATCAAAATATTATCTTCCTGGCCGGATCTGGAGAAACCCGCGAGACGTTTGGGGCCCCGTCCCTCTACTCCGTCTCCAGCCAAACGTCCGCACACCTGTGAAAACACGGCAGCCGAGATGTGTAAATTGGCTTTCGCCGATCGCTCGGTCCCCCCCCCCCCACCGCTGGTGAAATGACGAGCCTTTGGTTTCCCGGCTTCCTGCTTGAGGCGAGGAGAATTCTAGAACCATTTTAACTCCTCAGGCCCCGGACGGCCGTACGAATCAAAATGCCGGACAGCAGGGTTCTAGAACATAAATGCGGATGTTATATATTTTTTTTAAGACAAAGTTCAGCAGTTATGACGTTTTTGCGTAATTAATTCGCTATAAAGTCACTATTTCCCAGAATGCACCTGACACCCTGTTCATGGTTGGCTAACAGACATCTTGGGGCACAGGAAGGACTCCCCGCCTGTCCCACCCCGAGCCAGATGGGCTCCAAAGCCTGCAAGGGTCCAGACAGGGGTAGCACGCCTAGGTAGTGGTGGCCCATGACAGATCAAGGAGGCCAGACACACTTTGTTTAAATCCAAAATACATCTTTTTATTTTTTCTTACATTTTTCAGTTTATGTTTTGTTTTATTATAATTATTATTATTGATTGTTTTATATAGCGCCATTAAATTCCGTAGCGCTGTTTTCAGCCTTTAGGTGCCCTGGTGACATTTCTTGGGTTTTTTTATCGCCGGAGGACGAAGAGAGAGGATTTCTCTTTATGTGTTTGGAGGCACAGAGTGACTGGTCAAGCTAAACAGGGACACTTGGCAGGGATGTAGTACTAGAATCAGATGATGATGCCACATTAGATTGCAGAGGTTACCCGGTGAGGAATTTCTGGTAAAATTTGTGGAATTTGCCTATTTTTACTTTTATTCTTGTGGGAACTAAGGATTTTATCAGCCATTAGTTTATTCTCATGTATATAGCACTTCCTGTCCGTGGCAAAGATTTAAAGGCTTTCCGTGCCCTGATTGGCCCAACAGGAAACCAATCAGAACACCCTGTGATATTGTTTCTTCTGTGTCCTTTCCTTACCTCTTTTCTCTAATATATGGAACCTTTTGAACTATTTTATTGCCTTGTTTTGCTGTAACAATACAGTAGCTGTAAACAATATAATAACGTTTGTATTGTTACAATAACACTGGATAGAATAACATGCAATATTTCGATAACATTCTGTATTTCTACATCTCATTCTAATTCTCATATATCTGCAACGATGTAACAAATGTTTCAGTATAGTGGGGAGAGGACTCTTACTTCTTAAAGGGGAACACACCTGCATAATCTAATGTTTTCAGGCAGCTGCATATCAGCCATTTGTTTTCTCTGTTATCTGAGCCCCGATCTACTAAACCCCCCGACTCCTTATCATACCGCCTGTGGGGAACAATAGAATGGCTCAGTCTTAATAGCTCAGTCGGACTCTCTGACTAATGAAAGGCTATGGAGGAAAGGACTTCATTAGCATTGTCATAAAGCATCAGCTCAGTGTGGTGTTTGAGCAGAAAAATATCACATGAATGACAACAACGGCACCTCCAGGTCTGCAGATAAAGGGAGTTTATTGGGGCAAAATTAGATAAAACCAGGTTTTTGTCAACAGCAGCTGATATTATACAGCACTGGGGGTTATTACTGTATACAGCGCTGGGGGTTATATTACTGTATACAGCGCTGGTGGTTATTACTGTATACAGCGCTGGGGGGTTATTATTTTATACAGCACTGGGGGTTAAATTACTGTATACAGCGCTGGGGGGTTATTACTGTATACAGCGCTGGGGGTTATATTACTGTATACAGCGCTGGGGGTTATATTACTGTATACAGCGCTGGGGGTTATATTACTGTATACAGCGTTGGGGGTTATATTACTGTATACAGTGCTGGGGGTTATATTACTGTATACAGTGCTGTGGGGGTTATTATTTTTTACAGCGCTGGGGGTTATATTACTGTATACAGCGCTGGGGGTTATATTACTGTATACAGCACTGGGGGGTTATTACTGTATACAGCGCTGGGGGTTATATTACTGTATACAGCGCTGGGGGTTATATTACTGTATACAGCGCTGGGGGTTATATTACTGTATACAGCGCTTGGGGGTTATATTACTGTATGCAGCGCTGGGGGGTTATATTACTGTATACAGCGCTGGGGGTTATATTACTGTATACAGTGCTGGAGGGTTATTATTTTATACAGCACTGGGGGTTATCTTACGGTATACAGTGCTGGGGGTTATATTACTGTATACAGCACTGGGGGTTATCTTACTGTATACAGCGCTGGGGGGTTATATTACTGTATACAGCGCTGGGGGAGTTATTATTTTATACATCGCTGGGGGTTATTACTGTATTCAGCGCTGGGGTAAAAGCTCAAGGAGAATTTTCCCCCTTTTAATGCTCTCATTATGGAACCTATTTTGCATTAAAATTGGTACTTGGACCCCCTGAAGCTTCTCTGTTAAAGTAATGCCGCAGGCAGCGAGGGGTTAATTGTTTTTCTCCGTTGGATTATGTCATCGTTGTAGCCAGACGCTCTTAGCGCTGGGATCTGATGAAGTCATGCAGTTTGCAGTTTTGATGAGGTCAGTCGCAGCACAGAGCCGGGATGCAGCCTTTTACTCCGTACCTGTAAGAGACATTCGCAGCTGCGGCCCGAGGGCCACGCGGACCTCAAATAGAGAATAGCAACATTTTCAAAATTTCATTTTTTTTTTGTTGCAATTATCAAAAAAAGGCAACTTAAACCTAATCCCCCAGAATCTACCGCAATCCTTTAGGAGACAGTGTCAGATAGATATGGGGTCATTTTGTGTCTTCTTCTATTCACTTAAATTACTCTTAATAACAGGGAGCAGCTACACTAAAAAAAAGGATTTTATTTTCCAGGACCACGACTGTGTTATTGAAGGATAATTATTCAAATAAACTGACTGGTGGGGATTTTTATAATAACTCTAATAGATTCTGTACGTTTAAGGATATATTTTTTTGCATTTTATGCAAATATACATGTTATTTCTGCAATATTATTTTTATTAAGGCAAGTGGGCACAATTTGGGGGGTTATTGCCCTATCATTGATTCATACAAAACCTGCTTCCTGTAGTAAACAATTGAATAATCAGTCTTAATCACCCAGGTGGACTCTCTGACTAATGACAGTCTATGGAGGAACGGACTTTATTATTACTGTATACAGTGCTGGGGGTTATATTACTGTATACAGCGCTGGGGGTTATATTACTGTATACAGCGCTGGGGGGTTATTACTGTATACAGCGCTGGGGGGTTATTACTGTATACAGCGCTGGGGGGTTATATTACTGTATACAGTGCTGGGGGGTTATATTACTGTATACAGTGCAGGGGGTTATATTACTGTATACAGCACTGGGGGTTATATTACTGTATACAGCACTGGGGGTTATATTACTGTATACAGCGCTGGGGTTATATTACTGTATACAGTGCAGGGGGTTATATTACTGTATACAGCACTGGGGGTTATATTACTGTATACAGCACTGGGGGGTTATATTACTGTATACAGTGCAGGGGGTTATATTACTGTATACAGCACTGGGGGTTATATTACTGTATACAGCACTGGGGGGTTATATTACTGTATACAGTGCAGGGGGTTATATTACTGTATACAGCGCTGGGGGTTATATTACTGTATACAGCGCTGGGGGGTTATATTACTGTATACAGCGCTGGGGGTTATATAACTGTATACAGCGCTGGGGGGTTATATTACTGTATACAGCGCTGGGTGTTATATTACTGTATACAGTGCTGGGGGTTATATTACTGTATACAGTGCTGGGGGGTTATATTACTGTATACAGCGCTGGGGGTTATATTACTGTATACAGCGCTGGGGGTTATATTACTGTATACAGCGCTGGGGGTTATATTACTGTATACAGCGCTGGGGGTTATATTACTGTATACAGCGCTGGGGGTTATATAACTGTATACAGCGCTGGGGGTTATATTACTGTATACAGCGCTGGGGGGTTATATTACTGTATACAGCGCTGGGGGTTATATAACTGTATACAGCGCTGGGGGGTTATATAACTGTATACAGCGCTGGGGGGTATTATTGTATACAGCTCTGGGGGGTTATATTATTGTATACAGCGCTGTTTTTTCCGTCGGGCTTCCCCTTTGAACTGGGAATGCGGGTTGGACGTTCCGTGCCGTCTCCTGATTATCGGTTGCTGTCAGTTCTGGGGATTCTGGTCACACAGTGTCCCATTGAGTGATCCGGAACACACAGGCTTCTGCACGTTCCGCGATGGCAGATGAGGGTTTATCCGAGGACAGACGGCCTTCTGCTTTTGAGGTTATGATCTCTGTGTATGATTAACAGAGTGCGGGGCTGCGGAGGACGACGTCGCCGCTCTCGAGCTGCTGTTCTCGCGGCTGAGGCGTGGCGGGGATTATTCGGGGTTAACAGAGGATCTGTGTATTGACAACAGACAATATTATTATCTTAATTGCACTGGGAGCTCTCCTTTCATGACTCTTTTCTGAGGACAATTTAAAAAAAATGTAATTTTTTTTTTCTTAAAAAACATCTAGACGATGCCCTTTAGGGAGGCCAAGTCTTCAATTCCAAGGGTAGATCTCTGTTTTTTATCTTTATGGATAAATCGGAGAACATAAGCAAAGACCACCAATAACAACACCACAAATCCGTCGGCATATCGGGTTAAAAAAACCTCTACATAGTTAAAAATATACATTTTACCATACTTTTTTTTAATCACATTTAGAATATCTAATGTTATTTCTAAGGGCAGTATTCAATAAAATGTATTTGTATAAAGCCATTAACTATAAGAAATACTTTTGAACAGAGTTGCTTTGAAATATAATTTATCTTTAGACTTAATAATTTTCAATGGCGGGACTGTCTCCTGAAAACAGGGACAGCTGGTCGGTCACCCAACTTTTGCTAAAAAAAAAAAAAAAAGTAATGGCGGCGTTACTGACAGGTAAATATTTGGAGCTCGTCGCGGATTATTAAGTCAGCTGTTCCAATCGCCATGTGGCCAGCGGCTCCTCGCTGTTGTCTTAAGTTAGGTTAGTTAATGGTGACTATAATTCCCATCATCCACCCACACCATACAGCCATTGGTGTGCTCAGGCGGGGGGTACGGGATGTGTGCGAGAGACTGGAGGGAATGGGTATGATGTATATCGCACCTTGCCATTCGCTATATATGTAAATCATTATGGGGCGGAGCTACCGCTGTTTGCCACGCCCACTCTTGGGGGGTATCCTCCCAGATTCCGCTGCATCAGTCCGCATATAAATGGTGAATTTCGAGCCGTTGTCCTCATGTAAACTTTCCGCCCAACACATCTGCCTGTAATTTTACTGTAACTTGTGTTACGACCAACAGAAAACTGGAAGCGTAATTACAACGGAGGGTGTTGGCAATATTCTGTTCTGTGCGTACCTGCCAAGTGTCCCTGTTTAGTTTGGCCACTCCCTCCTTCCTCGTGTCCCCACTTAAGCTGCTCCTGATTCTAAGCCGCACTCTAAAATATGGATGTAGAAAGACAATTTATAGGCCACTTCTTGGTGTTGTGTTTGATAAAAGGTGATATACCAGCTATACTGCTATACTGCTACCCTGAGATGTGTAAATCGGCCCCATTCGGCCCCCGTCTGGTCGCTCATTTCTCCCGCTGTAAAGACTCAAACTGTAACCAGTCGTTGGTCTCGTCTTAGATTCAGGAGCCGTATGTCTATCCCATGCATGTTTAATACCCTCACTGTATTACCCTCTACTACATCTGCTGGGAGGCTTCTCCACTTATCTACCACTCTCTCAATAAAGTGAAAAAAATAAAAAAAAACATAGGTTGCTTTCCTAGCACATTTCCCCATGTAGTTTGGTTGGGATTTGTGTCCAGGAGTGACGGCAGAGAAATCGACAAGGCCTTAGAAGCTCAGAAGGGAGTTGGTCATAGAAACACCACACTGAGCTGATGCTTTATGGCAATGTTAATGAAGTCCGTTCCTCCATAGACTTTCATTAGTCAGAGAGTCTGACTGGGTGATTAAGACCAAGCCTCTCTATAGTTTCGCACAGGTAGTATGGTAAGGAGTCGGGGTGTTTGTCTAGTAGATAACAGAACAAGAACTCATACAAATGGCTAATATGCAGCTGCCTGAAAACATTATATTATGGGGCAAAAATTGCAACTGGGTTAAAGAAAAAACAGCACAAGATTTTGGATTTTTCTGCCTTCTAAGCAAACTTTTTTTCTTTCTTCTTTCTGCAGAATCCACGGAAGATGAAGGGTTAACGCTATGGCTGCGAAACGCTCCCACTGAACAACGAGCAGGTATTTAAAGCACTTTTTTCTATTGGCACGCGAAGGAAGACGCTTCTTGAGCATAGCTGGGGAATACAAGCTCTACCTGGATGATGGGAATTGTGGTTAGCCCAGCTGGCTATCCCATATTTTCTTATCTCTGCAGCCCAAACCAGGATAGATAATTAAAGTATTTCCAGGACTTTGAGATGTTTCTCTTATGGAATTTTACTTTGGATATTATTGGGACTCGTTTGCTTCTGCAGAAAAGTGCCTTGTGGTGCCTTAGAGAGCAGAATCTGCATAATTAAAGGGGCAGCCAGCTTCATGGGCTAGGGGACAGTCGGGGGCAATCGCTATGATGTATCAGGAGAATGTAATTGGAATTTGCTTCATAGATCCTTATAAATCAGTAAAAATACATGATAGTTGTAATGACTTGCATTTCTAAAAATATTATTATTTTATTTATAGATATATATATATATATTATTTTATTATTTTATTTTTATTTTTATATATTATATATTATTTTATTTTTATATATATTATATATTATTTTACTTTTATATATATATATATATATATATATATATATATATATTAGTATTATGAATTATCCTCTCTGATTTTCCAGCAGGTGTGCGTAGAAGTGGGATTAGAGCTTTAATAAAGGGCCACTGTTGCCTAGCTATACGTAGCACTCATTATATATATCTAAGTAAAATATCTTGGGCGTTTTTGCGTTGTCTCTTACTGCTTGTGCGTTTTCGGATAATGTACAATAAGCAACAGGCTTATTCACCACTTCCTATGAGATAAAATTCATATGATTCGTTACCAGATACGCGTGGATATCTTTAAATGTTAGCCCTGTGCTTTAATAAAAAAACAACATGAAACAGAAACGAGAAAAAGCTAATCTCCAACCATTTAATTTCTTACTAGTTTTCAAGAATTTGGCACTGTTTTCTTTTTTACCCCAGTCGTAGTTTTTGCCCCCATAATATAAAGTTTTCAGGCAGCTGCATATCAGCCGTTTGTATGATTCTCGCTCTGTTATCTGATCCCCGATCTACTAAACCCCCCGACTCCTTATCATACTGCCTGTGGGGAACAATAGAATGGCTCAGTTTTAATCACCCAGCCGGACTCTCTGACTAATGAAAGTCTATGGAGGAACGGACTTCATTAGCATCGCCATAAAGCATCAGCTCAGTGTGGGGTTTGAGCCGAGAAAGTTACCCAAAATATCACATGACTGACAGCACCGGCGGCTCCAGGTCTGCAGATAAAGGGAGTTTATTGGGACAAAATGAGATAAAACCAGGTTTCTGTTAACACCGACCGCCAGTACTGTATACAGCGCTGGGGGGTTATTACTGTATCCCCCCCCAGGGGTATATTGTATACAGAGCTAGGGTTCTGCTCAGTGAGGATTTTTTTCCTCCCTGGGACTTCCCATTGAAGTTTTTTAGGCATGCGATGTTCCTCTCTAGTGCCCGGCAGCCGAGGAGGTATTTCTGTTTATTTAGTGGAGTGCGAGCCACGCAGTTTTAATCCAATTTCCACCGGCATCATGTATAAGGAAGGCGAGCAGATATTAGAAATTAAACATTTCAGAAGAGGCTGTCCTGGTTTAACCGCTTGAGTCCCAGAGCTATGCCCATCACCATGCGGTTACAGAGGTTTTTTTTCTTCTGTAATTCTGGTTTTTGGATTTTCCCGAAGTTGCATATTTTTCTTGACTCCTGGGACGGACACACAGCCCTCGCATTATGTCTTATTAAAAAGTCTGACAGGCTGCGAAGCTAATGAACTCAGCGTCTGCGGACGGACGCGAAGAGTACGTCTCAATTTCCAGCGGGGGGGGGCCTTCCTTGCAGCCAAAAGTACATCGCTCAGATATCGAGTGATCGCTTCATCCCTTTCTAGTCTGTGATTAAAGGACATTTCATATCTCAGATTTATAGAGTGATTAAAGGAGATGCAAAAAAAAATCTTAAAAATAAAAGTTTTTTTTTAGGAAACGCAGCCGTCGGCACAGCCAGAAGCAGGGGGCAATAAGAAGCCTCGTGTATCTATTACTTAAAAGTAGTGTGATTAACTTAATAGGCAGTATGCACTCGCTTGTAGCTTAAAAAGAATATATAAATAATATATAACATTATAAAACATATATATATTTCTAGGAATATTTTTAATTTTATATAATATTCAAATATTATATAAAATAATAGAATATTATTATTATTATTATATAATTGTATGATATTATTTAAAATAATAGAATATATTATTATTATTATTTTTATTATTATATAATTTTATATTATATAAAATAATAGAATATATTATTATTATATAATTGTATGATATTTAAAATAATAGAATATATTATTATTATTTTTATTATTATTTAATTTTATAATATTATATAAAATAATAGAATATATTATTATTATTATTATATAATTGTATGATATTATATAAAATAATAGAATATTTTATTCTTATTATATAGTTTTATAATATTACATAAAAAAATATAATCTATTTTTAATACTTTATTCCTATATATTCCATTGTTCTAAACAAAAATACCCAGTGAGAGATTATTATTTACCCAGAGATCCGATCTATATTAAAAAAAAAAAACAATTCTGGAAAGGGTTTACTTTTTATTATTTATTTTTTACATTTAAAGGCAATGTATTTATGGGATGCAGGCCTTTGGGCTTCAGAATTCTGGGATTTACAAAAAAAAAAGACAAAAGTAAACTTTTGGCACAAGAGGATCGGAAATTGAAAATTGATTTAAAACTTTTTGCTAAGCCGTAACACTTCTTGCGTGCGCTTTCTGTTGTGTTAATGCGCATCCGGTACAAAATTACTATTAAAACAAAACCTTATACCTTGTTGAAATGAATGTTTTATGGTCCCCTCAGCTCATGGTTTTTCTCACCCCGCGCGTGGGCCGACTCCCTATAAATACACATGTATAATCTGGCCCATCTGGAAACGCAAAATACCTACCTATTTCCTTTTTTAAAATAAAAAAGGCTAGTTAAGGACTTTAGTTATTGCCACTAATAACAATAATAATTTATTAGAGGCGTTTGACATTGTTTTCAGAATTTCCATACAAAGACAGTCAGGTTTTTCGAACGCGGCTGTAAAAAAAACATTGCGTTTTGCTGTTTATAACAGGTAGTGTACAGAAGTTTTACTCTACTGAAAGGGTGGCGGATAAGCGGAACAGCCTCCCAGCAGAAGTGGTAGAGGGTAATACAGTGAGGGTATTAAACATGCATGGGATAGACATACGGCTCCTGAATCTAAGACGAGACCAACAACTGAATAAGGTTTGAGTATTTACAGCAGGAGAAACGGGCGACTAGACGGGGGCCGGATGGGGCCAATCTGCCAAATTTTTACCTGCATGTCTCCCTAGGGAAGATAATTTTGGGATAAGAGGTACTTCTTGTTCTAACCCTCGTCTTGTAAATGCCTCCCTTTTAACCTTGAGATATGTTTAGTCTTCTACTATGGATCCCTCGCCTGCTTGGCTTCCATGACGCATATATTATGAAGTCTTTCTGTCGACCAAACAAAAAAGTATTATCTGTAGTTTTTTGTGGCATGATCTTCCATACTTCAAGCATTACATACCCCCAAAGTCTCCCTGTTTAGTTTGTCTCCTCCTCTGATGCCCCTCTCTCCTCCCCTGATGCCCCTCTCTCCTCCCCTGATGCCCCTCTTTTCTAGGAGGTCAGAATGTTTGCTGGGTATGAGGGGATCGCAGGGTTCTACGGCCCTAAAAGCCCCGATAATGTGTATAGAAACAGCGGGAAACGGCTTTATAAATGAAACGGGGTAAATAAACCCCATTATTCTTCTAAATGCCCCGCCCAGTTACACAAATACCCCGCAATGGGGCACAAAATCTGCACTGAACATCGAAGGAGCGAGAGGCAATCTGTGATGAGGTCATTTTGAGGCCATAACGGGTCGTTGCCAGATGGTGGATCTCAGATGACACACGGGGCCATGTGAGTGGAATAGGTAAAAATCCCACCAACTATACCACAAAGCATGGAACGGTGGGTCATCTCATCCCTGACCCTCAAAACATTGATATTTGGGACCCTCTGCTTCTTAGACCAATAAAACACGAAAAACATAACTGACAACCAATTACGGGCAGCCGCTTCATAGCCGTCCTACGGCGCGTCGCCGGCTCGGGAGCATCTCGGGTTTTAGCTCTCTTGAGCCATTTCAGACGAAGAATCTCCATCAACACATCAGTCCGATCCGGCCCCTAGGGGAGTCCAGAAACAAAGTGAACGAGGGAACCCACAAACCCCAAACGTACGTTTCAGCCGTCACTGGCCACTTCAGGGACAATTTCCTGCATTTGCGTTATATCCGAAATCCCATAACGATATACAGCGATCAGCCATATAACATCAAGACCACCTGCCTAATATTGTGTAGGTCCCCTTTTTGTTCCTGACCCGTCGAGGCATTGTGTATAGTGTTACCAGCGCCCCGGTGTTTAAAGTGACGTTAAGCTTTACTCTCCCCACTCATTAGGCAAACCTTACTCATCTTAAACATTTTAATAAAAAAATCTCTATTACAGTGAGGATCCGGCAGCGTGTTATGTACACTGCCGGTGCCCACACTGTCGAGGAGAAGGAGCAGGCAGCCAAAAGTGGCCGGCTGCAAGATCGCCAATACGCTTTCTGTACTCAGATGCTTAAGATTTATATATATATTTATATATAAATAAGTTTAATGTCACCTTAACCCTTTAATGACAAACCCCGTACATGTACGGGCTCAAAATGCATTGTTTTCAATGGGTTTAGGGACCGCCCATTGTCCTTAAGGGGTTAAAGCCTGTTAGAGTGGCAGCCCCTGTGCTTAGAACACAATGTGTTACAGCAGTTTTAGGGATTCGCACTGGGGAGGAATAATAATGCACAGCCTGAGAACAGAAAGTTAAGATTGCTGCTTGCATTGTGTTTTCTGCACACATGAGGTGTTTTTATTTTTTAGATCTATTTCTTTGTTTTGTTTTTTTTTGCACAAGTTTATTTAGTGTATAAAATTGTAAAATGTAAGATTTGCTTTAATAAAAAAGAAACCCCCAAAACATTATTTGCTTCATTTCGACAGGGATTCTGTTGTTTAATTTTTTTTTATTTAAAAGTTTTTACCGATATCGGAGACTTTAAAATGAATTTGCTGCCGGAATCATACATTCGGTTTCAAGAAGGAAATTAGTTGCATCCTGCAAGTAAAAAAAAAATAAATTAAAAAAACCACCATTAAAATGTCTGCCGCGACCCGCACCTTGGAGCAGATGTTTGCCCCTTTTGTCATCCGTTGTGCAGCCGAAGGGCCATTGTTGTCATACGGCAGGGGTGTCGGCGTATCCTCATATAACCTGCGCGGCGGTATACAGAGAGCTTCCTTGGTTACCCGGCACAAAGGGTTGGGTTGTTTGCTTATCTGACAAATGTTTTCCACGCAAACACCAGACAAGAATAGAATTGAGTTAGGCTTTGAGTGCTCGGGGTTTAACCCTTGCAGCCGCAGGGGCCAGGAGGAACGTTCCGCCGGCAAAGCAAATCGTAGAAAGAAAACGCAGTCGGAATTTTGACGGTAAATTCAATCGTTTGAATTGTTTGAATAAGTTCCGCTTTTGGAAACATTGTTGCAGTTTTTCATAGTTATCGATATCTGGTTTATTTTAAATTATTTGATGCATTCAGTTGGCAGTTATATACGGTATATTGATGATATTTTCGGGAATGGTGTTTGTTGCTGGCGGTGCCCTGTTAAGAAGGTTTGTGAAACGCGCCCTTGTACTCGGTGAAATGCGTGGGCCGAGGGTAAGGGCGATAGATGGGTGAGGTTTTCTGTAGAGCAGAGGTTTGTACTTATTGCATTAAAATCTAAAAAAACCAAAGCTTCATGTCTCACAGCCCCCCCCCCCAATATTTCTGGTGCCATAGAGGTGGGGAGCGGCATGGCCGGCCCCTGAACAGCCACTTTGTGGCGCTCAACCTGCAGAGCTTAAGGTGGCCACATTAGAGTTACAATGGAGATCCCGATTGATTCCCAACTCCTTGGGCCGGTCAGTGGAGACCAGAAGGTCTCCCCCAACCTGATCGGAAAAAATCCTCATTGTAGGGAAATGGTTAAAGGAGAACTCTTAGATTCTGTGCTTGGTTCTAATTCTTACCGCTATGTACAACATAATTATTAATTATAAGCGATATCCTGCCTGGTCTGAGCACAGGGGATTGTGGGAAATGCGGGGATTTGCATGAAGTGCCCTGGCTGTGCCTTTTAGGGGGCCGGAAAATACCAAATACCGGAAAATACCAAGGTGGCTGATCCGTGGCGCTCGCAAATAAACCTTAGCAGATCCATCACTTTATCCATTTCTTGTGGTTCAACTAGCATGGAAACCAGTTTCTATGGCAACAACCTATCATTAGTATCCTTATTATTATTAATTATTATCATCACTATTATTTTTATTATTATTATCATTATTATCACTATTATTTTTATTATTATTATCATTATTATCACTATTATTATTATTATTATTATTATCATTATTATTAATATTATTATTATTAATTATTATCATCACTATTATTTTTATTATTATTATCATTATCATCACTATTATTATTAGTATTATCATTATTATTATCACTATTATTATTATTATCATCACTATTATTATTATCATTATTATTATCACTATTTTTATTATTATTATTAATATTATCACAAGTTATAGGTGTTTTCGATGCCGGATTCATGGTTTTATGTCAGATGTGACGGTTCCCCTAAACAGAAAACGGAGTCGGACTGTTTTGACTGTCAGGAAACCGCACGATATTGGGCAAAGAGGAACTTTTAACAATGGCTTCGATGTTCTAACTGCGGCATTTTGCATTTACCCCTCGTGTGCTGAATCTGGGGCAGTCAACAGCAAAAAAAGGGCAGAAAAAGGGGCGCTCCAGCCATCCTGTGCACTTAAATTCAAATGATAGCGCAGGGACCCTTTAAATCTTCATGATGCCCCCTTCAAAATGCATGGGGGGGATTCTGCAGATCCCCCCCCAACGCATTTGCCCTTTTGGCCAACCAAAGAGGGGGGTGGCACATGCGCAGAAAGCGCTCCTATGGATTTCCTTTACGTCTTGGTGTATCTTTGCGTGTATTTCGTGTTCGCGGGACCAGGCAGAGCCTCTGAACCCGGGGTTGTTTGAGGACAAAGACTGTTTGCATACTCTGTGCTTTGACTGCAAACAGCCGATATAAACACGTCCTTCCTTACATTCCTTTCCGCCAATATAAATAACTTGTTTATCATTTTTCTAAAGATCGGTTGATAACCCCTGATCCATCGGGCGCCGTGGGCTAAAATATAATGTTTTATTTACGTTCAGGCCGGACGGGCTTTATCTGGCGCTGTATAAAAAAAATAATTAAAAAAAAAAGGCCACTTTCTCTGCTGCTCGGAAACAAAAAAAAAAATACCCCAAGAGAGCAGATTTCCTCCCTCTGCTGAGGCGGTGACCTTAAAAATAGCAGGGGCCGACATAAACACCGAGAAACGAGGACGGTTCTTAAAAAATGCTAATTAAAGTAAACAGAATCCACGCCGAAAATAGATGGTTTTTTACCTCCTGTCGAGTTTAACGCGGCTGGGGGGGGGCTGAAAAGTCTGGTTCAGGGGGGATTTTCCTAGTCGGTCGACGCTGAATTTAATATTTTTAATGTCAAGCGTATCATCCGCCCCGTTCTGTGTTTGAAATTATGAGTAACATTAAAAATTAATTAAATTTATGTAATAAATGTTACATTTATTGAATTCACTTTAACCTCTGAGAGATACAGTGTTTCAGATTATATATATATATATATACATATATATATATACTGCCCTATATATGAATTAACCCCCACTTTATTTTTATACCATGGAACTTTTTCCAGGGATTATTCCTCCCCATTACGTTATCTCTCCCCTATTGTTAGGTTGCTGATTGTTGCTGATTGGTTGAGGCAGCCTTTGTAAGGGGGGGGGATTCCGGACAGGGAATTAATGAAATAATGCTAGTTCTGCCGCAGGCTGCCGGTATCCGGGTCCATATAGAATGATCGGTAAAATGCGTGACCTTGAATTTATCCTTAAACGCCTCTGTGTGGCAGACGATGCCTCCCGGGTCTCTTGGCGCATGTTATGCAGCGTCATTGGGTCTGGAATGAGTTAATATTTTTTGGTAAAACCCTTTGCACGTTGGGAGCTCTGAAATGGAGCGCAGCCAGATGTCTTGCGAATGTTGTAGGGTTTTCTATGCGATACCGAGACGAAAACGGGTTAATAACCAAAGAATTAACCTCAAAATAACATGTTTATTTCTCTACATGTGGTATGTTTTATGTGTGTATCTAGTAATTTGTCCTCTTTGTGTAGATGTGTGTATATGTATGTCTGTGTGTATCTGTGTGTATGTGTGTGTAGATGTATGTATGTATGTGAGTGAATGTGTATGTGTGTGTATGTGTGTATCTGTGTGTATGTATGTGTATGTGTAGATACGTGTGTGTATGTGTGTATGTGTGTATGTGTGTGTAGATGTGTGTATGTATGTGTGTAGATGTGTGTATGTATGTGTGTGTGTAGATGCGTGTGTGTATGTGTGTAGATGTGTGTGTGTGTGTAGATGCATGTGTGTAGATGTGTGTAGATGCGTGTGTGTAGATGTGTGTGTATGTATGTGTGTGTGTGTGTGTATGTGTGTATGTATGTGTGTAGATGTGTGTATGTTTGTGTGTAGATGTGTGTGTATGTAGATGCGTGTGTGTATGTGTGTGTAGATGTGTGTATGTGTAGACGTGTGTGTATGTGTGTATGTGTGTAGATGTGTGTATGTGTATGTGTGTCTGTACAAACAGGGTATACATTATGTGCATGTCAATAGTTAATATTGTAAAGCAGGATTATGTATAACGACCCGGGAGCCAATTAATCTTCTCAGATACAAAATAATATAAATAATAAATAATAATTAATAATTTCATACCTCCCAACAGTCACAGTTTTTGTGAGACAGTCCTGAGTCTTTCTTTTTGTAGGACACCTATTTGCTTTTGTGCCAATTTGGACACCTAAAGTGTTAACGGGGTGTTAGTTATATATAAATAATTCAAAAATAATAGTTAGTTTTAGGATTGTCTTAGATGAATTGCGGCGTTAGTGTGTCAGAATTCCGATGCTGGTAGCCCCTTGGTGTCTTTGATGATTTTTAACTTGAAATATGTTGTAGTCCTGCACATAAGCAGTTAAAAACACGCTCCTTGTGGAAAAAAAAAACTAAATTTGGAAGGGTGGCTTTGAGAATCGAGCGATCTGGTCTCCTGTGGTTTGTGGTCTCCCTAATTTTGTTTTTTAACCATTTAATCACTGAGCCGCTCGCCTTGTGAGGATTCCCCGTGTTCATCGAGATTTTCCAAGACAAGAAAAACTTTTCCCATGAAAAAGAAAGAAAAATAAATAAATGAAATATATTAACTCAATGAAAAAAATATCAAATTGTGGAATTCCAATTAAAAGTAAATACTTTAGGTATATATATATATTTATTTTATTATTATTTTTTATTTATTAATTTTTTGTAATTTAAGTTTTTCAGAGAATTAGCATTTAACTCTTTATTTATTTATTTTACATGAATTTTTAATGTTAGAACTGAAACAGGCAATCGGCACACGGCGCTGTACGGCAAACGTGATCGACTTCATATTGGCCCCGTCGGCAGCTTAGCGGCAAAAGCCCCCTTTGGCAGTTGGCGGCAACAGTCGGATTTCAATAAAAAGCTCAATCATTTACTAGAATAATAATGGGGTGTTTTTTTTTACCCCTCTAGCACTCGAAGGGTTACATTCTCCGTTGGCATTATGTTAGGCAGCAGTGCCCCCCCCCCCAAAAAAAGGGCACCCTTTCTGCTTGGCGGGTTAAGAGTTAAAAAGCGAGGGTCGAAAGCCAAGCTATTCTCACGGCTTCTGAACGCCGGCCAGACGCCGCGCAGTCACCGTTGGCAGAAACCCTGCTCCGGTTTGCCCGGGAACCCCTTATCTTTATTAGCGGCCCCCGCCGATACCTCCGAGCGAGGCAGCTACAAAATGTCCGCCGCTGCCTCTCCGCCATTTTGTCGACGGCACTTCCTTCCTTTGGAAGTTTTTTTTTTTTTAATTTAACTCTTCCTAAGCATCTAAGGCGCGGGGAGGGGAGCGTTTAGAGAGAGGAAGCACTCCGGGTACTCCGAACCTTACTGTTATAGATTGTCGTCGAGCGACTGTTTGGGAAAAAGGAAAGAGGGGCGGAAAGAAAAAAATACGCACGTTGAGCGTTTTGGACGAAGACCAATGTGTGCTCTCGACGAGATGACCTTGGGATGCTGCCATCAACTGTTCTCTTTCTTCTGGCATTAAAATTGCTACCGGCAGCTTGCTTTCCAGCCTAGACCCGTCGGTTAGGTGGCGAAACGCGTCGATGCCCCCCCCCCAATGCCTGCAGCACACAAGGGGTGAAATTAACTATTTGAGTTAATAATTATTTCTCTCTTTGGGGGGAAAAAAAGCCAGTTCTAAAGGTTCAAAGCCAAACGCGCACGGCTTATTATTAACCCCTTAATTACCACAGCAAATCACGTGTAAGCTGCTGGACGTGTTCTTCGGTGTTGTGTTATGGCTTTCGTTTCTGAGTGTCTTTTCTTTGGGGCAGCGGATCGCGAGCCCGTATTACAGTAAGCCTGTTATATATCTATAAATAGATTATTTTCTGTAAAATTCTCCCGGTCCGTTTGTCCTGGATTCTGTGTAACTGTGACGCTGCGACAGGTCAAGAACAAAACAGCAGTCTGTAAAGATTAGATAAAAGACGCTTTATCTGCAGAGGGGTCAGGATGAGGTACTGCCTGATGCTGTATACTGGCCAAGTGTCCGTGTTTCAATTTGCCAGTCCCTCTTTGTGGCTTAAACCCCTGTTGCCCCTCTCCCCTCCCCTGATGCCCCTCTCCCCTCCCCTGATGCCCCTCTCTCCTCCCCGATGCCCCTCTCTCCTCCCCCGATGCCCCTCTTTTCTAGGAGGTCAGAATGTTTGCTGGGTATGAGGGGATCGCAGGGTTCTACAGCCCTAAAAGCCCCGATAATGTGTATAGAAACAGCAGGAAACGGCTTTATAAATTACACGGGGGAAATAAAACCTGATTATTCTTCTTCTAAATGCCCCGCCCAGTTACACAAATAGAACCACCCAGCCACACCCCTAACCACACCCCTTAAGTAAAAGTGCCCCGCTCAGCACTGCCTCAGTGTTAAGAGATATTGCTCAGTGAGTTAAAAACCCACCCATATGTACCGTCACGGGGCATTAAACCCACATTTTACCCCGTCTCCAGGGGCAGTTGTTTGATAAGAGCGGATTTCTTGCTGTATGTTATCGGTGCTGTATTTACCTTTTGGGGGCCGCCCGGTCCCCTCCGCCTTCATCACTCGGGGCCGGTGTGGAAATGATCTAATATTTACCCTCTTTGACTTCACTAAGTGTTTGCTCGGGACGTGGCACCTCTGCACCCGGCCCCCCCGTGCCGAGACACCGTCCGCAGGAATTACGGATTTGATGCGGAATGTTGGTTTTTTTTTTTTGCTTTTAGACTCTTGTCACCCAAATATCTGTACTTGCGCTGCCGACCTCCAGACTGGTTTTTGCCCCAGTCTCGGTGTGAAGGGGCAGATTCTCGGGGTCACGCAGTCTGGATCTGACTCCTTCCGATTCATAGCTTCAAATATCCAAAACAGATTAAATAAATCAACTATTTTACGGTTAAAAGGGGTGCGTGAAAAAAAATGATAATATAAATTAAATATATTCTATATATATTAAAATATATTACATTTTATCTTCTTTTTCCTTTGAGTTTAAGAAGAATAAAGAAGGAACGTGTTACTAGTCGCCGTGTTATTAGTCGCTGTGTTACTAGTCGCCCGGTCGATTCGGCGCGCCAGCTCTTACATTCACAGCCAGTTACGTTAAAGGTCGCCGGAGGGCCGACGCGTTTCCTCCATCCGCTTCCGTGTCCCGTCTCCTTTCCCGCAGCTTCAGCTTCTTCTCTTGCCTCTTCTTCTCCGGTCTCCTTTCTTCGCCCGTGTCTCCCCGGTATCTGCTTCGTACACCGGTCTTCCGGTAAAGGATCTCTTGCGTTATTTTAGGATATATAGTTTGCTCCAAGCCCAAGCGGCGAGTCCTGCGCTTTAATGTTACGTGGGAGAGAAACTGCTGGCTCAGCAAAGCTCACCATGGACCAGGCCAAAAAAAAGCTAATGTCCCTCGTTAAAGGATCTCTGCTGTGTACCGGCAGATGGACGCTCGGGTCTTTTTACACGTATTGGGCCAAATATGGTTTCCAGGTTCATGTTTTCAACAATTTTACTCTGTGTTGATTTTCTTGGCAGAATCTGTGTAATTAGCTTTGCGTGAGCCATCTGTGTTTGTATCACGGCAAAGAAAGATTTATTAAGGAATTCTAGAGCGATTCAAATTTCAAAACTAATAAAAAAAATAAATCCTAAAATAAATTGCCGTTGTGATATTTTTAGGTGACTTTCCCGGCCCAAACACCACCCCGAGCTGATGCTTTATGGCGATGCTAATGAAGTCCCTCCTCCATAGACTTTCATTAGTCAGAGAGTCCATCAGGGCGATTGAGACTGAGTCATTCTATTGTTCCCCACGGGCAGTATGATAAGGAGTCGGGGGGGTTTAGTAGATCGGGGATCAGATAACAGAGCGAGAATCATACAAACGGCTGATATGCAGCTGCCTGAAAACATTATATTACGGGGCAAAAAACTACAACTGGGGTTTTAAAGAAAACAGAGATTTTTGAAAACATTTTGTTATATTATACTAGGAATAAAAGGCATTTCGGTGCGAGTTCCCCTTTCCTTGGCCATGAAGTCCGGTGCAGAGAACATTCTGAAAGCGTTACTCAATCCATGGTCTTCAGAAACATTCCAAGGCAGACTAGTCAGATGGCTTAAAGTTCCAAGAAAGGTACAAGGGTTGGGGTTTAGCGGTTAACCCTCTGTGTGCCCCTCCCATTTTTATTGTTCATGCGCTATCCAGTTCCCACACAGACTTCTGTATTTATTGTTTTGTGGGCGGGCTCTGGTAGTTTTCCAAATTATCGACACAATTGTTAAATGATGTCATTTGTTTGCACGTCAAGAAGAACGAGGTCGTTCTCTCAATCACAGATCATGGACGTCTGCTCCACAAAGCAACACTGAGTCGCCTCTGAGACTATGGACAATGCTGGGGGCAGGGCCTAGTGGGGCATCCCCAACACTTTTTTCCCCCCGAAGCTCTTGATAGCATGGGGCACTCCCAACACTTTTTGCCCCCAGAAGCTCTAGATAGCATGGGGCACCCCCAATAACTTTTTGCCCCCAGAAGCTCTAGATAGTATCAGTTTGCCCCAACAGTGGGTGGACAGCCGAAGGTGGACAATGAATGTGTATGCACTATGGTGATTAGGGAGCCATAGCCTAGATGCATTGTGGGTAAACGCCCCACGCTAGTGTCCCTTCGGTGTCCCCTGCTGCGGCTTCCAGCCAAGTCGGAGGTTATGGGGAGGTTACCCTGTCTGACTTTCTCTCGCATGTAGAGCCGCCAGCAACCTTGCAAATGGAGCACCAGTCTTGTTAACATGACCTCCCGATATATATTTACTCCCACCTGTTACCCCAGCGGCTTTCGCAGAGCCCGCTTCCTATTTTAAACACTTGGAGTACCAGCCGACATTCCTCCGTGTCTACAGTTGGCCTTTCTGCCTTCTGCATGGCACGTTATATATGAATTTGGCAGCAACTGCATCCACCGACCCCCCTCCAGATGTCAAGTTCAGCAAAAACATATCATGAACTTTTCATGGACCGTCTCAAAATTCGATAGGGACTGTAAAACGACCGATTATTCCATTAAATGCAATTGTTTTATAAAACCCCAAAATACTAAACTTTTTAATCTGACCTATCAAGGCGTCCTGCAAGACATTTAGAATTAAATGTATTTTCTTTCTTTTTTTTCTTTTTTTTTTTTTTATTATATATAAATATTATTCCTTATTATTTTTCTAGATGTGGGGCGGGTCTTCAATTCAAAGATTTTCCAGTTATTTTTTTTATGACGCGTAAAATAGTTGAAATTATATTACTGGGAGATTTCAGAACCATTTTGAGGCTCTTATGATGGGTTAAATATTTTGGTTATTAGTTATTATTGTTCGGGAAAAATAAATAATTTTTTTTTTTTTTTTTTTTTTTTACAAAAATGACATTCCAAAAACAAAAATGGAACTTTTAAATCATAAAAGTAATTACATTTTAGCCTGAATCTTAGAAATGTTTGTTGTAGTAAAAAAAAAAAATCTAAGTAATAAAGAGAAATCCAACAAAAACCATAAAAATATTTATAAAAACTGCTGTGTGACGATAGACATTATTTAAAGAATTTTTATAAATATTTTTTTAAAAAAATCTGTGGTATTTATACACCAAAAAAAATATATAAAAATCATAATATTCAATGAAATAATATCAGATGATAATATAAATATAGAAATATGATTGGAAAATAAATGTTTTAATTTTTTTTTTTAAAAAAAAGGGATTAGTTTTAACTATTTCAGGGACAGAGGTCTGAATATGTGCCTGAAAACGCGTTGGAACAAATTGGGACGGATTTTGTTATGATATTCATTACCCAAGGACCCGTCCTGGTACACAATCCAGTTTCATTCGTAAACCAAATCTCCAACAGGTGTCCCTCAGCTCGGCAGACATGCTAATTGGTTCAGCCGGGGATACTCTGAACCTTCACATACTCACCTGTTGAAAGCGCTGCTTAGAATATCTCGCTAATCTTCCTGCTCGACTCATTTTCCTCGTACGCCACGTTCTGTACTTTTTATTATTATTTGCACCCCATTCTTTGCCGGCTTTCACTAGAGCCGGCTGATCTCTCCGAGGCTCGGGATACATTTGTTTTATAATCGAAGCTAAAGCTGGATTTGGAATCCGGTATCAAGTGGATATGGAAACATCTTCTAAAGGTCAATATTGTAAAAAACCAAAACAAAACAAACACTTCAAAAAAAATTTAACGCTTACACCTCCGACTTGCATTCCACACCCCTCGTCAAGAGTATCAGTTTTTAGCAAACAGAATAACCTCTTAACATTAAAAATTGGATATTTGTATTGAAATAATGCAAATTTCACATTAAAGCTTTTAACTGGCGTATGATTTAACCTTCATCTCAGGACCATACACACAGCCATATTATTATTATTGATTTATATAGCGCCGTTATATTCCGCAGCGCTGTACAATAGGCAAACAGGTGTGGTGGTGCGTAGCTGTTGTCCCAAAATGTACCCTGTGGCCATAATTTTTTACCCTAAATGTGAATTCACACACCTTTAATCACTTGTTGACCAGGTGCAAATAGTTTATTATGTTTAAAATGTTGGTCTGTAGCTTAAAAATATTCCTGGGTATAGCCGGGAAAGCATCCGACCTCGTGGTTTTGGGAAAGTAGGGCAGGGGAGGGGTTTGATATCAACAAAATGGCCGCCTACGTGTAGAGATTTGTAATTTGAAAAAAATCTAACACGGCACTTAAATTTTAACCCCTGGTTAAGCATGCGACGTTACTATAAATGTGAAGTTTCAGTGCACAGAATACATAATAAATTTCCTTTAGATTCCAGGTTCTTTATGAGAAATATGTATTATATCCACATGTAATCGTGATTGCTGGTGTCTTTTGACATGAGATGAGGTCATAGAATACGCAGGGTAATTTTTATGCCAACAGTATTGATGAGACCCCCCTAAAAACAAGCATGGTGAAAACGCCCCCCCCAAAAAACCCAAAAAACAAAAAAGTGCCATTATGAACTGTTGCTTAATTAATACATCAAAGCTCATTGGTCGGGCGATACCAAGATAAGTGTCTTAAGAAATTCTACTTGGTTTGGTCCACAAGGCACAGCTCTGCTGAGGTTAAATAGTCCTCCATCATCATCATCATCATCATCTCAAAATTGTGTATTATCAACTGATCTTTTTTTTTTTTCTTTTTTACAGGAAATGTCACCGCGTCGAAATATAGAGACCGATGGAGACGAGATAGCGAGGTATGAATATTTTCATCATATGTGCCTCACTCCTACCACCTAGATGGGGAGGAATAAGCAATATTATTTGCATATCTCGGGGCGTCAGAAATACAGGTGGCATTTTTTGGGTTTGGTTCTAGAAAAAGGAGCGACCTGAGATAAAATGGTCTCACCCCTGGCTGGGGGGGGCAGAATCGCCCCCCCCCCCACGTTTGTGTGCCGCTGATCAATGCACAGCTGTTCTCCGCTCTAAAACAAGGCGTTCCATTAACGCTCCGCCAACGCTCCGAGCTTCAATCGCTCAGAAGTTATTGTGGGTTTGACCTCGCCAAGTTCACCCCAAAGCTGGCACTCGTCTCGATCTGTTTCTGAATCCCAAAATATTCCTCTGTTCCGCCGTGAAGTGGCTTTTGTCGAGTGACACACAAGAGGAGGCAGCTGCCGCCGCCGCCGAGACGTTTCAAGCATCAAGGAATTCTTTGAGCGCTCGGAGAACTTGAAAAACAGGTCGTTCCGAAGAAGACCCCCCCCCCGATTCCCTTTTTATATATATTTTTGGAGATGTAATGTAAAAAACATTCTTTTATTCCCCCCCACCCCCTTCTCCTTGAAGGAACTTCTTAATTGTTTCAGCAGAGATCTTTGTGTGAATAAAGTAATGTTCTTTCCATGAATTCTCTCTTCCCTCCGGAGAGACTTTTTTTAATTCTTGCCGTGAATTTTATTGAGAGAGAACCTCAGCGACACCTCGGGCCCTAAGTTAACGGCGTAACGGATACATTTCGGGGGCGACGTTTAAGGAATCTATAAACCGTGTGACGGGAGCGGGAAGAGAGCGCGGACTTTCTTCTCTCCAGCGCCGGTAGCTGAAGCCACTACATTCCTCGGTTGCCGAAACAATGACCTTGTGGTTGGGTGGTCACCCCGTGTGAGCCGCTTACTCTGACGTAGCCCTGTTATTCATCAACCCCTTAATAGTATCACTAATGGCTCTGAAACACGGGTCTATGTGGTTGGCCGCAGGCGTGGTGGTCACCGGGGGCACGTAATGTCTGCTTCCCATTGGAACCGTTCCCCTGCCGCCATTGCCCCGTTGATATCATCGTCAGGCCGGGCTGTCTCCCTTAGACTCGGGAGGCTAGGGTAAAAACTGTGGGAATCTGCCCATTTACTCTAAGACTGGGGTAAAAGAAACCCCTGAGAACCTGCCCATTTACTCCGAGATGCCTGAGATGGGGTAAAAACGCAGAGAATCTGATGATTCAACCTGAGACTGGGGTAAAAGACCCTTAGAATCTGCCCATTTAACTCTTCTTGTTTTATCCTTGCCCCTGACCTCAGGTAATAAACCCCTGTACCCCTCTTTCCTTATAGGGGTTCCATATTCTGGAAACCCTGCTTTTTTAGGGAAATGTTAACTCATTGTTAATGAAACTTTTCCTTTGTTACAGAAGGAGTTAAGGGTTAACAGAGGGAGCAGGGACTGTGGGGGGGGGCAGTTCTGTAATATCTGTCACTCGTTAATGATGGTTTTGTGACCCCTAGTGGCCGCTCCCTGGAAGCACGGCTCAGGGCAGATTCTAACATGACCGTCTCCCCCACCACCGGAAAGAGGGGGGTGAATACTGCAGATACCGGGGGTTTTATTAAAGTCAGATATACAGACCCCCCGGGAAAGACCGGGGGAAATCAGGATCAGCCCTAATACCCTCGGCAGCCTGCGGTTTAAATGGCCTCTTCACCTCGCACCACCTCCTTTGACCAGACGTGGTGCTGATGTCCTAGCCAACCCCTCACCAGCTGATGGTTAGCGAATTATAATACCTCCCATGCCTTAGGGAGGGTAATAAATGACCCCCTTTACCCCGCTACCTTTTTCACAATTTCCATCTTCCCTTAACTCACTCTCCTGATCACCTGATCACCTGATTCCTGCACCAGTTATAAAGCGAA
This sequence comes from Spea bombifrons, assembly GCF_027358695.1. NCBI lineage: Eukaryota > Metazoa > Chordata > Amphibia > Anura > Pelobatidae > Spea > Spea bombifrons. The sequence continues at coordinate 2,329,861 of NC_071090.1, forward strand.
GCGCGCCCTATTCATCATATCAGGGGGCTCCTGAGGACACGTCCGCCTTTCTCCGTGTGACTATTCCTCGGGGGAGGTTGCCAGGCCGCGTAGTCAGGGAGTTCATTAGCAGCCGGCTTCGCCGTGGCGTGGTGGAGAGGTGACGTGGTCCTCTGGAGGCCGGTCTCCGGCGTGTCGTCGGGAGCTTCAGAGTTTCTCCGGAGCTTCTTGAGTCCGGAGCTCTGGTGATCTCTGGCCGGATTATAGGCGTTCGGCATATGATACATCTCGATACATTGTTTCTGTTTGATTCTTCTACAGCTTCTCACCCGATGTCCTCGATCTTTTCCGAATATTTTCCCCGAGACGTCGTCGGCACCGACAGAATCCGGTAAGGGTTTCATCCGGAGGCTGCTACGTACGTATCAAGAAAATAAAACAGAGGTCGCGAGTGCCGTGCGCCCTTATCTGCCCAACATCTCATTACATTCATTATTATTTAATATTTTATTATGATTTATTTTATTAATTATTATTGAATTACATATTATTTTTTTATACCTCTGCTGGGAGACCCTTCAATGCAATTACCACCTCTCTCTATCTAGAGCTTGTTTTTGTGAACCAAGTAAAGACATTTTGCTTGAGATAAATACGCCGCATCTCTGTAGTTTTGTTTTCTTTTTAGTTAGCATGTTGAAAAAACTTGTTATTCGTGAGTAATCTGTGTACACGCGTGTATGCCCCGGGGGGTGAATTAATGCGGGGATGGCAGTTTTTCTGAGCATTAAAGGGATTTAACAAAGGACACGAGGGGAGTTTATTTTAATGTAGGAGAAAAGTTACACCAAGAGACCCGAATCTAACACTAGAGGGTCAGAGACTGAGATGGAATCGAAGGAAGGTTTACTTTACTGAGAGAGGGTGGGTAAGTGGAACAGCCTCCCAGCAGAGGTGGTAGAGGGTAATACAGTGAGGGTATTAAACACGCATGGGATAGACATACGGCTCCTGAATCTAAGACGAGACCAACGACTGATTAAGGTTTGAGTCGTTACAGCAGGAGAAACGGGCAGACTAGACGGGGGCCGGATGGGGCCGATCTGCCTGCATGTTCTGTGACTCTGGGGGATAAGTTGGGTTTTTAAAGATCAAATTTCAGCATTTTGTTTTTTCCAAACCCCGGGGAGGAAGGTGAATCGCGTTCTCACCTCTAGGTGTTTTTCAGACTAATAATAATAATAATAAGCGCGGATTCTCAGTCTGCCGATTTACTTCCTCGTTAACCTCCTTTGGCGAGAGATAATTATTGGCAGCCGTTCCGAGTTATTAATTACGGTCCCTAGAAAAAAAAATGCTGAACGTGTCGGTAATTTCTAGATCTTAAATTGCACAGGATTTTTCCTTCAAAGTTTTTCTAATAAATTTGCCCAAATTACAGGCGGCGTGGGGTAAGAAGATGTCGGGGGCCGGTATCAGGAAGTCATTAAAATCATAATAAGGGAAAAAAAAATATTTCCTACTTAATTCTGTATTCAAAATTATCAGAAAATTAGGTTAAAATGGACCTATCGCTTTAAAAAAAAAATGTAAACTAAAAATTTAAAATAAAATTTAAATAAAAATGTAAATAAAATTATAATTCAAATTTTAATCAACCAAAAACAAATATTTAAAATATGCAAGTGTTACAACCAATCAGAAAGAGGGCAGGTGCATGCTGGGAGATTTAAGGACAATAAATAATTTAAGTGGCAGTGTCTTGATATAAATATATATTTTTTAATGTTTTTATTCTGTAATCATTAATATGGAATTATTCTGGAAATGTCATTATAATAAAAAAAAGGGTGTATCACTTACAAAATATGTTTGTTTTTCCCCCCAACCCAAAGGTTATACAACCAGAGGCTGATGGGAATTGGAGTCAGACAGCATTCCAGGTATCAATGGCGACCACTATCCCATCCCCGATTGCTAAGCCCTCCAATCATCCTGCAAATGCTGAACCCGCCCCCGCGAGTCTTTCTCTCCTCCACAGGCCCCTCCCTGGAGGATCTCCCGTTATGACGGTCCTTTGGGGTGAGGTAGTAGGTTGTTTAGTTTTGGGGTCAATCCCTGAGTTTCAGATAACTATACAATCTACTGTCTTTCCTGAAGTGGCTGTAATTTCGTCGAAAGGTTACCGAAGAACAGATTATTATTATTATTATTTATAATGTGTCAATTCCGTGATCACAAATGCATATCATTACTTTTATTCTTCCCTACTTTCTACCGGAACGCGCTATGATGTCACTTAAAGGGACCGCCGAGGCTTCTGAGATTGTAGGACCAACATTTTCTACCAATGATGTTTCTTGGAAATAGATTCTCTCGGCTACCATAGAATATGGATACAATGTAACTCTTTACCTTTCTATAGGACACGGGGTGGACGTTATAGGACATGTAAGAGGCCAATATTTGTTCTGTTCCTTTCGTTTTTAAGAACGGTTAGAAGGCCACTGTCCAAATCACCCAATAACCTCAGGAATGCCTTGCAGCCACTGCACCTCCCATAACACTTAGCTGTCCTCTGGGGTAACTGAGCACCATGGGAGGCTGCAAGGGGTTCCTTATCCCTCTTCTTGCATCCCCAGCCCCCCCCGCCCTGACCGTGGCTGCCTTAGCGGGTTGAGGTAGTAGGTTGTGTGGTTTCAGGGTAGTCATTTTTGCCCCATTCAGGAGTTAACTATACAACCTACTGCCTTCCCTGATGGGCTGCAGTGCGTCCGTACCTCAAGAGCACACAAAGAGTTAAACAGAACGCGAGTGGCGGATTGCGGAGCGCGGAAACAATATGAGTCCCGCCGGGCGGACTCTCAGCAATCCGCGCCATATTGTCCTTTCTCAGCGTGACGTTGAACATTTTTTTTCCTTTATTTTAGGTTTTTTTCTTTCATTTCCGCAAATTTTAAGAATTCAAATCAATAAAACCATTGAGTTTCAGATATTAGCCGGGATCCCCGTGTGTTTCATTTCTAATAAAAAAAAAGCACTGAAAATAGAGATTGTGTTATTCCGGCCGTTAAATCCGTTCTGTTTTGATATATTTTCTCTTTTTTTATGCCCTTAAGAAAAGTGGTGGGGGGGGCTTTCAGTTCAAGAAAATTATCGGCTAATACCGAATTCTGTTAAACCCTTCCAGCTGTGACGCAAAAATGGATAAAGGGGAGAAAACACTAAAAATAGCAGAAATCTGTATGTTTTTGGTGGTGAATTGATTTTTTTATTCAAATTTCTATCAGCGTGACTTCAAATAAAGCGTCATTCTCTAAAACTCCTGGATTTAATCATCGTGGTGGGTTAGAAAAACATACATTATTACTGTATACAGCGCTGGGGGGTTATATTACTGTATACAGCGCTGGGGGGTTATATTACTGTATACAGCGCTGGGGGGTTATATTACTGTATACAGCGCTGGGGGGTTATATTACTGTATACAGCGCTGGGGGTTATATTACTGTATACAGCGCCGGGGTTATATTACTGTATACAGCGCCGGGGTTATATTACTGTATACAGCGCCGGGGTTATATTACTGTATACAGCGCTGGGGGTTATATTACTGTATACAGCGCTGGGGGGTATATTACTGTATACAGCGCTGGGGGGTATATTACTGTATACAGCGCTGGGGGGTTATATTACTGTATACAGTGCTGGGGGTTATATTACTGTATACAGTGCTGGGGGTTATATTACTGTATACAGCGCTGGGGGTTATATTACTGTATACAGCGCTGGGGGGTATATTACTGTATACAGCGCTGGGGGGTTATATTACTGTATACAGCGCTGGGGGGTTATATTACTGTATACAGCGCTGGGGGGGTTATATTACTGTATACAGCGCTGGGGGGTTATATTACTGTATACAGCGCTGGGGGGTTATATTACTGTATACAGCGCTGGGGGGTTATATTACTGTATACAGCGCTGGGGGTTATATTACTGTATACAGCGCCGGGGTTATATTACTGTATACAGCGCCGGGGTTATATTACTGTATACAGCGCCGGGGTTATATTACTGTATACAGCGCTGGGGGTTATATTACTGTATACAGCGCTGGGGGGTATATTACTGTATACAGCGCTGGGGGGTATATTACTGTATACAGCGCTGGGGGGTTATATTACTGTATACAGTGCTGGGGGTTATATTACTGTATACAGTGCTGGGGGTTATATTACTGTATACAGCGCTGGGGGTTATATTACTGTATACAGCGCTGGGGGGTATATTACTGTATACAGCGCTGGGGGGTTATATTACTGTATACAGCGCTGGGGGGTTATATTACTGTATACAGCGCTGGGGGGGTTATATTACTGTATACAGCGCTGGGGGGTTTTATTACTGTATACAGCGCTGGGGGTTATATTACTGTATACAGCGCTGGGGGGTTTTATTACTGTATACAGTGCTGGGGGTTATATTACTGTATACAGCACTGGGGGTTATATTACTGTATACAGCACTGGGGGTTATATTACTGTATACAGCACTGGGGGTTATATCACTGTATACAGTGCTGGGGGTTATATTACTGTATACAGTGCTGGGGGTTATATTACTGTATACAGCGCCGGGGGTTATATTACTGTATACAGCACTGGGGGTTATGTTACTGTATACAGCGCTGGGGGGTTATATTACTGTATACAGCGCTGGGGGTTATATTACTGGATACAGTGCTGGGGGTTATATTACTGTATACAGCGCTGGGGGTTATATTACTGTATACAGTGCTGGGGGTTATATTACTGTATACAGCGCTGGGGGGTTATATTACTGTATACAGCGCTGGGGGTTATATTACTGTATACAGCGCTGGGGGTTATATTACTGTATACAGCGCTGGGGGGTTATATTACTGTATACAGCGCTGGGGGTTATATTACTGTATACAGCGCTGGGGGTTATATTACTGTATACAGCGCTGGGGGGTTATATTACTGTATACAGAGCTGGGGGGTTATATTACTGTATACAGCTCTGGGGGTTATATTACTGTATACAGCGCTGGGGGGTTATATTACTGTATACAGCGCTGGGGGTTATATTACTGTATACAGCGCTGGGGGTTATATTACTGTATACAGCGCTGGGGGTTATATTACTGTATACAGTGCTGGGGTTATATTACTGTATACAGTGCTGGGGGTTATATTACTGTATACAGTGCTGGGGGTTATATTACTGTATACAGCGCTGGGGTTATATTACTGTATACAGTGCTGGGGGGTTATATTACTGTATACAGCGCTGGGGGTTATATTACTGTATACAGCGCTGGGGGGTTATATTACTGTATACAGTGCTGGGGGTTATATTACTGTATACAGTGCTGGGGTTATATTACTGTATACAGTGCTGGGGGTTATATTACTGTATACAGCGCTGGGGTTATATTACTGTATACAGTGCTGGGGGGTTATATTACTGTATACAGTGCTGGGGGTTATATTACTGTATACAGCGCTGGGGGTTATATTACTGTATACAGCGCTGGGGGGTTATATTACTGTATACAGCGCTGGGGGTTATATTACTGTATACAGCGCTGGGGGTTATATTACTGTATACAGCGCTGGAGGTTATATTGCTGTATACAGCGCTGGGGGTTATATTACTGTATACAGCGCTGGGGGGTTACATTACTGTATACAGCACTGGGGGGTTATATTACTGTATACAGCACTGGGGGTTATATTACTGTATACAGCGCTGGGGGTTATATTACTGTATACAGTGCTGGGGGTTATATTACTGTATACAGCGCTGGGGGGTTATATTACTGTATACAGCGCTGGGGGTTATATTACTGTATACAGCGCTGGGGGTTATATTACTGTATACAGCGCTGGAGGTTATATTGCTGTATACAGCGCTGGGGGTTATATTACTGTATACAGCGCTGGGGGGTTACATTACTGTATACAGCACTGGGGGGTTATATTACTGTATACAGCACTGGGGGTTATATTACTGTATACAGCGCTGGGGGTTATATTACTGTATACAGTGCTGGGGGTTATATTACTGTATACAGCGCTGGGGGTTATATTACTGTATACAGTGCTGGGGGTTATATTACTGTATACAGCGCTGGGGGTTATATTACTGTATACAGCGCTGGGGGTTATATTACTGGATACAGTGCTGGGGGTTATATTACTGTATACAGCGCTGGGGGTTATATTACTGTATACAGCGCTGGGGGTTATATTACTGTATACAGTGCTGGGGGGTTATATTACTGTATACAGCGCTGGGGGGTTATATTACTGTATACAGCGCTGGGGGGTTATATTACTGTATACAGCGCTGGGGGTTATATTACTGTATACAGCGCTGGGGGGTTATATTACTGTATACAGCGCTGGGGGGTTATATTACTGTATACAGTGCTGGGGGTTATATTACTGTATACAGCGCTGGGAGGTTATATTACTGTATACAGCGCTGGGGGTTATATTACTGTATACAGTGCTGGGGGTTATATTACTGTATATAGCGCTGGGGGTTATATTACTGTATATAGCGCTGGGGGTTATATTACTGTATATAGCGCTGGGGGTTATATTACTGTATACAGCGCTGGGGGGTTATATTACTGTATACAGTGCTGGGGGTTATATTACTGTATACAGCGCTGGGGGGTTATATTACTGTATACAGTGCTGGGGGTTATATTACTGTATATAGCACTGGGGGGGTTATATTACTGTATACAGTGCTGGGGGTTATATTACTGTATACAGCGCTGGGGGGTTATATTACTGTATACAGTGCTGGGGGTTATATTACTGTATACAGCGCTGGGGGGTTATATTACTGTATACAGTGCTGGGGGTTATATTACTGTATACAGCGCTGGGGGTTATATTACTGTATACAGCGCTGGGGGTTATATTACTGTATACAGTGCTGGGGGTTATATTACTGTATACAGCGCTGGGAGGTTATATTACTGTATATAGCGCTGGGGGGGTTATATTACTGTATACAGTGCTGGGGGTTATATTACTGTATACAGCGCTGGGGGGTTATATTACTGTATACAGTGCTGGGGGTTATATTACTGTATACAGCGCTGGGGGTTATATTACTGTATACAGCGCTGGGGGTTATATTACTGTATACAGTGCTGGGGGGTTATATTACTGTATACAGCGCTGGGGGTTATATTACTGTATACAGTGCTGGGGGTTATATTACTGTATACAGCGCTGGGGGTTATATTACTGTATACAGTGCTGGGGGTTATATTACTGTATACAGCGCTGGGGGGTTATATTACTGTATACAGTGCTGGGGGTTATATTACTGTATATAGCGCTGGGGGGTTATATTACTGTATACAGTGCTGGGGGGTTATATTACTGTATACAGTGCTGGGGGTTATATTACTGTATACAGTGCTGGGGGTTATATTACTGTATACAGCGCTGGGGGGTTATATTACTGTATACAGCGCTGGGGGGTTATATTACTGTATACAGTGCTGGGGGTTATATTACTGTATACAGCGCTGGGGGTTATATTACTGTATACAGTGCTGGGGGTTATATTACTGTATACAGTGCTGGGGGTTATATTACTGTATACAGCGCTGGGGGTTATATTACTGTATACAGCGCTGGGGGTTATATTACTGTATACAGCGCTGGGGTTATATTACTGTATACAGCGCTGGGGGTTATATTACTGTATACAGCGCTGGGGGGTTATATTACTGTATACAGCGCTGGGAGGTTATATTACTGTATACAGCGCTGGGGGTTATATTACTGTATACAGTGCTGGGGGTTATATTACTGTATACAGCGCTGGGGGGTTATATTACTGTATACAGTGCTGGGGGTTATATTACTGTATATAGCGCTGGGGGGTTATATTACTGTATACAGTGCTGGGGGTTATATTACTGTATACAGTGCTGGGGGTTATATTACTGTATACAGCGCTGGGGGGTTATATTACTGTATACAGCGCTGGGGGGTTATATTACTGTATACAGTGCTGGGGGTTATATTACTGTATACAGCGCTGGGGGTTATATTACTGTATATAGCGCTGGGGGGTTATATTACTGTATACAGCGCTGGGGGGTTATATTACTGTATACAGTGCTGGGGGTTATATTACTGTATACAGCGCTGGGGGTTATATTACTGTATATAGCGCTGGGGGGTTATATTACTGTATACAGCGCTGGGGGGTTATATTACTGTATACAGTGCTGGGGGTTATATTACTGTATACAGCGCTGGGGGTTATATTACTGTATATAGCGCTGGGGGGTTATATTACTGTATACAGCGCTGGGGGGTTATATTACTGTATACAGCGCTGGGGGTTATATTACTGTATACAGTGCTGGGGGTTATATTACTGTATACAGCGCTGGGGGGTTATATTACTGTATACAGTGCTGGGGGTTATATTACTGTATATAGCGCTGGGGGGGTTATATTACTGTATACAGTGCTGGGGGGTTATATTACTGTATACAGTGCTGGGGGTTATATTACTGTATACAGTGCTGGGGGTTATATTACTGTATACAGCGCTGGGGGGTTATATTACTGTATACAGCGCTGGGGGGTTATATTACTGTATACAGTGCTGGGGGTTATATTACTGTATACAGCGCTGGGGGTTATATTACTGTATACAGCGCTGGGGGTTATATTACTGTATACAGCGCTGGGAGGTTATATTACTGTATACAGCGCTGGGGGTTATATTACTGTATACAGTGCTGGGGGTTATATTACTGTATACAGCGCTGGGGGGTTATATTACTGTATACAGTGCTGGGGGTTATATTACTGTATATAGCGCTGGGGGGTTATATTACTGTATACAGTGCTGGGGGGTTATATTACTGTATACAGTGCTGGGGGTTATATTACTGTATACAGTGCTGGGGGTTATATTACTGTATACAGCGCTGGGGGGTTATATTACTGTATACAGCGCTGGGGGGTTATATTACTGTATACAGTGCTGGGGGTTATATTACTGTATACAGCGCTGGGGGTTATATTACTGTATATAGCGCTGGGGGGTTATATTACTGTATACAGCGCTGGGGGGTTATATTACTGTATACAGTGCTGGGGGTTATATTACTGTATACAGTGCTGGGGGTTATATTACTGTATACAGCGCTGGGGGGTTATATTACTGTGTACAGGGCTGGGGGTTATATTACTGTATATAGCGCTGGGGGGTTATATTACTGTATACAGCGCTGGGGGGTTATATTACTGTATACAGTGCTGGGGGTTATATTACTGTATACAGCGCTGGGGGTTATATTACTGTATACAGTGCTGGGGGTTATATTACTGTATACAGTGCTGGGGGTTATATTACTGTATACAGCGCTGGGGGGTTATATTACTGTGTACAGGGCTGGGGGTTATATTACTGTATATAGCGCTGGGGGGTTATATTACTGTATACAGCGCTGGGGGGTTATATTACTGTATACAGTGCTGGGGGTTATATTACTGTATACAGTGCTGGGGGTTATATTACTGTATACAGCGCTGGGGGGTTATATTACTGTGTACAGGGCTGGGGGTTATATTACTGTATATAGCGCTGGGGGGTTATATTACTGTATACAGCGCTGGGGGGTTATATTACTGTATACAGTGCTGGGGGTTATATTACTGTATACAGCGCTGGGGGTTATATTACTGTATACAGTGCTGGGGGTTATATTACTGTATACAGCGCTGGGGGTTATATTACTGTATACAGTGCTGTTTGGGGGAGGCTGAAGACAGACCTGCCATCTCCCACCGACCTCGCTTTACTGAGGACATCATCCTAACCTGATTATTCCACCCCATTCGTTTATTCAGCCCCCTTTGATGGAAGTTGGTCGGTTTCGGTGGTTTCAGTAGTTAGGAGGTGAGGGAGCAGTTCTATTTATTCATATACTGGGGTTTCTGAAGTCATTGGGCAGAAAGCAACATAAAATGATGACAGTAACAAGAAAACTAACTTTCCTGAGGAGGTCCGGGGGGACAGAACGGAGCGTCCGCGCGGGCCGTCCTAACATCTCCGCTGTTATGGTTACGGAGCAGGTAAAATGTATGAAGCGGTGACTTCGGCTGGATTAGGATGAATGTTTTTTGAAACTGGTTTGAAGCCGTCTGGGATCTCAGGCGTTCTGACGGAGTTTTATGAGATCAGACTGGGGTTTATTCCGTTTTAATTGCCCCCCAAGGGAATCTCGGAAGAGAGCTGTATAAACAAATTGCGGCAGGACAGGATTATGGGTATGGAGCTTAAACCATCCGAGCGTAAGTGTGACAAGCGGCAGGGAAACCAAGGACACCCCGGAAGGACATGGCGTTCAACTCCCTGACTTAACTATGCATGATGAAGGGCCGACCCTGCAAGCTTCTCCTGCAGGAAGGGCTGAGTTGGCACTGTATAATGTATAGTTAAATCAATGAGCCGGCCCCTGTGTAATGTATAGTTAAATCAATGAGCCGGCCCCTGTGTAATGTATAGTTAAATCAATGAGCCGGCCCCATGTATAATGTATAGTTAAATCAGTGAGCCGGCCCCCTGTATAATGTATAGATAAATCAGCGAGCCGACCCCTGTATAATGTATAGATAAATCAGCGAGCCGGCCCCTGTATAATGTATAGATAAATCAGTGAGATGCCCCTGTATAGTGAATAGTTAGATCAGTGAGCCGGCCCTGGATAATGTATAGGTAATAGTAATATATTGGGCCCACTTGGCTGTGAAATGCATTGGAGTGAATATGGTGGCCGGAGTTGTCCCTCTTACTATAAATTTACTGGTTTTATGTTCTAGCGCCCATGAAGATCCAAAGCATTGGGGGGTAAAGTAAACTGCCCCAGGGCAACAACAGCTTCCATGAGATGCAGGCACCGTGGGGGGGGGCGATGTCCAGGGAAATTTTGGACAAAAAAACCCAGAAATGACTAATATGACAGGATCTGAAATCTACACGAAGCTGGATCTGTGCCAAGCGCCCTCGGCTCGCGTCTCAGAGTAATTAAAACGCTTTTCGCGAGTTTAGTAATTAAAGCTTTTCGTCCCCGAGGGCCGGAGCTGCAGGTTCCACGAGCAGCTTCTTAATTAAGTCCACAACAAAGAGACGCGCAGGGAAGTCTCCGCCTCGACACTCGTACCCCGGGCGGCCGCTTTCATCTTCTTCTAAAACATTGGGAAGCTGAGAAGTTTTGATAGAAGTTTTGATATCCCCCCCCCCAGGAAGGGATGATGGTGCGGGGTGGAAAAACATCAACTCTACACACCTGTATCTACATTTTATCGGTATATAGACATCTAGATGGATATTTTATGTCATAAACGAACCCAGTCGGAGGGTTTTACGGAATTCGAAGATCTCCATAGACGGCCGTGAAGGTTTTACCGACTTTTTGGAAGTCTTACATGAAGAACTCCGTGCCACCAAAGATAAAAAAAGGCAGGGAATGCGCGTCCACGCTGTCCACGCTATCCACGCTGTCCCCGCCGTCCACGCTGTCCACGCTGTCCACGCTATCCACGCTGTCCACGCTATCCACGCTATCCACGCTGTCCACGCTCTGTCCACACTATCCACGCTATCCACGCTATCCACACTATCCACGCTGTCCACGCTATCCACGCTATCCACGCTGTCCACGCTATCCACACTATCCACGCTGTCCGCGCTATCCACGCTGTCCACGCCGTCCACGCTATCCACGCTATCCACGCTGTCCACACTATCCACGCTGTCCACGCCGTCCACGCTATCCACGCTATCCACGCTATCCACGCTATCCACACTATCCACGCTGTCCACGCTATCCACACTATCCACGCTGTCCACGCTGTCCACGCTATCCACGCTATCCACGCCGTCCACGCCGTCCACGCCATCCACGCTGTCCACGCTATCCACGCTGTCCACGCTATCCACGCTGTCCCCGCCGTCCACGCTGTCCACGCTGTCCACGCTATCCACGCTGTCCACGCTGTCCACGCTATCCACGCTATCCACGCTGTCCACGCTCTGTCCACACTATCCACGCTATCCACGCTATCCACACTATCCACGCTATCCACGCTATCCACGCTGTCCACGCCGTCCACGCTATCCACGCTATCCACGCTATCCACGCTGTCCACACTATCCACGCTGTCCACGCCGTCCACGCTATCCACGCTATCCACGCTATCCACGCTATCCACACTATCCACGCTGTCCACGCTATCCACACTATCCACGCTGTCCACACTATCCACGCTGTCCACGCCGTCCACGCTATCCACGCTATCCACGCTATCCACGCTGTCCACACTATCCACGCTGTCCACGCCGTCCACGCTATCCACGCTATCCACGCTGTCCACGCTATCCACGCTGTCCGCGCTATCCACGCTATCCACGCTATCCACGCTATCCACGCTGTCCACACTATCCACGCTGTCCACGCCGTCCACGCTATCCACGCTATCCACGCTATCCACGCTATCCACACTATCCACGCTGTCCACGCTATCCACGCTATCCACGCTGTCCACGCCGTCCACGCTATCCACGCTATCCACGCTATCCACGCTATCCACGCTGTCCACGCTATCCACGCTATCCACACTATCCACGCCGTCCACGCTATCCACGCTGTCCACGCTATCCACGCTATCCACACTATCCACGCTATCCACGCTGTCCACGCTGTCCACGAGGGGGATAGATTCTGTGTACAGGAGCTTCGAGTGCCCGGCACTAATGTGCTTATCAGAAATCCTGGGTGGCGATTTATTTCTGACGTGATTTGCTTTCCCAGCTGCTGCCTGACACTGAGCTGCATCCATCGAGATTTCTGAACGAGTGAATGATGGAAGGAAGGGGGTTCTGGGTGAGAATGGATCGTAGAGGAGAGAAATGTGTGAATGGTTACAGAAGTCTCAACGGGAAAAGAGATACATTTGAGCTCCTTCCTTATTGTTTGTCATGAAAGGAAGCGATGAAGCCGGGGTTACCGTGAGGTACACGAGTGGGAGCTGACATCGAGGTGCCGATAAAGCAGGGACTTCGATCAATTCTAGAACTCGGTTCTGCAATCCTCCAAAACGCGACGGCAGGACTGACCTGATTTTCAGGACACTTAGGAAGTACGGTATCATCACCTCTTCCCCTTCCCGTTTGCCCCACATAGCGCCCAGAAATAATTCCTGTTTTACCCGGTTTTTAACGTCTGAGCTCAGAGAAATTCCGCCCCAAAGTGATAATTAATGCAGTGAAATCACGGAGCTCGTTAGAGGCTGAAGCCACTTCAGGACAAATCTGAATCACGACAAGTGGGCGTAGAGCGAGCGGCTCGGATTCTCTGGATTTCAGCGACTTGTACAAACAAGTCCCCAGAATGTGCGCGAGCCGCCACTGTAATCCATTGCATAACTGCTAAGTGTCCCTGTTTAGTTTGACCAGTCCCTCTCCCAAACACCTGTGCCCCTCTCTCCCCCCCGATGCCCCTCTTTTCTAGAGAGGTGAGAATGTTTGCTGGGTATGAGGGGATCGCAGGGTTCTACAGCCCTAAAAGCCCCGATAATGTGTATAGAAACAGCAGGGAACGGCTTTATAAATTAAACGGGGTAAATAAACCCCATTATTCTTCTAAATGCCCCCCTCAGTTATAGATATATCTATCAATAGATCTGTTTTTTTATCCTATCTGTTTCAAGTTTATCAATGAATTAAACTGAACTGTACTGTATCTGTTAAACTATGAGGTCATCAGTTCATTTCCTTTTCTTGTCACATTAATGGCACCCTAATAATCCTAATAATCAATGGTTCTGACCATTTAAGACTCTATGGCTTAACGTTGGCCCCTTAATAATCTTCTGTCCCTTTAAGTATTAAAGCGTGAATTCCCAACATGTAACCGTTTACCGTTTGATGAAAGAACGAATCCTCCGATCGCCCCGGACTCCTCTGTGACTCCACTAGATGGCAGATTCCAGCGCAACGTTACCCCAACCAGCTTCAAAACCATACAATATTAATAAACCAGGCATAGAAAAAACACATTTTACTGAAATGCTGTTTAATTCTACATTTCTGTTTGTGGTCCGTATCAGAATCTTGGCTTTTTGGGCTTCTTTGTGTTTTTTATGTCTCAGAAGCCAACAATAAATTGGCCGTTTAATGAACACCAACAGCTGATAAATCAAAGACATGACGCCCAACGGCCATCGAAACCCCCAGCGCTGTATACAGTAATAATTCCCCAGTTCTGTATATAGTAGTAGCCAGCTGTCATTGGTCAGAGAGTCCAAGCAGTCATTAAGACTGAGCTGTTCTATTGTCCCCCACAGGCAGTATGATAAGGAGTCGGGGGGGGGGGGTAGTAGATCGGGGGTCAGATAACAGAGCGAGAATCATACAAACGGCTGATATGCAGCTGCCTGAAAACTTTATATTATGGGGCAAAAACTACAACTAAAAAATAGATGAGAGCCCCCTCTTTAAACGTTTAATTCCCTTGATCTTGAAAGTTGAAGATAATAAAGAATACAAACTGAAACTCCTTCTTTTTATTGGTGTGGATTCTGTAACTTTTATAATATTCTGGAAACCCCTGAAGGTTCTGAGTCTTCCCGTAATTTGTCAGCTAAATAAAAATAAAAGAGAGATATATTGCGTATGAAGTAGGTTTTGTAATAAACATAGAAATATTATTCGGTTTCTTTTTTGGGTGTGCAGAACGTCACCGCTTTATCCTCCCCGCTGGTTGTTTTGTTGATTTGAGAGTTTGATGTTTTTCGGTAAATCTTTGTCCTGTAAATGATTTCTGACTCGGAGCGATGTAGAACATGCTTACTAAGAGCAGCCGGATAAAAAAATGCTTCTTTTATTAAATATCATTTTAAGATCATATTAAAAATAAGCATTAATGGTTATTCATAGAAACCTAGAACCTGCCGGCAGATCGGCCCCATCCGGCCCCCGTCTAGTCTGCTGTAAGGACTCAAACCTTAATCAGTCGTTGGTCTCGTCTTAGATTCAGGAGCCGTATGTCTATCCCATGCATGTTTAATCCCCTCACTGTATTACCCTCTACCACCTCTGCTGGGAGGCTGTTCCACTTATCTACTACCCCCTAAATGAATTCCACTGCAGAATAATCCATTCAGCTCTAGCTTTAGGCTTTGGGGTAAATTATAAGTCTGTCCTGTGAAATGTGGGGAGGTGTTATGTATTCACGGCCCTTGTGGTCTCTCATGTGCACCGTGATGCAGAACGGATATCAGATGCCGCATTTTTTCCTGTACTGGCTCCATATTTTCCGCACAGGGCGTCGGAAAATCTGCGGCACGCCGCTGTGTCCCCGTGTCACGTATCTGTTTATAGCAAATAAATGTCGCTTCCATGTTTTCTGAGCTCTTTAAGGATGTGAATAGAAATAGTAAATCATATATAAATAATATTCAGAATGCGCTTTTTTTTTTTTGCATTTTGTCTTTTATTAAGAAATTTCTATGGTCTCGCAAGACATAAAATCAGCGCGCTTTCTAATCCTCTTCCCATAATTAAGCCTTCGTGCCTCTTGAGCTTATTAGGACTTCCGCATCACACCAGGGGCAGATTAACGATGGGGCAAATAGGGCATTTACCCCTGGTGGCAAGGGGGGAGAATTTGCTTAACTGCTGGTGTGCATTCATATCACAAAGGGCGGTCACACCAAATATTGCACTATTTATTAAATATAAAATAAACTATGATCTTGATATTATCTACTATTTTCAGAGTATTCTTACTTTACCCGTTGTACAGCGCTGCGGAATATGGTGGCGCTATATAAAACAATAAATAATAATAATAACAAATAAAAAATGGTTGCCTTTGCTGTGGGACGGCAATTTCTGGGGCAAGGGAATATTCTTTAGGCACATTAGCAATTTGTTAAACACCAAAATAATATATTTCTTGTATTTTTTACTCATGTGTCATGTGATGTACTCTGTGCTGTTGTTATTACGTGTGGCGTGTGCTACGTCTCGCTGTGGCTTGCAGTGTTCGGTGTTCGGTGTAACCTTGTGTTTCTGTGTATTTTGGCGCATATACAGGAGCTTCGGAAATACGACCTTGTGTGACTTCTCCTGAGCTGGGATTAGTGAACCCGGCCCTCCCATACTAATAGAACTCTCCTACTACATAAATTACATTGTATCCCGGTCACTGTCAGTATACACAGTGTGTCTCTGTTACATTGTATCCCGGGCAGTGTCAGTATACACAGTGTGTCTCTGTTACATCGTATCCCGGTCAGTGTCAGTATACACAGTGTGTCTCCCTGTTACATTGTATCCCGGGCAGTGTCAGTATACACAGTGTGTCTCTGTTACATCGTATCCCGGTCAGTGTCAGTATACACAGTGTGTCTCTGTTACATTGTATCCCGGTCACTGTCAGTATACACAGTGTGTCTCTGTTACATTGTATCCCGGGCAGTGTCAGTATACACAGTGTGTCTCCCTGTTACATTGTATCCCTGTCAGTGTCAGTATACACAGTGTGTCTCTGTTACATTGTATCCCGGTCACTGTCAGTATACACAGTGTGTCTCCCTGTTACATTGTATCCCGGTCACTGTCAGTATACACAGTGTGTCTCCCTGTTACATTGTATCTCGGTCAGTGTCAGTATACACAGTGTGTCTCTGTTACATTGTATCCCGGTCAGTGTCAGTATACACAGTGTGTCTCTGTTACATTGTATCCCGGGCAGTGTCAGTATACACAGTGTGTCTCTGTTACATTGTATCCTGGGCAGTGTCAGTATACACAGTGTGTCTCTGTTACATCGTATCCCGGTCAGTGTCAGTATACACAGTGTGTCTCTGTTACATTGTATCCCGGTCACTGTCAGTATACACAGTGTGTCTCTGTTACATTGTATCCCGGGCAGTGTCAGTATACACAGTGTGTCTCCCTGTTACATTGTATCCCTGTCAGTGTCAGTATACACAGTGTGTCTCTGTTACATTGTATCCCGGTCACTGTCAGTATACACAGTGTGTCTCCCTGTTACATTGTATCCCGGTCACTGTCAGTATACACAGTGTGTCTCCCTGTTACATTGTATCTCGGTCAGTGTCAGTATACACAGTGTGTCTCTGTTACATTGTATCCCGGTCAGTGTCAGTATACACAGTGTGTCTCTGTTACATTGTATCCCGGTCAGTGTCAGTATACACAGTGTGTCTCTGTTACATTGTATCCCGGGCAGTGTCAGTATACACAGTGTGTCTCTGTTACATTGTATCCCGGGCAGTGTCAGTATACACAGTGTGTCTCCCTGTTACATTGTATCCCGGTCAGTGTCAGTATACACAGTGTGTCTCTGTTACATTGTATCCCGGTCAGTGTCAGTATACACAGTGTGTCTCTGTTACATTGTATCCCGGTCAGTGTCAGTATACACAGTGTGTCTCTGTTACATTGTATCCCGGTCAGTGTCAGTATACACAGTGTGTCTCTGTTACATTGTATCCCGGTCAGTGTCAGTATACACAGTGTGTCTCTGTTACATTGTATCCCGGTCACTGTCAGTATACACAGTGTGTCTCTGTTACATTGTATCCCGGTCACTGTCAGTATACACAGTGTGTCTCTGTTACATTGTATCCCGGTCACTGTCAGTATACACAGTGTGTCTCTGTGACATTGTATCCCGGTCAGTGTCAGTATACACAGTGTGTCTCTGTTACATTGTATCCCTTTCAGTGTCAGTATACACAGTGCGTCTCCCTGTTACATTGTATCCCGGGCAGTGTCAGTATACACAGTGTGTCTCCCTGTTACATTGTATCCCGGTCAGTGTCAGTATACACAGTGTGTCTCTGTTACATTGTATCCCGGTCAGTGTCAGTATACACAGTGTGTCTCTGTTACATTGTATCCCGGTCAGTGTCAGTATACACAGTGTGTCTCTGTTACATTGTATCCCGGTCAGTGTCAGTATACACAGTGTGTCTCTGTTACATTGTATCCCGGTCACTGTCAGTATACACAGTGTGTCTCTGTTACATTGTATCCCGGTCACTGTCAGTATACACAGTGTGTCTCTGTTACATTGTATCCCGGTCACTGTCAGTATACACAGTGTGTCTCTGTGACATTGTATCCCGGTCAGTGTCAGTATACACAGTGTGTCTCTGTTACATTGTATCCCTTTCAGTGTCAGTATACACAGTGCGTCTCCCTGTTACATTGTATCCCGGTCACTGTCAGTATACACAGTGTGTCCCTGTTACATTGTATCCCGGTCAGTGTCAGTATACACAGTGTGTCTCTGTTACATTGTATCCCGGTCAGTGTCAGTATACACAGTGTGTCTCTGTTACATTGTATCCCGGTCACTGTCAGTATACACAGTGTGTCTCTGTTACATTGTATCCCTTTCAGTGTCAGTATACACAGTGTGTCTCTGTTACATTGTATCCCGGGCAGTGTCAGTATACACAGTGTGTCTCTGTTACATTGTATCCCGGTCACTGTCAGTATACACAGTGTGTCTCCCTGTTACATTGTATCCCGGTCAGTGTCAGTATACACAGTGTGTCTCCCTGTTACATTGTATCCTGGACAGTGTCAGTATACACAGTGTGTCTCTGTTACATTGTATCCCGGTCACTGTCAGTATACACAGTGTGTCTCTGTTACATTGTATCCCGGTCAGTGTCAGTATACACAGTGTGTCTCTGTTACATTGTATCCCGGTCAGTGTCAGTATACACAGTGTGTCTCTGTTACATTGTATCCCGGTCAGTGTCAGTATACACAGTGTGTCTCTGTTACATTGTATCCCGGTCAGTGTCAGTATACACAGTGTGTCTCTGTTACATTGTATCCCGGTCACTGTCAGTATACACAGTGTGTCTCTGTTACATCGTATCCCGGTCACTGTCAGTATACACAGTGTGTCTCCCTGTTACATTGTATCCCGGACAGTGTCAGTATACACAGTGTGTCTCCCTGTTACATTGTATCCCGGTCAGTGTCAGTATACACAGTGTGTCTCTGTTACATTGTATTCCAGTCAGTGTCAGTATACACAGTGTGTCTCCCTGTTACATTGTATCCCGGTCAGTGTCAGTATACACAGTGTGTCTCCCTGTTACATTGTATCCTGGACAGTGTCAGTATACACAGTGTGTCTCTGTTACATTGTATCCAGGTCACTGTCAGTATACACAGTGCGTCTCCCAGTTACATTGTATCACAGTTTAAGCCCCTCCTAGTGACCGGGACTCAGCAGCCAATAGGGAGCCGCCCTCTGGGGGTGTGTGCGTGTGAGGGGAAAGCGTCACATCCGGGCCGGAGAGGGACAGACAGAACGAGCGGAGCTCACACCAGGTACTTGGGGGGCCACAGACTGGGGGAGGGGTGTTACCTGGGGGCAATAGTAACACTGGGGGCCACGGACTGTTAACTCCTTCAGTGCCAGAGCCTGGGAGATGATACATTGTCACGTGGTGTTTATTTACCCTCCTCTGCAGGAACTCACACTTATCCAATGTCAGACCGGGTATAACATTAACCCGTTCTCTGCCTTGTAGACCAAACTCCTGTTTGTCACAGCCTGGGAAGGTGGATAAGTAGGATCTGACAGCCCTGTGGCAGGTAGAGGGTTAATAATGGTATTTAGGGGTTGTGGTCAGAATGTTATTGCCCCTTTGCTGATCAGGTTTGGCATCACATTGTTGGAGCTACCCCTGAAGGGGTATATCATTATCATTATTGTTAATCATTATTATTATTATTGTTATTATATAATATATTTATTATTATTATTATTATTGTTATTATTATTGTTGTTGATGTTATTTTTATGTATTTTATTAAAGGTTTGGGGTAAATTCTCATTAAGATGAAGTAATTGTTACCCTTTTTTTTGTTTTACCCAAAAAGAAGCAGATAATTTTCTTTAAGGCGTTTAATGAGGTGTAAAGAATTTCACTTATGCTCAGACTTTGTGCCCCAGGAGGGCCGGATCGTCTTCTTCTGTTTGTCCTGCTGGACGTAGCCGGGAGCTGTCCGTGTATAGATGTTCCTCAAGGTTATTACCCCAGTTTCAGGCTGAATCAGCAGATTGTAAAAGTTTTTACCCCAGTCTCAGGGTCTCGGGTGAATGGACCGATTCCCAGGCTTTTTACCCCAGTTTCAGGGTGAATGGACCTATTCTCAGGCTTTTTACCCCAGTTTAAGGGTGAAGGGGCAGATTCTCAGGGTCACATGGTCTGGCCCTGACTCCTTCATATCCTCCTTTGATTCAATGATATCCGAACGTTCTGATTATCTCCCTGCTATATCACAGCTGGAATCCCTGCTTGAATACAGGTGACTCCATCCAGAATATCCATAAGGACTGTTTTTACCAGCCTCTTTGTGACGGGGTACTTAAGTCTTAATGCCCCCATGCATGTTTAGCCAGACGTGGCATTAACACATACCTCATACGGCGGCGTCCGAGATTGGGACAGATCAGGGTCTGCGGGAATGTCGCTGACGTGTACCTACTTGTTCTGCAGGTGTGTTTTTTTCCCCAAATGTGTAAACTACAACTCCTACAATCCCCAGTAACACTTGATTGGACATATGCTGAGAATCGTAGGAGTTGTAGTCTCTGCCGGAGGCGTCCCGCAGGCTGATGCAGGCAGATTGTTTGTTTTGGGTTGTTTTTTGCTGAAGTTTTTCTCTTTGTTGTAAAACCTGGGTTTTCTTGCTGTTTTTCTTAAGAATCATTATTTTTATCGGCTTTATCAGTTTATGTTCTGTTGGTTTTCGTTATCAATCAAAATCCATAAAGGTTTCTTTTTGTCAGATTCTCTCAGTTGCTCAAAGGGTTAATTATCCTGTATGCCTAGACTTTCTTTCTGAAAGCATTTCAAGCAAATGTAAATATACCTCCAAAGTGTCTCTCTTTAGTTTCATCAGTCCCTCTTTCCTCTCCCCCTGATGCCCCTCTCCTCCGCTTTGCCCCTCTCTCCTCCGCCCTGATGCCCCTCTTTTCTAGGAGGTCAGAATGTTTGCTGGGTATGAGGGGATCGCAGGGTTCTACAGCCCTAAAAGCCCCGATAATGTGTATAGAAACAGCAGGGAACGGCTTTATAAATTAAACGGGGTAAATAAACCCCATTCTTCTTCTTCTGAATGCCCCATTTAGTTACACAAATACCCCACAATAGGGCACAAAGTGACATTAAACATCCGAGTAAAGTAAAATAGACATGAAATAAAAAGTCAATTCTGTTTGTGTGGCCCCCATGGGGTCTCCTTCAAGACCCCAGGCATGGAGTCTTCTTCCAACTTAAACAATGCACCTGCTTAACGTCAGTCCTCGACAGGCAGGACTTGGGAGAGTTAGGGGTTAAATAGAAAAAATAATGAGGTCAGTTATGTCATATGGGATTAATAGGCTTTTTTGATTATATGTTTTATCTCTGCAGTTGGCAGAACACTGCTTTTCTCACCGGTCTGGCACTGATAGGGTAAAAAAACCGTGACATAAAACACAGATTGCGCATGTTTAGGAGCCGGAGGATCGTTTATAACCCGGGTACTCAGCGCTGTCACATTGTGTGTGTCACATTTGCCAAGCTCGGTGCCCAGCGCTCACGTGGGGTGTTAGCTGATCGTCCAAAGAGACATTCTGTACGGAGACGGAGGCAACAAACACGCGGTGTGTCTGATACCCCGGAGCGCACCCGCGGCACGAAACAGTCACTAGTAAAGAAAATGCCCTTCAGCATAACCCCAGCGCTGTATACAGTAATATCCCCCCGCGGGATACCCCCCGCGCTGTATACAGTACTACCCCCCCCCCCGTTCTGTATACAGTAATAACCAAGTTTAATCTCATTTTGTTCCAATAAACCCCCTTCATCTGCAGACCTGGAGCCGCCGTTGCTGTCAGTCATGTGATATTCTGGGTGACTTTCCCGGCTCAAACACCACACTGAGCTGATGCTTTATGGCAATGCTAATGAAGTCCGTTCCTCCATAGACTTTCATTAGTCAGAGAGTCCGACTGGGTCATTAAGACTGAGCCATTCTTTTGTTTCCCACAGGCAGTATGATAAGGAGTCGGGGGGTTTAGTAGATCAGGGATCAGATAACAGAGTGAGAAATCAGGAGCTCTGCTTTAAAGGAAAACCATTGATAATTTGTAGGGTTGGGTTCCTTGCTAAAAAGTAGGAGACGCTGCGGTCGTTCCAGGCTTTTGTTAACGGGCCGCAGGCACAGCGGTGGGTAGCTGGGCAGCGTGACCGTATACTCACCGGATCTGCCGCCGTGCCGCCGTGCACATCCAGCAGTCCGTCGTACGCAGCGAGACTCACGAGGACTAATGTGCCGAACCAGCTGGTGAAGCCTAAAAGAGGAATTGAAACCAGACGCCGATACAAATTAGCGCTGCGCAAAGGGTTAAACGTAAGAGCTGTGTGCGAGGCTGTGTTAGGGCCTGAAGTTGTGGACAGCAGAGATAAGCGAGTTCCCAGCAGGGTCATGTAAGGATAATAAACTGGGCCATTGAGGGGACGACCTGGCAAGGGTTTCAGCTGAGGACTCTCCTTGTAACCCGGATTCCTGTGCGCTCCTCCGCGGCGTGAAGGGGGGGCTCGGGGGGGCAAACGCAGAATCCAGACACAATGTTTTGTCCAAAATGCAAGACCTTGAACCTCTGTCTAGAGAAAAAATTTCATATCTTGGGAAAAACCTGGCCCATTTTTTTGTCCCCTTTCTACTGTAAATTACCGTATTATTTATTATATTATTTATTATTATTATTATTATTTATTGTATTTATTATTATTATTATTTTATTATTATTATTATTTATAATATTATTACTGCTTACTAAGGATTATATCCCACATTCTTAAATTTGGAATTCATTTTTTTTAACTCAAATTATCAGGAAAGATAAGCCCGGCTTGGGGGATAAGAGAGAGACAGGCAGAGAAGGGAGAAGATGGGAGAGAGGCATTTAGATTAGTGGAACAGCCTCCCAGCAGATGTGGTAGA
This sequence comes from Spea bombifrons, assembly GCF_027358695.1. NCBI lineage: Eukaryota > Metazoa > Chordata > Amphibia > Anura > Pelobatidae > Spea > Spea bombifrons. The sequence goes on from NC_071090.1 coordinate 2,352,985, forward strand.
GGGTAATACAGTGAGGGGATTAAACATGCATGGGATAGACATACGGCTCCTGAATCTAAGACGAGACCAACGACTGATTAAGGTTTGAGTCGTTACAGCAGGAGAAACGGGCGACTAGACGGGGGCCGAATGGGGGCCGATCAGCCGGAAAATTAAATTTTTCTATATTTTGGGGGAAAAACGAGGCTTTTAATCACGTCAGCTCAGGTATAGAAAAGCGGATAAATCTGATCCAGTGTGTCGGATAAAGGACAGTGCGATGTAAACCCGTTTTTTGTGTTATTGTGTAATTCCCAGCCCAGCCCCAACGTTCTGGTTTCTGGTGACTCTTTTTTTCTGATTATTTTTCCTCCTCGTTTCTTCGCTTAATTATCAGAAACGTGACCCGGGGAGATCCGTGGTACCTGCCGCGACACGGAAAACAATGTTCTCGCCCACACAATGGTGACCAAATAGCTCTGAGCCCCGATGATCCTTCTCGTAATAAGTGTTTTTATGTAAGAAGGGCTCGGCGCCTGGATCTGGGATTTATTCACGAAGGGGAGAAAAAACTAAGGAGGCCGTAGGAATAATAATATAATATATATAAAAAATATATAAAAGGTTCAGATGATGTCATCGGGCTCTGAGGGGGGTCTTGTTGCCGGTCCTTGGGTTCTTCCGGCTAATTCGACTTCGAGAAACCCTTCTATTCACTAAACTGAACTTCATTCCAACTTGATTAACGTGACCTCGCACCTCCACGAAATCATTGAAAGGACCCAAAATACTTTCACGCGTGACTTTTACCGGACGCACCGGGCTGAGAGCGGCGCATGTGAAATGTCTCCCCAATTCTCTGCTGTTTTCTGTTGGGGGGGGGTATTCTTGTCGTATTCTCGGATAATTATTGTTATGAATATTTTTATTATATATATTGTTTTTTTATTATTGTTTTTGTACCAAGGCTTCGCTCGTAACATTGATTTGAAACATTTGTATCTCGAATGACCGGGGGAGCCGTAATCTTTTTTTTTTTTGCCTGACCCAGGGCACCCCCAGCCACCCCCTCTGCACAACCGCCCTCGCTGCTGGGCGTCAGCACCTGGCTGAAGTTAAGAGGTTGGGGGGATCATTCCTCTCCCTTTTAACCCCTTAAGGACAATGGGCAGTCCCTTAACCCATTGAAAACGATGCATTTTGAGCCCATACATGTACGGGCTTTGTCATTAAAGGGTTAACTGGACCATTAAGTGGGGGTGCTATGGGGGCATCGTCTACGTTACGCAGTAGACGGCCTGCCCCCCCCTACGCTGGTCCTGATGCCCTAGTCCTAAATACTCCTCTGATAATAACATATCCCACCGTATATAATACGGGAAATAATGTATTCGTGTTTCTCCATTATTATTTTTTTTTATATTAAAGTTTAGTTTTAAATTATTAGTTTAGTGGAGGGGTCGTCCAAGCTGCGGCCCTCCAGCTGCTGCAGGACTACGTGTCCCATAATGCTCTTCCAGCTAAGGGGCTGGCCGAGGAGTATGGGAGATGCAGCAGCTGGAGGGCCGCAGGTTGGACGCCCCTGCTTTAGTGACATTTGTGGTCAGGTTGATGTTTCAGGTATATAAGGGCCCTATTTTTTTATTTTATTTATTAAATTTTTTATTTATTTTACTTTTATTATTTTATTTTATTTATTTTTTTGTTTGTTTTTTGGCCTGAATGTAAAAGGAAAGTGAAAATATATTCCGTTAGAGAATTTTATGCAAATAGTTAATAATCCATAAAATCTTCATCCGTTACGTGCTGAGCGGAGAGATTCCATCGACAGAAAGATAACTGCTTGTCTATACAAAGAGACGTTCTTTAAAGTGCTGCTGTCTCTTTTCCTGAATCTTAGAATTTTTATACCGTTCTGCACCCCGAATAAACACGAGTAATGGTGGCTAAATTATAAAATAAGCAATAGATATGAACGCACGTGCAGCCCGCTTTCAGGATCGGCGTGATTATTCCTCCCCATTGAGTTATCGACCCCCCACTTAAAGTGTATGCGAAGCCTGGACTGTCCCTTTAATCCAGACCTGATAAAGTGCGACTGGCGCTTTAAGGCCAGCGGCCGCCAAATGACTCTCACAGCCGGTGGCTGCGCACTGACGGCCCGGATCTGCCGGCACCATGCGCCACCGTCGGCCACCTACCCGCGGGGCATTCTCCTAGCAGTCGGTCCAGACCCGCTTTTACCATACCGGGCTTTGCGGCTTTTCCTCGATTAACGTTACGGAACCAAATCTGTTTTTTTATTTATTTATTTATTTATTTTTCTAGCTCTTGTCTTGTTTTTCATTTTTTTTTTGTGATATTTTCTGTGCAAAGTAAACGGGGAGGGGGAAAGAAATTAGAAGAAAATAAAATTCTGTATGCCTCTTCCTGGTTGGGTTTCCCGGGATTATTTTTTCGGGAGGCGTTCGTTTCGCTGGCGGGGATGACACACGGGTTCAGTGCTCAGTCGAGCTGCTTTCTGCCGCAGAGGCTTTTAAACCTCCTTCCCCTCCCCCGCTGTTTGGAGTCCGAGGGTGTCTGTAGTTACTGAGCCTCCTCCCCGGTCGTACGGCGCCCGCCCGGTTGTGTCCTCTGGGCAGACGATCTCGGGACCCCCCCCCCAGGCCCCCCGGCCCCGGTAATGTATTGAATGTAAAGCTCTCCTAGAAAATGTTTCCATTGAAAGACCGCGCGGACTCGGAAGGAAAATGTTTTTTAGTCTCCTTGCTACATTCTGTCTTTCATTCTGTGTCCTCCTCTCTCTTTCCCTGCCTCCGCTACGTCTTCCTTTACGTAGAAGGTAGTGGATAAGTGGAACGGCCTCGCAGCAGAAGTGGTAGAGGGCTGGTTACGGTGTGATTCTTTCCAGCAGGCGGACTCCGTGTTTCTCCCTCGTTTTTCTGGCTCCTCTGCGTTTTCCTTTCTCTCTTTCGTGACGATATCGTTATTCTGATACACAGAAAGTTCCGACGCGTCGATTTACTTCTCATCGGGACATTTAAATAATAATTTACCGCGAAAAATGCGATTATTGGCACAGCGAGAGTTTTGTGTGAAAATGTTCGTTTTTTTCCTTTGGTGTAACTGCTGGATGGCCTGCTGGATGTTGTCCTCTTTGTATGGAACTTATTTCATTCCTCTCAAATGTCCCTGTTTAGTTTGGCCAGTCCCTCTAAAAAATCCCCTGATACAACCCCCCCCGATGCCCCTCTTTCTTCCGTGTCCACCCTCTTTCCTCCCCTGATACCCCTCTTTTCTAGGAGGTCAGAATGTTTGCTGGGTATGAGGGGATCGCAGGGTTCTACAGCCGTTATTCTTCTTCTAAATGCCCCACTCAGTTACACAAATACCCCGCAATGGGGCACAAAGTCACATAAATGGTCTAGATAAAGCCCCGCCCACAGCCACACCTCTAACCACACCCCTAAACAAAAAGATCCCTCTATAAATGTTGAGGCTGTAGAACCCTGCGATCCCCTCATACTCGGCAACGTTCTGACCTCCTAGAAAAGAGGGGCATCAGGGGGTTGGGGCGGAAGAGAGAGAGACTGAACAAACTAAACGTTGAACATGTGTTGAACATGCGCGGGGCTGATCCTGCTCACAGATACCGTGATAAGCGGAGAAAGTCGCGTCCTCTCCCGTCAGCGCAATCCTCGGGCAGCTCCGGTGATAACGTTCGTATGGACGGCAGGATAAGGCCACTCATGAGATATCATATCTATGCATCGCGGATTGCCCCTCGCGTGGGTAATAAGCTGTGGCTTTGATATGTCTTCCATTACTGAGAGGGTGGTAGATAACTGGAGCAGCCTCCCAGCAGAGGTGGTAGAGGGTAATACAGTGAGGGTATTAAACATGCATGGGGTAGACATACGGCTCCTGAATCTAAGACGAGACCAACGACAGATTAAGGTTTGAGTCTTTCCAGCAAGAGAAACGGGCGACTAGACGGGGGCCGGATGGGGCCGATCTGAGCAGGTTATCCCGGGTGTGATGGCGGATGAGGATGTTTATCGGCGGGTTAAATATTGCTAGAGAGTCACAGGGTTTGAGAGACCTTAGGACCGGCACCGGCAGTGAGTCAGTCACGTCGCTAGAAGACATATCTTTCCATGTTGGTCAAAAGTTACGTTTGTTTCGTTGGCCTCGTGTTTGTTCGTTACACGCGTGTTCACCAGCGGGGGGGGTCGTTCCGTGTGATCGGAGGGAAGTGTTTGTATTGATTAATAAAAGTTAATAACTTCCCCTGTGACTCATCCGCAGGGACAGTTTAATGTCTCCGACCCCCTGCTAGAGAATGTAACCCCAACCCTGTGTGATGAATTTAATATGCGTTATTACTCTGCCCTACTCTATCGTCAGACCTGGTCCTGTATAATGTATAGATAAATCAGTGACCGGCCCCCTGTATAATGTATAGATAAATCAGTGACCGGCCCCCTGTATAATGTATAGATAAATCAGTGACCGGCCCCCTGTATAATGTATAGATAAATCAGTGACCCGGCCCCCTGTATAATGTATAGATAAATCAGAAACCGGCCCCCTGTATAATGTATAGATAAATCAGTGACCGGCCCCCTGTATAATGTATAGATAAATCAGTGAGCCGGCCCCCTGTATAATGTAAAGTTAAATCAGCGAACCGGCCCCCTGTATAATGTATAGTTAAATCGGTGAGCTGCCCTGTATAATGTATAGTTAAATCAGTGAGCTGCCCTGTATAATGTATAGTTAAATCGGTGAGCTGCCCTGTATAATGTATAGTTAAATCGGTGAGCTGCCCTGCATAATGTATAGTTAAATCGGTGAGCTGCTCTGTACAACGCAGAGTTAAATCGCTGGCATGCCTTTCTAGGAATCTCCGCACATTACCCATACATTATTCAGGGCCGGCTTCCTGCAGGAGAAGCTGAAGCAGGTCATGTACAGCAGTTCCCGTGATGCCCCGGGTAGAGTTGCATTTATTATACATTTCCGTCGGTTTCCATGGTTACGCAGTAAACAACAATTCCTGAGACTCTGGCTGACACTTCCAGAAACCATAATAACCGGCGATCTCCAGCGCTGGAAACGCGTTTCGCCCGAGCCTCGCCCGGCAGGAAAAGTCACTTTTTGTGTTTTTTCTGTAACCTGCGTGTTATTTGGTGTCACCGCGGCGGGGATTCACGGGGCGAGAGGACAAAGTCCGGGTCACCTGAGCTCCGGGGAGAGGCCGACCGGAAATCTGATTCCTATTGACCAAAAAACGCAGAAAAAACTGCAGCTATTTAGTTGTTGCTCTTCTTTTTTGGGGGGGGTTTCTCTAAAATCTTCTTGAAAATAAACGATTTAAAGTCCGTTGTCTGTTCTATGACATCATCCTTCGGGTTTGACGCGTCACCGACTCGCCGTCTTCCAACAGCGGATGTTTGGGGTGGGGTGAAAAATACATTTTTGGTGCCGGCTTCCTGGTGAGTAATCAGATTTTTGGGAAATAGATTCAGTGGTTTCCGTGTAAATTACCTCATTTTTGTGTAATATGGAAAACGGATCATAAACCCGGAACCTGCCGGCAGATCGGCCCCCATCCGGCCCCCGTCTAGTCGCCGTTTCTCCTCCTGTAAAGACTCAAACCTTAATCAGTCGTTGGTCTCGTCTTAGATTCAGGAGCCGTATGTCTATCCCATGCATGTTTAATCCCCTCACTGTATTACCCTCTACCACCTCCGCTAGGAGGCTGTTCCACTTATCCACCGCCCTCTCAGTAAAGTCAAACTTCCTCCCATTCCTGGTCTAACATTTCTCCTCCTGTCTCCCGCTACCTTGTAAAAAGTCTTATTAAATCATAACCATGTGTTTAGCGTCGGACGGAGGAGAATGGGGATTAGACGAAGGGGGTTTATAAGATCCGCAGTCAGCGTTTGAGCGATTAGGCTGGGCTTAGAGGGCATTAAAATTGAGTAACTGAACGTGCGCGCCGTGTGATGGATGGGGGGGGGATCCCACAATCGTAAAAACCTGTGTTTTGTTGTCAAAATATTGATTGAAAGTCTGTTTGGGATTTTTAAAGAGATTTGTAGCAATACATTTCTGTAACAGTATTACTGATAATGGTAGGAGGGGGGCACATCGGGCTCTTGTTAATGTAATATGAGTCCTGCGCCAGTTCTAAAACAAGCTGCTGGGATTTAAAAGGATGGAAAGTGCGTCGGGGAGGCTCGATGGGGAAAAATTGTGATAAAAAGTCTTTTATTTAACAAAAGAAACAACCAAAAAATGGATTTAAGAATAAAAGCGAGGACTTTTAACTTTCCGCCTGCCGCTGGGCAATATAATGAATTAAATAATCGTAATCTACAAATAAAATGATGTCATTATGTCGCCCGCTGCGCTTCGTATTAGTGCGGTTTAGGGCTTTTCTTTATTATATTATTTTTAATCGTTTTCTCACTTTATGGCTTTGCTTCTGTCGAGCTTCTGAGGTCGGCGAGTCGGTGCTAGACTCATACACACAACGCATGTAACGGCTTCATTCTTACAGAGTTATAGATGGGTAATAAAAAAAAAAAAGTTAAGCCCCACCCCCAGACACGCCTTTAACCACACCCACTAAAACAAAATTCCCCCCCCAGGTGGGGGGTACGCTGTATGCAGGAGCCGAGGCCGGAATGTTCCTGGTAAAATGTTTAAATTCTGATGGTTTCAGCTCGTTTGTGCGGAGTTCCGGCCATTAACTCTTTCTTTGCTCAGCGTGCAGGTGAAGCGCGGCCTCCTCGCTGCGTGTCGGCTGGTTAATGATTTCACGCAGAGTAGTAATGATTAAGCTATTAGCGTGCTAATCTCTGCCGCGGCGACCAATCTTCAGCCGTCCGCGGTCTCCTGACAGCCCGGGAACCCCCTACCTGTATAACCCCCCCCCTTAAAACCGCCGGCGACGCTCTGCGGAGCTGTAAAAGCCGAGGCTGGAAACCTGCGCGTCGCGTTCTTTCTCGGAACTCTTCGCTGAATTTTGTTTCTGTTTTTTCACCCCCAGAGGATACGATAGATCTTGTTTCCCGCGAGGGCAATCCTACGCTTTCTGGATCAGAAGACATGGGATCTCGATGACCCCGGGAGAAATAACCCCGGGATTCCGATGGGCGTCCGGATATAGAATGGTGAGATTCCGTTACTCCTAAGGTTGGTTTCTGATCCTCGGCTCCGGCTCTAAAATATTGGAACAATTGTAGAACTTTTTTGACCCTCTTAAAATCCCCCGGATCCACGTAACGGCTACCTGCCACCTTCCAAACCTTTTAGCACTCCAACTCTTAGAACCCTCAGCCAAATACGTTAACTTCCAACGCAATATTTAGAGGCATGACTGGTTTTAAGATGGAAACGCTAGGCGAAGCTCCCGGTAATATTCAGTTCTTGTTCTTCGTGGCGTCCAAAACGATTTGCCGGTGGGCTAGAGCAGAAGACGGGGACCTCCGGGGATCCAAAAAAAGTCTAGAATAATAATTTTGGACTTAAGGCTTCCCCGGCTCTTACAGCTCATCCCCCTAACCCTCTGTCACAGAGACTGTCGGTTAACTTTGCCCTAAACAAAGGCAAAACAGTGGAAGCGATGGGAAGGCGTGGAACTGGTCGTACCGGTTGCCCTCGAGCCACGAGCTTCTCCTGGGTTAATGCCTCCTGCGTCTCGAGAGATATAGAAGGGCCGGGGTTGAGTAACCTTGAGCCGATCTGGATGTCTGCCTCCATGTGTACTCGGGATAGATCCTGCCTGTCAGATACACGTGGCCCTCGCTCACGAGAGGGTAGGAGAAAGGGGCCGAACGGAACGTTAGAAGGACGCGTCTAGAGGGCTTGGGTGGAAATTCCATTAGACCTCCTATAAAGGTCTCCTCTCTCTATTAGGGTTAAATACAGATTATTATTACCCCTTATATCAAAACCATCTTACTGAATGAAGACGGGTCGCCCTTAAAGGTGTTCGGATGATGGGTCGGTCGCCAAGGAGCGCCCTGACCTAAAAATCTTATCCTTGGTTGAAACATATCTCCCAAGTGTCCCAACATTCCCTCCATTACTCCTTCCTGCCCTGATGCCCCTCTTTATCTCTCTTGATGTACAGTGATTACAGTAACAAAGTGTTGGTTTCCATGGAGACAACACTACATTTAAAACAATTTATAAATATGTTTTTTTGTCTCGCTGGGGTAGCCCATGGACCAGGACCAGTCCACGGCATGAGAGCCACTCATGAACCCCCCCAAAATAAACTCTTTTTTTTGTTGTTCCTGTAGTGTAACGGTCGCAGACACACTTGGCTATGTCCGCCATAATGGTAGACAAAGATGGTGACTTCTGTTCCATGGCGCCATTGGACGACGATGACCTGGGAAGCCCGTTGTCTGGGGAATTTCTTCAAGACCTAGGAGACATTTCTCAGACCATCGGAGACGATGTGTCCACGGCTTTCAGCGGGGTCGACTACCAGTACCTGGGGAACAGCCCTGGATCCAACGGTTCCATTAGCACTGACCTTACAGGTACGTCTCAAACCGGCCTGACACAGGAAGGTAAAATCTGCCGGCAGATCGGCCCCATCCGGCCCCCCGTCTAGTCGCCCGTTTCTCCTGCTGTAAAGACTCAAACCTTAATCAGTCGTTGGTCTCGTCTTAGATTCAGGAGCCGTATGTCTATCCCATGCATGTTTAATCCCCTCACTGTATTACCCTCTACCACCTCTGCTGGGAGGCTGTTCCCTCACTCACACACACAGTGACACAATGTAACACTTTTTTTTAATTTTGCAGACACTTTGTCCCCTGCATCGAGTCCGTCTCCTGTTACTTCCCCCCCCATCCAGGGTAGCGCAGAGGAGGCGTCGTGTAAGACGTTGAATCTTGAATGTAGAGTGTGTGGCGACAAAGCATCTGGGTTCCACTATGGCGTCCATGCGTGTGAGGGCTGCAAGGTACGGCACCGAAACGGCTAGTCTGCTCTCAAACCTTAATCAGTCGTTGGTCTCGTCTTAGATTCAGGAGCCGTATGTCTATCCCATGCATGTTTAATACCCTCGCTGTATTACCCTCTACCACCTCTGCTGGGAGGCTGTTCCCTTATCTACCCCCCTCTCAGTAAATGAAGTGACTGCAGATTTGCAGGTTTCCAGGAAAAAAATATTATTTTGGCAGAATGATCATAAACCCTTCAACGCCCTTACAATTAAAGGATAAATTACATGTTTGTTTGTTTTTTATTGACAATGGATTAGGTCATCGGTTGAAGCTGTGATGTCATACCATCTCAAAATACAGATAATTGTAGGATTTAAAATACAATGACTTAGTATTGAGTCATACTTCATTCAGGGTACTGAAGGGATGGACTGAGCGTGCCTTATAAGAAAGTATTAAAGGGACTTGCCGTGCCGCAGGGTTATTGACTTTGGGCGCTACGCCCCAAACTGATATTTGGTTTGTGTTTAATTAATTAATGGGAGCAGCCATCTTAACTCCCTTTTTCTCAGGAGTTACATGATTATTCCTCCCCTTTTCTTTCCAACTGATTGGTTCAGGCAGCCTTTGCAAGAGCTGGAGTTTTAAATTGAATAAATACAAAACAATTATACCTATTGTCTGATAAAAAAAAAACACAATTATTTTTAGTTAAAATATATTTTTTCTTTACATTTTTTTTAAATTTAATTTTATTTATTTTTTTTTTTTTTGTAATATTCTCCTTTAATTTCCCGTAGGGTTTTTTCAGACGGACGTTACGACTGAATCTTGCCTATGATAAGTGCGAGCGAACATGTAAAATACAGAAAAAGAACAGAAATAAATGTCAGTATTGCCGGTTTGAAAAGTGCCTTCGAGTGGGGATGTCGCATAACGGTAAATAGTGTTATAAATATCTAAAAAAATATATATATATCACAATTCCTGGCTGACATTTTCTGCGGATTGGGGTCATCGTTTGGCTGGTATTATAACGACCGACCAGTTAAAATTTATTTTATGCCCCATAATAATCCAAGAAAAGCAACAAAAGGTGATTTTAAAGGTTCCAAAATTATTCCTCTGTTTTTGCCCCATAATATAAAGTTTTCAGGCAGCTGCATATCAGCCGTTTGTATGATTATCGCTCTGTTATCTGATCCCCCATCTACTAAACCCCCCGACTCCTTATCATACTGCCTGTGGGGAATGATAGAATGACTCAGTCTTAATCACCCAGCCGGACTCTCTGACTAATGATGGTCTATGGAGGGACGGACTTCATTAGCATCGCCATAAAGCATCAGCTCAGTGTGGTGTTTGAGCCGGGAAAGTCAAAATTTCCCGATCTGGTGTTGCTTGTAAAGTATTCTCGTGCGTTTTCTAGCTCCGAGTTCCGAGATATTTTGTATCTTTACAGCGATCCGTTTTGGGAGAATGCCGCGGTCAGAGAAAGCCAAACTCAAGGCGGAAATTTTAACAACCGAACAAGACCCCAAGGACTCCCATATGGCCAATCTCCTGTCCCTCGCCAAAATTATTTATGACGCTTACCTGAAAAATTTTAATATGAACAAAGTGAAAGCCAGAGCCATCCTCACGGGCAAAGCCAGCAATCCTGTAAGTTTTAGAATTTTTTTGTTACGTTTTCACCTTTCTCGTGGCCGCCTTGGCCATGAAATCTCACGTGAGGGGTTATTTTTGGTGGACGCAATTTCTTTACCTTTATCCATCCAAAAACCTCATCGCAAGCAGCGGAAGTCTGTGATTGTCTGCCTTGTCTGTTTTAATTGTGCTCCATCGACTATATCTGTGATCGTCTCCCATGTCTGTTTCATTTTCCCCATCATGTATATCTGTGATCGTCTCCCATGTCTGTTTCATTTTCCCCATCATGTATATCTGTGATCGTCTCTCATGTCTGTTTCATTTTCCCCATCATGTATATCTGTGATCGTCTCCCATGTCTGTTTCATTTTCCCCATCATGTATATCTGTGATCGTCTCCCATGTTTGTTTCATTTTCCCCATCATGTATATCTGTGATTGTCTCTCGCGTCTGTGTTATTTTCATACATTATATATTATTATTTTTATATATACAGTATATAATATTCTAATTCTTAGTTCCATAAAGCTATGAATGTAAAGCTGCCCTAGCCATGTCTTTGTTAACCCATGTGTTGCCAGAGACCATAGAGTCCGTACCGCTGTGCAACAAGTTAAAGAAAAAAAAAAAGAATTATGGGCAATTTAAAAGAAACGTGGCACGGATACCTTTTTCATGTGTAAAATATGATTATTATTTTTTTTCATTCCCAGCAAATTTCAGTTGATACCAACTCAGAAAGGGTTAATCTAAAAACTCTGAATCCATCCAATATATTTGTAGTTTCTGGTTAATGAGTGTAGAGTCAACAGACAAAGTACAAGTCTTATTGCTAAACCTAATCACCCCGCGCAAGAGCTGCCACCCAGCTGTGACGTGTAATCAGGTTTATTTAAAGGGAAACTCCCACTAAATACTTTAAAAAACTTTCAAAAATATCGCTTTCTGTTTTTCTAGTTTTTCCCCATAATATAATGTTCTCAGGCAGCTGCATATCAGCCGTTTGTATGATTCTCGCTCTGTTATCTGATCCCCGATCTACTAAACCCCCCGACTCCTTATCATACTGCCTGTGGGGAACAATAGAATGACTCAGTCTTAATCACCCCACCAGGCATATAATTAAATTGGTAAACCAGATTTACTGTTTAATTTACAGTTTTGTTGAATTTCTTTTGTTTCCAATGAAATCTGTAGCGTAGAGGTAGGAATTTTTAATATTTTTTAATTAGTGCAGCCATTCTTGTTACGGCGCAAACCACTTGCCGCCTCCTCCTCTGATTTAACCGAGATCTCGTGCGCATTAAAGGATTACTGTCAATAATTAGAGCGCTTGTCCTGAAATGCCCCACACTCTCCCCCCCCCCGTTTTGTTTTGTGTGGGGCAGGAGGCAGTCACGCTATACAAAACAATCATTAAAAATCAAATAAATTATTATTAGCTTAAAAAAAAAGTATTTTTAAAGAAAAAAAAAAAAGAACTAGAGAGTCTTTATTTTTTTTCTTTAATAAGAGCGACAGTTATTCTGCTGATTTCAATTTTTTTTTAGGTTTGTTATATTTGAATAAATACACCTTTTTTTACATTGTGTTCTTCCTATTTTTTATTTTTTTTTTTATAATTTTTTTTTTATTTTTTTATTTTTTTTTTTTAAAGCCATTTGTCATCCACGACATGGAGACCCTGTGTATGGCAGAGAAAACACTAGTGGCAAAACTTGTAGCCAACGGAATACAAAACAAGGAGGCAGAGGTCCGGATCTTCCATTGCTGCCAGTGCACGTCGGTCGAAACTGTAACGGAACTTACCGAGTTCGCCAAAGCCATACCGGGCTTTACCGAGTTGGACCTAAACGATCAAGTGACTTTGTTAAAGTATGGAGTCTACGAAGCCATATTTGCCATGCTGGCCTCGGTCATGAACAAAGACGGGATGCTGGTGGCTTACGGGAACGGTTTCATAACCCGGGAGTTTTTGAAGAGTTTGAGAAAACCAATCGGAGACATGATGGAGCCCAAATTCGAGTTCGCCATGAAGTTCAACGCTCTGGAGTTAGATGACAGCGACATATCGCTCTTCGTAGCTGCCCTCATATGCTGTGGAGGTAATGAAAGCTTCTGTCAAGGCGCAGAGAGTTAGAAGCTTTACATTTAAGAGCGGCTTCTAAAAACTCCTCTCCTTAGAGTGTAAACAAAAAACTATCTGTGTTAACATTTTGTAAACATTTATTCAGTTTTAAAACTACTGGATTTATTCACCAAATATCTCACCCAAATCTCATTAATGCAATAGTTACCAAAAAAAATATTGGAGAAAAAGATTGTAAAGGTGACGGGTGACATTGAAATATTTTAAAAACTGAAAAATTGTAACACTTTTTATGGTCCAAAGGTTAGTGTAAAGTTTAGATTCCCACTTTGAAAGACCGGGTTGAAAATGAAATATTTATTTTTAGAATGTAATGTTCTAACAGAAAAATATTGAATTTAATTACAGCTTATTTGAACAGCTCAGAATATATGATTTGTATAAAAACATCAATGTACTTTTTCTACTAAATTTAGGTTTTATAGTATAATATATATATATATATATATATATATATATATATATATATATATATATATATATATACACACACACACACATACACACATTTGATGCAAAAAAATACTTTTAAACAAGCCCTTAATGGGAAAAAGAGGGGCACTTTTGGCTTAAAGGGTGTGTTTAGAGATCTGGCTATGGGTAGGGCTTTACGCAGACTTTGTGCCCTATTGCGGGGTATTTGTGTAACTGAGCGGGGGGCCTTTAGAAGAATAATGGGGTTTATTTACCCCGTTTCCTGCTGTTTCTATACACATTATCGGGGCTTTTAGGGCTGTAGAACCCTGCGATACCCTCATACCCAGCAAACATTCTCACCTCCTAGAAAAGAGGGGCAACAGGGGAGGAGAGAGGGGCAACAGGGGAGGAGAGAGGGGGCATCAGGGGTGGAGAGAGGGGTATCAGGGATTTGAGATCAAATAATGACTGGGCAAACTAAACACTGGGGAGGTATAATCACCTAATATATTAAATGTGCAATTTCTAAACGTGTTACCTTGTTTCGATGGATACTTTGTTCCCTTTGCGTACCAACGCATCTCACCGCCTCTGTTTCTTTGCTCTCAGACCGTCCAGGACTGTTGAATGTCGCCAGCATCGAGCAGATCCAGGAAAACCTGGTTCATGTGCTGAAGCTTCATCTGCAGGCCAACCATCCCGACGATGGCTTCCTCTTCCCTAAACTCCTCCAAAAAATGGCCGACTTGCGCCAGCTGGTGACGGAGCACGCCCTGCTGGTACAGACCATCAAAAAGGCCGAGACGGACGCTTCTTTGCATCCTTTACTGCAAGAGATCTACAGGGATATGTACTGAGGATTTTACTTTTTCCAGGACTTTTCGGGAGCAAAGTTGTATTTTTTTTTTTCTCCTCCCCTAACCACTCGATGTTCTAGCTGTGCCTTCTATCTGCAAATCGCAAGTAAAAGCGGATAAACCTTGTTTAAAGGAAATCAAATGCGGGTGTGCGGAGATGCCAGATTATACGGAACTGCAATATGAATTTACAAATCTCAGAAAATTTATTTTAGATTTCTAAATTATTATAGACTTGCCTGGTCGTTGCTTTCTCCTCTCCATCCCCCCCGAGAATCCCCTTTTTTTGTAGGTAGCACTCGGGTTGTTTCTCAGGGCGATTACTCACTCGATGTGTTACTCGGTTGGGCTCCTGGTTAATCTAAAGAAAATTCTTTGTGGTATTTCGCCTCTACGGCTATAAAATCCCATGGACCTTGGAGAACCCGTGTGTGCCACCAGGTGTCCAAGTTTTGGCCACCGCTACCCTCAAGGAAAGGTCCAACATAGAGGACTCGGCAGAGGAAGGGCTATGGTGTGAAGGAAACCTCCATACATCACCCATAATGGACCGTGGACGACCACAAACCCTTTCCTAACGCAGACATGACTTTGAGCAACCTTACACCGGGGCCAAATTCACCAAGGCTCTCGAACATCAACCTCGTTTCACGTCAGCGTATGTTGAGCAGATGGGAATTTGACCCCGAGTTAGGACTTCAGAAACCTTCCTCTGTATGCTTGTCATAAACCGAGAATAATATAAGCTCTTCAACCAAATGATTGATTGATACACTTTATGAAAGCCATGATCTCATCTTATATTTCTTCTGCCCTTCCATGTCCATGGATTAACGCCTACAATCGAGACCAGTCTACGGTCTGTCATGACAGCAGACATGTTGGTCATAACTGACGCTCTTGGAAGTCAGTTTAGGTACGGATAGCGATTTGTAGAATAATAATATACGACGGGCATCGTTCTGAATGATTACCAGACCTTGAGCCAAGGTTCCCATCCAAGCTGTAGCCACCTTCTAGTTGCAGTTAAAGAACGGCCATGTTGTTGGGTTTTTTTGGACTTTTAGCCCTTCTTGGTGGCACATTTATCTCAAATGCACCTGTTAAAAATGGTGTAGATGGCCCCTGGTGGCCTATGAAAAAGCAGATTCAAAGTATCCAGCCAATCAGGATCAAACGAATGCTGGGATATACTGCGTTCTAAACAAGAGATAGGGGATAATTACTTACAAAAGCTCCTGAAAATCTGAAATTGGTATTTTTGTGTTTTTGGCAAAAAAAAAAAAAGATTCCGCCAGCTGTTTATTGATGCGGAGATTTGGAACCTTCACTGATTTTTTTTTTTTATCTTTGGATTAATTAATTAAAACATGAAAATGGTGGCATTTCATCACATTTTCATTCCTTATATTCTTAAAAATTAGACTTTGAGTAAGAAGTTTGATACTTTAAAAAATGGCATGTTTTGTGGTTCGGTTCCACAAAAAACCCCCAAAACACTAGAATGCGTTTCAAAGGAGGGGTATAAAATTATACATATACACTACAGATGCCCCATGTGATATATCACCCGTAGTGGGAGGGGCAATGGCCCAAACTGGGTGTGGCTAGATATTACCAATGTCATTTACCCTCATTGGCAACGCCACATAATAATGATGCCACATACTATGCCTTCTAGGTAAACTTGGGCTGATTTTTGGTGAATATGATATCCAGGAGGCGCTGAGCCAAGGATTCGCTGCCAGAATACGGTGAAAGTTCTAGAACACAGAGGTCAGAGGTTATATATTTAGGGTTCTATGTAAGGCTGCACCGTGATGTTAAGACACCTTCGTTGTATAGGCTTCAGGGGGAAAGGAACTAGACTTATATTTTTTTCCCTATTTTATTATTATTTTGTAATTAAAGTTCTAGAGAGAACACCAGAGATCTCATTTATAAAAAGAAAAAAAAATCCATCCAGCCTGACGGAAAGGTCGATTTTGGGAAACTATATCAACTTTTATTCTTTTGCCTCATCAGTAAAATAAATCCTCCGATGACAATTTAGATGAACTTTTTATATAGATATATATATATTTTTGACAAAAAAACCAAGATGCACTGCTTACGTGAAACCAATTTTTTTTCTCAGGGATTCTTTTTTTCTTTTCGTTCCCTTTGTGCACCGTAGCAATATTTTTCATGTTTTCCGGGCTGTATTTTGTGTCGCTTGTTGCAAAGCAGGACTGCTTTTTTTTCATTTTGGGTGAAATATGCGTAGTTGATGCTGGTTTTCCTGTATAGGGTGGACGGGATGGATACATTTGTATCACAGAGACTAGAGATTTGTGCCGTCCGGTTAGATAATCTCCTGGGGGCCAGCTGACCGTCCCGGAGAACCTGGTGGTTCTGTTGACTTCATGAGGACTTGTCTGCTCAACCTGCTTGGAACCCAGCAGCTCTGTAGCAGGGAGGTTCTACAGGGTTCAGCCTCCTAGCAGAGGTGGTAGAGGGTAATACAGTGAGGGTATTAAACATGCATGGGACGGGGATTTCTATGATGGATGTCAATGGGGTTGAGTATGAATGTTGCTATTATTTTTTTAGTCCTCCGCACAATTCAGGGTTTAGTCTCTAGAGCTACACACTGCCTCTATTCCGAGTAGCCATACTGTGATATGTATGTTAAATGTCAGCACTGACCTTGACAAGGTCACCATATCGAAATATACTTAAAGGAACCCATAGCCAGAAAAGCGCTCGATTACATGAGTTTGGAGATTAGAACATTGCTATGCCTGAGATATTAACCCTTTAACAGCCCATCGTGAAGATTCTATGTAGTGACAAATGCGTTACACCTGTCTGGAAACGTTGACTTGTCATTATTTAAAGATACACCTAATTGAGTCACCTGCATTCAGGCAGGGAGATCAACCATAACATACTGGGAGCAAAAGCACCAACTGGGAGTCTTATATATGACCACAGCGTGGTGAGAATAGGTAGGGGTCAGCTCCAGGTGACCCCGAGAGTCTGCTACCCTCTTCTGTATAAAATTCACATGCTTGAAATTTTACAAGGGCACCTGTGTCGTGAACTTTGTATCCACTAATTATTATTTATAGTAAAAAGTAGATTTTCTTTTTTAAATTTTCAAGGTAAAATCTGACCCAAATAATGGCAACAATTTGTAATCTTAATATTGCAAGTGCCTGGAGCTGGAAGGTCCCCCGACACTCAGAGCAGAATTTTTGAATGGATTAAAGTAAAATTTTGGGCAAAGTCCAGTCACCATAGAAACAAAATTTGTAATATTACTACTGAAAGCTCTAAATGAGGTAAATTACTCCGGGTTTGCCCGAGTTCCCGGAAGTCTTCTTATCCTCTACCTACAATTGGGAGATTATCAATAAAAAGGAATTCAGGAGCAAAGTAGTCTTATTACCATAGCAACCAATGGAATAAGCGATTTCATTGGCTGTTCTGTTTCAAGCGGTCATTGTTTATACAGAACCCCTAAAAACCTTCGTAGAATGGGTGGGTGTCTTGGCATCAACGATATCGGGGGTCTCCTTGCCAGTTGTGGCGATTGTTTACTTCGTATGCCTCAGGTGTGGGCAATATTTTCTTAAATGTAAAAGCATTAAGTACGTGGGACTTTCTAAATCACTGCTGCCCTTGTAATCTCTATAATGTCTGTAATCGGTTACTGGGGGGGGTAATTAGGGAAAATAGGGGGGTACTTATAGGCTAACTGATAACCCTAACAATGCAATGTGTGTGTTTTAATTTTAATATTCTATACTAAAACCTTAATATGTAAATTACCAATAATGGTGGTATGTGTTTTATCGTTTTGTATGTAATGAGTTTTATCGCGTCTCTTCGGTTTGGCCAGTTTGTGGACCTCGGTGAGAAAAAACTTTGTCCGGATAAAGTATATTAGAGCGACTTTCCTGGCTCCTAATTTTCTGCCATAAGTGGAAATTTTTGTTGAAAGAAAAAAAAAAAAAACAACAGAAAAATTGCAGCACAACGTTGAGGGCATTACTGTATAAATTACTAACGGTGAATATTGTGCAATTCAAGATGTTATATTTAGATGAAAATGAAACAGGACCTGCACGCTGGTTTAAAACGCATATTAAAGAGTTATTATCCATGCAGAACACGGATAGTCATGATATAAAAATGTTTAAAATTGTATCTTTTAATGAAAAAACAAACAAACACCGTGTTATGAATTTCTGAAAGATATTTGTACATGTTTCTGTATTCTGGCAGATTTTAAGATATTTTATTTTTGTTGCTGGGGGAAGCAGTTTCCCTCTGCACAGCCAACTTCCTTTACTTTGCGTTCATTTCCTGTGCAGTGGGAAATGACTGGATTCTCAGGAAGCTGGGAATAGAAATATTTCTGAAATGGGAGTTATTTTTGAAATGTATCAAAAATCACGTACCGCCTTTTTTTGTGTGTGAAAAACTAATATTTTTCAGCCATTTTCCTTCCAAACATCCCATTTTCGTTGGCGTTATACACACCTAACGTAACTGGAATCTCAAGCCAGTTTAAATATTTAGCCTAAAACACAAAAAAAATAGAGGAAAACACAAAAATTGTAGCACAGGATTTTGCATCACATGACCGCTTGCGATGTCACGCCATGCATAATGTATTAGAAGGTACGTTGTGATGTCAGCGCTTGCAGAAGCCTTTGTTTTGGCAGAATGATTCCACTTTTGCAGTTGCTACCATAGGATTTTTTTTTTACCATCCAGCTCTTCTGTAGTTTGCCAGAAAAAGTGTATTTTTTTAAAAAATTAAATATGTTTTTTTGACAGAAGCCTAAGTTTATGCACCGCTGGATTTTTATCTGCTTTGTAATGAATCATTTTACACCTTTCATAATCCAATTTCAACAAAATAAAAAATAGGAAGATTTGGTGAAAAAAGAACATACACAAATTTTTAAAATGCTAGACATTCATATTATACAACATACATATAGAATCTCCATTTCAATTCTGTCAGTATACGGAAACACGTTCATAAAACGTACTCTTTTTCATGTAAAAACATATTTTAGCCATAGTTTCCCTTGGGGTCATTTTGCACTAAAACAGAATTGATATAAAGATGTTTTATTATTATTTTTTGCTAGTGTTTTAAAGTGAATTAAATAAAATACAGAGAGACTGTCGTGGTATATTTTATTATCTTGTGTTCCTATCCCATGCAAGTTAAAGGGAGTGAATGAAGGTGTCGTTTCGATGGCTTCCAGTATAGCATGTATAGGTGCTCGCTAATTATGTCTGACTCTGATTTAACTACGAGGTACTACTTCGCCTTAACATAAAATAAAATTTATTTTGGAAAAAGTTGATGGCTTGTTCATTTTTTTGCATAAATAATTTCTGTTCAAAGTTACAGAATAGTGTGATTTTGCAAACTATTATTTATTGTTTTATATAGCGCCATCATATTCCGCAGCGCTGTACAACGGATAATCGGAACATAACAAATACTACATAACATAACAATTTTTGACTTAGAAAAACCAGAGGTAACGAGGGCCCTGCTCACAGAAGCTTACAATCTAGAGGTAAAAAAAGCAAGAAATATTTTGCTCTTCCCGTTTCTCTTGAAATATACAAAAGGGTTAAGTAACAGGTGACTTCAATACATTTAAGAACGATAGCTGTGTAATAATCAGTAAATAATACTTTAGAAATGATGTGCATTGTTTTTAAAGCAGGAATAAAAATGTCCCTAAATCTGTTTATTCTATAATATAATATATTTAAAAGAATACAATGAAACCAGTTTTTCTTCAGAAAATATACTTTTATTTTTTGCCCCTATCGAGTTACTGTGGGTTATTTATATTTTGTTGAAGATGTTACAGATGATAAAGGCACAACATGCATGTTGATAAATACAAATAACTAATAAAATAATTAATAAAACTTCTGCCTAGAGTGGAAATTCAGAAACTATCCTCTGCTGGATCTCTCTGGTCTTCTTAGATGTTCAGAAGCGAGGAATTCCACCATCGTGTTTTATGTGTGACGATCCGCCATAAAAATCCAACACTCCCTGTTACTCTGTGTCAGCTGTTTAATATACACGTCTCTGGGTTGTAAACTGTTCATTCTTCACCGGTGTTAGGATTTTGGCTGGGCTTTCCGCTTTTCTACGTCCAGCTGGATCTCTTGGGGGAATTCGCCTTTGTGTTTGATGACGCAGGGCAGGCAGAACCGTTTGGAGTAAAACAGACTGCATTCCTGGATAAGGGAGAGATTCGATCTTCAACGCATGACCCAGCGGATTGCATGCTTCACATGATGGCATAGAATGTATACTTTGAGATAACTCCCTCTACCTTTATTTGTGAAATATTTACTCTAGCACAGAATAAATAAATAAATAAATAAGATGCACAGCCTCCTAATACTGACTTTTCCAAGAACACTAACAATAGATGACTATGCCTTTTAGAGGCCGAGCTGCGGAGTGGTCTTAAAGGGGGGTGCACCTCTGAGCCCAGGCTTACTTTAGGGGACCACAACATCTGTTTCTTGGACTCCTCAAAAGCCACCAAAGCCTGGAGCTAGAGGTCCATGCAGCCATCGGCACAGACCTCTAGGCCTAGGGCAGCAGGTCCAACCGCTAGTGAGCCATACACTTAATGAAACCAGTCAGTTACACGACAACGGTCTGTTCAGACATCCATAGCAGCTCTTCAGTGCCACCTTATGGGGACGTCATTTAATGGTGCTCTGCATAAAGAAGGTAATGAGAAGCTGGTAGGTCTCTGTGGCAACTGGGGTGCTACCCTGGGCAAGGCCTAGGACAGAGACACCATAAAAATGTCAATGGAGGAAGAGTTAATGGAAAGGTCTGTGCTAGACGCTGCACAGAACTCCGCTTCCCTCACACTCCGGCACGGTGGGCTGGAGGGCCATGGACGAGGAGCTTGCCCCGAGCCCCATGATTTATAAAACAGTGGCAAAGCACCAGCCACGCTTCTAAAATTCAATGTATTTAAAATAGATGTGCCTTACCGTGCCGACGCACACCACCTGCTTGCACAAACTACAGTGGGAGCCGAGGATCAGGAATTTCTCTTTGTCTGGTGTGAAAGGATCTTTCGTTACAAAACATTCTTCCAAGAGTCTGTAAATAAGGAGAGTCACCTGTCAAGATCCCTAATGTCATCTCAACGAGACAATTACACACACAAAAGGTACTAAAAACCACATGAAATCGACATCAAATGTATATATATATATATAAAAAAAAAACGTTGGTAACTAATTTACAAAAACATAATTTACTTAAAAAAATAGTTTTACATTTGGATAAAAAAAAAAACCCCAAACCATTTAAAACATTTAAACAGCCTCGTTTCTCCCGCATCTGTCCAATGATGGTCTTAGACTTACATCACCGAACGTGTATTAGGCGGCTTCTGTCCAAAGTACGTGTACGGGATGCATAACCTGCAAAGTTCACATTCAAATATTCCCTTTGGTTGGGGGGAATCATCCATTCTGTAGCCTGCGAAGATGAAAACATAAAAGATGTTGAATATTTCTTTGAGACGTTATATTTAGGAACTTTTAACATATTCCACGCTTACCCTGTAAGTTTCATTAAAACAAAGAAAATTTAAATAAGACAGAGATGACCACAAATACCAACTATGTATATATATATTTTTTTTTTTTAAAGTGAATTTAGAATGGTTTCTAAATAATATGCAAATGCTTCAAAAGAAGCAAGTCGCAGGTATGACATCATCTCCCGCCGGGGTTTTATTGGTGGTATAAGACTTTCATTAAGAATATTGAGCGAGGGTATTGATTTAAAAGTTGGCCAGGGGTACACAAAAAGTGAAGTCCCAGGTGGCCGTCAGCTGGTGTATGGAAGGAAAGAGACCACAAGACTTCAAATACAGTTTCAAAAACCTTATTTTGACGTTTAGCCACACCGAGAGGAAGCCCTTTTGTAATTATGTTACAGCCAAAAATGTCCTCATTTCCCATAGAAATAGCTGAGTGACCCCAAACTTTTGAACGGAAGCGTACGTGGTATGAAGCTTCAACAATGAGATTATAAAACACAACAACATACCAAAATAACTGACCTCTTCTAATCTCTAATACGTATTGAATTTTCATTTTGATCCTGGGAGTCAGCGTATAAGATGTCTCGTTCATCCTTCCCGGGGTGTCTTCCGGATAAGAAAGCCCAGAAGGAATTCTTTAAAAAGGCAACGACTTTGGCGTTCTCCACCGCTTCCTCGGACGTAGATTGTTTGCTGGTTTCATAAGAGGATAAGACGATAGCTTGGAATAAACGTATGAGGATACAGGCCGTTACCAGCACAAACAAAGAGAAGTAGAAGCCTCCGACGAGGACGTTGCTTGAAAATACCGTCTGGACAGAATTTACAAATGAATGAAATTCCCATTCGTGTCGCCCAAATACTAAACAGCTGAAGGAAGAGTATGCGACGAAGCATACGCCAACCACAAACCCCAATGGGCAAATGGCTGATGCAGCCGCCGTTAAAGACCTGTGCGCTAATTGTACGTCGTAAAGCAAGCCGACGTATTTCAGGGTCTTCAGTGTGGTGCAAAATGCCAAAAAGCCCAGCGTGTTCCTAAATGTCGCATCGACTTTAGAAGCCACATAAAGGGGGATGAACTGTTTGGGATGATGCGAGTAAAGGTGAAGCAAGTGTGCACTCAGAATAAATTTAGCCAGATACAACGCGCAAGCCAGTAACAACGAGCATTTGAACACCAGATTAAGTCCTTTGGAAATACATAAATACTTTTTCTTCTCTGCACACATTCGGTAAATTTCCTCTGCGATATACACAAAAGTAAAAGCAAAAAAAAGCGAACCGATAAGTAGATCCGCAGCTCTCGCATCGTGAATCGTCGGTAACGTGAAAGAACGCACCGATAACTCTTGATTGACTAGCCCCACGCTGGAGACTTGGAAGCCCACCGTTATTGTGCAAAATAAACGCAAGTAAACGTTAAACGTGGCTAGTTCTACGACGACGGCTTGCGTCTCTTCGTTAAGCCAGTTCGCTTCTTCCAGATCCCGGATTTTCTTTAAGGAATGGTCTCGGGGCTTGTCTGGAAATAAATACACCGGGTACCCCGCTGTCCCAAACGCAGCCCCCGGCAATGAGTAATTCCAGTGGGGGATACCGTCCTCAAAGGTGAATCCATCGTATTCGCTGGGGTTATACGCGTTACTCTCGTTTTTCTTTGGTGGACCAATCGCAGGCTCCGGAGCACACGATTCTTTTCCAATAAGCAAACCACGTACACCGGTGTCGTTGCCGTAGCAATACGTGTTTTTTACTCGTCTGATCCTGGGCAACCCGATGATCTTCGACCAGCTCCCGCCAAGAAAAGTCGGCTGTTTGTCGTCGTGAATCAAGGGCACTAATACTTTGCTCGTCCAAGCGTATATACGGTTCAGCCTATCAACGTTTTCTAGATTCCGTGAAAACTGCTTGTACGCAGCCCGACTGTGATGAAAAAGGTTAACGTCGTGGTTAGAATAGCAAAAACCCAGCACCACCGACAGAAATACAAGACGAATAATCATCTGAACGCAAAAGACGTAAGCTTTCCTTTTTATCGCGCATCGCGTCTTAGCTAATATTATGTCCTCCGGTTTTGGAGGCTGATATTGGACCCTGTTCCTGAGAGCTTTCAGCTTGTAGTGTAACTCTTTGTCGCGCTCTTCATTTTTGGGAATATTATCTAAAGGGATCTCGAAAGCGCATTTACCCGACCACGTGATGTCGTGGCAATATTTGGTGCGACACGAGTGGAAGGCGGACGTGAGTACAATTTGGGCAATTTGCACAACGAAGACACTCTGAACAAATGATGTCACTGACGCAAACAGCCACGATCTAGACTTGTTGGTGCCGTATGACAGACCGTACAAGACAATACAACACGCTGACACACTCCATACTACGATGACTAAAATCCAGGCCATGTGAACGCCCCAGCGACGAAGAACAATGGACAGTCTCTGTCCAACCGCAGTTTGTTTAAAGTTAAGTTGGAATGTCTTTCCCGTTGGGATGATCTGGGATTTTGTTTTTCTACAGATGTCTGTTCTAGGTTTTGGATCTACGGATCCCGCAGGCACGGTTTGCGATTCGCGACGTTGAAGTGTTTCTCTTTCCGAGACCTTCGCAGATTTACTTTTTCCGGAGGTTTCTTTTCCAGATTCCCCGTCGATACATCTTAATGTGGGATTTGTATTAGTCAATTCTTCATGGATAACACAATCTTTATGCGGAATTATTTGTGGCTTGCGATGAGGAAATATGCCAGCTCCGGGGATCTCCTTGGGGTTACACTTTCTAGAGATATCTGTTCTAGATTCCCAATCAATGCTTATTAACGAGGCATTTTGATTCGTCAATTTTTCAGGGTTGGCACATTTATCAGGCTTGCGACTTCTTTTTCTAGAAAAGGCTGTTCTAGATTTCCGATCGACCCGTCTTATTGTGCCAATTTGATTAGCAAATGAGCTGGGGGACGCACTGTTGTGTTTCTGTACTCTTTTTGATTTGCAAGGATGATGTTTTTTCCTTTTTGAGATCTTCTTGGCGTCACACTTTTTGCAGCGGTCTTTTCTATATTTTTGATACATACACCTTACTGTCACGCTTTCATTAGCCCACTCATCGGGTATAAAACAGTTGCTACGCTGTATTCTTTGTGACTTATAAGAGTTAGGCAAAGAATCTGTCTCTGTTTCCAAATCTTTCCTCCGACCCACGGCCGGCGCATGCAAACTGTCTCGGAACCCATGACTCTCTGAAATGCTAGATGTTGAACATTGATCCTGTGGACTTTTGAACAACCCTTGTACAAATAATTCAACGGGTATTGTTATTAACGAGCTCTGGATTCCTATAATTAGTGATTGAATAAATTGTAGATCTTCGCCTTCGGCTTCATCCTCCTCTGCGCCGAAAAAGGCCATGTTGACTAGCAAATCGCTCATGAGGATCACAAAACAACAAGAGAGCCTTTGGAATCTAGTGACAGAATCGGATAGTGCGGGGGCAAAAACAGCCAGCCACGAATGCTCCTCGTATAATTTCCAAGATAAATTTATTAAGAGAAAGTCAATTTTTGCTAACGGTTTCTCTAAGTCGGCCTGAAAAAAAAACCTATCTATTTTTCCATCGCCCTTCTCGATATCAAACCACTTTCGACACATAAAATACCAAACGCGTTCCGTATGCAAACGCTCTATTCTTACTCTGCTTAAGTACCAGCCAGGAGAATTCCCAGAGTTATTGTGCCATATTCTGATGTAACAGATATCTCCTAAATCCTGTTTAGTTGTTATTAAAAAGTTATCGATCCTCCCTGCCGAGAAGGGTTTTTGTCCTGGATATCTTAAAAGATGTACATCGCTGTCGAGATTTTTACCAATGATTTTTAAATAGACATCTGCCGTCGTGCCAGATCCCAAACGACTACCGGTGTAAATCGACACTATATAGCTCTCGGTATCATACGGATCATTGTCTTGCAAGACTATAACTTTTTGTTTGCTTGTCACGTCACTCTTATCCCATTTGTTTGCCCAGAAGCCCAACGCAGCGTAAAGAGTAAACATTACAAGAACGGTGACGAGGGTCGCAAAATTTTTACGCAAGTCTCTAAACGTAGCTTTGGTGAGATCTATTGGGTTAGGGCTGACAAATACCCTCGCTGCTAAAAATATATGTTTTTTCTTTAGAAAAGTAAAGCTTCTTTTCTGAGCTTTTGGGAATCCTTGGCATACACAGTGGACCCTTTTATTATCTGTAAGGGGCCCTGCTTTGCAATTAGCTTCATTCCAATTTTCTCCTTCTTCGAAGTCCAAGCAAGCAACGTTGTAGATAGAGGCTCTAAGCAATGGCGTTTTCTTCCAAACAATATAGCTGGTAGTCATTTCTACTGAAAGATTAAGGCTGTTCTCCATAGGAATGGACTCCGTAGGGATGCGAATGATCTTGGGATTCCAAGTCCTTAAGACACTCTCTTTTGTTTTTGATTGACCTGTCTCTCCATTACCGATGCTGAATAATGCAATCGAGGGGTTATCTGTCATGTTCTCCCCAATATGTACAGAAACATTAAATGTTATATCTTTCGTATAAAAAAACTGTACAAACCACTCTGCTTTGGAAGTAAGATTAATCTCAAAGGAAAACACACCACTTGTAGTTTTCTCAACATCCGGTGAAACAGAAATATCAAAAATGGGTACTTCACTTTTTCTTTCCATAGTTATATCTATTATTTCTGGGACTATATTAATCACACGGCCATCGCCTCTGGCCGATGCCATATAGAACCCGGTCACCACTGTATCGATTTCTCTTCCATTGTTCAACCAAGGTAACGGGTCCACTTTAAACTCATAAAACGCAGCGTCCACTACGGCGTCGACGGGCATAACGGATGTTTTATTCTGTAACACCGGAAAGAAACAACTAAGGCAGTCCAGCCTCCTGTTGTATGAATCTACAAGATCCCACCTTTCTTCTTTCTTCAGAGTAATCTTAAAATTCTTTGATTCCATCACGGTGTCATTTTCGCCAGGCACTTTACCAACGGATACGACGTCCGTCACGGTCTCTGCTACGGACAGAATTTTTTGCGGTACGTCCACCGTATGCGCTGGGACGTCCGTTGCCTGCGCGGGAATATTTAAAAGTGACGCACCTATCAGGTTGGATAACGAGGTGAGAATTCCACTGCTTAACCTTTCACTCTCAACAGAACCAAGCGTTTCTTTTCTGTACTTATTTACAGAAGCAGCAGCTTCGGCCAACTTCTCCACCGAGAGCTGTTGAGACTTGAGACTTATCTCCTTTTTGACTTGAGTGAGTTCACTGATGCTTGTAATTATCTGATTAATACTCATGACGTTAGTAACTGCCATGGAAGATGACATAGTCAAGAGGCTCTCTCGTAATTTAGTTTTATCATCTTCAATGGGAGCGATAAAATCTTCGGAAATTAAATTATTTAACAGAGATGCTATCATACACATTAGGTGTCCCGCTTTTATGAAATCACCCGTTTCAAGAAAAACATTCATCGGAGAGTTCGACCCATTGGACAGCATGAATAGCTTATGAATTACCTCTTTGGGTTGGGTATGATTGGAATCCTGAATGTTGGCAAACAATACGATTTGCGTATAAGAAGACAGTGAATCGTATACCTGAACATACAGTTTTAAATAGGCTTGACTATGTAAGCTGACGGGAAGTAAAGAAAGCTGGATTGAAGGTTCGTATCCATAGTAAACAACCGAACCTAATGAATTTTCACGCAGGGAACTAACGAACGTTGTCCTATTTAAGGCCGCTATGACTTTGTAGCTAAGTGGTAAATTTCTGTCGTGGAATCCGCTACAATTGATTGTAAGCTTAGAGCCAAATGTTGCAATGAGAGATGGTCTTAAATGACACTTCCCATACTTAGGAGGAGAATTAACGTAAAATGAGTATTTATAAACAGAAGGGGCGCCAGTCCATGTTGTGACCTTGAGAACTAGAGTATACCACTTATCGGCAATCCCCAGAAATGCTTTGGCAATAATAGACAAGTAAGCAATATGCCTCCCAGTTGTTGTTTTAGATGCCCAGTCAAGGTCTACCTCAGCCGTCTTCTGATACAGGGACCATTCATATTCGGGTCGACTGGTTTTGCTACAATCCATACATTTTCCTGATAAGGAAAATCTGTCTGTTGGGATTAAAATTCTAAGACAATTTTCAATGCACACAACGCTTACAAGAGGGGGGCGTCCGGGTGCGACAAGAACAGTCTGGTCAAAATATCCAGTTTTGTTCCTCTTACTAATTACTAAACGGAAATAGTAATTTCTGTTGCCCTGGAGTGACTCCGGTTCCATAGTTTGCATCATGGCATCTGGGGTTATCCACGTTAAATCCGTTTGATTTGGGTGGCAGGTTGCATTTTGACTTACCCTCATTAAAATATAGTCGGAGAAGTTCTTTGTACAGTACCATGTAAAAAATAGCCCTTGCAAGGGGTCAGGTGAGTCTGGATCGAATGAAGGACTTCCATTAAGAGTCCACGAGTCACTGAAACCAACAGTTCTGAAGGATCCACCAGCAATAATGGCTACAAGGTCGCTCTCTTCTACAACAACCACGACAGAATCCGACTTGAATCGAGAAGCGTCTTCATCATCAGCCGTAGCAATATCAATGGAGACGTTGAATAGATAGAAACCATAATCCAAAGCAAATTTTGGAATTTCAACGGTGCTCTGATTTACGGGTGACACCTGGGGCAAGTCGATGTAATCGTCCCATGCAGGAATATCATATTCATTGGAAACCCGGTATATTCTCCACAGCATATTTATTCCTTGCGACGCGGAACAATTAATTTGTATGGATACAGAAACCGATAAACGGGACCCTTTCGTAGTTCTTATTACAGAGGACGGGAAGGTAGGTTTTGCGATGCTAAATGCAAGAATATCACAAGGCATTTTGTAACAATAAACTGACGTCTCAAATACTTTTCTGGCGTAGGAGCCGACAGTTGCCTTTAAAATAACCGGCTTTAAGCCACTTTTGGTAAAATTTACTTTGGCTACAAACCCTGCATAAAGTTTCACATCAAATTCTAATTTAGAATTGGGGATGTAGGCTGCAGCATTTGTGACGTAATCTCCATAGGTATACGTCGTGTTCTTAAACAGGTATGATTTCTTTGCGCCGTACAGTTCCAAAATAAACGTCCACTCGCATTGCAACAATGGGTGTTGCAATGGGACAAACCATACGACGTAGATGGGGGTGAACAGCGGCGAAGAACCGCTATTGAAAAAATGAACCTCTAGCTCCATATCCGACAGCGATCGATACAACGCATTCCTTCGGTTTAGATACATATGTGCCGCAAGAGTGTACGTCTGTGATCCCACTAATGTGATGTGGAAGAGGAAATTCAGACCTCCTTCTTGATAGATTATAAAATAGGCGCTGGATCCAGACTCGGCTTCATTTTCCTTAAAAGAGTAGTACAGTCCGTTTTCCCAACTAAAATAATATACGTTACTATGAGTTTCGGAAGGATTCAGAACCACAGAACCAAGGTTTCTTAGCCCAGCTATGCCATTGGTAAAGTAAAATTGATCCCCAAGCTTTCTTACGTCGCTTTGATTCACCAGAAAGTGGATCCTAACAAGTGCAGATCCAACAAGGCTCAACGGAGGTGAGCAGAACTCCGTCTCAACAGCGTACTTGTTGACCGTCAGATCCCAAGAACCTACTCTGTTTTGATCTGCAAGCTGAAAGGCCACCACTCTGCTGGTTAAAGGGAGGAGAGTCCATGTGAGTCTTAGATCCGAGGTTCGGTTGAGTTGGTTTGAGACGGCACTAAAAACATGGAGGAGAGCCTGCTCCACGTCTACAGTCAGGCGGAGTTCAGCTGGGGAACCACCAGGAACGAGCAGCGTAGCCATATACTGGCCGACCTCGCTGTAGCGGACGGTTACTTTGTAACCGTAGTAACCTGAGCAGTTGTTACGGACACTCGGCGGGTAAGTGGGGTCCTCGATCTCCACGTAGTAATTACTCGGTAAGAGTGTCACGGGTCCACCGAGGTAACTGGAGAAACTGTATCTCCAATCTGTGCTCTTCATCTTGGCACACCAAGCGAACACCACCAAATCGTACTGATACACGCGGGGCGATGGTGAAATGACAAAAAACTTTGCGTCTTGGTCAGTGATGGAGATTGTTAGGTTTTGGTGCCAACAGCCGGGCAAGGAGCAGCCATCTGTGAAACAACGCACGGTAACGATATTCCCGGAGGTCACGCTCATCTTCTCCTGACCCGACCATTTGGACGTGTTTCGGAATACCGTACCTCTGTTGTACCACAAGCACACTGGGGGTCTTCCCGCCTTCTCTGCGACAGAAACCGTGACCGTTGGCTCGAACGACAGCCAGAGGTCAGCTCTCCACAGACAAGTGGAGCGGATGTCGGTGTCCAGGCGTGTGTACACCTTCCCTGGCGGTTCAGAGCATGTCATTTGTAACGGCAGAGGCTTCAGAACCTGAGCCAAAGCCAACAGAGCCATCATTGACCCCAAGGTACCAGAGAGGGCCACAGCCACCATCCTTTCCTTCTGTCAGACAGTTAAATGAGCACCTGAGGTAAACACCTCAGACCTCAAAACCAGGCGATTCCCGCCACTGCACTCAAGCCACGCCCACTCGCCGTTAAAGCAAATACTCCGTTTACTCCCGTTCTGGGTATTTCACCTCAGCTTCGGGATTAAAGGTCCCACTCCCCAGAGAGCATTTTATGTAACATACTCACCGAACCGGTACCGTGAGGAATCCTGTGTGCGGAAATACCTTGATAAACTCCGAAACGCCCCCGTGACCTATTCCGCTGCTTTTTTAACCCAAACTATTATAACCATTCCAAAGCGATCCACGATTTTCAGTATCTTGCCAGGAACAAACATGGCGGCGGTAGTAATCCCTCGGTCGCGGAGTGATACTCTCATTGGTTTGCGTAGTCTGCGTGGAGGGATACCGCAGCTACGTGTTGCATCAAAACAGTAACATTATATAAACATGAGTTAACCCATTGCGTGCTTCCTCAGTGCACAGCGGCCCCGCCCCCTATGTGCGGCTTTTGACCGGTCTGGGTGGGATTGGGGTATATAACTGCCCCTTCACACCTACCGGCTCCGCCCTGGGGGTAGAGACCTGATCTCCTCCCATCGGGGGCTGGGTCTTAGAAAAGTAGCTGAGTCCAGTGAACTCTGCAGTCTGCACCTGCATTCATTGAGTGGAGTCATGGCACCTGTTAGCCTGAGGGACTGTAAGGTGAGTAGTGACCCTCCAGGGGGGCCACACTCAGACCCTGCCCCTCAGGAGACACTCAGGGACCACAATAGGTATAACATGGAGGAGAGAAGAGAGAGGGGGGAGAGACATTTAAATACATAAAGGACAGGAGGGAAGTTTATTTTAAAGGAGGAGAAAAGTTACAAAAAGAGACCAGAATCTAACGCTAGAGAGTCAAATGGAATGGAAGGAAGTGTTTACTTTATTGAGAGGTGGTATAGATATGTGGGACAGCCTCCCAGCAGAGGTGGTAGAGGGTAATACAGTGAGGGGATTAAACATGCATGGGGTAGACATACGGCTCCTGAATCTAAGACGAGACCAACGACTGATTAAGGTTTGAGTCTCCTGGTGCCCCAAATGTTGACGGTTTTTCCGGATCTTTAACGCTTAACCCTATAATCCCCCAGAGCTCCTGCGCAGAACTGCTTGTAACGCTTTGTAGCCAAGTTGTGCGGAAAGTTCTACATTACATTTTTGGCCAACATAGGAGAGAGATAACCTTATGAATGCTTTCAGGATCTCAGCGGTCTCTTCTTCAGATGAGATCCTGAAAGCTTTTGCGACTCCATTTTTTCTTTTTTGCTATGTTAGCCCAATAAAAAATATTAACTAGGCCCTTTTTAAGGGTTAATGGAGTTTTTTGGTGGATCTCTAAGACTTCCTGCTTCTCCCCGAGCCGGATAACACTGCCAGTGGATTTTTATTTATTTCTTTGGCACAAGAAATGATAATGTTTTAAATGTATGGGAAACATTCTATAGATCTCACGGAATGAGCATTAATATTCTGGAAATAAAACGTGGATATCTTCCAGCAAGGTTTCTATAGAAGGTCTGTTGAGCCAGACCATAATAACACATTGTATAGAAGTAGTGAGTACGGACAGGTAGCCTTATCTTCTGTGTAGCCGCGCATCTCGGTGCACGTCTGGCATTGAACATCTCCAAGGAGGAGAAGGTAAAGTGTCTCTTCCTCAGAGCATGTGCGGCTCCTGCTGACATGTGCTGCCTTCCCTGATCTCAACTCATAAGACGAGATTTAAATATCTTGATGGGGTGCTGCCTGAGGCTCTGTTTACAAATATTGTTGTGTATATATGTGAGAGAGTGTGTGTGTGTATATGTGTGTGAGAGAATGTGTGTGTATGTGTGTACATGAATGAGTGTGTGTGTGAATTAGTGTGTATGTGTTTATATGAGTGTGTGTGAATGTGTATATGTGTGTGTGTGTGAATGAGTGTGTATGTGTATATATGATTGTATATGTGTATGGATGAGTGTGTGTGAATGAGTGTGTATGTGTATATATATGTGTGTGTGTGAGAATGAGTGTGTATGTATGTATGTGTGTATGAATGAGTGCGAATGGGTTACTTTAATTAAATCTCTCTGAAGTTTGAACTCCATCTAGAAAAGGATAAATGCACCACGTGGAGGTAGAAGCCGGGCCAGACCCTTAACTGCCCCGTTATTCTTGGTGTCTTTTATTCACATAGCGGCAACGATCCCCGCAGCGCCTCTTACAGTCCCTACATTCAAAGGGTTGGACAAAACTAGAACTGACGGACTAAGGCGACCCGATACGTTAGGGTTCAATCAGACATTTTGAGTGACTTGTGGACGATCTCCCTAACGGTTATTTTGTGTTGCAGGCTTGGGAGGACGCCGGGCTGTCTCTTTCTACTACAAGCAACGAAGCTTGCAAGCTGTTTGATGCCTCTCTGACTCAGGTAGCACTTGGCCGGTATTTGGAGTACTGGATTGTCCCGGGTTACAGGCCCTTTTCCCCCCCTAATTGGGTGAGGGGTGCGGGTTATAATCGGGGTTTAGATGTTCTGGATGGTGAGCGGTGAGCTTTTACCTCTCCTGTGCTGTCTCAGAGGTCCCGAGTCTCCCGGAAATGGGATTGTTTGAATATCCCTGATGCACACTCTCTTACTGTCTCTCAACCTCTCCCTACCTCCTCCACCGACCCCTTCCACGCTCATCTCCTTCTCAGCAGCTCTGCTTCTTCTCTTGCCTCTTCTCGTTCTTCTGTCTTCTTTCTCCGTCCGCTTCTCCCCGGGAGAATATTTAACCAAAGTCCTAAAACACGTTTGTCGGAGGATAAAAAGTTTATAATATGCCAGCGGCTGAAATAAAAGATGGCGATTTGGTTACTAATTCTGAGATGACCCCGCGGTCAGGTATAAAAATTCTGCGTCTTGACGAGTCAGCAGTTTTCTTTATCCCGACGTGTTTACGAGGTTTACAGCCGAGTCACCCGACTGTCTCTTTCCGTTTTATTGTCTTGTGACTGTTCCTGAGCATTTTATATTGCAGGTACTCAGCACTTTATACTCTGCCCGTCTTGGTGCTAAAGGTCGTCATATATATATATATATAGCAAGTGTTTTAATTTTGCCCTTTAGGTGCTAATAAATGGCTTATTTCCCTCCCCCAGTATACTACATGGACCAATGACCCCAGTCTCGGAGGAATCGATGGATGTCTCTCCAGAATAAAAGCTGCAGACCCAAATTTTGGTACGTGCTCCATATCCATCCGGTAACAACGTAACGGATACTTTGTTTATTACGGATACTTTGTAAATTAAGTCATCATCAGTTGTTTTTTGCTTTTGAAAACAAAAAACAAAAGTGTGTTTAATTTTTGCTGCTTAGAGACAATTCTTTCCTTACATCATCAAGGGTAAGTTTGTGATGAACTGCTGATCCCCAATCTACTAGACAAACCCCCCGACTCCTTATCATACTGCCTGTGGGAAATATTAGAATGGCCCAGTCTTAATCACCCAGTCGGACTCTCTGACTAATGAAAGTCTATGGAGGAAGGGACTTCATTAGCATTGCCATAAAGCGTCAGCTCAGTGTGGTGATTGAGCCGGGAAAGTCACCCCAAATATCACATGACTGACAGCAACGGCGGCTCCAGGTCTGCAGATAAAGGGAGTTTATTGGGCTGAAATGATTCAAATTAAAGGGAATAAAGAAAAATATTTATGAGGAAGGTAGACATTTTCCTGCTTAACAGTTAACAGGAACCTTCTGCCGCTCCGGTGATCATGGTGATCATGGTTGTTGTTCTTTTCAGTAATGGGCCACGTGCTCTCCACCGGTCTGGAGCTGGTTGGCACCGGACGCTCGCCGTTGATTGACAAGGACCTGGCTGGTGCTATAAAGACCATGACCGACCTCTCAAATTCGCAGCCTTTAACCGAAAGAGAGAAGCTGCACGTAACCGCCGTGGAGACGTTCGCCAAAGGGTAACCTTTAACCCTCAATGAACGGAGTGCAACGTTATTATACATAACCCCAACGCACCGGTCCGGTGCCCCCCCCCATCCATGTCCTATTAGTCTGATTATCGCCTGACGAGAATGTTTTATCTGTAGAAACCTCCCCAAAGCTGCCGACCTCTGGGAGCGGATCCTGGAGACGCATCCGACTGACGTCCTGGCTATAAAGTTTGCCCACGATGCGTATTTCTATCTCGGGTATAGAATTCAAATGAGAGATTCTGTAGCACGAGTTCTTCCGTACTGGACCCCTAAAACCCCTTTAAGTAGGTAAGTCAGGTCCAGTGCAACAGATTATTATTATTTATTATTCATTATTTAGATAGCACCATCATGTTCTGGAGCGCTGTACAATGGATAAACAGGACACAACAAGTAGTGAATCCTATAACAATTAGAACAGAAACAAATGGTAAGGAGCTTACAATCAAATGCGTATTAATAAGAAGCTCTAATTGCTCGATCATCAAAAGAACATAAATATACAAAATACGTACGCGCTGTGTTAACGTTTTTTAACGCACCAAATAGCTGCAGTAACTATCGTGAGTGTGTGGCTGCCGGGGAAAGAGGAGGTTTCCGAGTGCCCACTGTGCCCAAAGCCTCATAACAGATAAGATAATGGAGATACTTTAAAAAAAACAAATCGCTATGGTCATTTAAAAATGTAAACTTTAATAATGTAAAGTTTCAGTTGATATTTTTGATAACAAAAAGCACAATACGGAGCTAATTTCCCTTTCTTCTTCTAGTCATATCAAGGGCATGTACTCTTTTGGTCTTCTCGAGACTAACTTCTATGACCAGGCTCTGAAGGTGGCAAGCGAGGTAAGGAGATGAGAGACAGATCACAGGTTCCATGCAGGTTTGTCTGCAAAACGTTAATTTACGACAAGAAACCGGCTCTTCTCGGCTGAGTTACTGGACGGAAGCGTTTGCCGTTCTAGGCTTTGGCGGAGGAGCAGAAGGACGCTTGGTCAGCGCACACCATCGCCCACGTGCACGAGATGAGGGCCGACGTCGAGAGCGGGCTGTCCTTCATGCGGGAGACGGAGAAGAACTGGAACGTAAGTTCGCTCTTTGTATTCTTTCACCGTCTCGTCTTCCCAACCGCAAACATTTTTAGTGTTTTATCTGCCTCTTTCTTTAAGTGTCTGTGACGTCATCGTGGTGATGTAATGACGTTTAATGTAAACGTGCGTCTTGTTAGCGGCCTCGCCGGCTGGGATTGTTCACGGTGGTCTTTTGCGACGATCCGGACTTTTTAACGCTTGATTTCCTATTGCCTCGCAGGGGAGCGACATGCTGGCGTGCCACGTGTACTGGCACTGGGCGCTTTATTTCATTGAAAAGGTTAGTGCTTTACTTTATGCATTTGGCGCAGTTGGGGAGACGCGTTAACCCTTTCTTAATATAGATAGGATTTCCTTTTTTTATTATTTAGAATCCTATTATTTTATTACCTTCTGAGCAGAGCACGCAACGCTTTGCGTATCCGTAATGATGAATGGTTGAAAATGTTGTATTTCAGGGCGAATACGAGGCAGCCCTGACTTTGTACGACGACCACGTAAGTTCGTAACCACATCTGCCCCTTCTTCCCGCTCCCCGTCGCTGCTCCCGGTTATTTAGATAATGCGTACGATGTAATAATTTCTCTTTTAGACTCACAGCCGTCGGGTTGAACAAATTATTATTATTATTCTTCCCTTACTCGTAGCACTGACTCCATTAAAATAGGACGTTAAAGGGACAGTTTCAGGTCTCCGAGAACCCCCCTAAGGGAGAATTCATAAATCTGTCCAGTAGTGGCTTTCTTACTCTATTATATCAAGTGCTCACCTCTCAAAGGCGACTGTCGATAGATAATTTAACCCCTCGGATACCCTAGTCTGGGGTAACTAGAAGAAACTTGTCCTATAATAGGGGTGGAGTATAAGTGACCTGTAGGTGCGATGCTACATTGTCTCCATCAGTCTTCCCCACTAGCACGCTACATTCTGCAAATAGAGGTCTGAACCAAAACTATTCAGTCTTTAGGTCTCGAGATAAAGTTTTGAGTACAAATGTAGTCAAAATACTAGAAAGCTGAAAAATTATGGATCCTGCTGCAATTTCTCATACAGATCGCTCCGCCTTGTTGGAGGAGCGGGAGCATGTTGGATATAGTAGATAACGCATCCATGCTGTACCGACTTCAGATGGAAGGTGAGGACCGTTGGCGGTTTGTTATCACGGGAGACGTTTTCTGTCACCGGAGGGGCAGCGCTCGCTAAGCGGTTTGCTTTTCCAGGTGTGGATGTGGGGAGCAGGTGGAACAACCTGGTCCGGGTGACGAAGAAGCACACGGAGGATCACGTGCTGATTTTCAACGACCTCCACTTCTTGATGTCATCGTTGGGGTCTAAGGATCACGAGATGACCACCCAGCTCGTGGACTCGCTACAGACAGCTGCAAAGCGAGTGCCGTAAAAACACAAAGCCAATGCACGTCTCGCACGAGACGATGATAAATATAACATC
Organism: Spea bombifrons; assembly: GCF_027358695.1. NCBI lineage: Eukaryota > Metazoa > Chordata > Amphibia > Anura > Pelobatidae > Spea > Spea bombifrons. The sequence continues at coordinate 2,389,794 of NC_071090.1, forward strand.
GTCGGCTCTATTTTTGAAATGTTTTCCATCCCGTTTTATTGTCAGGCCGCCCGGGGACAATCACCAGCACGCTCTGATAGACCACCTCGGCCTCCCCCTGTGCCAGGCGCTGATTGAGTTCGACGGCGGGAATTACGATAAAGCGGTCGAGCTGATGTATCCCATACGGTACCAGATACCGGATATAGGAGGGAGTCACGCTCAGGTATAGACCGACCTTCATCACTTAACGGCTGCCGGTATACACGGCGCATGCTGGTGCGTAATTGCCGTCCTCGTTGTCTCTTCTCTTACGTTGTTTTTCAGAGAGATCTCTTAAATCTGGTCCTGATCCACTCTGCGATAAACAGCGACTCCAGACGCCATCGGAATTTGGCGAGGTACGCCAGACAAGCAGCTGTTACCCCCGAGCCCATACAGCGTGCACCGAGGGTCTGCGGGGAAACAGCTGCTGGGATGTTTGAAGGGACAGTTTAATGAGAACCCCCTTTATGTATATAAAAGTACCCTCACCCCTTGGGAGTACTTTAATATACCCCCTCCCCCAAAAAACACCTGACACAGAAGATGCAGCCCTGCAGCAGCAGCAGCCCTCCTCCTCCTGCACGGTCCAAAGATTCATTGCCAATAATTGTCTGCTTGTAGCTGGAAAGCTCTCCCCATGAAATCAATGGGGGTCTGAACAGAGCTGCACCCCCAGTGTCGCCACAAATGGTGTCATTTTCAAAACAGACACCACGGAAATTTAAAGGGACAGTTGTCGTAAAGTGCCTGTGATGGCCGGAGCGCCCCTTTTAAGACGCGTTTACGCTTTTTTTGTAATTTGAGATCTGTTTCCAATTCTTTATTTTCGTTCCCTACCAGATGCCTTTTACTGGAGCGAGACGCGCTGAGACCCAACTCGCCGATGACCGAGAGACTGATGAGGAAGATAACCGCCGTTCACAACCTCGCATAAACCCCTTTCTGTACCCAAACCATAAATCACCCCCCCCGCAAACAAAATCCTGCTGTGAAATGGTTAAACTGCCGTAGGCGCCGTCTATAAACAAACGCTAAATAAAATCCTCCACCCCCCCCCCGGAATCCACGTTCCCGTCCGGCGCGCTGTATGAACCTGAATCGCCTTTAATAAAAAGGTCACGACCTTCTACGTACTCTGGGCTCAGCCTTGGAATTCATTACAATGCAGAGATCAATCAATCAATTCTTTTTGGGGGAGGGGCAGAGTGACCCTAATTACATATATAATTATAATGCCCTCGCCATGGCTACGGGAAGACCTGCTAATAAGTGGGCATCGACAGCGAAGATTCTATGTAATTACTCAAATGTTACCCACACAGCTCTTACTCGTCGTCATGGACAGATTTATGTTGCTTCTCCTTTAAGAGCTGTGGGTGATCAGCTGACCGGGTTACCTAGAATCCGCCGCGAATCCACAGTCACATGACTTCCCAGTCTGTCTGCAGATCAGCTGACTTCATTACCCAGCATTCCCCGCGCGATCCCATCATGGCGGCGCCCTTGTTGCGCGCTGTCCGCACCGTTCCGCGGATTTCTAGGCCGTTGTCGCGGACTCTCTCCGGTTCCTCCGACTTCTTGGCTGCCGTCGCCCGGCGAGGTCTGTTTAAGGAGCTCTTCCCGGCGGAGAGCGCGGGGCTCCAGCTCCCCAGCCTGCTGCGCTCCGGTCCCCAGACGGTGTACTGCGGGTTCGACCCCACCGCGGACTCGCTTCATGTGGGTAACCTGCTGGCCGTGCTGGGCCTCCTGCACTTCCACCGGGCCGGGCACAACGCCATCGCCGTGATCGGAGGGGCCACAGCCCAGCTGGGGGACCCCAGCGGCCGCAGCCACGAGCGGGACCCCCTCATGCCGGACAGCATAGAGGCCAATGCCCGGGGGATCCGTCAGAGCCTGGACACTCTGTTCGGGAACTACGAGCTGCTGCACGGGGCCCGGCCGGGGGCCACATTCACCGTGCTCAATAACGCCTCGTGGTACCGTGGCCAGGGGGCCGTGGGCTTCCTGAGCTCGGTGGGCAGGCATTTCCGGATGGGCACCATGCTGAGCCGACACAGCGTGCAGAGCCGCCTGCGCTCCCCGGAGGGCATGAGCCTCACCGAGTTCGTGTACCAGGTGCTGCAGGCCTATGACTTCTACCACCTGCACCGGGAGCACGGCTGCGCCATCCAGCTGGGGGGCACCGACCAACTGGGCAACCTGATGTCCGGGCAGGACTTCATACAGAGGTATTGCCAGGCTGGGGACTGCCACTCCCAGCAATCTCAGCAGAAGAAATGGAGCCCGTAATCTAAAACTAGAGTTTAAGAGGCTTGCGGGGGCGGATGTACAGAGTGTAGTAGATAAGTGGAACAGCCTCCCAGCATAAGCAGAGGGAATGGGCATGAGAAATATGCCTCCTTAATCTAGGAAGAGGCGGAGGGATTGTCCCAATAACGAAGAATGTGATGAAAATCAATCTCTTACCCGCTGCAGCAGCCGTGATCGTACCGGCAGTGACCTTCTCGTCCTTGTTGCCTTCGCAGGGTAACCGGTCAGCAGGTGTTCGGGATCCTGCTGCCCCTGATTACCAGCTCCACGGGGGACAAGCTGGGGAAGTCGGCCGGGAACGCGCTGTGGCTGAACCGAGAGCGGACGTCCCCGTTTGAGTTCTACCAGTTTTTCGTGAGGCAGCAGGACAGCGTCGTAGAAAAGTAAGTGAAGGATCATGGGAGCGGGACGGATAAAAACAAAAACTTTATTGCAGCCTGAGCGACCTTTAACAGTCTGACACGCCCACAGTCTGATTGTGTTATTAAAGCAAGTGGGTGGAGTATGGGCAGTGTGGGTGGGACTAAAATGAAGCCACACCCATATCCTATTTGCACAGCCCTGTAACATTGTATATATTTTTAAGGTTTTTAAAGCTTTTCACGTTCCTGCCGTTGGCGGAAATCGAACATATAATGGAGCAGCATGCGAAGGAGCCGGAGAAACGGGGGCCTCAGAAGAGACTCGCGGCTGAAGTTACCAAACTCGTTCACGGAAAAGAGGGTTTCGAATCCGCTAAGAGGTACACGAAGAAACTTCCCCTAGTATTACGCTATATAGCGCCAGCAGATTCTGTAGCGCTGTACCATACTCTTCTGCCATGCTTGACCCCATTATTTATTTAAAGAATATTTTTGAATTACTAATCCTGCTTGTGTGCCATAGGTGGCCTGTATTGCGCGGGCCATAGGCGGCCTGTCCTGCGCATTAACCTCTCGGATTCGCTTTTCAGGTGCACGCACGCGTTATTCCATAGCAGTACCGACGCGCTGGAAGCCATGTCTGACCAGGAGCTGCAGGAGCTCTTCAGAGAAGCCCCGTTTGCAGAATTATTACTGGAACCCGGTACTAGAGTGCTGGACACCTGTCTGAAAATGTCCGCCATCCCAGCCGGGGCCCGCGGGTACGAGTCAGACTTCTATAATTATCAGTGAAACGCTGCCCGTACACAAGGGGGCGCTCCTTCTTGACTCCAAAAGGCGATCAGATTACTCCCTGGTCCAAGAAGCTCTAAATATTATTGTACGTCCTGCCTTTCAAAAAATATCCAGACCCCTTCTGAAGGCATCTCATGTATCTGATAACCCCCTCCCTCAGCAGTGGATTCTGTGCCTTTACTGCCCTTGCTGTAAAGAATATGCTTTAGCTTCTTGTTTGGGGGGGGGTGGAGGGGCGCTCCCCATTAATAGCCGTTTTGCTTCATTTCTCTTTTTTTATTTTTTTATCAGGTACGAGATAATCAGCAGCGGGGGTCTGAGCATCAATCACCGGAGAGTCACCAATCCGGACGAGGTCCTGGTGGTCGGGCAGCACATTCTGAAGAACGGACTCTCTCTCCTTAAAGTTGGAAAGAAGAACTTTTACATCGTGAAATGGATGCACTTGTGATCGTAAGCCACGGACCTCTTTACGGTCTTCAGCCTACGAAGGGATCACGAGCCCCGGAACCCGTTATTTCTCACCGTGTGAGATGATCTGCGGCTCCGTGTTATTCACAATAAACGCTATTCTCTTCTAGCAGAGAAATAGAGATATTTAATTCAATAATGTTTTGATTTTATTTTTTAAACTGTTTAAAAACAGAAGGAAAGGATTGTGTATTTATATGGAAGGGGACATTACTCTATCTACGCTGCTGTTCAAAAGTTTGGGGTCACTCAGCTGTCTTCATGGAAAACAAGGACATTTCGGTAACAATTTTCTGATCATCAATTAGCCTTTTAAACTTACTTGGCTCAGTGAACACAACGTGCCCCTGGAACACAGGAGTGATGGGAGTGATAAAGGGCCCCTGGAACACAGGAGTGATGGGAGTGACAAAAGGCCCCTGGAACACAGGAGTGATGGGAGTGACAAAGGGCCATTGGGACACAGGAGTGATGGGAGTGACAAAGGGCCGTTGGGACACAGGAGTGATGGGAGTGATAAAGGGCCGTTGGGACACAGGAGTGATGGGAGTGATAAAGGGCCGTTGGGACACAGGAGTGATGGGAGTGATAAAGGGCCATTGGAACACAGGAGTGATGGGAGTGATAAAGGGCCATTGGCACACAGGAGTGATGGGAGTGATAAAGGGCCATTGGAACACAGGAGTGATGGGAGTGATAAAGCGCCTCTGTACGCCTATGCAGAGATTCCATTAAAAATCAGCCGTTTCCCGCTACAATAGTCATTTACAACATTAACCCCGTCTGCGCTGGATTTCTGATCCGTGTTATTTTAATGGACAATATTTGTAAGTGACCCCAACCGTTTGAACAGAAGTGTATAAATATATATATAAAGGGCATATTATCCTTTATACTGATTTATAATAAAGCTGGAGCCACGCTTTGTGAATGAGACCCCCCCCTCCCCTCGTATCGCAGAGCGGCCAGATGTTACTGAAATGGTACGGGGCCCGTGGACGTTTATGTGAGGGTTATCAAACCTTTTCTCCGCTCTCTAATCACCGGCGGCCGGCGCATGTACCTCACTGTACCCCGTGACGCTTTGCTTTCGTAATATAAAACTTACACCAATCGGCTGCCGTTGAATCAGAGGAACGTAGGATCAATTTCTGCGGGAGCCGTTTATTTACAATGAAACACAGACATCGGAAAACATACATGACACACGGATCCAGCGCAAGAAACAATATTACCCGTGACGACGTGAACAGCTGCCGGTGGCAAGTGCTTCTAGTGGGCCCATTAACTCCTTGCTTGCTAGAGAGATGCAACAAAATATCTTAATGGCCGATACCCCTGGCCAGATCTCTGGGATAAAGAGAACGTGGGGGGGGATTCACAATCGTTACAAAATATTCAGCAATAAAGCAATTGAACGTAAGTCGCCGTGTGGGGCAGGGATAGCGGCAGGGTATCCCTTCTCGTCCAGCTGCCTCTCGCGTACCTTTCAATGTCATTTTATCTCCAACAGAAACAATCGTAGACAATTACAGGGACCCCCACATCTCTAAAGGGTCCGGGGGGGGGGTACGCACTTAAAATGTAAAAATACAGCTTTTGGATAAAAACTAAGACCCAATATCCACGTATTTTAACATCTTCTATAAGTGGCCGACTACGCCGTGTGCTCGTTAACGTGATACGATTAAATACGGGGAGACAAATGTCTCTTCACCCCCCCAACATAGACGACCCGGGTCTCGTAACGCTCAGAATATTTAAATGTTGCCAGAACATTGTATATTTTTTATATGGGGAAATGTTTCGGGGTGAAAACCCACCAATCACAACAGGAATTCAGCGAGGGGCAGCGTTTGGACGTAATATTTATTATGCGGATTGTATAACTTGCTAAATACAGTGGTTCCCCCCCCTCGGACATCCATTCTTTCCGTACGGTGCCCAACGGGGCTAGAGGATTCATAAATAAAATTCTACCAAGTAGGCGGCCGACGGGCAATCTTATTCTCGGCCGTTTCGAGTTCCTGCCGTCCCTTTTCCACGAAGACCCCCCCTCCGCTCACCAAAGGTGCGTCTCTCGGATTTCCGCGATGATCTGGCTGGCTCTCTGCAAGGCCTGGAACAGAAAGATGGGGAGTAAGCAAGAGCGTGTCCGACGGGGGGTAACTGGACCCAACTTAACCCTATATACTAGAAGCCCCGTTATGTATTTAATAAAGATGACCAAACCCCCCCCCTGATATTTAGGTTCTAGGCACAGGTGACCTCAATCCGGTGACTTCCCTCACCCAGATCGGATGTGGACTTCCCATCACCCGGTCCATACCTTTAACATATCCGCAGCTTCGTTCCTGCGCTGGGCCATGTCCTCGGACTCCGTCAGGAGGTCCTCGAGCAGCATGGATTTGTAAAGTTGGCCCACGAGCTCGCTCTGCAAAGTGTCTTTCACGTGGTTCACTAGGAAGTGCATGACAGCCTTCGGCACGCTAGAAACAAACACACACCTCATTATCCACGTGCAATACCCTGAGGTCTTTAACCATCTGAAACGAGACCGCGCAGTACAAACGCAAGCCAACAGGGGGCGCAAGAGCTGCTCCGGGAACTAAATAATGCAGTATAGTGCTGAAAGAATTACATATCGCCCCATAGGCAGCCATCGGAGGGGATCATGTGATATACACGCGTGTTTCTCACACACTCACCTGTCCTGGATATTCTTCCGGACGATGAGGAAGTACGACTTAATGAGTCTCTCGATGACTTCGCAGTCACGCTGCTCTCGAGCTGAAAGCTTTCGGGCGACGGGTACGGGCTGCAGGAGGAATAGAATAGACAGCTTAGACCGACGTGGAGAGCGGCCCGAGACGTCCGATCTGTCTGCGGATGGGGAACGTCTCCCTGACCGGTGAGGTTTCTCCGCGGTGCGGTGCGTGCGCTGAACACAAGTGATTTACTCAAGGAAACGGACAAGATGATAGAAATGCTCGGCTACAGAGCGGTGTGTAGGGTGTACATGCGCATGCACTGTTGTCAGGTGGTGCAGGTGATAGAAGAAAGGAGAGAGAGATAGAGAGGAAAATGCCCGGTCGAGGGCGCTATCTGAATTGATGCCGGTGGGTAATTTCCCCAGCCAAGGTCTCGTTGTCGGCTCTACGGAGCGTAGGATCAGCCATGCGGTGCCGGTAAGCTACTGGACTCACCACATCCAGGAGGTTAACTGCGTGGACCCTGTGTGGGCTGGCGGGAACAAGGGCTACGGGGTTATTCTTCTCGTCTTGCGAAGGGTCCTCGCCTTTGGAGGCCTTAAACATCCCCCTCCAGTTACCTGTTCCGGAATCGGGGACGTTATCCCCAGACGGGGCTGCCTGCAATGACAGCACACGAGAGCCGGTGACACGCGGCACGTCATGCGGCAGAGGAGCGACGGTGACCTGCTGACGGCGGGCAATACACGGTTACAGAGACACGGCGTGCGGGGCATCCACCTGCACCTTCACAGTAACACAAAGGATTCATGGGGAGTGCTGATCGACAAAAAGAAATTAAATAATCCCTGCTGGCCCGAAACGGACACGGGGCCAGAGGCGGACAACGCGATTCATTCACTTCTGATGAGACAAGACACAGGTTTAATCCCACGCGGCTCGACCAGGGGACTGCCGGTCTACGCTAATCTCTGTCAACATTCAGGGCAGAGGGAAGCCTGGTCTGTATAACATTATATATATATTTTACAATAGAGCACACAGACATGTTCTGGCCCCAAACATACTCCGCAGCCATCTTCTTCCATCCGGCAGCCTAAACACATTCTGCAGGGATCAGACTATCGTGGTCTACATTCGTCCAGAATCAAAATTCATGCCGTCATCAACACATTCTACAGCAACGAATGCCTCATCTGCCCTCCCCGACGCATTCTGCATCAATTCCTTCTACTGCCGTCTCGATGCACCCAGCGGCAGTCATTCCATCGCCCGGCGGCAGTCATTCCATCGCCCGGCGGCAGTCATTCCATCGCCCGGCGGCAGTCATTCCATCGCCCGGCGGCAGTCATTCCATCGCCCGGCGGCAGTCATTCCATCGCCCGGCGGCAGTCATTCCATCGCCCGGCGGCAGTCATTCCATCGCCCGGCGGCAGTCATTCCATCGTCTCAATGCCGAAACTGATCATAATCAAGTCCGATGTACTAAGCAGGAGGAAAATAAATCCCTCCGATGCATTCTGCGGCAGCTTCGCACATTAACCCCCAATGCATTTACTTTACTATATTCTACAAAGCCAGAAAAGAATGGGTCAGACAAATCCGAGACATGAATAATGCGACCGCATGCTTGTCAGCCTCATGCAGAAGAATGGATGCCCTTTCATGCGCATGCAGATGGGTGCACAGAGCTTTAAGAGCCGGGACAGACCTTGGCATCGGTTTCGGAAGCAGCGGCAGCAGAGGAGAGCTCCGGGGGAGCCGGTGCCAGAGGCCCCGGAGCTTTGATCGGCTAAAGAAACAGAACCACAGGAGAAGCGGAATTTACAGAGAATCCACAGCCTGCCAGCCATTACTGGCAAAAAAATGATGGATTTGGGTTCACAAGGCCCGAGACACATGCGCTCTTTAAAGGTTGAATTTAAATCCTGTCTTATAAGCAACATTGTTCAAATGTAGACTCAAAAGTTAGGGGATAAATGGAACAGCCTCCCAGCAGAGGTGGTAGAGGGTAATACAGTGAGGGTATTAAACATGCATGGGATAGACATACGGCTCCTGAATCTAAGACGAGACCAACGACTGATCAGGGTTTGAGTCTTTACATAACGGTAGAGTAGACGGGGCCGAATGGGGCCGATCTGCTGGCAGATTCTGCTTCTATGTTAAGGTTGTCAAGCAAAGCAAACTATTCAGCAACACAGTATTTACGTTTTAGATTAATATTAAGGTTTTTGACTAAGAATGTCTTTAAAAGCGTATGCAGTTATATATCGTCAGCGCGTTGCATTTGCGGGGAATTTACGTGTAACGAAGTCTAGATCGCAGGTTAAAAGCAGAAGAAAGAATCGCATGCAAAGAGGAATCAAAGCGTTCTAGAAGAGCCAGCACAGGTTTAGGAAACGCTCGGGGGAACAACGCAGAAGAAATACCCGACTCACCTTATCTCTCGGCCCTGGCGGCGCAGGAAAGTCCCGGGCTAGTTTATTCCGTCTCTGCTCCTTTATGGAAATAAAAGTAAGAAACGATCATCAGTTATACTTTGTTAAAATCGGCAGCGAGATAGGAGGATCGTGTAAAATGCCACAAAACCATCAAATAAGCAGAGTCAAAAAATAAATACTCAAATAAACCCTTTAATATATTTAGGAATTCGGTAGGAAAAAAACCAAAAACCCTATTGTTCAGGCAAACAGAATGCACGAGTCTTTAAAGGATAAAGCCCTCTGTATCATGACTTATCTTAATATAAATAATAATAATAAGATAAATAATAATAATAATAATAATAAGATAAATAATAATAAGATAAATAATAATAATAATAATAAGATAAATAATAATAATAAGATAAATAATAATAATAAGATAAATAATAATAATAATAAGATAAATAATAATAATAATAGAAAATAAAGAAAAGAAATAGAATTATCATTGTAAATAATCTACAATCCACTGCATGTAACGTCTCATACCCGGCAGACGCCTCTCACCTCTATGTTATTATTCATCACCCCGCAGGCATCAGCAAAGTCCGGATGCTTGGTGTTGATGTACGCCAACTCGATAGCCACCAGGTTGTGCACCTGAAACCCAAACCAACAAATGAGGGAAGAAGTCCCGGGTGCCCACAGAGTCCGGTTTCTTCTAGGTTTAAATCTCAGTCCTTAAAGCTGCTCTCACAGAACGCCAACAAAGCCATGGGATTTCTACAACCCTTTACGTCATACAACTAGGCGCAGGGTACATGGCTGGCGGCAGGTGCAGGGTACATCGCCGGCAGCAAGACGGTCCTTACCATCTCATTGGTTACCGGAAGCCGCTTGCGCAGAAGAGACGTTACAACCTCAACAATGGCGTCATGGAGTTTGGGGAAACGGAGTAGCTCCTGAAGAAAGACAAAAACACAAACAAACATGACATATAAACACACACACTATTTAGTAGATAATGCCTTCTCGGTCTGACAGGGTACCTGGGTACTGTAATTGCTGCAGTGCTGGATGATCCGCTGCATTTCCTCGTGAACCAGCTCCACGCAGCGTAAGCTCGGCTCCTCCAGACGCTTCACCTGTCTCTTCACCAGCAACTCAAAAGAAACCTCCGGCACAAAGAGAGCCGGCCTGGGGCCCTGACCGCGCATGGAGAACGGGGAACAAAATCAGTCGCTGTCAATCCCTTTGTAGGAAAGTATTTATTCCAGCAAACACTTTTTCTAACTTTTAAACTGTACAGATAACAGAGGGCAGCACAGAATTGTTTTATGACATCATGTTCTGTTATATTTTAGTATGAAAAATATATGTAATCAAGATAATGGCATCAGGGAACGTACTGTATTTTTGGTAAATATACAGTTTTCTTCTTCTGAACATATTACAAAGCTTAGCACATAGTAAAGGGGGGGGGGAATTATAAATAAAAAAATGTGTATATATATATATATATATATATATATATGTATATGTATATTAATATATAAATATATATGTAAATAACTATGTGCGGACCCACCGTTGCATTTCTGATGGCTGTCAAAATGTCAATTGTGGTCAGACCCCCAAGCGGATCGACAGACTCCAGCGTCCTTCCGAAGGTTTCGTGGAATATGTAGCAGATCCTCGCTCCGCCGCACCTGCGCAGAATGACAGCATATTAGATTATACAGCGGATGAAACAAAATTAACTTGGAATGGGGAAACAAACCCTCCTTGGACCCCCCGTGTCCAACCCATATTATAAATAAATCATTATGGAAACCAGTACTCACAGCTCAGACGTTTCGATGTATTTCGCGGTCCCCTCGATCGTGTTGCAATATTCTGTTGCAAACTTTGTGATGAGCTGCAGCAGCGTGGCGCTCTTGTCCTCCACCGGCTCGCCGTAGCTGTTGAGTAGCGTCTGGTATTGAGCGGCCAAAACATTTATCCGGGTCTTCAGCTCCGGCAAACAGTCCCTGATGTGATGCATCAACAGCCTGCCGGCATGAAAACGCAATTAATTTACATACAAATACCTAACAAACAATACACCCAAAAGTGACCCATTTACTCATTGAGCACTGGAAGTCTGAATGTCGTCCGGTTTATGGATTAAATTCCTTTTTGGGCTTTCTTACCCCAAACCACCTGCAAGCAGCCAAAAATCTGATATTAAAGTGCCGGCGAGTAATGGAGCTTTCCGAGTCACTTTACTGATCTACAGACATCTCGATCTGCAAGTTTATCTTGGAACGGAGACGAGTAGAGAGGCAGAGCGCCATCTTGCAGCGATGTATTACAGGACGCGCAGTCTGATCTAGAGACCTGAAATCAGCTCCCCAGAGAACCCTCATGGAGAATGATATCACAGCACATCAATGCTCGGTTACAGGAACGTGCCCTAGGACCTCTCTCCCATGATGCTCTGCCAGGGGCTGGGTAACAAGATGCCTGCCCCCGGCAGGTTTATTCACAGCAAACCCGTCACCGGCAGTACCTGTTCAGGGTGCGCGCCAGGTATTTGGTTCCGTTTCGGTTTGCTAGAGACGGGTATTTCTTTTGGAGGAAGCCGTGCTCGTCTCGGATCGAGTCGGCCACGGTCTTTTTGTTGTTGATGTCCAGCTGACTCCTATTAACAGCAAAAACATTTAAACGTAATCAGAATGCAAATTATTTTACGTACAAGAAGTACCTAGGAATAAAAACGTGTAGCCTGCGGAAGCTCAGCAGATAACAGTTTAAAGCTCAGAAGGGCCAAGTCCTGACTTCTTGTTTAATGCCATTGGAATTGCAAAGAGATTATTTATGGGGTTAGGACCCAAAGAAAGTTTAAGTGACCCACTCAGCATTTAAGCTAATGGCTGGAGCGTCTAGGAAAACTCCCAGTGCCACAATCAGCAGGAACCTTCCACTGGTTGCTATGGTGACTGCACCCTCGGTGTTATCTCCCAGCTGTCACGTCTCCTTCCATACCTGTTGACCACGCCGATAATGCCAAGCTTCACCGGAATCACCCTTCCAAGGAGAACGTCCATGGCGTCCGTTCCAGCGTCCATGAGGTCGAGCTTCGTTATAACGGCAAGCGTTCTCCGACCTGATCGGAAGAGGTGAAACGCGCCGTCACAAAACCAATACAGATGCCCAGAACCGAGGTGAGAAAGCTTTGCAGAGAGGACTTATTTAACGGCACAAACATGAAATTATTACTTTAGACTTGGATATTATACACATCTAATAAATAAAATAATAATAATAATAAAGTGAAGTAAACGGAAGTATATTCAGGTCTGCAATGGGAATAAACCCAACATTAAATGTCTATTAAAAAACACATTAAAAGTTTCTCTATACTGCCTGAAATTTAGATTTAGCTTCAACACACAATTTCCCTTTAGAAACCTTCTTCGCAGACATCAAAGCCTTCTGGATTGTTCTGTGAAATCGATGGGAGTAAAAATAGAAGCCGTTTACCCAACAGAAAGCTTTGATCTGCGTATATATCAGAGCGGACGCGTCCGACCTTCACGCCTCTTCGTCACTTACCGTCCGGATCCGACTCCCGAGCGATTTTTAGCGCTTCGGACGTCGCCATGTCTGTATTAGCAGCCGTCACCGCCAGGATTATGGAATTGGGATTACCGATGTAGCGATAAATTAATTCTCGGATTTGGACCTCAATGTCTTTGGGCTGGTCGCCGACGGGTACCTAGACAATCCAAGGCGAGAGGAGCATAAAGAGAATTGGATTTACATTAAAAGACAAAAAACAAAACAAAAAAAACACAAATAAAAAAGACAAAAACACACAACTGTCAGGGTTGCCTTCCAAGCTCAGATCATACGATACAACGTTCTGGCCCCCCAACTTGGTCCAATGGTCAACACGGGAAACTAAGTGACCATGTATCTTTTAACAGGATTGTGATGGAGCTGTTAGGTTCTCCTCTGGATCCGTTATAGGCTCTAAATCAATGTAAATAATAATCCTGCTCCTTACCTTTGTCATTCCGGGGAGATCTACGAGGGTTAAATTCACAACGTGGGGAGAGAAAATCTTCAGGTGAATCGGTTCTGAGCTAATACCCTGGAGACAGAAAGAAAGAACGTAAAATAATCCAGAAACCACTCAGAAATGTAGCAGCGACCGACGACTCATTAGCAATGCAAGCTTTTTGCCAAAAAAACGTAAAATTCACAAAAACACTTTACTCCGGTCCTTTAATTTCGGCTTTTTTGCGAATATTTTACTAATAACGTTAGCCTAATTACCCTTGTAGGATGATGTATCTATTTATTTTGAAAAATAATGATTTCTATTGTGATCGAGCCTCCTGTCACGTCCGACTAATGAAAACGTAAGTGAATGCGCTGCGCTTGGGGAACGAGCAGATGAGGCTAATGGGAAGTAATTAGAAAATAGATTTTTTTTGGTGCAATTAAATTCTATTACTTCTTGGAAAAGGAATGATTTTCCAGCGTGTGCACAGAGCAACAGGAGCCGGTTTATCGCATTAACTCTGTGCCAGAACAGGAAGTCTGAGAATCATACGTTCAACGTCATAAAAAAATAAAATAAATATTAAAAAAAAAAAAAAAGACAAAAAATGAATTATTGAAGATAAAATAGGCACTGCACCAAAAAGCTACTTTTGTGAGGACCGACTGCTATTAACCCTTTGGAATACGCAGCACTGACACTATGGGCACGGATAAAGGGACAGTTAAATGTCCCTGGCAGTCCTTCCAAATAGGAATGTATGTTAAAAGTACGCAAACAGAAAAACCCTACCCAAGATAGAAACTGCAGCCCTGCAGCTGCCCCCCTATTCCACAGGAGTGTTTTCTGCGCATGAGGGTCTGAATTCTATAGAATCCCCCCCATGCACTTGCAAAAGGGGCAACATGAAAATCTAAAGGGACTTCTCAGTTATCACATGCATTACAGCGCATCTGATGGCTGGAGCGTCCCTTTTAAAGCCCAGAGAATTGTAGCAGACCGAGAATCCAATACCTACAACCTAGAAGCCTGTACTGGATAATTAACCCTTTTGTTGTCAGGCGCCCACTTACCGCGTGAGTTAAAAAAAACCTGGTAAGTAAAGACGGTTATAGACACTTAAAGGGCTTATCAAACCTTCAAAGAAAAATACACTTTCCATATAATTTTCCTCTTAGTCCGCTCTTACTTTATTATTGCCAGAAATCCTTTCCGTTTCATTTTCAATTTCTTGCCGGATTTCGTCAAAGTCCGTGTATATCTGCAGGAAAAAACACAAGAGGTCAGATTCAAGACACGAGTCCTGGGGGAGCAGGGAAAACCGTGATGTCACATCATGACATCATTACCGGAATAAATGCAGTATTTATTGTAGTATTCCTCGTCTGCAACAAAATTAGATTGGCAGTTCTGGTGATGAACAGGTTAACATTACAAAAAAATACATTAAAAAAAAGGGGAAGAAAAGAAACGTCTTACCTTATTCTTTGTGTGAAGGAATTTCCCCCATTCTTCAGCATCGACTCCTAAAACGAAGAAAGACTGCGGGTTACACAGAGGTAGCGGGGATGGTGGTCACCTTAGTCATGTGCCGTTTAAAGGCAACGTAATGGATTCTCTTCCGTATGGCACCTGGGCCTTAACTAGTCAATAGTTTGCTTTTTTTAATCCCGTTTTAATAACATACGGGTCGCGCATCAAACCCGTAAACACTTTCTTCTCTCCTCTCGTCCTTACAAAGAATCTCAAAGCTTTGCAGCCGGGAGAAGTACACGGAGGCCGATCCGCCACCCAGCACCTCAGAATCGGTTTACGGATTCCTAAGCGGTGTCGTTACACGCGACGTCCAATTTAGATGTTCCAACAGCAATTTGCTTATGATAATTGACAGAGGCGCGTATGACTCGGTGTGTTCAATGGCAGACGCCTCCGGCATTTCTCCTCTTCGTCTGAGTCATGCAGGGGCCGAGATGGAGGAGCCTAAATACAACCGGGCACCAGCATCTCGGGCCATATGCGTTCTTCTGGCAACTATTAAAGTTATGGCCCCCTAATTAGAGAGCCCACGTAATAAGACACCCCGGTTAATAAGATGTGTTATTGGCATGATCCGTATTTATTTATTTTTCCCCAAAAAAACATTAAAACTCTGTTTATGGAGATTTTGAAGATACTAACGATTAACGGATGACAGTTTTGAAAGCTATTGGCATTGGGACAAAATGGGCATTTTAAGGGAAACAGATAGTATTTTTATTTAGCGTATTTTTTTTTTTTTTTTATTCGTTTATTTAACTATTTCTTTCACAGATTTGCTGGCAAGGGACGCGCCGGTCACTCGGAGGGGGTAACCGGAAAGCTATACGTAGCTCGCAAGTTGTTTTTTGCAAGCTTTTAAAATATATAAAAAAATATAAATATATATATATATATATTGTTTTTAAAAAGAAAAAGAAAGAAAATGAAAGATGCACGCGTATCCACGGCTACACCTTGAAAAAGAAAGACACGTAGAGCGTAGTGAGCCATGCAAAAGCGGGTGGAAAAGAACAGAGGGAGACAGAGTACAAACGGAAATATATAAAAAAAAACAAAAAAACAACAACAGTAAAATAAACCTGCAAAGTAAATCAATTTAACCGTTTCACAAGGAACTTAGAACGAGATAAAGCGGATGCCCCCGGAGTGGAAGGACAGCCCGGCAGGGAACGTCTCGAAAGCACATGCGGGTGGTAAAAAAAAAATAAAACAATTATGGGGTAACAGGAAGTCTGAGACCTTTGGAAAGGTGCCTTGGATTTTTCCAGGAATCAGGGTCTGGAATTAAGAGAGAAACAGCAGAAAGAGAGAAAAAGAGAGAAAGAGAAAGAAAAAAAGAGAGAGAGAAACAGCAGAAAGAGAGAGATAGAGAGAAAGAAAAAGAGAGAGAGAGAAAGATGTTGTTAGTAGTTGAGAGGGGAGCGGACACACAGACTGTTAGCGAGACGTGAAAACGTCCGACTGGTGGAGAAAAATAGGAAACTTTCTTCCCGATGACGGCATCGATATGTGTGAACTTTCCAATAACAGGTATTTTTGGTGAAAAGTTTAAAAATGGGTCTTATCGCCACAGCAACCACTGAAATGGTCTCAATAAGCAGGAGCCCCCATGGCTGTGTGTTGGCAAGACCACCTTCCAAACCATGCCCCAGAATCATTGTGTGTATAACCCCCCCCTCGGTGAGACGGGGGTCCCGGGTAACGCGTACAGAACGGGCAAACATCTCCGTTTTAGCAGAATCCTGATAAAAGTTTGCTTTGTGAATACGTGAGAAAACAGCCCAATCCGTTACCGTTCTCATCCCCGGAGGTTTTGCGGCGGTCGTCGGGGGAAACGTGCACCAGCTGCAGGATCAGGGGTCTCCGGGTCACAATCCCAGTTCCTCGGGGGAGGAGATCTTTGCCCACCAGGCTCTCGAGCACAGAGCTCTTCCCGCTGCTCTAAAATGCGAGAAAACCACAAACAGGCGCATGAGCGAAACCTCGGCGTTCCACGCGGAATCCATCGCTGCGCTGCGGGGACTTACGAGGACCGCCTTCCGTACAGCTCTGTGACAGAGCACATTAACGGCACACGACACACAGCAGCTGCCTTAATGGATAGGATTTGTATTCTTCTTCTATATGAAGATCGGCCCATCCGGCCCCCGTCTTGTCTGTAAAGACTCAAACCTTAATCAGTCGTTGGTCTCGTCTTAGATTCAGGAGCCGTATGTCTATCCCACGCATGTTTAATACCCTCACTGTATTAACCTCTACCACTTCTGCTGGGAGGCTGTTCCAGTTATCTACCACCATCTTAGTGAAGTAAAACCAAGTCCACTGCCTACAGCCGGTTGGTATAGGGAGAACTACAGAGGAGTTTATCTAAGACTGACATCGAGGGGCAATTGCTCATATTATGGATGCTCTGAACCCCCCCCCGGACCCCCCTCTCTATCGAATCGTATGTTTCTTTTTTTGCAGCTGCTTTTCAGGGCCGCGCACGCTCAGGGACAGCTGCCGAGACGGAGATCCAACCACCGGCCGAGGGATTGGCTTTGCCGGGAAGGACAATGGAACCTTTAAACTTAACGTGACATCTGCTACATGCGAAGGACACAAACGACAGGCGCGGGCCCCTTACGAGTCACTTCTGGAAATGTATGAAGAACGAGGTCATGGATTTGGGGAGAAATAACCCGATTATAAGCAGAAGCGCTCCAAGAGATAAGGGGCCGCCTTTCTGCAGCTCTCTTCCTCCGCGAATCTGTCTGCGTTATTCGGGCGTCTTGGAGAACTTCGGCAAAAGGGCGGAGCCAAGTGGACAGCTCCCCCCCCCCGTTCTTCCAATCAGGGGACAGGTTGTGCGCGGCGGCGCCGCCCTTTTTGCGGAAGCGCTCCGGGAGAGCTGGTTAACCGAGCCGATACCAGGCAGAAGCGGATGAATAAAGAAGACAGAAGAACAAGAAGAGAAAAGGGGATGTGGAAAAGAAGAGAGAGAGAGAAGAAATGTAGATGAGAATTCAGCGCTCTCCGCTCCGTTTGTTTCTCTCGCTGGGATTGGCGCAAATTAATGAAAGGGTGAACTTTGTTAAAATGTTTGCAAATCTAAGTGTATAAAGTCTAACTAGCGCTACTGGCTGGAGCGCCTCCATTATTCGGGGTCTGGGGATCTTACGGGTCAGACAGAGACAGATCCCCAACCTTAAGAGATCCCGCGGCACAGACCCTGACCCCCCCGGCTCTCGCGAATTGAGTAATTATTGTCATGGATATCTGGGCGATGCGGATTTCCTTCCATATATACGACGCTCCGTGTATGCGCAGCGCGTGCTTGTGGGAAAAAAACAATAAAACTTACAAAAAAGAAACTAAATTTCAGCTTTAAGGGACAATCTTGCTATTTCTACAGAAAACAAAGTCCGCAGTAAAAGCGCTCCGCACGAGGCGAGATATTGAGGAAGTTTCTTTGCATCAAGCGGACGGCCGGACAGCAGAGGACGTTCTCACTTCCCTATCGGAAGCCAGGAGGAAGCACCGACTACATCTAAAGAAGAGACCTCCGAGGCCTTCAAAGTGTTTATCAGAAGATAAAGAAACCTTTTGAGACAGACAGTAGGAGGTAGAGGGGGTGTTACGGCCGCGATCAGCCTGAAACCACCTCGGGGAGCAGTAGGAGTCACGAGAGTGTGTGTGTGTGTGTGTGTGTGTGCGTGTGCGTGTATAACAATAAATGACACTTTACGGGGTTAAACACCTGCCACCCATTTCATGTAAACAGCGCGTGAATCACGATCACCGTGCAGCGCTACAGAATCTGCTGGCGCTATACCAGTGTAAGGTAACTGAATTAGGCCGCAGTGCATTGTGGGATTTTGCTCACGGATCACGTTGTCTTTAATGGTGCAGCCGCGTCACACACATGGTTACCGGGCACGGCTGTCACTCCCATAACGCAGGCAGGGATCATCGAGTGGCAATTATTGGCGTGCCCGCCGTAATTATATGCCATTATTGCCACGTTACATCGTAAACAATACCCCCCAGCCGGACACAGACGCCATTAAATCATAATGATAGTTCTGCCGCTCAGCGGAGGAGGCGCGGTTATTATTTTAGTTTTTGATGTTATTTAATAAGCAGGATTCTATTTTTGAAAACAATGTGAATGTCTCTGACATCATCTGACCTCGGATGACATCATCTGACCTCTGATGCATGAAATCGCAGACAGAGCAAAGCATTCAGCAGACAAAGCAATCGGAACATGCTTTCTAGCTGCGTGACTACAATTCCCATCATCACGAAGTACTCATTCAGTTGCCAGCCTTGTACAGAGAGCTAACACTCCACGCCGGTCATTGCCGCTCAGCGTTACATCACGAGGCTCGGCGATGGGGATAGTCCAACTCCCATCCACACTGTGACGGGGATGATGAGACTTGAAGTCCTGTAGCCAGGTTAGATTAGGGATTCAAGGGCCGCGGGCAGACAGCTGTGGTTTAATTGGTGTGTCTCGAACCAGTAGTTGCAAAACAAACTTACATCAGCAAAAGGCATAGATAATCTACACCGAACAGCAGAAAGCATGCGCAGCAGCAGCACCCGGATACCGATCACAGTGACAGAAGATCACTTTACTGAGAGGGTGGTAGAGAAGTGGAACAGCCTCCCAGCAGAAGTGGTAGAGAGTAATATAGTGAGGGTATTAAACATGCATGGGATAGACATACGGCTCCTGAATCTAAGACGAGACCAACGACTGATTAAGGTTTGAGTCTTTACAGCAGGAGAAACGGGCGACTAGACGGGGGCCGGATGGGGCCGATCTGCCGGCAGGTGTTGTTTTGAACCTGCAGGAACAGCGGCCAATGAGCCAGTTTACAGGTTTTGCCCCATCTTGTGCCCCTATAAGTGTTAATAACCTTGTGAGGGTCAGTAGCTCCTCCACGTTATAGAGCAGCTGCCCCAGCACAGCGCGGATCAATGGGCTTCTGCCGTAGCAGTCATCACATTCATAAGGAGTGGTTTATAGACGGATATCATCAGACAGCCCCAAAGTTACATCCATTAAACGTCAGAGGTGATGACTTTGGGGTACGAAACTGGCACTTTCGGTCTCGCCCCAACTGACCTCTCGCTGGGTCCCAACGACCCCCCTAGACACAGCCCTCCCTATCCCACTCAGTCTAACCGCCCCCTCCTAGTCATATCCACCCCAATTTCCATTCATTATTCCTTCACCAGTAACACCCATTACCCACCAGTCAAATTCACGAGCCCCTGTCCCTAGACTCCAGCCCCACTCTGACCCCTGTCACTGGACCAAGTCACATTCACTTGCCCCAAGGTACCTGGCACAAGTGCGTGTTCCCTGCCACCAGCCCCTCAGGCCCCTGCCACCAGTCCCCACCCCTCCAGTAGCCCACTGGGGTTCAGGCAACTCCCCGCCCATTACCCCCAATTCCTGTTTCTACCCTTCCAAATACAGTCACCACCCCCAACCAGTAGCACACACTGCCCCACCCACGTCATGTCCACTAGCCCCTCATTTCCCAGTGCAGGCCCCCAGTCCCACCCAGTGGCCCGGTCTCGGGGATGCCCTGCCCCTGTTCTCTCACCTGGGTCCCCACTACCACGATCTGCGGCAGCTGGATGAGGTCGGCTCCGACCGTATTGAAGACATCCTGCAGCTTGTTAATGACCGGGATAAGCGCCTCCATGGCTTGGGCGATGACTGGAGGGGCTCAGGGGGGCGACAGCTCCTCTCACCGGCTCCTGTACTCACCAACCATTGACCCGGCCCACAGGCCTTTGCGACTTGGAGAGGCGGGGACGGCGCGGAAAACACACGACGCATGCGCTGCCCGTGGCATTTCGGGAAATGTAGTCGATATTGCCCATCAGAGTGACTTTGCAGCCATCTTGGACACGGGCATCCCTGCTCGTGACAGCCTTGTCATTGCGATTTATCCCAAATTACCAACTGCCTTCAGGTCAGGAGACGGAGTAAGAGCAAAGCAAATTCATGTTTTGCGCATTCTCTCCCTGTTAGACCTACTTCTAAAGTGATGCAATATAATTAATGATGATTTGTGGGAATAAAAACAAACAAAACCCTATATTTTGTGTTTATTAACACATATCTGACAGGAAATCAACAGGTTATCTTATTGTTAATCTGTTTGGAAAATAGGAACAAGCATCCATTCGTTTATCCTTTTTATTGCAAGTAAAAATTGAAGGCTGTGCTTCTATCGCCCACAGCAAACATGGCCGCTTCATTGGTTCTGTCACTAAAGGCGGGCGCGCATCACGTGGTCAGGCATTCCGGAAATGCGCATCTGAAAGGTCTCCTGGCTGTGACATTGGGCTGACAGCTCTGATCTGTGTCAGGAGTGTCTCCTCCGCAAAATGCCGCGCACAGGGCAAATTAAGGGTGACAGTTAACTGTTTGTGTGCCAGAGACGTGTACAACCCTGCATTTAGGCGGGGAATGACATAGCACAGTGATATATATATATATATATATATATATAAATATATGTAATATTATGTCTGTCATTCCACCTGAGGAAGAGGCTTCTGAGGCCCCTAAAGCTTACGTAACTTTAAATCTTTTTGCTGTTTTGACCCAAGAAAAGGTATCAACTTTAACTTAATTGCTTACTGCAATAATCTATATATGTTTTGTATTTAATCACCAAGTAACAAATATATTCAAATACAAAAGTCCTGAGGTGCATGGATGGAGGTCTTTGTTCTAGGTGTCCCAAATTGAACGGCCAGTCTCTGTTTAGGCCCCAACCCAATTTGCTCCTCTTTCCTCCCCCTAATGCCCTCTCTCCCCTCCTATGCCCCTCTCTCCTTCCCTGATGCCCCTCTCTCCTTCCCTGATGCCCCTCTCTCCTTCCCTGATGCCCCCTCTCCTTCCCTGATGCCCCCCTCTCCTTCCCTGATGCCCCCCTCTCCTTCCCTGATGCCCCCTCTCCTTCCCTGATGCCCTCCTCTCCTTCCCTGATGCCCCTCTTTTCTAGGAGGTCAGAATGTTTGCTGGGTATGAGGGTATCGCAGGGTTCTACTGCCCTAAAAGCCCCAATAATGTGTATAGAAACAGCTTTATAAATTGCCCCGCTCAAACACCCCAACGAACAGATTCTTTACGCCAAATAGACTTCCATTAGTCGGACCGGGTGATTTAGACCGAGCCATTCAGTACACAGCTGCCTGAAAACACTCTGTAAACATGAAATGGTTTTATCTGCTAAACAAGTATAATTAAATTTATGGGAAAAAAATATTACATTATGTCCTATTCAATAACGGGTAGATTTGGTAAAAAAAAAACAAAAAAAAACACTTTCCTGCTTTGGAAATTGGATTAATCAGAAAAGGTGACAATGATTGATGGCATTAATACCAACCTAATTTATTGATTTATTTTACGGAATACAAATATTGCTATTTAATAGCTATTAAAGTGCTTATTGTGATATTATGTATCCTCATGTATTTCGGACATTACCAAATATACATATATTACACCAAATATACAGCGTTTGGAAATAGTCAAAGCATTCTGGATTTTAAGACAGATTCACATAATTTACCCATTTTCTTTGCTGTTCTTAGTCAAGATTTTACAATACCCAGAAAACAACTTATACATAAATTATATGTATTTATATATTCATCCGTTAATAAAATGGCATAGAGAAAACAGTATCTTTATTTCTCGCGAGTTGAAAATATTATATTTTGTCTTTTTTTTTTTTTTTTTTTTAGAAGAATTATCTGGATAAATACAAATGAAACACCGAGCCCTGAAAAAGAATTTAGTACACAAAAAACTTATTTCTTCGCTCGAAGCTCATTCTCATTTTGTTTTGGAATGCGGTTTAACGAGCGTCGCGCCCAGACGTCGAAGCAGGTTGGTGACTTTATTATAACCAAACTGCTAACAGGTTAAATGCTTGTATCTTTGCAAATATTTTTGAATGTATTTATTTTTTTATAAAAATGAAAGAAAAAACTTTTTTCGGGGGGAAACATTTTTGGCCAACTGCTTGAAAATATTGGGCTGCTTATCTTGGATTTTAGCTCCCATCATCCTCAGTCAGCCAATACAGCTGGAATGCTGCAGTGAAGTAGAGTCGGGCCATAGAGGGTTAATGGTAAACAAACCCTGTTAATATGGTGCTGGGAGTTCTAGTTCTCTGTATATAGATGTATTAGCCCAGGACAACATGGAGTCTTTAGTGGATACTTTTTGGGGGAGCCAATACATAAGCATTAGAGACCACAGAGGTCTCTTGTTCAGTCCTCTGAGGTCATTTGTTACTGTGCACCACAGGGGCCGGATCCCCCATGGGATATAATTCATTACAAACTTTAGTTAATCAACCAATGCAAGAGCAGGACCCCCGATGTGTGCTCTTCACCCTGTGAAGTGGTATAGGTGGGATGTAATTGTAAGGATGTAGAATTCAGTATTGTTGCTAATTTTACCTCTGTAAGATTCAAAATAAGTTCTTTTCCCCGCAATTCGAACGCGGAACTAAAATGAGCGATGGAACGAGGAGAACCTGGTGGTGCCCCCTGCCGTAAGTTTTCTGGGCTATTCTTTGGGACTCTCTGTGGTCCGAGTTGGAGAAAAACCCTGAGGAGGGGGGGCAGAGTTGGCCCTTGAGACCCAGCAGGCTGCTTAAGACTAAAAGCTTCATCTAAGGGCTAGTCTAGACCCTTAATTAAAACCTCATCGAGTGCTAGAGCGCTCTAGAACCCTAAGAGCAGTAACTTCCAATATCCTGCGCTCATAGCATGCGCCATCTCTGTGTCATAATAATTTGTGCGATAAAATATTAGGTATAGCCTCACCCTGGCCCCTCCTTGGAAAAGGCCTTGCATTTAACCCTTTGAGTGGCAGAGGGCGGCCATCGCATTTCGCCGACCATCTCTCTGGCACCCAGCTGTGCTTTTCCAATTTACCCCTTCGCGCCGTCGCCTTGTTAAAAACAGATAAAACCGATGATATAATTACCCCCAAAAAAATAATTAACACGTTGACAAACCTCTTAAATTATTTTAATTTCGCACCGTTTGGTGATTCGATTTGCTAAATGAGTGAACGTCGCCGAGGTCTAGAATTACCAGCTTCTAACCTAGAATAATCAGCTTAATAAACACTGTTTGATTAATCATTCCGATTAAAACTATGAGGTTCTTATGAAACCTAAAACCCACATTTAGGTTTTTGTTTTGTTTTTTTACGCCCAGAATTCTAATTCTTCCATTAGAGAAAATACATTATATATTATTTATATTCTGGATTCCAGAGTTCACCGAATGTTCTTAAAAACCCAGCATGTAGTGCAAAAACTTCGAGTGATTGTACATCTTGGCGGCTGAGTTGAAACCAATAAAACTGAAAAAGGGACTTTTATTTTCATCCTCCAAGTCCTGCAACAAGTCTTTCAAGTCCTGTCTTGAGTCTTCTGCTGATGACCTCTTTCAGGTCAGAAGACCAGCCAGGTTTGGCTCTTGGGCAAAATAAAAAAGTCCACGTTTTTGTCCGCTAAGAGTCCCAATTTCGACATTTAAATAAATAGGGGGGTTTCTGTGGCGCTACTCGGAAAGTTCTGCCTGCCTGTCCTCGGAGGCGTTCGTCTCCCCGGGAATCTCCAGAGTCTCTCCTTTCACTGCCAGGTTGATGACCCGTAACCATTTCTGTTTGAGTTCTTCGCTGTCCGCCGAGAAGCTGTGAACAAACTTGGACTGCGACAGTTTGAAGCTGTGCGGTAAATCGGAGCTCCGGATTTCTTCGATGCTGTATCCCAAGAGAGGGATGGTCGCCTGGGCTTTAACGTCCTTAAAGTTAAATAGAAGATATAAAGTATCAGTAAGTTTGAAGGTGGGCACAGACCCCATTCACCAAGGGAAGGAAGGGGCTGCATATAGCGACGGCGAAGAGTTTCCACTTTTGGACCAACCAACTCGGATCCCCCATCTTCACGCGACGGCTTTAAGAAAAAGAAATGTATGCAGTTAACGTGTTTACCTGGGGTGCTCCGTACATGTATAAAACCAGAGCTTCTTGTTTCGGGATAACACACCAAACTTTCTGCCAAGGCTTGGATTTCTCATTATATTGGAGAAAACTGCAGATCACGCTGTTTCCGGAAACCTCCGCCGATTCAATCTAGAAATGGCAAATCAGCATGTAACGTGTGACGTGTTTGTCGCAGGAGACAATGTAACAAGTCATACAACAGCAACAGCTTCTTTATTTAACCCGCACACAACTCAGCAATGACAGAAAGGTTTTGAAATAAGATTCCAACGGATTTCACTCGGAGAAGGGCCTTTTCTGGGTCTGGTTTGAAAGCTTTAACCTACCTCCAGGATTCCTCTCTTTTTCTCTTTTTCTTCGCTGTCCGAGCCGCCTCGTAATATGTAGAAACAATCTTTACAAACTTTATTCATCTTGTCTCCGTCATAGGCAAGCGGAGCCTTGTAATCGGAGCATTTCCAGCAAACAACCTGAAATAAATTATAGTTTAGTTCAAGATGATGGAAAGTAGCCTAGCTCCACCCACACCGTACACTGGCCAATCACTGGTCCATTTTGGAATGACTACCCCTTTTTGCAGAGATAAGACCCATTCGGCCCCCGTCTAGTCTGCCCGTTTCTCCTGCTGTAAAGATTCAAACCTTAATTAATTGTTGGTCTCGTCTTAGATTCAGGAGCCGTATGTCTATCCCATGCATGTTTAATACCCTCGCTGTATTACCCTCTACCACTTCTGCTGGGAGACTATTCCACTTATCTACCTCCCTCTCAGTAAAGGGAAACTTCCTTCCGTTCCATCTCAGCCTCTGACCCTCTAGTGTTAGATTCTGGTCTCTTGTAACGTAAATCCCTTTACCAACGTATTACTTTTACTAAATCAGACGTCTTAAGGAAAGTAAAAGATTTTTTTGAAGCAACAGTCCTGCCTTCAGAGCTCAAATGTTCCCCCTTTAAAGACTTATACATACGTGTCCACACGCCCGACAATGATGCCGCCTCCGCGTCAACGCGTTAAACTGCTCCTTGCATTTCATGCACATTGTCACCTCGTTGTCTCGGATCCATTTCGGGGCTCTAATCCCCAATTCAGCTCTCTGGGGTAAAAATAAATAAATATATATGTATACTGAAGCGTGTGCATGTGTCCCGCCCCTGAGGAGTTTAAGATTATTGTATCAAGGCGAGGGAGGGACCGGGGATCTGAACTGGTTTGGGGGGGGGGTTAAGTCTCCTCTTACATTGACTTCAGTGGATGCCTCTTCATTTTTTCTAGAGTTGGCAATTAGAAAAGTTTCATTTCGCTGCCGAAATTCTGCTACTGCGCTCTGGACAGCCTGCGGACAAAAGAAACTAAAATTATTTACCGTGAAGGATTAATTACAAAGAACTTTTAAGAAACTGTTTCCATAGCAACAGCCTATCAGTGTCAGCTTTTGTATGTCACATGACAATTAAGTGTTCCCGTCACGAATTAAGAATTACGTGAAATAGTCTACAATGCAAGAATTCTATCAGTCCAGAATTTAACCGCAAATGCTGCTTTTTTTTGACAAAAGTGTTAAATTAAGTACTGAATGGGGCTCATTACCTTAACTTGCACTGATTTTGATGTAAAGCAGCAGCATCTAGAACAACTGCAGAGATTCACCGTGCTGTATGTGCAGAAAACCCTTGAGAAATCTATCTTTTTGCTTTTTAGAAAATAGGAATTTATCGGCTAAAGAAATATTTTTTCTAAACATTTTTTTTTACCTTAATCCATTCTTCTTTGTTTTGTTCGGAGCTTCAATAAAGAAAAGGAATAATAGGGCATTAGGTCACAAATACCATTTATACGGCATCCAGATCCAGCCGCCCCGCGGGACCCTCTTACCTGGCTTGTAGCTCCAGCGTCCGCTCTTTGCCGGATATCTGGAAGGTGTGCGGATAATCCTCATTTTGAGTCTCGGCCACGGTCATGCCTTCCAAACCGATCTTCGTGCGAACGGAATACTTGGTTCCGACCAAACTGAACTTCGGAACGCAGTAAAGCAACATGTTGTTAAACTGGAGGGGGGTGGAAAGAAAGGCGCTTATGAAACAATTGGATTTACATTCGCAAAAAAAAGGGATACTAAGATTGGAGGGGTTTCCATGTGCCCAGGATGCCCAACAGATCGTTGGATATATCGGACCTTTATATGACCTTTATATGACCTTCATAGGCGTTGAAATAAGAAGGTATCGTAAACCATTAATGTAAATTGACAGCTACGTTGTATGCTTCCCAGGTGCCCTTTTTCTAGGGTGCAGGGTGTGCGGTATATATTTGGAGCTCTGTAGCACCCATGCCTTGTTAGAGGGGGTGGGTTTTGCTTTTAGGGAGCATCTCGGGGGGGGGTTAAAATGATGGGGTGAGGGCCTGAGCACTGTAAACGGGACCCTGGTATCCAACAAGAACTTGTTTGCACTAGGTGTCCTACTGACTGCTGATTGGCTAAAATAGTTACCGATGCAGCCTATGAAACCACTCCTGCCATGACCAGGACTATAGAATGGAAATGTGGTTGCTCGGTGGTGTTCTAAACCATCAGTATTTCGCCATAAAGCCACGGCGATTCATGAAACAACATACTTTTTATAAATAAAATGTTATAATTCCCAACTCACTAAGAACAGATGCCTCTCCTGAGCCGACGTGTTGCGGGCAGCAAGTTTAAGGATCTGTCCTTCTTTTAGCAGCTCGTTGGACGGATTGACAATGTCCTCCTCTTCTCCAAGCATCTCGTAGACCATCAGCAGCTTCTTCAGGTTCTCCTGATAATATCACAGAGCCCAGCAGACTTTGGTTACAAGAGAGAAGTGCATATTGTGCGCATTGCAAACCAATAAACCATTCAACCCCCTAACCAACCCGAAACACGGCAATAAAAGCTAAAACTCTAGACGTCAGGATGGCTCCTTGCTGAGCTCTACTCCTAAATTAAGGGGAAATTCACTCCAAAAGGAGTCTTCTGTATCGTAAGCCACTTAACAGAGAACGTCGTCTCTTAACACGGCTGTCTCTGGAATGATAAAATATATACGGTATATACACACACACACACAC
The DNA here is from genome assembly GCF_027358695.1 of Spea bombifrons. Taxonomy (NCBI): domain Eukaryota; kingdom Metazoa; phylum Chordata; class Amphibia; order Anura; family Pelobatidae; genus Spea; species Spea bombifrons. Next base: position 2,417,625 of record NC_071090.1, read on the forward strand.
ACAAGTCACTGGAGTTCTCACCATTTTCCGTATCGACGTATTTGAGTGCGTCGCCGCTGTTGAAATAATCTCCAGGGACTCTAAGTATGGAAAAACAGATAAGGTTAGAACTTTTAGGGAAGAAACTGAATAACAATAAATTATTAAAAATAATAAAACGGCCGTCACGTGGGGAGATCGGTCGATCGGAACAGCCAGACTTTACAATATCAATCAGGCTGGATCTTGGAATCTTTAACGAACAACAAAAAAGGGGAATAAACCTACTTTCCGCGTCCTTGTAGTCGAGGGAGTCCTGGGGGAGTTTCCGCAGGTAATCCTTCAGCAACATTTCGTATCGCGGAATGCGTTGGACGGGCTCCAGCATGTGGTGCTGCAGAGTCAAATTCCCGCATTTCCCCTCTCTCTGCAAAAGACGGGCGAAGTCAGGTTTAGAGGAGACGTTTCGAGCTGAAATCTATCCTGAATGCACGGCACCGCGACTTAAACGTACGTCAAGTCAGATAAAACCGCTGGATAATGGGACATTTCAACTCCACTTATGCTTCTCCTGCAGTATGGTATATAGCCAAATCAGCAAGATGCCCTGTATGATGTATAGTCCAATCAGCGAGCCGGCCCTGTGTAATCTATAGTCCCATCAGCGAGCCAGCCCCGTGTAATCCATAGTCCAATCAGCGAGCCTGCCCTGCGTAATCTATAGTGCGCATGCACGATATTGTATCATTAAACATGATGCAGAAAGCTCTTATTCCATAATTTATTCCCAAATGGATGTTTTTTGTGCCAAATTATTCCGATTTACCTGAATTTCATCAATCACATGTTTAAACTGCGCCGACCTCTCTCGCCACGTTTTCACCGTTTCCATGGCGGTGTCAAAGTTCTTAACGTATTCCGCGTACATCTTTAAAAAAGGGGACAGCTTCTGCAAAATGTCTCCAATCCTTGGATTGACAGACCTGTTGAAAATAACAATCATTTCAGTAATTAAGTTCTAGTAATAAATCATACGGCGTCCCGATCGCCTAGTCCCGTCTCCTGGCCCGTTCTCACCATTCCATCATCCGACTTTCTAAATCCGGCAGCAGAAACTTCTCATGGAAACTACGTATCGATAAAATGTTTGAGAATATTGTTTTCGGCACCTCTTGGGGAAAAGAGCCCTTTTTGGCTTCTTTTTCCAACGCTTCATTGAATGTCTGGAAAAAAAAACACAATTAGGTCTGCTAAAGAAATTACCATGGGTCTGGGTACCACCACCCTTTCCCTCTGGGTGGTGCGGCTCTTAGCGTTACTAAAATCCTGTTAAGTCACTAAGCCATGTGGTCCCCCTGTGGTATTAACACCCAGGAATTCTCTAAATTTACTTCATCCAAGCTACACCTGGTGACATCACAGTCCAGTTGGACCGCACACACGACATCATGCCCTCCATCTTAGCTTCTGGATAAGAGATGACAGCTTCACGAACTAATACAGAAAACATGCCAATAAAGATGACTATTTCCCCAAAATAGCTTTTTTTTAATCATAAAATTCCAGCAAATGGTTCACAAAGCATGCCTAATAATATTGAGTAAACGGTGGGACTTCAGCGTAAAGAAACAAACCGCGGCAATGGTTTTTTCTATATTTTAAATAAAAAAAACAAATAAAAGGAGAAAGGTGGACAGAATTACGGTACAAGTCCAAAGATCACCCCAAGAAGCCTTAGATTTTACATATCTCCCCTATCTTGACCTCAACCCAGAAAGTGCCTTCTCACCCTTTCCTAGATACTCAACGGCTGCCACGTTAGTCAGGTCCGGTCAGGCAGCTCTTCTGCTTTTTGTACTTTTTAAATAAAGTTTGAAGTCTCCCCCCACACACTCATAATTGTCAAAAAAATTGCCAAAAATACATGTGTGCCGCTGGCCGAGATCAAATGATGAATCCAAGTATTGGAATAAAACCGCGTACCTTCAGAAGATCGAGGCGGCTGACGTAAGCCCTCTCCGTCTGTAAGAGCTCGTTGGCGATATTATGCAGCCTCTGTTCGTTTGTTTCCTATAAAAAAATAGAATTAATTGATGTATGGAGGGATAGACGAAAGACTCGGTCACATTAATCTAGTTCTGTAACCATCTAATGGCAGGCATTCAATAAACGGATGAAAGGACGTGTTCACATTCCACAAGCCTGGAACCCAAGAAAGCAAAACCAAAAAAAAAAGGGTAAAAAATGATTTTTGTATGGACATTAACATAAAAAAGGAAATTTTATTAAATATATTTTTCTGTCTAATTTGGCTGCATCATTTTTTTTATGTATTCAGCCTACTTACTAAAATCATTTGTAAACATGTGTGTGCTGCCATATTGGGCTATTTAGGACATTAAACCCCTCCCCCCCATGACAGCACAGCACTTCCACCTCACTTTGTGGCTCTGGAAAGCCGAGAGTGAATAATGGAGTCTCCAGATTTTCTGGGAACTGGTAACCAGGGGTTCAGTGGTTGCTCGGTGGGAGCAGAGACCCCATAATGAAAAGTGGGCGGCGACAGGACACTGGATAAGGTGTGTGGACGTTAGGCTCCGCCCAGTGAACGGCAGACTGTAAAGTGACAGGATTGTGCAAACGCAGCGTGATGGGAATAAACACAAGTTTTTCTTTTAATAGATCTCATATGACACATAACACACGCGGGCGGACAGTTTAATACACAATATTTCGTAAGTTATCAGTAAATCAGAGCTTTTACCAGTTTAACACTTTTAATGTGTACTTTCCTCTATGCCTAGAATAACCTGTTGCATTTCTATATGTGGCCAGCAGAGGGGGCTGTTTTTTTTTTCTCATTATATGGTAATACCCCGCTTTTCAATTATATTATTTTTGTTATTTTTGGGGCTTGCTGTTAAGGTTTTTTTTTTCGCATTTCAACACTTGTGCAAAGATGTTTTTAGGCTTTTACACGCACTAGCAAGTCAAAAAATGTGCTTGCTTTGCTTTTTAGTGCTGGTCTGGTCCCCAACCCACCATAATTTTTGTTTTATATAGCGCCCTCAGATTCCACAGCAATGTAAAAAGGGCAAAATGGAATGGTGGAGGGAACTTAAGAGAGAGGTAGAAGGGAAAGGCATCCAGCGTGAGATGGAACAGACAGGGTTAAAAGGGGCAGGGAGGATAAAATGGGAAGAGGCAGAAGTTGAAAGTGAAGCAGGAGGAAGGACTTTTAGAACTCGTTCTCCACAAACAACCAAAAGCCCTCGTTTCACAACCCTTGGTTAAAGGTGCTGATCCACCTACTCTGATTTTACAACTAAATGCAGAATTATAAACACCCTCCTTTGTACGGTTTAATGCCAAAATAATTTTCCTGGGGACATTTGTCATGTGACACAAAAACAGGCACTGATAGGTTGTTGCCATAGAATCAGGGTTTTTTTACAGGATTAAAAGGAAAGAATAAACCTTAGAAGATATCTCATTTTACTTGCTTAGGATACTAAATTCTTTAAAACCTTTGAAATAGCGGAGATACGATTGTCCGGAGGCCAGTTTTATACAGTAGCAAAAATATTTCCGAAAATATACCTTGAATTCCCCCGACTGCCTGAGTGCATCGCTGAGGCTGTCGTCATCTCCTACTTCACCGTCGACGGGGTCTTCAGTTTCCTGATATCCAATATTAACCTGCCCTGTGTACGCGGGATTCGTGGATGGGTCACTGGGAGTATCGGGATGTTTCCCATTCGTAAGAGTTTCTGGCGAAGGTCCATCTAACGTCACGGGAGAAGAGATTTTCCCAGGAGTAAGAGGAGGAGGAGGATCCAGCAGAAGTTGGTGCGTTGGTGGTATGCCAGGAGAAGAAGGCTGCGTTCGAGGAGTAGAATGTTCCCCACAGTCCGTTTCGCTGGCCGTTACCATCCCATTGGAAGTAGGCTTCGGCTGATCCAGAGTGAGTTCTAGGCTCATGGTTTGCTTCTGGAGAAGGGGATGCTCCATAAAAGATCTGGATTGTAGGGTGACTTTAGCTACAGTTCTGTGATTCGATCCATTGTTTACATCTGAAAAGTCCTTCTTGGTCTCGCTAGGACTAGGGAGGAAAAAACCCGAGAAGAAGTTATAATTAGAAGACCCATCAGCTCACATTCAGCTCACAGCCTTCCAGCGGCATGCAGCTTGGAATCGAAAACATTTGTGGTGAAGCCAGTTTCTGCTTCTAGTCTCAGCTTCCTCATACACATCCTCTAAATACATTTAAGGGACAGTAAAGCCACACGTCACATAAATATTATATTAAAGACAAAACCCTTCAAGTTCCCTGCAAAACCCCTGTAGAGGGTCTCCATGAAACCCATGGCAACCCCAACGCTGAGTAACCTGCCAGTCCCTCTGATGATTTCAGACAACATGTATTGGATTTTATCTTAAATAAATAACTTCCACAAACTCATTCCTTGCATATAATTAGTAAAGCCTAAAATAATAAAGATAACAGTGTACACAGTGCTAGACCAAGTGCTATTCTAAAAACCATGAGTCTCCTGCGAGTAATCACTAAATAATTACAAATTCATCACAAAATAGCGCATATTTCAATATATTTATTAATTCTGAAGCATAGATATACAGATATATTCCAGAGAACAGCATCATCACTAATTTATATGTCAGAGAGAACAGCTCAGACATTCTATGCCAGAAAGAACAAAATCACACACAACATTCTATTCCAGAGAGAACAGGATCAGCACCGAAAATTCTATAAATCAGCCCTAACATTCTATTCCAGAAATAACAGAACATCCCCAACAATCTTTTCCATAAAGAAAGAAAGCTGACCCAACAATAAGTTCCAGGGAGAGCAGGAGCCACACAAACATTCTATTCCAGAGAGGGCAAGACCAACACCAACATTCTATTCCAGAGAGGGCAAGACCAACACCAACATTCTATTCCAGAGAGGGCAAGACCAACACCAACATTCTATTCCAGAGAGGGCAAGACCAACACCAACATTCTATTCCAGAGAGGGCAAGACCAACACCAACATTCTATTCCAGAGAGGGCAAGTCCAACACCAACATTCTATTCCAGAGAGGGCAAGACCAACACCAACATTCTATTCCAGAGAGGGCAAGACCAACACCAACACTCTATTCCAGAGAGGGCAAGACCAACAGCAACATTCTATTCCAGAGAGGGCAAGACCAACAGCAACATTCTATTCCAGAGAGGGCAAGACCAACACCAACATTCTATTCCAGAGAGGGCAAGACCAACACCAACACTCTATTCCAGAGAGGGCAAGACCAACAGCAACATTCTATTCCAGAGAGGGCAAGACCAACACCAACATTCTATTCCAGAGAGGGCAAGACCAACACCAACATTCTATTCCAGAGAGGGCAAGACCAACACCAACATTCTATTCCAGAGAGGGCATGGCCAACACCAACATTCTATTCCAGAGAGAACATTCTATTCCGAATCGTTAGAATGTGTGGTCTCGGCCAATCCTATTTCAGCGATAACAAGATTGGTCGCTACATTCTATTCCCTAGATTCAGCCAATCCATCTCTCCAAAGGAGGGGATCCAACCAAGCTCAGCATTCTTTCCCAGGAGCAAGATCTTAACGAGACACGTCGGACATACATATTCACCAAAGAAAGTCCATCGTGACCCACTACAGCTCGACATCTTTATCCGCACAAAGCACTCACCTGTTCTCAAATCGGCTGATGAGATCGGAGATCTTGCTCGATTTCTCTGCCGAGGTGGGGGTACTTCCGTCCATCCTTTGCATTCCGCGAGGGGCCGTCCGAAAGGCTCGATTTGGGTTTGTATAGGGAGAGGGCGGCAACTCTGCAGGTTTGGGCGGCACTGTTACCAAAAGAAAGACATTTTTACTTTATGAGTCAATAAGGACCAAACAGTTTAGGACAGAAATGGTAAAATAGCAATTCTGGCAAAATTCTACAAAAACAAAAGAAATGTGGAAATGAAATGTTTTGTTACAGAAGTAACTCTTGCAAAGTCCGTTTCTTTTATTCATTAAAATACTAAGTCGGGAACGGATGTAATTCCTGAGATGCGCAACCAGCTGCTTCCCAGTACGGCTAATGGGGATCAGAGTTCATACGGAATTCATTCTGCAGATTATCGATAATTTGGATCTCATGCCTTTTGGTGGACAACGAGTGAGACTTTGCGATGCTTTAGGCGCGTTGGCTTACTATGAATACAATATATTGGGGCAGGTGTACAGAGGGGCACTTTATCTCAAGTGGGTGTGGTTAGGGGTGTGGCCGGGGTATTTGTGTAACCGAGTGGGGCATTTCCTGCTGTTTCTATACACATTGTCAGGGCTTTTAGGGCTGTAGAACCCTGCGATGCCCTCACGTAAGGATATATTAAGCGCAGTTAAGTGACCCTAAATACTTTACGGAAGCTGGAAAATCCTGAACACATCAGACCCATAAATCTTTAATGCGTTTCCCGATCCTTCCCCACTCAGCGCTTTGTGGTTTAGTAAAGCTTCTCAGATACATTGGAAAGGTTTGGGAATCGTGGCAAATAATCGCATCATCTACACATTTCCCGGCCGGGGACGTCCTAAACCGTGAGGGCAACAGGAGTGGTTTGCTGGCCACATCTCAGATGATATTGCATCGCTTGCTCCGTGATCTACCCCTGTATTGGGGCAGGCGATGGGGCAAAGTGTTCAGTAAATTTACTAGAACCGGGGAGACGTTTATGCCACGTGAGACGCAGTTAACATCACGACACGTGCGATTTCCCAAAATACATATAATAAAGACAGATTTATCCGACGGGATGTTTCAGAACTGCAACATTTTCACGGCTGTGTCAGCAGAAACATTTTTTTTTTTACTCTTCCTTCTAAGTTGTTAAATCAGCACAAATAGAAGATCTCCACGGCTTAGGAGCCACCAAAAATAGCCTGTCTGGCTTCTTGATCGCACCGACCGTTACCCGTACTGATAGCATGTAAAGAGTTAAAGTAGGCTGAGTGGGGAAAAAAGAACAAGACGCAAAATAAGCAAAAACACTGCATCTCCTTGAGGACGAGACTATCCTCAGGCTACACGCTTCTCAAACTCACAAACCTAGAACCTGCCGGCACCCGTCTAGTCGCCCGTTTCTCCTGCTGTAAAGACTCAAACCTTAATCAGTCGTTGGTCTCGTCTTAGATTCAGGAGCCGTATGTCTATCCCATGCATGTTTAATACCCTCACTGTATTACCCTCTACCACTTCTGCCGGGAGGCTGTTCCACTTATCTAGCACACTCAGTAAAGTAACATGTCCTTACATTACATCTAATTCTACTAAAAGAAAATAATTTTTTACAGAAAACTGTACAGACTAATAAAAATGCTTGAGATTTAGGGGCATAATGCCAGAAAAAGTACATTAAAGAAGCTTTAATAATCGGGGCAGTCAGAACCCGCCCTGGACACGCCAGACTCTGCTGATATCACACATTTTCCTTTGTATTACTGTAAAGGATGAAGACAGCGACAGATTTATAATGCAATTCATTTGCAAATTCTGGATCCTGAAACCTATCCCACCCTCATCCTCAACGCTCCCACCCTTTCCTTACCAGAGCGGCAATAAAAAGGATTTAACCGAGCAAGCGCTTTGGGACCCTTTCATGACGTCAAATACAACAAAGCACATGAAATCCTCCCAAACGGAGCTTTCTGTAACATCATGCTTTGTACTTTACCATTTAAAAGGCCAGCTAAATACCATACATACATCCCAAGTGTCTCTATTTACAACGGCCAGTCCTTTGTTGTGAACCAAATCTTCGTCTCCAACAGTATCATTGAAGTCTGCCTTTTTTTCACCTTTGTTGTATGTTCAGCATAGGCTTAAAGTCCCTCCCCCTGATGCCCCCTCTTCTCCTCCCCCTGATGCCCCCTGTCCTCCCCCGATGCCCCTCTTTTCTAGGAGGTCAGAATGTTTGCTGGGTATGAGGGGATCGCAGGGTTCTACAGCCTTAAAAGCCCCGATAATGTGTATAGAAACAGCAGGGAACGGCTTTATAAACTAAACGGTTAAATAAACCCCATTATTCTTCATCCAGTTAAGGGACATCAGAACCAACTGGCCCACCATGGCAGATTTCCAGAGAAAGCATGCAGATTGTATCCCGTGTCTAATTTTATTGTTGGGCTTGGTCTCCCTATAACTCTCGGGGGACCAAAGTAGGATGAAGAGTGAATTTGGGATGGGACGGTGCCATTAATAAATTATACAACACGATGTCACAGGTCACCAGCTGTTTTCTTGCGTGATATCCGCTTTGGATCATCCTAAAGAGACAGAGCTATTGTAGGTCAACAAGGTCCCACTATTGCGGGGTATTTGTATAACTGAGTGGGGCATTTAGAAGAAGAATAATGGGGTTTATTTACCCCGTTTAATTTATAAAGCCGTTCCCTGCTGTTTCTATACACATTATCGGGGCTTTTAGGGCTGTAGAACCCTGCGATGCCCTCATACCCAGCAAACGTGATTTAATAGCATTTTTTGCAATAGGATTGAGATTTTACTGTTTATGAGGAAGGGGAACCCACAAGGTCCCAGGGGGGCAGATTTTCCGACTATAAGCACCATGTGGTCATAGTGTTCTGAAGTCTGAAGGGGTAATTTTGGATTTCTTTGGGTCGTTTCATGGTGAGAGCCTGATCCAAAAACAATAAAAACTGCGGAGGCCGACTGCAGGAAATACATTCTTATTTTTTTAACTAAATCAGGTTTTTTTTAATAAGCAAGATAAGATTTAAACAGAATATTTTATAATAAAGTTTTGTGGAGGGCAGTAAAAAGCAATAGTGCTATAGATTTACCTGTATTAGGGCACTTTTAAGGAGGGGTCATTATGGAGGAGAAGGACATGCTAAGGGCTAAAGCGAATTTGTTGGAAAAGGCATGGTCATCAGCAACAATCAGCAGCTTAACAATAGGGGAGAGAGAACCTTTAACTAAATGGGGAGGAATAATCATGCAGATGCTGAGAGCAGGAATTTAAGATGGCCGCTCCCATGGGATACACATAAGGTGGGCTTTGAATACATATTTTCTTAATGTGTAAACACCAGGTATGATCGGTATATGACATCATTATAGGTGCCAGACTTTGTATGAGATACCCCTGCTCTCCACTAGATGGCGCCGGTGTGTGTGATCAGGCAGCACTACAGTGCAACTTTGTATCCATTGTTGTTAAAAAGGATACAAAAAGATACACATATAATCATTATTATGATAACATTTGGGAGAGTTTAGAGGGGTTTGATACAGATCTATTATGTGGAAAGAGGTCCCACCTCTGGAGCGGGGGATAATGCCAGTCCCTACCTGCCGGTTTCGGGCTCCCGTTCGCAGTCCTGGCGCCGTTCTTCACTCTTGACCCCGTAGCCGTATCATTTTGTCTGCTCTGCTCCACCAACTGGTCGGTGCTGGTCGAGATGGGTCTCCAGATGGGTAGAATCCGGGGGCAGACGGCACTGCCACCTGCAAGAGGGCAAATAATTTCAACATCAGCAACGGGGTAATTAAACATGTATACACTTAATGGGTATATGTGCACACATTTTGAATTAAATTCTCCACTCTATCACGGCTTCTTTTCTCTGACATTCCCCCCCCCCCACATTCCCCTATGAGAGCCGGCACTGGGGAACATTCACTAAACATAAAGTTGTGGATCAGCTGATAAACCGTACATTATACAGAGAATCTCATAGATTAACTATACGTTATACAGGACCGGCTTGCCAATTTAACTATACATTATACAAGACATCTCACTGCTTTACCTATACATTATACAGAGGCGGCTCACTGCTTTATCTATACATTATACAGGACATCTCACTGATTTACCTATACATTATACAGGACATCTCACTGATGTACCTATACATTATACAGGGGCCGGCTCACTGATTTACCTATACATTATACAGGGCCGGCTCAGCCCTTCCTGCAGGAGAATCTCTGGGGCCATCCCTTGATAATGTGCAGTGCACTTGGGTAGATGAAGCGTCTGATCTCAGCGCAATCCACAAATCCTCAGTGTGTTTCTGTATCAGCTAAGAGTTAAATCTTTGTAGTTCACGAGCCAAGCGCCCTTCGTGTGCCGTTAGAATCTAGGTTAGTGTGTTAAACGCTCCCCGTTTATTGCCACCCATTAGATTTAAATCCCTTCTGCTTGAGGCTACTGCAAACACCGTGCCTGCGCACCCCAATTTATATGGGGTATAGGCGAGTTATAGGCGAGTTACGATCACTGAAGGGCTTAACAGGGCATTTCCCCAGCTAAATCATTTATGAAATATGGCTTTGTTACCGATCCCGACTATTTTATACATAACAGGACCGGGATAAATATTCCACCCCATTCCGTTTGCAGAAAGGAGAAATGGAATCCAACTTACTTTTCCCCTTAAAAAGCTGGGGCATACATGGAAGAGGTAAGGAAGGGGTTAACAAAAAAAATATTCAACAAATACACCCCACGGGGGTTCCTGCTGCAAGTAACGGTCACAATTATTACCAAAGCATCCCGGAGGACTTATGGAAAGCATGTGTCTTATAAAAAGTAGTCCTTAGGATTGTCTGCCATTGTGTGGAGCCCCCGGGGGGTCCCGAAGAAGGCGGATAGTAATGGATTCCTTCTGCTTCATTAAAACCCTGCGCATGCACGGCTAATTCTGCTGTGTGCGATGCACCCTGCAGTCAGGCCTCAGTGGCTCAGACACTTTATTTATCTCGTACATTGTCCGTAATTAACAGCTTGGTGGAGACTGGAGGCCGCTGCAGACTGGGGGCCCCAAACACCTCACATCATATCCCTACTGGCCGTTGGGATATGATGTCATACCACGACGCTCTGCCTTTTAAATACCTGCAGTGCCATGTAGAAGCACAGTCCGCCATAGTGTTAGTGGGCCAATTAGGGGCCAGCAACGATTTCCATTTTAACTGTCTCATAGGCGAGTGGCGTTTTAGGCTACCTGATGGCCCAATAGGGCAATTGGCAGAGGGGCTGCCACCCCTGTGGATCTGCTTAAGCCATAAGAAACCACATTGAGGCCAGAATCAAAGTGTCCATTCCAGCCCTAAGAATCATTGAAGGGCCGCAATAAACCGGAGGCACTGGTCTTGTTACGAGTTGGTTGAATAACTGATCAGTGTGGCCCTCGGCAGATACTCGTATGGCTACGGCCCCAAAAACAAAGCGAAAGCCCGCGGTTTAGAATCTGTCAATCAGGCTGCACGCTTGGTTTGGTCACAAAACCTCATAAATTTATCCCACTCAAGAATTACGCCCAAGCAATGTAAATGACATTTACTGGAAATGGTAAAAAGCATATTAAAGTTCAGTAATCGGCAGCGGGGTAAAAAATAAACAAATATATATATTCACTTAATATACAAATATTATAGAAGTACACAGGAGCTTTTTCATTTTCATTTTCTATGGCAACGACCTATCAGTGCCTCCTTTCCTATCACATGACAATTAAGCATTCCCTAACAAAGTCGGTATTAAAAGGGTTTGGGTTTTCCGCATACCCGGGAGGACGGATCTAGGGCTGCGTTTAATTACAAAGAGATCAAGATTCTGCCGAGTCGGCGGAACAGCAGCTTTAATTACAAAACTCTCCACAACTGTTACAACACATATAACTATAACATATTACACAAAACGTTGCCACTGTGTTTGCAAATATTATGACATTGGATGCCACAAAATACACGCAGATTTTTTTTGTTTTGCAACATCTGGACCCATTTTGACCCAAAATATTTGTCCGTTTCTGATATTAAAAAGAAAGCTCGGGTATTTTCACCTATTGTGCCAATCTTACAGAAAATGAATGTGTAAGGTTGAAATAAACTGTAGTCGTCTAAGGTGGAAGCTGCAGCTGAGAATTCTGGCCACCGATTTGCTGCTTGAAGCACTTTCTGCGCATGTACAAGGGGGTCTCAATAGGCAGCCCCCCCCCCCAACAGCAGCATCCACCGTGTCAGAGCTGGACCTGTTGGGAGGTAAATATATCACGTCAAGGAATATGGGGGGGAGGCAAAGGGGCAATTGCATATGGGGGATTCTTATTTCAATTCTTTGATCGAATGATCTGGGTTTATCTCGGAGGCCAAATTTGGAGATCTCTGCTCGCGATTCCTGGGGCCGTACATTTTTCAGATTTTTAGATAGTGACAATGCGCAGACCCCCGTGCCTTGCGTCTGCGCTAATGAATCGTTTAAACGTTACGGAGGCCGCAAAAGGAGGCCCGAGGATGGAAAATCCGTAAGAGACAAATGTTAAACGTATACGTTTCCAACCCGCTCTTCATCAAACTGCCAAAACGTCCAGTGCTTTGTGACAATTAGGGAAGTATTATGCCATATAATGTGTTTTTAAATCACCTTTAATAACTCCCATTCTTTTATTTTTCATATTCCCGTTTTCTTTTTTTACCCCAGTTGTAGTTTTTGTCCCATAATATAAAGTTTTCAGGCAGCTGCATATCAGCCGTTTGTATGATTCTCGCTCTGTTATCTGATCCCCGATCTACTAAACACCACGACTCCTTATCATACTGCCTGTGGGGAACAATAGAATGGCTCAGTTTTAATCACCCAGCCGGACTTTCTGACTAATGAAAGTCTATGGAGGGACGGACTTCATTAGCATCGCCATAAAGCATCAGCTCAGTGTGGTGTCTGAGCCGGGAAATTCACCCAAAATATCACATGACTGACAGCGATGGCGGCTCGGTACACAGCTCTGGGGGTTGTGATTTTTTCCCCGCAGGACTTCCCCTTTCAGTAAGCAGGACAGTTTTTTAGGATGTTTTTGATATAATTATTATGTTTGCAGAGCAGTTACCCCCCAGAGACACGACTAATTTAGGTTAACGGTGGCTGCTTCTGGAATAGTGCATCAGAACATTCGAATGGTTGCTATGGTGACAAGACCACCAGAATAACCTTTTCTGTTTTATGCGGCTGGAGGATTAAAACGAATAGAATGGAGAAAAAAACCAAAACATGTATGCAAATTACAGCGGGAATTAACGACACGGCCGGCCCCTTTATTAATTAGATAATTGGAACAGAAGAGAAAACATCCCTCAGAGCTTACAGCTGCTTTATTTAAGATAAATCTTTATTTAATTCTAGTATGGAAAATAACCCCCCCCCATAAGGGCAGTTTATTTTAAGTTGTCGGAATGTGGGACTATCCTTGGAGAGTGGTAGATAAGTGGAACAGCCTCCCAGCAGAGGTGGTAGAGGGTAATACAGTGAGGGTATTAAACATGCATGGGATAGACATACGGCTCCTGAATCTAAGACGAGACCAGCGGCTTTGAACCCCTCTAACTTCGTTGCCGTCCTGTCGTTGCCGCTGATTTGAACTTTATTAAGCCGCTCAGTATTTTTATCCTGTGACCGCCCGTTCCCGGCCCGGTCATGTGACGCCCGCCGGGTCTGCACCTGTTGTGGTGGCTGCAGTCCCACTGATACAGCTGTCCCTGGGGGATGGGGGGGCAACAAATACCCCCAAATTCCATGAAATAATGACAATTCTGGACTACAAACCCCAACAAAACAATTATATACCCCATACATGTAACACACGTGTAACATGATCCCCTATCCACATGCAATCTGCACGCGCCATAACACTATTTTCACCAAAACTTGGCTTTTTGCAATTTTTTTTTATAGCCACACGTTTATTTTTTTTGTTGCAGACGCGTTTAACCTCTGCACCCTATCGCCTACTTCTGCCCTGGACTATAATTCCCATTATCCACAGGCTGTGGGCAGTGCGAGTTACTGTGGACCTGCGGCTGGAAGGCTATAAGATGCTGCCCCTGTCTTTCTAGGTTAACTTCAGTTCAGTTGAGTTTTGCCCCCCCCCCCAAACCGGGGCAGAAGGGGTCGGCCGCCCCACCTCCTGTAATTATTCCTCCCCGGGGATCTTCAGGGGGCCTTTACTGAACAGCTGATGCCTTCTCTGTGCTTAATGCATGGAGTTTGTGCTTCATTTCAAATGGAATCACCGGATTCAAACTCCCATCACTCCCCAGTTGGTGGAAGCCCTAAGTACCCCTTTATAACACACATGATTAACAGGACTGGTTGTCGAGCTCTCTGTTTTTGGGGTCTATTCTTTAGACTATTATTGATCATTTGGATATCACATATTGGAGGGCTTCCAAACATCTGAGTGGGTTTGTAGTATGGGGGTTAGATTAAATGAAAGTAAGTTTTACTTTACTGAGAGGGTGGTTGATAAGTGGAACGGCCTCCCAGCAGAAGTGGTAGAGGGTAATACAGTGAGGGTATAAAACATGCATGGGACAGACATACGGCTCCTGAATCTAAGACGAGACCAACGACTGATTAAGGTTTGAGTCTTTACAGCAGGAGAAACGGGTGACTAGACGGGGGCCGAATGGGGCCGATCTGCCGGCAGGGTCTAGGTTTTTATTACTATTTAATCTTATCCAAAGTAAGGAATATTGCGGCTTTACTTATTTTTTCTGTCCCATAGCTTTTGGAAAAGAAAACTAAAACTAAAAAAATAAAATGTGAAAAACGGAAAAAAAAAACAATAAAAAAAAGTTTTCTCCTGGTCCAGAAAGACTTTTTAATAAAGACCTCTTAAAAACAGAATTCCCCCCAATTTCCTGCATTAAATAATTAAACTGACATTAGCAAAATATATGTAATAGAGCCCCCCCCGTGGTATCCCATGTTCTCAGGATCTGCACGATTATTTTCCCCATTAAAACGATCTTTCCCTAATTGTTTAGTTGCTGATTGGACAAGGACAGGAAAATGAATGATTATATAACGCTGGCTCTGCCACAGGCTGCCACCGGTCTCCGAAGGACACCGATTGCCAAACAAAAGGCTGAAACGCAATAGGTAGCTTCAGTAAATGTCGCGGCATCCTCGGCAGTCAGACAGTAGCACCTAGTTGGACATGCGCGACTGCAGATGCATGCGCAGGATCTGGTTAATGTTTAATTAAAAAAAAACAAAAAACCTCACGGCAGTAAATGAGCCGTAATACAGATAACGAGGGATAGGAATACATTTTTTCCTCTTTTTAATTTAAAATAAATTAACGTGAAATATATCCCCAGACCCCAGCAGAGAATTTTTCCAGACCATTTCGGGATGGTTTTCCTTTTTTTTTTTTTTTACGGTTCCCGTGGTCGGATCACGTGTCTTCCTGCCCAGCGGGACTGGGAAAATATTTCTGTGAACTAAAAATATTCTGACTTTGTAGATATGTTATTTTCGTTGATTCTTTAAAAATAAAAAGTGATTTCAGAGTTTTCTGGAAGTAAAAAAAATAAATAAATGTGTATATAAAAAAAAATTCTGTACACAAAATATACTTTCATCAGCTCGCTAAACTGGTGATAGAAATTCATGGTTTCATTTCATTGATGAGGTCATTATGATGTAACAGGGCACTGGTATATCAGTGATGTCATTTGTGTTGTCAAATCTGATGTCAGCATAGTATACAAAGTAGGCATATATCACACACACCTGTTTGTATATCTAATCGCAACCTTATGGTAAAGCCAGGTTGTGACCCTAATCCCCGTATACTGGCACACTAAAGGTTAAAATGACCCTGCAATATAGATATATATATATTTTCTATAAATATGGTGCTCAGTGAAAGGAGCCGCGTGGTCAGCCTACACATACAGTCCTTGCCATGCACCTGACCAGCTTAGTACTAGTATCTTGAGATGGTTCTCTGACCGGTGCAGGACTCGAGGGAGATGGGCAGATAGTGTGAACACAGAGGTTTGTTATGGCTGACCGATGAGTATCGGATATAACAAGCGCTTCCCTATAAAAATATCCTACGTTCTGCTTTTAAAAAACAAAAAAGCTCACGTCTTCCCTCTATATCTAAGGCAGCGAGTGCACACAGCCCCTGACCCCCTAAAGGGGGTATCCTGTAAGTAAACGGGGCAAGTGCAAATTAACTTTTGGATAGCAAGCTCTTCGGCCCAGACTATGGGTTCTAAAACAGGTTGCAAGACATATTTGGAGCGTTGAAGCAGCAGCGAGCTCTGTCACCACCCCATACAGATCCGCGGTGGGCTCTTTGCCATAAAGGACCACCTGTACCAAAGCAGGAGCTGCGGGGTGTTTGTGTAACTGAGTGGGGCATTTAGAAGAAGAATAATGGACTTTATTTGCCCCGTTTAATTTATAAAGCCGTTCCCTGCTGTTTCTATACACATTATCGGGGCTTTTAGGGCCGTAGAACCCTGCGATCCCCTCATACCCAGCAAACATTCTGACCTCCATTTTTTCCTTCAAAAAATGTGATTACGGTACTTTATGTCCTATTAAATACCCTTAAACTCGCGCCCCCAAATAACTTATTCAAACCCGGAACACATCCATAAAATGAAAGGTGATTTATTTTTTAAGGCTAAATCTCTCTGTTTTCTCACAATGAGAATTTCTCACCAGCCCATACCAACAGCGGCCAAAAGGACACCGGCCCAACTGGTTTATCAACCGGAAGGACAAACAGAGGTGAAACAGTTAAACGTCACCGCTACGGCAACGCGTTAAATAAAAGTCATTCGTCTTATCTCAGAATTCTTTACAACAGGACGTCGGTGAACGAATCAAAATGTCAAATATTTCATATATTTTTCCTTCTTTACGCCGATACCCTAAAGGAACAACCCCAGACGATAAGGCTCGTTCCGATTGGTTCGTATCCCCCTGCTATATCACAGCTGGAATCCCTGCTTGAGTACAGGTGACTGCGTTCAGAATAGCCTCAGTTTCCATAACGACTGTTATTAGAGCCACTGATACAATCAGACCTCCGGCAAGGGTTAATATTTAAAGAGTCATGTGAGTTACAAAGTTTCCAGGTAACTAAACACAAAGCACGTGAAGCCTTACCTGCGTCTGTCGCGCGTTTCACGTACATTTCCCTCTCTGATCTGGTTTTACTTTTCCCAAAACATAAAGAATAAGGACTTTTGGAAAGCGAGCGGAGGAACCCAGAGGACGGCCGCGGGTTCCGGGCGCAGCGAGGTCTGCGGAACGCCCCGGGTCCTCGGACAGAACAAACACACGCTCCTCCCTTCAGTGCAAATTTTAACTTCCTCGTTGCTGACCTCAGAGGGAGCGAGATCGCACCGTTAATACAGTTTTTTGGGGAAAATGCATTTACCGAGCTAAAAATGAATGGTCCCGGGAGGTTTTTTGGGGGTTCTGATCCAAGAGAACGAGATGCTAAATATTCTTCAAGAAAAGCGTAACTTTCTGAACAATTCAGTGTTGCGTTTTCAGAACTATTGGGGGTTCTATGGATGAGTGCAGGTTCTATTAAGCTGTGTGTGTGTATATATATATATATATATATATATATATATATATATATATATATATATATATAAATATATATATATATAATGTGTGCAATATATAGTGTATAATATAATAAATTCTTATTTATCTTTCTAGATAGCGACATCATATTCTGTAGCGATGTAAAACGATACAATATAATGCAACATATTTACATATTCTTATTGTGTTCACAACAAAGGAGGGCATAACAGCTGCCAGGGGTCTGCCAAAGTGTTTAGTTCGTACAGTCCCTCTAATACCCCTCTCTCCTCCCCTGTTGCCCCTGTTTTCTAGGAGGTCAGAATGTTTGCTGGGTATGAGGGGATCGCAGGGTTCTACGGCCCTAAAAGCCCCGATAATGTGTATATATATATATAACGTGTATATTATAAATTAAACGGGGTAAATGAAATATAATATTCTTCCTCTACATTTCCATGCTCACCTGCTGTCCCTCTTTGTGCAGGACAGTCCCGATTTTGCCACTCTATCCCGCCGAGCTCCCCCTCTATCCCGGGCAACAGCTGGATGGGGTTTCTGGGGCATTAATTCCTACAGATACCGACACGGCAGCGAAGGGACCGACATTGAAATGGTCTTTGCAGTCGTACGACATTTATACAGCGGGCGACCGAGCAAACATTCATTTTTACACAGAAAATGCGTAGCATTCCTGACGCTCAGCCTGAAGGCCATTCTTTAGAAATTTCCCATTCATTTGGCTCCGAGGTCAGCCGCACCCGGGAACTTTGTACATTCCCTGACCTGGAGACTCATAAGCCTTTAATAAGCCACAGACTTTCTATTGCAGGGACTCGTCATTTTTTAAAGATACACATAATTGAGTCATCCCAAGCAGGGATATCAACCACCTGCGTTCAAGCAGAGATATCAACCATAACATACTGGGAGTCTTATATATGATCCCAGCAAGGGGGGTAAGAAGGAGTCAGACTGTGGGGTTGGGGCAAAAACCCATGTATCGCCATCAATCTTATTTTCATCTTCTGATTGGAAGGAAGTCAAGCGTTTTTTTCTTCCTCATACCCCGCTCGCTTCCTCTACAATGCAGGCAGAATCTAGGTATAGGAGGTGCGTACGATTAACACAAATGTTCGGTTTCGGTTGGTGTTTTCTTCTAGGTGAGCCCACATAATCCCTTGAATTGTCGGAATTGCCACATTTCTTTTGCAGGTTGCTATGACAACCAAAACTACACATTAAAATTGGTTCATGTCTACCAGAGCAGGGTTATCTTCATACCTGGGAACTCTATGGGTGTGACCGGGAGAACGCCGCTTCATGGACCAGAAGGTCTTTTTAAAGAATTTTTAGTAAATCTTATACAACTGGGGGCCATTTCATTCCTGCTACCCAGAGTCCTCCCTCTTCCTGGAGTGGGGGCAACCCAGAGTCGGCTAGTGATGATGGGACTTTGGTTAAATTCCAAGCCTTGTACACTTAAACTTGGATCAGCGAACACAACGTGCCATCAGAACACAGGAGTGATGGGAGTGATAAAGGGCCATCAGAACACTTTTACAAGTTTACTGTGTATGCGTACAGTATATATTTCCACGCACATATACCGTTATTAATGGGTTAATGATGTTTAGTGAATGGAGTAAACGCAATGTCTGGCAAGGCAAGGATCACTTTCAAAGAGCCACCTGTTTTCAAAGCGTCAAACCATTAGCCTTTGCCCTTTTTGGGGTCACTTTCCCCAAACACGTCCCTAGAATCTCCGCACACGGCCGGCACCTGTCAGACGCCGCAGAAGCTCATAACTCCTCCTCGAAGTACAAAGCCAAGACTTCCTGTTTACACTTTCCTGCCTCCTGATCAGCCAATCAGATGTGAGCAATTCAGAGATATTATAACACTTAAATCGAAACAACCCCGAAACATGTATTAACTCGTATGTTATTAAAACATTTCTTTACGCAGCCCGGGGGAACATTCTGATCAATACAGGCGGTTACAAAAAACTTCTAGACTGTAACATAGAATCTGCTGGCAGTTCGGCCCCATTCGGCCCCCATCTAGTCGCCCGTTTCTCCTGCTGTACACACTCAAACTTATCCCATGCATCTTTAAATCCCCTCACTGTAATAGCCTCTACCACTTCTCCTGGGAGGTCGTTCCACTTATCTACCACCCTATAGCACTCTTACCTCCCCAATCATGCCATGGTTATGAGAGACTCCAAAAGCATGATGTTTTTACATAAACAGAGACTGCATTTTTTAGGGTTTATGATTATAAATAAATAGCAATAAATCTGCTTTGGGTCATTATTATCTTCATTATAGATCAGATAATTACTTGCACAAAAGCTTACACCATACATTTTGCAGCATCGCTACCCGGGGGCCGGCATTTAATGCGGGGTCACAGCCGGTAATATTAATGTGATATTTATTAATAATTGATCCCATCGGGCATAACCTTTAAACAAGCTGCTTAATTATTAACCAGCTCAGCGCCAGTTTGCCAATCGCTCACCGGTAATTTTATTTAAGATTTATTTATTTTATACCTCTTGCTTTTCTTGTCTCTGAAAAATGTTGGCTTTAAGAAAAAGTGAAGGGCGAGTTACTGGGGAGGAATAATGACACAGAGCCTTGAAACAGGACGTAATGGTGGCTGCTCCTATGATTATATATATATAACCTGTAAACACCATTCCGTGGATTTGTTTACTGTAAAACAGATGGATGGAAGTGACCTCATTAAGTTTGTCCCACACAGGCCTCCATATAATCCCGAACAAGGATTTATTGGTCAGCCTTTGCAGGAAGGGGAGGGCCAGTTCTTAAAACCCTCCCCCTTTACCGCTAACACTGTAGGCAGGTAGTCTTTATAAGGTTATAAATAAAGCTTTCAAAATAATAATAAATCGGAGCGCTTCCACACCAACCCTCTTGAGAAAACTCTAAATATTAATAAAAATAAATGCACTTCCGTCGTTTTTACAGTAATTCCTTAATTTACACAGATTTATGCTGCCATCATCGTTTTGAGAAGAAAAAAAAATAAACCCCAAAAAAACAGAACGTTATCTTCGTCTTCCTCGGGCCCCAAAGGGAGCAGAGCTTCACATTAACCAATAAAATAGATTAACCAATAAAAAAATAGCTTTATGTATTAAAAATAGTAATTTTATTTATGCTTTATGGATCAGTTATATATTTATTTTTTAATTATTTTTTTCACAGTGTTTTATTTTTTTTAATTCTTTCCATTTAAATTTTTTTAAGTATCTCCATTTAACCCAAATCTCAAGTAAACGTAAGGTACAACGGCCTCGATAAATAGAAAGCAGGGGTTCGTCTGGTCCGCGACCCGGCAAGATGCGCAAGAGGCCCAGATGCCTCCAAACCAAAGCGGCCTTAACCCTGCTAGGATTTTGCCTTCCATCCAGATATTTTCCGGAACATACGATCCGGACTTAATACCGAGGCAGGTCAGGTTATGAGGAAAGCCGCAAGCAGGTCATAAAAGTCCCCCCCCGATCCGACCTGTCGCAAAGCATTAGGGACATCTCCGTGCATCGCAACAAAGACTCTATTGTCGACCGCACGTTCCGTTTATCTTTATGCTTCATCTGCGTCTATCAACGTCTTTCTAAGGTTAATAGAACAAAAAATAAAGGGGAAAAAATTATATATGAAGCTTTTCATCCCGTTACTCCTTTGACATATAGGATATTTGGGATTTTTTTTTTTTTTTTTTTTTACAATTTACGAGAAAAGGGGTCTCACGGGCGAGACCGAACAAACTATTCTCGTAAGATGGTGTATAAAGCTTATTATTGAAATATAGAAAACATTTTCTGTTTGTTATACTTGCATGTACACCGCCACGGCCGTGGTCTGCTAGAGAGGAACGCTGGCTGGTTATGGGAATATCCGGGAACGGGCAGAGCTTGACCCCGAGTCTCAGGGTGAAGGGGCAGATTCTTGGGGTCACACGGTCTGGATCTGACTCCTTCCTATTCCCCCCACCACTGTGATCATATATTAGACCCCCAGTCAGTGCTTTTGCTCCCAGTATGTTATGGCTGATATCCCTGCTTGAATGCTGGTGACTCAATTAAGTGTATCTTTAAATAATGATAGCGCTCTACAGTCCTGGACTAGACAGCCGTAAGGTGCGTTTGGGACGCTGTCAGCCAGGGGCACACTGGGCATTTGGCCATGGTGCTCAGAAATTAGTTTAGAAAGGCTTCTTAGGCTACAACTTCAATAACCGTCATCTGTATAACTGAGGAAGTTGGCGTTTAATCATTTCTGAGCCAGGCTGTAGATCGAAGCTGGGACGCTTACCTTAAACAGAGCCCTAAACGTTACACAAAGCGATAAATTCACCGAAACATAAAACAGAGTCTTTTCCAGCAGCTGTCAGCGCAGACGATTTGTACCTCAATCCCTACACTGCCTAAAAGTATCATCTAGCAGGAAAATGACCCGTTTAACTCTGCGTGTGCTCATTGCCTTGCACAACATGGATTTGTTCCATTTGAAGTGATACAAACTTTTACTAGTTTACAAGGACTACAAATCATCTTCATCCAGGACTAAATCTGCATTGTGATTATTACTAATATCAGATTAAAAAGAACTTTCCAGAAATGTTTCTCTCTTTTCTTTTTTACCCCAGTGGTAGTTTTTGCCCCATAATATAATGCTTTCAGGCAGTTCTCGCTCGGTTATCTGATCCCCAATCTACTAGACAAACACCCCGAATCCTTATCGTACTGCCTGTGGGAAATAATAGAATGGCTCAGTCTTAATCACCTAGCAGGACTCTTTGCCTAATGAGAGTCTATGGAGGGACGGACTTCATTAGCATTGCCATAAAGCATCAGCTCAGTGTGGTGCTTGAGACGGGAAAATAACACAAAATATCACGTGACCAACAACAATGGTGGCCTCCAGGTCTGCAAATAAAGGGAATTTATTGGAACAAAATGAGATAAAACCAGGTTTCTGTCAATGCGCAAAGAGAAAGATAAAAAAAAATGAAACCTCTGTTTCAGAGGTTTTTCCCCCACAGACTTCACAATTTAAAGAAATTCTTTTTTTTTTAGTTGATCAGAAACACACTTTTCTACGTCGCTTCCCTAAAACATACATCACATGATTTTACACAATAGCCGACGGCGTCCAGAAGGCAAAAACATAATTCTCGTGTCTTTAAACCAAATACAAAACAGACACAAATGTAACATGTGAACGTCGCACAAAAACAAAGGACGAAAACACAATCTGCGGGAAAAATAAATGTCCGATGAATCATATCCCACCCGGCGAAGCTCAGCGAATAACCAGAGTGAATAAAGGGCAACAGCTGCCCTTCATACAGCAAATAGCGGGGCAGAGTATAACGGATCCAAAATCAGGGCAAACGTCCCGAAAAATGGAAGGAATGCACCATTTCCACCCTTCGCTGCCAGGCACAAGCAGGGATTTATTCGGAAGCCGTAACTTCTTACCGTCCTTAATCTGAATCGGGAAAAGGAATTCCAAACATGCATTAATTACTCGATAATCTTCCTACACTCTGACCGGAAACAAAACAATTAAAAGAGCTGAAGGGGAAGCCGGAATGGTGCAAAAAGAGGGGCGGGGAGCCCTGAATTGGGCTAAACAATTGGCCCTGATGTGCAGCTGCTTGAGGTTTTTGTACAGCTTTTCCTCCATGCAGCATGGGATTTCATGAGTTAATGCCCGGATTACAAAAAACGGTGAAAAAAATGTGCAAAATGCCGTATTATGGACGACAAGGCCTCCCTCTTACTGGGCACTGTAATTATTATAAGGCAGATTATATATTATTTCCTCCCCAATACAATTAGGTTTATCAGAATATTAGGGGTTAATCCTATTTGTTCGGATTAGAGTGTAAATGATTAAGGGGCGCAGGGCTCTAGCAGGCCCCCTCCACCTGGGATGGTCAGTTGCTAAACATCCCTTTATCCTATACATTCAGCCACAATGCAAAGAAGGCCCAGCGTGGAATATTAACTCTTTGCGTACCAAATGCGTGCGCCAAGGCGGTTACGGAGTCCTACAAGGGATACACAAGGTGTCCAGACGAATCCCAGCTAGGGTGATTTTTTTTGGTGTATAACCGCTGCTTATTAAAAATGCTCATCGTATGTATATAGCAAGTGTAAAGATCAAAACGTGAGACTACGTCACATGATCTTATTCTCTGATATTTTTTGACCCTTTGAGTTCTAGAGGGGGTATGCGGTGCACTACGTTGAGCACAACACTGGACCCTGAAACTGTTAAACTTCTGTAAGCGTATGTATAGGTAAGCCAGTTAATTTTAACCTATACAGACACACACACTAACCTTATTGAAGTAACGTATGCATTTCCCCCGGCCAGAAGACTCTGCACAGAATCCTTTAGGAGCCCCGAGGACCGGCCGGTTCCAGGCGTCCATAAGCACTTTTCATTGCGGGGTTTTAAAAGCCGCACTCAGCGACACACAGAGCAGTCTGTCCCCAGCCCTCAACATTTCAAGGATAATCACATTCCGGCGGGGAGGGAACAGATGGTTGTTTCTATAGCAACCGGCCCGGAAAAAAAAAGCTCCGGCTTGTGCTCATTGGTCGCCGATTATCCGTGCTGTGCTTGCGCGTTGCAAGTTTCTTAATGAAGGGCCATACTGCCACTAGCCGTCTCTCAGCGAGGCCAGCAGGTGCTGGATATGCATCAGAATGGATACTTTGCCTCCAGCATTCAAAAAGTTAAACCCGATACTTTGTTTAAAAAAAAAAAAAGGAAATAAATTGGATACAGTGTAGATGGTTGGGGAAGGGGGGGTGAGGGGTCTGAAGCGGAAAAGAAACTTTGAAGCTTTTGTTTTTAACTTAAAATTTAGGGAAGAAAAAAAAAAAAAAGAACCTTCATTAGAGCAAAAATTTACGTAAAAGTGGAAGAATTATTGTACAAAAATAAAAAAAGTAAAATAAATTATAAAAAAAATATATATTATATATTTTTATATATAATATATAAAATATATTATATAAAAATATGTATATTCAAAATATTTCTTCAATTTTTTTATTTTTTTTAAATTCGGAATTTTTTTTTAAAAAAATGGAAAATTATTGAAGGCTTTTATGGATTCATTATATTTACACGCTATAATTTAAATTACATAAACTCCTATCTATATATGTGCGTATATTTTTATTTCCCAAGCACAAATGTCGGGCCTTCACTGGCCATCTAGTACACTAGTCAAAAATACCCGGTGGGCTGCTGGCACACTCACCCTATGATACACGATCAAAAAAGTGTAGTGTGCACCGTGCATAACCAGCCTTCCACCAACTCTTATGTCATCAGGCGGCCACTGGCCTTAAAGCCCCAGGGCCGCCTCTTCATCCTCAGTCCGGGTCTTGGCAGATGTACTTCGTGCAGTCATACAACAAGTACAGCGATCATACAGACATTTTGATTAGGGTACAAAGACGGTCCCTTCCCTGAAGAGCTTACAGTCAAATTAGGTCATTTTCAGACAGTCTTAACAGTATAGACTTTGCGCATTAGATGTGAAAACCTGAATGTTTTTCTTAAGTATTTTTGCCGTTATTCTGGACAAAGAGCCATTTTTGCAATACTTTCACTTTTCATATGAGACATTGGCATGAAACGGAAGACGTTTTCTGGTCTCATTTAACGTTTTTTTAGTAGCAAATGTCTATTTTATTTTAATAATTAAAGTCCCGGTGACTTATAAGGGTGTCCTACGGCATCAAGCATACAAAATGTCACTGAGCATCTCATTAACGCATTGAATTAATGGAGGTCCACGCCAAACAACAAACCTGCCCCATCCACCACACGCGTTTCACATTTCAGTAGTGGGTGCTGTGGTCAGTTGCCGCATGGCCAGGGAAATAAACCTGGTTTAGGAGGCAAATTTGTAAACTCTCCGCCGAGATACATCGTCACGGCTGGATTTATAACCATGATGTCTCGAGGCACAAGTACTAAGATTTCACACCCTTCACAAAAAGGACAAAGGCTATGGGGGAATTTCTGCCCTGGCCACTTGTGGCATACCTAGAACAAACGTTCTCTATGACATCAAGAAGACATCTTTGGTCCTAACATTCTCTTGGAGAAGACTTGGCAGGTGGAGTGGACTTGACCCATCTCCTTTACCATCTAACCTACCTTTTAAATCAATATCTGGGTGCCAGAGGATGAAATTTGCTTCCTTGGAACAACCAACAAAACATGGCTTCTACTAACTGGAACTCCATCTCTTTGGAAGTTTTTGGTGGATCTCCAACGTTTGGCCGAGCTAAAACTAGGGGGCTCTTCACAACTTTAAGTATTTTGGCCCCAAATTAAAGTTGAGACCCCAGGAATATTTTAGGGAACTGTGGCTTAGGACCACAGACTCAAGATAGTCCCCTAACATGAAGAACTTGCTGTCCGTAGTGGAAACTCCATGGGACCCAAGGCCAGATTTTGTACGTTCCTAAAAAACTCTTGCTATCGAAGAGAAAAGAATCTTAACGTATTATGACTTCTTTTAGAAAGGAGCGCCCAAATGTCCTTAGACCCTTGAAGAGGGAAAAGGGTTAATCTATTAGGTAGCGACTTAAGATGTTTCTTAAATAATATACACACACGATGCACTTCCGTAAACAGCAAGACCCCGGGCCCCTGTATTTCACTACCCGTTATTGAAAAGGAACCTCTCGTAGTTTTGATTGGAAATGGGGAACTTTCGGGTTCTTTTTTTTTTTTTTTTTTTTTTGACAGGTCACAGAAGCAGAATATTAAGGAAAACGTCACCAAGAATATAGGCTGCAGCTTAGTTATTAAATAATGAGAAGATCTCCATTGTATTGTTCCAGATTATATAACAAAGTCATTTAGAACTGCAGCTTATTATTGATACAATCTAGAATCTGCTAATCATCCACAATCACCTACAAAAAAAAAAGTGCCCAGAAGAGTTACTTCGGGTTCGGGCTTTAGGGACCTGCTGGACATTCCATGAAAAATATTACATTCAAGAGTTTTTTGCAAAATGTCCTGCGTTGAGGCAGAACCCATTCCTCTTTTATATGCCTTTGGGGCTAGCCCAGAACAAATCATCAGCTATTGACATCAGCGGAATGGCTCACCCACATCCCGAAGAGCGAGGGCTCTGGGTAGCCGGAGCCTGGATGTTCTCAGGTATGATAATGTTCCATTGTTTATGAAGTTATCCATTTTCTTTAGTTGTGGTTAAGATGAGGGTCCCCCTATATCACTTTACCTAGGATCCCCCATAAAACCTAGAAGCTACGGAGTCTTAAAACCGACATCAGCTGAGACTCGAGTCAACTGATTTTAATAAATATGTAATTTGTTACGTTGTATATGTCTAGTTGATGTTGAGTTCATTTGGATGTTGGCCATCAGTGGGGCCCGGGCAAGCAGGAGACTCTTTGATCTGTTACATTCCAACTCATGAGCCCTAGCGGCCCGCTATCCTGGACTAGAGTTTGGGGGACTAATTCCTGTAACGCCTTTACAGGAATTAGGGACCATTGGCTGCTTTCTGGATATAGTGATCCCCTTCCAGACTTTGGGGCCCTGTAGCCCTATTGTGATCTTTACAGACTGGTGGACTCATTGTGAGCATGGGGGGGGCGAGGGAGGGGACCCCAAGATTTCTGTTGGCTGCCTTGATTAGTGACTTCAAGAACGCAAGCAAACTTTTATAAAACTTGACTGGTGGATCATGTGGATAATCAACTGAGAGTTGGCAGTTTCTGGTCAACGGTAGAAGAAGTGGGTGGTGCTGCTACTAGGCTCCGCCTTCTCCAGTGTCACCAAAAAAGAAAAACATGGCGCCCTCAGCATCTAGCGGTAAATTCATCTCTGGGGGACGCATCATGACAATATCACAGCATCATTGGTCCTTAATATCCCAAACTCCATGGCAACATCCTTTAGCATAGTTAGGAAGTCACCACTGGGGGCATTTCATGGGGGCCAAAATTTAGGGCAATCACTATAGAAAAATCAAATTTGTCAATAGATTTTTACACATTAGTATCTTGTAAGCGTTTTGGGTACGGTCCATACATCACACCGGGTCCAAAAGTACTCCAAATAAATAAATAAAATACCACGGCACTATGTGTTATTTTTTGATACCGGAAAAATAATAATTGACACCAATCTCATTTCGTCCATCAACAACTAAACCACAAAAAAACAACAACAACCCACATAAGTAAAGCCAAGAACTCAGCAACCAGCAACCAGAGCATCAACAGAATATTTGATTTCCAAAAAGTTATTAAAAAAATGTGAAAGAAAGCCACCACCCCCCCCCCCCCATCTGGGGTACTTACAGCCTCCCATGAGCCTCCTCTGATGCGACCTCCCTACACACCATGGGACAATTTGACCGTAGAGCACTTTATGCAGGTCTCATTGGGTGTTTTAGCCTCACTCTCTCGCACTCTCTCACTCTCTCTCACTCTCTCTCTCTCTCGCTCTCTCGCACTCTCTCTCGCACTCTCTCTCTTTGCCCCATGCACCAGCAGCATCGGAAATGCGATTTTGCTCTAAAACACAGAACCAGTTGCTCACACAGGAAATATGTAAGAGCGTTTCAAAACACGGAGGAAATCTCAACACCGCTTGTTTTTCAAGGATTGTTTAAAATTCCTTTACTTTTCTTATTTTCCTCGCGGTAAATCGATTGTGCATTGTTAATGAATGAATACAGGGGGTTGTTTTTTTGTTTTTTTTTGTTGCAGTTAAAGAGACGACCGAAGTACAATCATATAGGGGGAAACATTTAACCCCTTACAGGTCATAATAATTACCAAGAGGGTGGTATATAAGTGGAACAGTCTCCCAGAAGAAGTGGTAGAGGGTAATACAGTGAGGGTATTAAACATGCATGGGATAGACATAAAGCACCTGAATCTAAGACGAGACCAACGACTGATTAAGGTTTGAATCGTTACAGCGGGAGAAACGGGCGACTGGACAGGGCAGAAAGAATCTGACCCATTGTTTCTATTTTCATTTAACTGAAATTTCAATTCTACGCACAAAATCATGTCTTTTAATGTGGCTCACATTCATAGCTAAATAACTGACATCATAAGCGTAACAATGTCCTCTGAAATCGCCACCCCCATGTATCTTGTTTCCATCGAATATGTAGATTCATGAAAGAAGGAATAAAGTATTTTTTTTGTTGTTTAGTGAAAAGTACCGCGGCCAAGTGCGCTTCCTCTTTTTAACATTGGTGAAACGCTCCACTTCTTTAATGAAAATGACCTATTGTTTGCAGAGCTTGCGGACAGAGCAGGGGTTCAGCTGAAGCGCATGCTAGCAACAGCAGGATAAAGAAAAAAGAAGTGATCACTAAGTCAGAGTAGTCCGAGTTTAACCCCTCCATGACCCCTTAGTCTTCTCAGCGGAGCAGATTGGTTGCGCCGAGAATGTCAAGGATACTAAGTAGCAGATTTAAATGATGTCAAATGCCACCAGGACTAGGGGGGGTTGAACTGGAACCTTACTAATTAAAGGGTGGAAGATAAGTGGAACAGTCTCCCAGCAGAAGCGGTAGAGGATAATACCTTGAGGGAATTCAAACATGCATGGGATAGACATACGGCTCCTGAATCTAAGACGAGACCAACGACTGATTAAGGTTTGAGGCTTTACAGCAAGAGAAACAGCAAACTAGACGGAGGCCGAATAGGGCCGATCTTCCGGCAGGTTTTATGTTTCTCACATACTTGCTTCTTTCCAGTATAAAGAAGCTGTTCTGTGTATACATTATCCTTTAACGCTTGTTGTGGTTCAAGGTGGACTCCGTACTTTACCAGTGGCCTTGATTAGTTGATCCAACTATTCTCCCGATAACAAACGCTGATTATCATCGTGAAGATCTGTATAGAATACTCGAAGGTTAAACATTCTGTTCCCTTTGGGGGATCATTTCATTAACTCAGCAGTTTGACGCAGACACATGACAGATGAAGGAGGATCTCAAGTGTGTTGGATACGACCGGAAGACACAATTAGAACAATTTGAAATTAAGACTGAATGAATGATCGACCACTCGGGGTAGATGGGAAACGTTCAAGGAACAAGCTAAGGGTCAAAGAGTCAAGAGAAACGGGGGTCAGGATGAGCAACACAGGCACCGTCTGTCTTCAGTGCGATTGATGTGTTACACGACAGTCACTCTTTATACATAACCTCCATGGTGCATTTGGCCAAGACGAGCGGCAGCCCGTAGTCCATGATATATTCACCTTCATGAACCACACAGAAGGCACAAGACTAGGAACGAACATGGCACGGACTAAACTTAACCTTCACGTTTACCAATGCATAAAAAGATTACTCTAGTGATAGATTCCAGCCTCTTGTTGTAACTTTTCCCCCCCATTTGAAATAAACTTCCTTCCTGTACTCTGTTAAACCTCATTACACCCTGACTCTGGGAAACAATAGAATGGCTCAGTCTTCATCACCCAGTCAGACTCTTACTAATGAAAGTCTATGAAGGAACAGACTTCATTAGCATTGCCATAAAGCATCAGCCCAGTGTGGTTAAAATACATTATGTATTTAAATGTCTCTCTCCCATCCCCTCTCTCCCCATGGAATTACCACGCAAGGCAAAGCTTGACTTGGACAAAACCGACCTTGTCTACTTTACATCATAACGAATTACAGAAACAGTAGTTTGTCTCAGCCGTTTCTCTCGAATACTTTTAACAAAAGATAATCAATCGATAAATTGTGCGTCACTCACGGCCCGTCCTCGTACCCGTAGCGCCCTTGTGCAATTCCTCTCCGTCTTCCTCTTTGAGGTCTCCATTTCAATCGTCATTAATGACTCATATCCCCCATTGACCCAGCAGTTTGCTGAACTCGATAAAAGGAGAATGCTGGGTAACTTCGTTGCAAATTACGAAAAAAAGTACTGACTGTTACTCTTAGATGTTATTTTACATGAAAAAAAGCACAGAACGGCCAAACTAGGGGGTTTTCAGCTAAAACCATGGAGGGGTTAAATAAAGAAGCGAAAGGTTAAAAACTGTTTCAGAGCGTTAATGTGTTTTACATTATTCTTCTCTTTTATTTATGTAGTTCCAACAATTCCCGCAGTGCTTCTTACAGTCCCTACTAGAACCGATAGACTAAGAGGTCTTGCCTCACAAGCTTACAATCTAGAGGGAAAGGGGTGTAAAAAAACATAAGAAAAAGGTATAAAAGGCAAACGAATGATGATGGAAAGAAACAAGACCCTTTAAGGCACCTCTTGCCACAATAACGGGACCACGAAAAGGATTTGGCCGAGAAGGAAACGATGCCCTTCGTGTCGCTGGAAGCTACCGGCCGTATAGGAGGAGAGGACAATGGGATGCGTTCTTGAAAGAAGGTCAGGCGACCGGGTCAGACCACCGCTCACCATCGAATAGCAACAAAAATCTTTTCTAGAAAACCATTCCGCTCGACCCGTTTCTAAGAAAAGAAAGTCAGGAGGCACTAATTTTCACAATATCAGACTTATTATTTGAAGAAAAGGAAGGGGGGGGTCTATTTGTGTCAATTACGGTCAGCAGGAGATTTGATACATTCTAGAGAAACTTATTAACAATATAAAAAAAAAGGAATCTCTTTCCTAAATTATCTGTAATTTCCACCACGTGTCTCCCCCAATCTACAGACACCTGCCACGAACGCTATAAAATAAGGAAGACCTTCTACACTTGGATAGATCCCCCCAGAACTCTATTCTAGAAACGATATTCTTTACAACATCGCCCCCTTCTGGAACAAAGCCGAACAACAACAACAACAAATAAAACCACAATCCAAAGCATTCCGTTGAAAGCATGTACTGATTAATATTTGTTTTTTTCGGGTCTGTATTTATGGGGGTTCCTCTCCAGACCTGACCCAAGAAGGTGCTCCTAGCCACTTCAGACCTACTGAGCTGTGGTGGACCTCCTCTACTACTCTACTAGCCTCCTTCCTCTAGAGAGCCGGGGTAGATGTTATATGCCTATGGAAACGATAGAACAGAGGTCTTTGATCTCTGCAACCAGCCTAATGAGAGCGATGGTGAATTAGGGAGACCAATCTAGGGAAGCTGCCCAGGATCTGCCACCCTATGCCTAGTCGGCCGCAGCCCGAACATTCCAGTTAGCAGTCGGCACCTTATATATGTTTGTGCCCCAGAGTGATACGTTCTCATTTAATAGTCTTAAAGTGGTCCAAGTGACAGAACTGAGAAGAGGCACATTGGGTTTAGTAAGATGACTTTTTGGACATATTCTAAAACATGTCTCCGAGGACAGTGACATCACAGTGGTTCAAAAAGTTAGGAAATGGAGTCATCATGTACAGTGTGATGTCACTGATCAGCTATAGAAAGTTTCTGCAGGCCAAGTTCCTGATGGGGGTTCACGGAAAAGTAGAAAACCCACAAGGTGTTTACGAATATTCCTACGGGAAGACAACGCCACTTTTTAGTTTGGGTGTCTTCCAGTGCGCTTTTATAGACACTTTAGCTGCCAGCAGGCCTGAATTTGCTTGCACAGTCCCGGCGACAGGGCTTAGTGGGCATTTGTGCTGAAAAAAGGGCATTGATTGAGTATTCCATGCACAGAACCCACTGTGATGCCATGACGTAACATAAACGGAGCCCACATGACATCATGGGTTGTCCATTGTGGAACATTTTAAGGTGATAAACATGAATACAAGGCCAGGTGTCTTTAGAGAAAGAAATCTAGCCTTGATTTGGTTTTAAACCCTGTATATTGTACAGAACACGTTTTTAAAACCAAAGTTGCAGGAAAGCTTTTAATCCCGGCTGTATTATTTTGTACACATCTATATTACGCATATTACCCAAAACCGGGGAATTAGAGACCACAATCCATGAGATTTTACCCCGTCTCCTAAAAACGTAAAGGTCTCGACGAAACGTATAAACCAAGCGCCCAAAATTACACAGAAAGTAAATTTAATAAACAACAATTTTCCCTTTTCCATGGAATGTTGATCTAGAATGAATATCTATTTTATTTCCACATTGGGCTTAATAAGAATAATGAATATAGTGATTTAAAGGAGCAACAGCGACAGGAGATAGAGATCTCTCTTTCAGAGAAAAGGGAAGCGTGATTCATAGAGCGGCTTTTATTTTTATTTTTTGTTTTATCAGTTATCAACTGATTTCCAGATCTGGTAAATTGTCGTTTCACAGCCAACTGAGCATTCGATGGGAGAGAGAGAACAGATGCCAGAAGTTGTTATATTCAAAAAGAGATTTTGAGAAGTTGGATAAAGCGCCCCCTTTAAAGTTGGGGATCTATATAGGGAGAAGCTGCTATAAAGAAGCTCACATTTTTTTATTGTTATTAATATCAGATGAAAAATCATAAATATTGCACTTGCAATATTTCTCGCTCTGTTATCTGACCCCCAATCTACTAGACAAACCCCCGACTCCTTATCATACGGCCTGTGGGGAACAATAGAATGGCTCAGTCTTAATCATCCAGCCGGAGACTCTGACCAATGAAAGTCTATGGAGGGACGGACTTCATTAGAATTACCATAAAGCATCAGCTCAGTGTGGTGATTGAGCCGGGAGCCCTCAAAATATCACATGACTGACAGCAACGGTCTGCAGATAAAGGGAGTTTATTGGAACAAAATGAGAAAATCTGATTTTTGTCAACACGGACCGATGTTACTGTATACAGCGTTGGGGGGGGGGTTTACTGTATACAGGGATTTGGGGCTCAAAAAGGGACTGGCCAAACTGAACAGAAACACTTGGCAGCTATGCGAACTATAAAAAAAAGATGGGCAAAAGATGGAGGAAAGATTGTGCAGTTATTTAGGGTAAGAAGAAGGACGAATAGGAAATAATTTTGTCCCTGTAATTTTACAGCAGATCCCCAGAGATCTTCACAACACAGAAATATTATATATCCTGAAAATTATTATTTTGGGATCCTTTACTTTAATCTTTTACAGCAGGAGAAACGGGTAACTAGACAGAGGCCGAATGGGGCCGATCTACCACCGGATTCATAATTATTACCATCTGAATACAGTGACTCCGTTAAACGCTGACCGGCATAACTTTTGCCGTCTGCAGAAGTGTGGACGACGAGCGGCCTCTGACAATAAATTAACTCATTTATAATAGGTTGGCACCAAAAGCGTTCCGGACAAACCGGTCTGACAATGATTCACTAAAGCGGGCCGGGCAACAATCCGCGTTTTATAAGAAGCAGCCGCCGCTGGTCAAAAATCCTCAAAGGGGATCCGTCGGTTTTCCAAATCCTGCATTTTTACGGCTTTATACCCTAAACAAACCTATGGAATGATACTTATGGGTTAAAAAGCAGCGTATATTTATTGGAACCCCCTTAATCCCCCCATTAAGTTCTCTCTTGTTGTAAAGTTGCTGATTGTTGCTGATTGGTCCACGCAGTTTTAGTAAGGGAGGGGAGAGAGAGCCCCGCGCCAAGCGCCGTGTAAATAGAAGTCGTACCAGTCGCAGCAAACCCAGGAGGCACGCGCTCACCGGGTGTTACGGTCAGAGTTCATTGCGTACTTAAAGGCGTCTCGAAGAGACAGCCGCACCCGCGGATACCACATTGCCGAGCGGTCACTTATTAACCTCCAACACGAGAGCAGAGCGTTCCTGTGTCCGTCCCAAATTCCCATCCCCCCCCCTCCCGTGGGCGCAACGACAATGAATACATTAGGTCCCTTCAGAGCCTGCAGTGCCTGGGGCCGCCAGGCTTTACTTGGGGGTCACCGAGGCTTCATGGTTCACAAATCTTATAGGGCAATAAAAAAAAAAGAATAAAATAATAAAAAAAAAATCCCCTTCCAGGAAAAAATGAGAGTCACCACGATCTCTGGACACATAAAGGTGAGACTCCAGTACTTCAAACATCCTTTGTCTTACTTTAAAGTCTTTATCAGTTCCCGCAATCTTTACATAAAAGAGTTAACCCGAGAGTTAACCCTTGTATCGCCCCGGCAGAATCTTCATAACACACGCCACGTGGGCTCGCATTCCACTCCTGTTCTAACTGGTATTGAATACGGAAGGACCCGGCCTGCTAAGCAGTGTTACGCTATCAATTCAGGTTTATTTATTCTATACAATACCTATAGAAATATGATGCGTACTATTACAAAAATATTAAATAAATAAATGGCCTTTTAAAAAAAATATATAAAAAAGTATTCTCTAAATCCTACAATTGAACCCAATATTTTTTTTTTTTAATAAAATCTGAATTTTTTTCCCTTTTGAATGATCCTGCGTCCTGCATCAGACGTTTCTCCCCGTTCCCCCAACGATACAACGTAACCTCTGCCGCTGCCGATACACTGTACCTACTGGGAGCTCCCAGCTGAAGGTCATCGTTGCGTAAGATGGACTTATCAGTAGAGTCATATTGACCAAAGATCAATATCCTTGGAGGGGGTGACAGGGGCCACAAGCCTTCCGGAGAACGCCCCGTGAAGATCACGTCATGAAAGAATTCCAGCGCAAGCAGCAAAAGTATCAACGATGTAAAAGTTAGCGAAGGTCATGGAACCCGGTCATCGACACATCAGAGAATAAAGTCAACTTTAAGATAAAAAAGGAACGAAACGCGTTGGGTAGAGTCATCAAATTCGGGGTCAACTTCTCTATAACGGATCTACCGGTCATAAAATATTCTTATAGGACTCCAAAGAAGAAAACACAATCAGGATTTCTTGATCCAGGGAGAAATCCGATCACCTTTTGGAGTCAAGAAGGATTTTTTTCCACTTATGGCAGAATTGGAAGGAGCTTAATTAGGAGTTTTTGCCTTCTTTTGGATCAAGAGTAGGAAGGTTGGGTAGAAGGATTGATGGACTTAGTTACATAGTACAGAAGGTTGACAAAAGACCTATGTAACATATCATCGAACAAGCAGACTGGTTAACGTATTCACAAAGCAAAGCAAGAAAAACTAAAAACACCGTTTAATAATATTTTTTTATTAAAATATTATTTCCTACCTGCAGTGAACCCAAACGCACCAATTATTATTAATTATTCTTTTTTGAAATCCAGCTGATTTTTAAAATAATAAACAAAACTTTTTCCAACATTTACAAGATTTAAAAAAAATAAATTTTTTTTTATTTTTGTTTTATTTAGGCTCTGTGGGTGGAAGCTCAATGCCGTTGTTGACATTCTCCGCACGCGGATTACTGGGCTGGTGGGCGCCATGAAATATGAAATTGTGGCTCAGATGTCCAAATTTTACACCATTTTTTTTATTTGAAGGGTAGATCAAGTTGTTTTGTTTAACCCATGGAATGCCACAACTGTAATTATATATATATATAGTGGAAAATTACCATTATATAGGAGTTCCAAGAAACATTCAAACTTTACTTAGCGCAGTCTTACATGTCAGTAGTAAGTATGTCCTTCCTTGGCCCCCCCTTACAGCCCTCAGTCTGTTGGGATAGGACCTTAAGAAGGCTAGTCTCAGATTCCACGTCTTTCAATACATCTTGGAGGCGTCCAGTCAAAGTTTCTCACTTTCGCCTGACACTTCTTGGAATTGCTCTTATACACGGAAATCTAGACTTTCATCCATTGTACAGCGCTGTGGAATATGATGGCGCTATGTAAATCAATACGTTATAATGATACAATGGAATTTGCTGCATTATTTATCATCGAGGCTATAGAACCCTAGCAAATGGTTATTTACTACCGGAGATTATATATATATATATATACACACACACACACGCACCGATATATATATACACACACACCGAGATTATATTATATATATATATATATATTTCAGACCCCACCTGAAGCTACGGACTGCGTTGACACAATGACTCGGGTTTCTGATCACTTGGTTACCTGGATAAGCTTAATGTATAGAAACGGCTGTTGTTGCAGAGCACATAGAACGCAACCGCTATCAACATACATGCCCTCTACTATTAACCATTTGCCAAAAAGCTCAAAACACATCGCCGCTGAGCTCTCTGGCACTCTAGGGGTTACTACAATAAAAGTGCGTTTCAGGAGAGACTACAGCACAGGTATATATATAATTTTTTTTATGATTTGGAATTAGAAATGATCAATTACTATGCGATTGCTGTTATTAAAGTCAATAGCTTTACTACCTAGAAAGGGTTAAAGATTTTGCACAGGTACCACCTCTGCTGGGTGTACTCACCAGGCTCCTGCTCATTCTCAGAGTCCTTGTGCACAGTTAGAAGCAGAGGGCCGGTCCCTAGGCTTGGGTTGGATTTCCTCCTGATTGCCGCTCTCCTAAAGCCTTCTGTATTCATGGTGTTGGAAGTCCTGTGGGACCCCCCACCCTAAATTCCAGGGACCCCCAGACGCCTCTTCCACACTCGGGCCTTCTCACAGCAGAGAAGGAGGCTCCACACTCCAGTAAGCATGCCCTGTGGGAGTGCAGATCAGATCAGCAGCTGCTTGGGAGGGGGAGATTAGAATGCATATCAGCGCCGCTCCACTCCACACCCTCCCTCACCTGGAGACGACTCACCTGAGGATCACAAGAAGGAGGAGAGAAGAACTGCCTCCAGGGCGCACTCCAGCCCCTGTGCCCCAAACACACACAGGGTGACTGATCACAGCCCGTCCCGGGCGCTGAGCACAGTTTGATTTGCAAATAAAAGGCCATGTGATCTTCCGTAACCATTAAAATGTAAATTCAGGGAGGTTTCGTTCTTCTGCGTTAACTGCGACAGCCTTTTAAAGAGGACTTTAATATGGAATTTTAACTTGGAACTTCTTGAGATATGGCACCTTTAAAAACAGAGAAGTTGGTAAGTGGAACAGCCTCCCAGCAGAAGTGGTAGAGGGTAAGACAGTGAGGGTTTTAAACATGCATGGGATAGACATACGGCTCCTGAATCTAAGACTAGACCAACGACTGATTAAGGTTTGAGTCTTTACAGCAGGAGAAACGGGCGACTAGACGGGGGCCGGATGGGGCCGATCTGCCGGCAGGTTCTGTGTTTATATGTTAAATCGCCTTATGATATTATGGATACGTTGTATAGGCGTTTGTAGGAAAATATGTTTGTTGGAGATCATTCAGTATTTACTGTCTGTGGTTTTATATATTTTTAAATGTTTAGGAGGAGAAACTTATCTGTAAAGGCTGCCTGAGCCAATGTACTGTGATCAGGAACATAACAGGACAGGGATACCTTAACGGGGAGGAATAATCATGCAGATCATGAGAATAGGAAGTTTCTGACACATATATTGATTATTTTAATGTCACAGAATAACCAAACGCATCGAAGGATTCAGCAAAATCTTCTCCCTACGCGTGGGGCTTTTCCACTCCTCCTGGTTCCGCCATGTTTTACGAGGCACGTCTAATTTCCGCAGGTACAGTGCTGCCCCCTGCAGTACGAGGGATGTATAAACACATGGAAGGGAGCCATTTATTCAGTTATACATTTCACATAGTGCAGGGCAAACCCTAAATATTGCATGGGTACAAATGAATTATTATACCCTCTTATGATTACTGACGTCATTGTTATATATATATCTCAATGACATCATTGTTATATATATAATCTCAATGACATCATTGTACAAATGCTGATTGAATGCAAGATAAGAGCGGTGTCTGTCCTTTATAACAGGAATGTATGACACAGCGCCGAGTAATGTATGTATAGTTTAAGTCCCGTTCCTGAAATAAGGACCCACATGATGCCCATCCCTGGTCTCCAGACATGAAGCCGTCACCTTAATCTTAAAACGTGCCGCGGTGCTTTAATGAAGCGAGGAAGAATGCGGCCGGGCCGCTTATGCGGAATGCGACTCCGAGGGGTTAATATTTACACCTTTTCTCGTTGAATTGATTTCCTCTATGAACATTCTTGCCCCGTTTCAGGTCTTCCAGTCCTCTGCGTTTCTAGTAATTATAACAATGTATCCATCCCTCTAAGATCGTAAGCCTACGAGCCGCCCCTTTCCCTATCGAGTCGTCTTAACACGCCAGTCCTGGTTTTCTCGGACCCTTTGAATGTTTGGACTGTAAAACACCCTGCAGAAATTTGTTGGCGCCATATAAGAAAAGATGATTCTAGTTAATTCTGATACTTTGTTAATCTCCCGATTTAAAATAACACACTGTTAAGAGTGAAAGTTGCAAATTGCCCTCTGCAATAAAAGAAACAAAACTTTACGACTTTACTACCAAAGTCTGGAATAACAAAGATTATCTGTCACCAAGTTTAACCCTTTATTCCTTCTCACTGTATTTTTTCTTCTCTTGAAAGGTGAATTCCTTTTTCAGGCAACACTGACACCTAGTGGTCAGAACTAATGCTTGCACCTTTAACTATATTACTCTGGGTCTATACAACATACCTCACAGGTGTCCCAGTTAAGTTTGCCCAGTCCCTCTATGTGACCCATTTTTTTTCTCCCCCCCCCCGATGCTCCTCTTTTCTAGGAGGTCAGAATGTTTGCTGGGTATGAGGGGATCGCAGGGTTCTACAGCCCTAAAGCCCCGATAATGTGTATAGAAACAGCAGGGGTAAATAAACTCCATTATTCTTCTTCTAAATGCCCCACTCAGTTACACAAATACCCGGCAATAGGGCACAAAGCCCCTCCCCAGGCACACCTCTAACCACACCCACTTAAACAAAAGTGCCCCTCTTTGGTCATTTGAAATGGGGGATACGATATTAGTAATATCTGTTAATTTATGCACCTTTAAAGAGATAGGCCATATCGATAAATCTAGGACTACGATGGTGGTATTCCATTAGAAAACTCAACATTTGTTTACCAACAGACATTAAAAACGTATATTATTATATATATTTCTATAAAGGCATATGTTAGAAAATAAAACAACTGATTTTCTATTTTATTTAAAGAAAAATGCATTTATTTATTTTTGTTTTACTTTGAATCTTCTCCGTCATTATGCATAAATCACCTACAGGATCATTTGTATCCAAAATTATGATGTTAAATTATATATTGCAAATATAAAATAAATTAATAATCAAACAAAAAGAAAATTACAGAATAATATAAACGCAATTATTTTATACATTATTAAAAACACAGGAATCATTTGAGATAACCATATTTTAATAATTTAATAGCAATAAACTAAATTGAGGTATTGGGAAATATAAAATAATTAAAACATACAATTTTATATTGTTGGCTGGAATAAGAGAATAATGGGGATCACGAGAGGGATTTTTGTGTCCTAAATACTTTACAATATGGCATAATATTAATTACCGTATAAGTTATTCAATTTATTTGCTTTATACCACATTCAATTTCTTATTACATAATATATTGCATAAATATTACAAATAAAAAAAACCTTAAAAACATGGATTCAATGTTCAGAAGCATCGCTTGTTCAGAAAAAGAAAAGAATTTTCCAAACACTGAAGGCAATTTTCAGTATTATTGTTTTGTACAATAAAAGGTTTGCCGTAAGAAGAAGCAAAAAAACATAAGAGCAACCCCAAAAAAACTTAATAAATCTTTA
The DNA here is from genome assembly GCF_027358695.1 of Spea bombifrons. NCBI lineage: Eukaryota > Metazoa > Chordata > Amphibia > Anura > Pelobatidae > Spea > Spea bombifrons. Next base: position 2,457,745 of record NC_071090.1, read on the forward strand.
AATAGCCTGATAACTTTGGAAAATATACTTTTTTAAACACCACTGTAATCCTTAAAACAGAAAAAAAAACTCCCTGGCTCCTGATGTCACGTTACCTACTTTTTGGTGAAAACCAAAAAAATTCCACCTTATTTATCATTTCTATATTAACTTTCTTTATTATTACACACCACAAGTTCATTTTCATTAAAAAAAAAAAAAACAAAAAAAAAAACACAAAAAACAAGTAAAATATAGACCTAAATAATGGTTTAATGCAATACGTTGTTATTAATAATTCAATTCTTTCAGTAGTTAGTCCTTAAGTGCAATTGGCGAAATTATCTCAAATTATACTTAAGCAAATTCCAAAATTTAGAAATTTTCAGGGTTTTTTTTTTGAGACTTTAAAGCCCCCCCTGGCTAGGAGTTCTATTCAAAATATTTCCTACTAAAATAAAGCTAAGCTTGTAATTTACATTTTTTTTTTTTTTTTTAGATTTGTACTGGAGCTCTAATAATAATTTCATAAAAAATACGATTATAATTAGAATTTAAACATTTCGATTTTTTTTTTTCTTTACTGATTAATGTGTTTTATTTCAATCCTTAATTGAAGTAACTTTTCCCTACTAACCGCAAACTCAACTTCAATCAAAACTGCAACATTTACAAATTCGTACATGATGACACTTTTTTGGGGGGAAAAAACACAAATTTTCTCAATAATTGTTTTTCTTTTTTTTTTTTTATTAATTATGTTTTTTTTTTCCTGATTTCGGCTCACAAACCATACTTCAACTGTATCACCGCCTTACTTTCTACAATTATCATCAAAGTAAAAGCACGCAATTATTTTAGCAATATCAGTGCCCTACTGATGAATAACGAGCATTTGGGTTTATGGTATTTGTGTACTCTTTAAGTATGACCCTTTTTTGCTCAAAATTTCAAAGCTTTGGGCTAAATAGTACTTTTATAATTTCTTTGTCAAACTTTGTAGGACAATTAAAGGTCCGCTTTCAAGGTCCTATTTTTTTATTGTTTGATAATTAATTGGGAAAATATATTAACTTTTAAGGACTGCAAAATTGTCAGCGTCACAATAAGGGACTTGGGTGAAAGACAGTCCTGTATTGGCCTTCTGCCCGACATATGGATCCTAAACGTCGCTCCGGCAGCTGATCGGGGGCCACCGTGTGCGGCCAATAGCTGGATGTGCCCAGTCCATACGCTGCATAAAATCTTATTGTGCTGTCATATCCAGCCGCGCTGATGTCATCCGGTAGCCACTGGCCTTAAAGCGCCAGTGCCTCATCATTATACTTATGCTATATCCATGTTACAAATGTGGGCTCTAATTTATAATGCAATAGAATGTTAAAGAATATGAAACCGTTTTCATTAGAGGAACAGCTGAAATCAGACATTTTCCACTTAAAACTTTGTAGGCTCTACCCATAAAGGTTTCAACTATGGATCTTCTTCTTTAATGAAATTAAATTAATTTAAAAAAGGGCAATTAAAGGGGGGAGGGTAGGTAAGTCTAACAGAACGGTAAGTGCGTAATCATGGGGAGTCCCAAAGCAAAACAACGATCCTTTTGACTTAGCCACATGTCCTTTGGGAGATACCGTCTCTCTGAGTCTATGTTCTGCAAGACTTGGTAAATCCTCATACACCTACCAAACACCGTGACGTATAGCAAGGTGACGTACGGGTAAAATGGCTTCCTCTTCTAGCTACAGGACGTTCCGGTAATGGAACTCAAGTCAACCGGGCAGATTCAAGCCCTGTGGTGGGAACCAGACAGGCGATGGCTCCAACGCCTTACACCAGAGCCTTTTCTTATAGCTACCTTGGACTTTGTGATGGACATTTGACCCAACGAACCCCACTTGCCATGGACATCCACAAGCCATGAATGGACACTTTGCCCAACTCTGGAACCAGGCCTTCCTCACACATAATGCACGGAAAATAATGCGTTAATTCAGCGGCTACAATGTGTTTTTGGAGCGTGAGGGCGTTCTAAAACCATTTCTAGCACAAAGGCACCGGTTAGCCCCGTTGGACCACAAAGAGAAATGGCTAAGGCAAATTTATTGTTCTTGCATGAGGTAACATAATCCCTGAATGTGAAAATATTGCAGATATCATTTTTTTTTTTACCCAAAACTGTGCTTCTATTTCAAGTGGGAACAAGAACAATAGGAAGATAATCTGATGCGCGGCTCTATCGCTCGGCCAACTCCCACCAGACTATTACGTGCTGTATGTCGAGGCACACAGAAAATCCTCAAAACATCAATTTTTGACTTAACTTTCGTGGTTAGAATGTTTAGACTGTCCGTGGCTTATATTTTCATTAAGCAAAGTGATAGAGGCACCAAAACTCTCTTAACTTGAAACAACATCTAAAGTGCAGAGTATTTACATGTGAAAGAGTACGAGACAACATTAAGGGATAGATGACGACATTTCTATATGTTACGAGAACGAAATACATTTCACAACACGTGAGGCATTTACTTCCAAAACAGGAAACGAGCATAAGTCACAACAGGAAGTGAAGGGCGCAGAGGGAAATTACTTCCCCCAGCAGAAAATAAAAATGGAATATAAAATAAGTTCCACTCTCTCAAAGTATATCCTTATATTTGTGAATATTAATAAATGTCAATTACAATTATTAGAACCTTGAATTAGTAGAATTATCTTGCCCTATTTTTTATATTTCTAATTATTTTGGGGTGGACTTTTTTGTTTTAAGGAGATTTGATCCCTTTTTGCATAATACAACTGTATACTTGGTAGACAACATTAGCTTAGTGATGGGAATATTTAGCCAAAACTTTGTATCTTCCCAATTTATTAATTTTACCTGCAAATATTACCTATATAATAATTTTAAATTCAATAAAAAAATTAGAATTTTCTTCATTTGGAGGTTTTCACCTTAAATTCCATACCACACGGGCACCGAGTGCTTTACAATGCGTAGGCTGCTGCTTGGTGCTTAAAGGCTACAAAAACAGTATAATAAAAAAAAAAATAGTGATAAATTATTAAGTGCAGAAACCCTATAAGTGCATTAATAGAATACACTACCGACATTAAAATTCAGGCCAATCCCAACTATCTGTGCAATAATTAACACTCCGTCCAAATAAATAATTATGGATTTCAGACAAAAATAAAATTTAACTTATTTCCAAACCTTCAATAACACACCATTAAAAAAAAAAAAAAAAAAGATAAAAAATAAACGCAGAATAATTAAATATTAGTTTAAATAAAGCAAATAACTAAATAAATAACTTAATCTGACTATTCACGAAACTCACTTGGAAATATTCATTCAAAGAGCACCAGGCACATTAGGAGAGCTCAACCGAATTACCAAAAATGAAGGAATTACAACCAAAATGAAGTCATCCTTCCATCGACAACCAGTGTTTAGGTTGATTTGCGAGGGTTTTCATCAGGAAGGCAGAAAATTTGTTAAGAATTACCTAAATGCTTTCAACGTAGCAGGTACAAAATAATATACAAATAAAATATATAAACGGCATGCTCTTAATGACAATAAAAATATAAAATACAATGAAATCCTAAAACTGGCCTAAAATTGAATACTAATTTCCAAATCGGATTTGCATATTGGTTTGGGGTATCCTGGAACACTGTCGGCCATTTGTTTAAATAAATATTGTTATTTTTTTTATTTTGTATATAACCCACAGCTGCCATCTTGAATGTGGCGATTCCAACGCATCCCCGTAGATTCCTTGCTCGTCCGTTTCTGTGCTTTTTTTTGGGGGGACTTGGTACGTCCTTGACCTCCGTCCTGGGATCACGCCCCGCTTTATCCTCCAATTCTGTGTCCGTGACAGGCGATGGCCACCGATTTTATGTCCCACTCGGCTGTCTCTTCTTTACGACTTTGGGGGTGGTTTGGAGAGACAGTTAAGGGGGCCGCACTGTGGGCCGGAATGTGAATTCTCTTCTTGAAAAACTAAATTAGGACTAAAATAAAAAAAAGGAAACATTAATATATTAATTTTGGTGATGTTTTGTTTAAATACAACGCCAAACTTCTAACTAATGTATAATAATATCCCTTTTTCACTATGTTCTAACATTCTATTTTTTTTACATATTTTTTAATACAGGATTTACGAATGAAATTAATTTCCGCATTCAGAGCCATTTTGATAATTTTGTAATTTTTTTTTTTCAATAAATGTGATCATTTTTTTTAAATAACTATATTAAATGTATTTAAATCCTAAACATTTTTTCATCATTTTTATCCACCCAAGTAACATTCCCCCCCCCCCGTTAACTCCAAACCCAATTTCAACTAAAAGCGCAAAAATTAGCACTCTTGAACTCCAGCTTTCCCAACCCCCCTTTCAAAAAAAAAAAAAAAAAATATCGAAATTTGAATTTTATCCAAAATTTGCATGCAGTAAGAAAATACGAAGACCCCGGATGACATCTCTTGGAGCAAACGCATTTTAAAAAATATACCCCCCGTCCATTATTCAAAGTATAAAAAAAATGTAATTTATTATTATTATTATTATTATTTATTTATTAATTTTTTTGCTTGACGCGGAAAGCTCATGAATTAACACCGTATCCAATCGCTGGACGTCTAAGCGACATGAAAGACGTTCTTCCGGCGTTAGACTAGGCGCAGCGTGGTGGAAGAGCGGACGTCCTTTGTTAGGAGTGATGGAGCTGGCATGCACTTAGGTGATACACTAAGCGTTAGCGGCACGTTACCTGGCGGGCGGGCAGTCTAGCCACCTGGTTAGTTGTGAGTGGAGTGGCGTTGGGGCAGCAAGCTGCTGACAATCTACAAGAAACTGATAAATTAGACATATGTACAGAGAGGTGACACAGTCCAGGGTTAGATTGACATAGGCATGCGCGATATCACGGAATACGACATACTAGTTAACTCCAACACAAAAAGCTCGGGAAACAGTGAAGGGTTAATGGAAAGCGGTCTAAGCCCGGTCTGGCCTTTTAAATCCAGGAGTGAAATATTATTATTATTTATTGTTTTATATAGCGCCATCCTATTCCGTAGCGCTGTACAATGGGTACACAGGACATAACATGTGGAATGTAACAGAACAAACGTTGAATGGTAAATGCACATTATGAGAATTTAAACATAATTTCCCGACAATCTGCTTAAACCTCCCAATCTCTTAAACCGTTTAGTCAATGAAGCCCTTTCACACCATCAGCCGAATCCCAGGCAGCTCTCGGGGATCTATGAGGTCATCATTCCCACATGGTAACATACGCAGTCACACAACCAACATACAATAAATCTTTCACACGCAGGTGCATGAAAAAAGCAAACCTACTACAGCCCCGTAGAGTGTAAATCACCTGGGATTTACACCCCCCTTACGTGTTTTGGGGGCAATTAGATTACAATGCAGAGTATCGCTTTACAATTGGGGTAAATTATATCAAAACGCGTATTTTTCTTTTTTTACATGGCTTTTGATGGTTATTACATTGAACTTCGTTAATATAGGTTTATAGACATTTCCGACCCACATTACAGAAGAAAACATGATTATTTCCTATATTTATTTTTAATTTATGAAAAAAAATATTTCACCGGGAATAATACATTGAGATTGTTCTCGTTTTCGAGTATGTCCTGGAGGACGCAGACGTGTACAGTTACGTGTATATTGTCGACCCCCCCCCCAATAAGCGCATCGTTCCGTAAAACTTGTATATAACGGCCGTTATTCCTACCAGAATCAGATTTCTTATATTAACAATATATTTCTCTAAAATAAATCTAAAATGCGCAATGAAAGGTTAAATAGACATTAAATAGTTTTATCCATAGAGTCCGCAATCAAGTCGATGTCTGTAATTTTGGTAATTTTCAGCAAAAATATAACAAAAAAAACCCCAGCTTGAATGGCTATGTTGTAAAATCCTTGTGCAAATGCAGCATTTAGAAGCAATAAAAAAAATCTATTTTATGTCCAAAGTCTTGTTTTTTTTTTTTGCTGCCAGCAGTCCACGGGCGTCTGACGTTGAGGGACCGGACCCGATGATGTCACGCGGTTTTGTGCTACATGTTAAGAGAATACATGTTTCCGAATATTTAAAAACAGCAATTCTCTGCTGATAAAGGCTGAGTTTTCGATATAATATATTATCGCCAAGCCAACCCCTAATAATGAATTTTTTGAAATCCAAGCAAAATTCTTACTTTTTTTTTAAATTAATAATAATAATTAATAAATAATTATGTAATAATTATTGTGGAGGCGTTGGTTCGGATCACATATTTATATATATATATATATATATATATATATATATATATATATATATGTATATATATATATTTATTACTTTGTGTGTGTGTATGTATATATGTGTGTGTGTGTGTATATATATATATTTATTACTGTGTGTGTATGTATATATATATTACTGTGTGTGTGTGTGTATATATATATATATATAAAATGGCTTTTCATTGGTAAATCCAGCATTTCAAAGTCTTGGAGGTCCTGCCCGGATTCTTATTCCTGGATGAGTGGACGTAGCTGACCATGACAGAGGAAAGTATGTAAAATAATATTATTATGTTGCTATTAATTAACAGTTCTTTTTAAAAGAAAAGAAAAAAAGGCATTCCTTGGATTTTGGGTTCCAAGAAAAAAAGTAATTTGGGGTGATTTCTAAAAATTAGGCCATTTTTCGTAAATGCCTGAGTCTTCACGTCGCTCTGTGTCCTCACTTACGTTCGGGAGAACAGATCCAGGATACAGGCAGCTGAAATGAGATTCCTGGGTAAGTTACCAGATATTGGACCTCATTTTTGTTTTTTCCACTAAGTCCTTCAAAACTTCAACATTTTAGATTCAAATAAATATAGTTTTTTTATATATATATATATACATTTAGCAAAAGTTGCAATTTTAAAAATAAATAAAAATCTTTAATATGTTTTGTAAGAATAAAATTATATATTTACCGGTATTTTAGGTATCTTATAATTTTTTTAGGTGTGAATTATTTAATGGAACATTGTGAAAGTCCGCGTAGAAAATAAAAATGGGGTTCCAATTTATAGATATACATGCATGCGCCTGCGCGTTCCACCTAGACAGCTGTCTCCATCGCATCAGGGCAAGGAACTGACATCTAATTTAAAAAAATAATATATACAACAAATTCTCTTGAAAATATTCTGGTTTTATTCGTGTACCGAGCGGATCTGCCCCTTTACCGCATATATTGCACGCGCCTAATAAATTCATTTTTTCAGACATCGCTTTGGTCGTCATTACATCACTTTACATTTTACAAAATCCAATACATTGAAGCAGCAGACAGGTAACAGTTTATATACGGGTTATACGGGTTATTATGTGTCGGCACTTAATATGAATCAAAGCCTACATCCCATAAAATACACAGATCTGAAATGGTTAAACGTTTTCAGCGGTGTATTTATTATTATACTGAATATTCCGTTAGAACAGCATTGTCATTGCTCACAACGATACATTCGGAATTGTCCGGATTAGAACGGATTTGGTAGAAGAAGACATTATTTTGGGCTTAAACTCAGAAACCTAAAATGTTATTGCTGATCAGACCCATTCGTCGAGTCTCCCCATTTTTCCTCCGGTTTCCTACCAGTTCCTTAGATCGCATTTGCCCAACTTTTTATTCTAGAGGGTTATGGTTGCACCATTTAGTAGATGGCGGTCATGTTCCATGAGCCACCGGTTGGACCACAATGTCATAAATCAGATAGAACCCCATTATTATCTTATTACTCAGGTGCTAGACATAACAAGCCCCCCCATTACATTGTACCAATGCGCCCCTAACATACAAACACTTCTACGACTATACTGATCTCCCCCAAACATACGTCCCTCACTTAACCTTCGCACATCCATTCACCCCCACAGCCTTCTATCTGCCCTCGGAACCTCTTCTGGTAATGCCCCGGGTATGCGTACAACCCCTTCTCCAAATCACAAATCCCAGAAAAAAAACCCAGCCCAGGGGGGCAAATCAGCGGGTCAGCTGACCATTTTAAATCGCACGATAATTTCCCTTTAAATGCAAGATTTAACTTACAGAAATCAAAAAACCAAAAGTGTACCAAAGACCCAACATATGTTTGTTACACCCCCTCCCAGTAACACGTTAACACATACTGGAGTCCATTATACTTGCATTCTGCAGTTACTGGTCAACATCCGACTTTGCAATAAAAAAACAATAAATAAATAAATTAGTATGTCACCAGGGGCAAAAAACATTTTCCCCAAACCAAGAATAAGATACAAAGTTATATTTGTGGAGTGACGTGGATGCAATATTTACGTTAGAACTTAAATCTCTCCATAAAGTTCCCGTGGGAACCCCCAACAACTTATTAAAATTACCCCAAGGGCAGATAGAGAAGTGAAGCAATTACCCCGCTGGTCTACGTTTCAGGGAAATGTAAACGGTATCTTTAACCTGCCTGGAAACCTCATTTTGTCCCAGTTTCCGTATTATTAAACACATGACGACCGGGGGGGGGTATCTCTGACAGATAACCATGAAGGATGGCAGTGGCCGAGCGTTACGCGAGCATAAAAAAGTATCGTACGACCGGCCCTCGGACGCGCTGACGTCATTTGCCGCCCACCGGCCTTAAAGTGCCAGGACTGCCTCGTCATCCCCGCTCCTGCCTGTTCACCAACATATTATTTCATTTATTACATGACTCTTGGCTGTCCCTTTTTACCATTTAAAATAATAATAATAATAATAAAATAAATAATAATAAAATATAATATTTTACTCTAAAATCAGGCGGAATCCCTTCCTTTGGAAAACCACAAAACACAAATATTTTACTTTCTGTGCTTAGAATCCGTTCGTCAGTAAAGAGACTCCAATTTAGTATCACATTAACAAAATACTATGTATGACAAAGTAATGATGGTGACATCACGCTTCCCTGAAACTCTGTCACGCTCGCAAAGTATTCTTTTTTATATAAATGAGGTTCCCTCTAAAGAACGCCAGGTTCCCCGAGATTCCAAAATCCCTACGACATCCCCTCGACCCGTGCAAGCATCTTAAGGACAGAGACACTCCTATTCTCGGACCCCTACAGCAGGCGTACCATCGTTTTACTGGGTGGTCTCTGGACTGCGATTAGTTTGGGTGTAATCTCTGTTGGTTGGGTGACTGGGGATGACCGGTGGCCTTTGGTAGAGTAAACTTGTTGTTTGATACAGGGATACAGGAATGGTTTCACTGAAACTGTAGTTAGTTGGGTGTCGCGTATATCTGGGGGAGGCTCTCGCCCCCCAAACGAAGCTGTTACCTTTTTGCCTGGCGCACAGGTTTGTGGCGGAAAGAGAATGTGAGTCTCTGATGCCGGAAGCGGACGGCGTAAAACTCCGTCTGGAACTAGGAGATTCTGAACCGTATAAGAAACTTTGGCTGGAGGCACGGAGCGGAGAGGCGTTGGTGCACCGAGGGCTTTGTGGTTCCTCGCCTCTCGGAGAAGGCAGCTGGTGGAAGAGAAGGGAAGATGGTTTCTCTGGGCTGGTTGGAAGGACTGGTGGGAATGAGGTCCTGAGTGTTGTCCTGTCCTGTGCTTCGAGGAACGGGAACCTGGTGCAATACGTGTGAAGAGGGTTTCTTGCACTTGAAGATGCCAACTGCTGCAAAGACAGCAAATGTGTTACCTGTGTTGGAAGGTGAGTGAGGTTAGAGGCTACTTTACACACGCGGTTGCTTGAAATCATTGAGCCGTTTCTCATCGCCCCTGATCTTGTGATCGATGAACTGTAAACGCTGATACAGCTCACCCCCTGGGCACCGGCATGGCGATAGCACGAGCCCACACGAGTTCTAGGCTATTTCCAATTTAAAAAAATATATATATCACCCCTTGACCAATATTTTACTCAACGATAAAAAGTCTTAAGATTGTCTCCTGCTAGGACTTTAAATAATAACATCGTTCCTGCTAGAAACCAATGTTATGACCGGGATATAGCGTCTCCATTTAAAGTGTATTAAAAAATATACATTATCAGGAGTTGGCCAGTAGGGTGAGCTGTATAGGCGGGAAATTTTGGAATCGGTGGGAATTTTCCTTAAATTTGAGGGATCACATGGTCTGCAGTGATTGGATATTATGGATGAGCAAAACGCCCGCCAATAAACAATAAAGAAGAATTGTCGCGTTTAGGATTGTCTGAAATTCTAAATTCTACGCCTGCGTACATCATAGTAACTTTTTATTTTCACTTTATTTTATTTAAATTTATTTTCATAAATAACCAGAAAACAATCAAAATTTAGAAAGAAAGGGGAGAAAAAGGGGGTCATCTCAGCTGGCTCAAGGTTACAAATGATAATGACGCCCGTATTAAAAGAAACATTGGCCAAATTCAAGCTTTATTCTAAATTTTTGTTCACACAGCACGTAATAAAATACATTTTTAAGATTGGCGGGGGGGATAAAAGTGTAATTGGGTATCTTCTGGACCTACGAAAGAACGCGGTTAGAACTCTTATCTCTGCCAACCTGCTTAAATCACACCTCACTGCTTTACAAGTAGAATTCCTGGGTTTTATCAACAAGATGTCAATCAAGATACATTGTATACATTTAATCCCTAATTCCCTTGAAGATTGTGGTTATCTATGAAACATCTAGAACATCTAGAACAGAACTTCTAGAACAGAATAAACAAACTAGTTTTTTTTAAACAGTGCAGCTCATCGTAGTTAAATTTTATATTGTTTCTTTAAAGATGACAAATTAATTCAATAAGTCTATATTTTCATGGGAATTTAAATATCAAGGTCTAAAAATCTAAATATTAACAGGTAAGAATAAATCCCCAAAAGTAACAGAATAATATATATATATATAATATACTTTTAAAATACAATAATTTAAATATAATATCTTTTATATAATAATATAAAATATATATATAATGTAATTAGCCATACTTTTTATCAAATAATTTACCGAATCACTGATCCCGTGTGCGGACACAGTTGGGACCTGTAAATATTCCATATTTTGTAACCAAATATATTCTAAGTCCAGCTGATCGGATCAGGGGTTCCGTTGAGTTGACCGCTAGCAGAAGGCGACGTATCGCGCAGTCAATTCTTTAAAATAAAAATCTAAATTCCATGATTCTCTCAGCACGATATCTTCGCCCGCGGCAAACCCTCTTCCAGGACGTCCACTTCTTATAGAAACAATTCTTCATACAGGATCTTCTCGAGCCTTCCTTATATATATAATATATCGATGGACCGGATATCTTCTCCCAGGCGTTTTCCTGTCTTCCCTGAGTCCGGTATACTTTGGCCTCGCACGTTACTGGGAGTTTGGTTTGGTTCGGATGATACGTTGATGTTGAGCCGGGACAGTAGATGGAGCTCTTTCTAAAGAATATGTTTGGGAAGCCTAATTATCTATTCTAAAGTAGGATAGCCTTTGATAAATGCTGCTTAATCACTGAGAAAGGAAAAGGATTGGGTGTTTAAACGCAGTAGCCTAAAACTAGTCGTTAAAATGGTTACTGGAGCGTTACGCTGACTAAAGTATCACCGTCTGCAAATACAACATTCCGCTAAATGTATGAAATACCATACCTCCCAACTATTCCTCTTCAGTTTGATGAGTCCCCACCCCTGATGCCCCTCTCTCCTCCCCTGATGCCCCCTCTCTCCTCCCCTGATGCCCCCTCTCTCCTCCCCTGATGCCCCCTCTTTTCTAGGAGGGCAGAATGTTTGCTGGGTATGAGGGGATCGCAGGGTTCTACGGCCCTAAAAACCCCGATAATGTGTATAGAAACAGCAGGGAACGGCTTTATAAATTAAACGGGGTGAATAAACCCGATTATTTTTCTTCTAAATCCTTAAATCCATTTAACCCATCGCGTGATCTCATTGTTACTATCACTCCCATAGCTGATGATTCTCATAGCCTTCATTTACCAAAATCCCTGGTTTGGCTTCTCGGAGAGTCAGAGTCTGGAACCGTTGGCGGATCTTTAACCAGCACAGTGCCAAAAAAAACAAAAAACAAAACCACCGTTGTTTTTACTGGGGAAGGGTAAATCCCTAAAGTATTAAAAGGGATTATACAATGACTGCAGGAACAAACCCCTTTTGTTTATATTCTTATTGCACAGATGAATAAATGAAAACATCATTGATTTCAATGGAATCTTTTTCCTGACACTGATTGACAGCTTCCAGCAGCCAATCAGTGGCAAGTTTTGTCAATCACAGAGGCAGTCTCTTCCATCACACAAACACCCAAAGTCCCCAAAGTTTTCTCATACTAACCCTAAAAATTATTATTTTATTATTATTATTATTTTTATGATCAAAACTATTATTCTAGCTTTGGGGAGTGACGGTTTTATGCATTCGTCATAATAATTATCCAATTCGAAAGGGGTGTGCAAGACGCACAATCAATCATTTTAGGGTCTCTTTCCTCCCAAAATCACACCGACTAAAGAAATGTGATTACAACTCAAGAGAAACGCCCGTCATCTCCAGTCTGCCCCATGGATAAAAACCTTAAACCAAAACAGAACTGTCGCTCGCGGTCCGAGCGACAGTTCGCTGCTCGGTGTACAAAGTAACAAAGCGCTTTGTTCTTGGGAGCTCCATGTTCAACTAGACATGGCGCTCGTGGAAAGACAATGATGTCCTAAAGCTCTTAATTCGGTCTCTTAGAGGAGCCGGGGGAGCCAACCTTGAATTTAGAACCAGGAGGATGAATAGAAACCGTTACTTTTTGCCCAAATAATTAAGACCAGTGATTTTTTCCATCCGGACAGAATGTACGTGGGATGTTCGGAAGGCTTTCGTGTGTCTGATCAGCTCGGTTCCAGAAAGAGCGAGAAGAAGAGTTTTTCTATAACCTTCCAAACGGGATTCATTTGACCTTTCGACAAAAGGAGCCTTAAGGATAAGTACATGCCAGAGATACAACGTCCGGGCGCACTGCCACAAATTAGCTACATAACATTCCGCTATTAAGGTTTTTTTCCCGTTACTGTCACTGAAGATTTAATGAATCTTTGGAAGAAGCGTTGGCCGGCCTTCAGTTGATAACCGCGATAAAGAAACACGGAAGGATTAAGCAGCTTTTTATTTATCCTGATGCAGTCTTGCTGTTTATAATTTTCCCTGCATACCCTCTATTTAAAAAAAAAAAACGCTAGACGCAGAATCGTTTATATAATAAAAACTCTATTACCGGTGGCTTCCCAGAAAAGAGAAAAAATCCCCCCAAAAAGCACAAACACGGGAATTAAATCAGAAGAACAGCGAAGAGCTCAAATGTAACCGGTGACAAACTGGATGTGTGCCATCCTCTCCTATCCTGATTGCTTTGGACATTAAATAACATTTAGGATATAAAATAAATAATGGTAAAAAAAAACAACATGGAGGTCGTAGGACCAAACCCTTATTGGGGGTCTGCATTTATAACTTAAATTTACACCAAAGCCCAGAGAGTTCACCTACATACAAAGCAGGTTGCATACATGTATGTGCCATTATAGAGCTCGGTGTTTATTGGCGTCATGGAACTAATACCCCTATAGCATACGAGAAGGGGGCATCCCGGCAACCCCCTTCTAGGGACAAGCTGGATAACCGAACAGAGCAGACACCCCAAAAAGCCAGCCGTGGGTTACCCCTTTACAGCCACATATACCCATTTAATGCCCACACAAGACAGTATAGAACCCCAGTATAGAACCCCATATACAACTTAAACAGTACCTATAGATACATATATCAATGCATATAGTATGTGGTCTCGATAACAGTTTGTGAAAGCAAATAATAAACGGGTGGAATAGTTTAATTTAAGAGTGTAAATAAAACACAAAAATTACACCATAATCGGTATTTCTTGTTACTTATAATTATGTTAGAGCTTTCGAGATTGAGCGAGATACACAGGACACGCACTCACGCTCACACACCCTGGGTTGTATACACGACAATCGATGATGGTGATGATGACGGATACACAGTGTGGTATTGTGACCGGTTACAAACACATGGAAGTCATATCCCCCATCAGCTCGTTCTGCTGCACCACCAGTGATGGATTAGACGCATGGCTACCTGCGCGTTCCTGTGCCACCGCCGGGCTGTGTGTTAGGCTGCTGGAGCGCCAGGCTATGAAACTGGGTGTCTAGAGGCGTCAGACATGAACTTACTTTGGGGCTGCCGATCTTCGTCTTTGCCGTTTTGCCTTTGGTGCGCCAGGACTGCTCATGGTCAAACTCCAGGTCTTCCAATCTTTGGGTGAGAGCCAGTTTTTGTTGGATGGCCATACGGAGCAAAGAGTTCAAAGTCTTCTTCTCATCCTCGGCGGCCGCAAGCTGTCTCTGCATCTCGTCCAGTTGGGTCACGTATTCGTCGCACCTGCTCAGACAAAAGAGGCACAAGACAAAATCTGGTGACATTTCCTCGGCACCTGCGCGATGGCCAAGACATTATCCCTGTCTCAATGCGAGTCCATCTAATACCTCACCCTACGCTGAAGCTCCCGCTCCCACTCCCACTTGATTCATACCTGGGATGATTTTGTTAGCTAACCCTTATATAATAGACCTCATTACACTCCAGCTGAAGGCACATGGCTCTAGGACCCTGTCACTTGCTTAATATATATATCCAAATGGTGCGCATGGTGGTTCCCTGTGGTCTCTGTTACCTGGTGGCAAACATGGCTCTCAGTGACGAGAAGGTGGCTGCGTCCTCTTTAAGGGCCTTAAGCTCGTTGCGCAGTTTTGTCATGGTTTCGGTCACCATGGTTTTTTCGTTCTCGTATTTGTTCTTCAAGTTAGCGAGCGCCACTTCTGCTGTCTGAAGATGACAAAAGAGACAAATGTGTTACTTCAGACACTTTTATAGAGAAACCACGATCTCATATGAACTTAAACTACAGGCTTGGTTTGATATGGAGATGGAGGGATGACCTCCAGGGGTTGTGTTCTTTCAGGCGTCCCACCTTCAGGTAGACTCAAGGGTTGGGTACGTAACAGCTAAAAAACAGGGTAGTAAGGGTGCGGGGCAACACACACCAGGGGTTTGCTTTGGGGTAAGTGTTGATAGTAGTGTATGAGTGTAGGACTTGAAGGTGAGGTGGTCGTCCACCCTAGTCATTTACACAACTTTACCTGTTTGTTGGCTTTTAAGACGGCTCTGAGGGTGGCAATCTGCTCCCGCTTGGTGCTCAGGAGAGATTTCAGTTTGAGGATCTCTTCCATTAAGGCTTCCTTGTCTTTATCAATCATGGGCACCAACTCCCTGGCTGCGGCTCGTTGGCGTGACAGCTGCAAAGACCTGTCCACGGCCTTCTGCAGGTGTTTAATTTGATCCCTGATTATGGCATTGAGGTTGTAGATGTTCATCGGCTCTTTCCGAATGTCACTTGAGTCGGACACGGGGGAAGACGGAGGGGCTGTCATGACAGGAGACACTGTAGTCGACTTCAGAGGGCTTTGGTCTTTGGTGGGCTCTGTACTCTCTTTTGGAACTGGATCGCAGGGGCTCCTCAACTCAACCGGAGACGCCATTCCTCTCCTTGACAGCCTTGGAGACAAAAGCCCCCTGGGGTCATCAGGACCCTTCAAGCTTCCACTACGAGTGACCTTGCTTTGTCTATAATAGTCCAACATCACCCTATTGGGCGTTTCATTGTTACATAGACACACGTGATGATACAACTGAGCTAACTCTTCGCTGAAAGTCACCAGCTCGTCTTGAGCGGTATTGAGGGTATTGTGAGTCTCGTTCGCTAAGCAAGTCATCATCTGAAGCTCCTTCTCCAAAACAAAGAGCTTCTCGTTGCTCTCCTTGCTAGCTTTCTCCAGACTCGTCACCTGCTCGTCATACGTCTGTATCCTGGAGTCCAGCTTGGTCTTTTCCTCCGAGTAGTTTTCTACATGCTTATTATATTTTTCTTTTAAGGCTTTGAGTTCGGCTTTCAGATCAATGACCTCTGTAACGGCCACTTTGTATTTACATTCTAGAATCTCCAGGCCGTTAATATCGACCTCGTAGTCGTGAGTCTCGTCTCCAGTGAGCTTCACCTTGTCCGAGTCGAGCTCCTTGCCGCTGTGCAGCCTCCTCATTGCGTTCACGTGCTCGGTGAGCCTGTGGACTCGCTCGTGTTGCTCTGTTAAGGCGCCTTTTGTATGTTCTAGCTGGGTTTGAGACTCTTGCAAAGTAGTCAGCAACACGGCTTTTTCCCGTTCCACCTAAAAAAAAAAAATATTAAACACTGTACTTCGTATCAATAACCGAGATTCAGGCCGTTTCACTTCCTCGAGCCTATGCTAAAGAGCTTGCAATCTTTTAGGTGTGCTATACAACACAACTGTATCTTTTTCTTACAGGCAAGGGATCGGGGAGCCGGCTCCGGCACGAAGCTCGGTTGGCGCTTGGCCAACGAACTGAAGAGTAGGCGTTTTATCTGATTTGGCTCTGGGTCGGCTCTGGCTGGCGTTGCTCCCGCTTGGAGACGGATGCCCGTTTTTAACGTTGCCCGCCTACACACGACACCCGTGACTTTTACTGAGCCCACATGGCGTAGCCCAACGGACACCCCACCAGCCCCTAGGCAGGGTGCCATGTCTGCACCTTGGAGCATAATACAGGACTTTGCCATTGAAAGAGCTAAAGACCCGGCTATGTTTCCTAAAAGCTTTCTCCATCTTGCATTGGGGTCCATGTCGCTGCCAACATCACCGTTCTTTTAACCCCTTATCCGGCCGAGTCCCCTGGATGGAAATAATATGTCAGCCAGGAATATCCGGTGTAGAGGACTCTCCCCCGTCAGCGACATGCAGTCATTTAATACGGGCTGATTATTCTGATACCGATCTCGCCCAATTCACCCAAAGACCCAGGCAGAACGTTAACACCGCGGGTGCTGGGAGGACGTCATTTATGGACGCTGACGCTCGGAAAAAATCTGAATGCGTGTTTATTTAGGAAGGAACCCGTCTCCAATTATACGCCAGCTTTATCTAATTTCACCCAACTAAGCTAATATAATCCCAACGTTTCCTTTTTGCAGGAAACTATTACAATGTCATATTATAATTCCGATTATTGATGTTAATAAACGGCTGAGTCTTTCCAGCGGGAGAAATGGGGCAGATCTGCTGAATGATGTGAATTTAATAAATAAAGGGAATATATCACAATAAGCGTGTCTTCGGCGCTTTTAACGAAAAGGTTAATTGGGGCTGCAGACTATCTGTAACGTTTCTTGGAATCGGAGCGCGGAGGAGCGCAGGGTGCGGACTTTATTTATATCCTCGTCAGTCCATTATCCATGAAAATCAATAGCGCTAACTACAAAGTATTGACTTCATAAAACAATCTTATATTCTGCACAGCTCAGCCAAACAATAACAGATTTCTAATGGACGCTATGGTTTTAATGGTGCAGATTGTCTGGTGGTCGGAGGGATAAGCGCGCCTGGGGTTTCTCGTTATAAACAGATATAATGGCATCGATAAACTAGGAGAAATCTGGGCTTTTTGTAAATTATATATTTTGTATCGATTAGGTATTAGAGCGTGAAGCTGCCTCTCTCTCTGCTCTCCGAGAACCATCATTGGTTGATCCCGGGATCTCATAATCTAATGCTCCACATCAGGTGGGTAACCTGCCCCTTCATTGGGCCTAACAGCCCCCTAGCCATGACTGGATCCTTGCAGCCCAAAACACTGGACCTAAGACTGGGCCCTCACAGCCCCTTCCCATGTCTGGGTCCTTACAGGCTTTACAACCCAGATTGCCACCGGGGGGGGCCTTATTGCCAACTTTGAGCATGGGGTGGGGTGGAAGGAGAAGTGCGAGCTCGGACAGGGCAGAGGGGCCCTGTCTTTAGGTAAGTGCTGGGCCCCAAGATTCCTGATGGTGGCCTTGTCCACGTCCAATTGGCTGTGTTAACTCCAGTGCAGTTCTGACAGCAGCCAATAGGAACTCTCGGCTAGAAGGAACGGCGGGAGCTGGCATGGCTCGCCATGAGCGGGGGAGCAGGAGCCAGAGCGGGGCCGCCAGGAAGATCCTCTCCTCGTTCGGTATCATGCGTGGCGCGGGATGGACTCTTGTTATCTTATTTGTTATCAGGCCATAAATAAACGTACGTTTTAGTGAAAAATATATTTTTAAGATCTACCTGAATGAGCTGCTGTTTCAACTTCTGCATTTCGGAAATATTCAGCTCGCTGAAGAGGTCCGAGACGGGGTGCAGAGACTCGCCCTTCCTGACCGCCTGAGAGCGGTAATCCCCGTTGAGCTTGACGATGGGGCCGTGGATGTGACCGTTCATCTTCTCCTCGTTGTTGGACTCGCTGCCGTCTTCGGAGAACTTCAGTCCGTCCACGGCGATGTTGATGTGGTTGTTATACATGCTGTCGTTAATGTTTATATACTGCGAGAGTTCTTTCCTCAGATTGTTCTTCTGTTCCCTCTCGTTCTTCAGCGTCTCCAGAGCTTCTTCCAGCTGGTGCTCCGAAATCTCTTTCAGCCGGATGGCGTCCTCCAGCTGGCTGTTGAGTAACACCGTGTCCTCTTCCAAGCGCTTGATCTCGTGCTTCAGACCTTCATATTCAACCTGAATTAGAGGAGGGAAGGGATTAGAACCCCCGTGTCTCGGTTATTACATCACAGTAAAGAAACGAGAACCCAAAAAATCCAGGAACAAAACTTGGTACGAATGATTAGAATTCCGGGTTTTGGTTTTGTTCTAGATCGGCTAAATAAGCTAGAACTTGTTCTAGAACCTATTTTCTAGCTGCTGATTAAGAAAGCTGCCAGCTACGGGCGCGTGTCTTCAGTGTGCCGTATTGTAATGACATGCCTCCCAACTGTCCTGCTTTGCGCAGGACAGTCCCTATGTTGCCACGTGAAGCCTGGGAGGCGGGCATTTATTTTTACATTTCATTTTATTTCTAAAACACCAGTCGATTATGTAGCGCTATTGCAATAGGCCAGAATATGAACCACTGACAATAAATAGCAGGCAAAATTGGCAACAGCCTCCCAGCAGAGGTGGTAGAGGGTAATACAGTGAGGGGATTAAACATGCATGGGATAGACATCCGGCTCCTGAATCTAACTATAAATTTCTAAAATGTACTTCCCCCCCCCAACATGTTAATATTACAGAAATAATATCGTTATCAACATCTCAGATAAAAAGAGTAAAGAAACCCGGAACCCACCCCCCCACAAAAGTCAATTATCTCTGAGATATTATATTACAATACATGTTCCGTCAGGAAAACTGCAAAAATAATTGGATGTCCTGGTTGGGGGATTCTCCCGGGAGGGGAACCTTCTTTGCAAAGTCGTTCCCACTAGAAAGAATCCTCTTTTTTTTTTTTTTAGTGAAATCTGATATTTCTCCTAATTAAACTCTTGTGAGCGGAGTCATTAGCCAGGTTGGCCGCCATTGGTGACATGCGCAGATAACACTTCCTTCATTTAGCGGGGGGGTTCATTTGATTGGAATTGGATTAAATATTTGAGCTAAAAACCTAAAAAAAAACAGCAAACTAATCAATAAACCAAAATAATGTCCGTGTATGTCAAGATTCCAAAATTCGAGCGGATTTCTGAACGTTATCGGGGCTTTTAGGGCTGTAGAACCCTGCGATCCCCTCACACCCAGCAAACATTCTGACCTCCTAGAAAAGAGGGGCATCAGGGCAGAAGAGAGTGGCACAGGGGAGGAAAAAAGGGGCACAAGGATTTGGGAGAGGGACTGGCCAAACTAAGCAGGGACACTTGGCAGGTATGCCTATGAGAGGTACCAATTAAGCAGTGATGCGCTTGTTATTTTAATGGCAGGTGCCGTCATTCCCCCCCCCGAGACATTAGCAAAGTAATTATAGCGAACAAGTATTATGATGTCACTTATTATGCCTATTCCTTTTAGCATCTGTCAAGGGAGGGGTAGCCATGGGATGGGGGGGGGTAATTTAAAGAACTTGGGCAATTATCTGAAGCTTTTCTAGGTATTCTCCATATGGAATATAATGCGTTAAGGTGGCGTTTGCACAGTGACTGGATCCCTTTTGTGCTTCTTTTATGAGTATGAGCAGGGCTTTGCCCTTTACCTGGTTCTGTTTCAGCGTGGATACCAGCTTCTGCAGGGTGATATTCTCCTCTTCCAGCTCGGTGTAATCCTGGAGGAGCCTCGCCTCGCGAAACTTGTACTCGCGGATCTCTTCTTTCATTCGCACTCTTTGCAGCTCCAAAATCTCGTTACTCTGCAGAAGAAACAAAGACAGAGACGCTTCGTTACCACGAGGAACTAAATTCTACCCCCATCCTGCCATATAATAACCCCGTTATATGTTTCAAAACAAGACACCCGGTTTGCGTGCATGGAAAGAGCTTCTATCGATTTCAATGGGAGCACTTCCTTGCCACTGATTGGCTGCTTCAAGCATCCATTGCTGTCAGTCATGTGATATGTTTGGCTTTCCTGGCTCAAACACCACGCTGAGCTGATGCTTTATGGCTATGCTAATGAAGTCCATTCTCCATAGACTTTCATTAGTCAGAGAGTCCAGCTGGGTGATTAAGACTGAGCCATTCTATTGTTCCCCACAGGCAGTATGATAAGGAGTCGGGGGGTTTAGTAGATCGGGGGTCAGATAACAGAGCGAGAATCATACAAATGCCTGAAAACATTATATTATGGGGCAAAAACTACAACTGGGGTAAAAAGAAAACAGCGATATTTTTGAAACCGTATTTTTAATCTGATACGAGGAATAAAAATGGGGAGCTCCCCAACAAATCCCAATTTTCTTTCTGTGCATAATATTTGATCCCTTTTAAATAATAGTTGGACGCAAAGATTAAATGAACAAATAAATCAATATATTTTTATTAATGAAGAAATGTAACATTTTCTTAAAAAAATGATTTTCCAAAAAACGTTTGCAACTCCACAGATTATTATCGGCTTTTATGATACTTTCCAGAGTTTTCCAAACTTTTGATAATGACTCCAGCAGGTGGAAGACGTTCCCCAGCCGCTAACACTTTTTCCCATGACGCCCGAAGTCTGCGCCGCTAGACAAAGGTCATTATTTTTTTTTTTGCCGTATTTTCCGGCTTCCAAAGTTCAGAGCTGCTTTTATAATTGGTGCCCAGGAGCTCTCGCTAATTGGGAGCGGAGCAGACGGGGGGGGGGCAGACGGAGAGCGAGCTGGGAATGCGGAGCGATCGGATTATTCACTGCGGCCACCAGGGGGCAGCACAGCCCTGCCGGATACCGGTATTCACACTATTTTCACGGCATCGTCTCGAGCAAAAATACTTCTACTCCGGTTCTTCATCGGGGGGGGAGGGGGAGATTGGGGGTTTGTTTGGCATTATGTTTTATTTTTATAGCACCAACAATTCCCGCAGCACCTCTTACAGTCCCTACATTCAAAGAAAGTCTACGGACTGATACATTAGGGGAAAGAGGGTCCCGCTATAGTCTTAACATTTTCTACTAGCAGTCACGGCTTGGAAGTGCATTTTTGTCGAGTAAATTGTATCGTTTCATACTTTCCAAACATCCTGCTTTAGGAGAGCCAGTCCCTCCTTGGAACCCAAATCCCTATGTATCGCTCTTTATAGATATAATGTATTTGGGGGGCTTTTAGGGCTGTAGAACCCTGCGATCCCCTCATACCCAGCAAACATTCTGACCTCCTAGAAAAGAGGGGCATCACGGGAGGAGAGAGGGGCAGCAAGGCAGGAGAAAGGGGCAAAGGGGAGGAAAAAAAGGGCATCACAGGAAAGAAGGATAGAAGGAAGGATCAAGGAAGGATAGAAGGGCACGGGGATTTTTCTCCTCTAAGCAGATATTTGTAGAAATTTAATTAAACTTTAAGATAGAAATTCCTGGGGCTAAAACACGAAGCACCCGCCTGCCGTCCGACAGCCTTTCTCACTTATTAACATAAACCTCTAATTGGAATTCCCGGCACGGATAAACACATCACGTCTCGTTTTGTTTATTCGACAAAGAAATAAGTTGTACCAAAGGAATTTCCCTTTTTAGGAATAAAAGGGCCATTCTTCAATAATACATCACCATGCGCAACGGGGTGGAAACGCAGATAATTGGACCCAGTGCCTTGTGTATAATATATGAATGGGGGGGTGTTTGGCAAAAGAGGGTCCAAAACTGTTTATTAACCCCTTAAGGACAATGGGCGGTCCCTAAACCTATTGAAAACAATGCATTTTGAGCCAGTACATGTACAGGCTTTGTCATTAAGGGGTTAATCACTGGTTGCATTTTTTTAGGTCCTTAGTGTTTTTTCTATTTCTCCGTTGTACAGCGCTGCGGAATATGATGGCGCTATATAAAACAATCAATAATAATATCTCTCCTCTAATTTCCACGGGGGGGGGCACTGCTTACTCATAACCCCCAAAATATGATTAAGATACTTTTGTTGAGGGGGGGTGGGATAGAGGCAGCTATGGCTGATATCCCTGCTTGAATGCAGGGGAAACAAGTAAGTGTATCTTTAAATAACGACAAGTCAAGGTTTCCATGACGACCGCTATCGGAGCCTTTTTGGTAACACATTTGACGAGTCGCTACATAGAAGCTTCACGATGGGCTATTAAAGGGTTAATATTTCAAGAGTGCCCGGGTCGGCCCGTTTACAAACACAAAAATTCTAACGATAAATAATAAAATATATGTTAATAATAATAATGATAAATAATGAAAAAACAAATGTTTTTTGGTGTAAATATTAATATATTAATATATTTATTAATATTATCAATTGATTTCTAAGTTATTTATTGCGCAATCGATTCCTCCGGCGGAACCAAAATCAAACGCACGTCACTAGCAGTGAATGACGAAAGTTAACCCTTCCGGGAAAGAGATGATTTTATTATAAAGCCAGAAATGTATCAATATTTTTCCACTTAAATCAGGTGTGAATAATCCCCGGCCCCGGGGGCCGCACGTACACATCACACGCATTTGCCAACACAAGAGCATTTCGCTCAATCTGAAGCTTAGCTGCGGATTTGACCATCACAAAGAAAAGGGTTATTCGGCTGTCTGACCCCGGGGTGACTTTCTGCCCTCTAACTGCCATCTGCCCCCTGGAGCGGAGCCCTGGAGCTAATCCATCGCTCTCATCCGCATCACTCTCATCCGCATCACTCTCATCCGCATCATTCTCATCCGCATCACTCTCATCCGCATCGCTCTCATCCACATCACTCTCATCCGCATCACTCTCATCCGCATCGCTCTCATCCACATCGCTCTCATCCGCATCGCTCTCATCCACATCACTCTCATCCGCATCACTCTCATCCGCATCACTCTCATCCGCATCACTCTCATCCGCATCACTCTTATCCACATCACTCTCATCCGCATCACTCTTATCCACATCACTCTCATCCGCATCACTCTCATCCGCATCACTCTCATCCGGCGCAGAGGAATGTAGAACAAAAAAAGGATTCAGAATGTAAAACGAATAGAAATGATAGAATATTTATTATATATTTATTTATTTATCTATAAATTGCTACTTTCGGTAAGATTATATAACCTGTCCTCTACCCCGAGAAGAGGGTAAAGAGGGTTTTTTTCCCGCCCCGTTATAATTGAGGGCAGATTTCCGGCAGTATCCCCGGCCGTCGGGTTTGTAAAAGGCTATTGATTCATTTGACTTTAGGCTACAACGACTCTTAAATTATCAGGTCGTGGCCTCCTGCCAGAGCTCTGGATACAAACAGCCCCCAGCTGGTGTAGATTCCTGTGCGCCAGATACCGGTAGTTACCAGCAGTCCTGGTTTCACTTGGACAGTCTCGGCATAAAGAGGTACGTCCTGGGTCCCAGATTTACCTCTTTATGTTCTTTGGGACACTGGGTCGGTGTTGTGTTTCTCTCTCATCAGCTTTCTGGTTTTTCTCCTCTCCCTTTTCTCTTCTCTCTCCTTTCTCCTCTCCTTTGTCTCATTGTTTTCGTCTCTTTCTTCTCTTATATCTATCTTTATTTTCTTATACTTTCTCTTTATCTCTTCTCTCCTCTCCTTTCCTTTCTCAGTTTTCACTCACTCTTTGCTCTCCTCAACAATCTCTCTTATCTCCTCTATTTTTCTCCTTTCTCTCTTTTCTCTCCTTTGTCTTTTCTCCATTTTCTGTCTGTTCTCTTTTCTTTTTTTCCTTTTTGTTACGTCCTTTCTCTTTTTTCTCTTCTTTTCCCCTCCCCTCTCTCTTTCTGTCTGTGAACTCCACTCCCCCCCTTTTTTCATTTTCTCTCTCTCTCCATTTTCCATCCTCTGCTTTCTTTTTTGTCTTTTTTTTTCTACTAAACCAAACATTGTAGTTATCATCCTTAAAGCCACAGACACAAAATCTCAAGGAGCATCCAGGAAACGGCTCTGCAAAAGACAGCATCCCTCGTACCCGCAGCCGGGCATTTTAAAGACCCATCGGTATAAAACGGGCATCAATGAATCTACTTCTTGGAGACATCGAGAGAGGATTTTCCGCAGACTCGGTGGGGAAAAGGGTAAAGACGTTAACTTTAGACAAACTAAAAAGAACAAATTACCAGCTCAAAATCTTCCAATATAAACAATGTGACGCTTTAATTCTGTTTTCGGGGCCAAAACACGCAAATACTCAATCACTCATGTTTTTATGCCTTGCCTCTAGAAAACTTGCACTCTAGAGCAGTAGACGACTTTCTAACCATTTTGGAAGAGCTACAGGTCGCATGTGGACCACAGCTCAACAGCCGCGGCTCCAGACAAGTGCCCAGTGGCCTGTGGGATGTATAAATAATAATACATGCGCTTGGGAGAGCTTCTTCTGACCTGGCCCAGCCACAAAAGCTACTTACCTCCTTCAGGTCTTGGACGACAGTAGAGAGGCGTTCGTTCTCGCCCTGAACGTTGGTGATGATCGCCCTACTTTGCTTCACCTCGTTCTGCATCTCCAGGAGCCTCCCCAGGTAATAAGCCTCTTTGGAGGCCGACTCTTGCAGCAGAGTCTCTTCCCGGGTCTCTCCATCTTCTGCGACTTTGCGGTGGATGGTGAAGGACTGTCCGAAGGCCTGAGGGAGAGAGAAGGAACAGCTGAACAAAAGGTGCCCTGCCTTTATCTGAGATCGATGCAGCGTCTAGGAACGGTTCTCGTCTTCTCCCACCCCCAAAAATATCCCCGCAAAGCTGGATTGAGGATATTAGATATAAAGTTACAAGAATGTCACAAGAGGCTTGAGTTTTGCTATTGGGGCGGCCGGGTGCTAAGCACGGACGGAGAGGACTAGGGGTGCACTCAATGGTGGCTTTAAAGGATACGTCTCAAACTTAACCAATAATACAAGTAATAAAAATATATGAACGTATGATGGACACACCTGAGAGCATGCAGGACCCGGCTACCCGGAGCCCTCACTGTGTCTTTGTAAAGTCGTCACTACGTATCACTTATTAATATTAGACTAATTCATTCATAATCCTCATTAATATCTATTTTGTTAACAAAGGACATCTTTTTGGAGATTATTCATTTTACTGAGGTGTTTATTCTACCAACATCGCCTGGCGGTGGATCTTGGTTGGCGAAGAGTAACGTCCTTTCCTTTGCCGGACGCGTGCCGATCTCTCTGCAGGTTATTTCTGTGTAATGGAATCTTAATTGGCTTCCAGCAAAGATCCAAAAAGCCACAAGAGTTCCAAATGGGTTCTCTCGGCGTAATTAGAAGCTTGCAGAGCACAGATTAAAAAAACATCAACAGAAAACCTTTCCATTCATTGGCAAAGTTTTAAAAGTGGTTTTAAGACCTTGGCAACCAATGGAATGTTGGTGTGGGTTGAAACATTCCATTGGTTGCTAGGGGGAAAAGAGCATTTTTAATATTTTTCTTCAAACTTGCTTTTTTATATCATGACCCTTAATCTAAGTAAAGTGAGGGAGGGAGCTTAAAATGCATAGAATAGATAGATACGTGGAAGAGCTCCCCAGCAGAGGTGGTAGAGGGTAATACAGTGAGGGGATTAAACATGCATGGGATAGACATACGGCTCCTGAATCTAAGACGAGACCAACGACTGATTAAGGTTTACAGTAGGAAAAAAAAGTAGACTAGAGGAGGGCCGAATGGGCCGATCGTCCCGAAGTATTTAGATATGATGTGAAATGCAATGATTATAATCTGTGTTGCGCAATCCATCAGCTTCTGTGCTGCTCGGAGATGAAGTCGCCGTTAAAGCGATTAGAATAATATTACATTTCTATCCATCTGATCTCAGAGAGAGAACATCGATCTAGGAGAAGCTGAAGGATGGAAGCTGAAGGATGATCGGGAATCAGAACGTCTCTAAACGTTCCGGGTGCCGCAAATCGGATAATACTGAAAAGTGACTCTCTGTAACAGAAAAGGAGCGAGAACGTTTTATTCACTCAGATCCAGATACCATGAATCGATAAATCGCGTGCAAATATATAAATATATAAATGGTTGGATTAATGCCGGGACTCCCACGAGTTCAGTTCCACCTGCAATTCCACATCGAACCACCAGGGTCATTGAGAAGAAGGGCATTAGGGAGCAGTTACTCCTGCACTGGCTCCTTTTTGTGCTCCCTCATTGTGTTTATCTGCTGTGAATGTGTGTAACAAACACGTTTTGGCTGCTGTACGACTGACCACACGGCTGGACTTTTCCTTGTGCTGGACGTGGTTGGGGGGTCATCAGATCATTCCAATACCTCCACCAACACCCAGGTCTACTCACCAACCCAAGGTCCTTCTCCCTTCCTGACCCACCAGGAGACCTCTGACCAACCATGACCACCCCCCCATCTGCTTTCCATTCTACTCCATATTCACTTAGCATGGCCAACTTACACGCTCCACATCACCTGACTTTATTATTAATAGATGGTCAGTAGATCATCATCACAACTAACTTCCCGTGGTAACATTGTCCCCCCGCGTTCCCGAAGACAGGCTTGTGTCTTATAACTGGAAGTCGCCGGATATTTGTGATCCCGGTGAGAACATTTTCTAATATTCTTTCCGAATGTTCCCAATGGAATCCACAGATACCGGTCTGAAGCTGTTAAAGAGGGAAATGCCTTCTAACAACCAACGAGGATCCACCAGTGACCAGGAATCCCCCAAGAAGCCACTTACTGCCTGTTGAGTAGAACTGCCCCCCCCTCGGCCCAAAATCTCCTCTAAACTCAATTATTCTGAAATTTCACACAATACCGAGTTCTTATTTTTTCAACTGAGCCCGAGGACATCTCGAAGTCATGAGTCGTCTCGTTGGTTGATTCCATGAACATCTCCAGCCAAGACAACAGCCTCAAAACTGATTTTTTTAAAAATAAATAAATAATTTAAATAATTGGTTTAAAGTTTCCCATTTTCTGGGTTTTTTTTAACCGACTTGAAGCTCTTTATGGCAGGCGATCTCATAAATAACAACTAGCCGAGTGTTAGGTCGCCCCCCCCCCCCCCCCCCCCCCGGCTTAATTAGGAGCTCCATAAATTAAGACGACTTTGACAGCGAGAAATAGATGGCATAGAAGAGCCTCCTCTGCACTTTGTGTCTTCTCCTCCTGCACAGATAGCGGAATCTCTTCCAGACCCCCACCCCACAAACGCTGATTCACCAAATTCTACGGATGGAATCTTTCTGATCTTTTATGGAATCTTTTGGACTCCAGCAAAGAAGATCTAAAGCCGCAGGGGCCTTCAGGATCTCAAAGGTCCTTTCTTTAGATGGGAGATGATTCCATCGTAGATGAAGTATGGGGTATCCAACGTATAGAACCTCAGAGATCCCTCCAAGGACCTGACAGTAATCAAGGAGCGAGCTGATGACTATAAATGATGGTTTGGACATTCAGCGGTCCCAGGAATGGCGCTTCTAACGCTGCATTTAGTTATATAAATGGAATAATAAACGTTACCCTATATAATAAGCAATTAGAAGGACGGATCCGGGATACTCCTGGCAGGGCTTCGGATATTTCTCTGCAGGAACTCTTTTGCTCCCCTGCTGTCTTCCCAGACAGGCAGCCATCGCTCCCTTCATTAATTACTATTACTGCAGCTAAAGCAAAGCACTCGGTGATTAACATCTCCCAGCACAATATCAAATATTCATAACACCTTCGTGGAAAAGGACATTTGTTCCGGTTCGTTAGGAGGTTCACATGCCTGCCATATAACTGCACGGACTTCATTAGCATCGCCATAAAGCATCAGCTCAGTGTGGGGTTTGAGCCGGGAAAGCACCCAAAATATCACATGACTGACAGCAACGGCGGCTCCAGATCTGCAGATAAAGGGAGTTTATTGGAACAAAATGAACATTATATTTGTGAAATATTTAGCTTTTAAAACTCTGCACTAAATCCACGCACTAGCTGCTGATTGAAGCTGCTGTTCCACCTACTCTGCTGAATTGAAAACATTTGAACCTAAATGTAAAATTAGAAACATCGTTCCCGGTCCAAATCTTTCCCACAAATAATCAGTTAATCATATAAAAGCAGCCACTGATACTTTGTTACCATAGAAACTGAAAATGCACTTTGTTGTTGATATCACAGGTTATGCCCTCCGGCGCAATGACATCACGCAGCGCATGACACGTACGTTTGGTTTACAAGGAAACATTTTATTTCGGGGAAATTCTCCCCACTCGTGACTCCAGCTTAGTAATCAACTTCCATCGGGACGGCTCCAGGCTGAGCGAGCGAGAAAAGGCGCGCAGTACGGCTGCAGTTAACGATTATTATTATTATTTTCATAATCGATTAGTTGGCTGATTATTTTTTCGATTAATTAAGTAATGTACATTTTTCATTTATTTACAATAATTTCATAAACAAACGGGATGTTAAAAACAATCAGCAGAATAACAAAACTCTGAGAAAAAGTTTTTATTTCCCCTCCCCCCCCTGGTTTAGGCACTTTTGAGCCCAGGCTTCCCACACTGCCCCCCAGATATGCCAGATACCCCCAGATATACCCCTCGGGGCGTCTTCAGGTGTTTTTTTCTTTCTTTAGCAGTTTCTGTGGGTTTTATTTGTATTTTTAGACATCTGCTGTCCTGTGACGATGAAGCTGCTGACTGCGAGATATTGCTGCTGGCACCCGATATAAGCGCAAACACTTAATTGTCATGTGACACAGAAAGTAGTCCCTGATTGGTTGTTGCCATAGAAACTGAAGCCACTTCTTAAAGACTTTTGTCTTCTTGGCTCTGGGCTTTGTGTTTTATGGCACCGACCTTAGCTGTGGCTGACACTTAATGTGTGAAATTTGACGACTTTTCAACCAAGTTTCCTGCCCAAAATCATCCAATTCCCGGCTCAAACCCCACACTGAGCTGATGCTTTATGGCGATGCTAATGAAGTCCGTTCCTCCATAGACTTTCATTAGTCAGAGAGTCTGATGAGTGATTAAGACCGAGCCATTCTATTATTTCCCCGCAGGCAGTATGATAAGGAGTCGGGGGGGTTAGTAGATCGGGGGTCAGATAACAGAGCGAGAATCATACAAACGGCTGATATGCAGCTGCCTGAAAACTTTATATTATGGGGGGAAAAACTACAACTGGGGTAAAAATCAATCAATAAATCAAACTGCATATAAAGAGGGTTTTAGCCGACTACGTGCCTCCTACCCAAAGCCCAACATAGACAAAATTAGACAAATTGTACAAAAATGTGATTTATTTTGATCGATATGTTAACCTCTAACATGCTGGTTTAGTGCGCGGGGTTAATCTGCTCCGCGTCGCTCGCTGCATTATGGCGTCCTGTAAAGGCTCTGCCTTCTCTTCTATCCTGGGTTTTAACGGCATTCTCTGCGCTGTCTAACTGACCGCTGCATGAAAAATGCATGAAAAGCATATAATCCACACTAAACACAAACACGCGTGTGCTCCGCGCTGCACACGCCACGGATCCGTTTCCCAAACGTAAAAATCAATTCTGTGCCGAATTTCTAAAAAGTCAGCAAAAAAACCCCGGCGTGATATACGACGGAGCGATCAGATCCACAGCGGGGAAAAGCCTGCGTCAGGAGTACGGAGTGTAAGCTCACGGGGCCGCGGTAAATTCTCTGATCCTATCGCAGGGACTCGCTAATCACTCTAATGACGGTCCTTATGGAAACTGTGACTGGTTGGGAGGTAAAGATATTCTGGATGGAGTCACCTGTATTCAAGCAGGGATTCCAGCCATGGTAAAGCAGGGAGAAGAGCACCAATCAGGACGCTCAGATATCATTAAATCATATCACCTACATATTCCGCAGCGCTGTACAATGGACATGTTTTTGTGCAAGTCATGGGGTGTCCTGCTTGCAGGGACGCGGCCGGCGTTACACACAGGAGGCGACGCTACGTCTCGCCCTGCGGACCCCTGACTTATATATAAGCTATCAATGACCCCGAACTACCCCCCCACACCCCAAACACGGGCGGGCTCATCCCTTCCCGCGGGGCCACCGGTTATTAATCACATGACCAAAATATATACAAACAGACCCAAAAAAACAATGTTTACGACTGTTTAAAGCCATCCATTTCTGAGATATAAGTCGATTTGTTGAGACTGTTCTGGTGTTTTCAGGACTGTTGGCAGCGGATATCCACTGAATGGCTGTAAATTCATGTTCCCTGCTGTTTCTATACACATTATCGGGGCTTTTAGGGCTGTAGAACCCTGCGATCCCCTCATACCCAGCAAACATTCTGACCTCCTAGAAAAGAGGGGCAACAGGGGAGGAGAGAGGGCAAAGGAGGGACTGGTCAGACTAAACCAGGACACTCGGGAGGTATGTTTCTACCCGTATATCTTATTCCTTCACACCCAAATCAAATTCAACAGCAAATTAGAGCGCCGTCTCTCTGCTCTGCGTCAGGCTCGGTGATCGATGCTCTCGCAGGAAGTCTAATGCAATAACCGCCGCTCGCTGCCCCCGCCAGGCGTCCTATTAGCTGAGGATCCATATTCCCGATAAGTGCATAAAACGCTGGTTTTAGCCAGGACTGAAATTCCATCCGACTGTTTTTCTCGCGTCGGGGGGAGGAGTTTTTGGAAGGGCCATTACGGCCCCTATAGCGCGTAATAAAGACATACAGAAAGCCGTCACATGAATATTTAATGCCCCGCATTAAATGACCGAATTCC
The DNA here is from genome assembly GCF_027358695.1 of Spea bombifrons. NCBI lineage: Eukaryota > Metazoa > Chordata > Amphibia > Anura > Pelobatidae > Spea > Spea bombifrons. The sequence continues at coordinate 2,489,073 of NC_071090.1, forward strand.
CAGTCAGAGAATCTCATCTTTCTCATCCTCTATACGGGGAGAGCGATGAATTATTAAATAATACGGGACGTCTGTATATAAAAGTCACGTTACTGGAACCCGGAATAACTCCAACAGTCAACACGGACGCAGCGTCTCAAACATCCCAGCGCTCTATCTGTCTATTATCTATCCTTCCATCTATCCGTCTATCTGTCTGTCTATCTATCTATCCGTCTATCCATCTATCTGTCTATCTAGGATGAGGTTATTTTTTGCCTTCACTGTCTACCTTTACCTGTAGACCTAGAGGCTGCTTTATGGCGATGCTAATGAAGTCCGTCCCTCCATAGACTTTCATTAGTCTGAGAGTCCAGCTGGGTGATTAAGACTGAGCCATTCTATTGCCCCCCACAGGCAGTATGATAAGGAATTGCGGTGTTTAGTAGATCGGGGGTCAGATAACAGAGCGAGAATCATACAAACGGCTGATATGCAGCTGCCTGAAAACTTTATATTATGGGGCAAAAACTACAACTGGGGTAAAAAAGAAAACAGAAAATATTCTGGAAATCTCTTAAAGTGCCGGTCCGCCTGAATAACGTGCCGTGGATCTGGAGCTGCTCTAGAATAAGAAATATGTAGAGATGTCCTGGGATCCTTTGTGTGGTCATGGAGGCAAAAACCCTCCTCTAGTAGTAACCTGGGGCAGTTCCGCAGCGAGTGCCTCTTCTCCTGGGGTTTGAGGGGCAGGAGCCCGGAAGAACATTCATGTATTCGGTTATTTGAGCCGGGATTGTAGAATCAGCTCCAGGCTGTGAAAATCTGCCCACTTGCCCTGAGAATTTGCCCCCCGCCAGTATATCTCCAGATTCCCCTTGAGATGAGAATCTGCCCCTTGTACAACGCTACGGAATAGGATGGCGCTATATAAACAATCAATAATAAGAAACGTCTCCATCCGGACTCTGCCAGGAACCTGACCCAGAACCCATCGCGGCCCTGAAACTGACACCTGCCCTCTGTCCCGGCACCGCAGGACTTACCAACTAACCCGGCCCCCAGACACAATGTGAGTGACCGGCCGCTGATCCCGCAGGCTGAGGTCACCGCTGGGCGAGCCAAATCCCCCCCCCCCCGCACGACACCCGGCGACAGAAAGAGGAGAAAAACCGTGCCGGGGATTTAAACCCAACTATCGGGGATAATCCCTGAGCTCCATCAGAACATCTACACCGGCACATACAGCGCGTCCTGGGGGTGATAGGAGTTTGACTGCCAAAGGTTGTATTCGGCCCCCGTCTAGTCGCCCCTTTCTCCTGCTGTAAAGACTCAAACCTTAACCAGTCGTTGGTCTCGTCTTAGATTCAGGAGCCGTATGTCTATCCCATGCATGTTTAACACCCTCACTGTATTACCCTCTACCACCTCTGCTGGGAAGCCGTTTCATTTATCTACCACCTCCTCAATGAGATACATTGTTGTGACTTCACAATGATGGGAGGGATGTTGTTTTTGTTGTTGCGGATATCATATAGTTACATATATTTATTTATAAACAGCTCTGGATAAATAATATAAATGTTCTAAAACTGTACACAGGCTTCTATACATTTACCCATGGCTGGGGTGACCAGGTGTTTTTTACTTTATTGAGAGGGTGGTAGAGAAGTGGAACAGCTTCCCAGCAGAGGTGGTAGAGGGTAATACAGTGAGGGTATTAAACACGCATGGGATAGACATACGGCTCCTGAATCTAAGACGAGACCAACGACTGATTAAGGTTTGAGTCTTTACAGCAGGAGAAAAGGGCGACTGGATGGGGGGCCAAATGGGGCCGATCTGCCGGCAGGTTCTATGTTTCCATGTGCACTCATTTACAAGCTGGGTTTAAAGGGTTAAATGTGAAATCTTTTACCCTCTCCCCAGATCCCTTTATAAGAGCACACGAGTCTCACGCTGGACACAGGACCCATGTACCCAGCATGAAAACACAAACCCCCCCCCCAACCCCGGCTAAGGAGAGAAAGCCGATTATCCTGGAGGAATCCTCTGAGCCGGCAGCAGCTGACGCGGCAAATAAACCGGCAGACCGGCCCCGGCTCGCATTCCTACGCCTACTGCCTGGGTACTTGGCATCCCCAGAATAATGCCACCGGCCACCTCAGCCGGGCGAAGGGACCAAAAAGAGAGCCACCACGCATAGGAGGAAATCCATTGTACAGCGCCACGGAATATGGTGGAGCCATAGAAACAAAAATAATACCCGCGCAAAACACAAACCCTTTGTGTGCTGCAGAGGCAGATTCTGAAGGCTGCTCTGCTGTTTTGTTTCTGTAAATAATTATGACATCATTTTTTTTAACGATTCTCCCAGGAAAGGGTTAATCATTAAGGCAGCCTAACGGGGGCTTTATAACGTTGTACAACGCTGCAGAATATGATGGAGCTATGTGATTCGATAAATAATGACATTACCTCCATACAGGGGTGATGGGAGATGGGGGGTGTAAATACTTATTTTTAACCCTTTAAATAACTTAAAAATATTATTTTAAAACAGTCGTAAACATTGTTTTTTTGGGTCTGTTTGTATATTTTGGTCATGTGATTACTAACCGGTGGCCCCGCGGGAAGGGATGAGCCCGCCCGTGTTTGGGGTGTGGGGGGGTAGTTCGGGGTCATTGATAGCTTATATATAAGTCAGGGGTCCGCAGGGCGAGACGTAGCATCGCCTCCTGTGTGTCACGCCGGCCGCGTCCCTGCAAGCAGGACACCCCATGACTTGCACAAAAACATGTCCATTGTACTGCGCTGCGGAATATGTAGGCGCTACATTAATCAATAACTAAAATAATAACAATAACAACAATAATAATAATAATAATAATAATCCCAGCTGCATGGGGAAGCCACACACAACACTTCCTGGTCCGGAGGGCCGTGAGAAGGATACAATGTATCAGCAGAACACTCAACATGCTGTCCACACAAAGGAGACCAGCAGAAGCCTCCACTGATGGTCAGAGGTCCCTCACATCCTCAGCATGACCTCCCCTGCATCCTGGGCACAAATCTCCCTTAAAATTAACCCCTTTTCCCCCAGCTCTGGTCCCCAAACCCTCATGATTGGTTAAGGATGCCTCCACCTTGCAGACAGTTGGGGCTCTGCTCCCAGACACTCACCTCCTTGAGCTGGTCCAGCTCCTGCTTGAGGGTGTCATACTCAGCCTCCAGCTCATCATACTGCTGCTTCAGGGAGAGCTTCTCCTCCAGCACCACCAGGCCGTACTCAGCAGCCTGGATCTTCTCCTGGGTGGTCTCACTCAGCTCCTTGGTCAACCTTTCAATCTCAGCCTTATAATCCTCCACAGTCTGCAGCACCTCCTCAGCAGCCATGGCCCCCACTTGTGCCCAAGGCTGGGACTGAGAATGGAGGGACAGATGGGTGGGGAGGAGGAGAGAGGGAGAGGTGAGGTGGGATGTTGCTGGAGGGAGAGGGGGGCTTAGCAGCTGTGCTGGGTCTGGAGGCTCACAAACCGCTCTGCATCATCATCATGCCAAGCCCTGGCACAGCAGCTGCCTCCCCCCCTCTACCGTGGCCCCGGGGCCCTCACATGCATTGGCCCCCACGCTCCCCGGCTATTGCATTTCTCCTATTCTGCTTATTCATAGGCAAGAGGATGAGGAGGAGAGATCTCCATTCTCCACACAACGTCACTGCAGTGTGAACTTTCCACCGGCTCCCCCCCTATTGCGGCTTGCAAAATGATACAGTCTGCCAGCAGCCAGCACCCACAACATATCTCCGGGACGATCCATTACCTGGCAGGGGGGGGGCTGTCTAGGCAGAGGACACAATGCACTGGCTGTAGCGCTGGCTGTGTGCCATAAGGCTGCATCCTACACATCCTTGAGATGCAAAATGTTTAAGATCAACATGTTTATTTATTTATTTAAGCTTGTAAGATTTCGAAAATATATATAAATATTCATGTTTTTACATTTCTAAGATTTCAATTATATTTATTTACATTTTTAAGACTTAAAATATGGTGATTTCTTTAAGTTTATATGGTATATAAAAATGTGATGCGCACATGGTTTAGATATATGTACGGTACATACAATATGCATACGGGGCTGTTGGGGCTTTAGAGTCAGATTATTAAAGACGAAAGTTGTTCTAAAACTTCTGAATTTGTTTTTGATGGCAATGATGGAATAATAAATAATTCATTGAAACATTTATCCTTTTATCTGCAGGCCTGGAGCCGCCGTTGCTGTCAGTCATGTGATATTTTGGGTGACTTTCCCGGGTCAAACACCACACTGAGCTGACGCTTTATGGCGATGCTAATGAAGTCCCTTCCTCCATAGACTTTCATTAGTCAGAGAGTCCATCTGGGTTATTAAGACTGAGCCATTCTATTGTTTTCTTACAGGCAGTATGATAAGGAGTCGGGGGTTTAGTAGATCGGGGATCAGATAACAGAGCGAGAATCATACAAATGGCTGATATGCAGCTGCCTGAAAACTTTATATTATAGGGAAAAACTACGACTGGGGTAAAAAAGAAAACATAGCGATATTTTGGAAAATTCACTTTTAATAAGGGTGTGTTTGCAACGTGGGCATGAAAATTCCGCCAGAGAATTTCTCTGTATTCCAAGAAGGGAATCGGGCTGTGGTTTGTACAACTTATTCCCCTGCAAAGCCAAAGGCTGGGCACTTCTGGTGGCAAAAGTCTCCATGGGACCGGTCACGGTCGCTCCAATACTCTGCACGAGGCGTAGTAAATGAGGAAGGTGACATATAAAACTGTTAGGGTATCTAAGGCCTCCTGTATATGGATATAATAACGCGTAAATATATCCAGACCTACATATATCAACCTCAGGAACCCCGTAGTTCTTTATTTTAGACGTTGATATAAACACCCATGTAAGGCAAAGAGAATATAAAAGAGGGAGGAGAGAGAGAGAGAGAGAGGGAGGGAGGAGAGAGAGAGAGAGAGAGGAGACAGAGGAGAGAGAGTTGAAATAAAAGGAAACCTTAATATATTACCGAGGAACCCTGTGGGGAGTGTAATTAATAAGAACCCTCAGCCAGCCATCAATTCTCTGCTTCTAGGGGTTGTTCTTGCTCTCTTCTTTTTCTTAGCTCCTTTTTTTCCCTTTCTCCCTATTTTAGCATCATCTCCCCCTTATCAGTTCTTGCCCCCTGTTTGAGAAGAGCTTCGGGGTAAAGTCTGTTTTTTTCATTGGTTACGGGCAGGTTTAACGTAACAAATAATTAACTTGGCCCCTGGGGAGCCTAATCAGCAGGTGGCGCCCTTTCCCCCAGCATGAAGCCCCCTAACTGCCACGTACCGATCCATTAAATAAAAGAAGTGACATCGAATGAAACCATTCTGGTGAGGAATACTTGATTGAAACATCTTCATTGGATATATTATTTCTTTAGCGAAGGTCGGTGGATCGATTCGGGGTTCAGTGCTAAATGTATCTGTTCTGTAAATATGGAATTCGAGTGAACCCCGTTTCGTATAAAATTTACATCTTTTTTAGACGCTTTTGCCAACGTAGACAAGATTTTGTTAATGATTTCCTTCTCATCCTTGAGTAGCGAGATAACGTTTGTTTTCTTGTATGTTTGCTCTCGTGTAACTAAGAACTGTGACCTTATTCTATGTTTGGCGTGGATTAGTTGCACCCGCTTTATGCTGCTTGTTACATTTTTCTAGGTCTTGTTGCAGCCTCCTTGAAACCGTATCTAATCCCGCTGGCAACAATGAATAGATGGAGACGTGACGGAGAACGAGCGCTTCTATACATGTTATTTTTATTTCGCCGATTCTGCTAATTTAATAATATGTTGAGAGGTCAGACTTTGGCTTTTGCTGAAATAGCAAACGTTCCTGGTCTCTGTTGGATGATTATGAACAAACATCTGCTTTGTGTGACTTTCTTTGGAACCCCTTGGCCAGTAGAGTCTCGGGTTGTAAAGTCCACCTGGAGGTCTTCTTACCTGGTCTTTAGGAAACTTACCAAGGTCTTCTACTGTCCCTCTCAGGGCCACCAAACATAAGTCTATCTCGACCCCTGCATATGGAGGTTAAAGCAGCCTTTGGCAGGATCCCGGCTGTCTTCGGACCTCCGTCTTCGGCTCTCATGTTGTCAGTTTATAAGGCACCAAATGTCATAACAAAGCCGTATGGGGTTCCTGACGGACGTTACGTTGTAAGATAGGAAGGGACTCGTGTTGGAAACTTGTAGGACCCGCCGTAGGGTTCCTAGCCTCTTGGAGAACTATTTGGTTGGCGTTGCATCCATGTTAAGGAAGCTTTGGAGTCGGGCTGCCCTGTTGAGTTCTGCTTCAAGTTGCCCCCTCTGGAGACACAAAGTTAAGTTTATGGAGTTGAAGCACTCGTTGAACTCAGTTGAGGATCTCTGAGTTCATTGGCGTCACTCATCAAGTTGGTGGTCAAGACGACCTCAACTACAGGCGAGTTTAAACATGCATGGGATAGACATATGGCTCATGAATTCCGGGGGGGGGGCGTTAGTGTGTGGGGGGGTGAGGTTTCCCCCTTCTGCCAGTATAATTATAATTATTCGGGATGCCGTCTGTCAATCAAAATGTCAACTGCAGAGGGGTCCACAGCTGGTGAACAAAGCTGAAATGTCACGGTCTGGCGCCACAAAACAAAACAAGAACTTCAACAAGCAGGACCGGGATCTCCAAAAAGTTTAGTATCAACCGGAACCTTTCTGTGTGTTTATTCTACTCAGATATCACCGGGCGAGGATTGTAAATAAGAACATAAAACCTGCCGGCAGATCGGCCCCGTCCGGCCCCCTGTCTAGTCGCCCGTTTCTCCTGCAGTGAAGACTCAAACCTTAATCAGTCGTTGGTCTCGTCTTAGATTCAGGAGCCGTATGTCTATCCCATGCGTGTTTAATCCCCTCACTGTATTACCCTCTACCACCTCTGCTGGGAGGGGCAGCATACGATGACATCTGGTTAGATGATCTGGATGGGTCGCCATATGGTAAGGTTTAGGTGTTGAGGGAAATCACTTTCGTTTCAAACTTGAATAAATCCAATTAGTCTCAGCTTTTCCACATTTTCAGTTTCTAAAGATTTTGCCCAAAATAACTAAAATCCACTAAGATCCCAGAGCAGATTGTGTTTTATTGTCTTTTTATTAAATAAACTTATTTCTGCAGAATTAAATTTGCTTGGAAGGGTCAGAGGGCAACGAAAGGTCCTGATCACCCGCCACGGAATGACTGTCTTTGTACGTTTATACGCCGGGGCAAATCTAAACCGCGTGAAATAAGAAAAAAAAAAAGATGTAAAATAATTATTTTGTGTCGAATTCCCTCTTATGTTATCGCGGCTGTATTGCTACAAACGTTCCCCGATCATAAAAGGAAAGAAATAATCACAGAAGTTCCTTAGCAACCGCGGCTTAAGGACTCAGGTGGCTTTTAATCCCCAAATGACCTTCTCCTCCGCCGCGTCTCTGACTTTCTCGAACATAAAAATCGTTAATGACATAATAACGCTGAGGTCACTATTACGCCTGGCACTTAATAAAGATGGCTGTGTACCATTTTGATTCGTTTAGCCAACGTTTATCTATATCCTGAGATTAACACAGGGCATTTGTGGCGAAGACCGAACGACCCTTTGAGGCTGCGGATCTCGTGTGGAGAAGGTTGGGATTGGGTTTGGGGTAAACTTCCAAGTGGAATTCTGACTTATACGAGTCTTTCCACGTGGGCCATGTCATGAGATGGACCGAGCAACCATACATGACAGCAAAAAAAAAATAGGATTGTGACCATATGGAACGCGACGGTTCCCACAAGCCGTGGATTCACAAAGGTTTGCCCAGATGTCATTTTTTCCCTCATCAAAAATGAATATTAAAAGAAAAAAAAGATTGCAAAAAGAAACCCCGTTTACAAAATAACTGGTTTATTCAGTTTTTGAAAAGTAAAAAAATAAATCTGCAACAAAACAGTTTTAACTTTAAACAAACATATAAAATACCAGAATAAACTTAGTGCAACGTGGTTTAGCAGCCAGGGATGATCATGGAGTCTGTTTTATCTTTGTCTGCATTGTTCTTTATTCCCCCCCTTTATATAGAAAACAGAAGAATGAGTTTGGTTTATGTACAGAAAAAGAAACGCTCTTAGAAGTTGATTGTAGAAATGAGATTCTTCTCTTTGGTAGCAGCATGGACAAAAAAAATAAATAAAACAAAAAAATACAAAAAAACAAAAAAAAACACCAGAGTTTGGTGTATATTAATAAAAAAAAATAAAATGCATAAACACTTAAAGAAAAAACAGAAAACAAAAGCACAAGGGAGCCATGAATTAACTGACCCTTATGTGTCTTTTTTTAATACTGGATTATTGTTATTTTGACTGTAGCCATTACAATTGCACAACAATTGTGGTAAATAGAACAAAAAAAAAAAACAAAAACAAAAAAAAAAAAAAATGTGAGTCACTATTTGAGGTCCGCAGAGCTAGCTTGCGAAGGTTCCATCATAACTTTTGCTTTTCTTCTCCAGATACAGTTTTTTGAACGTATCGAACGTTGCTCTGGAGTCCTGGCTTTGTCGGGCAGCTTCTTTCTCGGCGGCCGAACAAGCGAAAGCCTCTTCGGGCGAAGGCGGCCGATCTCGGTCCCCTGTACAAAGCCAAGCAAAAAGAGCGCATGATTTAAACATCTGCACGCAAGGTAAAGGGTTAAAGGCTTTTAGGATCCAGATGTGCAGGGGAGACACTAGAGTTACGTTATATTGGGAATCGGGTAACATTCACTCAGAAGGCGTCTCGCCAAGGATCACAAGACCCGCGTCCCACCATAAATGTTACCGACGGACCCCTGGCCCGCTTACCTTGTTCTTCGGTGCCTTCCAGTTTGCGCTTCTTCGCTGGAAGCTCTCTGCACCACGCTTCCTTCTTGCTCTTGATCGCTGCGTAAAAAAACGTTTATTAGAATGTTGCCGAATTGGCACAAAAAACGGGCCAAAAAGTACGTTTTACGGACTGGTTACCTTCCACGCCACATTTTTCTTTAGCAGCCTTGGAACTTCCTGAGTGTTCGTGGGACAGAGGACTCTTCTGCAGCAGTTCGGGAAAGAGCTTGAATTCCAGCATTTTAGGACTATTGGCGTGCTTCTTATTACTCAGGGAGGGAATCTTCGTGCCGGACTCCAGAGACTTTCTCCGACCGCCGTTTTTAACTCGGGTCAGATCAGGCGAAGGTCCGATTTGCAGCTTTGTTAAACTTATGCTGTCGTGAGGCTGACGCTTCACCCCAACGCAAGGACTCAAGTAGATCTTATCTTTACTCGAAGCGGCGGGCTTCCTCGGGTCCTGAAGGTTGTGCGAAGACATCTTGCCGTGACTCTTCCGGCCGGAAGCCATTTTCCTCGGACTGGTTGCCCCGCAGGATACCATCTTCTCCCGTTCCTTCTTCAAGCGATTGTAACTCTTGGCCAAGGCGGCTTGCTCCACGCTTAGTTTCGGCGGCACGTTTTTAGCCTTGGCGGGAGACTTGCGCATTTTGACGTTACTTATTCGGTGTTTGCTCCCATCGTGCCCCGCTTTGGGCCATTCAGGACGGGGGTTCTTTTCACCGACTGCCCCGGCGGCTTTGGAGTCAGTCGATACTTGCTCTTGCCTCTTGCTACGGATCTCATTAAGCTTTCTCTTTCTTTGCAAGTATTCCTGAACGGTTAGAACTTTCCTGGATATCTCGATCACGCGCTTTTCATCTTTGTTTTTTAAGGGGCGAGGAGTCTCCTTGGGCCTCTTTTCGAAGCCAGACAGCACCTTTATTGACTTCTCCGTAACGGCGTTCTTTAAAGGAGGGTCTGCGGTGCGGTTCTGAGGTTTGACTTCCGCCGGCAGCGGACGGACAACGTTGCCGACGACCTCACCAGAAACCGGCCTTCTACCCGCGTCGCCAGCTGAACTTTTAGAAGCGGCTCTGTCTGGACGCGGTCTGTCGGCAGGACCTTCAGAAGACTGCGTTCTGTGAGAATCCGGTCTGTCGGCAGAGCCCTCGGGAGACGGATCTTTGGGCGATTGACTTATTTCGGCCTGGCGTTCAGAGAACTGAGACCTTTTCATCTCTTTCCAATGCTTCTTCTTGTCTTTAGAGTTTCTGTTTTTCAAAAAGTCTGTCTTCACGATGAGTTTTTCCCCCTTCCGCGACGTCGATTGATCCGATTTGGGTTTTTGAGGACCTGAGCCCTCTGGTCTGTGGTGTTTCTTGGATTGTGAGCTGTGGGGTTTCACCGACTCCGTGTTTTCACACGAAGGTTTTGTATTCTCTCCTTCGCAAGATTCTGATCTCTCCGACTCGCCCACCAAATCAGATGCGGCACACGGCACCTGAGGTTCCCATTCGTTAGCGCACGGCTCTTGTTTGCAGACCACGTTAGCCGCAGGAAAGTCTTCTCCGTTGCCATCTGCAACTTGGCCATTAACGTTCGGGGACTTATCGGGACGGCTTTCAACCTTTTCCTGAAGATCTTCTGAAGTCAAGCTCCCCGAGTCTTCAACTTTCACAGAAGACACAGCAGACATTGTGTCATTCACAGAGACCTTCAAGGTCTTGGAGCCTTCATCCTTCACAGAAGACATTGTGCCGTTCTCTGAGTCTTCCGTAGACTTCTCAGCGTTATCGCGCTCTGGTAATTTACACGAGCATTTCGGCGCACCTCCATAGGCATGCGTCATCCAGCTAAACAAACAACAAAACAGATTCTTATCGGGTAACTCTTGGTTTGAACTTTGTTCGGTTTCCTTCTTGACCAGATTAGAATCCTTGAAAGACGTTTCTTTGGTCTGGCCTTGGTCCACACCTTCGGAGGAGTGATCCATCACGGTGTCTTTACCGGGAAGCTCCTCCATGTTTTCAAGATTTACCAACATTTCCATGAAGGTTGAGGACACTCTCTCGACCAGAGGTCTATCTTCCTTGGAAATTTCCTTTAAGAGAGGTAGATCGTCTTTGGATACGGAATCCTTCTCGGTTTTGATAGGGGGAGGAGACGCTTGTTCTACTTTATCTCCACACGGCTCGGGATTCTCCACTTTGCTTTCCATCGCGTAGTTTTCTATTCCAAATGGGAATTCTGTTAGAAGATCAGACAACTGATCAGATACCTTGGTGGAGCCCAGATCGCCGCCGTACATTCCCGTCGGCGACCGTTCCATTTCGCTGCCATCTACACCAAGGTCCTCATTACTCATGACAACCTCTGAGCATTCTGAAGTCAACGATGGAGATTCAAGACCTTCAACCCGAACGTCCGTTACCCTTCGTTCGGAATTATAGCCCAAAGAGGCTTCGTTGGGAGCCTCAGAAATGCCCACGTCTTGCTCTCTCTCGAGTTTATCTTGATGGTCGCGACCATGAGAATTCATATCCTTATCCACCGGCCATAAATTGCCTTTCCCATCACCAAAAATCATGGCAATCGCCGAGTCATAGAAGGAGTTGCCTTCAACAAGGGAACATATGCTGGATATTTGCAAGCTCCCACCTTCGTTAGCGTCCCTTTCTTCATTAGACTTAATCAGTTCACTTTCTGACTCGGCGACGCTACTTTTCGGTACAGAGAGGCAGTCTGCTAAACCACCATGCAGGAGAGTTTTGTCCATGACTTCCAGATCACCCATAACAGCATTAAACTCTTTTAGTAACTGGACTTTCAGTCCTCCGGGCTCGGCCCCTGCGGTAGGATCTTCTACGTTACCCAAGGGCAGGGTTCCCTTTTTATCTACGGAGCTTAAGCTGCAGACGCTGCCTTCCTCAATGACCGGACATTGTTCGGGGGTCTCCGCTTGACTCGCGTCCGTATGGCTTTTCATGTTTGACTGCACCAAGGGTGAAACTATCGCAATTTGAGGTTCCATGACCTTTGAAAGACTGCTGGACGACCCTTCTTGGTTGAAACCAGAAACGACGAAAGTCGACCCGGATAAATCGGACGCGTCGCTGGTTCCTACCATGCATTCTTTGGATACGCTGTTACTTTGATCGGAGTCCTCGTCTGGCGTTAGGACGTTGCCTGCCGATAAAGGTTGACCGGAACCGGGAGGGGTATTTTGTGATTTCCATAAAGACAGACACGTCTCTAAGGCTTCCAAAGAACGAGACAAGACATCCTCGTTCTCTTTGGGCGGCACAGCCGGCAAAGAGTCTTTGAGGTTATCTGGACGGCCTCTGGCATTTTCCAAGCCTACGCCGGGCCCCGCTCCGTTACCCTGAAGACGAGGCGCCTCACCATGCGCCTGAGAGGTTGTAGAAAAGTCTGCTTGCTTGGGTAACCCACCTTGCGTCCCACATTCCCTTCGAACATTAGAAGCAAACTGGTGGCTTGCGCTTTCCCTGCTGGCCTGAGGCACGGCGCCAGCAGACGCGCTGTCCACCAGAGACATTGTCATAGCTCTTTCTTCGACCTCTTTATTCACGACGGAGTCCAGGTTGAAAGACTGATTGGGATGAGAAAGAGCACTCATGGAACTCAAGTATTCAACATCAGACACGGCATAAACGTCCTGGGTAACCATATTCCTCATATCGGGGCTCATGCTTTGACTCGAGTCAAAGTTCTGGGACGGGCAGGGGTGTAGTTGGTTTCCTTTATTCATTACTTGTACCGGGACCCCATGCATTGTGTTTTGCTGATCTGTTGCCCTACCGCTCGTCGGCCCCGGGGCAGCCTGCGTGTTGGCAGTGAAAGGCGTTTGCGTAACCTGAGGATTAAGCGACGCCATGGAATTGGTGTTTTGCGGCACCGCGCCGTTAGAAAGCTGCATGTTTTGCCTTTCGAGTTTCCTTTCCATGTAAATTTGCACGAGGTCCCGCTTCACTTTTCTGTACACATTAAGAAGCATTAAAACCTCCTCGTGCTTCTTGGCGTCCAACGACGTGAGGCCATTGTAACCCAGTAAGTGCGGGACGCCAGCAGTCTGCTCCGGCGAGTAGGCAAAAGGCTGCTGTGTGGGTTTCTGCACGGGCTGCGGGGGGTAGTTTTGGTTGGGAAAGGACTGCCCGCTTTCCACGGGCTGCGGGGGGTAATTTTGGCTAGGAAAGGACTGCGGGGGGTAATTTTGATTAGGAAAGGACTGCGGGGGGTAATTTTGATTAGGAAAGGACTGCCCGCTTTGCACGGGCTGCGGGGGGTAATTCTGGTTGGGAAAGGACTGCCCGCTCTGCACGTTGTAACTCTGGGTCGCGTTTCTCATCGACTGATTATAAGACGGCGGCACAGCGGCGGTCACCGAGCTGGCGGGGCGATGTTCCGTAGGACTGGTCCGTACGGAACCCGTTAGGTTCTGCATCAGCTGCTGATTCGGAACGCAGTCGTTGGGGTTTCTTCCTCCGAAGCTGGAAGGAATATAATTAGTCCATTTTAGCTGTCCTTTCTGCGCCTGGGAGGGCGCAGGTTTTTTATTCATCGGCGTGTAGGATACCGAAGCTGACTCCGCGTGCTGCCTGGACGAAGGATACGGAGGCGGCTTTTCCGGTTTCGGTTGCAGAGCCCTGGGCTGAGCATACTTATAACCTCCGCGCCGGTAACTTTGCTGCGACGCCGGTGCGGTCTGCTGCTGCTGCTGCTGATGATGCGGCCGTGTTTGAGGAGCAGCGCTGGGAAAGTTTTGGTATCTGTAATCCGTCCTTGACATTTGCTGACCGTTTATACCATTTACATAGTCCGGGGCGCACATGTTCCCCACCCCATCAGGAAGGTCTTTGTAAACCACAGTAAACTGCCGTGAGTCCTGGCCACCGGCGGCCGCTTCCAGCTGCCTTGGAGTAATTTGAGTAGACGGACCATGCCCTGGACTCAACAGGTTTTTAAGAAGAAGACCCCTCAGTCTGTGAATGGCATTGTAATCCTCCGAATTAACTCCGTTTTGGGCGCCCGAGGTCTGCGGCGAACATACCGGCTGGTTTGGGGCAGGAGGACCTTTGTTCGGGGCCGGCTGTAGCAAATACTGATTTTCAGAACGGATATTTCCACCGCCAGCATTCTGTCCGCCGTTCCAAGCCATTTTGGGGGCCTTTGTTCAGTTTGGTGAACCTGAAATTAAAAGATTAAATATTAAATATCTGCCATGATAATAAAAACTGCATTTCTGTATTTGCTTAGAATGTGGTTTCTATACAATAATTACTCATAATCCTATATCCTTAAGATTATTAATAATAATAATAATAAAATGTATGTGAACAAGTCATTTATTAAGAACTTTGGCGTTAACAGGCCATTTACTCGCTCAAGGTATTTTTTTTCCTCCCTGTCCCGAGAGAAAGGCCCCAGAGGGGCAGATTCTTGTCTACTTTGGAAGCCGGGGCTTCTAGATTTCTAGGACTGGCTACAAGCTTTGTGATCACTACGAGTTATTCTTTTAGGCGCCTAAAAATATGTTGAGCTCTGAGTTAAGAAGAGGAAAAAAATAAATATAATATTATATATATATATATTTTCACTACATTTCCATCGATTCGTTGACCTCAGGAACACTTTTTCAGCATGAAAACAAAGTAAAAATTATTTTTTTTAATTTATTTATTTATTTATTTTTTAAGATATCATATGGTGTATTATACAACCTACACCTAAGGATGATATTTAGATCTTTTAATTGTTACTTTTCTTCATCTTTTGTTGTACCTGTCTATTTAATGTTTAATTTGTTTGTACGTATTATGAAAATAACAAAAATAAAAATTAAAAGGAAAAAAAGAAAACAAAGTAAAAAAAAAACAAAGTAAAATTGGGGCAACGTAGTCACATTTTCTATACCGGACAGTCGGTTGTCCTGGTTTTATTCGATGTTACCCAGCGTCCAGCAGAAAGAGACCTCAAAGACTTAGAACCTAGAAGAACCTGCTGCCAAATAATAGGCAAATATGGGCAACTAGATGGGCCGAATGGGGCCGCTCTGGCAGCAGGTTCTATGTATCCAGCACTAAAAAAAGTACTAGATTAGAGTAATAATGACATTATTACAGTAGCCATATTTCTCTCCCTGTATATCGAGGGGACAGATACAGTCACTGATTAGCGGCAGAGTCATTTTTATCCACGCGATCCGCACCGCTGGGTTTCTCCACACCTTGGGACCCGTCTGCAGAAAGTATTTTGGCACGCCGAGCCCAAACACGCCGGCTCAGGTTACACAAAGCTTACCACCAGCTACCAGGGGACGCCAACCCCAGCCGTTTGCTTTCAGCGTTTATTTTCTCTTTAGCGAGCTTTAGATTTCAGCTTCAACTATTCCGGCTTATTCCCCCCCCCCCCCGAAAAAAATGATATATATATTAAAACCTACAGAGAGCACAGAACAGTTTTAGATCCGCGTAAATAATTTTTTTCCTTTATGAGTTTAAAAATTTATTCTGTCTCCCCCGTGTAGAGAAACCTAGAACCTGCCGGCAGATCGGCCCCATTCGGCCCCCGTCTAGTCGCCCGTTTCTCCAGCTGTAAAGACTCAAACCTTAATCAGTCGTTGGTCTCGTCTTAGATTCAGGAGCCGTATGTCTATCCCATGCATGTTTAATCCCCTCACTGTATTACCCTCTACCACCTCTGCTGGGAGGATGTTCCATTTATCTACCACCCTGCAAGAAAATAAATGGCTGCTGATGTAAAGTAACAGTCCACCCTGTTCTATGGTTACGGTAATTTCCCTTTAAAACATCATCGGATAAAATCTTTAAGAAGGCGCATTGTCGGGGACCGGTCACAACCGTACACAGGCAACTCGCCGGAACGGGCTCCAAACACACAAATTAAAGACTTTTCACGCATGATGTTGTGAAGCACAATACACGTGATATACAATATTCTATAATCAAATGCCCCCCCTTCTAAAACAGGGAGGGGGGATTGCAAACGTATAGAAACGGCTAATCCGAGTTCTGCTTTATTGTTTCGGTTTCCCAAAGTCATAAGCTTAAACTTTTGAACTATTGCGCCAGACTTCCCCCTCTTAACACAACAACAAAGTTACTCGAATAAATGCAGAAATCCGAATCCATACGTCCAGCCTCTGTCTCTGTATTTAGATTGTAAGCTCTGAGGGACAGGAACCACCTCTCCTAATATATTCATACCTATTGCAGCCCAACCAAAAACGCCTGCAACTTATCGCACCTCTCGCCAAGCGCATTAGTTATCGTTTATTAAATAACATGCATACGGCGGTGAAGGATAATCCCCTTTTTCTTGCAAATCAGGAATTCTCTAAATGGTTTTAATTGAGAAAATCCAGAGAATGCAATCTGCTCGGTCTGCAGCGCCATCTAGTGGCAGCATTTAAAACTACAATAAATGGGATTTTACAGAAATTATATATTTTTTTATTTATAACTCTTTATGTGATCTTTAAAGAGAAAGAAACGCGGGTATATAAAAGTCTTCTGTCCAGGAATCTTTGCTGTAAGCACGAGATAATGTTTTGTCCGGTCTACCCCCTGTACAGCGCTGCGGAATATGATGGCGCTACAAAAACAATAATAAATCGGCCGTTTCCACTAACTGTTCAAAAATCTATTAGTTTCCTTTTCGCCTTCAACTCAGCTTCATTTCCTTCCTTTTCAGATCAAATCTTTAAAGGCAAAAATAAATAAATAAACCACAAAGCGTCGATTTCCTTTATGAAAAGAAACCCGGATGTCTCAGCAACATCTGTATAAATCCAGTGGTTTAAAAAACACCAATTAAAAAAAAAACGTGCTCCTTAATAACGCAAACAGAGAAAAAGAAATATATGACGAAAAACAACAAATTACACCTTTTTAGCGCTCGCCGAGCTGCAAATCCCGCCTGGACGCGTTTATTCCTCTGATATTCTGCAACATTCTAAAGGAATTAAGAAACGGAACTTTACAAATCGAAATCTTGTATCGACCCGGCCTCCATTCTTCTCGGCGAGGTACAGACAAAAAAATTAAAATTTGATTAAAAACGTAATTAAAGTTGCACCCGACGCACCAATCAAAAAACGGATTTTATGCCATCGGATTATAGGTTATTCACAGATATATTTCGGCTGCAGAGGATTGCGTTGACGGGGCTGCAGCGACCACGCGTTCCACCTGCACGCTGTTGGTAAACACGTTTGTGGCTTATCCGCTCGGTGCAGCGATCAGTCAGCAAGCGGCTAGATTTCCTTTTCCGACTGAAGCGAGTCGTGTAACCGAAGCAGCGACACAAGCAGAGCGAGAACGTTATATATATACATACATACATACATACATATATATATAGCGCCAGCAGATTCCATAGCGCTGTTACAATGTGCGGGGGGAGGGGTAGAGAAAATATTGAACACAGACTGGGACAGAAGGAGAAGGGGATCCTGGTCTTGGGAGCTTGCAATCTACCGCATGCCAGAATCCAACATTAAAAAAGGAAAGTCTTTTCTGAGTTTTTGGTTCGAGAGACAAAGTGACCGCAAGATGTGGAGTGATCGCCATAGCAACCGACAACGTTCCTGGCGGCTGGTTTGCTTTGCCCACTTTGCAGAGAAGCCGTGTATATTATATATACCTTCTAACACCCTCTACAGAGATCTCCGGCACGGAGCGGCAACGCGGAGTCAGCGGGGCATTAAATCGGGCAGATGCCGCGTCGGGTAACGTGAGGCTTTCAGGATCTCCCCGGGGAGGGAAAAGGTAACCAGAATAGTCTCAAAACCAGCCTACAATTACTCCACAAAAACAGCGATTATTATAATTAAAAGCTATGGAACTTCCAAAAGGAATCGGCTCCCCTCCCCCACCATATATATACATAGAACACGCCGGCACACCGGCCCCCGTCGGCCCGCTTCTCCTGCTGTAAAGACTCAAACCTTAATCAGTCGTTGGTCTCGTCTTAGATTCAGGAGCCGTATGTCTATCCCATGCATGTTTAATACCCTCACTGTATTACCCTCTGCCACTTCTACCGGGAGACTGTTCCACTTCTCTACCACCCTCTTAATAAAGTAAAACCTCCTTCCATTCCATCTCAGCCTCTGACGCTCTAGTATTAGATTCCGGTCTCTTCTCCTCCTATTCCTATTATAAACCTAGACACTCCGGGCGCAGGAAGCGGGGCAGCAGGGGCACCCATACAGAATACCCCAGCATTTACCCCACCAAGGGTAATAAGTACAAATGCCTGCCCCAATAACCCCCTGTGTGCAGTCATTTCCCATACAGCGCGCAGGCAGGGGGGTCACTCGGCGGATTGGGGGTCTCGGGATAAATGCGTCCTGCAGCTGCTGCAGAGCATCACAGGAAGCTGCCCCGCGCAGCGGGACTGACCGGCGCAAGAGCACCTGGGCAGGAAAACTTTCAGGGACTTGCTGGGAAGGTCCCTGGGTGACTGGGCGCGGATACTGGGAATTGGAGTCCCTTACAACACCCGAGACATGCAGGGAAGGGCAGAAGAAGCTGCAGCCCATGAGAGAAGTTTAGGAGAACACTTAACGTTCTGACGAACAGAAACAAAGTAACAGGCAGAGGCTGTCAGAACCCACTCCACCCCACGCACGGAGCCCACGGCCACTTACACGTGCTATTCACCGGCATTCCCAGTCCCGCCGACAGCTCTGTCCCCCGGAACGGCCATGTACGTACTACCCGCCCCACCGCTCGTACCGGGCGCCTTCAGCAGCCAGCAGAGGGCGGGACAGCCGCCGGACCCGCCAATCACACAGCGGCGGGGAGGGGCTTCGATTGGCTGGTTTAAAATAGGGCGTAACCTTAAGCAGAACAGCAACAAGGGAAAGGGCGGAGTTTGTGGTGTTGTGGACGTGAGACTGCGCCTGGCACGAGCGGCCATCTTTGAAATGGGAATTAGAAAGGGCACAAGTATACAAAACAGTTCTATAAGAACAATATAAAATAACAAACTCAGTATATATATATATATATATATATATATATATATATATACATATATAATAATAAGTGATATAATTATATCAATAATATAAATATCATTAGAATACTTGTGTATGTCAACACTAATAATATAATTAATATAAATATAATACAAATAATTCTATTTAATATTAAATATATATACATATTTATATATATATATATATATATATATATATATAAAAAACAGAGAAAAATATTTATATATATATATTTACGTGTTGTGTATTATATCTAATAATTAATCATATATATAATTATAAAAATATGTAATATGTTAGAAAAATTATATACAATTATATATGCATACCTGGGAACTTTAACCTGGCAGCCCCCCTTGCATATGCAGCCAGGACTACCCGCTGATGTCCCTGATGTTGCAGGACACACCCATTTAAGGGTTAAATGGGCGGGGAGTGGGGCGTGTCAGGACACGTACATGTGTGAGAAAATAACATAACTTTTATATGATTTGTAACGCCGGGGGTTAATCGGATCTATGAGTGAACGCTGCCTGCTCCAGCAATGTATATGACTCGGCTAACTTATAGTCGCTGGCCAAGAAACAAGAGGCTCGTTCTCCTCCGATCCCGACCTTTCATTGCCTCATCCGGTTTTTAGGCATTGTATATATATATATATGTGTGTGTGTGTGTATATATATGTATATATATATATATAGGTATAAAGACTTGCGTGGCAGCGATCACCAAGGAAGTAATGCCATGGCTAACATTCAGTTCCGGGTCGCCTTGGCACCGGGACTACATGCGGACGAACTGCTCAGTCATGTGATATTTATATAAGATCTAATCCAAAACTCGGAGAAACACGCGCCCCAGGTGCACGCCAAAGTGCCTACGCGCCCTTCGAGCGATTACAAATAGCCTAGAACTTACCAGTAGCTAGAAATATTTCTAATTCCAACTTGGAAAGCAACTGCCGGGCAGGTGGCCAAAATACTACTTAAAGAGATCATTCCACGGAACGGGGGCCTCCAGCGTTAGAGTCCATGACGACGACCTTTTGTCGAAACGTGAAGATAATAATTAGAATTTTATATAAAATTACTAATAAATAAGAATTATATCAGAATAAATCCTGGTTATACCCAGTGGTGTCCTGACCTATGGGAGTGCGGGGGACTAACTGCGTGAGGCACAGGGGACCTTCAAATGGGGCAGCAAGTGCCATGACATCATCCACGCACGATATGACCCGGCTGTTGGATGTCCCAGTGACGGGAAGTCAAAAGTTGTTAAATATACGCACCAAAAACATACAAAAACACCGGTGCTGTAGCCCATACTACGGCATGATGTCACGGAACAGCTATGACATCATGTCCCCCATAAAGCCATGCGCAGTCTTGGTATATAATTCTCCTGTCATGACCCTTTCCCAGATTTCCTGCTACAGAGTTAAATAAAGACCCTCACATGTGTGTAACATGAGCCAGAGGACTTCAACGCCAACCCTCCCCCCCAGGACATGAAAAACCCGTAACCCTATATATATACACTCCTAAAATACCGAGCCGCCTATGCAAGTGCATCGGCATCCAAGGACAAGGAGGCAGCTCCATGCCACATGCGGGATTCCCGGGGGGGCCGGGCCCCTTCTCTACAACCCGATTCAAAGAGATTTTAGCGCCTCACCTGGGAGCCGACATTCCATTTCAGGTGTAAATGTTTAAGGAGCCTAAACAATGCAGCGTGAACAGTATTTGCATTGGATATCTCCAGGGCTCCTTATCTTTGCGGTCTACAGACAGACTATGGAAGCTCCAGAAAATACCCAAAAAACACGCCTTTGAGACAAATCTTCTTCCTTAATTAGCCCGCAAGCCAAAGACATTAACCTGAAAAAGTCAAGTGGCCCCTTAGGAGCAGGAATGGGTTTACTTCATATATACTTTATAAATTAATATAAATTCATAAACTAATAACTCATTAATATTCATTCATAAATGGGCCTTATCTTATAAGTGAGGCAGATACGGGTGCCGTGAAATGTTGGTGTCAATAGCGATCAGCGATCAAAATACTCCATATGTTTCACAAAAAAAAAGGCAAAAGGGGTAAGAAAAAAAAAAGACACATTTATTAAACTTTTAATAAAATATATGTTCTTACTATTAAAACCCCTTATTTTACCCCCTTAAAAAATCCTATTCTTGTTTTATTCTACAATGACCTCATAGAAGAGAAATCCTATTCCTGGTCTTCTGTACAATGACCTCATGTGGATGCATATCTGCATTCTATAATTGGACGTATGACATCATCATAATGGTCATGATAACCAATCTGCAACATGCATGTTTTCGGCGTGTCTAGTAAGGCAAAATGCTAATGTTTTAACACTTAGGTACGTCAAAGACTTTGGCGATGCCTTTAAACCCTTTGTTCTATTTAGCCCAGAAGATGCGGAGACGGGTCCTGTTTATCACGCCTCGGGGTTAAACTGCCTATTGTTACCCATTAGCCAAATTACTCCTTTACGACCTCATTTAGGTTCCGGGATTCTGAGCTCTGATAAGTAAGGAATCTGATGTTTTGTTCCGTGGGTTAAAAGAAATGAAAGACTGGTATAGCTTTAGGTGAACTCCAACTGTCCAATGAAAATAGCAGATCTCAGCTTTAATGTTTAAACAACCAATCAGAATCATTAGGTATATACAGGTAAAACCGTGTATCCGTCAGGTATCTCTAGGAAGTGGTGGTCGGTAGGAGTAGAAGAAGGTGGACAGGTGAGGATCCTCTAATCATTAGGTAGCTATGTCCACAACCCCCAGCGCTGTATACAGTAATAACCCCCAGCGCTGTATACAGTAATATAACCCCCAGCACTGTATACAGTAATATAACCCCCAGCACTGTATACAGTAATATAACCCCCAGCACTGTATACAGTAATATAACCCCCAGCACTGTATACAGTAATATAACCCCCCAGCGCTGTATACAGTAATATAACCCCCAGCGCTGTATACAGTAATATAACCCCCAGCGCTGTATACAGTAATATAACCCCCCAGCACTGTATACAGTAATATAACCCCCAGCGCTGTATACAGTAATATAACCCCCCAGCGCTGTATACAGTAATATAACCCCCCAGTGCTGTATACAGTAATATAACCCCCAGCACTGTATACAGTAATATAACCCCCAGCACTGTATACAGTAATATAACCCGGTTATAAGGTTGAACCGGCTTAAAATCACTCAAGGGAGCCGGAGGTCTGTTAAAGACCTCCGATACCGCTCCCTCGCGATCCGCGCGGCAACTGCTGCTGTGCGCCAGGGTTTGTTGTCAGATCCCGGCGCACAGCACTGAAGCCGCGCCCACCGCCGTCCATGCCCTCTGAATCCGGAAGAAGACAGAAGAAGAGGAGCAAAGAGGAAGAAAAGGAGCTGACTGCTGTAAGAAGAAAAGAGGAAAGGTAGCAAATCATTCAGTGAGAGTGGATTGGTATGCGTGGAATCTGTGGATTGGTATGCGTGGAATCTGTGGATTGGTATGCGTGGAATCTGTGGATTGGTATATTTGTGGAATCTGTGGATTGGTATATTTGTGGAATCTGTGGATTGGTATATTTGTGGAATCTGTGGATTGGTATATTTGTGGAATCTGTGGATTGGTATGCGTGGAATCTGTGGATTGGTATATTTGTGGATTGGTATGCGTGGAATCTGTGGATTGGTATGCGTGGAATCTGTGGATTGGTATGCGTGGAATCTGTGGATTGGTATGGATTTGTGGATTGGTATTGTTATAGAACCAAATATATATATATCAGCAAGAAACGCTTATGGCTTTAATGAATATAATGAATATAAGCTGGCTTTGACCAGTATAAAGGGTCACACCTCACGCAGATATACGGGAGACGCAAGTAGCAGTACATTGGTACATTCAATATCAGTTACTATTTGTTTTACTAACCGCAAAGACATCCGGCTGGCATCTCGTCCTTAGTTACAGGAAATTGCCTAATGTTTGCTTTTAACGGTTTTCTGCCTATTTCCGCATAGTTTTAAGATTAACCAATTAATGTGATTTACGTATTTTGACGTCCCTCTTTCCGGACACTATATAACCTATAACATAAACGTAATAAAGCAGAGTGGTTTTGGACCTGACCCAGAGCGTGCCGTGTGTCTTATTTCTCTCTCCGTGCACGCACATTTATTTTATATAATTCGGAGCAGTTCGACAACTGAAGAAAAGCTTTATTAAGAAAGCATCCAAAACAGTATATGTGTGGATTGGTATGCGTGTGGATTGGTATGCGTGTGGATTGGTATATGTGTGTGGATTGGAGTATGTGTGGATTGGTATATACATGTGGATTGGGATGCGTGTGGATTGGAATGCGTGTGGATTGGGATGCGTGTGGATTGGAATGCGTGTGGATTGGTATGCGTGTGGATTGGTATGCGTGTGGATTGGTATACGTGTGGATTGGTATACGTGTGGATTGGTATGCGTGTGGATTGGTATGCGTGTGGATTGGTATGCGTGTGGATTGGTATGCGTGTGGATTGGTATACGTGTGGATTGGTATACGTGTGGATTGGTATATATGTGTGGATTGGTATATACGTGTGGATTGGTATATGTGTGGATTGGTGTATGTGTGGATTGGTATGCGTGTGGATTGGTATGCGTGTGGATTGGTATGCGTTTAGATTGGTATGCGTGTGGATTGGTATGCGTGTGGATTGGTTTGCATGTGGATTGGTATATGTGTGGATTGGTATGCGTGTGGATTGGTATGCGTTTAGATTGGTATGCGTGTGGATTGGTATATACGTGTGGATTGGTATATACGTGTGGATTGGTATATATGTGTGGATTGGTATATGTGTGGATTGGTATGCGTGTGGATTGGTAAGTGTGTGAGAGTGATGGGTGTTATGCTGTACCATTTCCAATGTCTTTTTCATGATCTAATTATGCTCTAAAAGTACATCATAACTCCCATCACTCTATACTGTTCCATACAGTGGCAGAGCTGGGAGGCAGAGGCCTTGCACCCCCACCGCAGGACTCCTGAAAGGTAAGTGAACTTCAAAGAGGGAGAGGGTAGATAGTTAGGAGGGGGTAGATAGTTAGGAGGGGGTAGATAGGGAGAAGGGAGTGAGACGGGGGGGATAGGGGGAATGTGTGAATGAAAGTGAATTAGTGAGTGACTGTAAAAGTGTTTGTGTTAATCATAGGTGTATAGTTGATTTGTCAAAAAGGCAAAGATGGTATAAGCAGGGTGTTTATGGGACAAAAATGGCACAGGCAGGGTGTTTATGGGACAAAGATGGCACAGGTAGCGTGTTTATGGGACAAAGATGGCACAGGTAGCGTGTTTATGGGACAAAGATGGCACAGGTAGCGTGTTTATGGGACAAAGATGGCGTACACTTGGCTGTTTGGGGACAATGCTGACTCATGCTGGGCTGTTTGGGGGCAAAGATGGCACGTCCTATGTGTGTGTAATTTGGGTGCTGGTCAGGTTCTATGTGGGCAATGTGGGCGCTGTTTTTTTTGGAGGGTTATTAAAGAAAGCTCTATTATATGTTCAGTAAATGTTATTTAAACGTGTTTATTTTACTTAATAATATTCTTGCCACATTTGGGGGAGGGGTGCCACTTACAGGATCCGCCACGGGTGCCAAATACTCTAGGTACGCCCCTGATATAACCCCCAGCACTGTATACAGTAATAACCCCCAGCGCTCATGCGATATTTTGGGTGACTTTCCCTGCTCATAGACATTCATTAGTCAGAGAGTCCGACTGGGTAATTAAGACTGAGCCATTCTATTGTTTCCCACAGGCAGTATGATAAGGAGTCGGGGGGTTTAGTAGATCGGGGATCAGATAACAGAGCGAGAATCATACAAACGGCTGATATGCAGCTGCCTGAAAACTTTATATTATGGGGCAAAAACTGCAACTGGGGTAAAGAATATCGGGGTGTAGCTCTGAAGAGAATTGCTGTTGGGTTTTTATTGTTTTAAGAAATGTTGTTTATCTGGAGATCTGAAGGCAGTTTTGCAGAAATCACCGGGTTTCTTGGAAAGTTTATTCTTCACGCAGTCAGCAGAAGGGACCTCTCCGCGAACGCAGGAACAAGCGACGACTTTACGCAATCAGTTACATGGAGGAGGAATTACATAAAAACGATACACTGAGGTTGAACTAACCCCGAGCGGAAAGTCACATTTCTTTGACTTCTCTGATAAGCGGACTAGCCGTCCCTTTCCTCGACTGTCAAGAACATTAGGTAAGACCTGCTTAACCACAGTTATCGCATTCCCCAGACGCCATTGGAACTCTTATCTCATGTATTATGTCACATGTTCAGAACATTCAATGTTCTATGCATTGTTCTGGCTGTGAAGGTCGTGTATATGGAGCTCTTTTAGAACATATATAGAAACATGGACTTTGCCAGCAGATCGGCCCCCATCCGGCCCCCATCTAGTCGCCCGTTTCTCCTGCTGTAACGACTCAAACCTTAATCAGTCGTTGGTCTCGTCTTAGATTCAGGAGCCGTATGTCTATCCCATGCATGTTTAATACCCTCACTGGATTAGCCTCTACCACCTCTGCTGGAAAGTTCAGCAGTCTGTCTTGGCGATGGCCCCCTCTATCTCTTTGATTTCTTTTGGCTGGTGGTTTGGTATTGCGAGGAAGCCGACGACCCCTGCATCCTGTATTCAAACCCTAGCAGAAGGAAGAAATATCAAACCACAGAGTGTTCGAGTAAAATGTAACGTTCTTATTCAGTCAGGAGGAAGTAGAATCTGCAACCAAGGGCAGTAATGAGTCCCCCCCCATTAAGAACGTTTTTGGACAGCCGGTTACGCTGTGCCGGGGCCAGACACCGATCACATAGTCAGGTCTGAATGGGGTTGCCTTGGTTACAGTGTGTTTGCTATTTGTATTTATCAAAGTTAAGGATATCCATTTATTTTTGCATTATAATAATAATCATTATTATTGTTATTATTTTTATTTTATTAAAATACAAAATATAATACATATTTCAGTCGCCTGTGTCTTATATTTGCTTACACTCCAAACTCGTTCCAGATCACCACACCGAGCTGACTCTTTACGGCAATGCTAATGAAGTCCGGTTTATGCTAATAAAGTCCCTTTTTCTGATATGTGAGATGGTGTGATGTGGCCACAAAACTTCCAGAATAAAAAATCCCCCCCACCCCCACCCCACCCGGGCATTAGCAAGGGGGACACCACGAAAAATTTAAAGGGATCACGCAGCTATCATACACATTCAAGAGCATGTGATGGCTGGAGCGGAGCCTTTAAGTCTAACTATAAAGAACTCAATCAAATACAAAAGTTCCAGGAAACAAAGTTACCGATATTCTAAATATACAATTAAATAAATGTCAGTTTTTTTATACTCACTTTTGGTGCAAAACCAAGACATTTCTTCAGATAGAAATTCAACGGCAACCGCTTATCAGAAATATTTTTTGCCGACAGAAACATAAAAACAGGAAACGCCTCAGCTTTTCTATGCTTTTCTTGAAATTGTGCCAAAAAAAAGTTGTCTGCTTGAAATAGACCAATCAGAAAATATTGCTAAGAATAGGTAGATGCTATATAAACCATGCATTGTAAACTTCAGACAGCGCTTCGAGGAGAATTCGACCATTAATTCAACCAACAGCAACGTCTCCAGATATGACGTAAAACAAGAATTCCCGGATTATTACCGAATATTGACATCATAATATGAATTATGCTTCAGAAGCAGGGGGGGGGATGCTGTAAACGCCATAAAAGCTGCAGTACGCAGAGAGTAAAGGGGAAAGAAAGAACCAAACCCCGATCTTATGTGCTGACAAAGAAGCAGATGTTTCCTATAACACAGGAAAAAAAACAGTTGAGACGCGTTCCGGAATATCGTTCCAGAATATCGGAGTCAGCACATAACGCACGCGCGACTTAAAAGGGGAATGAAAAGCGATATGTTTCTATCTACAAGCCTTGGGAGGGGATATGGTGGAAGGGAACGTAGGGGAAGCGTTACTTCTAATTAACGGGAAAGCCGTAGTGTAAGCGTGAATCTCTGTAGGACTGTCTATGGCTCCCGTGATAATCACCCGACGACCGCAGACCCTGGCCTGTGATACACGTCATTACAAACAGAGTTGGAATAATTGGTTTTAGTAATGATGGGGCGAGTTATTCTGCTGTTCACGAAGTTCAAAGAACCAGTCTGGGGCCCGTTTAACTGCAAACACATGGTGGCAAACATCTGCAGCTGCGTACTGATGACCATATGTCCTGGAGACAGCACAGGGTGTTCTTTGGGATTTAAGATTGATTTCTTTGGGGCAAGAGGCTACTAAACACTGACGCACTCCCCCCCATCGCTTACAATACATTCAGAACACCCTCGTTTCCTTAGCTTTCACGTTCTACGTGAGAACTCAGGCTGACGCGGAGTCTCCGGGGAAAGCGCTGCTTCCTTGGGTCTCCTGATCACTCTCTGCTTTCTCCGGGATAAAGAAGCAGCATTTGGCCAAACTTACTCCATACCCAGCTCCACTCCCAACGCACCCAATGGTGTCTCTATTATCCCCACCCCTCACATTGCTAACCACACCCCTTGTATAACTAGCCCCACCTCTCTAAGCCACTCCCTCATATAAATACTCTCCCAACCACCTCATTCCTCCCA
Source organism: Spea bombifrons (assembly GCF_027358695.1). Taxonomy (NCBI): domain Eukaryota; kingdom Metazoa; phylum Chordata; class Amphibia; order Anura; family Pelobatidae; genus Spea; species Spea bombifrons. The sequence continues at coordinate 2,516,770 of NC_071090.1, forward strand.
CAACTTGGGTTTCTCTTTGGCCGATATGACTTCTTCCCAATCACATCTCCAGGATTTTACCCCTGCTGGCCTGTACGTATTCCCATGTCCTACTTTACCTACTTTAACCCCATGGAAGTCCCCACTAACTAACCCCTCCCCCCAACAACATATACCCAACATACATTAAAAAAAAAAAAATTATATATTTTCTGTTTACGTGATTGGCTGTAGCAGCGACGACATGGACGGTGCAGTCAGCTACAGTGATGACATAGGGCATTTTTTTTTTACCCATGACGTACCAGGTACATCGGTGGTCCCATTAGGTTTACTTTTTCCTATATACCGGCCCCTGGAAAGTGACACCAAGCCTGGCACATCAGTCAAATGACCAGCGGACTGTCCATTAGGGCCACTTTCTGATACCAGCAGTGTGAGGCCACCAGCTGTATACGTCGGATCATTATGGAGGGCACATTGTCAGCGCATAGATTAACTTAATGTATAGCCTATTATGAAACCGTAACCATATTGATGACATCATAACTGGGAAGCTGCTAGGTCTTGTGTCCCCGGTGTGACCCCAGTGCCTGGTCCCTAGTATTTTACGGCACCCTGGACAGGATATATGACATCCTTTGAAGATGCTCTGCATGCTTCACTGACTTTATGTCGGGGTCTGGGCAGGCTTCTAGATAACATTTAAAGAAGCCTGATAAGGATTTTCTAAATTCCCTTTCTGTGATTTATAGGACAGAAAGTTTGTTTAATTAGCCTTCCAGGAGAGTGAATTTATGCATGTTTTCTCTACAAAAAAAGAGAACCTTTAAGGGCACACAAAAAAAATGCAATATTTAGGAGCGGATGGGGGATGGGGCAGAGGTCTTATGTTTCAGTTTCCAGATGACTCCAAAAGTCCTATAAATTGATCTTATTGATCATAAATACCCCACCATTCAGTGTATAGAAAAATAAAGTGTATCTAGAGAACTGCGAAAAGAGGTGAGATTTCAAAATGAAAACTGGAAAGTGGTATTTCCCACACGATCCCTGAAAACAAAATTCCGTCTGATTGAGCGGAACAACTGGCCAGATGTTTGGAATCCCATCAGCAGACAACCTCTCCTGGTTCCAATTACTTTGAAAACTATCCTTTGCCCCCTCTTTTCTCGGTGGCATTTAACAAAAGACATGTGTTTTCATCTGATCTTAGTAAGAATTCTAGAGTTTAAAACCCAAGCAAAGTGAGTGTGTTACATTAACACACACTGACACAATCTAACACCATCGACAGAGTGCGTCGTACGCAAACGGAGAAAAAAAGTGACTCGGACACCTCACTGCCTATTAAATTATTAGAGAACGGACTTTGAAGAGAAACCTGGGGTCTTCATGCCTTCAACTGGGTTCCTACAAGAAAAGGAAAGTAACCCCGATGAGTCAAACTTTACCGATCTGTGATTACCGAGTGGGGTCTTAAGTCAAAGCTGCCACATTTTCTTTGGCCAGCGTGATGTAAAAATCACAGAAACTTTCACGACCTCGGAATTTTCACCACTTTGGGCCCAATAAAAGTTAGCACCTTTGATTAATTTGGAGGACCTCAGAGCCCTTGAGGGGAGAGCGATGTATCGCAAAAGAAGAGAGACACCCTTGGAAGCAGAGCCGAGTTCTTCAGCCTGAGTGCTAGGAACATGTGTTTTTAACCAGCTGACGTTGCTGGGGGTTCTTTGGAATGCCGGTGTATCATATGACCGGTCCTATAGGATTCCTAAAATTCACATATTAACTATATATAGTAAGAATGTCTACCCTAACTGCTAACATGGGGTAAAGAAACTCAGAAGGGCAAGGTCTCCTTCTCCTCCATCTTTCCAAGAATAAAGAGCCTTGAGCACCTACTAGCATCGTCTCACGTCTATGAGTGCTGCATGTAGACTACTCTGTTCTACCAAATAAACCCATCTTAGAAGACTCGGTCTTGATTGCTCTTTGGTCACGGAAACGTTTAGATATTTAAGACAAACGAATATCTAACACTCAGATTCTCAACACGTCTGAGGTCTACAGCTAGAAACCAACAAGAAGCCTCTTGAAGCAAAACAAAAGACTATGGTGGTCAACGGCTTAATACCCTGCCCTACCCCCCGGTTGGGAGCATCTCGAGTTTCAGCTCGCTTGAGCCATTACAGAGGAAACATCTCCATCAACATATCAGACGGATCCCGTCCACAAGAGCCGCCCAAAGTGCGGGCAAATTTCTTCTGCATGAGGAACCCAACAACCTCAGATGTATGTTTGGGGTCCACTTGAGGTCCCCAATCCCAAGATGAGTCCAGACATGGCTCATTTCTGCCATAACCACAAAAACTGATGAGGTCGATGAAGGCTGAAACGTACATCTGGGGTTGTTTTTTCCGCATTAGTTCTGATACGCCAAATACTAAGAAATAAAAAGGCGTTAAAATAAATCACGGTAATTTACCCATTTTTTCCCCTCGTTTTGGAGAAGTCGTTGACTTTATACATTAGTAACATCTGAAGAGCGTGGGGTGTCTTTTAGCCAAAATAGCAGAATAAGAGGAACTTATTGAGCGTCTTGAAAAAAAAAAAAGCCCACAATTGTAGATGAGGCTCTAAAGGGCAGCCGACGCAGCTCGCAAACGTATTCTCTATCTGGATTAGCCTCTACCACCTCTGTTGGAAAGCCATACCACCTATCCACCGTCCTCTTCTAAAGTAGGTTTACTTCCATTAGAAAGTATCAGATGAACTTTTATGGCCAACAGGATCTACTGCACACCAACAGGCAACAATTCAGTATTGTTAGGGATATTAATGAGACAAAATAGGCAAAACCAATATTCTATCACATACGCAAAATAATGACGCTATTAATTATTGCAGAACCACAATATTAATACAAAGAGATACCCTATATTTTATCTCCGATCCTAAATCCTTTCAGATCGCGCCAAAAATTATAATTCAAATGAGATATATTATATCACCACGATAGTCAATCAAAAATATCATTTATTGGAAAAACACCATTTATAAAATATCTATGTAAGTCATGCAGTGCATAATATAACACAGAAAAATAATCTAAACAAAATTAATCAAATCCAAAATACAGTATATTATCGTTGAGTAATCAAATATGAATTATTACTTTATGGGTCTAACACATACAAAATGCAACACCTTATATAACGGCATTTATCAAACCAATTAATTTCCACTCCATTCAGCAACCAAAATAATAATAATCAGGGAGGTAATAAAAGATCATTATCTCTCTATATATTAGTTTTACTAATACGACAATTAAAAATAATTTAATAATGTCTAAAGAGTATCAGCGGAATTTCTAATAGATGCAAATAATGTCAAACTTCAGTTACAGGTAAAAATACCTTTTACATTATTTTCATTTTCACGGGTTATAAGCTGCAGTCTCACAAGCCGTCATATACAATAATGCCATATACTATAATGTCATATACAATAACGTCATATACAATAATGCCATATACCATATTGTCATATACAATAACGTCATATACAATAATGCCATATACTGTACCGTCATATACAATAATGCCATATACTATAACGTCATACACAATAACGTCATATACAATAATGCCATATACTATAATGTCATATACAATAACGTCATATACTATAACGTCATATACAATAACCTCATATAGAATAATGTCATATACTATAACGTCATATACTATAATGCCACATACTATAATGCCACATACTATAATGTCATATACTATAACGTCATATACAATAATGTCATATACTATAACGTCATATACTATAATGCCACATACTATAATGCCACATACTATAATGTCATATACAATAACGTCATATACTATAATGTCATATACAATAACGTCATATACAATAACCTCATATAGAATAATGTCATATACTATAACATCATATACAATAATGTCATATACTATAACGTCATATACTATAATGCCATATACTATAATGTAATATACAATAACGTCATATACTATAATGTCATATACAATAACGTCATATACTATAATGCCATATACTATAATGTCATATACAATAACATCATATATAATAATGCCATATACTATTTCCCAGAAAAAAGGAATTCTATATTGAAGAAGACAAAATTCACCTCTATTGAGAATAATAAAACCATTATATTTACCACCACGTGTTGCTGTGGTCCAACTGGTCCTTGGAGATATCAATCAAGAAGAAGAACAACTTTCTTAAAGTTAAATGTTAGAAACTCAAAGTAATTCTAAGAGTAAAATATGGTGCCAGGATCTTGTGATGTTCCAAAATTCCAATTCTCTGGGGTAAATTTGTATCGGTGAATTAGTGAGTCCCTAAATTATTTAAAACATAAGCTTTTAAAGACCGGGCTTATTATCATATTCTCCACCTATTGATTGGGATTCTCCAATCAGAACGGTTGGTTTTACCCATTATATATTAGGACTTCTTAGTAGATTTACACCGTTATATTTTCTTAATTTACCTCTAAGAGACGCTCTGGTCTAAGAAATAACTTCAGACCATTACATATACGCTTGGAATTTATCCTTTATCTCTAGACATTACCTCCTAGGTAGTAAATCAGTTTTGGGGGTCTTACAACATATCCCCCCATTTACATTCCTAGAGATATGCAGCTTCTACTCCTTAACTTTCTCATGGAAGATAAGACTAATTAGGTAATATAATCTGAAGCTGCTATATTCATAAACGCTTCTTTGTTCTCAATTATAGAGAGAACAAAGACAGAAAAAAAAATATATGATTAAGGAAAACAAAACGGTTCTGACTCTATTTTGTGCTCATATAAAATACACAAATATGGAATACCTGTTTTCCACACAGGAGTGATGGGAGTGATAAAGGGCCATTGGAACACAGGAGTGATGGGAGTGATAAAGGGCCATTGGAACACAGGAGTGATGGGAGTGATAAAGGGCCATTGGAACACAGGAGTGATGGGAGTGATAAAGGGTCATTGGAACACAGGAGTGATGGGAGTGATAAAGGGCCTCTGTGCGCCTATGAAGAGATTCCATTAAAAATCAGCCGTTTCCAGCTAGAATAGTCATTTACAACATTAACCCTGTCTGCGCTGGATTTCTGACCCATTTCATGTTATTTTAATGGACAAAATCTGCTTTTCTTTCAAAACCAAGCACATTTCTAAGTGACCCCAAACTTTTGAATGGTAGTGAATATACTAGAGAGCCGCATCCCTCCTTCAGAGATCCAGTCCTGCTCACTACTTGGCATTATCTGTGAGCAGACAGCGATTTATCATTGTTTGTTGGTTAATCTTGTTATGTTATGAGAGGGTGGTAGATAAGTAGAACAACCTGCCAGCAGAAGTAGAAGAAGTTATTGGTATTAAACACGCATGGGATAGACATACGGCTCCTGAATCTAAGACGAGACCAACGATTCAGCAGGAGAAACGGGCGATTAGACAGGGGCCGGATGGGGCCGATCTGCCAGAAGGTTCAATGTTTCTAGTGGATGGACACACATAAAAAGTCGCTCATCAACTCTCACACCCAAAGCCGTCCATTACGTTTCCCATTGATCTGCTTTGGCTGTTGCTCTCCCCTCCGTCTCCTGCAACAAATCATTCTCTCCTTTGCAGTTTTTTTGCTTCTGCATTTATAATAATATAATAATAATATAATATAATAATATAATAATATAATATAATGATATAATAATATAATATGCCTTCAACTAAAGACACGACACAAAAAAGAGTTTATTGAGCAACGAGACCAGCGATCAGCCTGGAGTCGCAACGATAATCATCAACAAAATAACAGGAAAAAAATGTGGGCAGAGTCCTCGTCTAAAGGCAAAAACACTCAATTTGTTAAATATTTATCTATGTCGACAAAAGGTTAACGCAGGATTTCATAGAAGGACGGACATGAGAAGTGCATTCTGTCTGCTACCTAACGGAACAGTCCCGCTACCCCTTATGAATACATAATAAATCTTAGCTACACAATGACAGAACTGTGAATTGCCCGATACATAATATCCTACACAATAACCAGGAATCTGGATCTTCATTAACTCTTCATGATCTTCTTAACCCTAGAGTGACCTAGCCCACCAGTAATGCCTCAGGATCCCCTTAACCCTAAAGTGACCTGACCCAACAGTGACTCTTCATGACCCCTTTAACCCTACAATGACCTAGTCAATGGGTGCCTTTTACACAATGCCAATTTGTTTTAACCCACGACTGCTCACATCTGGGCGAACATTCAGGATCTGGGATCTGCGGATACCACTTTGTCTCAATGGATGAAATCATGCATTTAGTTTATCAACCAGATTAAAACCGCTGCATGAAACTAGTAATAAAAGATGTATTAACCGTAAAAAAAATTCTACTTCTGTGTATCAACAAATAGCAAAACTATTTCTCATAATAATAATAATCATAATAATAATAAACATTTACTGTTTCAATAAAGTATCAATTTCTTGTACCTTATGCAATTTCTAGCTGTATTATCCAATACTTCCACCACTGGCACCAAATCAGTTAACTTTTTTTCACAATCTCCTGAAGGCAAGAAAAAGGCAAAATGATTGGTGGGGTTTTACCAAAAATCACTATATCTCACTGTACTATTCTGTTACAATATTATAAAAAAATAAATTATTAATAACAAATTCCATTTAAAACGCAAATAATGACTTTTAAACATTATTCAACTGAAAAAGTGATTATCCTACAACTACAGGATCGACACCTTCTGTATTATTGCCATATTTTCAGGTTTTAAGCTGCAGTTCTCATGAACCGTTACATGCAATAAAAAGAATATTTTCCCCAAAAGGGATCCTTTTATTGTTATTGTTGAAGAAGCCAAAATTCACCCTTTATTTAAAAACATAAAGATTCAGTTATATTTACCACCTCTTGTTGCTGGTGTCCAACTGGTCGATGAGGAATTCAGGAATTCGGTGGAAAGGGTTAAGTGGCAATAAATGGCAAAAAGTAAAAAAATTGCGGTAAAGATTCAATTCGCCAGCAGAAAATTGTAATTATGAAGAATTATGAAGCTCTCTTTACGTAAACTTTTAAAGGCAAACCTTATCTCCACAATTCACTCCCGTGGATTAAAACCCTCCAATCAGAATAATAGGTGTTACTTATTATAATGAGGAGCTAAATAATGTAATTTAGCAAATTCCGACAACTTTTCCATTATTTACAGATGAGAGGAGCCCTTGTCTAATTTTAGTTATTGGCCAACGAGCCAACCTCGCTGAGGTTCTTCATCGAACTCCATTTGATTGACTCCATTTTTTTTGTAGCCCACCGCAACCCACCACAACCCTCTATATTCATGCTTATACACACTTAAACATACACATCTATACTGACACACACATTCATGCTCATACACATTAATGCTCATACACACTTAAACATACACATCTATACTGACACACACATTCATGCTCATACACATTAATGCTCATACACACTTAAACATACACATCTATACTGACACACACATTCATGCTCACACACATTCGTGCTCATACACACTTACACATACACATCTATACTGACGCACTCATTCATGCTCACACACATTCGTGCTCATACACACTTACACATACACATCTATACTTACACACACATTCATGCTCATTCACATTCATGCTCATACACACTTACACATACACATCTATACTTACACACACATTCATGCTCATTCACATTCATGCTCATACACACTAACACAAACACATCTATACTGACACACACATTCATGCTCATTCACATTCATGCTCATACACACTTACACATCTATACTGACGCACTCATGCATGCTCACACACATTCGTGCTCATACACACTTACACATACACATCTATACTGACACATTCATGCTCACACACATTCGTGCTCATACACACTTACACATACACATCTATACTGACACATTCATGCTCACACACATTCGTGCTCATACACACTTACACATCTATACTGACACACACATTCGTGCTCATACACACTTACACATCTATACGGGGACACACTCGCTCGCTCCTTCCCTCATTTACCCCCTTACCTCACCTGCAGCTTTCTCTTTGGTTCTTTGCACAAAGAGCTGCCTCGCTTTGATCACCGTAATAAACGTTATTGTGATGATAATATGTGACTCCTGGTTCCGGTCACGATAGTGTTAAGTATAAGTATATAGATAGTCATATAACAAGTTACGTAGCATTAAGTAGTCAACAAAAACAGTACAGACAGCTGCCAATAAGAGATAAGGGCGCCGGCGAGGCCAGTGGACAGGATGATGGCGCATGTTCTTGTTTACATGTCCCCAAATATTGGACCGAGCCACTAGCGCCACGACTATTCGACAGAAGCAATGATGAGATAACCCCGAGTGACGTCAGCTATCTGCCAGCACGGGAGATGACAAACACCTCCTGAAGAGTATATAAGACCGAGACCCTGCACAGCCAAAGCTGGAGCCTCTCCTGCGGTGCCGGAACGCGCGTACGGGCAGCCCAGCGTCCGAGGACGAGCGGCTCCTCGAAAAGACTGCTTCGGGGGTCCCCAGTCCACGCTCGGTGATTTGTATTTCGTATCCTCGCCGATTGGGCAGAACAATCACAGAACGCTGTACTTCTCCCTCCTCGGGCCAATCCAAGATTGTCCCCAAAGGGCCGGTCCAACCTCGGAATTGCCCCCCCCCTGGCCAGCTTGCTCCTGATTGGTTATATCTTAATATTTGGACCTCAATAGTTTTCTAACACAAACTTATTGTCATAACTTGAAGAGCAACAAACGTTATCTGGAAAGTAACCGTCCGTCCCGTCTCCTGTGAAACGCTCCCGGGAGTAGAGGGAGCCGCGCTCTGCTACCGCTTTACGCATTCTTTTGTCTGAGCTCACGAAGCAACTTAAAATGTTTCATAAAGCGCCTTCATATTCCGCAGCGCTGTACAATCAGTAAAAAGGACATAACAAGTAGTATATGACATCATTTGACTTACAAAAACAACAGGTAGGGGGGCCCTGCTGAAACAAGATTCAGGAGCCATATGCCTATCCCATGCAAGTTTAAATTCCCTCTACCACTTCTGCTGGGAGGCTGTTCCACTTATCTACCACCCTCTTAGTAAAATGGAGGGGGGGACATAGGCTCACGGCAAGTGGAGTACTTGAGGGGGCTCAATATTGCTAAATTCCACTCCCTTTGTACTGCTCTACACTGCCAGCAGGTGCTGCTGTCCAGAACCAGCCCTTCAAGTGAGTGACGACAGATGGCAAGACTCTGAAATTATGAAGATATCTGACATTTCTGTTTTTTCCAGCAAATACACTTTTTTTTATTTTGTTGTATTCCTGTATTTATTAAATATCTGTAAACTAAACTAAAGTCTGTTAACGAACATAATAAACGTTAATAAGTATCCTACAACAATACTAAATACATTGATAACACTAAACGTGCCCTGGCTGAGAGGCCTGTGCTGTCAGGATGCTGCATTTCGGGGTATTTAAGGAATCTATTACCCCCAGCCTGACCCAGAAACTGACAATAAACTACAACTCCCAGAATTCCAGTGGTTAGGGAGCGTCTGCAATTTTTACCTCTTATACAAAAAGCAGCTGCGCTGATTTATTCACTAGTTAATACCAGAGATGTCTGTGCTGGGTTTTAGGGGTTAAATTAAGAGAAACTGCCCCAGTGTGAGTGGCGTGTGATTGCTGGCAGGGCGCAGCTGGGTTTTGGGCCTGGTCTCCAGAAGCAGTTCTTTGCAGACGGTCCCTGAGGCTGGAGTCTGGAGCAATGAACTGCCATGGGGTGGACCCCCTGCTAGACCTGTAAGTGGGAGCCCAGGGGTGGGTGGTATACAAACAGAGCTGTGGGCCCTGGGGGCAGGAGGGAGAGCCAGAATCCCCACCCCCCTGGGTACAGCCCTGGGTGAGGACGGAGAAGGAGGACGGTCCTTCCTTTGTTTGTAAACAATCTCATAGAAACTGCGGAGCGCGTAGGGGCAGAACCTGTGTGCCCTGTCACGGGGTATTTGTGCAACCGAGTGGGGCATTTAAAGGAAGAATAATGGTTTTTATTTACCCTGTTTGATTTATAAAGCCGTTTTCTGCTGTTTCTATACACATTTTTGAGGCTGCACAACCCCGACTCCTTATCACGCTGCCTGTCGTAAACAATAAAATGGCTTGGTCTTAATCACCCGACCCTGACTAATAAACGTCTATAGGGGAACAGACTTCATTAGCATTGCCATAAAGCTACCTATTGTGTAATACACCCAAACAACCTCTAGATTGTAAGCTCTTTAGAGCAGGGCCCTCCTCTCCTGTTGTCTCTGTAGGTCAAATTGTTATGTTATATACTACCTGTTATGTGCTGTTTACCCATTGTACAGCGCTACGGAATTTGATGGTGCTATATAAAACAATAAATAATAATAATAAAGCGTCAGCTCAGTGTGGGGTTTGAGCCGGGAAAGTCATCCAAAATATCACATGACTGACAGCAATGGCGGCTCCAGGTCTGCAGATAAAGGGAGTTTATTGGGGAAAAATGAGATACAACCAGGCTTTTGCCCCCCCCATTACTGTATACAGCGCTGGGGGCTATATTACTGTATACAGCGCTGGGGTTATATTACTGTATACAGCGCTGGGGGTTATATTACTGTATACAGCGCTGGGGGTTATATTACTGTATACAGCACTGAGGGTTGATAATGTATACAGCGCTGGGGGTTATATTACTGTATACAGCGCTGGGTAGCTATAGGTAATCCCGTAGATGTGTAAATGCCCCCCGCTATAACATCTGTGTCCCCCCCGGGGCTGTTAATGTCTCTTTCTCCTCCTAGCTGCCTGCTTTGTATGACTAGAGATATTTCGCGGTACGAGTCGGACGTCGGGCCTCTCCCGCCAAACTTAAAAGACAAGATCATAAAACTTCTAAGCCTGCAGGGTCATATCACCGACTCCAACATCAGTCAGGTAACAGGCGTGTTTAACGTGTATGTATGTTTACCGAGAGGGTAGTGGATGCATGGGACAGCCTTCCAGAACATATTAATAATAAAGCAAAAGTCGGGATCTACGTGTGTCGGAGCTTTTTGGTCCGTCTGTATTCTTGTGACCCGGGGGCAGTAACTCTTCAGATCTCCCCCAGGTTCTGCATCCCTCGGTGAGGAAGCTTGACCTGCGCGACTGTGACGTGTCTGACAGCGCCCTGCGGGTGATATCCCGGTGCAAGCAGCTCAAAAAGATTAATTTAGGTTCCTGCAAAGGGGAAGAAAGGACGTCTATTACATCAGAAGGTGGGGCGGTCCGTTTGTCGATGGGGGGGCTACACCAAAACTCCTTCATCACGCTATTAACCCCTTTCGCGTCTCAATGCGGTGGCCGTTCTATAAAGTATAGTCAGATCTCTCGTTTCTCTTCGTATCCCAGGTATCCAAACCCTGGCTGTCTCGTGCTCTGACCTCTTGGAAGTCTCTCTAAAGCGATGCTGCAACCTGAGCGATGCCGGGGTCCTGGCTCTTGCCCTGAATTGCCCCCTTCTGCAGATCGTTAATTTAGGCGGCTGCTCGGCCATCACCGACCAATCTCTGCGGGCGCTGGGTCGCCATTGCGCCCGCCTGCACAGCGTGGACTTCTCTGCGACGCGGGTATGTGTATACCCCCCCCACAACCAGGGCCGGTCCGGGTGTTTCCACTATTGCCCCATGTTGTCCGAGACAATCCTTCTATCGGTCACCGTGTGCCGGCATCACTTGGTTAGGGTCTTGTAATGTTACCCTCTCGGTGACGTTGAGCTGATGTTCCTACAGTTATTTCCGTTGCACGTTTCATCCGTAGGTCACAGACGATGGGGTCCTTGCACTAGTGAGCGGCAGATGCTCCCAGACTTTAAAGGTATGGAGTCCCACCAGCAGTTCCTCCAACCTCCCAGATACCCAACCGTGCAGAGCATATCTACCCGGGGCAGACGCCGGTGGTTCGGAAGACAAGGACCTCGCTTAGAGTATTGGGGTGGGGGACAGTTCTGGGGACCCCGTTTCGGGAAGGATATTGACATGTTGGAGAGAGTTCAGAGGAGGGCGACTGAAATGAGGAAAGGGTTAAAAATGATCCGGAAGGACTAAACCTTCCTAATATGTCCGGCTGGAGAGGAGAGAGAGGTGGGATGGGAGAGACATTGAAATACATAAAGGACAGGAGGATCAGAGACTGAGATGGAATTTAAGGAAGTTTTACTTTACTGAGAGGGTGGTAGATAAGTGGAACAGCCTCCCAGCAGAAGTGGAAGAGGCTAATACAGTGAGGGTATTAAACATGCATGGGAAATAGGCATATGGCCAAGGACTAAGGCTGCTGAAACATGTCCTGTCCGGTAGTACCGCGTCTAACTTTATACATTGTTTCCGACGCCTTGTTGAGCGCATCCACATCATTCGAAGTGTTTTCGGTAGCCGATATCTCGTTTATCTTTATTTTTCTCTTCCGAGAAAGACGAGACGGTCTGACCTTCCAAATTATCTTCTCGTCCTTGAGCGAGTTATATGTGGCTTCTGGTGTTTCGCGTAAACATTCCGACTTGAGTTGATTCGTCTATAATTGAATTGTATTTTCTTTCGTTGCTGTGGGGCAGGAGGGGTATAAATACCATGAGATAGATTATTACTAAGGACCATCGCCGTTCGGTTTGACTCGGTCGGCCGCAGGACATCACGCCAACTCTTTTATCTGGGAACTTCTCCAAGGAGATTGGATCAAAAGAAGAAGCAACTTGGCTGGACTTTGTGCACTATTTTTTTTTTAAATGTATATATTTTGCCGTAAGTAGAGGTGTCAATAATTGATTTCCATACCAAATATTTGTCACCAACAGGAAATCCACATGGATCGCTGCGTGATGTTGACCGATGAAGCCGTGGAGGCCGTCCTCACCTGCTGTCCGCACGTATATATCCTCCTGTTCCACGGCTGCCCCCTGGTCACAGGTCCGTCACGTCTTACCACTTTTAACGCAACAAAGTGTCGGAGAAAGCAGGCAGGGTGCTGGGTTGTATAGCCGGGGGCATTCGTAGAAGGAAGAGGGAGGAGGTTCGGCCACTTTACAGATAGCTGGTCAGACCTCGCCAGAGTATTGGGGGACAGTTCCGAAGACCCCCATCTCCAAAAGGATATAATGGAGAGAGATCAGAGGAGACCGCTAAAATGGCGAGTAGTCTGCAGGATAAAAATGATAAGGAAAGACTAAAGGATGGGAAAGATCTGGACAAAAGCTGGTGGCTTTTAAAATTATCCGGGCTGGGGGCTCTTCTTGGGCAATTGGTTTTTATGAAGGGATCTGGACAGTTTCCAGATACTTGAGGATGGGTGAGGATCTAACATTTAGAAGATGTTCTACGAAACCAACCCTGTACCTTAGAAGGGGTTAATCCTTACATCTTCTACCTGTTCAAGAGGAAGTGCTTTGATGATACCCGGCACTCATATATCACAAGTATATATATATATATATATATATAGAGAGAGAGAGAGAGAGGCCATAATCTAAAACTAGAGAATCAGAGGCTTAGATGGAATGAAGCTTTGACTTTATGAAGAGGGTGGGAGACCAGCCACCCAGCAGTGGTGGTATTCATATAACAGGAGATAGATAAAGCAATGGTTTAATGTAGACCCTTTACATTTAAATGCCATTATATGCAATGAGATAACACATTTTGCAGAATACCCCCCATATGCATTTGCCCCTTTCCCAGGAGATGAGTTCGGCCGGACGTATCTACTCTCCCCCTGTCGGTGCCAGCACTGGTTCGGGGGACGCTGCGGGCGAAGGTCTGCATGCGCGGCAAAACTTCCCATTGGTGTCAAAGGGGGTGCTTTGACAATCAGTGGCAACAAATGTTGGACCTCAGAGGAGGAGGACAGCTGCTGCAGCAGGGCTGCAACTTCTGAAGACCGCATATTAGAGTACTCACAGGGGATTGGGGGGTCTCGGGGGCATTAGACTGTCCCTTTAATGATGTACCTTACAGCGTGAGATTTTACACATAGGTGGTTATTTGTTGACATTTTCTGGGTTTGCATTGGAAAGAGCCAGGCTGTCTCCCACTAACGCAGCCTCTCGGGCGTTCTCCGCGACGCTCTGTTATTATGTCTCTAACGAATATTTTCACGTGGGAATCAAGGTCAAGAAGAGAGTATTTTAGCCTGAGAACCCCCCCCCCCCAAATAATAAACATTCTTTCTTTCCTGAACAACCATGATAAATATATCTTTAGCGGTTTAACCAAAATCTGCTAATTTGAAAATGTTCCACCTGGTTAAGATGCAAAGGGTCTAATGGAGATCTAGTGGATTCAAGCATATATATATATATATATTACCATTCAAGAGTTTGGGGTCACTTAGAAATTTCCTTGTTTTTGAAAGAAAAGGCACATTTTTCTCCAGTAAAAGAACATGAAAAGGATCAGAAATCCAGCGCAGACGGGGTTAATGTTAAATGATTATTGTAGCTGGAAACCGCTGATTTTTTATGGAATCTCTTCATAGACGTACAGAGGCCCTTTATCACTCCCATCACTCCTGTGTTCCAATGGCCCTTTATCACTCCCATCACTCCTGTGTTCCAATGGCCCTTTATCACTCCCATCACTCCTGTGTTCCAATGGCCCTTTATCACTCCCATCACTCCTGTGTTCCAATGGCCCTTTATCACTCCCATCACTCCTGTGTCCCAATGGCCCTTTATCACTCCCATCACTCCTGTGTTCCAATGGCCCTTTATCACTCCCATCACTCCTGTGTCCCAATGGCCCTTTATCACTCCCATCACTCCTGTGTTCCAATGGCTCTTTATCACTCCCATCACTCCTGTGTTCCAATGGCACGTTGTGTTTGCTGA
This sequence comes from Spea bombifrons, assembly GCF_027358695.1. Classification (NCBI taxonomy): domain Eukaryota; kingdom Metazoa; phylum Chordata; class Amphibia; order Anura; family Pelobatidae; genus Spea; species Spea bombifrons. The sequence continues at coordinate 2,531,774 of NC_071090.1, forward strand.
TCCAAGTTGAAGGCTAATTGAGCATCAGAAAATCCTTTTACAATTATGTTCCAGCCAGAAATTTCCTAGTTTTCCATGAAAGCAGCTGAGTGACCCCAAACCTTTTTTAACGTCCGTATATATATATATATATATATAATGTGTGCGCGTGTATTATGTGTATGTATTGGAGCAGCCCTCTTAACCAGCAGTTCTTCTGAAAGGTTTAATAGCCTCGGTTTCCTTTTGAAAATAAGAGAAACGGATATAACTCGAGCATCCTGAGGGGAAACGGAGTCTTTGGTACCTTTTAAAGGACCGGCCTAGAACCAGATGTAAAGTTACATAAACTTTTAGCACCTCAGAGGAAATCCATTCCATCTGAAGAAGAGATCTCTGAGGTCTTCAAAGGTTATGTAACTTTACATCTGTTGCTATGTTGACCTATTAAAAGCCACGGCTCTTTTTTTCCTGTTGTAAATAGCGCCACCTGCTGTCTAATGTATGAAGTTCATTTTACATTGTTTAACACATAGAAACCTGCAGGCAGATCGGCCCCATCCGGCCCCCGTCTAGTCATCCGTTTCTCCTGCTGTAAAGACTCAAACCTTAATCAGTCGTTGGTCTCGTCTTAGATTCAGGAGTCGTATGTCTATCCCATGCATGTTTAATCCCCTCACTGTATTACCCTCTACCACTTCTGCTGGGAGGCTGTTCCACTAATCTCATGTAAAACTCCCTTCCATTCCATCTAAGCCTCTGACCGTTTAGTTTCAAGTTACGGCCTCTTGTTCTGACGTTTCTCCTCGTTACTCGGTTCTTCTCACTCGAGTGTCTCTTCTCCAGATCGCTCACGAGAAGCCTTGGAGCAGTTGGTTGGACCAAACCAAATAAAGCAAGTTACCTGGACAGTTTACTAATCTTCCGATTCCTCCTTTTATTGTTATATTGGTTCGATCCGGTGTCACTGAGAATAATAACAACCGCTTATATGTTATGTAAAGTAAAATGCAATAGAATTTTGGGTCCATTTTTGGAATATTTCACTTCTGTGTCAAAATAAATTAAAAATGTGGACTATATAAACTGCTTTGTGCTGTAGAATATGGACTAGCCTTATTGGCAATAAATTCACGTTTCAGTTATTATAAAGGTGGCTTCTTAGTGTGAATATTTCTGCTGGAATGGTGTGGCTGAGGGTGCTGGGATTGGAGAGCCGGAGATGTCATGAAAGATTTTTATTAGTATCTATAAAGCCACAAAGACACAACTGCAGCCATCTTTGTTCAATTGAACTCCCTCCGCCGGGGGGGGTGGGGTCGTTCAGGGTTCGTATCTCCATACGGCAGTAGAGGTCAGTCCGTAGTTTTCTTGCCGGGCCGTCTCGGGTAGGTCATACTGGGCCAGTTTGCGCAACTGTTTTTGGATGGGGTGACCCACAAAATGAGGTCTCCCCGGGTCCCCGATGAGAACTTGAGTCCCGTGCTTGTCGATGCAGCGTCTCAGCCACCGGTGGAGGAGATCCGCCAGCGGCTCGTCGTAAAACATGTCGCCCAGGACAATGAGGGTCCAGTTTTCTGCCTCCCGCTCCATAATACTTTCTCCGCTGAAGGCCAGAGGCGTCACGTGGTTCAGCTCACAGTTAAGGCTGAAAGCCGCTCCGGCAACTGGACGATACGTAATAATCAGAATATATATAATAACTATAATATATTAATTTTAAATTAATTTAGAATATTATAATAATAAAATAAATAATAAATTATATTATAATTATGTCAAATATTACCCTAAAATATTTTAAAATATGTAAAAAATACTAAAATCCCTAAACAATGAGGTCACGATAACAAATTTTATTTATTTTTTTGAAGGGAAACCATAAAGTGTATGAATTAATGTGATATTGTGGTCTTGCTCAACCTAGAAAGCTTAGATATGACTGATGAACAGAACGTATAACCACTTTTAAAGGGACACTCCAGCCATCATATGCACTGTAATGCCCCTCTCTATAGCTTGATGACATCATCTTAAAGTAAAAATCAGCATGATGCAACAGGAAGGGAAGCCAGGGGGTAAAAAAAACCTTTTAAGCCGGACTAACCTTTACATTGAGAAACAGAACCATTACACATATAACTGTTTAATTCTATATATATTTTAACTAAATTGAGATACCCCCCCTGGAATTTGGGTCCTACTGAAGCTCTCAATACTCTCAGGCAAATAAAAGAAACTGGCTGAGGACTAAGACCTAATTTACAGTGCAGATAACGTAAATATAAGGATTATTAACGGAGCCTGTGAAGTCCAACTGACGTTATTAGATAAAAACCCAAATCTTTTCGGTGGCTGAACAGTCATGCAATGCCTTTGGTACTGAACTGGTTAACGAGCACCGATAGAGAGAAATTTGCCATCTCGTAACGGACGTTATTCGATATATATGTGTAAGGATGTCCAAAATCATCAAAAATATCAAAATATCCCATTCTTAAAAATAAATAAATAAATAATAATAATAATAAAAAAATATATATATATATAAAAATAGACAAAACCCAAATCTTGGCTGAGCAGTCATGTAATAATGCCTTTGGTACTGAACTGGTTAACGAGCACAGATAGAAAGAAATTTGCCGTCTCGTACGCTTTATAACGTACCGGATCATACAGGTTTTTGCTGGTTCTTAACGCAGGGTGCAATAAATTCATTTTCCGCACCCTCTGTGGGTAAAAAGTTAGAACAACCCCCCCACACACACACACAAACACACACACTTAGAATGGAAAACAAACAGGTTTAGTTGGCAGCGGCTGCGTTCCGAGATGTCGGCCGGCGGCTTGGGGGTCGAGCTGCAATGCTCCGTCTGCCTGAGCGTTTACACGGACCCGGTTACCCTGAGCTGCGGCCATAACTTCTGCCTGCTCTGTATCAGCGAGCACTGGGACAATCAGAAGCACCGGGAATACTCCTGCCCCGAATGCAGAGAGAGGTTCAAGAGGAGACCCGAGCTCCGACGAAACCTGAGGCTCTGCAGCATAGCGGAGCACTTTGTATCCGCATCGCCACGGCAACCGGACAACGCAATCCTCTGCGCTTACTGTAAGTCGCCCGTACCGGCCGTAAAAACGATCCCGCCGGCCGATACCCAGCCCAGGGTAAGGAGCAGATCGGTCGATCAGGTCCCCGCTAAACCGGGGAGCGGAAAATGCTCCGTCCACAAGGAGCTGGTAGAGTATTCCTGCTCCAGGTACGCCGCCTGCAGCTGCGTCTACTGCCGGCTGGACAGAGAGCAGAAGTGACGCCAGAACGCGGTCCTCAACGAGGAAAGAGAGCAAGACCGTGTGAAAAACGATTAAAAAGGAGAGGAGAAAAGGGAAGGAAAAGATGAGGAGCGGGGAAATGGGACGGACAAAGGAAGCTGCGGAGAAGACAATCCTGGAGAAGGTGAGGACCGTCATCTAATAAACTGGGAGAAGGAGCAGCGAGGAGCAGCGAGGAGCAGCATGGATCTACTAATCTACTATGTACCCTGTGGAGACCGGACATTCCGGGGATGGAGATAATGAGGTCATCGGCTGGGTCCGTGACCACTCAAGGTTTATTCTTAATGACCTGACACGTGAATTTGTTTTGGACGTGGAGCCGGATGGCTGATTCGCTCCGGATCATTGGGTTTGTGCGGAGTGGAATAGAAATCCTTGCCAGGGGAAACAAAGTACCTCGGGGGGGGGGGCTTTGAGGGGTAGAAAGAGGGTCTATATTTAAAGCTATAGCATTGACCAAAGTGGATCAGTGGTTAACAGCCCTCGAAAGGGTAACTACGACATCTTGTTACAATAATTACAATTAATAAAGCTTCCTGTTTTGAAGATGATTCGTTTAAAAGCTGAGATCTGTGGCAGCCTGTGGCAAATCCAGCACTAACTAATCAACTTCTTATCTGCCTGAATCAGCAATCACCAACTTAACAACAAGGTAGAGGTAATGGGGAGGAATAATCATGCTGCTCCCATGGTGTATATAGATATAATGTATATATAATGTATATATATGTATAATATGGTAAAATAAAGGTCATTAATCATTCGTGAATCAAGATGTCTCTCGTTAGATGGTTTTATTTAAAGGGACACTCCGTACGATAGCAGAGTGACCCCCTTAAAGTGTATGGAGGGATTCAGTAGACCTCCCCCCCCCGCATACATTTGCCCCGTTTCCCTGCCCCCAGGTCCTGGGCTCGCAGGAGATGTTTTCTATCTCAGTGAGATTTGGAACTGCAGCTTCTCCTAAAGGCAAGTGGGGCGATTACACGTAATGATTGGTGGATTGCAGTAATCTCATTTAAAAAAAAAAAAAGAACTGTACCTGGATCGATGTCATTGGCTAGAACGTAAGAGGCTCCGCCCATTCCAGCAGCAATAGCGGCCGCTCCACAGCCGCTCCCGAGATCTAGAACGCGTCGGCTCCGGACAATGTCTGGATTATCCAAAATGTACCTGAGACAAATGAGACGTAACGGTTTCCAGATCATAATTTGGGGTTAAACAATACGTCATGCTGTGAAAACGCTATCTGATTGGTTATTGCTTTATGCGGCACCATCATATTCCGTATATTTACTAAAATCCATCACTTTTTCCCGTCTCAGCCCCTGGACCCCTGAACATCCCAAGCTGACAGGTAACCCCATTACCGCATTAACCTGATAGATGTTATTCCGCGGGAGGACCCTAGAGGGCGCTAAAGTAAGTCAGTTCTGCGGTCTTACCTGGCTAGTGCCTGGCCCCCGGGCCAGTAGATGGCCCAGTAAGGTTCTCCATAAGGCCAGAGCTCGGGCCTGACGTGCCAGTACCGGCAGCGGGGAGTGAGCAGGCGCAGGCGGATCTCCGGGGTCAGGTGCTCGCTCACCGCCTCGGTGTTGTGCAGTATGAAGTCCCGCAGGCAGGTGGCGCTGCTGCGCATGCGGGCGGCGGAGGGAGCGGGCCGACCGGTGACTGACCGCAGCAGGTTCCGGCAGAGAGACAGCATGTCGCCGGGACTAACCCTCACACTGTGCGACGCAACAGGAAGTCCTTCCGCCGGCTGCCCCAGCTCGCACTATTTGTTCCTGGCAAGTTTCTATCACTACTTAAAGTGAACTGCAACTCCCATCAGCTCAGCCAGATGGGCCCAGAAGTGCAAAACAGCTGGAGTGACAGAAATAAAGAAATCATTAGTTTGATTATTGTAAAAATGCAATAACATTAACACCCCCATTATAAATCCCTCTTTCCACCTCTGATACCCCCTCTTTTCTTTTGCTGGGTATGAGGGTATCACAGGGTTCTACAGCTATAAAAGCCCTAATAATGTGACTCTGGAGCTGCAGCTTCTCCCTAAGGTAACTCATACATTGTGTGCCATTTTCAACGAGGTATTCTCAACTGACCTACCGGCCGTTGGACTCCCGTGTCTCACCTTCCTGGAGACTTAAGCTTCTGTCCTTCAACTTCCTTATGTTGTTTTTTGACCAAGTTATTTCCTGATGAAATCATCAGAATGAGGAATCAGCAGCTATAGAAATAAAACATACCTCCTCGATATTGTAAGCTTGCGAGCCGGGCTCTCTCCACCGAATGTGTGGGTTTGTCTTACTCTGTCAATTCTCGTCTTGTCAGACCCCTTAAATATATGTATTGTATTAAGCGTATTGTATTAAGCGCTGAGTAGATCGTTGGCGCTATAAAAATAATATATACTAATAATAATTATCCATTGTGGAGATGCTCGTGTAGTTCTGTATTTTGGCCACTAGATGTCGCTACAGCTCTGCACATGGTATATTCGGACGCTAATTCTTTCCTCGCATTCCGGAGGACTTCTCTATAGTCTTTGTTATGGGAGAGGATTACGTGACGGACACTTTCCCAGCATGCCCTGCACTACAGACTGTTTGCTTTGGTATGAATGGCCACTTAAAGGGACCCTCCAGCCATTTTATACAGAGGATAGCTGCGTCGTCCCTTTATATGTTCGTCTCACATGCCCCCTGAAAACGCACGGAGGAGTTGTGAAGAATCCAGTTGCCCTTTTGCTTGCCCCTCAGCTCCGTTACCGCCAGTGAGCTCTAGTACTGGCACTGCGAACGCTGCAGGCAGGGGTCTGTTGCGCATGCCCATTGATTCCAATGAGAGTGCTTTCCTGACACTGATTGGCTGCTTCATTCTTAGCATAAGAGGCTCGGGGTGACCACACCTTACCTTTCTCTGGGGAGGGAAAACTAACGAAATGTACTCCGCAGTGTATATTTCACTCTCGTTAGACCAGATAAATCTACGTTGCCCTTTAAATCTTTTTAACACACCTATCGGTGTGATGTCACTGCTCAATTCTGTGGCATTATGATGTCACGCCTTGGGTTTACCCATCCAAAGCTGATGTCTAAGTCAGGACTTTGTTGATCAGATCAGGCCTGATGCCAGCTGGGTCACTTTACCCGCTGTGGACTTCAATACCAATCCACCCCCTCCACTGACTACAATTCCCATAATGCATAGCAACCCAAATCTCTCCCAGGAGACGTGCCCATCTACTCTAAGTACAGATAGCAGAATGAGGTCAAACGGCTTAAGAAGCAATAAAAGGATTTGCTGAAATGATAAGATGGCATGGAATCCTCGTACACGAAACGCGGCCGCGCATGCACAGAGCACAACAACACACACTTCAGATAACAAAGCCACGAGCCGGCATCCAAAATACCGCAAATTCCACCCCAGGGCAAGACACGCGCTGGCCACGTGGGCAGACGTTAAAGTATTTTGGTATTCACCCCGAGGCATTACTAGTTGCCCCTGGCCCTAACCCATTAATGGTGAACTTCAAGGGTTAAATGTATCGGCGCTATTAAAAAAAAATGGTGAACGATCCCAGGGAGGTGGCGCGCATGACATCATAACGCCATAAGGGAGCTCATCTCCTGCCCAGCAACTGGCTGGGGAGTGGGGTAAAGGGGCAAATATATATAGGGGGCTTCTGCAGATTGTAAGGGGGCATCATGAAAATTTAAAGGGACCACCGAACTGTTATATCCATTAAAGTGCACATTTTGGCATCTCCAAGTAAGAAGTGATGTCATCGCTGACAATGTTATGTCACAGCTACATTTAGCTTGGAGGGAGTGGGGCGGAATACTGGCTGCAGACAGTGGCCCCTGGTGGGGATGTCCCAGGGGGGTGGTATGAGAAAGGCCCTACTATGAAGCCCCCTGTACTATAGGGGTCACAGGGTCATATTATGGTGGCCAGATGGTGCTTTTAGCGAGCCCCGCTTATCAATAATGCATATTTCTGCAGTGATGATGTCATCCTCCATGCGCGATAAAACGTATATGTATAATATATAATCAGATATACCATACGCAGCAGGCCGGACTGGGACTTTAAGGCCGGCAGCCGCCTGATGATGTAAGCGAAGCAGACGGCGGCACCAGGAACGGTTGGGGGGGGCGGCTGGCGTTTGCCTGATAACCATCTAAATAATAACAAAACTAATATTATTATTATTATTATTATTATTACAGAATATAAAGAAACCTCGACATTTTTAAAATGTTTTTATTTAGGTTTGTGAATCTGTAGGGCGAGGATGATGGGAGTTGTAGCCCCGGGGTCAATCTCGTGACTGACAGACAATGATTTGACGCGCGTTCACAGGGAAACCGTGCGCGCGGAGATTCAGCGTCCGCGCGGCCTGCCAGAGGCGGGGTCAGGGTGCATGCGGGGCCGCGGAAGGTGGGGTTATAGCATCCGCGCGCCCGAAGTAGGGGGGTTATTGAGGGATCTGTCGTCACATATGGGTGGGATAATACTGCTGTCGCATACGCGGAGGGCGGTCCCAAGCTATAGGCTCGTCCTCTTTGGGCTGGGTTATGCGGCTCCTGTGACCGCGGAGGGCGGGATTAGGCGGCACTCCCGGCTGCAGTGGGCGGTGTCAGGGTGTACGCGCGGCCGCGGTGTGTGGTGCTTGCGCTTTCTGCTCACTTCAGGTGATCCCGAGGCCGGTATGGAGACCCCGCGGGGCCGCTGCTCCTTTTGCTGACCGTCTCCCGGGTGTCCGTCCGGCTGCCGCCAGGATGAGCTGTTCCCCCGCCTCTGGCTCGGCGCCTCCGCCGTGCCGCCTGGCCCATTACTTCGTGGTCTGCGGGACGGACGCGGATAGCGGGCTGGAGCCTGACGAGCTGGCCGGTGAGAGAAGGGAGAGCCCTGGGGAGGATGCATCTTCTAACCGGGGGGGGCTGCTGTTGTACTGTGTGGGCCCCTGGGGTATATGGGGCAGCAGGGGTGATAGGGGGTCATGTTACTGGGGTTATTGGGGTGCAGTGATAGGGGCTGGGGGGGGTCATGTCGCTTGGGGTATTGGGGTGCTGTTACCAGGGTTCATGTTGCTGTGGGTATTGGGGCATATGGGTAACAGGGGTCTGTTACTGGGGGTATTGGGCTGCTCTGAAAATAGGGGCTATTGGAGTCCTGTCAGTGGGGGGTACTGGGGTCCTGTCAGTGGGGGGGTACTGGGGTCCTGTTAGTGGGGGGTATTGGTTTGTTTTGCTGGAATGCTGCATGTATCCCGGGGTTCTGCCCCGGCAGGGGTATTAGGTTATGGAGCTGCGCTGGCGTTTGAGTGGTTTGGGGTGTCGGGGATTTGCCCCTCCGCTGGCGTTGGGGTTCAGTCTGTTGTATCTCTATGATGAATCATGTGTGCGCACACGCGTGTAACTTCACATGTTACCATCATGCATTCCGCTAGTAGAGGAATAAAGTCATCGGCCGCCGTTAGACTAACACGGAATCATCCAAAATACGTGAGAAAACCCGGGAATAATTTAAATATAACGGGATCGTCGCCGTGGAGACCGAGGGTTAAAATATTTTTTTTATTTTAATTTCTCAAAAATAACAAAGAATATGGAAAAAATTTGTATTTGTTAAATTGATTAATTCCACCGGTAACGTAATATTTAGATCCTTAAAGTACCCGAGTGTCCTTAATCCGACAGGAATGACCGTCGCCTTTTAGGCAGTTCGTATGGTTTTATGTCCTGTCCCGCTGTATTAGCCTCTACCGCTTCTGCTGGGAGGCTGTTCCATTTATCCCTGCTGTGTGATGTGCTGTTTCTGTTTTATGGACCCATTGTACAACGCTGCGGAGTATGGTGGTGCTATATGAATACATAAAGAACTGTGTACTCTTCTGCTCGGATTCGCAGCCTCTGTGGTGTTGAAACAGTTAAGCGAATATATGTTGTTAACCCCGTGTTGACTAATACATTAAAGCCCCTGGTTTAAAGAAGAGACCTTAGTGCCTCTTCTGCAAAGGCTGATGTATCCAGGATTAAGGCAGGCAATGGGTTAAATTAGTGGTTTTCTATCAGATCGGCCCCATTCGGCCCCCGTCTAGTCGTTTCTCAAACCTTAATCAGTCGTTGGTCTCGTCTTAGATTCAGGAGCCGTATGTCTATCCCGTGCATGTTTAATACCCGTACTGTATTACCCTCTACCACTTCTGCTGGGAGGCTGTTCCACATATCTACCACTCAGTAAAAGAGCCACAGTCTCCTGCATTTAATAGGATGAGTCTCAGCATCTGTTAGCGGTCCGGTGTGAATGGATTGACACAGTCGTATGAATGGCCCCCCGAACCTGTTAATTGTGAATAAAAGGCAATTAGCGCAGCTGTGTAATTTATGTTAAATAAGTCAGAGGTCTTTGTGGTGGGAGTGGTGGGAGTGATGCTCCTGAGCGCTGTGGGAGTGATGAGAGTGGTGGGAGTGATGCTCCTGAGCGCTGTGGGAGTGATGAGGGTGGTGGGAGTGATGCTCCTGAGCGCTGTGGGAGTGGTGAGGGTGGTGGGAGTGATGCTCCTGAGCGCTGTGGGAGTGATGAGAGTGGTGGGAGTGATGCTCCTGAGCGCTGTGGGAGTGATGAGAGTGGTGGGAGTGATGCTCTTGAGCGCTGTGGGAGTGATGAGGGTGGTGGGAGTGATGCTCCTGAGCGCTGTGTGTTTGAGGCTTGTGTTGTTAAGCGTTTATTTCCAGCTGCCAGCGAAGAGAGCTTTCCCTGCAGCGATATCAGACCGCCGTCTGCGTGGAATTATTGGAATGTGTGCCTGGAACAGCGTGCGAAAAAGCAAGGCAGCCGTACTGATGAGAGGGAATGGATGGACGTTTTAGTTTACTAATAGGGTGATAGATAAGTGGAGCAGCCTCCCAGCAGAAGTGGTAGAGGGTAATACAGTGAGGGTATTAAACATGCATAGGATAGACATACGGCTCCTGAATCTAAGACAGGACTGACGACTGATGTCTCTAGGCGTCGGAAGACGATGCAGCGGGGTCCGTGTTTGGGGGGGGGGGCGCATACGCAGTCACCGGGCGAGCATCATACGTTCATCGAGCCGCAGCCTGCTGAGTCCTTGCTTCTGGCCGTCGTGTCCTTGGAATGAGGGGCTGTTTTGTTTGTGGTTCTCATCTCCCCGGTTGAAGACTGTCTGGTGGGGGGGGCACGGTGCGGTACTAAAGACGTTTAAAAAAAACTGAGGAAACACAAATGTTAATGATAAACGCAAAAAACAAAGCGAATATGTTTAATAATTATATATATAATATGTATAATGATGATATTGGGTATAATTATATAACAGGTGTAATAAGTATATAGGATATAATAATTATACATAATATGGGGTATAATTATATATAATAATCCTATAATATATATATTGTGTATATAATGTAAATATCGGGTATAATAGTTATAATTATATATAATATTGTGTAATGTAATATAATTCTATATTATGCGTAGTAATAATAATTAGCGGGATAATTCCTCATGATAGGAGGGTCGGCTTTTTTTTTTTTACTAATTTCCCTGGAATTTTACTCCGTTTTCCTGCATAACTCGCATTCCGTTTTCAGCCAGGCACTGAGGAGTTAATGGATCTGCGTTGGGTGTTGCTCGCCCCGTTTAGGAGACCCGTGGCGCTTTCTTCCCGGCCCGCTTGATCAGAGGTTTAATTCTAGAGTCCTGCACCGGTTAAAGCGCACGTTTAGAGATTGCAAAACGCGAGGAGCAGCCGATTGGGTATAACCCCCGCCGCTGGCTGGCGCTTCTCTGCCAGTACTGATGTAGCGGTGCCTGGAAAGCAGGCAAAACAGATTTTCATAGCAAAAATATTTAAACTTCAGGGAAAATGCAATAATGGTTAGTTAGCAGTTGTAGTTTTTGGGTGACTCGTGGCTTTTTTTTTCCAGGGGCACCAAAACCTATAAGCTGCCAGCAGATCAGCCCGTCGTATGCCTATCCGGGTCTTATTGTGTTAGCCTCTACCACCTCCACTGGGAGTCTTTTCCTTTTATCTACTACCCTCTAAGTAAAGTTTAGGGTCCCTATTCTAATAGAATCAAGGAAACTGAAAGACAGAGTTGATGTTAGGTTGACGTTCCCTTGTGTATATAAAGAGTGTAAGCTCCACGGCCCAGTATCAGGAAGGCCAGGGGAGACTGGCTGTGGGATTAGGGTGGAGCTGTGCACGGCCGCCCCGCTGCCGCCGCCGTCTCACAGTCCAAAGATCCATGAATCACCTTTGTGCTTTGCTTTGGACGTCAGGCGGAATCCAACCTTCTACAAAATAAACAGAATAAACCAAATAAACAGCCCCCCCCTCCTGTTTACTTAGGACGGAAAACAACCTCTCCCCTCCGTCCATCGTCACCCCCCCCACATCCACCATTTGGCCGGCGTATTTATAATCCTTGTATATCGCCACCATATTCTGTGGCGTTGTACATCATTGAGCGATTCTGGTGCAAAGTACGATCTGTGGGGCAATCAGGATCGCTCTGTTGGTTTCCACGGCGACCACTGTGCGTTTAGAGCTTCTGCCGCAGACGCGTGCTTTAAAGCGGTGGCTTATTTTCAGTTATGATGTCATAATAATGATATCATCAACATTTTAGGCAAGCTGGTGCTTTTTGGGGGTGGTAGCTAAGCGTCGCTGCATCCCAGCAGAAGTGGTAGACGCCAGATGGTTCTGCTGTCTCGTTACGGTTACCGGCCGATTTCCCCGGATTCCTTAACAAGACTTTTCAATGAAACGTCACGGGAACAGCTGTTCAAACAGCGAGCACGGCTGCCACACTCGTGTTACATTGGCCCCATCCGGCCCCCGTCTAGTCGCCCGTTTCTCCTGCTGTAAAGACTCAAACCTTAATCAGTCGTTGGTCTCGTCTTAGATTCAGGAGCCGTATGTCTATCCCATGCATGTTTACGTTCCCTCGCTGTATTACCCTCTACCACCTCTGCTGGGAGGCTGTTCCGCCTGCTCTGTAAAGTAAAAATAAATAAATCCCCCTGCAGTTTATCCATTATCTTCTAACCCCCCACCAGATTAACCCTGCAGAGATTTTCAGTCTCTTCCCTCCTTCCCCTCCACCTGGACCCCGGGCTGACGGGCCCCGCTTGACTTTGTTTGCCCCCTCTTTGTTATGAAGGAGTGTGATGAATGAGCGCGGGTCGGCGCTTCACAATGAGACGGCTGGCGATAAAGGGCACCGGCCGCGCCGGCCTCACAAATTTACCATCTGTTTCTAGAAGCAGATGTGTAGGAAGAGACTGTTGGCGCGTACGGGAGTACAAAAGAATCCCGCGCACAGGCAGAGGCGGTACCAGGCCCTTATAAAAACCTGGAGCCGGAACCGAGATGCTCTGCGGGCTTCCTATACCCAGGGACCCCGAATCCCACACGTTCGCTGCCTAATCCGCCCCGTCCGGTCAGTGCATTTTTAGACTATAAAGACCTTAATCAGTCATTGGTCTCGTTGGTCTATCCCATGCATGTTTAAGTCCCCTCACTGTATTACCCTCTACCACTTCTGCTGGGAAGCTGTTCCATTTATCTACCTCTGAGTAAAGTAAAATTTCCTTCCATTCCATTTAAGCTTCTGATTCTGTAGTGTTAGATTATTGCAGTGTTTATATATATATTATATTATATATATGGAAACAATGTCACAAGCGTTCTATACATTCATCTGTTTCCAGGAGGGGAAAAAAAACTTGTTATGAAATAATATAAAAAATAATCCACATACGATATTTGTTATTCTGTGCACTAGCGGTCACTCAGAGGTTTTCATGGAAAACAAAGAGTTTCTGGCTGTAACATAATTACAAAGGGTTTCTAACGATCAGTTAGCCTTTTAAAGTTGGATCAGCGAACACAACGTGCCTCTGGAACACGGGAGTGATAAAGGGCCATTGGAACACGGGAGTGATGGGAGTGATAAAGGGCCATTGGGACACGGGAGTGATGGGAGTGATAAAGGGATATTGGAACACAGGAGTGATGGGAGTGATAAAGGGCCATTGGAACACAGGAGTGATGGGAGTGATAAAGGGCCATTGGAACACAGGAGTGATGGGAGTGATAAAGGGCCGTTGGAACACAGGAGTGATGGGAGTGATAAAGGGCCGTTGGAACACAGGAGTGATGGGAGTGATAAAGGGCCGTTGGAACACAGGAGTGATGGGAGTGATAAAGGGCCGTTGGAACACAGGAGTGATGGGAGTGGCTGATAAACCCTGAGAGTTGATGTTTGGAGGAGGATCGCGTTTAGCAGCTGTGTGGATGGTATGTGAGCGGCGTGTGTCGGCTTGTTGGTGATGAGACTCACGTTTGCTCTTTGTGGCTTCAGACGGCGGGGCAGACGGACTCCGAAACAAATCAAACCCACAATTACAAAACCCCCAGGAATAAACTGTACGGAAATAATAGAAATTCTGCTCAGAGCAGCAGACAGGTTTATATGTTTTATGCACCTATCATATAGACACAGAGCGCGCCGGCAGATCGGCCCCATCCGGCCCCCGTCTAGTCACCCGTTTCTCTTGCTCTAAAGACTCCTTAATCAGTCGTTGGCCTTGTCTTAGATTCAGGAGCCGTATGTCGATCCCATGTAAGTTTAAGTCCCCGCCTGTCAATCAGTGACTAAGGGTTAGTTTTGGACGTTAAAGGCCGGCGTGTCCCGTATCTGACGGGATAATATATCGTTATTCCCCCCCCGGATCTTTTACCTTTTTGCAGTGACAGCCCCCAAGGTCACGTCGATCTCCCCTCTTATTAGTATTGACGTTCAGTTAATGTTCCATTAATGTAGAGGCGGCTGTCTGTCCGTCAGCGTCTGTCCGTCAGCGCGTCCTGTGGGACGATATCTGACAGCAGCTGGGGTCCGAGCTGTGGCAATAACCCCCCCCCCCAGCCATTATATATTAATATAAATAATCATTGGAATCCATTGGGTTTTATTTTTTTGATCGCGGTAAAGTCTGTTCTGATTGAATGACTTCAGTGTGTGTGTGTGCGTGGACAGTGAGTGTGTGCGTGGACAGTGAGTGTGTGCGTGGACAGTGAGTGTGTGCGTGGACAGTGAGTGTGTGTGTGTATCGCAGAAAGACACCACAGCTGTGCGGAGTCTCGAGTGCGCGTATCGTTTCTCAGTTCCCCAATTTGTAAACGCATGAGCAGCTTGTTTCACGGCCACCCTTCCTTTCCGAAACTACCTGTCCGTCGGGGCCGCAGGAACAACACGTTTATGTTTGATTCCGCCGTTTAATAATAGATCTGACACCAGATGTATCGAAACACAGAACCTGCCGGCCCCCGTCGGCCCTTCTAGTCCTCCTTCTACTCCTAAAGACTAAACCAGTCGTTGGTCTCGTCTTAGATTCAGGAGCCGTATGTCTATCCCATGCATGTTTAATCCCCTCACCGTATTACCCTCTACCACTTCTGCTGGAAGGCTGTTCCACTTATCCAACACCCTCTCAGTAAAGCATTCAAGCCTCTGAGCCTTTAGTTTTAGATTATGGCCTCTTATTATCCCAACATTTCTTGGTTACCGAGGGAAGGGGGAGGAATCCACCCCTCTGCGGGTCTCTAAGGGTTAATGCGAGGGGCCGTGACTTTATACCTCCTTTCTCCCAGCGTTTTCTCTGAACGATGCATAACATGCTTAAAATAACCCTGACTCACGTGTCATTGTGTTTCATCATGAATTATTCAGCTTCCCTGCAGTAAAGTTACCCGCGTTTGCGCAAGATCATCGAAAAAGGGGAATATCGCAATCCTACCCACCAATACCCCCCCCCATTAAAGGGACAGCTTACCGGCAGCCTCCTGACGCAGCCAATCAGTGGCACAGAGAGCTCCCATTTAAATCAATGGAAGCCGTTCAGACAGGTAGCTGGGGGAGGGGGGGGGCTAATGTGTATGGGGGGGTTCTGCAAATTTAAAGGGCCTGCGCAGCTATTATATGCCTTAAAGGGCCCCTTTAATTTCCTTCCCTTCTCCGGGTATATTTAATAAGCACGCGGTGTGATCAGCTGTTGGCCGCGGGCCAGCCGGCAGCTATAATAAGAATCTTACGCCGTCGGATCTATATTTACTCCGGAGATAACGCGTTATTTATACGCAGGGTCGGGGTGCGCGTTTGGTCGCATTATTCACATAGTTTGGCGTTTTTCCTGCGTTCGCAGATAACCCGTCCGCGTTTTGGGGGCCGATTCGGGCCGTTACAGAATTTTCACGCTATAAAATTGAAGTTGTGATGGGATTGTTTGCGCGCTGGCAGGAAATAGTTCTGTTTTATTGCCGATGATGACGAGCAGGTTTGGGTGTTAAGCGTCGCTTTTTACATTTAGCGGAATGAAGCCGTTTCCCCTTCAGGGTGCGATAACTCGCTCGTCACGCGTGCGTCCCAAATACTACATGGGAATAATATCCAAGATAAAGTCATATCGGCTACATGTATACTGCTTCCCTTCTTCTCCGCTATGACATCATCATCATCGTCTGACATTTAAATATGGAGCTCTGAGCTGCCTAAAGGTTGCCGGGGAGTCTGTGCCTTCTGAAAAACAAGAGACGGATCCAGAGGCCGGGGGCTCACACTTACACAACTAGACGCTCACACTAACACAACGAGACACACTAACACACACATCCAGACACACTCACACTAACACAACTAGACACACTAACACATCCAGACACACTCACACTAACACAACTAGACACTAACACATAGACGCACAGATATTCGCACTAACACCCAGACACTAACACAAACAAAACACACGACACACTAGCGCATAGGTACACAGACATTCTCACTAACACACAGACGCCAACACAACGAGACATTCAGTGCTCACACACACCCAGACGCTCATGCTCACACACAGATGCTAGCACAAGGGCGCACAGACACTCACACTAACATAACGGACACTTAAACTAACGCACATTCACACAGACGCTCGCACTTACCCGGACACGCGGGAATAAATCC
This sequence comes from Spea bombifrons, assembly GCF_027358695.1. Lineage (NCBI taxonomy): Eukaryota > Metazoa > Chordata > Amphibia > Anura > Pelobatidae > Spea > Spea bombifrons. The sequence continues at coordinate 2,548,150 of NC_071090.1, forward strand.
CCGTTAGGGGAGGATAAAGTGTTGCATTAACGGAAAAGGCTCTGACTCCTTTGAGTCAGGTGAGTAATGCTTGACTTTTGCTTGCGAAAGGCGAGGTGAAGCAGGAAAGCATTGATTATTAATTACAAATACCCTGGGTTTATTCTTATGTTTTTTATGATTGTTGTTTTTATTTTAAGCGTTCTCTCTGTGTCTCTGGATATTTATCATACATGACTCGGGTTCTCTGTTTCCTGACCCCTCGTCCGGGGGGCCCGACCGTTTTTTTTTCTTTTTCTTCACCCGTCCCCTTTTTTGTTTATATAGTTTTGTGCCAGTGGCTTGACGCAGACCGACATGGCAGAAGCCACGACTCAGGTAACGGGGGCCCGAGCGCCCAAAGCACCCCCCACCCCCCATCTGGGCACCCCCCCCCCAATCTCAAAGCCTTTATTTAATAATTCACTGCATGATTCTTCTTCTTCTTCTTCACTCAAATCTCCAGCTTGCTCACTTCTGCCCCGCCACCCGCTGTCTGGAGCCGAGCAGGACAGCCTGATGCCCTCCCGCCGTTCCCATTGAACGTTAGATTTTAACAACGAGAGGGTCTCAGGGTCTCCTAACTCTACCTTTTTTTATAAAATAAAAAGAAAAAACCTCTTGGTGGATTTGCATCTCATGTAGGTTTAAGGTCCTTCTTTCTATAAGAAGTCTGAAGATTAGTTGACGTCGGGTCATTAAATTATCAAAGGCCGAGGAAACTATACCGTTACTGGTAACAATGACACCGTGAACGATACATTGTATCTCAATTCATTGTATCGTTTTGATTCATTGAGGACGTTGAAGTTGCAGAACTTCTAGAGTTAGGGATATCTTGGAGATGAAGGGCCTCCTGAACTCAAACCTTGAAGGTGGGATCCATGTCTGAGATCCTCCTCAAGAAGATGAGGTCTTTTTTCCCCTCATCTGGAAGTTGTCTCCTCGCCCAACGTGGTGACACCTCCAGGACTCATTTTGCGTGCGGATAGGATTAGAAAAACGTGGGTTACTGTAGGTCATGAAATAATCCCCAGTGGACAGAACTCCAGGTCAGATCTAAGCAAAGGCAGGGGGTTCAAGAATTTGGGTCTCCAGGTGGGTCCTGATCAGACAGCAGATTATTCAGGTAGAGTTGGCAGGAGAGTTGCAGTTTCACCTCTCCCACTTCACTTTTCATTACGAAGGGCCATATTACCAAGTTCCTTCAGCGTGAAGGGCCGTGCTGGCCCTCTATAATTCAATGGCTGAAGAGATCTGGCCGGCCCAAGGACGCTCTACAGGCAGCAGAAGGGGCGCTGGGACAGGACCTTCCTAATGTATAGCGAAGTCCAGAGGTTGAAACCTTAACGCTCCTTTTAGCGAGTAGACCCCAGAGGTTCCACAAATATATCCCAAGACGTTTTGCTCCTTTACCCCCTCTCCTGCTCTTCTTGTGTTCCTGACCTCTTCTGAATGAAGCGATTGGGTGAGCGGTGGCTTTTATCCTGCCTCTGATTGGCAGATGTCGCTTTCAATCAGTTTTGGAACGGTTTCTCTTGCCTCTAATCTTCACGCCTAATTCGTTCTGTATCTCTTCTAAATCGGAATGCGGGTGTTTGTTGTAATTTCACTGAGAATTCACAATTATGATGTCAGCGGCTGCATTTAGCGAAGTAGGACATGTTTTGTAATAAAGTTCAGCGTAAGGGGCATTTACAGTCATTCATGTATTTTTGTGGGGTTTTTTTCCCCTCTTTCTCTCCATTCCGTTTTATCATGCCGGGGGGGCAGCCGTGTTCCCGTACCCCGTCCTCCTGCCAGCAGGCAACGAAGCGGATTTGCATGCCAACGGAATACAAAAGGACCTTATTAAAATATTTCATCGTAATCTTCACATATGATCAACTACACCACGGGGGGGGGGTGGATTTGGGTTACATTTTAGTTTTACTACATACATATTCCGCTAGATCAGACACTCAAATATTATTATATATATATCATTTTATTTTTTAGTTTTTTATGATAATTCTAAATTTATGCCTCTAATTTTAAAGCATTTCCCGGACGTTACGAACACCAATGTTTAATAAAGCAAGTTGATCTGGATCGTATATTTGACTTTATAGGCAGATAAAAAAAAAAAGACCATTTAAAGGACACATATAATTACGCACACCCGTAAATAAGTATGAAATGAGACATTTCGGCCCCTCCCAGGGACAGGTGAAGGCTCTCTACCTGGACGCCGGTGTCCGTGACGAGGCTCGGGGAAGCCATGGTCCCTTACGGGGCTTTAACCTCGGAGGACCCAACAAACGGACGCCTTAACCATTGATCTTTACATTTTTATTGTAGTTCCGCTTGGAAAACTCACAGATTCTTACTGATTCTGGTTTGAAACATAGATTAAGTCCCTTTTTTAAGTGCAGCGCAGGTACGCCGCGTTCGGTGGGCAACGTCTCGCTGGAACGTTTACTGGTTTTACTTAAAGGGTTAACGCTTCCGGTAAGAATCCGGTACCTTCTCGCTTGCCAGGGTTCGATTTGTCGGCTTTCTTGCAGGCGAAAACTTTGATCAGAGCCCGCTGAGACGGACGTTCAAATCCAAGGTGCTGGCGCATTATCCGCAGAATGTGGAGTGGAACCCGTTCGACCAGGACGCCGTGAACATGGTACGTAACGCCGAGCGCTACCGTCCCGTCGCACGACCGAGGGAAATGTCGGGGGTCTGATTGGTTAGTGAGATCGTTCCAGCCGTCCTAAGAAAGAAGGACCCTATTGGCTAAAGCATTATAATGGGTGGTTCTGAAAAAGGGGCCCCCAGACCTCCTTTAAAGGGACACTCCGGCCATCGTATCCATCATCGATATGATAGCTGCATGGTCCCTTTAAATTTGCATTGTCCCTTTTGCAAATGTACGGGGGGGTGGGTATTCTGCCGCATCCTCCGATATGCATTTGCCCCTTTTTGCCCACCCTCCAGCCATTTAACATGCGGTAGCCAAACACATCTACTTGCCTCTGGTGCTGGTTCGGGGAACGGTGGAGGTCTTCTCAAGCCCCCGTACCTAAGCATGGAAAGTGCTCTCATTGATTTTCAATGGGAACGTTTTCCTGCCAAAAAAAAAAAAAAAAACAGCCAATTGCATATTATGTCGGTTATATTGAGCACTTATTCTAGAAGGAAAGCGTTATATTTAATTTTTTTAAATATTTTTTTTACTAAACTTATCGGCCTCGCATGGAAAAAAAGGATTTTCCAAAGGTAGAAGAATTCGTGTTAAAATAATAAAATATAATTTAAAAAAATCTAAGTAATTATTTTGTTCCTAAATTTTTATAATTTTTTCATACGAACAATACAAGGGTATTTGGGTTCCGGTACGAATAAATGTAACCTTCATGGAACACGGAGGAATGTGATTCCAAAAATGAACGTTTTTGACACGGCCCAAATGCTGCTTAATGCAGCAGAAATAATGAGCTTAACGTTCCGTTTTAGATTAAATATTTCACCCCCCGGTAATTGTAATTTTTCTGAAATCAAATCTCTGGCTTCTTAGACAATTTCGTTTCCAGCTCTTGGGCCACGAGAAACGAATTTACGGCGGGAACCTTGGATTTCCCACAAAGCTTGAAGAACGTTAAAATGTTGCTTGGGAAATATATTTCTCCGCCATATAAAACATTTTATAATATTCTCAACTATAGATATGAATAGAAATCCCCGGCCCTTGACAAAAATAATTAAAAAAAAAATTTAATTATGTAATGTAATTAAAAATAATATTCTTATATTGGTACAATTTTTGGGGGGCTTTTTAGGAAAATAATGCAAATAAAATTACTTTTTTTTATATATATATATATTTTTAATGTTAATAGATATATAACAGTCATGTCTTTCTCAGACGTAAGGCCCGTTCTGCTTTAACACCCTTTATTTTTATTTATTTTTTTTTGTTTTTTTTCAGCTGTGCATGCCCAAGGGCTTGTCGTTCAGGACGCAAGCTGACAACCGGGACCCTCAGTTCCATTCGTTCATCATAACGAGGGAGGACGGCTCGCGCACGTACGGCTTCGTCCTCACTTTTTACGAGGAGGTCACGAGCAAGCAGATCTGCAGCGCCATGCAGACCCTGTATCACATGCACAACGCCGAGCAGTCCAACGGCGTCTACGCGTCGTCCTCGTGCAGCATGGACTCCTTGGCGAGCAGCGTCGACGACGCGGACGCCACCTCGCTGGCCAAGCTGCAGAGGTACAACTCGTACGACATAAGCAAGGACACGCTCTACGTCTCCAAGTGCGTCTGTCTCATCACCCCGCTGCCCTTCATGCAGCCCTGCAAGAAGTTCCTGACGCAGCTCTACAAGGCGGTGACGTCGCCGCAGCCTCCTCCGTTGCCCCTGGAAAGCTATATCCATAACGTGCTGTACGAGGTGCCCCTTCCGGCCCCCGGGAGGTCGCTGAGGTTTTACGGCGTGTACGAGCCCATTGTCTGCCAAAGGCCCGGCCCCGGCGAGTTGCCCCTTTCCGATTACCCCCTGCGCGAGGCTTTCGAGCTGCTGGGATTGGAGAACTTGGTGCAGCTTTTCACGTGCGTCCTCCTGGAGATGCAGATCCTGCTCTACTCTCAGGGTAAGCCTGGCTTCAAACTTTAAATTGCTCTCCCTTTAAATCCCGTTTTAAAGGATTACCTTAAGGAGAAGCTGCAGCTCCCCGCCTGCTCCATGCTGTGATGATTCTCGCCGCTGATTGGCTGCTTAGAGCAACCAATCAGTGGCAATAAAGCTCTACCAATGCAATGTCTTCATGATGCTGTCCCTTTAAACAAATTGTCCATCAAGGCCCTTTGAAGTTTATTTTATACTGGAGGGCCGCCCGAGGGGCCGGCAGCGTTCACGATAAAGCTGATGGCTTCCGTTCCCTATAAAACCTTTTTATCGCAGGCCGGCTTTACCGGAGCTTTTCTAGGGCAGCGATCATCCGAACGCGGCTTATAAACCCCGTAGCCGCTCTGTAAAGAGGGCGCGATGTGTCGGCGGTTCGGCTCTCCTGATATTTTATTTATGGACGAGGAAGTTAAGTAGCTTCAGATGTAGGCCACGGTGTACTCAAAAGTTAAGCAGCCGCGTTAACCCGTTGGGCGGTCAAAAAACATGTCGTCCTAAATATTAATCCACGTAACCGGCCGCAGCGCCCATACGCGAGCCAGAGATTATATTGTTGGTTTTTAGATTTTTGCATGTTTTTGTAAATGTATTTTTTCATTTTTTATTTATTTTTTCCTCCCTGTCCAGATTACCAGCGTCTGATGACCGTGGCGGAGGGCGTCACGTCTCTGCTTTTCCCGTTCCAGTGGCAGCACGTGTACGTCCCGATCCTGCCTGCCTCCCTCCTGCACTTCCTCGATGCCCCCGTTCCCTACCTGATGGGACTCCAGTCCAAAGAAGGGACGGATCGCTCCAAACTGGAGCTGCCGCAGGAGGTGAGTGATGTCGAGAAAGGTATAAGTTACAATGTAACGAATGTTGCAGGGAAGCTGAACACTTCACCTCCATAATACCACTTTGCATCACGAAGAGCCCTGGATAATGTATAGGTCAATCAGCGAGTCAACCCTGTATAGTGGAGTCTCCCTATATTACCCGAGAGATTTTGAGCCAGACCTGATCTCCCATGAAACGCTGACTTTAATCCGATGCATCTCCGTGAGCGCCGGCCGCCGGCGCTGAGCCGTCATCTGATAAAAGTGACTCATTGGCGCTCGTTGGCCGGGGTCCCAGGCGGCGGGGGAGAAGACGGCGGCAACTCATCTGATTTGTATTCCTCCGTGGATTTCAAAGCCTGACTCACAGCTTCTGAACGGTTTGCCGATAATTCGCTGCCGACCTTCTTTACGCTCGACTTCTACCCCCGACAAGGCTTAACCTGAAACATGTTGCAGCCGGGAGGTCCCTCCGTGGCCGTGCCGCTGTCTCTGATGAAGGGAACGTGTTTGGTGATATTCCTTCAGCGATGCCGTTGAGATCTGGAGATTTGGGAGAACCGTTTCCATATTTAATTTCTCGATCCAAATTTAACATTGTTAATCCGTCACAATTCGATGATACCGGGCGGCAGTAATCCCAACATGCCGGCTGTGATGTCTGATCTCCCGGACGTGAGAAACAATGTTACCGGTTGGAGAGTCGCTCGGAGGAACTCGCGGAAATTAAACGTTACCTTCCTTATTTTAGTCAAAGGGCCTCTCTTTTCTACTTCTGCAAGTGAAGGGCCTGGCTTGGAATATCGCCATTCTCTTCTGCCCTGACGAAGGCCGTTATGGCCAAAACCTGGGCTCAGTAAGCTTTGTTTTGGTTAAACAGCGTGCGCTCGGGGCGACGGCCCTGTCCTCGTACCGTATAACGGCTCTAAATATAAACCTTTGCAGTAGCGGAGATGCCTTCTAATCGTTATCTGTCTAGCCCGGGCCTGCGAGGGCCGCTAATCTCCTGCTACCGGCTTTAATCACCCGCTGCTTTTGAAGGGAGAAGCGAGATGTCGCCCCTGGGGCTTCCTCAACCCAAATCTCTCGCTCAGATGTGGTAATAAGCATGCGGTGTTGAAATTAAAAAGGCCTTTGAAAGCCGCTCGTGGCAGATAAGAGGACAGCTGCTGAGCGGAATATCCTAACGTTCCCAGTCACGTGTCTTATTCCTGTACGATAGGGGCAACCCTTCTCCACCAATCACCTTTTTCCTAACCATGCCATTAAAATATCTGATACCCCAAATGACCGTCTTGCCTCTTTTTTTTTTTTTTTTTTTTTTTTTTTTTCTTCTTTTTTTTTTTTCCCCCTGCCTGTCTCTCTTCTTCTTTTTTCTTTCTTTTATCTCTTTCTCCCCCCCTTTTCTCCCCCCCCTTTTTTTCCCCAATCTACCCCATATTGGAAGATATTTTGTGATCCGCCTCTAGCGCTAGAGGGTCCGGGAAGCAGCTCACGATGCCCTGCTTGGGCTGACAGCAGGATTCCGATACAGTCTACGCAGAGGGATCATGGGAAATTTAGGTGAAATTCCCCTAGCTGTGCGTTTTAAGTGGCACGGCTAGAAAATAATAAAAAAAAGTAATGATAAAATTTGGGAAGTAAATAAAAGACGTTTTTATTATGATGGTGACCACTTCTCTTTAAAAGGTTGCGCAATAAACAGTGTTGAAATCCGTCGGCATCTATACATTTTTCTTTGTACATGACACGCGGCTGTGTGAATCCGTATTTTCTTCTTGTTGTTTGGGATTTGTCTTCTCCGGTTCACGTTTCTGTGCTGTCTTTCTTTTAGATCTTTCTCACGTTGATAATGATAATGTTACGCATTTTATTTTTTTCTCTTTTCAGGCCAACCTGTGCTTCGTGGACATCGATAACCACTTTATTGAGCTCCCTGAGGAATTCCCGCAGTTCCCCAACAAATTGGAGTTCATCCAGGAAATCTCCGAGGTTCTCCTCCAGTATGGAATCCCCCCCGAGGGCAACCTGCACTGCAGCGAGAGCGCCACCAAGCTGAAGAGCCTCGTATTGGATGACCTGGTCAACGACAAGAAGAACGGCAACATCTCCAGCAATAACATCAACATGTACGAGCTTCTTAAGGGGAACGAGACCATCGCCCGCCTCCAGGCCCTCACCAAGAGGACGGGAATAACGGTGGAGAAGATCACCCTCAGCCCGCCTCCGGTGGACACGGAGGAGGAACAGAGGCTGCAGTGCGCAGAAAACGAACTCAAGGATTATAAGCTGAACGTTCAGGTGCGGGAAGTCTTCGCCAACCGCTTTACCCAGATGTTCGCCGATTACGAAGCGTTCGTCATCCAGGCCGCCCATGACATGGAGTCGTGGCTCACGAACCGGGAACAGATGCAGAACTTTGACAAAGTAAGAACAAACAAACAAAATAAAAACATAAAAAAACCTAAGCTGGTTACCCTATACTGGGTAGAACCGTTACACAGGGTATTCTTGTGGTTACAATTTTAAAAGAAATCATAAATGTCAGCGGGTTTGGTTATTATTTGGGAGTGAAAGATATTTTTTTATGTGTTTCTTTGGTCTTTATAATGCAGAGGAGCCTAAACTCTGTTATTCTATTTTGTTATTTCTTTCCCTCTTGCCCTCTTTCTTCATTCCTTTCTCTGGCGCTTTCCCCCTTTTTCCTTTCCTTTCTCTGGTGCTTTCCCTCTTTCTTCTTTTTCTTTCTCTGGCGCTTTCCCTCTTTCTTCTTTTTCTTTCTCTGGCGCTTTCCCTCTTTCTTCTTTTTCTTTCTCTGGCGCTCTCCCTCTTTCTTTTTTTTCTTTCTCTGGTGCTTTCCCTCTTTCTTCATTCCTTTCTCTGTGGGCTTTTCTCTTTTTCAAAACAAGAATATAAGAAGCAACAAAAACACCTAGTTCTTTAAAAAGGACATAAGTAGAAATAAAATAAACATTTAAAAATAGGCAACCTTCCTGCTTATTTCTTGGGCAATAGTCTAAGACGAAGAGACCAACGGCTGATTAAGGTTTGAGTCTTTACGGCAGGAAAAACAGGCGACCAAACGGGGGCCGAACGGGGCTGGCATAATGATGATACATTTGAATGATTGCAGCTGTTTTTAGAAGACGAGAAACACCGATTTTGTGTATATTTGTCTTTTTTCTCTCTACAGGCTTCTTTCCTGTCTGACCAGCCCGAGCCGTACCTCCCGTTCCTCTCCCGCTTCATAGAAACCCAGATGTTCGCCACCTTTATAGATAATAAGATCATGTCGCTGTGGGAGGAGAAGGAGCCCCTGCTGCGCGTCTTCGACTCCAGGATTGAGAAGATGAGACTGTATAACGTGAGGGCCCCCGCCATCCGCACGTCTATCTACCAGAAATGCTCCACCTTGAAGGAGGCCGGTACGTGTCCGATCGCGCGTTACTTTCCTGATTACATCCTAACTCGCTGGCGTCCCACATAAGGTCTCAGCCCAGGATCACAAGTCCCAGCATCCAAAACTCTTGCAGTCTGAGCAGGTCGGCGTTCCCCTCTGAAGGCAGATCAGACCCCGTCGGCCCATCTCCTCGCCCCTTTATGTAAAGTCCCGTCTTAGATTCAGGAGCCGTATGTCTGTCCCATGCATGTTTAATACTCTCGCTGTATCACCCTCTACCACTTCTGACGGGAGGCTGTTCCACTTATATACCATCTTCTCAGAAAAGCAACTCCTTCCATTCCATCTAATCCTCCGAACCTCTAGTTTTAGGTTATGGCTTCTTCTTCTAACATTTCTCCTCGTTAAGATAATCGCACCAGCCCACCGCCACAAAAGAGGTAATCGTGTGTTTCCATGGTAATGACTTTGCGAGCTGGGTCGTGCTTCACGGCTTAACGCTGTTTAAATAAAAACTTATTTTAAATTGTGATTCTCTCCGTTTTCAGAGATGGGTTTGGCGTTGAAGCCCCGTGGGCTGAAGGGGAGACTCGCGTGCACTTAAACGTTACTCAGTATCAGTTTGTTTCTTTTCTTAAAGGCGCAGCTCTTTTGCTGTCGGCTTCCAGCCTGCGCGGCGCCGCGTCATCAATCCTTCTGTCCTCCCGTGTCCGGGGATCACGCTTTCTTACCGTATTACTATTGTTTGGTTTTATTCTGCAGCTCAGTCGGTGGAGCAGCGCCTGACGAAGATCGATCACACCGCCATCCACCCGCATTTACTCGACATGAAGATCGGTCAGGGGAGATACGAGCAAGGCTTCTTTCCAAAGCTCCAGTCCGACGTGCTGATGGCTGGCCCCGCGAACAACAAGTACGTCCGTGAGATACGGAGCCCCCGCCGGTTCAGGCATTCACTTCATTTCTGGCTGTAACATAATCATGCAAAAGGGTTTCCAAACCATCAATTAGCCTTTTAAACCTAAAGGAGTGATGGCAGTGATAAAGGGCCATTGGGACACAGAAGTGATGGGAGTGATAAAGGGCCATTGGAACACAGGAGTGATGGGAGTGATAAAGGGCCATTGGAACAGAGGAGTGATGGGAGTGATAAAGAGCCATTGGAACCCAGGAGTGATGGGAGTGATAAAGGGCCATTGGAACACAGGAGTGATGGGAGTGATAAAGGGCCATTGGAACACAGGAGTGATGGGAGTGATAAAGGGCCATTGGAACACAGGAGTGATGGGAGTGATAAAGGGCCATTGGGACACAGAAGTGATGGGAGTGATAGAGATTCCATACAATTACAACATTAACCCTGTCTGTGTTGGATTTCTGATCCATTTCATGTTTTATTGGGGGAAATGTGCTTTTCTTTCAAAAACAAGAAACTTTCTTTTAGTTTTAGTTACCCTATAAACGTCAGTTTCCTTTGAATCGCTAATCGCCTATGCCTTGATTTGCAGTCGGTGGGTCAGCCGGAGCGCGACGGCTCAGAGGAGGAAAGATCGCTTGCGGCAGCACTCGGAGCACCTGGGATTGGACAACGACCTGAGGGAGGTACGTCATCGCCACCGCAAGAACAAAAAACTAATTGTGCCATCAGCAAACCCCCCCGTTACCGTGCTGCGATTCCCCTATTAACCCTTTCCTTCTTTGGTATGGAGGAAACCCCCTTGTCTCAGACCAAGTACATTCACCACCTCACTGGTTCTACTCGGTGATATCCCTGGCTCAATAAAATAGATTCTTCCCGGCAATAAAGGATCGGTGTCGTGGGTCGTGATAACGTTACTAGGCTGGAAAGACGTCAATTGCAAACCTAACCACTAAACGGTTATTACAGAGAATCCTCAAGCTGTGCCTGCTAACCCAACCTGAAACAATTCGAATCCCTGGCTGGGGGGCAATAACGAATACCCCAGGGGCTTTTCTGGTTTCTCAGAGATTTTTCCTGTAGCTGACCTGTCTCGGGACCCCCATTTTAATAATAATAATTAAATAACGTAATTAAAAAGCCGTTTCCCGGCCCGTCCGAGGCTTTGTGCGAGGAGCGTTTCGCGCAGGGATTGTCTGCCTGCGAGACACGGCTTTGTTTCGGAAGCCGTTTAGGTCACCGCTCTAGACGCGGTCTGGCGTCTGCCGCTCGATTACAAACACGGCAATTAGGCGATTAATCTTCCTCCTCTTCTCGCTGCTCCTCGGCGTGCAAAGCGGTCACAGCGTCTGGCAAAAAAAAAAAAGCTTTTTGGGGTCAAACAAAGGGAATTTGGTTAAACTGAAATTGCATCGCAGGACGCCATACTTTACTTTAATAAGCGGTGCATGATCCAGAGATGATACCCAGGGTAGGCTGCTTTGCTGCAGGGCATCCCATGGCCGGCCGGGTGGGAGGTTTGATGAGTGGAGGCCTCGGCGGGTGGTCTTTGTCTGGAGCTGTAAATCCTGCGTGTCTTCGGCGTTATTGAGCCTCGGGGAGGGTAATCGCTATGAGCCCCAGCTGGAGTCCTTTAGTCCTAAAGTGACCTAACTCTTATTTGGTGCTTTAAAAATTAAATACCCACCAGCCGGGGGTCCTAAGGGTACGGATTCAGCAAATGCTAAACCCCCCCCCAATCCTGCGGTTTGCCGTTCTCTTTGCGGCCGTTTCCATCCCTCCTTGGTTTGACGAGGACCCCGAACGCAAAATCGCGCATGTGAAGGATCTGCTCTCCTGCTGGGTGGGCTTTTGTCTTCCCGTTAGATCTCGCATTTTCTTGTTTGTTTCCTGATTTCTCATCTTTTCTGTTGACGTAAGCGTCCGTAGGTCTGTTTTCGTACATATCATTTTACATACATTACATACGTACTTACACACGCATTAAGGTTTGAGTCTTTACTGCAGGAAAAACGGGCGACAAGACGGGGGCCGAATGGGGGGCCGAGCTGCAGCCATGATGTTATAAGCGACAGCTATTTATTGAAAAAGCTACGGTTCAGACCGCTTATTTTCATCCGATTTATTTTTTATATATTTTCACCTGCATTTTTATATATTTTTAATACATTCTATGATTTTATTTTTTATATATAAAAAAAATATATATACAATTAAATATTTTAGATTTTTATATATTATGTTTTTTTTTATATATATATTTTAATCTGATTGCTAACAGTAGTCACCGTCTGCTATAAAAAAAAAAAGAACAAGAAAAAGGTTAGAATAACCATAATAATTAAATCGCGGCTCGGCAAATCCCAGGAGACCGATAACCACGGCGCTCAGATTTTATGCTATTTTATATTGCGGTCTATAGATGTACACTTTTTTTTTTACCGCCCCCCCCCTCCTATTTGTCCGTCTGGCTCCTAACTCCTACCTAAATTTATCAAATTCAGAAAGAAAAAAGAAAAATAATATATATATATACATACACTCCTCCTCGCCTGTTTTTTCTATGTCAGATTGTAATGTTATATATTACTTGTTATGTCCTGTCTACCTATTGTACGGCGCTACGGAGTTCGATGGCGCTATATCAGTTGCTCGTTTTACTGTTTAATGTGACTTTCACCATCAGTCGTTCCTTGTTTCGCTTTTCTATCGTTCTTTTAGACCTGCGTTACTGTCCTTTTATTCTGTTCATTTTATGACGTTTGTGATAATTGTTGTGTTTTGTTCTGCATTTATTTACTTTTTTTCTCCTTCTCTCTTTCATTCCCCCCCCCTCTCGGGTCGAGTGCACGCCAGCCCCCCCTCTGTTTGTTTTAATTCCCTTTTTGTCTTTTTTTATGTTTTTATTTTTTATTCTGCGTCCGCTCCTCGTAAAGCCGTCCGAGGAGATTGTGATCCGGCAGAACTCTATGGCGTTCTGGGAATGGGATCAGGGCTGCCCCCCTCCAGCACGGCCTCCCAAAAAATCCTTCTCTGAGTGTTGCTTGGTATGTGCGCTGGCGTCGGACGCTTCTCGTGTGATGCCTGTCCCTTCACGCTATTAACCCTTTATCCGCGGATAGTCGCTCCGCACGCACCGTGAGAGAGCACCAGGCCTGCCTTTTTTGTGTTGTTTCTAGGGCTTTGAACACTCCTTTTATCTATTGTTAGCTTTACAAACCTTTTAGATGTAGGAACGCTTTGTCCCCTCTGTTTAGAATACGTTCTTCATGTTTCTGGGAAACACACAAGACTTCCACAGAGCGCATCAAAAACTCTTTGATATTTTTTTTTTATTTTATTTTTATTTTTTTTTTCTTTGATTTATTTTATGGGTAAATCCCATTTTAGTCTTTTATGTTCCCAAAACATCTAAGAAAAATACAGACGGCGAGTTTCTCTTGCGGTAGATCCTTCAGTCCTGGTATATCTGTTTAAAAGCTGATCACGTGTTACAAAATATAGTAAATATTGCACTTTTCACGTGTGTTGTCTTAATACAGCCTTCCTGTCCCACATGATAAATTACACATAAAAAGCTGTATTGGTGTTCAGCACTATTACCTATTTTATCACGTTCGCTGCATTTTTTTCTTTTTTTTTTTAATTATTTTCCCTCTTCTTCTTTTTTTTTTTTTTTTTTTTTTATATATATATATTTTTTCCCCTCCTTTTTTTAAATATATTTAAAGATTTTTCTTTTTTCCCTCCTTTAAAAAATATATTAAAAAAAGGAAAAAAAGAAAAATCTTTAAAAAAATATATATTTAAAAAAAAGATTTTTTTTTTCTTTTTTTTCCCTTTTTTTTTTTTTTTTAATATTTTTTAACTTGTTCCTTTTTTTATGTTAAACTGCTCCGCACAGTAGTAAGCAGTCAATACCTTTTTATTAACACTTTTATTAAGGTCATAAAAAATAAATGTTTTTACCCCAAGGGCGCAAGGTAATGAAAACATCCCAACGCTGAACAGGTCCTGGTTTTTATTCCGTTGTAGTTTTAGTATTTATTTATAAATAAAGAAAAACTATATATTTTTTATTACAAATTGTTTTTTTAATGGGACAGTAATGCTGCTTTAAAGGCCAGTGTGATTATCACTTTGTTTTTTTATTTTTTTAACCTTTACACGTCGGATCAATAAAGCAAGCGAATATTTTTCCGAAAATCTACCTTTTTTATCGCAGAAATATATACAAGAAGCAAGGAGTCTGGGCAAGACGCTGAGGCAGCCCAAGTTGTCTGATCTGTCCCCGGCAGTAATCGCTCAGACTAATCGGAAGTTTGTCGAAGGATTGCTGAAGGAATGTCGCATGAAGGTATTTTATTTTTTATTTTTTTTTGCTATTTTTCCCCTCTTTTTGATGCACGTAAATATTTCCATGTTTGATGTTTGTATTTGTGCGATTCGCTGAAAGAACTTTTTAAATGTTGATTCCAAAGTAAGCAGTGAGTTGCTTGCTTGACTGGTAATCAATGGGTTAAACTAAGCTTTATTTTCTAAAAAATAAAACATTCTATTTTTTCGCACGCTTTGGGATAATTGTAGTTTTCTGTAGCACCCCGGAGCAATTTCACACGGGGTGTGTGCATCTTTAACCCTTTTTTTTTCTCCTATTGATTGTTTTATATATTTATATATTGATATTATTTATATATTTATATATGGATTTTATTTATTTATTTATTTTTTTAGACCAAACGAATGTTGGTTGAAAAAATGGGCCACGAAGCAGTGGAGTTGGGTCACGGAGAAGCCAATATAACCGGGTTAGAAGAAAACACTTTGATTGCAAGCCTTTGCGACCTGCTAGAGAGAATCTGGAGCCATGGTCTGCAAGTCAAGCAGGTAACAAGCGGTGGTATGAGGGGGAGGTATGATTACGGGGAGACCCTCAAAGCACACCCATGCGCTAGGGGGGCAATGCGGACGAGGGATTTAATCCCCTTTTTGTTTAATTTCCAGGGAAAGTCTGCTCTTTGGTCCCATCTGCTTCATTTCCAGGACAGAGAAGAGAAGCAGGAACATCTCGCCGAATCACCAGGTGAACCTCTAATACCCATTAAAATAATCGATCTGAACGTTTATTTCTACCCAGGTACCGTTTAAATAAGTCGCCTCTTTCTGTTATATCGCATTTTCCCTACAGTTTGTGTTTTTCAGTAGCTTTATTTTCTTTTTATTATTATTATTATTATTTATTTTATTTTTTATTT
Source organism: Spea bombifrons (assembly GCF_027358695.1). NCBI lineage: Eukaryota > Metazoa > Chordata > Amphibia > Anura > Pelobatidae > Spea > Spea bombifrons. Next base: position 2,563,217 of record NC_071090.1, read on the forward strand.
ATTTTTAACCTTGTAGCGTCTCTTGGACCAGAAAGAAGGAAATCCGATACAGGGGTAACCCTACCTTCCCTGCGCATTTCACTTACTCAGGACATGAGGTAAGCAGAAAACAGACCGGTAACACAATAGGCCGCTCGCTTTAGTTCCATTAAACAATCGTATCCGTGTCCAAGTTTAACCCATTCGTGGAAAACGCGCCGTATTTTAATGTTTTGTCTCTGGAGAAACGGTACCTTGAAAACATTCTTTAATTCTTCAAAAAAATCACAAACAAAAAATCAAAGAATTAAAAAATAAATTCTAAATAAAACAATTAAATATATATCTTTTAATTTTTTTAAAGAATTCAAAAATTTAATTTTTATCATTAAAAAAAAAAAAAAAACCACATCCGGCCATATGCAAGGACGCCTTGTAAATTTAACGGGCCGTTTCCTCTATCGCACGGATTAAAGTCCATATGATGGCTGGAGCGTCCCTTTAAAGTTTAATCTCCTGATTAAATCTTCTAAGCTTCTGGTCATTGGATCGCAGAACGCTTCTTTAAAGAGCAGCCACGATTAAAACCAAAAAACTGCTAATTAACCAATTAATGTTCTGTTTTAGAGCTTATGGGCTATAAAACTTAATAGCCAGACCTTAACATGTTCTGCGCCCGTGCGCTCCGCTTATAAATGCTTTCAATTAACGAAACACAGCGTTCCGCCGGCGGGTTGCATCGTCTGCCTGCGTCGGGGATAAAACTATAGGCGCTTTAAATATTTAGCCCCGTTTTTAGGGCATTAGTAAAGTTTTCATTAATTTTGTGTTATAAATTGATGAGATTGTTTGTTTCGCTAACGCAGCATTTATTCCTTTGTGAAATGTTAGCAGCGTGTACATTAGACTAAAAGTCATTTTTTTTCCTTGCGTCATTTTTAAAGGGTTTGTGGATATTGATCGGAAATCAATGCTTCTGAGTCGACCCTTTGGGGGGGGGGGTTGCTTTCGTTGCTCTCACTCAGACTCGCACACACACTCACACTTTCTCACGGCCTCTCTGTCTCCTTACCTTCACCGCTGACCTCTTCTGCATCCCTGTCTCCTTTTCCGTATCACCTCTTGCCTCTTCTTGTTCTTCTGTCTTCTGTATCCTGTCTTTTTTCTTCGTCCGCTTCCGCCACAAATCCTTCTGCACTATTCTGGCCTCTTGGAGTACTTCCGCAAGGGGGTGGAGCCACGGGACAGCCACTCCCCCGTTTTGGGGTGATATAAGGCATATGCTGAGGCTCCGCCCCTTTTGCACAGGTATTTCAAGAAGTACCTGGATAACGGAGCTGATACCGGGGCGACGGGGGCAGCCGTGGTCACGTGACCATCAGAGATATCTGATCTAATCCGTGGAACGTTCTTCTTTATAGGCACATCCAGAATTTGAGTGAGATCAAGACGGACGTGGGGAGAGCGAGGGGCTGGATTCGGCTGTCTCTTGAAAAGAAGCTCCTGTCTCAGCACCTTAAACAGCTTCTGGCCAATCAGGCTCTCACAAAGTGAGTCGGGGCTCCTTGACAAGAGAAAGCAAAAGAGTGGGGGTCTGGGTTAGGGCCAGGGGCTAATAAACCCATCTCCACTCTTTTTTAACCCTTTAGTGTCGCTGTATCCACTACTCCCGAACGTCTACTATTATTTTATCTTTGTAACTTGTTGTGATACCGGTGCAGGACTCCAGAGGAGGTTTTAAAGCTCTGATTTTATTTTTTTTAAGCTTTTTAGTTACCGTCCATCACGTAACGAGGGCATTTTGGGTTGTTTTTTTGCTGTTGCAGGAAGCTGTACAAGCGCTACGCGTTCCTGCGTTGCGAGGAGGAGAAGGAGCAGTTCCTCTACCATCTCCTTTCACTGAACGCCGTCGACTACTTCTGCTTCACCAGCGTTTTCACCACCATAAGTGAGTCGATCCATACACCGCGCAGGAGGCTATTATTATATAATGCCCTGTATCTAAAGGGCCGTCCTGCCCTATGTGAGAGCCAGGCGTGGGCGGGGGTGGGGGTAGGTGCACAGGGGCATATCTAGCACCTATTACTGCATTGCCCACGTAGCCAATAACCAGCTCTGGTAGCTCCGTCCTCCGGGGCGTAGGGTTCCCACGTAGAATCTGTGGGCAGATCGGCCCTTAATGGTACGAAGGTTCCACTAACTGCCCCCGACGCCTGCTGGGACTCCGATCCGAGCTCCGGGAAAGTTTTATACTTGACTTTTCTTTCTTTTCTCAAGTTTTTTTTTTCTCCCCTTTAACTGCGTGTTAATGCGTTCTTCGTGTTTCCGGAGTTGTTAACTTTCTCTCCTAATTTTCAAGCTTCACACCTTAAAATTAAGTATTCCTGGCGAGATATTCTGCAGACGCATGCATCGCTACACAGCGATATATATTCTATAAGTCTTATTAGTAATATCTAAACCATCAAAAATATAAAAAATAAAATTATATATAAACGCGCGCGTGTGTGTATATATGTATGTATGTGTGTGTATATATTTATATTTGTTAAAGGGTTTAGATATTATTTATATATATTTTATTTATCTTTCCTATATTTTGTAGATTTTTTTTAACTTGCTTTTTCCCCCCCACTGTGTTATTTCTTTCCATTATATTAGTGATTCCGTACAGAGCGGTGATCATCCCTATTAAAAAGCTAAGCAACACAATCACCACCTCCAACCCGTGGGTCTGCGTGTCGGGGGAGCTCGGGGACACCGGCGTCATGCAAATTCCCAAAAACCTCCTAGAAATGACCTTCGAGGTTTGTAGCAACGATCACGCGAAAAAGAAGTGAATGCCATGTAACAAATACATTAACGCGAGAACTGCCGATTGTAAAGAGGCCCTTTATCACTCCCATCACTCCTGTGCTCCAACGGCCCTTTATCACTCCCATCACTCCTGTGCTCCAACGGCCCTTTATCACTCCCATCACTCCTGTGCTCCAACGGCCCTTTATCACTCCCATCACTCCTGTGTGCCAATGGCCCTTTATCACTCCCATCACTCCTGTGCTCCAACGGCCCTTTATCACTCCCATCACTCCTGTGTTCCAATGGCCCTTTATCACTTCCATCACTCCTGTGTTCCAATGGCCCTTTATCACTCCCATCACTCCTGTGTTCCAATGGCCCTTTATCACTCCCATCACTCCTGTGTTCCAATGGCCCTTTATCACTCCCATCACTCCTGTGTGCCAACGGCCCTTTATCACTCCCATCACTCCTTTGTGCCAACGGCCCTTTATCACTCCCATCACTCCTTTGTGCCAACGGCCCTTTATCACTCCCATCACTCCTGTGTTCCGATGGCCCTTTATCACTCCCATCACTCCTGTGTTCCAGTGGCCCTTTATCACTCCCATCACTCCCGTGTTCCAATGGCCCTTTATCACTCCCATCACTCCTGTGTTCCAGTGGCCCTTTATCACTCCCGTGTTCCAATGGCCCTTTATCACTCCCATCACTCCTGTGTGCCAATGGCCCTTTATCACTCCCATCACTCCTTTGTGCCAACGGCCCTTTATCACTCCCATCACTCCTGTGTTCCAATGGTCCTTTATCACTCCCATCACTCCTGTGTGCCAATGGCCCTTTATCACTCCCATCACTCTGTATTTGTGTATATTGTTCTGTTTACTTTAGATAGTAGTTTTTTGCTCTTGTACAGAAAAAGGTAATGTTTCTTTGTGTTTTTTTATTATTTGCAGTGTCAAAATCTGGGCAAACTGACCACTGTGCAGCTGGGCCACGATAACTCTGGGCTTTTGGCTAAGTGGCTGGTGGACTGCGTCATGATCCGGAATGAAATCACGGGGCATACGTACAAGTAAGAGGCGTTAAAACGCGGATATTTGCCTTTTCTTGGTCATCGTTTTGATTTTTTTTTTGTCTTAAAGTCTAAAGATATAAAGTTTGAGGTCTGGGAGAGCAGGGTTTCCATCGCTGGTTCTAGAATGCTGCGATATGTATATATAATAAGTGTGCGTATATATCATATGACGGGGCAGCCGCTAAGCAGGGGAATTTTAGGCTGTCTGTAGAAAAAAATGAAAGGTTTTAGGCAATTTCAGTGTTTTTTGTTGTTGTTTTTTTTTTAGGTTCCCTTGCGGCCGCTGGCTCGGGAAAGGTGTGGGTGATGGGAGCCTCGAGAGAATTCTTATTGGGGAGCTGATAACCCCGGTGTCCGATGAGGACCTCGGGAAGCAAAGCCGCACTCCCCCCCAGCAGAAATCTCCTACCATGGGCCGTCGGCTGAGCATCACCTCCCTCACGGGGAGGAATAACAGTGAGTCTTGTAACACGTATGGTACAGAGGCTGAGAATGTATAAGTACAATGTCACAAACGCGACACTATCCCTCCGTGTGATTATTCGTGGCTCTAATGCATATGATAGCTGCGTGGTCCCTGCATAACCCCCCCCATTTGCATTTTCCCCCCGTGCCTGGGTCCTTTCTATCCCTATGTGATTTGACTCCCGTGTGATGCGGCTTCGCATCATCTCTTGCAGAACCCAACGCCGGGCAGATCCAGGAAGGAATCGGAGAAGCCGTGAATAACATCGTGAAGCATTTCCACAAACCGGAGAAGGAGGCAAGGAGAGCTTTTATAACAAAACTATTCGTAGAGCTCCGTGTCACTCGGGATGACATCATTCTTATGTAACATGTTTCTGCGCTTCATGACATCATACCTCGTGAATTGCATTTAAAAAAAAAAAAAAATCCATTTAATTCCCGGAATTAACCTATTTCCTGCGTTTTCATTAATTCCCTGTCAAAAAATTCTTCCAACCCTTACAAATCCATGCGCAGATTACGCCTCGCGCACCGAAGATAAACCCAAATTAGTGTTAATCTAGAGGACAAAAGGGTCTTTTTTTCGCATGAATGACCAAATTTTATATTTCTGTGATATGTTTAGGTTCCAATTTACTTTTATAAGACACCTGCTACAGATTACAAAAAAATCTCAGATTTAGAATTCCAAAAATTCACAAATTTCCATCAAATTTTTGTTTTTTTTTAATGCATATCATCCAATTTCACTTTTATAAAATAAAATACAGATTAAAAAAACTCTGAAAAATAATCATAAAAACCTAGAATTTGATGGAAAGAATTAAGGCAGTTTTTGGAATTCTAAATCGAATTATTTCCTAATTATATCCGTAACGCTATCTGGAATTATCCTTTTTCGGTGGATCGCATACCCGTTAACGATGTCCGGTATTAACCTCTTAATATCTGGGGTTCTATGCCGTGACCTAGTTTCCCCTGCTCCCGGCAGCAAAAAGGGGGCTGATTGCCTTTAATGCGCGCCGCGGCTTCCTCGGCTGATCCGTGTCGGCGGCTCTCTAAAGCCTCTTACCCGCTTCTCCCCCCGCAGAGAGGCAGTTTAACCATCCTGCTGTGCGGCGAGAGCGGCTTGGTGTCGGCCCTCGAGCAGGTCTTTCATCACGGATTTAAGACTGCCCGGATTTTCCACAAGAGCATCTTCATCTGGGATTTCATAGGTAAAAAAAACTAACAAAATCATTAAATGGCATTAAATTTAGATTTTTTTTTTATATATATATTTTTTTTAAATAAAATCTGATTTTGATATCTGAGTTATTTTAAATTGTTAAATATTTTATCCGCGTCGGAAGAGTTTGAAGGGTTAATTTGCGTCCGGTTACCGTTTATCGGCATAGCGCCCTCCTATTCTGCCGCGCTGTATGGTGGGTAAACAGGACAATGTGTGCCTTGCTCAAAGGAGCTTGCAATCTAGGAGACTCCGAAACATAGTTTCCTGATGCTCTTTGACATGCCAAGTGTTAATGTGTCCAGTTAACAACAAGCAAGCTAAAAAGAAAAAAAAAATGTTCCAAAGGTCTTGAATCGGTACAGACAGTCCCGAGCTTTGCCTTCTGGTCTTGTGACCCAGTTGGCGTTTGTCCCAGATTGTAACGTGGCCCTTTCCGCCGGCGTCCGGTAAACCGGGTGAAGTGTTGCGAAGGCTGACTGCTTAACTCCCATAACGCACAGCCGGGCAATGGAGAAGCTTTAGTGTCTGAACTGTTACTCCCATCATCCTCATCATCGTCGTTACGGGGAGGGAAGAGAGGGACATTTAAATACATAAAGGGATTTCATAAAGTAAAGGAGGGAAGTTTATTTCAAAGGAGGGTCAGAGGCTGAGATGGAATGGAAGGAAGTTGTACTTTATTGAGAGGGTGGTAGATAAGTGGAGCAGCCTCCCGGCAGAGGTGGTAGAGGGTAATACAGTGAGGGTATTAAACATGCATGGGATAGACATACGGCTCCTGAATCTAAGACGAGACCAACGACTGATTAAGGTTTGAGTCTTTACAGCAGGAGAAACGGGCGACTAGACGGGGGCCGAATGGGGCCTATTTTTTTTTTAAACATTCAGGACTCTGCTGCCACCTGCAGGCTCAGCGAGCTCAGTGCAGCCTGGAAAATCCTCTATGCGGAATTGCTGAAAATGTCAAACTTGTCACAATTACCCTTTTTATTCCCCGGGACTGATGGCCAGATTTACTTTGACATTTATGAAATGTCGCGTCCCTCGTGTGATGCATTCGATCGGACTGCATAGGTTTTTTTTTGCACTTCGCGCTGTCTGACTCGGACTTCTGGAGCCGGGCGATAAACACAATTGTCCTGTAACGGGAGCTGTGCATGGTGACGGAGGGATCACCACTATCCTTCCCAAAACCAGCCGTACCCGCGTTAGCAGCATCCCTGCACAGATGATTGCGGGATCTCTTCTCGAGCAAAAAAGATAGATAGTTCAGCCAACCTTTTTTTTTAAATGAATTGTCTTTTTAGACCCTTTTTTATTTTTTATGGGCGCTGCGTTACGTTAAGTCTCTGGATTTTTTGTTCCCGTAGAAAAGGCCGTGGCGTATTTTGAAACCACCGATCAAGTTGGGGATAGCGAAGAAGACCAGCTCCTCCAGAGATCGTCCTACAAAACCTTCTGCCACTACGTCAACTCCATCGTCACGGCCCCCCGGAACATCGGGAAAGACGGCAAACTTCAGCTTTTGGTCTGCCTGGGAGCCCGGTAAGCGGTGCCGGTATTCATTAACTAAATATTAATAAATACGCCCCAAATCCAGGAGCGCTGTCATAGGCCTACCATTCTCATTGCTGATTGGCTGCTTGAAGTAGCCAATTGGTAGCAGAAAAGTGCTCCTATTGAAATCAACAGGAACATTGTAGGCCTGTAGGCCTATCAAAGGTCCATCCCCAGCCACGCCCACAACTAGCAGAAAACAAAGTGCTCATTGGCCGAAAATGTTTGGCAACGCGTTTGACGTCTTCTATAAGAGCCGATTGCAGAAGGGCTGAAAGAGCGTTTATTATTTATTTTATTTTTATTATTATTTTTTTTAATTTAGTTATTTTTTATTTTTATTAATGTTTATAATTTTTATTATATGTAAATATTTTTTTTTTATTATTTTTTCTCCAGGGACCATTTACTGTCGCAGTGGATTTCTCTGCTTGCCGAATGCCCGGCCATTACCAGGATGTACGAGGAGAATGCCCTCCTCAGAGACCCGATGATGGTCGACTCGCTGGTCCGGGTGCTCCAGACTCTGCAGGATTTCAATATCGTTCTGGAGGGCTCCCTCACTAAAGGAGTGGACGTTTAGACTCGCTTCCGGAAGACTCTGCCTCCCCCCGCTCCTCGGCTGCGGGGTCCTCCTAACGTAACCCGGTACACCGGACTCTGTATGAAACCACATCATGGGGGGGCGTCTTGGGCAGAGGGTCCTGCCAGCTGGCGGCCCCTCTACTCGGGCCTAGTATTTACTACGATAGAGTATTTTCCTGTGTTGTGTAAAAACTACTGTATTTTTTTTTTTTTTTTCTTGCTTACGGAGATTTAACCCTCTAGTGAATGAACCCTTCGATTTCCAGGAGCGTGGTTACTCGCACTTTCTGGCTCCTTAAGGGTTACACGCCTGTGGTTTTTTGTTTTTTTATATAAATAAGGTGGGGAAATATCCTAAAGTTTTGCTTAAAAATTCTGAGCCACGTACACTTTTTTTTTTTCGTCAACAAAAAAAAAAAAACTAAAACTTGATGTAAATACCTGAGAAAACTGGAATCTCTATTTTCCTAAGTTATATAAATATCTATAAATATCTATATATAGCAAGACGCCACAGCAAGTATTACGATGTCGCGAGTCACGTGACCTATCGGATTTCTGTAACAGTGTTAACTCCCGAATGGATTGCGGAAAGCGGAATTTTTTTATTTTTTTCCCACAAAAAATTTTGTTTCTTGCCTGTGTATAATTTCCCAAATTTTTTTGCGTTAACTTGCCCCCCCTTTTTTATTTTTTTTTTGTCAACCTGTTTATTTTCTATAACATGAGAAATTATCGGAACCCGTATACGATATCGTGTACGATATACAGCGTTATTTTGGGTTTTTTTTGGGAACTTTAGGTCCCGGTGAGGGCCGGCGGATCACGAGCGAGACGCACAGACTCGTTTTTAGGAAAATATATAAAGAAAAAAAAGCTGAATTTGGCTTTTTCTTCATTTGTAGCATGTAAAAGGCAGATTGCGCCCCGGTATGCAAATGAACCCCTTGAGCGTTTTGCATTTAAGTCCGCGCAGTGACATCACGTAGGTGAAAAGCAATCCCCGTTCTCTCGCGTGGACGCCCACTAGCCCGTTGTGTATATATATAACTTTTTATGCTGTTCATACACTGTTTTTGGGGTGTCTCGTGTGCCGGGGGTGGATAGCGGGTAATGCCCCGGCACCTGGTAGATTAACCCTTTTCTTCTCACACACGGGGTACATTTCAGCAGGACAGGTGAGAAAATCAGGTATATTTGCACTATTTGATATATTTTAGCTATAACTGTGAAAGTTGTTCCGTTAATCACCGCTCCAGAGCCCCCAGAATTTTGGGGGGCGTGAGTTTTTTCCAACACTTTTTTTCCCCGTTTTACTACAAATACAATATTACCTGATTTTTGGGATTCTCTTACATTTCAGCTAACAAGGAATTTAAGGCAATAAAATCATTTATCCAAAATGTATACTGTGCTCACCAGTGTGAATAAATCACTGATTTGTCTAATTCATGTATTATACCCCGGCAGAAACCGGCACGAACTTTATTTTTATTTATTAGGTGTTTTTTTTTGTTTTTTTTTAAGCTATTTTCGTATTAAACGTTATCGTAATTATGTATGATGTAGGCGGGGACTTGGTATCTCGCCAAGCGGTATGTTGTGCAACAAGCCCTGCATCCTCTGGCCCTCGGGGGCGTGATTTGGACAGCCTGTTCTAAAACAATAAATAAATACATGCATTTTTTATTTCATTTTAATAAATTTAACACATTCACAATGTGTTAATCACGGTGCAGTGGGGGGGCGCGCCCCCTTTAAAAGCAGCGTTAAAACATCACCCTAATATTTTTTTTCATTTTTTTTATTCTTTTTTATTTTTTTTCATTTAATTTTTAAATTAAAAAGGGCAGCACCCCTGGGACTGCATAATAAAGAGTTAATGGAAGACCCATTCCCCCACGTCCCCCAAAGCAATACTTTATTTTATTTCCATTTTTTTTCTTTTTTTTTCTTTCTTGCGCGTTTCGCTTCCAGTCTTAATGCCCCCCCCATTAACCTGTTCCTGACCGGGCACCTCAGCCGTCGGGGCTATCCCACGTTATCGCGGCTTGTCTAGTCTGTAGAAAATTCCACAAAAATCACGTTTCCCAGAATAATTTTGCCGTAAAGTCTAGAAATCCTAAAATTACCTGAAACGTATGGGTTTGGGCCACAATTATTTTTAAAAAAATATATAAATATATATAAAACCCCTGTAAAGATGGACTTTTAAAACATTAATTGTATTTGTTTTCCTTTTATCACTGTCGCACGGTATATTTTTCTTGTTAAAAAATTTGTTTTTCACATTTTTGAAAAAAACTTAATTTCTATTTTTTTTTTTAATGTATTTTCTTTTGAGAAAACCACTTTTTTTTTTCTTGTCTTGTAATAACCGCAGCTCCCCATAAACAGATTTAACCCGTTCCTGTGCTAGTGGCTACCGCGCATGTCGAGTCCTTTCCTCTGCTGTGAAAATGTTGGTACATTTTTAGGGGTAAATGTCTGAATTTGTTACATTTAGAATTTTTTAAATTAGTCTGTCTTTAAGAATGAAATAAAAAAGTGTTATTTTTGTGTGTGGGGGGGTACGTTGTTCTCTTGTGTTTTGCAGAAACCTGATTGTCAAATGATCCTACAGGGGGGCAGCGTGAGGCTTAAGGGGGGGCTCTTTAACTGTTTGTGGACCGCAGCACACATCACTCTCATCCATCCGCTGACGGACGGAGAGGTGTGCGCTGCGTCGCCGGGTGGTCGTCGCTCTGTGAAGCACTTTAAATGATGCATATCGTGGATGTGAACGTTTTTGGAACTGGAAATACAGAAATTGCAACATTTCAAAGTGATGTCATTTAGAAATAAAAATTCTAGAACCATAAAAAGAAAATCTTTTGGTTTTTTACTCTTTTTACTCGGGCTGTATTTGCGAGACCAATACTGGGAGTGTATAGCGCCGGCAGAGTCCGTAGCGTTGTTACAACATGGGGCGGTGAATATTAAGCCAGACGGTGGACAGAATGTGGAAGGAGGGGGCCTGGTCCTGGGAGCTTGCAATCTGTTGGATTAAATGCTGAAAGTGGGGCAGTCACCATGGAAACCCATGGGATGCGATTGCTTCACATTTAGCCCAAGCATCGCTGCTTATAAGTACAGCAGAGTTGATTGTGATGAGCAGTTGTATCGTAAAGTGATGCAGTTTCCGTGGCAACCAATGGAATTCTACTGGTTCTGCCACTCTTGCTTAACCATGGGGTGGAGTAGTGGGAGGGACAGGACAGATCCTGCCTCTAGATTTTCACTGGGCCCCCCAATATTAGATGCTGGCTCCGGCTCCTATCAGCCTGGCCTAGGGCCACAATGGGGATGACTAGCCGGCCCTGGCACTTTAAGGCCAATAGCCGTCCTATGATGTCTGTACAACAAGATTTGCCACTGAGTGGTAGCTAAGTGGAACAGTCTCCCAGCAGAAGTGGTAGAGGGTAATACAGTGAGGGTATTAAACATGCATGGGATAGACATACGGCTCCTGAATCTAAGACGAGACCAACCACTGATTAAGGTTTGAGTCTTTACAGCAGGAGAAACGGGCGAGTAGACGGGGGCCGGATGGGGCCGATCTGCTGGCAGTTTAAGTGTTTTTATTTGCTTTTTTTCTTTTTAGCTGCTCGCATTGTATATACATGGTTTTTTGTTTTTATATAGCGCCATCATATGCTGCAGCGCTGTACAATGGGCTGTATAGCATATTTTAGTAAACACCATTATGTTTAGAGTATTCATCTATAAAATGTAGCAATTAGCAAATGGACCAATCGGCTTCCAGCAGCGGAAATGTTTGCTACACAGTTATACATTGATGCTTTTTAACAGCGCTACAGACTATGGTGGCGATATATATAAATAAATATATATATATATATATATAATCGATAATAATGTATGTCTCTGTGCCACCTAAATCTCATCAACCCCCCCTGGTTGCACTCCAGCTCTGCGGAGTTGAGAGATCTATGGAAACGGGGACAAGATGGGAGTAATATGAGACAGTCGGCATTCCTGACATTCCTGCGAGTGGAGAGAGAGCGCGGCTCCTCAGGTGAGCGGCTGATCCGAGCCTCTAGAGCTCAGCAGCCACGATCCACGCGCGCGTACCCTCTCATATTGCCATCATATGCCACGGCGCTGTACAATAGGGCAGTATGACTTTATCAGTGGTTGGTCTCGTCTTAGATTCAGGAGCCGTATGTCTGTCCCGCACACTGATTAAGGTTTGGGGGTCTATGGTTCTGGGTTTGAAAATGGTCTTATTGCCATAGCAACCACTGGCAACATTAGCTGCTATATGATAAGGACACTTTATGGAGGTTGCCCCTTTTATGAATGGTCCATTCATATTCCTTGGATTCATGTTTTCTACTTCACGTTAGCCCATTTAAGGCCCTAAGGAATGCCTAATTTTCCCTCCCCTTCATTTGCCCCTCGGTGCCCCATTTTGCCCCTGGGGCTGCCCTCCCTACTTTAGAACCGGTTATCACCCCATCTCACAGGACCCTCCATCCATCCGCTGGACCAACCATCACCCTTGTTGTGACTCTTTAACTACTAACCCCTCCTCTTTTGTCTTGGAAGCCCCACCCCCTTTCCAGCACCATGACAATGAACAGCTCCGCCCTCCCTTCCCCTTGTCCCTCCTTTCTTCCATTTTCCCGCCCAGGGTTTCGCCCTTAAAAGGACAATGGAGAAGCGGGAAGAAAATCGTCACGGGCGCCATGCAAATGAGATTGATTGAAGAGAATAAGAGCGTGGGAACGGCGCATGCGCAGTAGAGAAGACATCCTGAAGGTGGCCTGGCATTGCTGGACAGGGACTTAGGGGCCACAGAGTTTAAGGTAAGGGGCACAGGGTACTTTGGCTTGGGATTTGCCCCACTCTGGGCGTGTTCTGCACTTTGCCAGCTGCCATGCTTCCCGGGCACATTGTTGTGCCGAGTTGTGTATCAGTTGCCAGGTGTCACATGGCATCTCTTACCACCGTGGGTTACTTTGTATCGCTGATACCCTGCAAGGCTCTGAGGGGCTTTTTTTGCAGCCTGAGGGCATCCGTTTGGTTCGGGGTCCATGCACCCCCTGATTCATTGTGTGGGGGCAGGGGGGCTGTGTTTGGCAGCGGGGCAGACACTGGCAGGGTACCGGGGGTAGGTATAGGGGGTCAGATACGGGGTATGGGTATGCGGAGGGTAAGGGGCAGGGGGCTGCAGCTGTCACCTCAGCCGTTTAGCCCTACTCTCGTCATGCCTGCCCCCCCCCGTAACCCCCACTCTGCTGGTTATCGCGATATATCGTCATCTAATAGTTTATAAGCCCCCCTAGTGTTACTGCAGGGCCCCTTTTACCCCCCAGTCTGCCACATGTGCCCCAAGTTACTGGGTTCTGTAGCATCTGCCCCACGTGCTGCCCTATTCACCCCCTTTATTTCTAGGGGGGGGCTGTTGGTGGCCCGTGCATGCTCCCCCCAGTGCCCGGTGGGTGGCAGAGTGGCTGGCTGGGGGTCTGAGGTGGGTGGTCGGGGCTGATTGGGGGTGGGTGGGCTTCTCTCACTCTGGATGCTGCACGTAGGCAAAACAAAGCCATGGCCCCTGCAGCCACGATCTGCCCCATCCTGCACCCTGTCACACCTGATCCAAGCAGCTGATACCCCCCAAGTACCCCCAACGCCCCGTAATCTCCCCCCAGCCCCATTAAAAACAAAAAAAAACGGAAAACCTGCCCCGGGGGGGATGTTCATTGGGTCTCAATGCCCCCCCCAGTTAAATCTGAATGGATGCGGCTCTGAGACATGGGGGGCTATTACATTAACCCCTTCTGTGCCTGAGAAATATTAACTATTGCAGTGCCAGAGTCTTCTTCAATCCACTCCAAATCACATCTGGCTTTGGGGGGGGGTTCTCATCATCTATACCCCCCAAAAAATCAAGGGTGCCCTGGGGGGTGTAAAACTGCCTCTTTAGATGTTTCATATGAAAGTTGAGCTAAAAGTTGCTCTTTACAGTTTTCTTTTTGGTGAAACGATTAAAAGATGTCAGCGGGCAGCCATGTTTCACGTAGGAGGCGACTGCTCAGGTATCTCTGAGACGATCAGAGATCCGCTGGATTCCAACTTCTACAAAACCCGGCAGCGCTGAAGAGGTTACCCGCTTTGTTTATGCGATGTCTCATTAGCGGCCGGGGGCCGGCCTGGACTGCTGGTTTTAAGGATGTGAGGCACTGGTAAAATCTCACATGGAGACCCCGATCTTACTGGATCGGGGTCTGCATGTTCACCCTGTAACTGCTGGTGAGCTAAAGCCAAAACGGGTCCTCTTTATGCTTTAATGTGACCTGCTTAAACAGAACCTGCCGGCAGATCGGCCCCATTTGGCCCCCGTCTATTCTATTCGTTCTGTAAAGACGCAAACCTTAATCAGTCGTTGGTCTCGTCTTCGATTCAGGAGCCGTATGTCTATCCCATGCATGTTTAACCCCCTCACTGTATTACCCTCTACCACTTCTGCTGGGAGGCTGCTCATGAGCATAACACCTGTGGATTGCCCACCACGAGGCAACCGAAAAAATCCCTTACTTCCAGCATTTAATTGGTCTCCTCGTACCAGTCACCGGGTGAGGATGATGGGCATTATAGTCCAGCAATATCTCTAACCCTAAGCCTGCCACGCTCTGGCCGGAGCCCCCACAATATCGATTTATTTTTAACCCAGTCTGTGCCAGGAACTTGGCTGATTGTACAGATTTGGAGCTACAGCTTTGATCTCTCTGGGCTTTCTCAGCCTAATGTTCATTGTGCGAAGTTACTGGCACGTATAAAGTTTATACGAATCCCATTGATAAAATCAAACAGCTGCAGCTTCCAGCCAATCACATCGCAGCGTTTCAGGCTCTTTGGCATCGTGAGCGTTCCTGCTTTCTGTACCCGGATCCTGCCGCCTTCTGAGCTGCCGGCCGCGACGTGTTATCTCGGCACCGGGCTCTCGGCTGGGGGGCACCGGGCTCTCGGCTGGGGGGCACCGGGCTCTCGGCTGGGGGGCACCGGGCTCTCGGCTGGGGGCCACCGGGCTCGCCGTGTCTTGCAGACAATGTCGGTTTAATCCACTAAAGTCTCCTTTCTGGAAGGGCGAGATCGGCTTCTGGATAATTTCAGCCTAACTTCTGTTATTAGCGAATATCCTGCTTCCAGAACTCTATCCAGACAAGAAAGATCCTGGATACATTGTTCCCCCTCTTTGTTTGAACGCGTTGGGGTTTTACAGCAATTATCGAGGCTATGAGTAACGTAGAACCTCGCTGCATTTTATAGATTAATACTCTAAGCCGGCATAATGGTGTTTACCAAAATATGTCATACAGCCCATTGTACTGCGCTGCAGCATATGATGGCGCTAAGCAGAAACCCAACGCCAAGAGGAGGAAGCAACGAGTGCGAAGGAAAAATGTTCCCCCCGGGATTATGTCCTTTGAGATCGGTTTCTTTTAAATCTGAAAATTGCTAATATTTATGTGCAGGGCATGAAATCCGTTTCTAGGCAGAGATGTCCAACGTCTGGACCCCTAACTATTGGCTTCTGGCTCTTTGCTGCTTCAGTGCCACCTTTGCATCTGTTAACGTTCGGCACACATCCGGCGCTGTAACCCTGTCCTGTCGGTTCTTGGTTTATCGAACCCCATAATAGGATTATTCTGTAAAGTGGGGTCTTTCTGGGTTTAGAGTCCGACTCTTCAAGCTGCATTCATTCTTCATACGCAATGCAGCGTTTTGACTTGGAAAGTCTATGGGCCATGTCTACTAAACTGTATCTAGTAATCCATAAAATAAAATCATGTGCCGTTCAAAAGTTTGGGGTCACTCAGCTGTTTTCCTGGGAAAACGAGGAAACTTCTGGCTGTAACATAATCGCAAAAGGGTTTTCTAACCATCAATTAGAGAACACAACAAGCCACTGGAACACAGGAGTGATGGGAGTGATAAAGGGCCACTGGAACACAGGAGTGATGGGAGTGATAAAGGGCCGTTGGAACACAGGAGTGATGGGAGTGATAAAGGGCCATTGGAACACAGGAGTGATGGGAGTGATAAAGGGCCGTTGGAACACAGGAGTGATGGGAGTGATAAAGTGCCATTGGAATCCAGGAGTGATGGGAGTGATAAAGGGCCATTGGAATATTAACCCCGTCTGTTTCTGAAAGAAAAGCTGATTTTGTCCGTTTAAAATAACATGAAATGGATCAGAAATCCAGCGCAAAGACATTTCCCGAGCTTTTGCACGGTACTGTACGTGACATAGAAGCCTCCTTGTTGTGACCTCATCCCTTCCTATGGTTTCTTTTCAGGTTTATTTTCCATTCTCGAGAGAAAATGATTGGGTTTTACAAGCCGAAGACGTACCGGAGTACGAGGGGCTGCTGTATCTGTAAAGCAAAGTCGTCCAGCTCGCGATTCACAGACAGCAAGCGCTACGAAGGCGATTTCCAGAGCTGCTTTGGGTAGGTTTTTTTCCTAATTTGTGTGTGTGTGCGCATGTATTTTATATAATATATATATATATATGTATACATTTCTATTGCCCTCCCCGTGAGATTTTACTCTGAATACGGGGGCCGCAGATCTGCATTAACCCAACGAACGACTGCTTTGTTCAGGTTGCACGAAAGCCGCACCGGAGACATCTGCAACGCTTGTGTCCTCCTAGTGAAACGTTGGAAGAAACTTCCCTCCGGCTCCAAAAAGAACTGGAATCACGTAAGTTCTCCGATCGCCTCCCGATTTCCAGCCGTGAAAACAAATTTGGGTGGATTTGTGGGGGGGGGGGGATGTTCGTGATTCCGTGCAGAATTCGGGCAGCTGAACGAACGCTCTGTGCTTGCAGGTGGTCGATGCCCGCGGGGGGCCGAATGTTAAAGCCATGAAAGTTCGTCCCAAAAAGATCAGTTCTCTGGCGGCGCGGAGACTGCGGAATGAAAAGGTGCAGATGAAGAAGAGACTCGCGAGTCACTGTAAGTTGTGACCGATTTCTCGAGCCTTTTATAGATGTAACTGCAGTTTCTGCTAAGCGGTGTTACTTTTGCGCTTCCTCCACTAGGGGGCCCCCTTGTTCCCTATAATGTGCAGCGTTAAGGGGCGTAACTGGAAGCCACAGGCCCCGGTGCAAAAACTGCCCCGTTAACCGCCCCCCCCCCCAACTTCACCATGTAATATGTCCCACAGCGCCATCTTTGCCCCCAAACATTCTGCCCCAGCCAACTCCACTTACATGCAGGAGGGGTTTGTTCTCTCCTGTGTGCAGACTGATCCAGCATGCAGTAAGTGGATGTGATGTCACTTCCTGCATGCTGGATCAGTCAGGCACCATGTGCAATCATCCGATTGGCTGATCTTTACACTTTCCATGCAAGTGTTACATAGTGGCCTTCAAGGGGCAGACAAGTGGTCACCCAGGCCTCCTGAATGGGTGGTCCCATAGACCGTTACGCAAGACATTTAACAGCAGAGGTGGTAGAGGGTAATACAGTGAGGGGATTAAACATGCATGGGATAGACATACGGCTCCTGAATCTAAGACGAGACCAACGACTGATTAAGGTTTGAGTCTTTACATAAAAGGAGACTAGATGGGGGGCAGGTTGGGGCCGATCTCCCGGCAGGTTTTCTGTTTCTATAGAGAGTCTTCGGACAGTGTGCCCCTTTCTAGTTATTTAATCTCCTGGGCAAGATTTTTAAATCCCTCCGGTGTTCACGCCTGTGTATCTCTGCGTGTTTAGGGGGTTCTGTCTGCTGCATCCTCTAATCTTAATCCCAAGGATTTTGGTTTAAGGGGGGGTTATTTTAAAAGGGGATTATTTAAAAATAAATATGTTGCTCGTTTGACTTCTTTTTGGGTGCATTGCTGATTCCGGGGTCTCCCACAGATTCTGGGGCTCACAGCACCACGTCCAGCGCCTCCCCGGCGCACTCCTCTTCCTGCAGCACCCACTCGGACACGGACACCGACACGGAGCTGAGGACCGCGCCGAGCCGCGACTCCATCTTCTCCTTCCTGGACCCGACATACTGGAAAAGGTAAACGAGCACTGCTGGAAAAGACACCCCCGGCCACGGGACTCCGGTACCACGGACTTTAAAGGGCCACAGCGTGTTCTAAGGGGCGTTCCAGCCGTCCTATGATATCTGAGATGCCCATTTACATTTTTGGGGTGCCCGGCCGGCTGCGGACACGTTGGGGGAGGGGGGGTTACTATGCTGCCGAACCCCCCCCCGTGTATTTTTCCCTTTCCTGATTGATTTCCATAGGCGCTCTATCCTGTCGCTGATTGGCTGCTTCAAGTCCTGCTTATTATATGCGTGATATTACTTTTGGTCTAAATATGTGATTTTTGTTTGTTTTGTCAACCTAATTAACTTATTTTCAAAATAATTACAAAATCCTTCCTTTTAATGAATACTTTACGGCGGGCCAATAGAAGGATAAAGCAGGCTTTTCTCTGCAGGCTCTATTTTTATTTTATTTATTATATTTTATTTGTTTTTGTGTTTTCCAGGCAGAGAGTTTGCTGCGGGATTATTTACAAAGGCCGTTTCGGTGAAATTCTCATCGACGCTCAGCTCTTCAAGCCGTGCTGCAGCAAAAAGAAGCCAGAGCCGGAGACCCCGGACACCCTCGTGCCGCAGATGATGATCCCGGCGTGTGCGGACACCTAAACGGCACGCCGAACATCGGGATTTGCTCTTCTACCAAAGGACTCTATTAACTTTGTTATATTATATTTTCTTTTTTTATTATATATACTTGCCAGTGGCTTACTGTATGTAGATAAATATTTAACATTATGAATTATCTCGCAGGGGATTTTTATACTGTAATTAGTTTTTGTTTTGTTTTTTTTTTTACTGACAGGACGGAAGCCAAATCCCTTCTGGTGCATTTAAAGGGATTTTATTTTTTATCCGCGTGAATTGAGATTGTACCGCTGTATATATTCAGTGCTCCAAGACCCCAGTGTATTTTTTAAACCTTTTTTTATTGTTTTTATATATATATAAACACTTTATTGCATTTCTATTGATTTGTCGTATAAACTGTACAAAGAGTGGATTTATTTTTGTATATACACTAATCTCCTGCGTATCCAGGGTCATGTAGTAACGAAGCTTTTTTTGATATTAACTCTTTACGGCTTAATGGAGCGTATAATCGCAAGCTTCGTGGGCCGTTCTTAAACCCGAGAACCCCTTTTTTTTATAAATATGCATAAGTTATTGTAACGCACCCTTTGGATCTCTGTCTCCCCCAAAGGGAACTTATGATGTTGCTTCTGGTAAAGAAACAGATTTCTTTTTACGACTTACCTCTCAGCCAGTTCTGATTTTACCTCCATATTGGGGGTCGAATCGACAAACCTCATGCTGGATCCCCCCCCCTCGCTCCGGGGTAAATACCCATCTGGTGATAAGACATGTTGTCTGACTTATACCCGGTATATGAACGGTAAGCATTCCGGGGGGGGGGGTTGAGACGTGCCCCGGTTCCTCTTTAATGCCTCCGAGGAGCCGCGGGGGGCAGTTCTGATCCCTCCTTATAATCTTTCACCTACTTTCTGTGCCTTTGTCACCTTCTTCTCACCTCAATGTAACAACTTCACTGCCAAAAGGGCTGGAACCGAGCGTCGTGTGATCTTTGCACTTTTCTTTTTTTATGATGTCGTTTTTTTGGGGGGAATGGGGAAATTTCCATTTTTTTTTTCTTGAATTATTGTATTTACCAGTGAAAGTGTTTGACTCGACTTCCTTTCTGTACTCCTATAAGTGCTAGAATGTATAACCCCTTCCCCTTTATTCTGGCACTTGGGAAATATATATGTAATGATTTCTGTGGACTTGCTGTTTCCTAAGTTTTTGGAGAGGTGGCTCTACAGCCTGTCCTCAATAATCCAAAAGCGCTCGGAGGAATAACCTTTCGTGAGCTGTTTTTATTTTATTTAACCCCTTAATGACAAAGCCCGTACATGTACATGGTCAAAATGCATTGTTTTCAATGGGTTTAGGGACCGCCTATTGTCCGTAAGGGGTTAAAAGTCATTTAAACGATTTCATGTTTTCCTGATCGCAGTGAAAACCTTGGCAGCTGTTTTGTGAGTTCGCGGATCCGCACGTCGGGGTTCTGATGGGTCTGAGCTCAATCTCGTGCCCCGTTCTGGGGATGTAAGCTGGAGCTGTTTGTGTTTTACGGCTCGTGATGCTATAACTATTGTAATTTTTTTAACTTTTGTAATAAATTTTGATACAAAAAGACTGTTTTGTCTGCTCGATGATGAACCGCTGACTTCGATCCATTCGATCGCTAATAAAATGCATGGCATTACACACTTTTGGCCACTAGATGGCGCACTTACTCCAGTTTCAGACAGTCCATGGGCAGCTAGGGGCTAAACCACTAAACTTTACTAAAACAAACCCAATTTCAGCTGTTTCACCCCAAAATGCATTACAATTCCTGTTACTACACCCAACAATGAACCATGCAGTGATGTTTTTTATTTATTTTTTTGTAGGGATACGGCGGCGTACGGGGAACATGTATCAGCCTTTCATGCTTTCCCCAGACGTTGTGCCTGAAACCGGCGCAGGACTCAGAAGGTTTGTATTTCGGTGTTTTGTGTTCTATGCCGTTTGTGTAAAATAAGCTTCCGGAGATTACAGTTTATTTTAAAAGCATGGAGAAAAAATATATACGATCAATAGAATTGTATCTGTTTATGTTACGAGTAAACGCATTTGATTTTCTGAAACCTCTAACCCTCTGGGTTTTGGGGGGCAAAAAATATTTACCCATCAATCACTGGCCAAACGTTGGGGCTGTAAGTGTCCGCTCATGAGGTTTTTATCCCAGTTTCAGGGCAAGAGAGGCAGATTCTAAAGGAATTTAACCCAATGTCCGAGTCTCAAGGGTGGCAGATCTAAAGGTTTTTTTACCCCAATCGTAGGATAAATGGGCAGAATCTAAAGGTTTTTGCCCCAATCTCAGTGACTTGGGGGGTGAATGGGGTAGATTCTTGGGGCATATTACAGGCTCTCATTGCTTGTGTAAGTCTTCCGCAGCTGGTTTATCGGGGAGAGGCGCCCTGTATTAGTAGAAATACGGTAATCTATAGGATATGTTATTGCGGCTTCCCTGGGCGCGGGGGTCGCAGAGTATGTGGCCTGTACCAAGTGCCCCTCGGTGCCTGAGGCAAAAGTAAATATCCGCATGTGTCTCGCATTTGACTTCCCCAGCTGTGTTAATAAGAGGAGGCTGCTCTGCCCCCGGCCCCCGCCTGATAAAATATTCCACCCGAAAAGCGATTTGCAGACTCGCCAAACGCAACAACTTTAATGCAAAGACGGTATTGATCCCTCCCAAATGTCACCAATGCCCCCCCCCCGATACCCCTCTTGCCTCCCCTGATGCCCCTCTTTTCTAGGAGGTCAGAATGTTTGCTGGGTATGAGGGGATCGCAGGGTTCTACGGCCCTAAAAGCCCCGATAAGAAAACATTCATATCAACCTTTGTGTATGTTTATGTGTAAAGTGCCATAGTGTGTGTGTGTATATAATAAGTGTATAGTGTTATAGTGTGTGTTTGTGTATGTATGTGTGAGTGCATGGTGGTGTGTGTGTGTGTAAATGTAAGTTGGAGTGTATAGTGTTAGAGTGGCTGTGTATATATATATTTATATACAGTAAATATGTGTAAGGTGTTAGAGTGGCACATGTGTGTGTATGTATGTGTGTATGTATGTGTAAATGTAGAGCTGCGCCTGACAATCATCATCCCCTCCCCCACATCATAATTCATTCACAGCTCCCACCACGTTCATAAATCTCTTTTGCGGAGGGAGACGCGTTGGGCGCAGCAGCCACCCTTATAATCTGATAGCCTGCCCAAGGAGAGGCGGCCTACCTGTCCAGTCTGGCCCTGCAAGCCTTTTCTGTGTGTGTGTGCCTGAGTGCGTGCGCGTATGTCTGTGCGTGTGTGTGCCTGTGTGCATGCGCGTATGTCTGTGTGTGTGTGGGAAAATACGCACAGCTTAAAAGGAATATTACTTAAAGGGTCCCCCCTGTGCTCCCTTTGGAGAAACTGCAACTGAAGAGCTGCAGCTTCATAGGGTTGTAGGATTCTTGCTTCTGATTGGCTGCCTCAATCATTGGCACTTTCATTACATTTAATGGGAAGATTTTCTGCACATGCGCGCGAGGTCTTCACAGATCCCAGTCCACGGTGTTCTCCGCGCCAGCTCTGGGGGCGACCGGCGGTGAGGATTGCCAGGAGAGGTACAGAAACAGCAGGTGAGGAGGTTCTTGCCCAATGAGCTTACAATCTGAAGGCCAGGGTGTCCCTTTAAAGCTCCCCCCGTGTTGAGCTGCCAGGTGGCTCCGGACGGGACACGGCGCGTCTATAGGTGCTTCCTCCCTATAGGTGCACACGTGGATGTACACACGCGTGTTCCCATTCCAACGCAGAGCAGGAGATCTGAACCCTTGATCCCTACAAACAGCAGGGGGGGGGCTGGGAAATCCAGCCCGAGAAATGTCCTGGAATTGTGTTTTTTTCTGTTTTTTTTTTCTGCGCAGTTACATCCCAAAAAAGCTCCTGACCGGCAGAGAGGGGGAAGACGGCAGAAACGGGGCAACGAGGAGCAGCCGACGCTCCTTCTACATCAACTGCAATGGGCACCTGCAAAGCCGGGGCGGAAAAAGAAGACGCCACGGGAAAAGACGGAGCGGTGTACCTGAGGAAGAAGATCACTTTACTCCGAGCCGTCTCGCTGGTGATCGGCTCCATTATCGGGAGCGGAATCTTCATCTCCCCAAAAGGGGTCCTGAAAAACTCGGGCAACGTGGGTCTTTCGCTGGTCGTCTGGGTGGCTTGCGGAGTCCTCTCCATGTTCGGTGAGTAGGGGGGGGGCTCTCCCTACAAAGTCCTACCTGTTTCTTTTTATATTAAGGCTTCCCAGAGCTGCCCTTGGGTTTTATTCACTAAACACTGAGTTGAGGGAGAACCTTTTCATCTCGCCCGCTTTCACTTTGCATAATGTGGCCGGTGACCCCGTTGCCAGATGTTGGGTTGCCCCGTTGAGTCATACATTCTCCATAAAGTAAGACGAGGAAGAGGACAGTATGGGCAACAACGAGGGTCCGAAATACGCAACAAGACGGGGCGTTAGCTCTTGGTCCCGCTCATCCACAGAAGGTTCTCCACCAAGAGAGCTTGAGTTGATGGGGAGCCGTGTTTTCATGATCAACTTTGACCTTAGCGTGCATGGGAGATCAGTGATGTCACTAGGAGCAGTTGATGATATCACGTAGCAAGAGCAATGACATCATCAACTACTCCTTGTGACATCACATAGCAAGAGCAAAAGCTATTTTTTTGAACTGTAATAATTAATTAATTTAAGGACTTTCCTTTTTATATCTTATTTCCTACCTAAGACAGAGGTTGGTGCTTAGTGGAGATTTCTAATGATTTGATGTTTTAAAAAATTCGTTTTAGTATTTTTTTTAAATTTTTTTTGAGATTTATGTCACCGGTTTAGAAAATACATTTTTGTTTTGTTTCAGAATTCTTAAATGAAATGACATCAGAACCTTGTATAACCTTTGCTCGCAGGACAAGCAGCTGCCCTCGGCATGATTCGCCCTAGAATTGCCAAACGCATTAACCCTGCGCAGGCCAGGCAGGCTTGCCTCGTTGTCCTTTGCCCTGATGCTGGCGTTGGACGACGACCTTATAGATAACCCAGCAGAGCTCTGATGCCTCGCTGTCTGGCATAACCCAAAAATAACAAAAAAGAATGTTTTCTTTAAAAGTTATTTTTAATTTTGCAAACATCTGTTTTTTTTATCATTGTAAAGATTAGTGGAATATTTCTCTTTGAAGAGAAAAAAAAAAGATTTAAAATTTCCAAAAACAGCACCGTCTCCAGGACCTTAATGGTATTTAAAAATAATAAAAAAAAACAAAACATTGTTTTTTAGGCTATGTCTAATCTAGAATCTTTTTCGCAACCTTATGTGGTCTGCTTGCTGTCTCTTTGACCTCTGTGTAAAAGCTCTGTGGAAACAATACCATGAAGAAAGAAAAGCCGAGTATAATAGAAAAAAAACAATAGTAAATATTCCGTGTTACCCGGATGATTGTGATGCGGTAACCATAATATGAAGCCGATCCCGTTCCTGCCTATTTACTGCCTAATATTTTAGGGGCGCTGTCCTACGCTGACATTGGCACCGCTATCAAGAAGTCCGGGGGGCATTACATCTACCTGCTGGAGACTCTGGGTCCGTTGCCAGCCTTCTTGCGACTCTGGGCTGAATTTGTCATGATCCGGTAAATATTTCGAATTCCGTAACGATTTTATTATAATAATTATAGTATTAATCATATTGGTATATGAGGCCCAGGTACCCCAGTTCCATAATGTGTCCCTCAATGTTAGAAGCAGCCCCTCACCCCCCACTCATAGCAATACAAGGGGTGCCCCTGTGGGGTAATATGGGAAAAGCTTGCTGTACCCCACTGCGCTTCACCAACGGCTTGCATGGCACCTGACGCGGGTGACCACCATCCCTGTTTGTGTTTCCAGGCCGGCTAACATCGCCGTGGGCTCTCTGGCCTTCGGACGGTACCTGATCGAGCCGGTCTTCGCCCCGTGCCATGCGCCTGATCCGGCTGTTAAGCTGCTGAGCGCCATTGGGATCAGTGAGTAACTTTTTATTCTCTCGAGGGGCATTTGGGTCGGAGGGTGAAGAGGAGGACTGCGTTTCATAGGGTCCCCCGTCTACCACCCTTGCAGTTAATGCCAGGGTTTGGACTGTGTCTTATCGTGTGACGTTGCCCTATCAGTAGCCCCCCTTGGATGGGGCAATAGGCGTTAGTATATGGAGGGGTCCATTCATCGTATGTGGAAATGGAGATATCCAAGCAGTTGAGGTTAATGACTCGTTCTTACTGAATATCGATGTCAGGATGTAACAGAGAAAGCCACATTCTATAGGAGCAAGTCCCCAAATTATTGCCCCACTATACCATATATGCCCCCCATGCCACTCCATTTATCCTATAGAAACTAAACCTGCCCCCCCCACCCCAGCTAGAGGATTATGGGGACAAAATGGAATCAGTTTTGGGTTCTTTTCATCCACCGGTGGGGGACTCAAGTGGGCAAGCGAGGTCTCTTCCAGGGTCGTCAACGGGCAATTCTGGGGTTAATAGCCCCACAACCATCAGGCACAGGCTTTGAAACCCTAAACGGGCCGAGGACTGAAAATGTCCGTCCGGTAATAACGACAACGTCATAAAACTTCTAACCGCAGTTTTTATCATCGCCCTGAACTGCTGGAGCGTCAGCTGGTCGGCGAATCTTCAAACCACCTTTATGGTCCTGAAGCTGGTGGCCATCGGACTCGTTATCGTCCCCGGGATGATCGCGCTGGCCAACGGTAAGAGCGCCGGCGCAGAGAATTCACACGCCTGCCCGGAACCAGGGAGGATTCCCATAATCTAGATAAAAAAGTAGTTGTATAGCGCCAGCAGATGCCGTAGCGCATCGCAGCGGCCTGTGAGTGAATATCAGAAAACGAAGGCCGTTTCTCCCTGCAGGACGGACGGAGAATTTCCAGAACGCGTTCGATACGTCGTCCTTGGCTCTGGATAAACTCCCTCTGGCGTTCTATTCTGGAATGTTTGCCTTCGGAGGCTGGTAGGTCGGCCCCATTCGGCCCCCGTCTAGTCTCCCCGTTTCTTCTGCTGTAAAGACTCCAACCTTAATCACTTGTTGGGCTCGTCTTAGAACGGGATTGTCCAGCGTTACCCAATATTGGCGTGTAAAATGGTATCGAATGCCAACCTAGAACCCTGGCACTGAAAGAGTTATTTCTATTCTTTTAAGTAAATATAAACATTCAGTATCGTAAAACAATCATTTTTTTTTATTTGTAGGTTTTATATCAATTTTGTAACAGAGGAAATGATAAATCCGGAAAGGTAGGTCACATCTAGAGTTGCTCTAGAATTTTCAGGATGCAACTTGCTTAATTCTAGAATGTAAAAAATTTTGAAACTAGAATGTGGAACTTTCTAATTCCGGAATGTAGAAATCTCTGAATCTAGAACGTAGACTTTTCTGAGTCTAGAATGTAGCCCAGGAGTAAAAGGAAACCAGGTACCCATGACACGGATGAACCATGGTGATGGATGGTTCTACACCCGGGGGGCAGCACGTGTTCCAAGCTGGACATTCGAGAAGAACTGATAACCAGATGGTCATCGATAGCCGGAATCCGCTCGATATCCCGGTTCCTTTAATGTAACAAAAGAGCATCGAGAACAATGTTGGGGGCTCCTTCGCCTATTTCTTTCCCACCCCCCGTAGCTGCCCTGGGGTCCTTGGGATCCCTCATGGTCCAGCAGGAGTGAGAACCAAGTCCTTTGTCTCCAGAACCACCAACATCCGGAACCACCGGTTTCTCTGACTACTTCTGTGCTGCAGAGGACGCGATCCCTCGACAAATCCCTGATTCCCTTCCAAATAGATCAAAGCGCAAGCAAATATTTGCTCGCGGTCTGTTTGCGTTTGGTTAGGAAAGAACGCTGGTCTAGAACAGGGAACGTTGGCTCCGAACAGCCATAAAACATGCCTCGGGCGGGATTTATTTTCTGGAGGTTTAAGGTCAAGAACTTGGGACGCCGATAAACGTAATTTGTGTTTTCCTAGAAACATCCCGATAACCGTGATCGTCTCCCTGACCGTGGTCACCGTCTGCTACCTCCTCGCCAACGTTTCCTACTTCGCGGTCCTGACGGCGGACGAGGTTCTGGCCTCGGAGGCCGTGGCCGTGGTAAGCGCGGAGAACGGATCCGGAAACAAACTCAAGCTGCTGATCCATTTTGCCCTAAAACCCCCCATTTATTAACGCGGCGCGTCCCGGCAACCGGTCTGATTTATTTATGAGTTATTTCATTTCAGAGCTTTGCTGATCAAACACTCAGACAATTCTCCTCCGTGATCCCCGTCCTCGTGGCCCTGTCCTGCTTTGGAGCCTTAAACGGAGGGATTTTCGCCTCTTCAAGGTAGCAGAATTTTAACTAAAACACTGAAAAGAGATCGTCCACCATTTTCTTATCCCTCACATCTGATTCAAATAACTTCCAAGAATATTCTGATGTTTTCTTTTTTTGCCCCAGTTGTAGGGGGGTTATTACTGTATACAGCGCTGGGGGTTATATTACTGTATACAGTGCTGGGGGTTATATTACTGTATACAGTGCTGGGGATTATATTACTGTATACAGCGCTGGGGGTTATATTACTGTATACAGCGCTGGGGGTTATATTACTGTATACAGCGCTGGGGGTTATATTACTGTATACAGCGCTGGGGGTTATATTACTGTATACAGCGCTGGGGGGTTATATTACTGTATACAGCGCTGGGGGGTTATATTACTGTATACAGCGCTGGGGGGTTATATTACTGTATATAGCGCTGGGGGGTTATATTACTGTATATAGCGCTGGGGGGTTATATTACTGTATACAGCGCTGGGGGGTTATATTACTGTATACAGCGCTGGGGGGTTATATTACTGTATACAGCGCTGGGGGGTTATATTACTGTATACAGGGCTGGGGGTTATATTACTGTATACAGCGCTGGGGGTTATATTACTGTATATAGTGCTGGGGGTTATATTACTGTATACAGCGCTGGAGGTTATATTACTGTATACAGCGCTGGGGGTTATATTACTGTATACAGAGCTGGGGGTTATATTACTGTATACAGAGCTGGGGGTTATATTACTGTATACAGAGCTGGGGGTTATATTACTGTATACAGCGCTGGGGGTTATATTACTGTATACAGCGCTGGGGGGTTATATTACTGTATACAGCGCTGGGGGTTATATTACTGTATACAGCGCTGGGGGTTATATTACTGTATACAGTGCTGAGGGTTACATTACTGTATACAGCGCTGGGGGTATATTACTGTATACAGCGCTGGGGGTTATATTACTGTATACAGCGCTGGGGGGTTATATTACTGTATACAGAGCTGGGGGTTATATTACTGTATACAGAGCTGGGGGTATATTACTGTATACAGCGCTGGGGGTTATATTACTGTATACAGCGCTGGGGGGGTTATATTACTGTATACAGCGCTGGGGGGGTTATATTACTGTATACAGAGCTGGGGGTTATATTACTGTATACAGTGCTGGGGGTTATATTACTGTATACAGCGCTGGGGGTTATATTACTGTATACAGCGCTGGGGGGTTATATTACTGTATCCAGCGCTGGGGGGGTTATATTACTGTATACAGAGCTGGGGGTTATATTACTGTATACAGTGCTGGGGGTTATATTACTGTATACAGCGCTGGGGGTTATATTACTGTATACAACGCTGAGGGTTACATTACTGTATACAGCGCTGGGGGTATATTACTGTATACAGCGCTGGGGGTATATTACTGTATACAGCGCTGGGGGTTATATTACTGTATACAGCGCTGGGGGTTATATTACTGTATACAGCGCTGGGGTTATATTACTGTATACAGCGCTGGGGGTTATATTACTGTATACAGCGTGGGGGGTTATATTACTGTATACAGTGCTGGGGTTATATTACTGTATTATATATATTATAATATTCTGCCGTCTCTCTGCTCCAGGATGCTCTTTGTGGCCGCCCGGGAAGGTCAGTGGCCGTTTTTGTTCTCAATGATCCATATTCGGAGACAGACCCCGCTCCCCGCCCTGATATTAATGGTAAATCTGAATTTATGTTCTAATTGTTTTATTTGAATTGATTTTAGCGAAGGATTATCTGGGTGAAAATCAGGTGAAACACGTAGGATGGGGGGGGGGCTTCTCTATCATATTCTGTAATTCTAAATAGAAAAAAAATACAGATTCCCTCCCTATTTGTATTTTGTGTTTTACCCGGTCCGTTCCGACGTTAACCTAGCGGCAGGCCGGCCGTTTTTGGGCTGGAGGTGTTGGACGGTGAAGAATGCGGCACCCGTGGGGTGGTTCCTGGGACAAGTCCTGCTGCTCATGGTGGAAAGACTTGAAGAATACGGCACCCGTGGGGCGGTTCTACTCGGGGGCCGCTCCCGTGGGTTAGTAAATCCAAGCTTCATTCTGTAACGAACTCTTCCCGCAGATGCCTCTCGTCTTTCTGATGATCGCCATGGGTGACCTTTATGGACTCTTAAACTTCTACAGTTTCTCCCGTTGGATCTTCATGGGACTTGTTACCCTCGGGCTCATCATACACCAGCGGCGATACCCGCATCTGCCCCGACCTTTCAAGGTAAAATAACCCGGGGGGGGATTATGATTTACACTGAGGGACACCGTCAGGTTATTAGCGGCTGAAGTAAAGAACGTACTGAAGACGAAGCGCAAGCAGACGGCCAACTCCCAGAGCACTCGGCAAGCAGCTCATCGTCTTGTCCCAACGTCATGGTAGACTCACCAAAACCGCCAAAAAATAAAAAAGATGTGAAAATATTGTCGGTTTGCCCAGAAAAATACGATAAAGGTCTCAAAACGTCTACAAATAACGCCGCAGAACAACCAGGCTGTCGCTATGGCAACAGCATGAAAACGTACAACGGATTAACAGCCATAAATAATGTTTAACAGTAAAAGGTTCTGTTCCATCTCCTCCTCCCCAGAAATAATTCTTTAATAGACAGAAAAGTTAGCTTTTTTTAACTTAGATGTCATGTGACAAAAAAAGCAGGCACTGATAGGTCGTTGCCACGGAGAATGTTTTTTTTTAATGTTATTAAATGTAATTAATGTTTTGCGTAAGTTTTTACTTCATTTTTCCTGCGTTTTGATCTTTCAGGTACCGATTATTATACCGCTGGTGTTTACCACGCTCTGCCTGTTCATTGCGGGCATGTCCCTGTACTCGGACCCCCTGAATACGGGTATCGGCTGCGCCATCACGTTGAGTGGGCTTCCCGTCTACTACCTTACCCTCCATAAGTCGAGACTACCCCAGCGGTGGAGAGACAATTTCAGTAAGTGTCCTGCGTTGGGGTCCGCTTGGTACGGCCTCAATTAAACACGGGGGGGGACTTAAAGGTCTCCAGGCTGGAGTTAACTTGGTGTCAGAGACAGACTGGCTGAGCAGAGAATAGAGCGTCACTAGAGCGCTCCGGAATATGACGGTGTCTCGAACCAACACCACCACCACCGTACCGCACCGCTGTGTGGATCAAGGGAAGCCAATGAAGTCAATAAAACTTGTACATGAAGCTCCTTCGTCTGTAGGACAGAAGATCTAGAACTAGACAGTAAATCCTCATGGAACAGGGAGGTCTATTTTCCCCCAAGAGAGGGTTGCAGAGCTCTGGTTGGTTGAGTTCGTTAGTCTCGTCCATATGAGAGTCTGACCGGTTCTGGGCAAACTCAGTTCTTCGAGTCATTCGGTTGAAACTGGTTTTTGACTCTTAAGATGAGGACCAACTCGACCTCTTCTGAATAGCCAAGCTGCTATTTCAAGATGGCCGCCCCAGCCAAGGTGGTAGTTGGTTCTGGTTTGAAACATTATCAGGTCCAGATGACTTGTGAATAGACCCATGATGGCCAACCCCAGAACCTCTCTCCTTCTATCCGAATGACTTCATCAGTAGAATCCTTCTTGGTAACTTGTATGGAACGTTGAGAATATTTCTTCCATTATTTTTTTTTTCTAGATTTCCTGACCACGAAGCTACAAGTGTTGATGGAGGTGATCCCCCAAGAAGTGCAAACCTACTAAAAAGCTGGAGATTTAGGGGCTGCGCAACGTACGAGATACACATCCGAGCCCCATGGACACTGTTACCGGCCACGTCCGCCATCTTGCATCGTCCTTCACAGCTTATATGAATCGGATAAGGATTTTCCAAGGATCTGGGCAGAATATACTTGAACGTAACTCAGTTATGGGCATTAGACAAGCTTTTTTTAGAAATGTTTAACAAAAAATTTGATACCTAACAGGGCAAAACAAGCTTCTCTATATTAATATCAAAAGAGAAATATCCATCCCTAAAAATAAAAGAATTTAGAATCGAAGCGACGGCCTCTCTTTTTCAGCAGACTGATGCATCGTAGAAACGGATGGGTCGGCGGGACCCTAAAAAAATAAATACGAATTAATGACGATTATCAAACAATGGGGGGGGGGCGCCGAATGCTGCCACTGCCACCTGCAAAAGAATCCCTCAAAACCCCCACAGAAGACACACAGATTACTAATCCATTCCCTGGTGATTTCCCACCTGGATTATTGCAGCCCCCTACTAAACAACCTCCCACCTTTCACAGCTCCAGTCCATTCTGAACATCTCAACCAGGCTAAACTTAGCTTTTTTGGTGGAACTCCAGCGGCTCCTTGTACCTTCCGGGATATTTCAACTCCTGACCCTCATCTGCAGACCCCTAAACTCCTCTGCACCCCCATATCTCTGCCCTTATCTCCAAATACCGCGACCCCAGGATTTTACCCCGAGGGAACCTGCCTCGTTCTGTTAGACTCTTCCCTCCTTACCTCACCCTCTATTTTATTCCGCCTCAATCTCATAATAGAGTGTCAGCTCACAAGATCAGGGACCTCTTGCTCTGCATCAGTATTTCTTAATGAGCTATGAAGATTATATATATATAAGTAATGATTTTATATTATATTACATTTATGCTTTACTGGGATGAGTACCAGCAATGCCACATTAAAAAATAAAAAACACACGAACGATCATGAATGGGTCAGAAAATGCTCTTTTTTCACCCTTTAACCAACCCCTTTTACACAGAACAAACATTTACATTTCCAAGATGAGGCCACAAAAAAAAAAAAACCTTTAAAAGAAACTTTCAAACACAAATAAAACCAATGCAAATTTTCATTAAATGTTGTAAAGTACATCCGAGGCATGATATCCGACACAATATAATAATAATAATAAAAATTAAAAAAAAACACCAGAAAATGTATTGTGCCCTTTAACCACAAAAAATACCAAAAGTAAATAAAAATAATTTGACAGAAATAGGGGATAATTTCCCCCTATAATTGGGTTAAAAGATCTTTAACGTACCTATTAACACCCCAAAAAAAAACCTGTGTGTTATTTACACATCCGGAGGACAAGGCAGCAAAGATTTTAACGTACAAAATCCGGACCTTTTAACAGCATCTGAAAAAGCGGCTTTTTTATAATTTATAAAACCAATCAATCATTCAGTCAAGAAATGCATAGAATTAGCGCATCATTTATTGTGCAGACATTTTGTTTTAGGGGAGAAATCCCCAAAAAGCAGAATTTTATATCACCGTAAGACCCCCCCACACACACTTTGATAGATACAAAATCCAGGCAGAGACTCTGAGGCTTGAAAATCTCCAGAAAAATGTTTCTTAATGCCATTGTACAGCGCTATGGAACAGGACGGCGCCATTGAAATCAATAAATTGTTTATAACCAGGTCAAGATTTGATTAAAAAAAAAAAGTTTTTTGTCCCGTAATAACGCGCGGAATAGCGGCTCGGAGGAGTCCTTGCGGTTCGTATATAAAAATCGAAAAATCGCTGCATAGAGAATCGAAAGTTTTTGTCGTTTAAAAGAAAATTCTTTAGTTTTTTTTTCTTTTTATAAGAAAATCTGTCACAGAGGTATAAAAAGTTTGCAAAAACAACTAATTTGGCTAGAATTAAACATTGTTTTTGACGGATTTTGGTTGGATTTATACAAAAATTAGGACAAAATTTACGGTCCCCGATCAGGAAAGAAAAGGGATTGTCAATTCAAATGTTAGAAATTAAAATCAATATTTTTATGGAACCTCCTTGTGGAGCCTTAAAAACCCAAATATTTTTATCAATTTTTTTTTTTTTTTTATTGGACGGTTCAGCCAATAGGTGGCTTCAAAGACGTTTAAAGGGAGGGTACAACCACCGGCCGGCCGCCAGCACCTCGACAGTTAATCCATCATCAATCTGAATCACATCTTTAGGAGGAAATGGGGAACGTTGTTTGGGATAAAAATAATTAAAAACTGAGG
Source organism: Spea bombifrons (assembly GCF_027358695.1). NCBI lineage: Eukaryota > Metazoa > Chordata > Amphibia > Anura > Pelobatidae > Spea > Spea bombifrons. The sequence goes on from NC_071090.1 coordinate 2,596,062, forward strand.
GATCTCAACATTTCCGGCTTGGGGGAGAGACGTTTAAATACATAAAGGGGTTTAATAAAGTACAGCCTCCCAGCAGAGGTGGTAGAGGGTAATACAGTGAGGGGATTAAACATGCATGGGATAGACATACGGCTCCTGAATCTAAGGCGAGACCAACGACTGATTAAGGTTTGAGTCTTTACAGCAGGAGAAACGGGCGACTAGACGGGGGCCGAATGGGGGCCGATCTACCAGAAGGTTCTGTTTCTAATAACTGCTCTGTTGAGTATATAATACAGGTTGTAATAACGTTTTATAAATGAAACATCGTCCTGATATCAGGTGCCTGGAAAATAAAAGAAACCTTGGCTTCGTCCCCAAAACGTATCCACGTAATCCGGAAAATCCGACCCGTTTCTGAATGTATCATTTTGAGAAGTGAATTTAGCGAAATTGGGTTAATTCTCATGTATTTCTCATAAAGTTGTTTTTTTATGCCTTAAGCTTTTTTTCTTTGGTTCAGAAGGATCAGATTAATTTAGATTAATTCCACTTAATAAATCTTGTTGCTAGGCAGCGATGGGATTAAAACATTCATTTATAAAACCCGTTCTGTCCCCAATTCTCTTAAACAAAGACTCGACTTATTGACTTGGCCAAAATCCGGCAGGTAGATTCATACAAAATCAAGGTATTTATCAAAATTACCAGCTTTTCCTGAAAACCTGGTGCCGAGCCACGCGCCGGGGGAAGCTTTCATATTTTCAACGATCTTCTTTCCATAACCGAACCGAAAAAGGACAAAAATCACAAAAATATTTGGAAAAACAATGAAAACCTGATCTGATCATCTCTTAACTATCCAAAAAGTTGGAGAGCAATTTACATAGTTTTGTTAAAACAATAAAAAAAAAAAAAAAAAAAACAACAAAAACAAGGAGAGGCGTAAAATAAAGGGGAAGGAACATTTTAAATATTTAATTTTTATATTACAGAAAATACAAAATCTAGAATCGGCATTATATACAAGAAAAATCACGACTGGCATGTGTTTAGCAATTGCAGAGACTGGTACAAAGTTGTGACTGAAGGTGTATAACACACAAAAAAAAACACACAAAAACAACAAAAAAAAAAACTTTATAAAAAAAAACAGAAAAAACAGTAGGCTCCCATCACTGCAGTCCCGCCTCCTTCAGCGAGCCAATGGCTGACATCATCATGTCAAGCGGAGGTGAAAAGCATCAGATGGCCGGACCACCACCGTAAGCAATTAAAATCCCGATTAAAAACGTTTTTTTAATTATTTTTTGGCCATCTTCCAAATTCATTACCCTGAGATCCTTGCGGTTTGTATTGAAAGGCTGCTCGTTAGACGCGATGTCTGTCATTTGAATTAAAGCTTTTTTTCCCCCAATAATTAATAAAAAATCCAGAGAAATGACATCAGTAAACATACGCCTTTAAGAGTTAAAAATATACGGTCTTGCGTCCGACTTTTACCAATTTCTTCTTCTCCGCAGGTGTTGGAGGTCAAGTGATGTAGCAGAGTCTCCCGGTACTCGACCACACGGCGATAATGACCGAATGCCACCTACTTCCGTGTCTAGCACCATCTGTGTACTCCATCGGTGCATGCGCGACCGAGAGGAGCGAGGACTATTTTTAAGCATTTTTTTTTTCTTTTTTTATGCCAAGTAACTGGTTCAAAAATCAAAATTTTAAACCTGGCAAATAACAAAAAAATAGCCCTTATTTCTTCCAGGAAAAAAAAAAAAAAAAAAAAAAAAAAAAAGACCTACTCCCATGTACAAATAAAATACAGTGTTACCTATAGCTTGGCTGCAAATGAGCCGACAGCTTATAAAAAGAATAAAAAAAAAAAGATTTCATATTAAATGTCTTAATTTAAGAATAATTAAAAAAATGCATTAAATACCTGTTTAAGACTACAACCTGAATATCAAGTTAACAAAAACCAGTACAATTCCTGTTCCTGTGGCCCCTGCACCACACGAGTATCAAAACACAGAAAGAAAATAATAAACAACCTTCACATTGCTTTAAAAACAAAACAAAAATAAATCTAAAAATTAATAAGACGCTCCAGAAAAAAAATTGAAATAAATTATTAAGAAAAAAAAAATAAAAAATTATTTTCTGGAAGCAAAATCATTTAGAAATCTGTCTGAAATAAATTATTGGAGATCACCCAGCATCCATGCCCACCCCGCATCCCAAACCCCATATGCCACCCCCCATTGCCCTCCATGTGGGCAGACTTGCCAAAAGAGAGAAAAAAAAAAAAAAAAAATAAGCGATAAAATCTATTCCAAGAAGTAAAAGGGGCTTTCATTCCACCGTCCGAGTCCCCCACCAGTCCTTGAGTTCCGGATCCACCATTCACCTCCGGTTATTGCTGAGCGGACGTGGCACAGTGAAAGCTCGATAATCTTTGTTCGTCGGGCAGTGTTTGTCGTGGAACGACCCATTAGCAGGAGGACCGAGGAAGCTCCGGGCTCCTCTCGCCTCAATACTGTTATGTGTAGGAAAGACCGTGAGGGCGCTTGGTGTCAGACGAAGAAGCGCGCATGACCGTGTCTGTTGAGCTTCAAGATTTTTCCTAGGCGCTGTTTGGCCGTGGCCATGCCTTTCTTTGGCCGTTTACCTGCGGGCACAAAAATTCAATGTCATTTTATTTTTGCTTTAATTTTCATTATTTATTTATTTTTATCTATGACTCACAAGATTTAATATACAATAAAATAAATCTATATAACCACAAATGAAAATGCAATTTAAATATTAAAGGATATAAAATATATATATATCTATATCCATTATATATCTATATATCTATATCCATTAATATTTTAATTACATTTTCAATCTTTAACTTTTTTATTTCTTTGGATATATTTTTTTTAATATATATATATATATATATATATATATACACATACACACACACACATACACACAAACACACATATATATATATATATATATATATATATATATATATATATATATATATATATATATATATATGTGTATATGTGTGTTTGTGTATATATATATATATATATATATATATATATATATATATATATATATATATGTGTATATGTGTATATGTGTGTTTGTGTATATATATATATATATATATATATATATATATATATATATATATATATATATATATATATATATATATATATATATATATATAATTAAAAAAAAACACAAGAAAACAAAAGATGACAGTCTCCTAAATTTGTGCACCGCCCCAGGCATCTTCCTTCTCCTTTCAGAGACTGTGATCCTAAATTTCAAACTTTTTTTTAGTCCCCATTAAATCCTTAAAGGGCCGGCGCAGAGAAAGGCCGGGTCTTTAAAGGGCCATACCTTTAGTTGCCTGGTTACTGATAGGTGGAGGATTCGAGGCAGGTCTCTTGGTGGGGTGGAGAGGTACTATGAGCGAGGTCTCGCCGTATATCCTTTCGGGGCTGAGGCTGCCGTCACTCAGGTGGCAATCGCCGGGGCTGAGGCTGGACTCCTGGTCGTACTTTTCGGGCAGGTAGCTGGCGGAATCCCAGCTCTCGCTCTCGGAGAAGCGCTGGATCTTCATGGGCTTCATGCAGCCGTCGGGGGAAAGCTCTTCTTGCTCAGCATTGGGAAGTTTACACGGATCCTGTGGGTAGAGGAGACGGGGAGATGTTTGGACGATCAGATACGGGGTGAACACAGAAATCGCCGGTATTGTTCGACTTCCCATTGAAATATTGTTATTTATTATATATATTGTATTTGTGGGATAATGAAGGAGGGTCTCTATTTTTTTATGCATTAAAAAGAGGACAATTAGATTTAAAGTCTTTAGTTAAAGCTGATACTTTTAGAAGAAAAATATGCAGTTGGCTAACATTTCAGGACCTCAGATTCCATCGGGGGGGGGGCAAGGGGGTTCTGATCTCCAAGGTGTCCAAGGAACATAATAATATAATAAAAGGCATAAATTCACTCACCGGACTAAGCCTACAGGATGCATCGAGCTGCCGTATCCAACCGGGAGTGCTCATTTCTGTAGCCTCATTACTATGGTGACCTAAAAGACGAAAAACAGACCCTTTTAAACTAAATCCGTGCTGGTCCAGGGGTGTTTGCAGACTGACGAATGATCTGGGGGATACCAAGCCCCTCTTTCTCCTCCCGATGCCCCTCTTTTCTAGGAGGTCGGAATGTTTGCTGGGTATGAGGGGATCGCAGGGTTCTACGGCCCTAAAAGCCCCGATAATGTGTATAGAAACAGCCCTTCTTCTAAATGCCCCGCTCATTCACTCGGTCACCGATGCTAGATTTTCCCTGGGATCCCTAATAACGTCAGGGCTATGCATCGAGTAAATTCTTACGGTTATCGTCGGCCCGCTGGCTGCTGGAATCAGAGTTATGGTGGACGCTTCCCTGGGAGATTTTGATGTGCAGATGCGGGTAACTTCTGCCCGTTTTGCTCCTGGCCTCTGCCGGGAAGTGTTTATAGTGCAATCCAGCCATAGAAAGCATACCCTGAATCGCTTCTTCCTCCATGCTGGTCGAGGTAGAACAGTCACTAGAAGAAAAACATGAAGGAGTATTACCTTTGTTTCTCTAAACTCATTGAAAGTCTGCTGTATACAGTAATATAACACCCCCCCGCTATATACAGTCATATAACCTCCCCAGCGCTGTATACAGTAATATAACCCCCCCGTACTACATACAGTCATATAACCTCCCAGCGCTGTATACAGTAATATAGCCCCCAGCACTGTATACAGTAATATAACCCCCAGAGCTGTACACAGTAATATAACCCCCAGCGCTGTATACAGTAATATAACCCCCAGCGCTGTATACAGTAATATAACCCCCCAGTGCTGTATACAGTAATATAACCCCCCAGCACTGTATACAGTAATATAACCCCCCAGCACTGTATACAGTAATATAACCCCCCAGCACTGTATACAGTAATATAACCCCCCAACGCTGTATACAGTAATATAACCCCCCAGCGCTGTATACAGTCATATAACCCCCCAGCGCTGTATACAGTAATATAACCCCCAGTGCTGTATACAGTCATAACCTCCCAGCGCTGTATACAGTCATATAACCTCCCAGCGCTGTATACAGTCATATAACCCCCCCAGCGCTGTACACAGTCATAACCTCCCAGCGCTGTATACAGTAATATAACCCCCCCAGCGCTAAATACAGTCATATAACCCCCCAGCGCTGTATACAGTCATATAACCCCCCAGCGCTAAATACAGTCATATAACCTCCCCAGCGCTATATAAAGTCATATAACCTCCTCAGCACTGTATACAGTCATATAACCTCCCCAGCGCTATATACAGTCATATAACCTCCCCAGCGCTATATACAGTCATATAACCTCCCCAGCGCTATATACAGTCATATAAAGTCAGATTCTCCGGTTTGGTGATTAAGACCTAGTCATACTATTTACCACAGGCAGTATGATAGCAAGTCAGGGTATCTAGTAGATATATTTCGAACAACTGAAACATGTAAAACACTAAAAGGGATATAAAATAATAAATCATAATAATAAATAAGTTGGTCAAAAAGAAGTACTCAAGAATCGGTTTACCCGTCAGCAGTAAGAGAATGGGCTGGCGGGGGGGGGGGGCGGTCTTACCTTTTACTTGGCATTGGGGCAGCAGATCTGCGTATGTTCAGATCATAGGAAATTTCCCTCGCTGGGTAATCTTCCTCACTATTCGGAAAGCTTTCCTGCTGCTCCTCGTCACCTGAGCTGTCAGACTCCTCCGAGGAGCTTTTCTGCGGGAGGCAAAGGAAAGAAAGAGAAAGTTTTCATGCTGTACAAGTCACAGAATCTACCTAAAAGGCTTCAAGAGTGGCTGAAGATCTTGGATTTTCTTCCATAATCAATAATCTCAGCTACTCAATGAGTGAAGTAAGAGCCATTATCGGAGTCGGAGGAAACACCGCGGGGCTTTCAATATAAATACATTAAATCCAAGCGTCTATAAACAGCAGCTTCCCGGAATAAAGCCGTCCAATACCGGGAATCGCAAATATCAGAGGAAATTGAGATCGCGGAATCGAATGACCTTTAAATTATTAATAAGCTTTTATTGATTAGCGGTAATTCATCTTCCAGATGGGCAATTAATGAAAATCTTCCCCGGCACGACGTTCGGCATCCTGCGGCCGTGACATTAACGCACCGCTCAAAAATACATCACACATTCGATCAATAAGCTTTGATTTAGTAAACGGAAGCCTCTAAAAATATAAATAATAATTAAACAAAATAAAGAAAAAAGAAAAATTCATTTAAACTGCGAACGTTGCGATTAAGGTCTGTATTCGTACCTCGTTAGTGCAACTGGCTTTGGATCCTTCGGAATCAGAGCTATCGGAATATTCTGAGGATCCTCCATTCCTGAGTTCCGATTTGACACTTTCGAAAAACACTAAAAAAAAGACAAAAGTAAATAAAGGAATCGTAAACAGCGAGATTATTCTATTTTAGAACTTGCAGTGGTAGGCAAAGTCTGTAATGTACCAAGAAAGATAAAAAATAAGGCGTATTCGATTTGTTCAGTTTGTGATTGTATTAGGTGCTGCTTTTAGTAGATTTTGCTTAACTGGATCCGACGTGACCACTTACACTACCGTTCAACGTCTGGGGTCAAATTCTGTCCATTAAAACATGAAATGGATCAGAAATCGAGTGCAGACGGGGTTAATCTTGTAAATGACTATTGTAGCTGAAAACAGCTGATTTTTAATGGAATCTCTTCATAGGCGTACAGAGGCCCTTTATCACTCCCATCACTCCTGTGTTCCAATGGCCCTTTATCACTCCCATCACTCCTATGTCCCAATGGCCCTTTATCACTCCCATCACTCCTGTGTTCCAACGGCCCTTTATCACTCCCATCACTCCTGTGTTCCAACGGCCCTTTATCACTCCCATCACTCCTGTGTTCCAACGGCCCTTTATCACTCCCATCACTCCTGTGTTCCAACGGCCCTTTATCACTCCCATCACTCCTGTGTTCCAACGGCCCTTTATCACTCCCATCACTCCTGGGTTCCAATGGCCCTTTATCACTCCCATCACTCCTGGGTTCCAATGGCCCTTTATCACTCCCACCACTCCCGTGTTCCAATGGCCCTTTATCACTCCCATCACTCCCATGTTCCAATTGAGGACCTTTTCTACATATTAGAGGAAACGAAGCCGATCAGAACGTACTGTTAAGTGGTTTCTGCATTTCGGTCTGATCATCGTTGTCAGAGCTGCAGCACGGCGCCTCCACCTTGATATCCATCGTCTTTCTCGACCTCGCTCGGTCGTCTTCGTCTTCGCTGTCCGCGGTGTAAAGGCTCCGGTCAGTGAACGGTCGTCTTTCGTCCCTGTTTGCAGCGCGGTGGAAATAAAGTAGCGTCAGCATTCGATCTAAACGGGTGCTTTTAAGGGAATCGTTTTGGGGGGGAATTTATGTGCAAAACTAACCAAAAAAAACAAGCCAAACACGAACAACGAACAAACCCATATCAAAACATGGAGACGAATCGAAAATTAAATAATGATAGAGGGATTTGTAAGATGCCCAGTTTATCATATATTATATATAATAAATATATTATTTATGATCATATAAAGCACTTGTCTTGCCCTAACTACATGTGTGGGGGGGTATCAGTTATATACGGACCCCCTGTACCTGATTATCCTTCCATTGGAGAGCACGAGGCGCATATCGTTGTCTCTCATTTTCTTGTCCGGCTCCGCCGTTGAAGGCTGCAATGGTTTATTAAACCTTGCGTTCAGCTTAGAGCTCCCCAGATCCTAAGAGATAAAGAAAACCGGTATTAACGGCTGAGCGGCACCCCCCCGGAACTCCGTTTTTTTATATCGCTGGAAAAACGGCTCACATCGGCGATAATAACTATCGAGCGGGATGATGATTTTTATTTTTTTTTATTTTTAAAGTTCGCACTCAAGGCGTCGTGGCCTTTGTATGTGAAACGTCATCACCCAATGTCTCTTCATTGGCTGCTTTATCTGCAGGTAGAACGAATCTCATTAATATGCAAGAGAGACAGACGAAAAACCACAAATCAGCCATTTCAAGCCATACGTTTAGAAGCGAGATGGGCCGATGGCATCCATCATCAAATCGCTCCACTGTTTAGGGCGACTGGAGAGGAGAAAACGCAAGGCGGATTAGAAGCTCCAAACAAGTACAAAATCATAGCCCCAAAAAAGCACAAAGCCAAAAAAACTAAGATAACAAAAATAAATTAAAAAAAATAAAATAAAAAAAAATAAAGCCAAAAAATAAAAAGAAAATTAAAAAAATAAACAAAGCCAAAAACCATGATGAAAAAAAAAAAAGACAAAAGCCAAGATAATAAAACAAAGCCAAAAAAAAACAAAGCCAATAACTAAGATAACTAAAAAATAAATAAAAACAAAACACAAAGCCAATTACTAAAATGAAAAAAAGCCAAAAACGAACAAAACCAAAAACTACGATTTAAAAAAAGCCAGAAAAACATAAAGCCAAGAACTAAGATAACAAAAATAAATAAATAACAAAGCCAAAAACTATGATGAAAAAGCCAATGAACACAAAGCCAAAATAAAATAAAAAAAGCCAAAAACTAAGATAAAAAACCCCGAAAACAACATAAAACCAAAAAACTAGGTTTTAAAAAAATAAAATAAAAAAAAAAAAACAAAGCAAAAACCTAAAATAAAATAAAAAAATAGAAAAATGAAAACACCAACCTCTTCCCACGGAGACATTTCCAACCTTTTCAGCACCTCCCTGGTGTGATGCTCCAGGATATCGAGGTTAGTCGGGGTTTTACTGGACTGATCCCGGAGTCTCCGAGCTTTCCGCCCGGAATGATGCGCGGACTTCTCGTGCGAGGACCGGGAGAGTGGGCACAGATCGTGAGTTCCCTGAGACTTGACCGGCTTGCTCCCTTCCTCCTGCAGAGAGAACGCGGTCATATAATTAGGGATTTAGAGACTGCAACGCCCCCTGCCATTATACTAAAGGTAGGCGTTACTCGGACTCCCCAAAAAAAGAATAAAGAGGATAAAAATAAATGGCCTGCGATACGCCACACGGCCAGGACTGTGGCCCCGTTTCTCGGGGGTGTCGGGACAAAAGGGGCACAAATATGTCTTTTCTTTTCTAGGCGAGTAATTAGACTTGAAGATCTAGTACGACAGATCGGGGGGTTCTCCTCACCTCTACCGTACGGATCACTTTAGAAAGCTCTTTAATGAGATGCCCGGGCCTGATGTTCTCCGGGATTTCGAAAGCGTGTTCTGATACAGACTGGGGAGAGAGAGAGAAAGGTTTGTATATGTCGAGTGGGTATCAAACTTCACACCGACCGGCTCCATTCACAAAATCTAATTCACAAGAAGCTCATAAAGGATCTGGTTACGGTGCAAACACTGCCCTAGGAACAGATAAGGTCACAACCCCCGGTGGCTGCTTGCGGAAGTGCAAGTAAAACCTCAGGTTGTTATAAAGTGGTTCTTAGAAGGCAACGCCGCCACCGCTGCAGCTTCTTGCAAATATTTAGATGTCAACGGACGCCAACGGCAAGGGGAGGAAAAAAATTGAAGCCGTAACTTACTTCTTTCTTCATCCAACTCTTTAGCGCAGTGATAAGCGCCTTCACGCCATGCTTTAAATAATTTGGAGGATGATATCCGTCTTCTCGCAATTCTAAGCAGGAGAAACGCACGTGTTAGTCTTCTATAGGGTTCCTCTCTCTCTATATGCAGTGAGAGGGACTGTATAGCGCCCCCCTCTGGTAACACGCGTGCGCAGACATTCCCTGCCGGGGTCATTAAAGGCACGTTCTTTCGCTGCATTTCGCTAAATTGTTACCATAAAAAACAAACAAACAATCTATTGAATTTAAGTGTAAAATTCCATCGGGGGGTTTATTGCTAGAATTTGGAAGGAACAGATTTCTCCTGAACGGTAACCCCCCCCCACACACACACACACACACAGCTTGGGCGAGAAGCGAGAACGTCTTGCAGATGTCGGCCAGGATTGTATTAAACGCGCCGTACGTATCAAATTTACCTTTCAAAGTTTCAAGTAGATTTTTGGCCACAAACCAACAAATAGCCTCGAAAAAAGGAAACTTGAAGAGATCCGGTGTCTTCAGCCTTTTTTCCATCTCGTAACACCTGCAGGGCGAGGGAAAGGGGGTTATATTACTGTATACAGTACCGGGGCAGGGGGGGGTATTACTGTATACAGCACTGGGGGTTATATATTACTGTATACAGCGCTGGGGGGTTATATTACTGTATACAGTGCTGGGGGTTATATTACTGTATACAGCACTGGGGGTTATATATTACTGTATACAGCGCTGGGGGGTTATATTACTGTATACAGCGCTGGGGGGTTATATTACTGTATACAGCGCTGGGGGGTTATATTACTGTATACAGCGCTGGGGGGTTATATTACTGTATACAGCGCTGGGGGGTTATATTACTGTATACAGCGCTGGGGGGTTATATTACTGTATACAGCGCTGGGGGGTTATATTACTGTATACAGCGCTGGGGGTTATTACTGTATACAGCGCCGGGGTTTAGACTTAATAGAAAGATTTTTTCCATTGGATAGATTTTTTTCCCTTTCAGCTCCTTTAGTGAATTGGAGAGTTTGGGGACTCACCTGAGCTGCATGCCAATGTTAAGGTTGTGCAGAAAGTTCCCTCCAAAGGCCATGCAATCCTGAGAGGTGAGGACAGCGTGTATCCAGCCTACGTAACACAACAGACATCTCGTGTAAAAACATTTCTATTTAATGTACATTTTATACAACTTCCCAGCCCTGCCCTCCTTTTTAATCCCCTCCATCTCCACACTCAACACAAACGGCATCCTAAGAACTTTATTTGTCCACCATGGACAGGCAACATGTCGTGCTTTAGACCGTCGAGCATTATGGGAGCTGTAGTTCACAAACGTGAAGCCCAATGTCAGAACTCTACAGAAAATAGAGAATTCCAGACCAGATCATGTGTAGCCGCGGTGCCCTTTGACCCCTAAACTAAACACAGGGCTCACAGGAGCCAACCTGCCTCCAAGCAGGGCATTAAAACTGGGCTTCCCGTGATCTGGCAGGGGTTATACCCCAGGGTGGGGATTATCAGAAGAGAGGTATATAACCCATTTGCCCTGACCGAATGCAATCACCTGTTGGGACGAAAAGTGTGTGTCCCTGCTTGACAACGCATTTGTAACATTTGTCCACCTTGTCCCCAAAAAATTCCTCGCTTTGGGTAACGGAAGAGCTCCATGATTCATACAGTGCTAAGTTTTCATCAGTGGGTTTGATCAAGTAGAAAATCTTTTCCCCCTAAAAGGACAGCGGAGACAAAAATAAAATTAAAATAATTATATCGATTTTGATCCAAATGTTTTTTTGTGTTTGTATTTCCTCTGTGCTCCCTCCAAGCTGCCCCCGTATGCAAATTAACATCAACACATAGTTCTGTAAATAAAATATTTATAATTTGGAGGAGGTTGTTTTTAAAAATCATCTGCCGGCTACGCGTGTGACCCAAACTTTGGATCTTAATGAAAGAAATAAAGAAAAGCTCTGAATATAAGATGACCCTATTTGCTTTTGTTGCTCGCTCTCTTTCATTCACACACTCATTCCCTCACACATACAGGTGCAGAAAAGCTTCTCTTTCTCCTCGAATCCGCTTGCAATATTTCGGCCTCTTGGAGCACTTCCGCAAAAAGGCAGAGGAGAGGGCGTCCCTCACACACACACTTTCATTCATTCATTCATTCCCACACACTCGTGCAAAACTGCTTCTCTTTCTTCTCGAAGCCACTTGCAATATTCCGGCCTCTTGTAGCACGGATGGAGAATGAAGACAGAAGAGGCAAGAGAAGAAGACGAGCTGTGAGAAAGGAGACACGACACGGAAGTGGTCGACGACGAAGGGAGCAGGAACTACAAGCCCCTAGGCTTAGTTAGCTGTGTTGCTGATCGGAGGTCTGAATAAAAGATGACCTTCATGTAAAATAAGATTTTTTTCTGAAAACAAGCCTAGCCCTATTATACGGTAATTTTATTCTCTTTTATTTATATAGCGCCAACAATAGCGCAGTACTTAAGGTGCTTCCAATCACGTGTAAATATGGTGTGAAAATATGTTAAGAACGGAGGCGCTTACCCAGAGGACATGATACCAGACAGAGGTCCCCCCAAAGTCTATATGGAAGTCCGTGTAGCTGTCCTTGACACCCATCAGGCAATACTTTTGAACGAAGGGCTTTGTGAAGACAGAGTCATCCGGCCAGTAGTTCTCCACCCAAGAAAGCTTCTTGCCGATGTCCGGTACTTTAACCAGCTCCGCCATCCTACAGTCACAGAAAAAAAACCTAATCTATCCATCTAGTCACATGCCTATCCCCTGCGTGCTTAAACCCCCTCGCTGTATTAGCCTCTACCACTTCTGCTGAGAGGCTGTTCCCCTTATCTACCACCCTCTCACTTTGAAATGTTTGAAAAGTATTTTTAAGTATGCGTATCACTTACTTGGTATCTGAGAACTCCAGGCTGATGACATTTAATACTTTGGGGCGGTCGGGGTTCATGAAATACTTGACAAAGTTCCGGAGCTTCATTTTGCTGTCTGCCTGTCTTGCCACATCGATAACGTCGATTATCTTGTCCCCACCTTGACAGAAGTTGAAGTAGGGAGGAAATTATTCCAGCCATACATAAGGAAATATTTATATGCGTGTCTATCCCCCCCATGAAAATTTAAAGGGCTGACAAGTTTGATGGCTGGAGCGTCCCTTTAATAAAAACATTAGATCTATGAATGTTTTCTGGGTGCTTTTTCTGCATCCCCCCCCCTCTATGAATCTGCAAACGAGGAGATTTTTTAATATTTCAACCCAGAAAAGGCTGACCGGCTTTAATCAGATATCAGCAACTCGAGAGCGTCCCCCCGGGGCACGGCGCGAGCTGTCAGGAACGGCTACCGGATCACCTTTTAGATGGCACGGAGAGCGCGGACCGAGCGCATTAACATGCACCCAGCTTCACCCAAGGGCTTTGAGCCATCTGGTGCCTTTGGCCGAGCCAGAAGTGTCGGCGCGCCGAATGATTGCTTTCAGAATGTCCCGGCAGAGGCGGTGACAGAATTCTAATCTAAACCTAATAAATGGCTGAAATTTACATGTGAAAGACGGCTAATCGAAAAGTCTGGCTTCCTAGCCGCGGCGCGTCTTTACGGAGACCGAAATTACTGTTCGGGCGGCAATGCCGATAATCCAGACTTTATAAAACCAAGAGGGAATTACCGACATAGCGCTCCACGTCCATCACGGAAAAGGTAGGCGGCGGCAGCCTGAGACCCAGATCTTCCAGCCTCGGCACCATGATGGGAAAGTTAAATCCGTGCTTTTCCAGGTACCTCTGCGTCAGCTGACTGCCGTTCATCTTCAGGATCACCTCGTCGGCGCTGGAAGCCGTACGGAAACAAGCATTACGAACCAACCCGGGGAGTCCGCTGTACGCGGTAATAAAACCGCCACCCCTCCCGCAGGCTGTACGCGGTAATAACCCGCCAAAACCCCCCCACCCCGTGCGGGCTGTACGCGGTAATAAAGCCACCCCCCCCCCGGCGGGCTGTACGCGGTAATAAACCAAACACCCCCCCCTCCCGCCGGCTGTACGCCGTAATAAACCCACCACTCCCCCCCCCCCCCGCGGGCTGTACGGGGCAATAATTCCCCCCCGGGCTGTACGCGGTAATAGCCCCCCACCTGGCGTCTCGGTAGCCGTTCTCTCACCTGGGAAAGGTCCGCGCTTGCAGCTGCTGTATAAAGGTTGTCGTCCCGGCTTGGATAGGTTTGGTGCCGTCATCCGGTTCGGTATAATCATGTCGATGCCAATTCCTTCTCTTCTTTACTGAAAGATCAGAAGCAGACATTTTAGTGCGGGTCGCGATAAAGAAACAATTATTACGGGGAGCCAAGAAATCTTTACAGTCGCCGTTCTGAAAAAAAATACATAAAAAAAAATATATATATACGAAATCCGCAAGCGTGCCGGAGACAACATCTTCGCCGATCTCTCGTGACATCACATTTTAAAAAACATTTCGTCTTCGCCGTGCCACAAAAACTCTGGGGTGTAATAAAGCTGGTGCCATCTTCCCCGGGCGGTGAGGCACCATCCACACCGACACCACCGCGGCTCTCTCCCGCCATATTGCTTTCTTGATGAAGAATAATGGAAATGGTGAAAAAGGGATTAGGCGGAGCGGTAATTTGAGAGGCCTGGAAGCGGGTACTTGGGTGTTTATAACACGGGGAATAAAACATTGGACGCCTCCAAGAACCGCGTTCTTGGGTCTTTGTATCTACCCTATGGGGTAACTTGGCACGCCAAAGGGGGCCGGCGGGTAACGAGTTCATAGTTTGGGCCGCTCGGCGATCTCAGATTCAGCAGATCCTCATGTTTTCAGATTTAGGAGGTTGGCGGATAAACCACAGTCTGGCCGGCGGTCGGACGCTCAAAAGAAATTGGAGAGCGACGCCAATCTCGATTGTTAGCCTCCAGAACATGCGCGGGTTTTATTTTTTTCTCCCCAAAAGCCGTCTTGGAACGCAGGTCTTCAAATTGGGAAAATGATTTGACATCTTTTTTGGTGGCATTTAACCTCTTCATTGCCTGAACTCCGTGGCATACATGTCACGGCTACCAACGCTGGAAACCAATCATGGTTTGAGAAGCTGCCGGGAGCCAGCAGAGCCTCGCGGGGAGTATTATTCCTGCTTCTACAACGCCATGCAGGACAGCACGGGAGCGTTCGCGCATGCAAAGCACGGATCAAGCATTGGATTAGGAAAACAAATTATATATCTATAATGTTCTAATTCCTCCCAATTTATAAAGGGTGCATTAAGCCACTAATAGCCCTGAGCCCCATTATACAGAGGGCTCCCCAAGTAACAGATACAACCACCGCGGGCAGCGCATGCTCAAAGGCAGACGGGACATTATTAGACTGGATCGCCGTACAGGTATCTAGTGATTAAAACATGAGCCCAATTAGCTTCCGCCATCCATATTTAAAGATCTACCCCTCCCCCGTTTTGATGGCTATTATTTATATAGCACCATCATATTCCACAGCGCTGTACAACATAAAAATAAACTACATTCTAGAGAGAAAAAAAGGCAAAACTAAGGTAGAAGCTAAATGTCCTCTTCATAAATAGATACAAGACAGATGAAAATAATAAAATAAAAAATACACTTCCGCTAGATGACGACGACAACAACAGTGCAACAAAGAAAATAATTAGAAAATAAAATATACAGAAAGAAAAGCGTTAAAGAAAAAGCAATGCGCGTGCAGCGAAGCCCACAAAGCACAGCACAGTCAAGCTTTGTAGAAGCAGGTGGCATTTTTTTGGCACAAAATTCAGTGATTTTATCCGTTACGGTCAAACACCTCGGTCCGCGGAGACGCCTGGAGAACGTACAGACCCGTCTGACAGACACTCACGCTCCTTCTCAATGTCCCTCTAACGTCTCCGCCACACAGTTCTACCTGGTAGCAGATAAAAGCTGTAGTTCTATCAACTGAAAAAAAGCCAGGCACGTACGGAGCCATTTTGTCTCCGGAAGCCACGCCCCCTCCGCCAGAGAGCAGCACATCGAGGCTTGGTGACAAAAACCGGCTCCACAAAGCCGATAACTCAAGTTATTTTTCTGGGCGATAATATTCTCTTTCCAATTTGATAACGAGAGACACCGGGGCCCCTCTAGGTGTACGGGATCTAGCTAACGGAGATGAATTTAATCTTCAAATTGAAGGCGTTTAAATGAAGCGGTTGTCTTGGGGGGGGGGGGCACTACGTTTTACAGCGAATGTCTCCATCGCACAGCTGAGTAACAGCAAGGCTTGAGGTTTATCCAGTCCGGTTCCCAGTAGGTGGCACTGGAGATTAAAGAGCATATTATACACCTAGGAGAAAGAATAGACAACGGTTAATGAGCTCTGCTCTCAGGTCTCTGCGTGATCCAGGACTTTCGTGTCAACCGAGAGACGTCAGGAACGCGGAGAAGTCATCAAAAGAGAAAGAATCAACCCGAAAGGAAGCTCCGGCAGCAGAAGCGGCACTTAGAGTATTATCAGAAACATCGCCGGGGACAAAACCTGCTAATATTGGTGACAACGATTTAAAGGGACACTTCGTGCTTTTATAAACATGAAGCAATATGCTGTAAAGTCTCACCTGCCCAATTATAACCCCCAGCGCTGAGCTGATGCTTTATGGCAAAGCTATTGAAGTCTCATCCCCCATAGACTATTATTATTCAGAGTCCAAGTGGGTGATTTAGACTGAGTCATTATATTGTTCCCCACAGGCAGTTTGATATGGAGTGGGGGTGTTTAGTAGATCGGGGATCAGATAACAGAGCGAGAATCATACAAACGGCTGATATGCAGCTGCCTGAAAACATATTATAGGGCTATAACTGGCTTAAAAAAAACAAACAAAAAACAAACAAACAAACAAAAAAACACTATTTTGGAAAACTTGTATTTAATCTGATATAAGGAATAAAATGGTGGGAGGCTCCCTTTAATATATTTTACAAGTTTTTATGAAAATGTCCCTTTAAATGCCAACTAAATAATTCCACTTAGAAAACTAACAGTGCAGGCACTTTTTAAGTTAAAACATTATATAGAAATAAATAAATACACACACACACATATATAAAAATTAGTTTTGTTTAGTGTATTTCAGGGTCCTGAAAACCTCAAACGCAGTATTTCTCCCGAGCAGCGACACTTTCATTAAAAAGGTCACAAGAGCCTTAAAAATGTTGAGAAAATAAAAGAAAGTTTAAATAAAAGCAGCATAAAGTATGTGGCTAGGAAATCAATTATCCGGCTACTATTGGGGGGGGGTGTTTTTTAGTGCAATACGTCGAGTATTTAGAAACCGTATATAAAAATACAGCAGCGTCTCGGTGCCGGCAGCGAGGCGCTCCGGGATAACAGCCAGATCGAGGCATTTAAACACGCCGGCGCCAACTGGTTAAATGGAGTAATTTAATACCCGGCAGAGCAGATCTCTGAACAAGAGACTTTTGAGTTAAAGCAGTTCACCGCAATAAGCACATTTGTGTCAAGGTAACGTTAAAGGTCAAGGATCGGAGCAATCAGGACGCCGGCGCTCTATTATGTTCCAGGCGGCAACACCAGAGCCTGCAAAACCAGTTATATTCTACTTTTCTTTTTCTTAAGAGCCGGGAAGGGGAATTTAGTTTGTAGTTCTTTTGAGATCCACAACTACCAAAGTGTCAATCCCCGGGTTACAAGAGGCCAATCACCACACTGAGCCGATGCTTTATGGCAATGCTATTGAAGTCCTGTCCTCCATAGACTTTTATTATTCTGAGTCCGGGAGGGTGATTAAGACCGAGTCGTTCTATTGCTCCCCACAGGCAGTATGATAAGGAGTCGGGGGGTTTAGTAGATCGGGGATCAGATAACAGAGCGAGAATCATACAAACGGCTGATATGCAGCTGCCTGAAAACATTTATATTATGGGGCAAAAACTCCAAGTGGTAAAAAAAAAAAAAAAAAAAAAAAAAAAAACACATTAGATGGAATGTTTTACTTTACTGAGAGGGTGGTATATAAGTGGAGCAGCCTCCCAGCAGAAGTGGTAGAGGGTAATACAGTGAGGGGATTAAACATGCATTGGGTAGACATACGGCTCCTGAATCTAAGACGAGACCAACGACTGATTAAGGTTTGAGTTTTTACATAAAGGGAGACCAGACGGGGCCGAATGGGGCCGATCTGCCGGCAGATTCTGTGTTTTACAAGCGTACAAGTTTTAAAGGCTCGTTTATTCTTAATGAATAAGATGTGGATTTTCATGCGATTTGATCCCCGCTGATACCCGATAACAGCTGCCGGGCCGTCTACCTCACACAGCTGTCCCGGCTTCTCAGAGACTCCTCGGCACCCTCAGCCGGGTAAATGGGGCGATGGGAAATATTACTGCCGTATTTGACAAACTACGCGTTGGGGGCTCAGAGTAAAAGCAGCGCTGAGAGGTCCCGATATTTATATTACGATAAAACGGTAACGGTCCGCGGGAATCGCATAATCTGACGAGTTTGGGACTAACATCCAATCGCTGGGATGGATAACTCAATTAAGGCTGGAGGCGGCGGCGCGCTGCAGATCTGCGCATGGTGATCTCATGTTCTAAACCTTATCCGTGTCCAGTAATAATGGATCCACCACATGCACCGCAATCAGTGGGACTGCAGCGGCGGTACGCATGGCTCATTGCTTGGCGGGGGAGGGGGGTTGGGAAGAGAGGTCACAAATACAATTTTTTTTTTTTTTCTTCCTAAAATCTATAAAATTGCTACAAATACGTGTCGCTTTTCCCACCCAAATATAGATTGGGAGAAAAAAAATTATAAAAAACAAAACTTAACACGAAAAATTAGAAACAAAACACAGACTTACAAAAAAATAAATAAACAAAAATATTAATGGACCCGAGACGTCTATTTAATAAAATCCTATCCTTTGGTAGTGAATCCGCGCTTGCTTTTTGTGATGTAATACTCCAGAGGGAGATTTTTTTTTTTTTTTTAAAACAAAAAACACAATTTGTTTTTAATTTTTTTTCCCATAGCAAATACCAAGGCGGCCGCTTCCTGCACAGGAAACGGATTATATATATAGTTTAACCGCGTTAACCGGAGTTACGGACGCGGAATCTGATTTTCCGGATCTATATATAGACTCGGCCGCTGGATGGGAAGACGCGAAAAAAAATCCATAAAAAAATAAAATAAATAAATGTAAAAAAAAATACACCATCTGGGACGGAGACGAAGGGGGGAGTCGGAAGGTTATAATCAAATCTACCGTTCTTTAGAATAAGAGCAAAATTCTGGGAATCTTCATTTTTGGCTTGAAACATTTTTGTGCGCATATAATAAAAGCCATAACGGATCCAGAAGCGGTGAAAATGCCACATATGAAACAAGCCTTTTATTTACTGGGCAAATAATGAACAAAATTTATATCAGGAAACCCCAAGAACCCCCCTGTCCCTGCGATGTGCAAATAAATTACACAAATTAACAAAAAATTAAGACGCTTTTATAAGTTTCTATGGCAACAGCTTATCAGAGCCTGGTTTTCTATCTCATGACAATTCAGTGATCCCGGCAAAAACCAAGAAAGGAAAACTCATTCTCGGGCATTACATTGAGCAGAGTTTCTTCTTAGATTTGGGAGGCTATCCCAGGCATGTTAAAATTCCTTCACCACTTAACTGAGTCACCTGTATTCAAGCAGGGATATCAGCCATAACATACTGGAAGCAAAAGCACCACCTGGGGGTCTTATATATGATCCCATTGGGGGGAGAATAGGAAGGGGTCAGATCCAGACTGTGTGACCCCGAGAATCTCCCTGGGTTCTCAGGTATGACTATATGGCACCCGTGACCAATAGAATCAATTCTTTTGCTGCAACAAACGCTTCTACGGAAACCATTGTTTCCCCCAACCTGTAGCAACCGCCATCATTAAACTTACACCTTCGTCTGCAAGCAGAAGGGATGCCCATAGGGGGCTTCGGCCCCCCTGAGCCTCGGCCAGCCAGACAGCCCTATCCAGGGCTTACTTCTAAGGAGTGAAGCCATTAGGCGCGGGAATCGGAAGCTTCCGGAAGGGATTACGCGTCTTTCATTAGAGGGGCCGCAGAAGACCTCCACCGGATCGATGGCCGTGTTATTCGGTCGTTACAAAGTATTCCCATCTCGGGGGCCGAGAGCGTAACCTTCTACGACAAATCAATTTCACTTTGAGAGAGGAGACAGGCTGTCTCTCCGCAAAAAGGTAGAGAGCGCGTGACAGCTCCCATTAGAGATTAGAACGGCCGGGGTTTTTTGGGGGTTTTTTGGGTTTTTTGACAGCCGATACATCTGTTATGATTCTAGTTTTTTATTCTTGGTGTCCCTGGGGGTATTTTATCTGCATGCGCCAGTTCCCGAAATCCTTTTAGCACGGAAGACGGCTTATAATTGGAAAAAGGCCGCTCCCCGGCGATCACGCCGGATTCCGCCCCGCGTTCTGTCCTTACATGCCTTTATCTGCCAGAAGGCATTTCATCTAAGAAGGGGAGGAAAAAAATACATAACAGGTCGTCACCGGCGGTTACAGACGAGAGACGCGTTACGTGAAACGCGCTCGCATTCCACGTCAGTGAATCCCGACCTGAACGTTTCACTTTCCACCAAACTTCAAGGTAATCCTCTCGGCTCGCGGACTTTGAACCTGAAACTTTCACTTTTATTTCCAAAGATCAACAAAAGGGCACCAGCTGCGGCGTGGGAGGGTTTCAGATATTCTTCCCTTTTAAATTTTAGCAAGTTCCAAGGGGAAAAAATAAATTTCTTTTTGAGCAAAGCCCCCCCCACCAGGACTGCATACAGTAATGCAGCCGCCCCCCCTCCCCCCAGACCTGAACCCGCCGTTGCTGTCCGTCACGTGATATTTTGGGTGACTTTCCCGACTCAAACACCACACTGAGCTGATGCTTTATGGCGATGCTAATGAAGTCCGTTCCCCGTAGACTTTCATTAAATCAGATAGTCCGACTGGTTGATTAAGACTGAGCCATTCTATTGTTCCCCACAGGCAGTATGATAAGGAGTCTGGGTGTTTAGTAGATTGGGGATCAGAGCAAGAACAGAGGGAACAGAGCAAGAACAAATATACAGCTGCCTGAAAACATTATGGACCAAAAACTATAACTAGGTAACAAAAACAAAAAAAGAAAACTGCGAATTCTATACGCTTAGACACATGACCGCAAAAATGAGAAAGCATTGGCCAAACGCAGTAAAAGAATAAACTATACATAGGCTGCTCTCTAAACAAAGGAAGCATTTATAGAGGGATGGAAAGCAAAGGTCGGCCCCGAATTACTTGCGTCAACCACACGATCCTAAGCAATTACAGCCACGAAGACTTACGCTGGGAGGGTCCGTGTAACACTTCACAGTTGGGGCAGTGATAAAGGTCGATGTCGGCCGCCTGGTGCTCCTCGACTCGCACGCAGCTGTAAAGAGATAAAAAAGATCATTAAACGAAGATGATCTAGGATACAATTCACCTCCCGCGATACAATGAAGAGTCCCGATCACATTTAACCCCTTCATGACAAAGGCTGATTCTATTTTTTGTACCCTTCGTGACAATGGCTGTTTTATCGTTTCTGCGGTGTTTGTGTTTAGCTGTAATTTTCTCTTAACCCATTTACTAAACCCACACAAGTTATATATTGTTTTTTTCAGGACAAGAAGGGCTTTCTTCAGACACCATAATTTTTATATATGATGTAATTTCCTATAATAAAAATAATAAAATATGACGAAAAATTGAAAAAAAAACACATTTTCTCACTTTTATTTGAAAAATCTTTTATTCATCATAAAAAAACTACTGAAAAAACCTGTTAAATAGATTCTACTATTTGTCCCGAGTTTAGAAATACCCAATGTTTTTATGTTTTTTTGCTTTCTTCTACACGTTATGGGGCAATAAGTACAGGTAGCGTTTTGCTAATTCAAAACCATTTTTCTCTGAATCTGGTAATTCTGTCTCCATGTGGTATTTGGGGCATCTTTGAAGCCAGCAAATTAAATTTACCCCACCAAACCATATATTTTTGAAAACTAGACACCCCAGGGTATTTTAGATGCTGATAGTTTAACCCTTTCCATGCACTAATCCTACCACCAACCCTTGTCAAAGTTTGTGATAGTAATTGTTTTTGCTGTTTTTTTCACATACTTTGTACTTCAGTTGTGAAATTACAGCTCCTGGTATGCTGTTGCTGTCACACAACACCCCGATATGTGTTCAGCAACATCTCCTGAGTACATTGATACCCCACATGCATGGGTTTGTCAGATTGTTTGGGGCCAAAAGGGCCACATTTGGAACATGCCTCCTCAGCCGTATACCGCTGCATGGTAACAATTGCAGCAAAAATAGTGGGGAAGGAAAGGGTTAATGGCTCTAATAAAAAAAAAATTAAAAAAACCTAAAAAAAAAAGTAAAAAAAAAAAAAGTAAAAAAAAATGTAAAAAAAAAAGAACCCCTATGCCACTATTCAAGATCACTGTTTATGCAGTGATCAATGGCAATGAAGGGGTTAATATCAAATGGGTGGCTCTTATAAGAGCCTTTGGATCAATATATATATATATATATATTTTATTGAAAATACCTGAAATAGCAGAAAACACACTGATCTGTCTCTCTCCCTCACTAGAAGCAAGTGAAGGAGGGAGGCAGATCCAATACTGATCAAAGGCAATGTTTAGAAAACATTGCCTTTGATTTAGGAAATCATGATCACTCTTATGAGTGATCTGACCACTAGGGGTGTTATTCACTGGATGTCCATGACATCCAGCAACACCCCCCCCGATGATGATAGCAGGCTCCGCCCCCCGGCTTGATGGGCGCCGCCATCTTGAAACACCGCGTGTGTTTTGAAGACGCCGGCACCGGGAAGGTAAGTTGAGCATTTAGGAAGCGATCGCGAGTCACTTCCTTTGCTAAACAGGTGTTGCAAAGATGCCTCGATAATGAGGCATCTTAGCAACACCAGCTAAGCAAAGGAAGCGACTCGCGATCGCTTCCTAAACCCGTTTTTCAGCGGCGGGTGCGGCCATGTTTGAAAGACGTGCAGTCTTTCAAACATGTTTTTTTATTTGCTCCTAGGAGCGATCGGGGGGGGGCGGGAATGTTTTTTTTGGTGTTGCTCAATGCCTCGATGTCGAGGCATTAGAGCAACACCGTTTGAGTGAAAAAATCGATCACGGATCGATTTTTTCACCCGTTTAAAGACGTGCCGGTCCTGGCACGTCAATTGTCATAATCGTCACGATTTTCGGTGACGTGCCCGGACCGGCAATTGTCATCAAGGGGTTAAAGGGACCGACGAGCTGTCCCATGCATTAAAGCGTATATTATTATTATTTATTGTTTTATATGGCGCCATCACGTTCCGTAGCGCTGCGTGTACATTTAAAGGGACCGCTCAGCTGTCACGTGTTTAGTGTATATTAAAGCCAGCGTGTACCTTTAAAGGGAGCACAATGCTGAAACGCATGCACATCACATCTGTTTATTTCATCGCCTAATCCATACGACAGATCGGCACGTAAACAAAATAATTCTACGCCTCGGCAACGGCAAAGCCGCAGATGTTAAATCACAGGGCGAGGGGATGACAGACAAACCGAGAATGTCACCCGAGGTCATCGCCTTAACGAAAATAAAAGGCAGCGAGTCACGCGGGATACACGGAGATCCCGGCTAAATGCCACCGCAGAGAGCGAGCGCGGAACAGCTGGACAGAAAACGCTGAGAGCGGCAGAAAAAGACCGTTTTTGGTGCTCGTCCAAACACCTGCTCTGGATGTTTTTAAGCACGAAAGGGGAGCAAAAAAAAAATAATAAAGATCAGAAACATTCTGTAAAAAAAAAAAATAAAAACCAAAATCTCACAATCCTTAACGTATCCTCAAAGGAACGGCTTCACAGAGCAACCTTGATGCAAATCAAAAGCACATTACAGTGTATATAAAAGGGGCAGTTTAAAGACACCGACAGCCCCAGGAAAGAAGAGCTTTATTCTTTATTCGCCCCCAGGCCGGAGCAAAATTGTTGGCAAAGGGCCTTTCCGACCCGGAACGAGCCATTCCAGGACAGACCGGCCCCTTGGAAACAATTTTGGACAGGCACCCCCCCCAGCAGCAGGACCGCAGCACGGTCATGTAATGCATTGTTACGTGCCCCCACGGTAACACTGATGCAGCACACTCACAGAGTGTAAGCGGGGAAAAGAGAACTGCGAGGGAGTATGTGTGTATGTATAAATGCTTGTGTGTAAGCATGCATGTGTATGTAAGTATGCGTAAGCGCGTGGGGGCCTATGTTTTAACACGTGTGTGTAAGTATGTGTGAGAGAGTGTATGTGTGTTAGCGAGAGTGCTAGGTTTGTGTAAATGCGAGTGTGCGTGCAGCTGCCCTACTCATTCATAGTCCGGCGATTCTTGCCACCGATTGGCTGCCCTAAGCAACCTTCACGCCCGGAGTTCCGAGATCCCGTCCTAATTACCGATACCGTAGGCGGCCGAACTAAACAGCGCGATGATGCCAGCAAACGATGCCTTCTCTACACGGAGGACTTTATGTAATCGGAGGGGGAGGCGACGCTCGAAGTATTTTGACAGCGATCAGAAGAAACCACAGCGGTCTGAAAAGCAGAAGCTGGTTTGTCGGTTAAACCGGGATTTTTTTTCATGCAGCAAAAAAAAAAAAAAAAGGTCAACTACAATTTCTATTAATCATAACTTCATGAAACACGAACATTATTACTGGAAACCGGGCCCTCCATATGCATGGAGGAATAAACTAATGGTATACGTCTCAAGTGTCCCTGTTTAGGGCTGCCAGTCCCTCTTTGGGTTCCAAATCCCTGATGCCCCTCTCTTCTCCCCCAATGCCCCTCTTTTCTAGGAGGTCAGAATGTTTGCTGGGTGTGAGGGGATCGCAGGGTTCTACGGCCCTAAAAGCCCCGATAATGTGTATAGAAACACTCGACAATGGAGCTGCAGCTTCTCCCGCAAAACAGTCCTTGGGCACCATAGGGGACCTCGCTCGGAGTGGGGTAGGACCCAATCGTAGCGCAGCAGCTACACTATGATTGGACCTTGACTTCAGGCCCCGCCCACGTGATCACTAGCCTGTTGCTGGCAAAGTGGATTATTGACCCTTCAAGGACCAAGAGACCAACAAACCAATTAGTTTCTCCATTAACACTCATCAGTCGGGGATACCTCCAAAGATACAATAAAACAAATATACTATGCAAGCTTTTTAAATCCTAAATGTATAAAATCAGAACCTGCTGACATTTTTTTTGCCTCCCCTTTTGTCCAGTAAGGGTTGCTGAAAAAGACAAAGGGCCCAGGCAGGGGGGAAAGGACTGTTTACTTTACGGGAGCCCTAATGGAGAGCTGGACAGAGAAAACGCTTTGATCTTAATTGCAGGAAACAGACGCTGCCAGGTAATTAGGACGATTCCCATTAAAAGAGGGCAAAGCAGGCGGCGTACTGTATCTGAACACTGTCCGGCCGGGAGTTCGCAGAACTATGGCTTTGGGGGGCTCACCGGCTAACGGGGGGCGGCGCAAAGAATGTCAGGCAAAGAAAATGTAGCAGATATAACGCAGTATTGTTTCCTCTTAAAAGGTTTAATCGCTTAAAAACACAACAGGCACTTTTACGGCGCGTTCTGTTTCCATAGCAACAACCCGCAACAAATTGAGCCGTTTCTGAGAAGCCGGGACAGCTGTGTAAGGTAGACGGCCCGGCAGCTGTCGCGCGGGTATCACGGGAGATCAAATCACATGAAAATCCACATCTTATTCACCAAGAGTAAACGAGACTTTAAAAAACGTGTACATTTGGAACCTGCCGGCAGATCGGCCCCATCCGGCCCCCCATCTACTCGCCCGTTTCTCCTGCTGTAAAGACTTAAACCTTAATCAGCCGTTGGTCTCGTCTTAGATTCAGGAGCCGTATGCCTATCCCATGCATGTTTAATACCCTCGCTGTATTACCCTCTACCACTATAGAATAACCACTAGATTATAATATACAATATATATTATATATCTCCCAAAATGATTGTAAACAGGTACTATATAGAAGACGGCGGGGGTGATGTAACGACGTCCCTCTTTCCCGCACACTTGGTAACACTAATCCCCTTTGAACATATAACACCCGGACGTTGTGTCAGGGCAGGTACAATAACAGCTTTCATAACCAGCACTGAACTAGTTCTATATCGAGGTGAAGAGCGACGTACTTATCGGGCTCACTGCGGGTGACAAGGCACTTCCACGCGCATGCTTAAAAAACCTCAAATAAAAATAAGAGAAAGTGTAGCATTTTATTTATTTAGCGAAACAATGTAACAATGTTGTGCATCATCTTATTCAACGGGATATGGAAGTTCTAAGACCAGTGATTATATATATATATATATATATATATATATTTTTTTTTTAAAGAACTAAAAAGAGAATTAAGAATTAAAAATCTTTTTTTTTTTTTTAAAGAATTAGAGAATATTTTTTTAATTTTTTTTTTTTTTTAAAGAGAAATAAAAAAAATAGATTGAATGTCCTCTTATTTCATGAAATAATTCTCTCAACCCAGCGCCTACAGTTCGAAGTAACACGAGCCGGCCCGGAGCACACATGTTTATGTAAGTGTGAAACGTAATTCAGATAAGCCCCGCACAGCTGGGAACTCTCTATTTTTTTCAGAATCACCACCTGGCAAAGAGCAAATGTATTTTCCACTTTACAATTTCCACTTTGTTCTTATCTCTCGTGCCGCTCCGGCAACTCTTCCGCGTTTAGCGCTTTCCCACCTAAACGCGGCGTCGGAAACGTCGTTCCCCGGTCCCGCCGAAGCCCCAAACCCTTCCCGGAAAGAATTCTTTTATTTCGTACAATTCCTTTTTTTTTTCCATTCATGGTTTTTGTGGCACGTTTGCAGGCGCTGATAGATTGTTGCCGTGGCAACGGAAGGGGCTTCTGTGTTGGGATTAAACCTTTATAGTAAATAATAAAACGACGTATCAGATCAGGTTCCTATCACACGCCGGGAGATATGTTCAAACACGGCCCCTGCGTGGAAAACAGCCGAGGGCTGGAGAAAAGGGGGCAAATCCGTAACGGGTTTAGCATAATGCCTTTGATGCACTTGCGGGGGGGGGGTACCATAAAAAAATGTAATGATTATATATATATATATATATATATATATATATATATATATATATATATATATATATATATACATACATACACACACACACTACATATAATAAATATATATACACACAGCTAGAGATGAATGATAAAAGTCCCTTGAAGGACGGGTGAGATGGGAAATAATTCAGCGCCTCCGTGGTGCCAAAGGATAAATGAAGTGGTAAATCTGGCACAATCTCCACTCGCAGACCAGCTTTGAAGTTTATCTCCTTCCATCATTACTCCGTACAACAAAAGAAAGTTAAAAAGAGGGTGACTCGTTTAAGCCGGGGTTACAGAAGCCGACGCCGGCTGGGAGAAGCCACAAACACCTCCGCTCTAACCCGCTAACCACGGGGGCCATACTGGGAAAAGACCATATCTCATTCTTCAGCATATGCTGTACCTTCTAGATTGTAAGCTCTTTTGATGCACTGTACAGTGCTGGGGAATATGGTGGAGCCATTATATAAATCAGTAAATAATAACGCATGTGACCCAGAGGTTGTCCCTAGTTGAAAGGTCCACTTAAACCCTATTTTTATGTTAAACACATACTGGAGTCTATTTTGCATTGACTCCAATTAATTTTATGGCATATAAATAAGTGGAGGCGATTTTTAGCTCGAAAATGGGGCTTTGGTGTCGTTTAGCTCCTCCCACCAGATGCTTTTATTGAAAGCAGGAAGCATTCCGCTGTATACTTCCTGCACATGCTCAGTAGAACGAACTGGGAGCATACCTTCCCGTGACATCCGTTACATGCGTGTTATACGAACACTGATGTTTTACTAATACACGTGTGATTTGCTGTCGCTGCTAAAGCCCTCCCCAGACAGGAGACCCCGTCATACCAAATCTTTGGAGTTCATGCATTTCTTGTCCTTCAAGGGTTAAATCAATCTTTTCTCTTGTATCGTAACCGAAAGCCAAGAAGATCAAAGCCAAGAACGGCCGCCATCCGCTGCACGTGAAACGTGTACATAGTTACGGAATATGACGGAAGGTTTTTGGGTTTTTTTTAAGCCCCTGGCAATGACCTTTAGTAATTATTCATGCTCAGCGCACGCTCTCAGTATGCCAGGATATCAGATCCCCGCGCATGGTTTAGGAAGGAGGGGCAGGTTCGGCTTTTTGCCTGAAAGCACTGGCTTTAAATAAAACTAAGGGATTTTTTTTATTATTATTTATTTTTTTAAAGCTCACGTAAGCCAAGCATTCTATTCAACCATAAGAAAAGTGCAATCACCCGAAAGAAGCAGCAAGAGTCTTATAAAACACACTTGGATCTTCAACGGGGTCCAAAAGGGGAGCCCAAAGCTACCGTGTTTACAATTCCATAGCTTCCAACAGTCTCGATTTTGACAGAAGAGTCCTGGCAGTTGGACTTACGTCCTATTAAATGTTTTAGCGTACATTGTAGAAAGTGCACAGCCCCCGCCGGAATAGCGGAGGAGGCCATATGTTAGTGGGGGGTAAAATGGCAAGGGGGACCTCACAAAAATTTAAAGGGACCACTCAGCCATCATACGCATTAAAGGGGATAGGACGGCTGGCCTGTCCCTATAAATTCCTTTGTTTTCCCCCCAAAGTTCACCAAAGACTATGTCACCGACACTAAAAATGACCCAAATACCCCATGACGGAGCTTCTCTGTGTGAGATCTCCTTGGAAGGACGCAGGTGGGTCAATGTTTGGGATCTGCGCTAATTAAGAGGCCAAGCGGGACGATACTGACACGTAGCCGTCAGTTAACAGCCCCAGAGCGGAGGCCGAGACCCCAGTAAAAAGTGTTAAACAAACCGGCCGGCATTAGCGAATATCACGTTTCAAGAACACCCGCCTCGACCCGGAGGGGCAATTCCTGACTGCTACTAGTTTTCATTTAAATGAAACTAAATTGGTCAATCAAACCTTTGTTTTTGGTTGGTAGTGAATGTCGTCATTTTGGAAATTTAAATTTAAATGTTAACTTGTGTTGAAGCCAAGGCAGGCAGAACTAGCATTTCCAGTTCCTGCTGTTTCTATACACATTGTCGGGGCTTTTAGGGCTGTAGAACCCTGCGATCCCCTCATACCCAGCAAACATTCTGACCTCCTAGAAAAGAGGGGCATCAAGGATTTGGGAGAGGGACTGGACAAACCAAACAGGGACACTTGGAGGATACCGGAGTGAAACAAAACCAAAAAGCCCCATCAGAAACTTGGTCTCCGCAGGAAAGATGCCGCGGGGCTCCAGGGCTCGGTTCTCGGCAATCAATGTTGGGTTTCGTTAATCAGTAACTCTAATGAAAGGCAGAAATAACTAAACAAATACACAGAATCGGCAATTCACTCCCCAAAGCCAATCCCCTCCTTCAGATCCCACATCGCGGTATTCTTATGAAGTCATCTAAAACTGTAAATGGGGGGGAAAAAGGCAGAACGCAGCAAAATGTAAACACAATCTTACTTTTGTTTTTATTAAGTGTTTAACCATCTAGTTATAGGTCAGAGAGAAGAATCAGATCTGCCGACTCTGAAAGGATTTAGTAGACATGGGCCATATCTTAGCCAGCTTGTTAACTCTTTTGCGATCAGTATTTGTTCCGGGGATATTTCATTGCCATGTGACCCGAGTGTAGACATTGAAAGGATGAAGCAAAAAGTAAAACTGCTTTTCAAACATTTGCGCTCTTTTGTTTTGTCCACCTTTAAGATAAGACGGTGAGAACACGAACGAGTTTAGAACCGGAAGGAAGTTATATTATATGGATGGAATGGTCTATGGGGGAACGGACTTCATTAGCATCGCCATAAAGCATCAGCTCAGTGTGGTGTTTGAGCCGGGAAAGTGACCCAAAATATCACATGACCGACAGCAACGGCGGCTCCAGGTCTGCAGATAAAGGGAGATTATTGGGACAAAATGAGACAAAAACCAGGCTTTTGTCAACAACCGACATTACTGTATACAGGGACGGGGGGGGTATATCACTATATACAGCGCCAGGGGAGGGGTTATATTACTGTATATAGCGCTGTATAAAGTCCTTCCCCTTTAACAAAGTTCTGGCTTTCTTATCCCTTTAGTCACTCGGATCGGAAAAAGATGAAAATAAATCCCCCAAACCGTTGAATTTCCGCCTCTCCGTTTCAGCGACACGTTTGAGCGTCATTCACCCACCCGAGGAACGAAGAGAACAGAACAAGCAGTGTTTCTGGAACAGTCTGTGAGAACAGCACATAAATACAGCTTGTTAACGGAGAACAAGACAACCCCAAAGAGACAACGCGTCCTTTGAAGTGCTTTGTTCCGCCACGCAGAACGTCTCGTCACGACATTCATTCTGTCTCACCCCTTTTAGCGGGGAACGTTTAGATGATGCAAGACCGGATCTGAATATTACATCACATCTTGGAAGAGTGAGGCGGCACATACCAACCAGAAGCAAAGTCAGGGGGTAGGGAGGTTATTAACCCTGTAAAAGTAGTGTTGTGACATCATCGTGTTCTGCCATCAAACCCTAGATTTTGCGCAGATGCAGTGAATTTTTTGGGGCAGCGCAGCCAGGAGTGGAAACAGCCAGACCACAAGAAACTATTTTTGGCCATGTCCCAGCAAATGTATCGCTGCAAGGAGACCCCCGAGGCGTAGAAAACATTCCCACGGATTTCAATGGGAGCAGTTTTCGGACACTGATTGAATCTGCCAATCAGCAGCGCGAAACGCCATGCCGCGGAAGGGGGCGTTCTGCTACAGCTCTGGGGCTGCAGCTTCTCCCTAAGATAAATACTTACTGGTAAGTTAAATAATGCATATGAAAGTACTTATAGAAAGTACTTC
This sequence comes from Spea bombifrons, assembly GCF_027358695.1. Lineage (NCBI taxonomy): Eukaryota > Metazoa > Chordata > Amphibia > Anura > Pelobatidae > Spea > Spea bombifrons. Next base: position 2,626,919 of record NC_071090.1, read on the forward strand.
CATGTGCATTCATCGTTCAAGTGGCTGACCTCACGTGTCCCTTTAAATATTTACAAAACAGTCATGTTAAATACGAACAGGGTAGGAAACAAAACGTATCATAGCATCGGAAACCCAGAATCAGGTTGCTAACCTAGAACCGACACGTATGATGGTGATGGATGATGGGGATTTTAGTCCTGCAGCAATCAAGAGGGTTAAAAAGCTGGTGCAGGCTAAGAGTTTCTAGACACGTCTAGTCGTTCACCAGCCATGAATGAGACCAAGGAGCCAGCCGAGTCCTCTTAGGGCGCGTGAATGTTTATAATGCGCACGCAGCGGGCAGGTGTTAGATTCCAGCGTGCGACACACTCTGATAACCTGTTCTGCCGCGGGCGGCCAGGGGAAGGCGGCTCAGAGGTTTTGAAAGCTAAAATGTTTCTTAAAAAAAAAAATATATATATATTTCTTCCCTGCGGTGCATTTAAGGTTTTTGCAGCCTAAAAGTTCATCTAAAACCCAAGAGTTAAAGGGACTCACGTTATCCGGCCTCAAAATAAAAGAAATAAAAAAATGTAAAAAAAATCCCACTAGAATCATGAATTTTGGTGCATCTTATAACGCAGAATATACTAGACTTGCGCACACGGACCAAAAATCGGGGGGCTAGGTTGTCATTGCCGCACGAGCGGAGGCTGCGCCCAGTTGCCGAAATACTCGATAGAGGTCAGACTAACAGAGCCGGAGAGCCAGGAGAAGAAATGGAGCTCCGGAGAAGACGAGACGCGGAGCAGGTGGAGAGACGTTGAGAGAGAGAATGAGAAATGAGAAAATCTGGTCATTTTCTTTGTTTCGCTGGGGGTCTCCACTTTCATACAAACGAACAAATCTACCAAAATTTGTTACAATTAGTCTAGAATATACTGTAACGTTGTTGCGGGATAAAGAACAAGGTGCAAAGATCTTAAGGTCTGTCGGAGATTTGTATCGTAAAGTGAAAAAGATACAAAAAATGTGTTTTCGAATCACACAGCTGTGTTCCCTCACACACACGAGGGGTCTACAATATATCGCAAAATAGTTAAAAATTATATATATAATAATAAAGGTGTTTCAATAATAAAAATCATAGTGCTGCACGGAAATTCACAGAAGAAAAAGAGAAGGGGGGGGCTCTTATAAAATGGGGTAGAACAGCGCAAAGAAGAAAACGAGTCTCATTTATAGCCCCAAGCGAGGGCTTCTGGAAAATACTGAGATCAGAAGCATCTACCGAGAGGGGCCTGTGTGCCGTCTCTTTTGGATTGCAATGCAGATCAGTCACGCAAACAAAAGGACTGTCACAATCCATCTCCGCACTCTTTGTTCAATGTATGGATGGAGATCGGACCTAGAAATTAATTATCCTCTCGTCTCCCCATGAGATGCTTCCTCCATGGGAGTGATATATGCTGCAGCGCGCAGGCAGGCAGGCAGGCAGGCAGGGGGTGCATCCCAACACCTGATAGTTTGGCAAATATTTGGCACCCAGAGGGCAAAAAAAAAAAAAAAAGCAGAACCCAACCTGGCAGGGCTCAGACGCTTCGTATCAGATGGTGGAACATGCTCTGTTGGTTTCCAAAGTACGCGATGTTCTGTTCCCTATTCACAGCGGGCTGCAGACCTTATGTTCAGATCCACTTCTAGACAATGTTTGCAGCGGAGGCTGAATTATCCACCAAAACACATCTTATGGGCTCATCGGCACCCGCAGCGCAGCCAGAACTTTAATGTTCATAAATAATAACTTATTATACCCTTAAAGGGACATTATAGCTACCGTATGACCTGTGCTGCATGATAGCTAAGTGGTCCCTTTAAATTTCCATGGCGCCCCCCCCCTAACAAATGCATGGGGGGGGTCTCCAAAATCCACCCATATGCATTTGTCATGCATGACACGTGTTCTGCAAACATGTCCAGCTATGTGATGTAGCTACCATCAGTGATCTCCAGCGCTGGCTCGGAGACCCAACAAGAATGCTTCCCTGCAACCGATTGGCTGCTTCGAGCAGCCAATCAGCATCACACTACACCAGATCATGTAGGAGGTGTTCTGCTGCATCTCTGGAGCTGCGGCTTCTCCTGAAACCAAGCCCTTAATATTTCCCCCACAGGTTTTAAGAATATATATTTCAATACGCATTGTTTCTGGACCGCAGTGTCCCTTTAACAGTCACATGACAACAGAAGGTACTGATGGGTTGTTGCCATAGAAACGAGAAAGGCTCTCAAATGTTAGTGTTTTTAACCCAATAAAAAACCTAAAACAAAATAGCTTAGCATGCTAAGGAGTATAATGTTTTATCCAAGCGGGACAGCACCTTCAACAAAGCCGCCTTCATTGCCCCATCTCTTCTGAAAAGCCAGATTACCCCAAAATACTGTACACAGATTAGAGCAGGCGAGGGTCCGCCATACAACGCCTTGACGACCGTTGCCGCTGTGATAAATGGCTCGTTTGCATTAACCAAGCATCTGTCAAAGGCGACCCGGAAAGAAGGTTATATTCCGAGTGTAAATAGCAAAGTACACTGCCGGTGACCTTGGTGACGCGCAGAAAAAAATGAGAGCGTTCGCCTTTGCATAGGGAAAAAAAAAACAAAAATAAAAAAAACACGAGCACAAAGCGTGTTTCTACAACAACAGGCACGACATCCAGGTTTCAGAGCCCCAGGAGAATACGTTATCTGAACCCGACGAACACCAAAGCAGAGGCCGAGACGCAGCATAAAACGGCACGAGGATCAGATCTTGAGCGGATACATCGACCTGCCGCGCTCCTCGGGGGGGGACTATTTGACTTTTACAAAAACACATGTATACGTTAAAAAGGAACGCGCCAAGCACTCATTTTTATACGGACGTTGAGGCATTTAAACTGTGACCACACCCCTTATCCCAGGCCACACCCCTTCAAAGTGCACAGCGGGCCGCCAGTCCATACACCCCAGGCCTGTCCCTCCGGTGCTGCTGGATACGGCTAGACGGAGGCTGTGCGAGCCCCGAAAACGTAAAGTCCATAGGTGGCCGCCGGCCTTAAAGTGCCGGTGCCGCCTCGTTGTTCCCGGTCCGGCCGTGCCCCATCCTGCCTCCAACCAATCCCTTCTTAGTTCATAAATAATGAGTAGTAGTACATGCAGCCTTGGCTGGGGGGGTGAAATAGGTTTGGCCAAGCAAAAAGGGGTGTGGCCAGAGCCCCCCCCAAAAAAATAAACAAAAACTATTTTTAACCCGCCCACCTGTAGCGTTCCAGTAAGCAACGATATTCCGTATTAACACTGTTACCAGGGCCCCGGGGGCCACGGATACCAAATTTCGGTTCTCTAGGGCAAAAGTCACACCCGGGTTCCAAAGATAACAATTTATTTGTCTTAATTACATGTTAGAGAATTCCTTCGGCAGAACGAAGGCCCGGAACATTCCTTGGTCTATAACGGGTGTCAACATCTGCCCCAGAGGGTTACGATCCAACAGGAGCATTTGGCTTCCCCTAATTAACTTGTAATTAGCTCATTAACACCACGTATCGCAGAGAAAAAGCGCAGCGTTGCCTTCTTGACGGTATTTCAGCAGAACGATTACCGTACGGCTCAAAGCCAACCCCACGGACACCGCGGAACGCCACGTATTCTGCGATACAAAGATTAAAAACTTTCAAAAAAAAAAAATCTCGGAAACCCGGCGGCTCGATTAGCGGGTAATCGTTAGTTTAGCTGTTAGGAGTTGTTTTGAAACGCTTTGCGCACTCGAAGCACGAAGCCAATCAGTACAAATGAAACATTTGCTTAAGCGTCGGGATAAACAGAAAGCGAAGCGTAATGAAGAGGGAAATAAATAAAACGAGATAGAGATCGGGGGGAGGAAAAAAAAAAAGGAAAACGAGAACGGCAAGTGAAAAATTCTGCTCCCGCGCTAAATATTTACACAGCCATTGATTCTGAGTGCAGGCGATCAATGCGCACGCGCATACACACACACGCACGCAAACACAACCCCACACAAACACGCTCGCACTGCAAATGAGGTTTCATTAGCAGCCCCCCCCAAAATTGCTTCTTAGAATGCAAGGGGAGGGCAAAAAAAAATTGAAAACAACTGGATGACCCGCTTCTCTGCTGGGGTAAAAACATTAACCCTTGATTGCGTTAGTTATATATTAGCGGGGGAAGCACACCATGACGGACGATATATATCATCCAAAAGCGTGACCTCATCACCTGAAATCCGACAGGCGGCCAACAAGCCCTCGTAACCCCTGAACGAGCATGGCCAAATATGAAGGTACTGGGGAGCGCTGACATTGTTTCCCATAAATCTCGGGGGAACCATTGCATTTCGCATTCTGCATTTCCTGCCATATCTGACAGAAGCATCCTGCACAGGAAGTATGGAATCCGATGGAAAATAGCTTCCCCCCAACAAACTTTTTAACCCCTTCGCATGCAGCATAACGTTCTATACGGCCATGATCTCAATCCACGTTAAATCCAACTGAAGGCTGTAAATCCTCCCTATTCACTTAATACAGACCACGGTACAACGCCCCGGAATACGGCAGCGCTATATTAAATAAATAATATTATTATACATGAAGCTAGTAGGTTATTTTTTTTTTACTTTCTGATACAAATGTGCGAGGAGGCTACAATGTTTGCAAAAACACATACAACGCGTGAACGGAAAGAGACAAAAAGAAGAAAAATCTAAATAATTAATGGAAAATGGGAAACAAAGAATGCATATAATATGTAACTGTCTTACGCATGGAATAATAATAAAAAAAAACCGATAGAAATGATCTAGGCGTAAAAACAACATTACGTAACCGCACACACCCTATAGGAACATTTGCAGGGTAATGTAAAGCAAAGGAAGTGGAAGGGGAGGAAAAATAAACGAAATAAATAATAAAATAAATAAAATCACGTGTGATGCGACCGGTCGGCGATTGCCGCTAGTGAACGGTAGGGGCATCTATCCCAAGCTTCAGCCTTTGCTGGGTTTTTTTTTTTTGTTAAACGGGGAGGATTTAAATGTCCTCGCAACCCGTGCTGTCAATCACCAGCACTTCTTACAATCACAGCCACCGCCGCCGCCGCTGCCTCCTCCTCCTCCCGGCGTCTGAGCAAATACCCCCGGCCCTGATGCTTGAAAACAAAGCTGGTTACCAAACAAGGGAGAAGCCACAGACGAAAAAAAAAAAAATATATAAAAAAAAAAAACTCACAACCGGCTTCTGTGCGGGAAAAAAAAACACAAGAAAAAAAAAAACAGTATTTTTGGGGAGCGGGGAATAAACGATCGGGAAGCAGAAAGAGCCGGCGGACGGCTATGGGGAAAATGCTGCCTTTGTTTGGGTTATGCCTGAAAAGCACAATCGTCCTGAACGGGGCCGGTTAAATATCAAACGCGCTTTAGGGGCAGCCGATTGGAGAAACCGGCAAATGCCGAGTATAGGTTCTTAACCAAAAATATATATATTTTTTTTGCCTGCCCAGTTAGAAAGAGTAAAATAAGGGGGGGGGGGTCAACACACAGAGTGGCTGAAGTTACCAATGTGCCGTAGAGCGCTGCGTTGCCAAATCACCTGGCAGGTAAGAGGTTAAATTATTTTTTTTAAAAAGTTTACAAAATGGGAAAAAATAAAATAAAAATTGCACTTTTAAAAGGAATTTGGTAGATACAAAAGCAAGGATTGTGGGTATTTGGTTAAAGGCAGAAGGGCAACTGTCAACAATATGAAATGAGGTGACAGCGGCCACTGAAAAAAAAAAAGTTTGAAAAACAACCATTTTTACAAAGATCCGAAAACAACCAAAAGACCTGAAAGTGTTTATAGGGAGCGGAGACACAAACAGCCCTTATCTCTGCGTCTGGTTCTCAGAAAGCCCCTGCCTCGGGTAATTATCCCAACAAAGTTTTGTATACACTGCCCCCCCTGGGGCCAAACACTTGGGGCAATTGGTAAGGTGCGCGGGGGCTTCGTAAAAAAAGACCGGTTCTCAGGATAGGACCGCATGCGTCACACGGCACTCGGGGCAAAGCAATAACAGAGATTGGGGGTAGTATGAGCTGGGATACCCCCCCCAGCCAGGAACAGGGACCATGCGTGCCCCCTAGTCATTCCTCCCTGCAGACCTATTGCGGTGACAGGCTTAAGGGGGCACAGAAGCACCTTGGACACAGGACTGTCGGGGGGCCTTGTACACCCCATATGTCATTAGGGGTGATTGATCCCTTAAGTGTCAGAAGCGGGGTGACCCCACAGAGTATCTCCCGAGGAGACCTTTCGTGTTTCTATGTTAAAATAATGGGGGTATCAATTGCTGGCAGTACTCTCAACATGTCAAACATAGGGGGCACCATCGCCACCCCAATTATAAGTTGGGGACACCACTAGCACCACTTGTGATTGTTTTGGGGGGCATTCAGGACCCCAAATGTCACTCATGTGAGAGTCCCCAAATACTGTCCTTATACTGGGGTACACTGCAGCATTGTATATATAAGGGGGCTTTTCACCCCAACTTTTTTTTATTGTTGTGGGTATAGGACACCCCGTCACGAAAGCCTGTCAATAGTTTGAAGGGAGCCCCAAATGCCATAAGTTTAGGGCAGAGGGTCTCTTGCACCACTATGCCTGTCACTATTTGAGAGACCTCACATGCCTAGGAAACCCCCAAAACCCCATTCTATACCACAGACAGTGAAGCACCAATGACCCCTGTCACCTACTCCTGGCCCCTCAGTCATGTCCCCATTGTCCCTTGAAGGGCAGGTGCCTGGGTACACCAACCCCTGGTGCTGCCACTCAGGGCCCTGACTTCCCCTCATTACCTCAGAGCACCTTATTGTTATTATCCACCCCCCCTTCCCATTCCTTGCCCCGGCACCTACACTACAACCCAGCACCACCAATACCCCCATGTGGCCCCTAGGGGCCCCTTACCTGCTGTGGAACCAGTCCTTGCAGATGTCGCATTCGATCATAAACCGGCTCACGTCGTAGGGCTGCCGGCAGACACAGTAGACGGGAGCCGTTCCGGCCATCTTTAAAAGCCACTCTCCAGCCCAGACATCACACACAGCCTCACAGCAGGGGGAGGGGGACACTACACATGCGCGGCCGCGCGGCTGGTGAGGGGAACAGAGCGCATGCGTAGCCGGCCCACGGCCCCGCCCTCGCCGCGGCTCAGCACACGCTCTTTCCTAGCTTTTGGCTCCTCATTGGATACAGGACGGCTGAGGGGGAGGGTCCTCCGGAACCTGACGGCAACAGCCGAGGTAACAACAACTAACTCGGTTTGAAGCCCACGAAACTTTCCGGAAAGTGCCGAGTGCCCAAACTAACCAATTTAACCCTTGTGGGTCAAGAAATAAGTGGCACAGTAGAAAAGACCGCTGATACTACCTCCTACAATAGAAAGAAAAACGATAATAAATAAATATATTTATTAAATCAGTCCTAGACCTCATCTTAATGTCAGGATATCCATGTACCCGGTCTCTACCACTTCGGCTGGATGGCTGTTCCACTTATCTACCACCCACTCAGTAAAGTGAAAAAAAAGGTTGATTATTTCTTAGTTTTGCATAATGTTTTCAATCACGTCCCCAATAATAATGTAAATGTCCAGCGTTAAACCCGTCATACATTCCAATATTACAATTACCCAAAGAGGGGGCAAATTTGTTTTAGGGGGTGTGGTTAGAGGTGCGTCTGGGGCACTTAGAAGAAGAATTAATTTTATTTAATTTTTAAAGCTATTTTTTTAAAAAAAAAAAAAGTTCTCACCCTCCGGTGCACTTAATATCCACACGCATATTAAATACAGCCAGAGATCCAAAACAGGGATTGTCCCTGGGAATTAGGAAAGTTGGCAGCTATACAAGTGTTAAACAATAGTTTTTTCAGTTCACACGGACAGCTGCTTGCGTAACCGTTAGCGATTATATGTTTGGAGGACATTAAAGTCTCGCTTTCACAAACCTTACCCTATTATCTCATCAGCCTCCGTTCAGGTAAGAGAATCGGGGGACAGATGAGGGTGGTAGATAAGTGGAACAGCCTCCCAGCAGAAGTGGTAGAGGGTAATACAGTGAGGGTATTAAACACGCATGGGACAGACATGCGGCCGGGTGAAGTTGTTACATAAGGACTGTTGCGTCACGGAGTATATTATAGAATTGCTCAAGTTTTTATTGCGTTGTGTCTTTACGGAAAGTTTCCTTTCTAAAGTTTAATTCCGTCTACTTTGTAGATTTTAATAATTTGTTTTTAATTAACAAAGTTTCCCTTTACAGCTTTACCTGCCAAGTGTCCCTGTTCAGTCTGGCAAGTCCCTCTTCCAACTCGCAGGCCCTCTCTCCTCCCCCTAATACCCCTCTCTCTCCTCCCCTGATGCCCCTCTCTCCTCCCCTGATGCCCCTCTTTTCTAGGAGGTCGGAATGTTTGCTGGGTATGAGGGGATCGCAGGGTTCTACAGCCCTAAAAGCCCCGATAATGTGTATAGAAACAGCAGGAAACGGCTTTATAAATTAAACGGGGTAAATAAACCCCATTATTCTTCTACTAAATGCCCCCCACTCAGTCACACACTGCGCACAGGAATGCATTATAATCATATTATAAATTATTTTTAGGCAAGCACTCCCATTCTGGCTGAGGGTGATAGGCACAGCTGGTTTCACCTGGAAGCTCTGGGTAAAGCGCTAATTCTCAGGGTCTCCGGCTCACTGCTGACAATATCCAGCTCATGGGAGTGGCTTTGAGGCACGCCCCTCCCACTTGCCCCACCCACAGCATCAGCAGACGCCCCCTGTTGTCACTAGACCCGCCCACCCATATCCCGAAGAGGATAGCCAAAGAGGTGGCAGCCCCTCCTCCACGTAACAGCCAACCAATCAGGCTCCCTGTAGCTCCACCGCTTAATGGCCGGGGTTAAAAGGACCATTAACACCACGAAGGACCTTGTCAACATAGCATCTACCACCTCTGCTGGGAGGTTGTTCCACTTATCCACCACCCTCTCAGTAAAGTAAAAATACAATGATGTTTTATAGACACTTCCTACTCCGGAATTATTATTCCTGATTTTTTGCCTAATTCCGTGCCTAGTCCTTTGCCAGCTTCTGTTATGAAAACAACACGATTTATTGAGGCCTTTTTGGCCGGTCGAGCTGGCCGGGAATTGAGCCGCAGTTTGTGCCAGCGGAGGCGTTAAACTGACGGCTTTACCGCTCCCCGCTAGAATCGATTCTTTACTTCTTGGAATCCATTCCTTATTCAGCTCTTTTTTTTTTTTTTTTTTAATATATTTTATTCCTGCTTTTCTCATCGTCCAATCATTTTTCTCCGAAGCTGCAACATGCGCCGAACATACATTAAAGGGAAAGGTCCCGGAGGTAGGGGGGGTTAATACGCACTCGTATAGAGGTCACGTCTCATGGTGATTTAGGGGACTCGAGATGCGATAATATAGATTTCAGATCCTTTTAGGAGCTGCGCAAGCACAAAGGTCCCTTTAAATATCATGGGACCCAAAATGAGACACCGATAGGCTGTTGCCATAGACACTGAAAAAGCTACCTAATATGTGATCGAACCTTCAGACAAATATAGTAAAAAGGCAGATGTGATAAAGTATATATATATATATATATGTGTGTATATACCGGTTTAGATATATATATATATATATATATATATATATATACATGAGAGTGTAATATGACTGATGACTAAGTGGGACAGCATCTTTACTGCAGCCTCTTTACTTTCGAATGTTGTCGGCCAACAATTAATCGCGCTCCCACCGTACTACCACCACGCTCCCACCGCCCTCTCACCATGCTCCCAACACTCTCCCACCGCGCTCCATCACGCTCCCACCGCCCTCCCACCGTGCTCCCACCGCACTCCTACGTGTACAGGAGAACCAATACGCAGGACCAGCCGAACATGAAATCGTTAGAAGGCCGTCCTCTGTGGGAACAAGGAGCGCGTTACTGAGTCCCATTCCACCCACGCCAACCATTCCTAAAATAAAGAGGAAGGAAGAATCCCGCGAGGGTCCCACGAACCAAACTGCAGAGCATTCCTCCTACACAACCCGCAGCGCATCGCGTCACACAGTCATCATCACACATTCATCATCATCATCATCATCATCGCGGCTTCCTGTCTGATACAAAGTGTCTGATTCCTGGAGGATAAGTCCTGACATGTGCTGTCTATTTAAAGGGACAGCGTCACAAGGAGCCCCAAACAATGTATGCTGTATACAGTAATAACCCCCCAGCGCTGTATACAGTAATATAACCCCCCCAGCGCTGTATACAGTAATATAACCCCCCCAGCGCTGTATACAGTAATATAACCCCCCCAGCGCTGTATACAGTAATATAACCCCCCCAGCGCTGTATACAGTAATATAACCCCCCCAGCGCTGTATACAGTAATATAACCCCCCAGCGCTGTATACAGTAATATAACCCCCCAGCGCTGTATACAGTAATATAACCCCCAGTGCTGTATACTGTAATATAACCCCCCAGCGCTGTATACTGTAATATAACCCCCAGCGCTGTATACAGTAATAACCCCCAGCGCTGTATACAGTAATATAACCCCAGCGCTGTATACAGTAATATAACCCCCAGCGCTGTATACAGTAATATAACCCCCAGCGCTGTATACAGTAATATAACCCCCAGCGCTGTATACAGTAATATAACCCCCAGCGCTGTATACAGTAATATAACCCCCAGCGCTGTATACAGTAATATAACCCCCAGCACTGTATACAGTAATATAACCCCCAGCACTGTATACAGTAATATAACCCCCCAGCGCTGTATACAGTAATATAACCCCCAGCGCTGTATACAGTAATATAACCCCCAGCACTGTATACAGTAATATAACCCCCAGCGCTGTATACAGTAATAACCCCCAGCGCTGTATACAGTAATATAACCCCCAGCGCTGTATACAGTAATATAACCCCCAGCGCTGTATATACCACAATTAGCTGATGCTTTATGGCAATGCTAATGAAGTCCGTTCCTCCATAGACTTTCATTAGCCAGAGAGTCCGACTGGGTGATTAAGACTGAGTCGGGGTGTTTAGTAGATCGGGGATCAGATAACAGAGCGAGAATCATACAAATGGCTGATATGCAGCTGCCTGAAAAGAGGCTGTTAGAATAGGGTTAAGATAAGATGTATTATTTATAAGTGGTATTCAGTATTTATTTAAGTCATAATGAAAAGTCGGGATGAAAACGCGGCTCATCGGGGTTAAAAAATGAAAGGTGGCTTTTAAAAAGAAATGCACAATAATTCCACGGTGAGAATAATACCCGCTGAGTATGAAATGTTCATGCGCGGGATCTGAGTGATTCCGCGGGGAGATCCGCTCGCCGTTTCTCTCCGTCCCCGGGGAATTGTTCTTTTCGATCCTCTTTTCTGCCCCCGCGTTTAATCCCCCCGGACGGCGGCAGGTGTTGGGAGGTTTGGGATTTTTAAGTCTCTGTTGCTCCTCCTGTCTGCTCGTCTCTTCGACACAGAGCCGCGGGGTCTCGGGGCAAATCCAACGCTTATTTCCCAAGAAAAAAAAACAGAATAAACCAGATTCTCGGGGTCACACAGTCTGGAGCTGACTCCTTCCTATTCTCCCCCCACTGGGATCAAATATAAGACCTCCAGTTAGTGCTTTTCCTCCCAGTATATTATTGCTGATACCCCTGCTTGAATGCAGTTAAGTGTATCTTTAAATAATGAGTCAAGGTTTGGCGAGTCGCTGCGTAGAACGTGGAAAATAGGTGTACCGTCGCTTTAAATCATTTGTATGGATTTTTAAGGTAGATTTTAAATAATAAATGAGAAATTGTGCTGAGCTTAGGTAGAAGCTGCAGCTCCTAGGCTGTTCTGAAAAATGGTGCTACTGATTGGCTGGTAGAAGCAGGAACGCGCTCGCACCAAAATCAACGGGATCACTGCTGAGGAAAGAGAAGCATAAAAGCGAGGAAAGAGGGCCATCAGGAGAGGAAAGAGGGCAGCAGGAGTGGGAAGACAGACACAAGGGAAGAAGAAAGGGCATCAGTTGAGGAACAAGAAGCATAAAAGCGAGGAAAGAGGGCCATCCGGAGAGGAAAGGGGGGCATCAGGAGAGGAAAGAGGGCAGCAGGAGCAGGAAGATAGGCGCAAGGGAGGAAGAAAGGGCATCAGTTGAAGAATGAGTGGCATCAGGGGAGGAAAGAGGGGCATTAAGGGGAGGAAAGAGGAGTATCAGTGGTGGAAATAGAAGCATTAAGGGGAGGAAAGAGGAGTATCAGTGGAAGAAAGAAGGACATCAATGGGAGGAAAGAGGGGCATCAGGGGAGGAAGACAGGCAGTTGGGATGTATGGCCTGATATAACAAAGATATTATATAATACTAAAAGCCCAATATTGGGGCCAAAAGGAAACAACCCCCCCTCTCTATATATATATATATCTATATAAACACGCGCTGGGGTGATATAAGATCCCACACTGATTTATATACAGATAATGGTGACGGAAATCTCTTTAAATGTCGCCGGCCGCGGCCCTCGCCGGTGACACCCGTGATTTATCGTGAAACAATAGAACGAGCAGCTCCGAAATGCAAAACATGGAGCCCTAATGGCATCATAAATAAAGACAGCACATCATCCGCGCACAAAAATAGCTCACATTAATAAAAGAGACATGTTCGAGCAGGCCCTGTGCTGGGGGCACCACGTGACCGCGGGGGGTGCATTCAGAGAAATACTGATTTATACCAATTTATTTTATATATAAATGGGGTACAGCGCGTTAAACCTCATTAACTAAACTCATTATATAAAAGGGGTGATCAAAATTGGTATTATCTGAGAAAAGCTAAAAGCGGAATTAATTATTTTGGACTCCACCACCCCCTCCGCTCTGTCAGGGAGCAGAATGGGCTGCTCCGCTCCCCCTCCCGTTTCTGAGACTGGAGGGCAGACGCCGCTGCCAGCCAGGGGACGTGCCGAACGTGCGGCCGCCGCTGATTGGCTGGCTACCAGTTGTTGCCTAGGAGACAGAGACGCCAGGGCAGGGGGGGAAGTAAGGACACGAGGCCTCGATGCAGGGACAGAGTGTGATGGGGAGATGGAGGCAGGAGAAAGAGAGAGGGAGGGAGAGGAGAGGAAGCGGCGAGGCTGGGGGGAGAATAAAGCACTGGGGTTCTTATGGGGGGTAATTGTAAACGTAATGGCGCATGGAGGCTTTTTATTCATTCAGATTATGTAAATCTAATGAGTGTGTTTTTAATTGGCACACAAAGAGTTAACCTTATCAATGCATAGGGCAATTAATTTACAATACCCCTGCGCACAACTGTGTAGTGTGTCATGCCCCCCAACTAGGTAAATTGGGGTACCCATCATGGAAAGCATTGACACGCTGTGGTATACGATGGCGCTATATCGATGAATAATTAATAAGAACTATATTGGCTGTATATTCTTTTTGTACCGCGCTGTGGAATGTGATGGCGCTATATAAAATAATAAATAGATAGGGTTGACAGATGTCTCCGGGTTATTAGCACACGCCGTCTTCACTTTTATAGAAATAATAATAATCGACAGAGATCCAGAATACAGGACATTCCAGTTAAAACCAGTCTGCCCATTATATTTCCAGTACAGAATACCCCGAGACGCGAAGGTCTCATTTAATGAAGATGCCCTTTATCGGGACGACATAGAGAAAGAACGGACCGCAGGGGTGTCTCCGGGCCTGGGGGGGGGGTCTACAAAACCTGGGGGCCGATGGACCTCCTGATCGATGAAGCCCCTGGGGTCCCTCTGCACGATGGTGGCTGCACAGAGGTCTCTTCTTCAGATGGAATCCACTTTGGTTGTTAACCCTTTGAGCGTGCGCGGCTGTGTTTGTGTATGCCGCTTGTTGCGACAATAGGTGTTTATCCCTCTGGTCGGAGTTCTCTTGTCTCATAATCCCCTGATACCAAACACTGGAGGTTAAAGATTAGCAGAAAAAAAAAACACACAAAGAGACCTTCGTGGCTCAAAGAAAACGAGAACGAAAACAATAAAAACAGGACTGGCCGAGGTTCTGAATTGTGGGAAAACTGATTGAGGGATCAGATATTCCTATACAGGGATTTAATATATATATATAGAGAGAGAGAGGGTCAGCGGCTGAGATGGAATAGAAGGAAGTTTTACTTTACTGAGAGGGTGGTAGGTATGTATGTGGAACAGCCTCCCAGCAGAAGTGGTAGAGGCTAATACAGCGAGGGGATTTAAACATGCATGGGATAGACATACGGCTCCTGAATCTAAGACGAGACCAACATCTTTACAGACTAGACAGGGGCCGGATGGTTCTGCGGAATAATAAACGCTCTCGAAAATAAAGCCGTGGCAGCAGAAAAGGTTTTTGTGTTTCGGTGATGAGATGCCGGTCCTTTAAAGATCAAGCGACCGGCAGCTTATTGTTCACAAAGCGATCAACAAAGCGAAGCTGGCGGAGATGACATTAATACGCAGTCTAAACACAGACACGCCGCCGGTGTATACAAAGGAATCCCCCATCTGCTCGCGTACACACCGTATAAACAACGCTGCTGTCTGGGACCCTCTCCGAGGTCTTTGGTGGGAAGGTAATCATCCCAAGGAAGACCACCTCTAACACGCGAACTCTGACCAATTTTTATTCCTAGAATCAGATTTAAAAATAATTTGTAAAAAATATTCTGCCGTTTTCTTTTTTGCCCCAGTTGTAGTTTTTGCCCCATAATATAATGTTTTCAGGCAGCTGCATATCAGCCGTTTGTATGATTCTCGCTTGATCCCCGATCTACTAAACACCCCGACTCCTTATCATACTGCCTGTGGGGAACAATGGAATGGCTCGGTCTTAATCACACAGACGGACTCTCTGACTAATGAAAGTCTATGGAGGACGGACTTCATTAGCATTGCCATAAAGCCAATCCATGGTTGTCAAGAGCCCCTGACATACAGTGTTATGGCAATGTGCATGTGTTTGTAGCAGCTGAGCACGCATTGGATGCACACTCAGTGGGAGGAGCGTAATCTATGATGTGGGCGGAGTTATGTCAAACTGGGCGTGTTTTTAGATTTTTTTTTCATTATACACAATAATATATGCTATTCACACGTATCAATTCGAAACCGAGATACAATCGGGAAAGTGTATCATACGGATAAAACCTGTTGGCCCCGGAACATGCATCGCACTTTAAAGAACACGTTAAGATAAGGGCTTGTTAGTTGCATCCCGCAGACTGAACTTTTCTAACTAAATGCTGCATCAGACTCATCATTCCCAATTAGTTAATCTTGTAAAGTTATTTATTTTTGCCAGGAACACCTAATGGTCACATGCCACAAAAAAGAGGCAGCGATTGGCTGTTGCGGCAGACATTGTAACACGCTCCCTGCATTGTTTTCCGTGATTAAACCTTCAGAGGAAAGAATAAAAGGACAGATCTGCTGAAGTTTATCTAAGTGGAACGGCATCTTTAATTTAAAAAAATATATACTATATTGTTAGAAATAAAGAAATACGGCGGGTTTCCCTTTTAAGGCTTGCGGGGGCCCCTTCTGGGATATAATTAGGAGGGGGGATAAAAATATGGAAGTGTCAGCTCCTCCGTACCTCGCTTTTGACATTTCGTTCCTAATTAAAGTCTGTTCTCCAACACGGAATCCGCGACACGGGCTTCTTCAAGAAAGTGCCAGATTTAACCCGTTGCATGCCGCTGCCCTTTAAATCGGCCGGGAAATTCACACAAAAGAAAATTTATTTTCTGCGGAATTAAGAATTAAAAGTAAATATTTTGGCATCAGCACTAACCCCCAAGCCCGTTGCAATGCGAGGCTTACCCTCTTCTGGCACCCAACTGGTTAAAAAAAATAGGGTCAATTCTTTTTTGAAGCTTCGATGTAACATAAGGAAGTTTTACTTTACAGAGAGGGTGTTAGATAAGCGGAACGGCCTCCCAGCGGAGGTGGTAGAGGGTAATACAGTGAGGGTATTAAACATGCATGGGATAGACATACGGCTCCTGAATCTAAGACGAGACCAACGACTGATTAAGGTTTGAGTCTTTACAGCAGGAGAAACGGGCAGACTAGACGGGGGCCGGATGGGGCCGATCTGACAACAGGTTCTGGGTTTTTATTCAGAATAGAACTGAACTGTAAATGATTCTACACTGAATGCAGTGATCACCACCTCTGCTGGGAGGCTGTTCACACATTTTTCACTACCTACGCCAAAGAGGTTGCCCTTAAATCTCCCAGCCCCCCATAAGTCCGCAGCATGACCCCTCGAGCCAAACATCCCTTATCTGTGAAAATAAACCACATCTGTTTGCGATTCTGTAATGGGGAACAGACAGGTATTGTGCCTTTATGATGGTCGTGGCCGATAAGGGGTTAAGTGCCGCAGGCTTGCAATTTAATAGCCAAGGAAAGCGAGTGACAGCCCGGGCCCCGTTAATGCGGTTACACCGGCGCTGCTCCAGCTGTCTAATAATAAGCCCGGCGCTTTTACTCACCTGCCTAGAGAGGCCACTCGCTAAGCAAATCCCTGTGAGTTTTGGGCGCGCGTCCAGCTGGGATGGCGTGGAATGGAGAGCCACCATTTATGTCGGGGCCCTCATTATTTCAGCAGATAATTGCCTCTGACAATGCGCCCAGGTGTCTGTGGAGTCTGTTGTCACCGCTTTCAGACAACAAGTGACAAGCGGGGCCGAGACCTGTCTGCGCGAGGCGCGCCGGTTCACCCCTGAGACCAGTCCAAGGCATGTACTCATTAATCATACATGTGATACAGGGGGCGCAAGGAGGACCCTCATAATACTTGATAAGTTGGGTTTAACCCCTTGAATACTGGGAGTCGAGGAACATTTTATTAGCCAGGGCAGTTTGTAAAGATTTACCACTTGGGCGTCAATCTACTTTACCTATAGATATGCAGAGCTGCGCAAAAGTTTCAGGCAGGTAGGAGAAAATGCCAAAAATAGACATTTTAATAGTTTATTTTTTTTTATCATTTAACCAAATGTAGAAGAAAAATCGAAATCAAATCAGTATTTGGTGGCCACCCGTCACTCACACACGGTCAGGGGGCATGTAGTTAGGTGTTTGATTAAACAATTATACCAAGCAGGTGCTGATGATCATTTATTTAATATGTAGTCTGAAGCACAAACATTAACAGAAACAGAAATAAAGTGAGAAACAGCCAGACTTGTCAAGGTGAGTTTGCTGAAGACTGAAGTTTAATGTGAAAAGTCATAACATCAGGGGAGCACCGAGAACAGCAACAACCCACAAGGTAGCTACACCGCTTCAGCAGGGTTTAGATTTTTCTTCTGCATTTTATTAAAATGATAAAAAAATAAACTATTAACGCGTCTATTTTTGAAAGTATTCTTATTTTACACACCTGCCTAAACCTTTTGTATATCAGGGGGTGTGCCTAGATTATTTGGCACCCCCACACAAAGCCATACTCACGCTCTCAGCCAACCTTCTCCACCAACCGCTTCTGTGTCCCCATCTCCTTTCCTGCAGCTCCACTTCTTCTCTTGCATCTTTGTTTTCTTCTGTCATCTTTCTTCGTTCGCTTCTCCGTGAACCAGGCCTCCCGGTGCACTTATACAAAGGGGCGGAGCCTCCGGGAACACTCTCTCCCTGATTGGACAAATTGGGAGAGAGGCTGTCCTAGCGAATCCGCTCTTTTGCAGAAGTAATTCAAGGGGCCAGAATAATGAAGACAGATTCAAGGAAGAAGAAAAGCGTTTCTGCACCTCCGTGGATCTGCCTGAATTATCCTGGCCTATCGCAGTACTTCTTCCGAAGGGTGGAGTCTCTGGGGACAGCCTCTCACCCTCGTTCCATCAATCCGGGAGAAGGTGTGCCCGGAGGCTCCACCCTTTTGCAGAAGTGCTCCAGGAGGTCTGGTTTACCCAGAAGCGGACGAAGAAAGAAGAACAAGAAGAGGCAAGAGAAGAAGCTGAAATCTGCAGGGGCAGATTACCCTTCATATCAAGAGTTTAGATTCCATACAAACCCTCCTACCACTAGCATTGGTCTCATATTAGACTGAGGAGCCGTATGCCTATCCCAAGCATGTTTAATACTGTATTACCCTCTACCACATCTGCTGGGAGGTTGTTCCACTTTTTTAACACCTCCCAGTCCAAAATAGTCAGCAACCTCAATAAACTACAGAAACTCACCGCTGTACACAGTAAGGATTCTGCAAACCCATGAACCAGAATGTTAATGAAATAACCGCTGGGCAATCAGTTCATGCAAACATTTCCCGCTGACTCCTGTTAAGGCGATCGCACACCCACGGGCGTCTCCGGGGCCGTGTTGGCACTTGAATGGAACATCAGCAACCTGGCATTCTAAGAACATGTAGAGACAGAACTCCTGCAGTGTACCCGTGTACAGCCTACACGCACATACTAATGTATATACTATGTATATTCTATATGTCTTTGGAGACCTCAAAGTTTTCTTTTATTATTATTATTACTATTTTTAATATTTTATTATCACCTTGATATAGTGAAGCGCCAACAAATTCCGCAGCGCTGTACAAGTTATATAACAAATATACATTAATACACACAAGATACATCAGGAATTCCTCCCCGTGAGCTGCCATCTGGCCTTATGGAACCTCCCAAGAAGAGACCTCCGAGGTCCCGAAAAGCTCATGTAACTTTAACGTTAGTTTCTTTTTTTTGCCCCCCGTAAAAGGTTCCGGTCTATGAAGGGTCCCCACACTCCTGTTTTCTACCCCTTTCCGAAAACAAACAGGGACTGGGAAGTCATCAATCCCCTCCTTACACCCCCTTTCTGTCTGCCCGCCGTCCGCTGTCTGCATCAGAGGTCGCTGGGGCTTGTTTTAGGAAACCGGATTGTTACGGGGTCAGCAGGGCAATTGGTGGAGACTTTACAAGGGGGGACAGTCAAGCTCTAGCACCCCTAACATTCTGCTGAACTACAACTCCAATCATCCTCAGCCGTCCTCCACAAATGTTTCCAAAGCTGAAATTAAATTGAGTTCCCCCTCCCCGATTTTAAGGTGCATTGCGGCTCTGGTGGGACCCGGGGTAACAGAGCAGGGTGCATAGACAGGGTTAGGCAGGGGCCGAATGGGGGCCAATCTGCCGGCGGGTTCTACGCTTTCCCGGCAAGCAAAGCTGTTGCACCCTCTGCAGGTCAAAATGCAGAACTACAAGTACAGCTAAAAAGGGACAGATCCTTTACAAACGTACATTTTTTAAAAGTAAGTAATATACCCCCCAGCGCTGTATACAGTAATATAACCCCCAGCACTGTATACAGTAATATAACCCCCAGCGCTGTATACAGTAATATAACCCCCCCAGCGATGTATACAGTAATATAACCCCCAGCGCTGTATACCGTAATATAACCCCCCAGTGCTGTATACAGTAATATAACCCCCAGCGCTGTATACAGTAATATAACCCCCAGCGCTGTATACAGTAATATAACCCCCCCAGCGCTGTATACAGTAATATAACCCCCAGCACTGTATACAGTAATATAACCCCCAGCACTGTATACAGTAATAACCCCCCAGTGCTGTATACAGTAATATAACCCCCAGCGCTGTATACAGTAATATAACCCCCAGCGCTGTATACAGTAATATAACCCCCAGCGCTGTATACAGTAATATAACCCCCAGCGCTGTATACAGTAATATAACCCCCAGCCCTGTATACAGTAATATAACCCCCAGCGCTGTATACAGTAATATAACCCCCAGCGCTGTATACAGTAATATAACCCCCAGCGCTATATACAGTAATATAACCCCCAGCGCTATATACAGTAATATAACCCCCCAGCGCTGTATACAGTAATATAACCCCCCAGCGCTGTATACTGTAATAACCCCCCCCAGCGCTGTATACAGTAGTATACCCCCCAGCGCTATATACAGTAATAGAACCCACAGAACAGTGATGTCCATCAGTGTTGATTTTGCCCCAGGAACTTTCCCTATTAATTAAACGTTTATCAGGGACAATAAGTGGCAAGAATGCGGATATTTAATAAGCTTAAGAACGGCAGCTTTATTTTATCATAACAGTAACAAAAAAATTATACAAAAAAATTCAAAGAATCGAAAATACACTTTTTATTTTTTTAAATGGAAAAAGGTCAGTTTACTTAAAGCCTCTGATTGTGCAAATAAAACTCTGAATGTAGAGAACGATCACCAATCCGCTGAACGAGAGAACGGCTGTCTGGAAGTTATTTTATTAAAACATTTTTTTTAAATGGCTTGGATTGAGAAAACAAAAAAAAAATATATATATATATATATATATATATATATATATATATATATATACATACAGGATACACACTACCGTTCAAAAGTTTGGGGTCACTGAGCTGTTTTCAAGGGGGGGGGAATGGAAATTTCTGGATGTAATGACATTAACCCCATCTGCGCTGGATTTCTGATCCTTTTCATGTTATTTTAATGACAAATGTCAAAATGCATTGTTTTCAATGGGTTTAGGGACAGCCCGTTGTCCTTAAGGGGTTAATGGACAAAATTTGCTTTTCTTTCAAAAAAAAAAAAAAAGGACATTTTTGAACGGTAGTCGTCGTCCACATGTGGTCATTGAAAACCTGAAAAAAAAAAAAAAAAGCTCCCGCTCTAAAATTAGATTACACTGTTTAACCCTTTCAGTGCCGTGAGCTGTCAGTTTATAAAACGACCACGTGTCCCGCACATGCAAAGAAAGCACCGTCTGCGGTCAGCATTTATTGGCATATGGCGACACGCGGCTGACGTAAAGAAATCCGGCTATTAGATTTTTTTAAATTGCACAAAAAATAAGGTTTTACCAATAAAAAAACCCCACAAAAATTAAGTTTCTGTGACAATGTCCCTTTAAACGCACAGGCGGGCTGTACGGTCGCCGCACGCGGACCTTTACACAGTTGGTTTGTTTTATAAATACATTCAATGAATCAAATGAGCAAAAGCACAACGAATTAAAAATTCCCAAAGCTGTAGTGACTCGGAATAATGAAGTCTTACGAGAAAGTCCAAACCAACGGGGTCTTGTCTACAAGACACGGAACAGACATTAAAGATGTATGGCTCCTCGTAGGCGGTCCAGTTGACCCCTCCCCCCATCTTGTCCTACATTCAATAACCTTGTGCTTGACTCCAGTGGACCAACGCTCTTAAATGGACGGGATCTGAAGGCCCGACATTATCACCAAGGTTATTTAACATTTCCAAGAGGGTCTTCATGAGATGAACATGAACTAGTCAAACAAAACGTATGGATATGACCATCCTGCATGTCAGGTGGTCTTCAAAACCGAGGTATTTTATGTAAATGACAAGCTCTGTCTGAAACTCACACGTAAAAAAAGCAAGAGAATACCAGCAGCCAGGGACGCCTCTTAAGTTTGGGTTCCGTTCCTCCAAACGTCCCCTAAATTCTTACGGAAAAAAATCTGGACGGTCAGGACTTAAAAAGTTGGGTGGGATAAGATGGAATTTTCAAAATAGGGGATTAAAAGATTTTTTTTTAAAAAATTGGGACCATAATATTTTTTTTTTGAATTATGATATCTTTAAAACGGGCACATATGCCAGAAAAAGGGGATCTGGCCCGTGCTGATTGGATATAATCGTACAGATTGTAGGACACAAAGGAAAGGTGGATCCGTATCGGACCTTCGCTGGAAAGCAGAGCTTCTTCCCCTCGCACGATAAAATATTTCAACATTTCTGCAAATAATTTCTTGGGACCAGAAGATCCGGCGATTAGATCCTCCGCACTCCTAAAATACGCGATTCCAAAATTCATAACCAGTTTCCTCGCAGGGGTTTTCAAGTCTTGTGAAAAACGAGGTTCATCCCACGACCCGTGAAGAACGCCGGTCTCTTCCCTGCGGTCTGAGCTCCCGAACGATGAGCGGGGCAATGAACAGCACGGTCAAACTAGTCTGGGGGAGGAAAAAAAAAGGAAAGGAAGGTGGGCACAAATTATTATATATATATATATATATATATATACACACACACACACACACACACACTATGTGTTAATGTAGTAAATGGCTATTGTAGCTGGAAACGGATGATTTTAATGGAATCTCTTCATAGGCGTACAGAGGCCCTTTATCACTCCCATCACTCCTGTGTCCCAATGGCCCTTTATCACTCCCATCACTCCTGTGTCCCAATGGCCCTTTATCACTCCCATCACTCCTGTGTTCCAGTGGCTCGTTGAGTTCGCTGATCCAAGTTTAAGTTTAAGAGGCTGATTGATGGTTAGCAAACCCTTTTGTAATTATGTTACAGCCAGAAATGTCCTTGTTTTCCATGGAAACAGCTCAGTGACCCCAAACTTTTGAAAGCCTCAGACTGATAAAGTGTACAATCTGATTAACCCTAAAGAAAATAGCGAGCAGGATGGTCTCAAACATCAAGCAGAATCTAAAACGTTATTTACCATGAGGATGAAGAAGTAGAAAACCCACATCCAGCCGAGATCTCTCTGGATAACGGAGACCAGGAACTGCAAATCAGAGGAGATATGAGTTACACACATTCCCGGGCTCACCTTCTCGACCCCCCCCCCCGCATATTCAGGATCATTGTGGCCGGTAATCTACATTATGGATTGTTTTCAGAACAAAAGTTTATTTGCCCGGTAATCTACTAGCCTTCAGCCTAAGTCATCAGTGACATTACATAGAGGTCACTTTGGTCTCTCACCTGTCCCACCGCAGCTCCGATGCTTCCCGTCCCATCGACAATCCCAGTGACGGTAGCTAAAGCTTCGCTGCTGCCTCTCACCATCTCCTGGCGTCCGAGATCGGCAGAAATGGCGGAGCTGATCATGTTGGAGGGGCCGCCGATGAAGAACCCTACGGGGAGAATAAAAAGTACCCCCCCTCGTTCAGATCTTCTCGTGTTAAGCCTCGCGCCAACGGTAACGCCGGTAAAAGGAGCAATTCTTATTAAAAACACCGCAGAGCGCTAAGAAAAATAACAACACAGATACCAAAAAGTATAATATATATAAAAAAGTTGATATAAACGCTGAACCTACCGGTGATGGTCATGATCAGAGCGTTGATAGTCTTATCGTTTGGGGAACCTAGAAGAAGGCGGAAGATGTAGACTTTGGGTTAGTGGCGCGTTTGCCTTTGTGGCATGTTGGGGGGGCTGGTGGCTACTAATGCCCTCCACATTTTTAAGACACACAGCACAAGGACGATGTAATCTATGGAGGTCGTGCTGACCTGGCGTGGTCCTCCATAGCGTTAATGGGCTGGTAGGGGAGATTAGCGATCGGATTTTTAACCGGCCCATTGAACAGCGGCATGATAGGAGTGTGATTACCGGCTCCCTATGCCATGCCACCCCCCCCACACACACATATACTCATTCATTTACAGATACTCATTCATTCCCTTAATCACGCATACTTGCTCATACACCCTCCCCCAGCCCCTTACCTGAACTGCTGATCCCTCACTCAACTAAATTCAGGCGGCTTCTCGGAAACGCATTTCCCCGATGAAGCTCAGCACGGAACGCTTGCGTAATTATAAAAATCGCAATTTCAGGATTTTCTTCCTCTTTTTTAGTTTCGGGTTTTGCATCATCTGCCTGAAGCCAGCGCGTTGAACACAGAGAGAAACAAGATTACTCACGGCTGTACCCGAACAGGGCTCCCACGGCGAACAACAGACTCATGGCCAGGACGGGGGACCTCTTCTGCAGCATGTCCGAGATTAACCCTAGCACGGTCCCACCTGAAGGAGACAGACACACGTCACTCGGGGCTCGAGGACTTTCCGACGTCAATTCCGGGCTCCAAATAAAGCCGCGGCTACGCGATAAGTATTAAAACTCTTACTAAGACCGCCTGAACCATCGGATACGGTCCGGGGGTGCGCGTGCGTTTCACTCACCCACGATTCCTCCGATATCGTACCATATGGAGAGCTGGTCGGCTTCTGCCTCCTTCCAGCCGAAGTTGATGCTCAAGTAGAACGGGAGCCAGAAGAAAAAGGAGTAATTGACCAGCTTCAGGCAGGCATAAGCCAGAGAGTACTGCGGGCGGAAGAGAGACACGGGAGACGCTGACACCGGCTCTGCGGACGTTTACATTCCTTTGCTGTATTAATCTCTACCACTTCCGCTGGGACGCCGTTCCGCTTATCTAAGCACTGAAGCCTATGTCCTCACCAGTAATACTCCCGGTAAGCAGCAAGCCTGCAGGAAGCCGATCGCTTTGGGAGGTTCCGGGCTGTCCTGAGACTGAATAGAATAATTGCTTTCATCCTCCACTTCGTCCTCGTCGCTGATTAGAGGTCTGTTTGCTTCTTCTTCTAGGGATCCCCGTTTACTCTCCTCTTCCCCGGTCTCCGGGAGACCTGAAAGAGGGGTACGGGTCAAATACAAAATAGATCGCTAGCTACATGTAGAATCCCAGACGCGTTTCACGGGCTATATATCTCTTTAACTCCGGCTCATTCCACTCACCGAGTTCTTTAGGGGAGGTTACGAGGCCGAAGAAGATGATGAGACCTCCGGCAAACTGCACAGAGGCTGTCACCAGAAAAGCGTACTACAAAACACACAAAAAAAGGACAGATAGTATATTAAAATTACAGAAAAGTTACAATTTATCTATTTTAACCCCTTCACGACAAGTACAGGCTCACAATGCATTG
This sequence comes from Spea bombifrons, assembly GCF_027358695.1. NCBI lineage: Eukaryota > Metazoa > Chordata > Amphibia > Anura > Pelobatidae > Spea > Spea bombifrons. The sequence goes on from NC_071090.1 coordinate 2,651,771, forward strand.
CCCTTAATGGGTTAACTTTAAGTACTTTAAATCTGATGGCACAGAGAGAGATGCAAAGATTTCACGTACCTCGTATCCGTATTTTAGCACCGAAGAGGCAAGGAAGGCACCTAAAATGTTCCCCACGGAGGCGCAGGCGCTCCACAGCCCGAAAATAAACCCCCGTCTATAAAGAAGAGACAACAAAGGGGTTAACAGGACAGACGACGAAACACGGAGATGAAAGCCGCATCTCCGACCGGCCAACAACCAGAAGAAGCGAGTCCAAAACCAGTACTTGGCACAATGTATCGATAACGCGGGCCAGTTTAATGTAACATTACGGGGTCTTCCGCCAGACAAGACTCCCCTTTGGTTACGGACCCGGTGATTTCCTAACGGACTCCGAAGCGTTGAAAACACTCAGATTTTTATTAAAAAAATAAATATATATATATATATATTTTTAAACATTTTACCTGGATCTGTAATTCCCCCCCAAAAGAATTCTCGTGACCTACCCGGATTTGCCGAACCAGTTGCCCATGACCGCCACGACGCAGGGCCAGCCCGTCGACTGCAGAAGCCCGTTTATCACCCACACGGAGCAGTAGAAGAACTTGTTGTAGAAGTGCAGCCATTCGGTGACGGTCCCGAAAATAAACATCTGAAAAACAAACCCGACAAACAACGTAACCCCACCCAGAACCGAGATGTGGGCGAGGCTTCCAGTGAAAGGGCCAATCACTAGCAGGAAAGAGCTCCCATTCAAATCAATGGAGCACTTAAATGCTTATCATTTTATTAACATTTTTCTAATATTTTTACTTGTATTAATAAATTATTGACATCCCCGCTCAGCATTAGAGGGGGGGAGGGGGGTATACGGAACAAATGAAAAAGGCATTAAATAACTGATTATTTAGCTAACAAGAGCTAAAAGTTAACGGTGTCCGTGATGTCATAAGGGTGACATCATTGTTTGTCGTTGTAAAGCACTCACGGTCACAGCGGAGGAGCACATTCCAAAAGTGAGCACCAGGCGCATGTTCAGCCGATCCCCGACAATGCCGCTGATAAAAAGCCCCTGGGACAAGAACACACAGAGCTTAATTACAAATAAATTTACCTTTTTCCCAAAAAAATATTCAGTTATATATTCACATGTTACGGATCATAAGGAGACACGCGCACGTTCTGGGATACCTTCGCCCCGGAGACTTACCACCGCGTACGAGAAGAGGAATATTGTGTCAAGGAGCCCGAGGAAAAGGGTGGCCGAGTTGGCATCAGGAAAGAGATGGTTATCATTCCAGGTCTGGCAGAAAAAAACAAAATCAATAAATAAAATATCTCAAAAACCATAAAAAACACTTCATAGATAACAGCAAAATTATATTTAGAATAATTTCTGAATTATTATATTAGGAATATTATTAAAAACTTTAGGTATAACATTCTCTAATTTGTTTTAAAATTTGGGAACATTTACAGATAATTCTAGGCAAAACCCGGTTTGTTTATCTAGATTTGTTTTGTTTGTTTTTTTATCCTGTGACCGTCGAGCGCAGGTCCTGCACGTTACCCCTCGGCGCCGCTCACCGCGTTCGGGACCAGTATGTACTGGGAGCTGTTTAGGCTGGAGGGAGTCCACTGGCTGGAAATGCTGACCTTCACGTTGCTGAAGGACTTTCTTGATGCGTGGAGCAGCGCATAACTAGTTAATAAAAGTCAGATAAACACGGAAATTCATTTAACTCGTTACTGAACACCGGCAAGCTGTGCGTCATATATATATATATATATATATATATATATATATATATATATATATATATATATATATATATATATATATATATATATATATATATATATATATATATATATATATATATATATATATACACACACACACACACACACACACACACACATACATACACACTACCACAAGGTTTGGGGTCACTCAGCCGTTTTCATGGAAAACATGGAAATTTCTGTCTGTAACAATCACAAAAAGGTTTCTAACCATCAATTAGCCTTTTAAACTTAAACTTGGATCAGTGAACACAACGTGTCATTGGGACACAGGAGTGATGGGAGTGATAAAGGGCCATTGGAACACAGGAGTGATGGGAGTGATAATGGGCCATTGGAACACGGGAGTGATGGGAGTGATAATGGGCCATTGGCACACAGGAGTGATGGGAGTGATAAAGGGCCATTGGCACACAGGAGTGATGGGAGTGATAAAGGGCCATTGGAACACGGGAGTGATGGGAGTGATAAAGGGCCTCTGTACGCTTATGAAGAGATTCCATTAAAACCAGCTGTTTCCAGCTACAATAGTCATTTACAACATTAACCCTGTCTGTGCTGGATTTTTCACAGAAAAGAACATTTCCTATCGACCCCCAAACATTGGAACGGTAGTTGAGATATAATATATCTCAATTTGGAAAGTGAAGGTTTAATTACATTAAATAAAAACTTAAAATAAAAAAAGCTTTTTCAGTATATATATGGCAACAACCAGTGTCTGCTTTTGGGTCACATGATCAGTTAATTGTTTCTGGATGAAATTATGAATGAGAACATTTTATATGATTTAAGAATCCATTCTGGAAGGGTTTTCGCATTCAGCGGGACCAGGAATGAGGTTTCTAATGCTACTTTTGGAGCGGGACCTTGACATTTTTCCAGCTCCGAGCTCCCATCATCCTCAGGAACCCCCGTAAAGCTACGGTCTTCTCCTCACCTGAAGAAGGTCAGGAGGAAAACGGCCAGGTGGTGGTGTGTGTACCGAGACAGAAATCTCCTCCACGCAGGGACCCTCCGGGCGGACCCTTGGAAATCCATCATCGGAGATCAGCTTGCGGAGATCGGCTCGTTGGATGCTCTCGTTAAGAAGCCACCTCGTCTTGCGATGTTGGTTTGGTTCCTGCAGAAAGCGACAAATCAGAGGACTGCATTAAATCGGGAAGCCGATATAACCGTTTGCTTCAAAACCACTAAATTATGGGAAAAAAAGAAAAAGAAGAAAATACCCCCTCCCCCCAGAAAGAATACACTACTTCAGGGGCATTTAGTGTACAGACTTACTTCCGAGCAACACTTTATTATTATTATGATGATGATGATGACTCAATAAGTCAAGATAAAAAGGAACGGTCGCGGGTCCAACGATGATGTCACTTTATAAAGGGCTGTTTACCTCTCGCCGATACGTTTTACTTTATTCCGGGGGCAGTTATTTGTTACGAGATGACCCGGTTTTTACGAGCGAGGAGTTCTATTAGGAAAGCGTCTCGTGATAACTCTCGGGACGTGTAATAACAGGGTGGAGAGCGGCGGATCAGCCCTCCGCACGTCACGCCGCTCTCTCCGCCATAAAGCGCTCTGGGAGATTTCCCGGGAGGCAGACGCTGGCTGCACTTTCTACGAAGTCACGTTTACAAGGCTTATTTACGATGTAACCGGACACCGGTGAGCGTTGAGGACGCTGCCGGTCACGTCACGCGGTAATAAACACGTTTGGCACCGGGGGCTGCAGAGATGGATAAACCCGGTCTGTCTCTGTCTGCTCAGCCTCGACGTTGGATCTTTGCTTCTAGCTGTAAAGAGACCTCACCATGGATCTTTAGATCTCTCTTTGTGTGTCTGACAGTACTTTGTTCTCTCTCTCCTCCTAAAGTTACCCAACGGTCTCTGCCAGTACCCTGCTGTCTCTCTACTGGTAACCAACTCTCTGTCGTCTCTCTTTACTGTGTGTCAGCCTGCCGGCACCTGGCGGTCTCGTCCCGGACAGCCCTCACCTGGCGGTCTCGTCCCGGACAGCCCTCACCTGGCGGTCTCGTCCCGGACAGCCCTCACCTGGCGGTCTCGTCCTGGCCTGTCAGCATCAGCTCTCTTGGCCCGCCAGCCCGAGCGTGTAACAATAAATAGCCAAGTCTCAGGACTAGAATACCCGAGAGTCTTTCTGTATAGCTGTGGCACCTCTAGGACTATTATACCCGGTATCATAACATACAGGGCAGCTGTAGCTTCTCTGGGACTGAACCATTCTGTATAACTGCTGTAGCACCTCTAGGACTAGAACACCCAAGGCACCCAGTCTGTAAAGCTCAGTCTATGACAATGCCCGATATACCATCCTGCATGTAGCCCCCCTAGGACCCGTATACCATTGTGTTTATGGCAGCTGTAGAACCTCTAGGACTGCAGCCTCCGATATATCAGCCCGTACACCCAGCTGCTGTTACCTGTTCCCGGAGCCCCTCCGGCCCCGCAGACCGGCCTCTGCCTGCCCAGCGCCCGGCTCATCAGTCCCAGCCAACCGGCTGCCAACGTAACCAACTCTACCCTGCCTGCGGGCTCCACTTCCGGGTTAGGTGGAGTCGTGGCGCAGAGCTTGCTGGGAAGTGTAGTCTGCAGCCTGGGCAGGAGGCGGAGCTTGTCGCTACCTAGGGATTTTAGGAGAAAAGTGATTGGAGCAGCTGGGCACTGAACTGATGGCATTGGACAAAGAGCCCCAACTCCCAGTATGCTCAGCCAGTCTGATAGCTCTTTATACCCAAAAGCCAAAGTTTTATGATGTTTATGTTTTATAAGGACATTTCTTTAAGTTTCTGAATGGTCTGACCCCGAGGCGCTTCCGAATATTAACCTTTTAATAGCCCCTCACACAGACCCTATTGCATGGACTCACTAATGGTGGCAGCCAAATGGTTCTAATAACAGTTGTTATGGAAACCGTGACTTGTCAGGCGGTAAGGATATTCTGAATGAAGTCACCTGTATTCAAGCAGGGATTCCAGCTGTGATATAGCAGGGAGGAAAGCACCAATCGGGACGTTCAGATATCATTAAATCAGAGGAGAATATGAGTCGGCTCCAGACTGTGTGACCCTGAGAATCTGCCCATTCACCCCAATAGCCTGAGACTGGGGTAATAAACCTCAGAATCTGCCCGTCCCCCCCCCCAAAACCCTGAGACTGGGGTAAAAACCCTGAGATTCGGGGCAAATCCTGACATAAAGGGGAGATGAGTAAATATATCATAATTTTATGCTATTTGGGGGAAATTGCGCAGGTGGGAGTGGCCTTTGGGGGATTAATATAATGGTCATGCGATGGGCATAACAGGATTGGCTGCCTGTAAATAGTTGTCGGCTACATGAAGAAGAAAGGGTTAAATCTATATCTAGGTCTGATGAGAATACACAAAGCCGGGATACCTCCGGGGGTGGAATGGGGCGTTTTCGGGGCAGCAGCTGCCGTCTGTCTGAGGAATCTTAACAAAGGTTAAAGAAGAAAGAAAACCTGCTTTTGATCACCTTGGATCCCTTTAGATGTTTCCCAATCACACCTTAACTCCTGTTTAGTGCAGCCTCAAATCCATGTGCCCCTCTTTCCTCCCCAGCGCTGTATACAGTAATATAACCCCCAGCGCTGTATACAGTAATATAACCCCCAGTGCTGTATACAGTAATATACCCCCCCGGCACTATATACAGTAATATAACCCCCAGCGCTGTATACAGTAATATAACCCCCAGCGCTGTATACAGTAATATAACCCCCAGCGCTGTATACAGTAATATAACCCCCAGCGCTGTATACAGTAATATAACCCCCAGCACTGTATACAGTAATATAACCCCCAGTGCTGTATACAGTAATATAACCCCCAGCGCTGTATACAGTAATATAACCCCCAGCGCTGTATACAGTAATATAACCCCCCAGTGCTGTATACAGTAATATAACCCCCCAGCGCTGTATACAGTAATATAACCCCCCAGCGCTGTATATTCAAACACCACACTGAGCTGATGCTTTATGGCAATGCTAATGAAGTCCGCTCCTCCATAGACTTTCATTAGTCAGAGTATCCAGCCGGGTGATTATGACTGAGTCATTCTATTGTTTTCCACAGGCAGTAGGATAAGGAGTCGGGGGGTTTAGTAGATCGGGGATCAGATAACAGAGCGAGAATCATACAAACGGCTGATATGCAGCTGCCTGGGGCAAAAACTACAACTGGGGTAAAAAGAAAAAAGTGCGATATTTATGAAAAGGTATTTTAATCTGATCCGAGGAACAAAAATAAAACTCGGTGAAAGTTGTCCTTTAAGATGTTTTTCTAATATTGTCAAATATGCCATTCTATGGACGACAGAGGGCTCTTTGTTCTGGGTCATTGTGTCCCCTGCGTACAAATCAGTGACACGAGACGATGGGAATTCTTGTCTCCGGGTGCCGAATTCCTTAAATAAAACCCTTAAAGCCCGGCCTTTTCTTCTAGTAATTGTATCGGGTTTTAAAACGGTTTCCGGAATATCGAAGAAATCAAAGACCATGAGACAATGTCTCATTTTCCGGGTTTCCTTATTGGCGTAAACTACATATCCCAGAAGGCAGTGCGCGGCGTGACAAAGTGCACGGCCCGCCTCACCTGTTCATCCAGGTGAGAGACAAACCTAGGAAGAGGTGTGACAAGCGATATCAGAACGCTGCAGGTAAACGATCGGCAAATATACCGGGCAGAGGGGAGATTCGGGACAGGAGACGGCCGCGTAGTCACGTGCGGTGGCTAAACACTAAATTTTGGATGAAAAGGTAAATTGAGATTTTGTCTATTTTGCAATTTATTATAGTTTTTGTTTTTTTCTTGCCTTTGTATTCTATATTATAGAAAGGTCCACATTTTTCTATAAGATTTTGGATTTTATTTTTCTCTGGATTTTCATCTTGAAATTGCCTCTAAAATAATTGGGAATAATTCTTAGATTCGCCAAAAAAAAATAAAAAAAAATGGGTTTTTCAAAAAGACCAAGAAACCGCAAGAAACCATGAGCGATACAGTTAATTCCTAAGAAGTCAAGGGGTTAACGTAGAACAATGAGGAAACGCGAGCCGTGAGCGATGGCGCGGTCTTGCCAGTCTTGCCGGTTAAGTCCGAATTCCAGTTTTAAAACGTTTTTTTTTTAAAAATCATGAATGAAATAAAGAAAAAAACAAATCCGTCTGTAAAAATACTTCCGTTTTTCACGAGGATCTGTGGGTGTGCGTGGTTGTGTTGTGCCTTGTCCAGCCCCCTCCTGACTCTGAGCTGCCCACCTTTTCACCCCAGCCATGGAAGAAATCCCAAACGGGATTTTTTATATATATTTTTTTTTTAATTTTCAAAAACAGGAAAATTTCAGATCTGGAGATATTTTTATATATATTTTAGAAACTATAGTTTACTTTTACTGATCTCCTCTAGACTGTAATCCTGCCGTCCGGGCCGTCTTTGCTCAATATGGTCTCAGTCCTGTTGATTCTACTTCCAACTCGATCTGAAAATGCTCCTCGAAATCACAAATTTTCCACAATTTTAAACAAAATTTATTAAAAAACTGTTTTTAAAAATGCTAAAACTGTAAAACGTTTTGGGGGGTGGGTGGGATACATCGACTTAGAAACACATTATTGATACTTTGTGACCAAAAGATTTTGAATAGTACCTCCATACAAGTATGACTTTACTGAGAGCATGGAACAGCCTCTCAGTAGAGGTGGTAGAGGGTATAATACAGTGAGGGGATTAAACATGCATGGGATAGACATACGGCTCCTGAAGACGAGACCAACGACTGATTAAGGTTTGAGTCTTTACAGCAGGAGAAACGGGCGACTAGACGGGGGCCGGGTGGGGGCCGATCTGCCAGCAGATTCTTTTTTCCCACGTTACAAATGACAGTTCTAATAATACGGAATTATTTTTCACGCCATTACCTGCCTTGACATTTCTTATACCGTCTCTTTGCCAGATCTCTGCCCTCAAATCATGTGATTCCAGAATGATATCTAATCTCTCCTGCCATTAAATTACTCCGGGGACCTCCTCGACCCGGCATAATGCAGAACGCGACCGCGTCCGACCCTGCGGAAGACGATCCCTTTGATTTCCTCTTCAAAATAATCCTGATTGGCGACTCGAACGTTGGCAAAACATCCGTCGTTCACCGGTTCCAATCGGGGGTCTTCTCCGACAAACACCAAAACACAATCGGAGTGGATTTCACTGTGAGGTCCTTGAACATCGAAGGCAAGAAGGTCAAGGTAAGTTCTTGTCGAGCGCGTTGTCTCCTGTGGGGCATCATCCTATTTCCGATTTAATTAAAATCCATACTATACGTTAAAGAGATAAAACGTAGCTTAGTAATTAAAACGGACTTAATTTGCTGATTTTGTGGGTATATTGATGATATACGGGTGCCGCTTCCTACATTTTTCGAATAATAATTTAAAATTCATCCAAATAAACAAGTTATTTAATAGTACAGCGCCACGGAATTTGATGGCGCTATATAAACAATAAATAATAATAATATTAAAGACTTGAAAGTATGATTTCTACAGCATTTTTAAAAATGAAAAGTTACAAATCCCTTACAATCTCTCTCTTCTAATGTAATTTATTATGCTAATGTGAAACATAAAATATGGATATTTTTATATATTGACTTTTATATTTTATTTTTATATTTTTTTGACTTTTTTTTATAATTTTATATTTTTTTATATATTTTTTTCATCTTGATATTTATTTTTTACATTTTATTTATATTATATTTTATTTTTTATAATTTTATATTTTTTTATATATTTTTTTCATATTGACATTTATTTTTTATATTTTATATTTTTTTTTATATTGATGCACAATTTATGATCTTTACCGAGCTGACTTGTGTATTGCATGGAGACCAATAAAGATAAACATTTCCATGGCAGTATCAGACTGGTTCCAGCACCATAATCCTGGTCAATGTTCAAAATATAATAAAAAATTCCTTGTGTGAGATTTGATGGAAAGGATGGAGAAGCGAGCCATACAGAGATAAGATATAACTTCATGGCTTCTTTGCCCAGGTCCAAGTGTGGGATACAGCCGGACAGGAGAGGTTCCGCACGATCACCCAGAGCTACTACCGCAGCGCTCACGGAGCTATTATCGCCTATGACATCACGCGGAGGCAAACCTTCGAGTCCGTTCCTCACTGGATCCATGAAGTGGAGAGGTTTGGAGCGGCCAACCTGATGGTCATGTTGATTGGTAAGCGAACCCAGCCCGATCCATTATACTTTCGGCTTCCAGAGCCACTTCATTTATCCTTCGTTCCTGGTTCTGGTTCGGATAGGGATACGTACTTTAGCCTCTTTATTACTACAAAAAATTGGTTACACGTCCATTGTTGGTAATTCCATGCCTTCCGATTGGATATTGCCCGAGGATATAATAGTTTGGGATGTAGTTGGGACAGGGAAAGGTTGCCATATTCTCTAATATGCGCGTAGATAGAACACGTCTCGACAATTACTGGGGTCAAAAGCCTCGTACGTAAGGCATCCATCCACAAGCTCTAGAACACCGATGGCGGCTTCCAATCAGATTTTCCATAGAGTCTCTTTGACGAATCCTCTTTATCGATGCCATCTGTAAATAGTTTTTTTTTTTTTAAATAAAAACACTCCAGGTTGGTAAAAGTTAATATTCTTGCGCTACGACATGTTGAGCCCAACCGAGAATACTTGGCATTCCAGTCTAAAGTTCAGTGGCTTCTTCTGCACGATGTTTCTTTTGTTATCTTTGTTGGATTAAACGTAATCCCTCAGAAGCAAAATACAATTTATGTTTTATCTTAATTTGGTCCCAAGGGGCCCCAAACGCTCTCCGACCCAGCAGTGGGCACACCACATAAATCTGTCATTACAAGGAGCAAAAAAGAACAAAAAATATATAATTTTGCCAATTCTCTCCATTTCCCAAAAAGGTTTTTGTTCTCATTTGGCTATTCTTAAAATGTGGGTTTTTTTTGTTTGTCTTTTTTTGTAGTTGGGTGATAATAAATGATTATTTCTCTTTTTTGTTTTGAAGGCAATAAGTCAGACCTCCTCGAGGAAAGGCAGATCCTGTTTGAGGAGGCTTGCACGCTTGCTGAAAACCGCGGCCTCCTGGCGGTTCTGGAGACCTCCGCTAAGGAGGCTCGCAACATCGACGAAGTCTTCCTGCTAATGGCCAAGGAGCTTATTGCGCGAAACACCCTCCACTTTCACAAGGAAAGCCCTCGGAACAGCTTTGCGCTGGACTCTAGGCCAGTTGTTGCCCCTACGGACCCGGCCAAGAACTGTCAGTGTTGATGGGATTTCCAATAGAAAGACTACAAAAAAAACCCAAAGGAAACAAGATCTACGAGCTTTCTCGCTCCCGGTTTGGTCTTGGCTCGTTTGGTCAGTGTTAGTTCATTTAAATCCACAACGGACACATCCTTTACCATTCCGATCGGACTCCAGTATTATATACTCTGCAAGACAACGGCTGCGTGGATTGGTCTTCCCATCAAAAACATTTAATTTTGATACAAAGCCAGCTGACGATGCCCATCAATGCCGTTGATACAATTCCTTCCCAAGCTTCTTGGCCGCCATTTTGAAAAATCATTCATAATTGAGAGAAGACGTTTAAAGCCCACCGGCAAAGACCTACGTGTTGGATTATGGATTCTAGAAGACACTCCAATTCACAAAAGGGCCAAAGCCCCTCGTTTACAATTTTCTTAAGGTGCTCGGATGAAAATTCTGTCGTAGGAACTTCTAAATACTTTCAATAAGTTACTAACATTCGCCCATGGGTGGTATAGATCTCGCCCGACGTAACCAAAGGCCAAAGAGGTGTCTCTCGACACACAGACTATAGCATGCCGTCGATAAACTAGTTCCATGTTTGGCAGGAACAGGCAGATAAACTTTAAAGGTCATACCGCGCCCAGGCTGGAGACTACCAAGGTCTACACATTTAGCACGTCGACGGTGCCAGACACATGGATAATAAAAATAACGTATTATTTCACCTTCTCCATTTTTTTTTCTACTATCGCGGTTCCCCCCCCCCAAAGATTACATTTTTGTCTTTATTTATTGATATATTACCATTCACATTTCTCCATTTTTATTATAACCCAAGGCTCCGGTCTGACAACCTCGAAGTTGGGTCAAACCACGGGATGTTACAATATAGTCTTGCAGAAAAAACGAGTGAGACTAGACCTTTAGTAACACCAAGCAGTCGGGTTAACAGGGCTACTGATTTTCTTTTTGTGTATTTTATGAAGACTTAATGAGTCTTGTACCAATGTGCTAGAAAATAAATCAGTTTAGTCCTCCCCGTCTCTACTAAACTCTACAAATGTATCAAGCCGGAAAGCAGGACCTCGCATAAATCCCGTTCTCACGCGCATGAATGTCTTCTTACAGTAATAAATATCATAAAAATGGATGATCTTGAAAATCCAAATACCTTGAGTATTAAGAGAGAGAAGACAAAAAAAAACAAAAAAAAACAAAACAGTTGAGACAAAGGATACGCATTACTACCTGTAGTCAAGGTTATATTTAAACCGGCAGAACCGGTAAACGGCAGCCGGGAGAACCGGTTTCCCGACGTTACTCCATAAAATGTTTCCAGCAACAACAAACGGGAAGTCTAATTATATATCTCAGAACCCATTTATTTGAAAAAGGTATTTAAATAAAAATAAAATAGATACATGGTTGTATCCAAATAGGAATCCGGATACAATTCCAAGTGTTTTGTCACCGGCTTAGGACATGCAAACAAAAAGTTTCTATAGATGTAACCAAAACAAATAAAATAATTTAGTAGATTCCAATACTTCACTGCCCTTCCTGTTCTATTATTCTAAGGTGTCTATTCTCCACATATTTATAGAGATTACTTTTTTTTTGGGGGGGGGCAGGATTTTTTATGGGCTTTTAATGTCCTTCCAACAGTCCTGTTAGGGAGACAATAAAAGTTTGCAAATGCTTAGGATATAAACATAGAACAGATAATTACTGGGTAAACATTAACAGAGGCTCATCAATACCACAAATCAGATAACGCAGCATACGATTAAGAAAAATACTGCGAGGGATATTTAAAAGGGCCCACGCCGCATTTACCATCTGTTCATTCGGTCAGATTTATACATGACAAATTCATAATGGCTTTTGCTGCTCCTGCCTGACATTGAGCACTGCTGTTGAAAAGAGGGGAAGGAATTGTGCCATAGCTACACACACAGGCTCTCAATAAGAACGAAAGAACATTTTAAGCGACGTGACTGAAGCCGTACTCTTGGGCACAGATAGCAGCCAATAATATATAAAAGAATAGAAACATAAATTGGCCAGTATTTGCCCCGTCTAGCCTGCCTACTTTAAAGATTCAAACCTTAATCAGTCGTTGGTCTCGTCTTAGATTCAGGAGCCGTATGTCTATCCCATGCATGTTTAATCCCCTCACTGTATTACCCTCTACCACTTTTGCTGGGAGGCTGTTCCACTTATCTCAGTAAAGTAAAGCCTTCCTTACATTACATCTAAGCCTCTAAGAAGGGGCATGCCAGGCGGTTTACGCGTGACACAGCCACCACGAGAACCAAAACGAGTCCATAAACAGATAAAGTGCAATTCACATTGAACAGTTATTGACCTAAGAACAGTTGGACGCCGCGGTCCGCGCGTGATTTATAGCAAAACAAGGAACACGCAGCTGGAGTTTGTTTAAACAACCTCAACCCGTACAAAGTCCAGCCTTAGTGTAGAGAATCTGGATAAGTGCGTTATCCGCACGTGCCGGCATCACATCGTACGTTAGAGGACATGTCTTCCGGACGCGACTCACCCACCTCGCTCGAAGACTCCGGGAACGGTCGTTCTGCTGGAATGTACTAAACATAATTTATGACTTTATAATTCACCAAAGCATAAAAATGGTAATCATCCGGTCAGCCTCAAACTATGCAGCAACCGTTCATTCCAACCAAGAACACCTGCTGTTATGCACGTTATCGTGAAGCCGTCACCTGAAAATACTTTTATGTATTATTCATTGCGGTATAATTTGCGTGATGCCTCTATAAAGATCCAATTACTTATTTCAGGCGGCGTTTTGTAGCTGATCCAGAAAGCCTAAGGCAGTTGGGAGATGTGCCCAGAATGCATAAAGGATGAGCTTCACCGGGATAATTAAAACAAATAAATACGAAAAATAGAAATAAAAACAGAAGCCAATTATGTGAAGAGGCCACAGATTATACCGTGCAGCGACACCTACGCAGCGCAAGGTTTATCCCAATTCCACCTTTAAAGCTGTATTTTTCAGGGGTCATGAGAGTGGAACTCAGAACCACCTGCGTTCCTTACCATATCATCAAAAGAAGATAAGGAATGAACACAGACAGCAAATACTAAAGGACCGATCTCATTCATGAACATCGGGGATCCTGTACCCCTATGCGGCCACGTAACGACCGGCCCTATGCTACAACAAAGGCTCATTAATGGTGTCCTGAAAGGGCTTTAAATTGCAGGAGAGTCTCGATGAGTTAAAAGGCAATGCGGTCCTGCTGATTTAGCCAAGTTAGGTTTAGTAGCAATCGCCAAAATTAGGGTACTTTGGCAATATATGGCCATAAATGGTATTGGCTGAGCATCCTAAAATTCTATACTGACACAAGAGTTAAATACGGTGCAATTCAAAGGAACATTCCATTGAACGCTAAGCAAAGTCAGAGATTGGGAAAGAAACTAAATCAACCAAATAATGTTACACTAACTCCATGGGAGGATTTAACCTTAACATGACCAGTGGATGTGAAGCCCTCCCGAACCCCAGCAATAAGAGGTTAAATTGTCTATGTGACAAACACCCTTCCCATTCCACAATTTCCCTGCGGATCCGGTTCAAGAAAAAAACAAAAACAAAAAAACCCCAACGCTTAATTCTGTACATGACACAGACGAGAATGTTATTTTTTTCTCATATTTTTAGTTATCTTTTTTTTTTTTAACGATTTATTTTTTTTTATACCTTGAAACAGAGAACAAACACTCGGGGGATAAGAGGGAAAAAGAGACATCAGGATAAAAATTATTACAACAGCACCTGGAATTGATAGGCCTGCCTAGGAGAAACACAGGCACTGCCACACCACGACAGGAAAGAGCTACTGTCTGACGCTACCCAGACAGTCCAAACTCCATTGACTGGCGCTATAGGTCCAGGTCATAAAAATCGTCCAGTTCCTCATGGAACAAATCCCACTCGTCCTCTGAGTCCGTCAGGTCTTCGTCTGCGCCCGCCGCCAAAAGCATGAGCAGCATTTCGCCCAGCTCAAAGGTGACCACTTCGTCTTCGTCGTTATCAAAGACGTCGCCGTTCTCTCGTTCCTCGAAATCCCAGAAGCGATTTCTGCGTTGGGCCTACAGGGGAAAAAGAAGCCCAGGATAGGTGGGTATACGGCACCGACCGACAGAACGGACACAAGAAAACCCACTTACCCGGTACCGGCTGGACATTCCCCCTTTTTGCCGCGGTTGCGGCTCTTCGATGCGGCCGTCGGGGTACGCGTGCTTGTAAAAACAATTGCCTCCAAATGGACAAGTGCCGCGTCCTTCGTCAAAATACCGACAGGACTTGTTGCTGGGGAAAAATTTGAATTAAGTCAGGGCTAACTAAAACAGAAGCTCCCCCTTCTTTCAAGGCAGAAACATTAACTATGTAAAGACGTTTAGACCACAAATGAAAGCAAGGCTTAATTATGTAAGAAGTTCTACTTCACCAAGTGGAGCAGCCTCCCAGCAGAAGTGGTAGAGGGTAATACAGTGAGGGTATTAAACATGCATGGGATAGACATACGGCTCCTGAATCTAAGACGAGACCAACGACTGATTAAGGTTTGAGTCTTTACAGCAGAAGCGGGCATACTAGATGGGGGCGGAATGGGGCCGATCTGCCATCAAATTATATGTTCTGATACACAGAGAAACGCTTATTACTGTCTGAACCAATCAGCTTTCATCAAAGAGGAGTAGCAGCTTGGGTGGACCAGTCAACTTCATCCATGGGTCAACTAACGAAGCAAGATGGCTGCACCCAGGAGGAGCCATGCCGAAACGGGGCAGGCCGACAAGTCAATAAAGAGGAATTTTAGCGCTATAAATTCCCCATCGTGTTCCATTAAAGTTACCCCATGGCCTCCTTGTACTTCTGGATGAGCTTCTGTTTCTCTTCTTTCTCCTCTACCCAGTACTCGCTCGGAATGACAAAATTTGATGTGATGCGGCACTCGGGGCAGGATCTGGCAAAATAAAGGGAGACATGTTTTACCTGAACTAAACAAACTTAAGTCATCAGGAGTGAACCAAGGAAGGGGCTCAAACATCTCAAACATGCTATACCAAAAGCCCTACATGGCATTTTCTTCCCAGTGAGCACCAGAAGCTAGCACTTCTATTTACATACAACATGCGATCCCCTCCATACACTTGTGGCTTCAAACTCACTTAATGATTTTGCTCTCGAACTGCTTGGCGCTCCT
Organism: Spea bombifrons; assembly: GCF_027358695.1. Taxonomy (NCBI): domain Eukaryota; kingdom Metazoa; phylum Chordata; class Amphibia; order Anura; family Pelobatidae; genus Spea; species Spea bombifrons. Next base: position 2,667,187 of record NC_071090.1, read on the forward strand.
CCATTTGCGGATGCATTTCAAGCAGTAAGCGTGGCTGCAGTTTGACAGAATCCCGAAGCGCCGCTCGCTGGGGTTCACTTTCTCATATATCACCTCCATGCAGACTCCGCACACGACATCTTTACTACGCTGGATGGCAAACGATAACTCCATGTCTTTTTCGTGAGCTTCGATGCAAGACTGTCATGGGTAGAGCAAAGGGTGTAAGGAAGAGGTAGCCAGACGTACCTCGCGCTAAACAGGGAACCAACTAGGCAGAGCCAGGTCATCCAGCGCGAATGAGCGCGCGAGAGAACGCGAATGAGCGCGCGAGAGAACGCGAATGAGCGCGCGAGAGAACGCGAATGAGCGCGCGAGAGAACGCAAATGAGCGCGCGAGAGAACGCAAATGAGCGCGCGAGAGAGAACGCCCCGGTGGTTTGCTAAGGGGAAATAAGAATCAAGTAACAACCAGAGGGCCTTTCCTCACCTTTATGTGCTGAGACCTTTGGGAGGTGTCCACAGGGTGAAGCACCTGCAGGCCGCACATATCACACGGGTCTCCGTGCAGGTAGACGCAGTTTTCGCCGTAGCGGCATTCCCCTACCGCAGCGTATGGACACAGCTGCTTTTTGAGCTCGGGGTCGGCGGGCTGCTCCATGCAATCATCACGGGTTTCCGTTCCCTGAGTTACAGCTTCCAGGACGGATGGACCTACAAGAACAAAAAAGGTTACTGAACCGAAAACTAATAAATATAAATATGATATAACGTATCTTAAATATAGTTACAATAACAACCTCATATTAAGTGACAAACGTTTAAAAAGGATTTTTTGGATTTGTTTCTTCTAAGAATCTTTCCCCGATTTACACTGGATAGAACCATGGGCTTTGGCTAATAGGAATATCAACTATGAAACAATGAAGGCTTTTTAAAAGGTCTTCCTCATATTTCTTTGCGCATATTTGGTAATTAAGTGGTTAAAAAGAGACAAAAAACAAATTTTTAAATCGGAACTCCCACCGACTTTTCCTCCCGTTTGTGTCCCATTTATACAATAAATGTGCGCTGAGTAGGTTTCTGTTACTTGAAGCAGAATAACATGAAACCCCCATAAAGTTTAGCGGGGGTCCTCGAGTCCCCTTGTGATTTTGCTGCAGTAAATCCGGCGTTCCTAGCCGCAGGATATAAAGAGGTGGGAGTTCGCCTTTAACGTGGACAGGCAGACGGATGAGGGAACAAAACGTTAGGAACATAATATGGAAAAATACAAATTTGACCTATCGAGTATATAATGAATTTGATTGTTGTCACTGAACCAAAAATAATCACGTAGTAACAAACGCCGTAGAGCATTTTATGTTACAGCTGGTACCAAAAGCTTAAGAAAAAAGATGACATCCGTGTCACCTTTTTTCAAGTGAGGTTAAAAGGTTAATATGGCCCAAGAGATACAATCTGTCACACAGGGAATGTCTGCCTTAGTACTGGAATCCGAGATGGGGCGACATTTCTACAAGTAACCCAGTATCCCCCGTATAGATCGCTGAAGCACCGTTAGAACGTACAGCTACATAATAACCGCTATTTACACTTACTGAAAGATACGGCCATCTTCCAGGGGATGAGAGCTGATGGAGACCAGTAAAGGAAGACGTGACAGAAGGATAAACCAAAGAATGCCAGGACAATAAGTGAAATATAACACGTATTCCAAAGATACGCTGCCGGGGAGAATCTGGCGTACTGGCAATATCAGGGGCAATCCATTGTTACATTGTTAACGTGAAGGATTTATTCTGATCAGAAGAAAAATCAATGGATGAATCTTAAGTGACCGTTTGCTGCTCCCAGAATGCATTCATTAAAAAGGATAAACATGCAACATGTACCCCCCAGGGGGCGTCTACCACCAAGTTCCAGATAGAGACAGAAGACTAATTCCAGAGCTTGTTTCAATCTTACTTTTGGAACCTTATGTTCATTTAGTTGCCCAGCAAGCACCTATAGTATGCCCCTTATACCCCCTGTTCTATTTCCATACTATTCATCTATCATTAGCCCTGTGGCTACAGTGGGTCAATTAACCCATTGTACCCATCTGCTAATAACGATGTAAAGGACTGTATGGTCCAGTAACATAGAACCGCTATGTGTAGAGGGCAGGCCCAACACAAAGCGGCAGAGGGGAACACCAAGGGAGCATAGATATATCTAATAACGTACACGGGCTTGGCCGTCACTGGTTGTCACAAATGCCCCCCTCCCACTAAAAATTACCACGTCCACAGTAGAGCCGCCCCGGAACAAACTCCACGGCATTCACCCAGTCTTCAGCCTGTGAGCCCCCAGCTGCCAGGTCAGTAGCGGTCAGTTCAGCTGCCTTACTGTTATTAGTGCTGCTCGGCTCCGGATGAGACTCACGGGGGCAGATCCTCGCGGCAGAAGTGTCTCCCGTCGGTTCTTGCTTAAGTGGCTTTGTGTGTTCATACCTTACGGGAGAAACCGGAGGAGAGATTAGAGGACAATCTACGAGCTTCCGAGATCACCTGGGGTGTAAATCGGTTGAAATTTGTAACACGAGTGGAGAGAATCTCTTTATTCTGCACACTTGCCAACCAAAGTAAATATACTCCTTTCCTTATATTCCATCTAAGCCCCTGAGCCTCATTGAAAATTGTGGCCTCTTGTTTAACTTTCTTGAACTTTAATTTGGAGAAATAACGAAGTGTGTCAACATTCAGAAGGGGGCTTTAAATTGCACTTTTTGGCTGTGACTGCGTTTACCTGCAGTGGTCTCCGTATGCACAGCACCCTCGTTGGTAATATCTGCAAATCATGGTAGATCTGCTGGTGGAAAGATCGTGGGAATAGCGACAGTTGTTGCCTTCTTTGCAGACTCCGTGCATGAAATATCTGCAAGGCGACAGGACGATAAAAAATCTTATTTTTTTTTCTTTAAGTTTCTATTCTCCAGCAAACTGGTTTACAAAAGGACAGGAGGCATTTTAATTCAAGTCGCAACTGACATTTCATGCAACTATGGCTCATATCAGGCCCCCACGGACATCCATCCTCGACAAACCATACTTTTACCTGCTCGTTTAGCTAGTTTGACAACCACGTACTGACCTCAGGAAAGACTCGACACAAACGATCCTAACCACTGGCCCAACATCCCAGTTATGCCAAGAGCCCGGCACCACCCTGCCCCAAGTTACACACCATTTTGGCACCCCAGTCAACCCCCACAGCTGGTGCACCAGGGGCTCTCACTTCCCAGCATGTGAAAGGGTCAAAAAAGGCCATTTACATAAACAGGGTGTGGTTGAAGGTGACAGGTTTAAGGGGCGGGACTTAATGTGACTTTGTGCCCTGTTGCAGGGTATTTGTGTAACCGAGGGGGGCATTTAGAAGAATAATGATGGGTTTTATTTACACATTTTAATTTATACAGCCGTTTCCTGTTTCCATACACATTATCGGGGCTTTTAGGGCTGTAGAACCCTGTGATACCCTCATACCCAGCAAACATTCTGACCTCCTAGAAAAGAGGGGCAACAGGGGAGGAGAGAGGGGCACAAGAATTTCGGAGAGGGACTGGTCCAACCAAACAGGGACACATGACAGGTATGCACCTCATATCCCCAGACCAGTAGCACCCAGTCCCCTACTACCATTCTAATAATTCTACCCCCTCCCCCTCTAGTCCAAGTCGGCCCCCACCTGCAGGTGACCTGCCGAGTCCAGCCACCCACGGGGGGATTATCCGGGAACGCGAGCAGCGGGGCCTTGCCTGCCGCGACGGCTGCTGCTGATGTGAGACTTGCAGGCGCCGCCGCTGCCTCCGCCATTCCTGTTTATCCCCCCTCACAACAGCTACGGAACTTCCGGGATCACATACTTCCGGCAGGGGAGGGGCTACGAACGCCCAAAACTTCCTGTGAGAGATCTTAGCCACACCTCCTCGAATTGAAGCTGTTCGCTCTCCTAGCCAATCAGACGCCAGCTTATGGCCACACCCCCCACATTGGTTTGTTTTGGTCTCCCTGGTTCCCTGTTGCTGTGTTATGATTGGTCTGCTGGGGCGGAAATACTATTTTTATGTTAAATTGTAGGTTAGTGGAACATAGTCTTCCTGTGACAGGATTTATGATTATAAATACCCCTTCTCATGGAGAAAACAGCTTTTAATGAATATCCTCTATAAGAGGGACAGTTTGTCTGTCAGTGGTAGCCCCAATAGACAAAAGAGTAACTGCTAACCCCCTGTGAGTAATCCCAACCCCCTGTGAGTAACCCCCCCGTGAGTAACCCCTAAACCCCCTGTGAGTAACCCCTAAACCCCTTGTAAGTAACCCCTAACCCTCTATGAGTAACGCCTAACCCTCTGTGAGTAACCCCTGACCCCATGGGAGCGAACCTAACACCATGTGAGTAACCCCTAACCCTCTGTGAGTAAAGCCTAACCCCCTGAAAGTAATCCTAACCCCTTGTGAGTGACCCCTGAGTAACCCCCTGGGAGTGACCCCTGAGGACTGTAGACGTTGAGGCTGCCGACCTCCTCTGTGGTTTGTAATTCTTGCCACTGATTGGCTCGTTGAAGCGGCCAGGAGAGAGCTCTCTTTAAAATGAATGGGAATGCAATAGACCCCTGTTGTCCCAAAGCGGGAGGTATGGTGTCTTGTGTCCGGCCCCCAGCTATACATTAAAACCTCAGCGGCGGTTAAAAACTGTAGACGGGACGCATTCTCTGGTTCCATTCCATTAAAAGAAGAAAAAAAATAATCATTTGCAAGTTGTTACAACCAAGCATACAGATGCGATACATGGCAAGTGTCCCTGTTAAGTATGCCCAGTCCCTCCTTAGTCCCTGTCCCCCCCTTTCCTCCCCTAATGCCCCTATGTGTGTAAAATCTATTATGTGCGGTTCTCTGTTCAGAAGAGCAAAGTGCGGCCATCCATCTAATGAGACCTAAAACTCTACTTAATTGTGCAGATTCGGGAAGATGTGACATCTATAGACAGGGACTAGACAAACTAAACAGAGACACATGGCAGGTACTGTTGGGAGGGAATCCTGGTCGGTAACCTGGGAAAGTGGAGATCGATCCCTTTGGTGACCCCATTTGTGTGATTTCTTTTAACGCAGCAGCGAAACCCCTTCTAAGTAATAATTTATCATATATTGGCAATTATTTTAGGAGGAAGTTGCAGCGTCGGCACTCTGATGATTTGACGGCAGCTGCAGGAAGCTGCCATGTGGAATGTTCGCGGAGAGAGGTGGAAATCGAGTGGAATCGCAGGATCTCCAAATCTTGTTGCGTGAAAGGTCAGTGAGACACCTTCTGCTCAGATATTAGAGCGCAGACGTCCCGTCTCCAGGTAGAGGAAAGCGAGCGCACCTGCCCACCCTACCCAGGACGTTTGCCAAAATTTAAAGGGACCCTCCAGCCTTATTTGCCTTTTAATGCATTTAATAGTCGTGACCGTAACGCAGCGTACGATCCTGGAGGCATTGTCTGCTGTACAAGACACTAACTTTTGTTGACTGCGTCTACATTAATATTCAGCCCCTTATTGCTGGCTGAACGTCATGGGAATTGTAGTTATAGACTTGGTGAGGAGGGGGGGTAACCGTGCGCTAACTGCAGCTCCAATGACATCATTACGTTAGATTTATATAGCACCAGCAGATGCCGTAGTGATGTTACAGTAAAATCATTTAAAATCGCATGCAAACTGGAACAAAAGACGGAGAGGGTCCTGCTCCCAAGAGCTTACAATCTAGATTCCGTTAGTTTTTGCTAAGCTTTACCACACCAGCTATTGTAAACGAAAGTTTTCGTGTTGCACAGGTACCTGCAGGTCTGTAACTACTACTACTATTTTTCCTATTAGTGGGTAACTAGCGTTTGCCTCCCACCAGAAAGCCCCTCTCCTGAGACAACAAAGGGGGAGGGGAAAGATGTGGGGGGGGCATTTTTTTACCCCCCTGCCATCTTGCCCTCCCAAACACTTACACATACACACTCATGTTATCACACACACTTACACATTCGCTCTCACACTCACTCTCACATATCCATGCTCCCTGGACAACCAGCAAACCAACCCGACCATGAAATGTTCTCTGAAGTTGAAGTTCCCACTCCATTTTTTATTTTTTTTTTTTTTTTTTACAAAACTCACAGCGGCCGCGCAGGATGTGAATGGAAAGATGTTTAATTCCATTTAACTGAACCGGAGCCGCAATGATTTACCGCGATGGAATCCGGTTTTGGTAAATGCGTCACGCCGGTCACTTATCTAACTAACTATCTAACTATCTTATAACTAACAACTATCTCCTAACTGATTGGCCGTCGAGCAATCCGTTCAACAGCTGCTTCCATCTTAAGAGGAAAGGCTTTTGCCGCCAAATATCTTGCGGAGAGCTTTTGGCTGCCGTTGGGTGGAGGTCTTCTTGGCAAAGAGCTCCTTAAGCTGAGAGATGATGTTCTTGAGTTTACCCCCCTTCTTTGGCGGCTGCCCCTTGGATTTAGGCTTCTCCGGCTGGGGTTGTTGGCGGGGCAGTGGAGGCAATAAAGAGGCAGCGGTGGCCGGCTGTGGTGTGGGCGCAGAAACGCGGACGAAGCTCGGGGTGACGGCTGCTTTAGACTGCTTGGGAGTCGGGGCTCCAATGTGACTCAGGATCCACTCCCGGTAGTGCTGTGCATTGGAATATATTCCTGGCCTCTTTGACTTGGCGCAGCCCTGGCCCCAGCTCGTCACTCCGATTACATGGTACGTGGAGCTCTCGGGGTTCATGCACATCAGTGGCCCTCCGCTGTCACCCTACGGGGGTAAAGGATAGAAGAAGGTTAATGGCGTCTTTATATAACGGTGACATCCGCTGTATACGTTGTAACTCGACTTCCTCCAAAGACACAAGGTCTTCATGGCCTTCATGGCAGGGGTTCTCCCTCGGCCCCGGCGACGCATGTTCCCGAAAAGAAGACGTCGGCTCACGGATACAGTTTCGGACATTTCGATTTGTTTCCTTACCTGGCAGCTATCAATTCCACCTTCTTCGTAACCGGCACACAGGTTATAATCGTGGACGTTGCCGTGATACCACGTGGAGCCGTTACACTTCTGCAGGTCTATCTGCTTCACCCGGGCCTCCTGCAGGATATCCGCCGTCTGGATGGCTGCCGAGACATCAAAGATTCAACAAATGAATATCGCTGGCTGCGAGAATGGGTAGTAAACTGATCATGGAGTCCGTTAACGAGTGTGGAACGTCTGCGGCCGAGTGTGGAGTGTCTGAGGCGAGTGCGGAGCGACTGCGTCTGAGTGCGGAGCGACTGCGTCTGAGTGCGGAGCGACTGCGTCTGAGTGCGGAGCGACTGCGTCTGAGTGCGGAGCGACTGCGTCTGAGTGCGGAGCGACTGCGTCTGAGTGCGGAGCGTCTGCGGCTGAGTGCGCAGCGGCCGAGTGCGGAGCGTCTGTGGCCGAGTGCGGAGCGTCTGTGGCCGAGTGCGGAGCGTCTGCGGCCCAGTGCTGAGCGTCTGCGGCCCAGTGCTGAGCGTCTGCGGCCGAGTGCTGAGCGTCTGCGGCTGAGTGCGGAGTGTATGCGTCCGAGTGCGGAGTGTCTGCGTCCGAGTGCGGAGTGTCTGCGTCTGAGTGCGGAGCGTCTGTGTCTGAGTGCGGTGTGTCTGAGTGCGGAGCGTCTGTGTCTGAGTGCGGTGTGTCTGAGTGCGGAGCATCTGCGGCCCAGTGCTGAGCGTCTGCGGCTGAGTGCTGAGCGTCTGCGGCTGAGTGCGGAGTGTCTGTGTCCGAGTGTGGAGTGTCTGCGTCTGAGTGCGGAGCGTCTGCGGCCGAGTGTGGAGTGTCTGCGGCTGAGTGCGGAATGTCTGTGTCTGAGTGCGGTGTGTCTGAGTGCGGTGTGTCTGAGGTCAGAGCGTCTGCGGCTGAGTGCGGAGTGTAGGTTTCAGTGTAGTTTGTTCCCAGAAAGTCCGTTACTCACATTTGTCCTGAGTGACCCCCCAGCCGCTGATGTAACACGGATCCAAGGCGCTGATCTCCATGCTGGCGCTCGGCAGGCAGGCCGGCTGCACGAAGTCGCTGAATGTGACCGACTCGTTGAGCTGGATCAGCGCCAGGTCGTTCCTTTCAGTACGGGGGTTGTAATGCGCATGTTGAAGGTAAGACGCGATGGATCTGATCTGGACGTCGCTGGCCGAGGGATCCGAGAGTTGGTGTCCGCCAAGGACAATTTGCCATTTTGGTACAAGCCTGAGTTATTATACAGAGACAGACATTAGCAGACATGCAGCTCGTAGATTGGGCCCTATTCACAAAGAGTAATTCTGGGGCAAAAATCTCGATGTACAGAAATAAGTTATAGGATGTCAGCAATTTGTCCCAAAATCGCTATTTAAAAAACATAATTTTACTCATAATAATAGATACATAAACAGTAACCTCGCAATAGTAACCAAGCAAACGTTTACAACGTAACATATAATCGTTTTACCGGGTAAGATAAACCGTAACTTTCTGCCCCCCACAATCATATAACGTGGACCCCCAGCCGCCATTCTTACCCCATCGCCACCCATCCTTACCTTTTCATGGTTTTAAAGCAGTGGGCCGCTGTCAGGACCCATTGCTGATCGAGTAATGTGCCTCCACAAGAGTGCCGATGACCTTTGCCAGAAGGCACCTGAATGCTCACCAGCCACGGCCAGGCGCCGGGCCGGGCATCGACTCCCCCGACAATCCTCGAGCTGCCGAATCCCGAGACGAGCGGACGCTGACCGCAGGCTGAAAGAGAAGAGACGCAACGTTACAGATATTGTGACCGCGTCAGATAGACGGGATGCTGCTGTGTGAGAGCCGGATACTCATAGTTACACCGTCCCTGCCACTCATCACTCATACTCGTGCCTGTGGCCCCCAGTCAATGGTATGTTGGAGATAATACCCCGCCTTAAGCACCAGGACTCAGAGCTTCAATGGAGATAATGATAAAAGGATGATTTGGCGGTAACCATGCGCAGGGCGGTCCCCTCTTTGGAAGCGAAGGATGTACTTACTGTCTGAGTCGGCAGCCGGCAGGGCGATGAGGAGAAAAACTATAGCAAGTCGCATAGGATGCATCGCTGAAGCTATCGCTGTGCTGTCAGACAACGCACAAGCTCACACTAGACTGTCACGGCCTTTTACAGCCTGTGTGACATCATTGTTCCAATTGCTGTATGACCTCGCAATGGCAACAGCTACAAGTGCATCAAGCTGTATACTGCTGGAATATGCGTGAAACTCAAATTTATATTTATTAAATATGGTGGGAACCGCTAAACCACCTAAAAGTTACTGTGACAGCACCTTCCATAGTGATAATCGCTATAATAAAAACATACATTTATTATAATTATTTATTATAAATAATTTATTGTCATTTATTTATTGTATATATTATACACACCTATATCATATTTATGTGAGCAGCCATGCTATTTTTCTTGGCCCTAAGTAACCTTTCTATATATCCTGACGGAGACCGCAGACATCAGGCAGCATTTATATTCTTTACATAGTATGAGAGACGCTGATTGTTACCGGTTTTTTTTGCAGATTATTATAATTTGTTATAATATATGAAATAATCTCTGCAATTAGAACAAAACGTTCAACACACACTAGATCCTTCTATAAAATAATACAATAATAATTATAATCTATAAATATGCATATTTCTATAACATATATAATATAATAAGTCAGCGATCGTCGGCTGTTACTGTATGCATTCATGGGAATGGCTCTGGATTTATTTATAGGAAATATAATAAATTATTATTTTTTTAAATGTCAGTTTGCTTTGCAGTTATTTAAAGCTTTTCATTGTATTTTTTGTCCACCAGGGGGCAGCAGTGTCCGAGCCTGAATCTGCCGCTGGGTCCAAAAAACAGCTAGGAAAATAAGGTCATAAACAGACAATTTAACCTTAAAAAAAACCCCAAATCATACCAGGTCTCTTTCTATGATAAGGACATCCATTTGCCCCGGCTATAGTTTCATTTATAGATAGTGGTTTCAGTTTTATTTTACTGACAAGGTGGTTGATAAGTGGAAGCGTTCCCCAGCAGAAGTGGTAGACTAGGCTAGGGTCTGAAGATTGAGGATCCTGAACGCAGGGTATGATCCTGTAGGTATTGTAAAACTCTTGTCTGGATCTTGAAAGAAGTAGCAATGGGAGGGTACTTTGGGGCAACAAGTTGTGTGGTCATCAGGATATACATAGTCGATGGCTGCTTGCAGGTGCCCCTGGTTGCCAAACCCTTTTTTTTGGTGGACATTCATGGTCTACTCCACTCATTGACAAGACCACTCATGGGCACGATCGAAAGAGAGTTCTTCTTGATCCAGGCTCCAAAGAGACCCCAAAAACTGAGTGCTCGGCTATTAGGACTCGGTCCTAATTCCATAGGACTTCGAGTGACTCCAAGATGCAGCTGAGCTTAACTTGTTTGAGTTTTTGCTATGAAACCTCGGTCTCAGTGACTAAATTCTACTGACTTGGACCGGAAGCCAAAGACCACGAGCATTCAAATATTCCACTGTTTGGTAAAATGAACTTTCCAGGGGTAAGAAAATGTGCAGGAATTTAATAAATGAACTAATAAAAAAAAATGATATATTTTATTTAAAAAGACCAAACGCACCAGCGGCCGGCTGAGTCCGGGTGGCAAACGAGTCGAGACGCAAAGTCCATCTCAGCTAAACTGGTCACAAGAAGCAGCTTTCATGGCCACCCAAGTCTGCCCGTTTCTCCTGCTGTAAAGACTCAAACCTTAATCAGTCGTTGGTCTCGTCTTAGATTCAGGAGCCGTATGTCTATCCCATGCATGCTTAATCCCCTCACTGTATTACCCTCTACCACCTCTGCTGGGAGACTATTCCACTTATCTACCACCCTCTCAGTAAAGTAAAGCATCCATTTTTTTATATCTAAACCTATTATTTTGCTGTATTTGTACCCAATGTTTATTTTTTAATCTCAGTGTTTATTTACTCAAGAACACGGATCTGCGGAAAGATATAGTTGACCGTTTCGGAAGCTTCCGTGCATTAGGTGTGGTTCTCCAGGGAGGAAGGGGTTAAAGTTTCCGCCGTTGCTGACCCCTATCCCCCCTATCTGTAGGCTCATCCTGTATTTAGGGCCATCGGTTGCCATGGAGATGGAACTTTTTTCCTTTTTTTTTTTTTTCCCCCTGCCTGCTGGAGATCAAGAAGTCATAATGGGTCAGGCTTGCAAGGGTGGGAAAACTAGAAACAGGAGGAGGAGAGAGAGGAGGAAACGGAGAGAAACTCCAAAGAGAGAGAGAGAGAGACAGGGAGAGCGCAGAAGAATTTCCAGAAATCACAAGCAAAAAAAAAAAAAAACCTAAGAAAAACTTAAAAAAAAATCCACCCTATTATCAGCAGGGAAATAAGAATACAGGATGTTTGGAGGAGGGGGGACGGCCAGGGAAGCGTAAGGGGTTTTCGCAAAGTTGGTGGATTTGGGACTGAGAGGAGGAATCCACTGGATTTTTTTCCTTTTTTTTTTTTTTTTTTTTTTTTTTGGGGGGGGGGATTTGGAAGTTTAACAAAAGAGGGGAGGAAGGAGGAGCTTCCCGATCCAGATGCTGCCTATTCTGCCCTGCGTCTGATTCTCAAGTTACACAAGATGAGGGAGGAAGGGGATACAGCTGCTCCCTGGATTTTCAAAGAGGTAAGGATTTTAAAAACGATTCGATCTCGGACAGATACAATGTATCGCGCATCTACCGCGGAGGATTTTCATTGTATTTATTTATTTTTTGGTTAAATAGAAACAAAAGTCGTCCGCAGGATTATGTTTAAAGAAGAATTGTCAAAAAAAAAAATGTAAAAAATGTGGAAATAATTTCTTTAGCGTCTGGAAGGTTTTTACGGATGAATATTATCGCATCGCAGCCATTTATGGCATAAATCACATAAAAATAGTGTGCGGGGGGGCATGCAGATGGCACATAGTGATGGTCAACATTTCACAAGGTCACTTACCCCCCTTTTTATAAAAAAAAAAAGGTCATGTATGAATTAACCTTTTGGAAGCCACAAACAACAAAAAAATGCCCCCCTTTAATACCCCCCAAGGGATTTACTATTAGAATATAATTATCACTCAAACTGTCACTCTTGGCACTCTCTAATTGTTGGAAAAAAATGTTGAAAAATCTGAAAAATAATGCTGTTTTTTTATTGAAACTGTATTTGGCTGTTTATAAGAATTTAGAAATTTGGTGGAATTTAAAGTTGGCTGGAATTTGAAACCTAAATTTAAATGGTTTGGAGGTAACTTTTTTTTTGGCAGTCAGGAGGGGCACTGATGGCATTTGCGATGCCCCCATTGAATGAATTAAATGACACAGAAGGGGAAATAACTGGGTTTAACCCTCCAAGCGCCAAGGGGGTGAGCAACAGGCTCCAAAACCCCCCCTTTTTATAATTATTATTATTTTTTTTAATTCTATGCTTATTCTGGGAATTGAGATAAAAATTCATGAAAAAAGGGAGGTTCACGAAACCCCCCAGCCCCCCCCCCCCGCTGAAACCCGTCCCAATGTATATACAGATGGCCATACTCTATTTGTGCAGCCGATATGGTTGCAAAACTTGGAAGAATATCCTGGACCAATGAGAAATTCTATACGGGGCCTGTGGTGTCCCATTGGACGGTCGGTTTAATTGGCCTCCAAACGAGCGAACATATGGAATTCATTGTAACGTAGGAAAAACGGCAAAACGTGTAGAATTTATATTGAAGCAATATAATAAAATTAATTTCACATTTTTATTATTATTTCTACGGAAATTGTTGGTGATTCGGATATTACTGCTGTGTAATTTGAGATTTTTTGGGCGATTTGATCTAAGTATTTAGTTTTTTCTCAAACCAGCAATTTTTAAACATAGCGGTCTCCCATTTTATTAAGAAATGAAAGGAAATCTGATGCTTCATTTGTGTCGTTTTGGTTCGACCAAGTTTAGCCATAATGTCAAGTTTTCCAAATATTTCATGAATTAACACCGGGAATTGTATGAATTGTGTTGTTTGTCGTTGTGTCTTGAATTTGAGACTCGAATTTCTTGTTAAATTGTGGAATTTTAAGAAGATCTTCCCAAAATGAGCCTTTATACTGAACCTTTGCAAACTGAACTCAAATCTAGAGTTGTTATCATTGCAAATGAAGAAAATTCTATTTTTAAATTAAATTAAATATTTAATTGTTTTCCCTGGAATTCCCAAACATTTGCGTCACTGGGGCCTCCATCTTGACGTGATTTGTATGACGTAATATATTATACCTCCGGGTTTTAAGGTCTCTCCGTCACTTGTTTGTCCCGGCAGCTTCAGAAGTAGAATTGAGAAGTCTTTTTATTTGCTAGATTTGTAAAAAAATAATTAAAAAAAAAAAAAAATAGATATATAAACCAAACAAAAAAAAACTAAACCCTACGCAAAGATATTTTATTAAGGCTGAAGTTAATAAGATAAACGTGTCCTGAGACCAAATTTACCACTTTTACCACCAAATGCATCATTAGCGGCATCATTTCCTTTGCCGTCGAATGTCCGAACCCTTCCCACAAATAATTCTTTAATCAGGTAAAATTTTACCTTTTTTTTTAGAATTTTTCATAGAATTCTTAATTGTCATGTGACAAAAGCTGGGTTATTGATAGGCTGTTGCCGTAGAAACTGAAAACGCTACTTAAAAGTTCTGGTTTAATTGCTTAACTTGTTACAGAGTTCCGTTAATATAAGTAAGCGGAAGAGGACCTTTAACTCTTGGGTGTCCTGAGTGGGAATTTTTCATCCAATGGGTTGCCCAATGCTTTCGACGTCAATGGATGGGTTCTGTAGGCAGGGTTTGCTACAAGGTATCCAACAGGATTTTATTTTTAGGTTCCCCTCTATACCCTGCCAATAGCATGGACGTTATCATCTATGGGGGCTTCTGAGGACATCAGTCCTGGACTGGCCATCTGGCAAATGCCTGGTGGGTCGTTGGGTGATAGCACCCCATACTTACCTGATCTGCAACGCCAGCCGAAGATCGGGTCCTGCACTCCACGGCCACCAGCTGGATATGCCTGGCCCAGCTGCGTCAGGATACAACAATCAAGGCCCAACGAGTTGGTGGCCGCCATCAATCCATATTCTGTTGACCACCTGAGGTCACCTTTGAGATGCCTTCAAAAGTTGACCTCTGTTTATATAATTGGACAAAAATGGACTTTTCTTCTAAGTTGATACATGATCATGCGCGGAACAGCCAATCAGGCACAACAACAACAGTCTATGTGGATAGCAGCTAACGGCCCCCTGCATGGCCAACAAGAACGGAAGCCATCAGGAAGTGGATAATCTGGAAACATATTCTGCTTCATCGACATTCCGGCCTTCTGTCTCTGAGATAAATCTTTGTCCTGTAACACGCTACTTGGTAACGTCACTTGGGGGGTTTCGGAGGGGTCCCCGACCGCGGTGACCTCTGTGACCTCTGTACCCAAACTGATGGGTCTCCAATGGAACTATTCTTTCTGTTGGCTACAGATCCTGTTACATTCCACAGCCTGGGAAATTTTTACAAAACATCAGCTGAAAAGTAACTTGTTGCTGACCTTTAAAAAAAGTCATATTTCTGTACGGTGCCTGAAGAGCTTTTGGGGGAGGATTGCCCCCCACAGGCATCTTGAGTACTTAAAACAAGGCTATCGTTTGTATTTCAGTGCCCTTTCAGATGTGCTTGGAAAACAGGCTCCCAGCAGAGGTGGTAGAGGTTAATACAGCAAGGAAATTTCAACATGCATGGGATAGACATACGGCTCCTGAATCTAAGACGAGACCAACGACTGATGTGAGTCTTTACCGGAGAGACGGCCGACTAGACGGGGGCCGAATGGGGCCGATCAAGTTCTCACTGTTTTACCCTTTACCACTTCAGCTGGAAGACTGTTCCACCTATCCACTGAGTAAAGTAAAAACTTCCACCCTTCTTTTTTTTTAATCAACATATTTCCTTCCAATTAAATTCTCACCATTTTTTTAAAGCTCAACATTCACATCGTAAGCATTGTTTAGATTGGAATTTAAATTTCGAAATTAAGAAGAAAAAATTTATGTCAATTTCCCCAGATTATCAAGAAAAAGGCCGGAAATTTTTTTCCCCTAGTTTTCGCAGGGTTAATCTTGAGCAGCCAACCCCCCCCCCAGCTTGGGCCGCGTCGGAGGAGAAATCTGGATTTGTTTTGAGGGTTGATTGAAGAGCTGCAGGTTTTCCAAGAATGGGATTCCCAAGTGAAAAACCTGATGGACCTGATCCTATTCCAAAAATCGCTTGTGGCGGAGGTTGGGGGGGGGGGTGCGGGGGCGCCATAAATTAAACTATATGTAGTTATTATGGGATGTAAACTGAATCTCTGGGCTGGCCGAGGGATGCTGCAAAGAGACCCCAAAAACTTGGGAAACAAATCTATTTTGTATTCATTTATCTTTATATTTTTGGTTCATGATTGTCCAGGGATAAAAAAAAAACCAAACAAACAATAATAATAATTATCTCCAAAAATGTAATTTTTTATTATTTTTTATGGGAGGACGTTGGAAACTCTGTCATGTTGATTTATGAAGGTATGGCAATCGCATGACATTCCCGTGCAAGAACCCGACCAAATATTCACACGTGCGCCATTATTTTTATGGCGTGATTGAGCGGCTTTGGTCCAAATCTAATTTTTTTTTTGGAATGATTGCGGCGTTCCAGGAAATTTGGTCTTGAAAACATTGGCAAAATCAGATCTTTTTTTCGCTTTTTCTCCTGGTTTTTTTTTTGTGACCGTGAACGTAGAACTTAGAGAATCCGGCTCCCGTCTGGTCGCCCGTTTCTCCTGCTGTAACGACTCGAACCTTAATCAGTCGTGGGTCTCGTCTTAGATTCAGGAGCCGTATGTCTGTCCCATGCATGTTTAATCCCCTCACTGTATTACCCTCTACCACCTCTGCTGGGAGGCTGTTCCATTTATCTACAACCCCCTCAGTAAAGTAAAACTACCTTACATTTGATCTAAGCCTAGTTGTAGATTACGGCCTCTTGTCCTGGTTTTTGTGGGACAGGCCTGATTTTCTGGCATCGCCCTTCTTGCCCGGTTAGCTGCCCCGCTGTCCCAAGTGCCAGTTGGGAGGTCTGACCTCAATTTCCTCTTCCACGCCCTCACATTGCGAGGGGGATATTCAGGGGAATGAGGGTGAGTGACCGTGCCCCTGTCCCGCCCACTTCTTGGACAGAGAAGCCTCACTTTTAGAGCCAGCCCCACCCCTTCTTCCCTCTTGCCACACCCCTCAACATAAGTATCCAGATTTGGACACCTGAAATGTTGGTAGTATGTGTTTGTAATGTAATCCCATCTGAAGAAGGGACCACTGAGATCTTGAAATTGTAGGTGACGTTACACCTTGCTCTAGAAGCGCTTGCCCTCTTAATAGTATCACGATTTACCTTGGACCTATAAGGCAATTTCCGTCGCTTCTGTGTTCCCATCTCTTTTTCTTCTCTTGCCTCTTCTTTCTTCGTCTGCTACCAAAAAAAGATGGAGCAAAAATGCGCACGACTTGGACCGCCTCTCTCCGTTCCTCCAATCAGGGGAGAGACGAAGAAAGAAGACAGAAGATGCAAGAGAAGAAGCGGAGCTGTGGGAAAGTAGATTGGGACACGGAAGGGGACGGCGGAGAAAAGTAGGGAGATTGAAAGAGAGTGTGAGAGAGAATGAGCAAGAGTGAGAGTGTGAGAGTATGAGGGAGTGAGAGTGTGTGAGAGGTTGAGAGAGTGTGAGTAAGAGTGAGAGTATGAGGGAGTAAGAGTGGGAGTAAGAGGGAGTGAGAGTGTGAGAGAGCATGAGTAATAGTGAGATAGTGAGAGTGTTAGAGAGAATGAGTAAGAGTGGGAGTATGAGAGAGTGGGAGTAAGAGTGTGAGAATGAGTGTGATTTACAATATAAAGTGGGGGGAGTGCCAAATATAGGATCCGCCCCAAGTGCCCAATTCTCTAGCTACGCCCCCTGACCGGCCAAAATGTTGCTAAAGGGTTAATTTAAATACAATAGATTTTCATCCTATGGATCTCATGCGTGTTGGAGGTGGGGTTGGATTAAGGTTACGGAACACGCCGATGGACAAAAAAAACGATTAAAGATCTGATATCATTTCACGAACATGTCGAGCGTTGGATCCACGCAGCAATCCGGGTGACCTCATATCCTCTGCCCCGCATTCTACGGAAAGCAGCTGCTCCGGTCAGACCGAGTTCTAAAATCTCTTCCTTACGGACCAAGAAGAGGTCAGGGGTTTAAACGGAAAGAGAAGTGTAAGCGGAATAACGTTTAACCCTCGTTGGGGCAAAATCAGGCTTTTCTTTTGATATGGAGTTAACATGTATCCACTTTTGTTTTCTCAAACCCCTCGGGGGTGTGGCTTCGAGGAGATGGGTGTAGTGGGTGGGGCAACAATGCCAACATCTGGTGGGCAACAGGTTATTCAATGCCCCCTGTTTTTTCTAACTGGCCCGCAATATATCCAAAAATTATATTCATACCGGTATATATATATTTTATTTTATTTATTTTTTTAAGCCTCTTAATTAACGAGGACGTGAACGGAACCGTGTTTTTTTGGGTATGATATAATCAGGATTAGAAAGGGTTAACCGGGAAATGACATGTTGGTAAGTTTATGGCCCTTAGGGGCCTGATTTGGACGTCGTTTATTCGTGTTGCGATTATTAACTTTTGACATGTGGTTAAACTCCGTAAAAACGTTTTATTTCCACTGCGATTAGTGTTTTTATTAAAATACTTCATTTCCACCCGGCCCCCCCTTCCCCTCGGCTGGAGACGGGTATTAAATTTCACTCTTTCCAAGAAAACTGGCATTTTGTCCCCGATCTTAATAAGAATTTGTTCTTTTTTTTTTCTTCTACGTGTAATAAAGTGATAACTAAAGTCTGCTTTTCAGCGCAACTCAATCACACTTAGCTTAGGGAGAAGCAGAGCTGCAGCTTCCCACCGCTTCCAGGTTTTTTTTTTTGATTATTCTCTCTACTGATTGGCTTTTTGAAGCAGCCAATAAGCGGTCCCATTGGAATAAATGCACATGCGTACCGGGGTCTCAAAAGACCCCCTGCCCAGAGTCTAGCCATTTGAGTTTATCGCATGGGCGGGAATGCTTTCGACCAATCACATCTCCCGCGTGGAAAATATGTATGGGGGGGGACGCTTCCAAATGGGACCTCTCAGTCCCTATGATGGCCGGGCTGTCTCTTTAAGAGAGCTGAAGATGTCTCATGGGCTCGGAGACCCTGTGATTGTGATACGAGAGACGCTCTCCCCAGAGCTGTCTGCATTTAACGCACCGCCTGGCTCCGCGCCATCGTCGGGATCCATGCTGTCATCCAGTGGGGGGGGGGTTAGGGGCCCCTAACAGAGAGAGAGATTCTGTAACCCCTTACCAGTCCTGCTCAATGGTTGAAGCGTTGAGCTCCTAGGAGCCGGTGTGCGAGACCTAAAATAGTCTAAACCCCCCCCAATCTTATAAAAATAATAAATGTTCAAAATCTCTCAGATTAGAACATTTTGGGTTTTTTTCTCCTCCTTCTCCTTCATATATATATATCTGTACGGTGTACTTTGTAAGAGATTCTGTCCGTTCCTTTGTAAGGGCCACAGTGAGTCAGAATTTTTATGTTCTGGAGTCGCCCTCCTCAAAGGGATTTGTGACCTCTTCCCAACTTAGAAGGCCTCCAAGAGGGCCAGACGGCGATCAAAGGGGTTAATAATACCTTCAATATGTGTCTGGCATGAATTCCTGATATTGCAAAATACAATCTCGTGGATGGTTGGCTGCGTTCACCAAACGCCATCATTTTTTATTATTAGATGAAAAATAGGTTTTTACAAAAATATCGCTCTGTTTTCTTTTTTTTTACCCCAGTTGTAGTTTTTGCCCCATAATATAAAGTTTTCAGGCAGCTGCATATCAGCCGTTTGTATGATTCTCGCTCTGTTATCTGATCCCCGATCTACTAAACCCCCCGACTCCTTATCATACTGCCTGTGAGGACCAATAGAATTGCTCGGTCTTAATCACCCAGTCGGACTCTCTGACTAATGAAAGTCTATGGAGAACAGACTTCATTAGTATTGCCATAAAGAAACCAATAGCCTTCTTCGTAGGGACACTTATCAAAGCCCCCATATCCGATGATGTGAGACAAGGCTTTGTAAGCCTGTGCCGCGCAGGGACTGTTTGGTTTTTTGCCCTTAAGTCTATATTTAATGATCTCTTATGTTTTTCTAAGCAATCATTTGTCATAATATATCCCCATCTGTGTCACTTCCTGTCATTAGCTCTGTCACTTCCTGTCCTCAACTGTGAGAAAATACATCACATCCTGCATGTGGATACAGTAACAATTAGAGGTCATTTGACAAGGTCAACGCTATATCTTGCCGGCTATAGGACTTTTATCCAAACAAACAGGAATTTTGGGGGATGATGTCATGGTTTACCGTCGTTCGCAAATTCTCTGCAAATCAGAAATAAATTGTTTTAAAAAATATAAACAAAAACAATAAAAATACATTTATATAATAAAAATAAAAATATATTTATATATATATATATAAAATATTGATTTAAAAATATATTATTTATTTATTTTTATTAAAAAATGTTCTTGATTGGCAAAATTAAATTTTTACTACATATTGAATAAAATTGTAGAAATGCAAAATAATTGTGCAGAATTTCATTTAAACAATAAATAACCATATTGTAACATTAAATTCCTTCCAAAACTAAATATGTTTTGGGGAACATAGAGTTAAATATAGTTTTCTGTATATAGTCTCTTCCTCCCAAGAGATAAAAGTTCAGGTTGTGCCATCAAAAACACAGCTCTGCATCCGCTTACGTGTTCCCGCCGAACATAAATACTTAAAAAAATGATACATATTTAGATTTTCTTTGTTTTAATCGATTTTAAAGACGTTTGATGAATTCTGAAATAAAAATTCCGGTATATATTACTTGTAACGGAAGAAGCATCACAAACTCTTCTAATTTCACCGTATGAAAATACTTCAAGTTGGACCAAAATCAAAATTCCTAAAATTGTATCAAATCAAAATTCTAAAAAAAATTTCCAAAATCAAAATTCCTAAAATTGTATCAAATCAAAATTCTAAAAAAATTTGTCCAAAATCAAAATTCCTTACATTTGGTCAAATCAAAATTCTGAAAATTTGGCTAAATAGTAAAACCCTTATATTGTAAAACGTTTCACCCCAAAAAAACCTTTGACATTAGAACATGAAAAATTTGCCTTACGTTACAGCGTGAAGAACGAAATTGATTAAATCCAAGTTTTTTATCTTATAAATTATTATCTGTTATAATCTGGTGTTAAATTTCAAGATCTCACGTCTAATAATTGTACAAAATAATTTCCATTATGTAATAACTTTTAGGCAATTTTTTCTTAAAATAATTCAGTAAATACATTTCTACACCTGTCATTTTTATTAATAATATCCTTAAAAATTCCATACATCATGGGGAAAATATAAAAAAAATGACATTATGAGATCATGGAAACATTGTGTCTGTATTTAATATTTTAATGCACACAATTTTTCATCATTTTTATAACTGGATATTTCTGGAATATTCTATGAAATTATCTTCTCCCTGAAATATGTGAAATTTGCCCCCGTTTTTGTGTGCTTAAGGGTTAAGTTGTTTTTCTGGTGCGTCCTTGGGGTGGATTTGAGTATAAATCCCGGCGCTGTATACAGTAATGTCGGTCGGTGACAAAAACCTGGTTTTATCTCATTTTTCCTCAATAAACTCCCTTTATCTGCAGACCTGGAGCCGCCGTTGCTGTCAGTCATGTGATATTTTGGGTGACTTTCCCGGCTCAATCACCACACTGAGCTGCCGCTTTATGGCAATTCTAATGAAGTCCCTTCCTCCATAGACTTTCATTAGTCAGAGAGTCTTGCAGCATGATTAAGACCGAGGCATTCTATTGTTCCCCACAGGCAGTATGATAAGGAGTCGGGGGGGTTTAGTAGATCGGGGATCAGATAACAGAGCGAGAATCATACAAATGGCTGCTTTCTGTTTGTCGATCCTGTTACTTTGTTACATCGGAGAACCTTCGTAAAAATGCTTTCGCCTCCTCATGCTCCATCGTTGGTATCGGGATGTAAATCGAAAGCAGAATTTTTTTAGAACCTGATTAAAATGTTTAAAACAAACTTATTTTGGGGATTGTGTTTCGGAATCGGGACTTTGTAGAAGAAATAATTCCTTGAATATCGGCGTCCTCCGGCGCGGGATCCGTCCTGAGCTCTCATCTCCCAATATCCGCTATCCCTGACCGATGGGTTATTAACCCCCAGACTCTCATATCTTATCCAGGCAGATCCTCTGCCGTTGGCCGGTAGATTTTCGATCATCGTTAAGACCAGGAATGTCGGCCACGATTAATTACCGAGCTCCAATGTTGTACAAGGACTTCGGCCGCGTTCCTACTTAGTGCTGTACCCCCGAGAATCTTAAAATGTTAACCCTTTAATAGCCCCATCACAAAGATCCTATTCATGACTTGTGAAGATATTCTTAATAAAGTCACCTGTGTTCAAACAGAATATGGAGGAGCCTCGATAATAATCGTAATAATGGAGACAAGCCGAGGTATGGGCATCGGTTTCCAGTTAGTTGATAAATGGATATTGGCCCAAAGTGGTCTTATCGCTATAGCAACAAATGGAATACGACGATCCGCAGGAACATTCCGTTGGTTTCTTTACAAGTCCAGCTTTCCAGCTTTAGTGCAATATAAGGAAGATTTACTTTACTGAGTTGGTGGTAGATGAGTGGAACAGCCTCCCAGCAGAGGTGGTAGAGGGTAATACAGTGAGGGTATTAAACATGCATGGGATAGACATACGGCTCCTGAATCTAAGACGAGACCAACGACTGATTAAGTCGTTTTTACAGCAGAAGATACGAGGGGCTAGTCGGGGGCCGGATGGGGTTGGTGAATATCGAAAGATTCTAAACTATTCTCATCTGGTCTTTTGTTTTTTTTTTTGCCGAGAAGGATCAGGAATTTGGTTTGTTTTTGGAAGTCGGACGCAGTTTGCATGTAAATTTGGTTGCACCCCCGGGGGCCGCAGCGCGTCTCGTCTCATACGTTGCGTAACAGGCAGGGTTTTGTGTGAATTCGGTGAAGTGGCACAGAGTGAGGTTTCCGTGGCGCGGAGTGCAATTGTTAGGGCTTTGGAGTCCGCGCCGTGCCCCGCAGCATGGAATTGGCCGGAACGGGGCGCCGGGGCAGAGAGAAGGATTTGGCAGAGACGGTCGTTCCAGTTCCGAACTCCGAGAACCAGGAACGGAGACGCGTTAACACCGCGGGGCCGTCTGACCGCCGGAAATCCGATTCACGTCCAAGAGCTCGTTGGGAAGAATCAGATAGAATGCAAATGGACCTTATCAAATATAGAGGCACACATGCCTGCCAACTATCCCGCGTTATGCAGGACAGTCCTGATTTCGCCACTCTATTCTGCCATCTCATCGAGCAGAGGGGGGCAGTTGGGGTCATGAGATATTACCATCTACCACTTCTGCTGGGAGGCTGTTCCGCTTATCTTTGTGGTCGGCGTCGGCGACTGACACTTTTTCTTTCTTGCTGCAGGGGAGCAGGGGCGCCGGCACATGCTGACACGATGACCGTGAGACGGACGGCAGAGGTGACCAGGAATAAGGGCCGCTCGTTGCATCAGTCCAGCCGCAGGTATGCCGCATCTTGGCTACGGTTTTGGGTGTTCGTGGCGGGGTCCCGGGTTACCTAATGATATCACCGCCACCTTCACGCCATATTTCGGGGTCCCTTCAGTCTCTCAGCTGTAACTCAGAAATACGCTTACATGAGGTGCCTCAATTGTCCAATTTTTTTACCATGCTTAAAAAATGCATCATTCGGGGCAGACGTATGGTTTTTGTGAATGCTGCTAATTTAGGGCTTTTAAGATGAAGCAGTGAAATATTCCGACCCCCCCACCCCGTTACTGTCCGTCATGTTAATCCCTGAGGATTTTTAAAAAGCCTACCCCGCCAGAGGTGTATTTACATTGGGCCCTGACCCAAGGAAGCTCCCCAGCAGCCCCGTCCGAGTCTGCTGTCCTCACTGTGGAGCGCTGACATATGACATCATATCCTAGCGCCCCGTGACTTAAAACCGTCTATGGAGGCTCAGTCTCCATACTGTGAATGGGCTGTGTGGGGAGATCAGAGACCCCGATTGTGACCAACCCAGCGAGCAGCGACATGCGAAAGAGGGTCCTTTTTGGGCAATCTACCTCGCGATTTCGCGACGGGGCAACTGCCGCCTTAGGCTTAGGACGCCGCTGCACCCTTTTTTTTTACCCAGAGTATCCAACCGGCACTGAAAGGGTTACAGATTTCCGTTCACGGCCCCACCGGACTGCGCGTATCTGGGTGGCCGGAGCTCTGATCGCTGCTGGCCGTGCCTGTGGCTTGCGGTTTTTTTTAATGTTTTTTTGTCTTTTTTGTCTTTTTTCCACTTTGTCCGCGGGTTCCGTGCCAGGAGATCCGGATCCACTTTCTTCCGAGCGCTCTGTGCGGCTTCGTCGGGGATTTTCTTTAACGCTGACTCACAAGGAGTGAAACTTAACTTAGCGTGCGACGGACACTCCGTGCTCTGCGAGTTCTGGAATAACTTCTCGAAGAACTTTCATTTTCCCGTAGAAGGGACAGGAAGTCTTGGGAAAAAGAGAACTCCATCCATAGATCGCAAGCTCCTGCTTTGTGGGAGAATAATTGCAGAGGACAATTAACCTTTTCACTGCATTAGGGCGTTGAGTGGCGCATGCACCTCTGTAAAATGGGTTGAAAGTGACACTTTTCATTAATCATTACGGTCACTCTTCCCAAAATCCTACATTTCCTGGCATGGGTGGCCCAGGGATAGCAGGAGTGACCACCCTCGCACCGCTTTTCTTGATCTTGAACCCCATCATGAACCACAAAATCGTAGTCGCGTTAAGTATTATTTTTCTTTTTCCACTTCTTTCAATTTCAAAAGAAGGTTACGCATTTGGGAAGGTGGGTTTCCTTTGGAATGTTTGAAACTACAGCAGCGTATAAACTTAAGGTGACTTCTAATTTCTTTTTTTTTACTTCGCAGGGCAAAACTTGAAGGAAAAGAGAACTTTGCGGCTCTGGGAAAACTTGAAGTTTCTTTTCCTGGAAAAAGCGAAGGAGATAATATTTTTGTGACTGTGCAGGAGAACCGAGAGGGGCCTCTAAGGAACCGCTCCCTGGAAGGTCTGGAGAACCTTCAAGACGAATCGGAGCCGGAACGTCTAGAACGGAACATGCTTAGTCGCAAAATGTTCATCAATGAACCGGTCATGGATCTGAATGTGAAGGAGCACGGGCATATCCTTAAGAAACAACTGGGGGGCGCGCAGATTTCAGAGATACCCCAAAAGGTCACACTGAAGAAGACCTCGAGCATCAAGGACAAGATTTCTGAGTGGGAAGGTAAGAAGGAGACTCAGTCTCCCATTCTCAGCAGGAAGGAGTCCATGCATGTGAAGCGCCAGGACTCGGTGGGACTTTCTCCCGGAGACGCGGTCGGAGCGGATGGAAAGCTTCGGCAAAAGGGAAGCGTTAAAAGGATGTTCAGCCGCGAGAATGAAAGCAAAGAGACGGACAAGAAAGAGACCTCAAAGGTGGAGAAAAAGACAGAAAAAGAAACCGATCCAAGTAGAGAGAGACTCCAAGATCAGGTGACTCCATCTTCTAAGAAGGAGCAGGCGATAGTCTTGAGTCAGGTGAAAAAGTTTGAAAAGTCCTCCAAAGAAGGATCGGTAGAGATGCAACCGCAGCTGCCGGGCACCTATTACTCCCCGCAGTGCCTCGAGACCGATAACCAGGAGCACAGAGCGGGGTCCAAGCAAAAATGGGGCTCGGACTCTGAAAACACCGAACCTATCTTTGGGACGGTGGGGGAGGGCAGAATATCTAGAAGGACAAGCAATGCCGAGAATGTCTATACGGAGCCCGGGGCGCCAGAGAAGAAGTTGCCAATCAACCCACTGCCCAAACCTAGAAGAACGTTCCGGCACGAAGGAGAAGGGGAGACGGGGACGCGTAGGCCAGGTGGACTCCGTAAAATCGATCGGGATTTGCCCCCGCTTCCTTGTATATCTCCCCCTCCTCTCCCCTCGTCGCCACCTCCCGCGGCCGTCAGCAGAAGGCTTTGGAACAGCAAACACAAGAACAACGGAGACCACAGGTATTATTTACTAATTTATTCTATGAATTATAATTTCATTCTTAATGAAATGAGGGCCATCTGCGGTTGACTTCATCGTCCACTTTCAGTTGGCTAAGCGTGATGGGAGTGGTTTTTTCAACCAGAAGTGCCACATTCCACGGGTTGAAGTTGGGCCAATGTAGAAAATGATCACTTGTGATGTCATCGTCATTCACCTCTGAGTGAGTTTAGGTAACTTTACATCTTTCCTGTCTTGGCATGATACAATGTATCAACTTCCCGTAAAAATGTAGCTTCTGGCCGTCGGCGGCACTTTGTATAATCAGCCGGCTGCTGGCCTTAAAGTGCCGGGGGCGCCCTCTCATCGCCAGTCTGACAATGCATGGCTGGCTCTCAGGGGCCAAAAAGACCCTTTCAGGGTTATTCTCCAAGCTGATCATAGGCTATGTATGTTTTACTCGGGGATAATCCTTGGGTTCTTTGAGGATCTAGTAAAAAAAAAAAAATCCATGTTTTACTAACTATCTGTAATTTTTGGATCAAAATTATAATTTTGACATTTGTTGTGATAAATCGGGTATTTTGACATTGAATTTTTTGTTACCTGGAACCAGTATAATAAGCAAAGTATTATTTTGAAGATCAGCTTCACGGGTGTCCTATAATATCTCCCGCTCCGGCTATAAATCTGTCCATCAGGAAGGAAACTTGTAGGTTTATTTTGGTTTCCGGCCCCAGATGGTTATTACATGCAAACATCCCCATGCAAGATTATTCCGTGGCGCTTTGAAGAGCTTGCCAGCACTTTAACCCTTTCCAGAGGTTGTGTTGTTTTGGAACTAAAAGGGTTAAGAAAGAAAATTCTTAAAAAAGTTAATTTTAAGGATTTTCAAAATTCTTCCAGCAGTCGCTACCTCCAGAGCAGAGGTGACAAAAGAGGGCAGGAAAATAATTACCCCCTATAAATGTATAGTATAAATATTAACGATTAAATAATAATAATAATAATATATATATATTATATTCATATTATGATTATTGTTACTAGTACTTTAATAGTATATCTAATATTAACTTAAAATATTATATATATATATACACAACTGTTCAATAGAAATGCTAATTTTGCAGATTTTGTCCATTAAAATAGCAAGAAACGGATCACAAAACCAGCGCAGACGGGGTTAATGTTTTAAATGACTATTGTCGCTGGAAAGGGATGATTTTTAATAGAATATCTTCATAGGCGTACAGAGGCCCTTTATCACTCCCATCACTCCTGTGTTCCAATGGCCCTTTATCACTCCCATCACTCCTGTGTTCCAAGGCGCCTTTATCACTCCCATCACTCCTGTGTTCCAACGGACCTTTATCACTCCCATCACTCCTGTGTTCCAACGGCCTTTTATCACTCCCATCACTCCTGTGTTCCAACGGACCTTCATCACTCCCGTGTTCCAATGGCCCTTTATCACTCCCATCACTCCTGTGTTCCAACGGCCCTTTATCACTCCCATCACTCCTGTGTTCCAACGGCCCTTTATCACTCCCATCACTCCTGTGTTCCAATGGCCCTTTATCACTCCCATCACTCCTGTGTTCCAATGGCCCTTTATCACTCCCATCACTCCTGTGTTCCAATGGCCCTTTATCACTCCCATCACTCCTGTGTTCCAATGGCATGTTGTGTTCGCTGATCCAAGTTTAAGTTTAAAAGGCTGATTGATGGTTAGAAAACACTTTTTGCAATTATGTTACAGCCAGAAATGTCCTTGTTTTCCATGAAAAGTGGCCCAAACTTTTAAATGGTAATGATAGAATACATATCTAAAGCATCATAAAAATTAGAAATAAAAAATAGGAAAAATATAATAAATATATATCTATATAAAAGTTAGCAATAAGCAAACCGATGTGGGTTTTTTCTGTTTCTGGCCCAAATTCACACAAACTCATTTTATTGGCAGGATGTTGCAGGAAACGAAACAGCTTCTTCTTCCGGTCACCTGATCGCTTTTGTGTAATAATTACAACGTATTGTGTTCCTTGCTTCCATTGTCTGTTACAAAGTAACATGTTTTCTATTTCTGCAGAGCCTTCCATTTTTACAATGGTTTCCATAGACAACAAAATGCCCTGTGTTTGCTTTGTTCTCATAGTTAACGTTCCGGGTCTGGGAGTGTGGTAGATATGTGGAACAGCCTCCCAGCAGAGGTGGTAGAGGCTAATACAGCGAAGGGAATTTAAACATGCATGGGCTAGGCATATGGCCCGGATTGAGGAGTCTTTGACGCAGATTCCGTGTTGATAACCGTCTTTCTGTTTCTGGTTTTGCGCGCCAGGAAGTCTTATGAATTTGAGGACCTTCTGCAGTCGTCGGAGAGCGGCCGAGTGGACTGGTACGCTCAGACCAAGCTGGCCCTCACACGCACTTTATCAGAGGAAAACGTCTACGAGGACATCCTGGGTAAGGCGTCCAGGGAGTCCTCACCTGTCCTACACAGATCCGATGGCTAGGGTGACCTGACCTACTGCTACCGTCACAGCTTTCAGCGTAGAACCGGGGGTCAGCGTCTAAAACTAGAGGGTCAGAGGCTTTGATGGACATTAAGGTAGATAAGTGTAACAGCCTCCCAGGAGAAGTGGTAGAGCCTAATACAGTAATGTCGGTCGGCATCGGCAAACAACCTGGTTTTATCTAATTTTGTTTCAATAAACTCCCTTTATCTGCAGACCTGGAGCCGCCGGTGCTGTCAGTCATGTGATATTTTGGGTGACTTTCCCGGCTCAAACACCACACTGAGCTGATGCTTTATGGCAATGCTAATGAAGTCCCTTCCTCCATAGACTTCCATTAATATGAGAGTCCGACTGGGTGCTTAAGACCGAGCCATTCTATTATTTCCCACAGGCAGTATGATAAGGAGTCGGGGGGTTTAGTAGATCGGGGATCAGATAACAGAGCGGGAATCATACAAACGGCTGATATGCAGCTGCCTGAAAACTTTATATTATGGGGCAAAAAAACTACAACTGGGGTAATAAAGGAAACAGAACACTATTTTTGAAGAAGTATTTTTAATCCGATATGAATAAAACACTGTGCGAGTTCCTACTTTAAGGAGGTTTTCTTTCCAAATGCAAATTTAAATGTCTGTCTGGCTAAGGAAGATGGGAATCGCTTCTGTCTGGATAGGAAGGAACTACATTTCTTTTAACGTTTTTCCTCCTTTCCTCCTCCGCTTCCCCCTCCGCTATCTGGTTGCTCTCCCCTCTTCTATGTTTTTTTTCCTCCTCGATAGAATCAGCCTCCCTGGAAAGTTCTCTTCCTTTGAGCTGGAATAGAATTATCCTTGAGATGGATGATGTCAGAGCGAGCTTTCCTTAATCTCTTCTGGCTGAGCCCGCATTAAGCTGTGGGAAGGAAACGCGACCCCTCGTTAAAGGGACAGTCCCACTTCAAATCATATCTGAGAATCCCGCTTCCTCCGCTCAGCACTTTGCACATTCTTTGCACCGTTACTGATACCTAAAACCCTAATAATTCTTTAATCGCGTAAAGTTTTGTCCCCATTGATCATGTTTGCCAGGAAGACTTAATGGTCATGTGATACAAAAGGAGGTATGGATTGGTTGTTGCCATAGAAAAGTTTCTGTGTCATTTTTAATCTGATTATTTAACACTTAAGAGTCTGATGTTAATGTGTCTGAAAAATATTTTCCTCCTTGAGCATAACCTCCAGCGCTGTATACAGTAACAACCCCCCAGTGCTGTATATAATCCCGAGCGCTGTATACAGTAACAAGCCCCCAGCGCTGTATACAGTAATATAACCCCCCAGCGCTGTATACAGTAATATAACCCCCAGCACTGTATACAGTAATATAACCCCCAGCGCTGTATACAGTAATATAACCCCAGTGCTGTATACAGTAATATAACCCCCAGCGCTGTATACAGTAATATAACTCCCCAGCGCTTTATACAGTAATATAACCCCAGTGCTGTATACAGTAATATAACCCCCCAGCGCTGTATACAGTAATATAACCCCCAGCGCTGTATACAGTTATATAACCCCCAGCGCTGTATACAGTAATATAACCCCCAGCGCTGTATACAGTAATATAACCCCCAGTGCTGTATACAGTAATATAACCCCAGTGCTGTATACAGTAATATAACGCCTAGCGCTGTATACAGTAATATAACCCCCAGCGCTGTATACAGTAACAACCCCCCAGTGCTGTATATAACCCCCAGCGCTGTATACAGTAATATAACCCCCAGCACTGTATACAGTAATATAACCCCCCGGCGCTGTATACAGTAATATAACCCCCAGTGCTGTATACAGTAAAATAACCCCCAGCGCTGTATACAGTAATATAACCCCCAGCGCTGTATACAGTAATATAACCCCCAGCGCTGTATACAGTAATATAACCCCCAGCGCTGTATACAGTAATATAACCCCCAGCGCTGTATACAGTAATATAACCCCCCAGCGCTGTATACAGTAATAACCCCCAGCACTGTATACAGTAATATAACCCCAGCGCTGTATACAGTAATATAACCCCCAGTGCTGTATACAGTAATATAACCCCCCAGCGCTGTATACAGTAATATAACCCCCAGCGCTGTATAAAGTAATATAACCCCCCAGCGCTGTATACAGTAATATAACCCCCAGCGCTGTATACAGTAATATAACCCCCAGCGCTGTATACAGTAATATAACCCCCAGCGCTGTATAAAGTAATATAACCCCCAGTGCTGTAGCAGGAATGCTAATCTTGTTATTATTGTCTCCGCAGACACCCCTTCCAAAGAGAATCCTTACGAAGATATTGAGACAGACAATCGTTGTCTTGGGAAGAAGTGCGTCCCGGCTTTTCCAAGCTCGATCCCCACCATTCCCGGAACTCCAACCAAGGTGAAAAGCGGACATATAGTGCGATTTTAGATGAAATAATTTACTATTAGTATGAAGTATGTAATATTATGCCTTTTTATTAAAAAATATTTTTATATAATTTACCCACTTAAAATCACGTAATTGAAATGGTTCTGCATGCGTAACTATTAAGCTGTTTGCTACAAAGTATCACAAGAAAAAGATATTTTTTGATATATTTGTTATCATTATTCTAGTCAATCAATGAAAAAATATTAAAAGAGAAAATATTCTTTAGTGTTAATGTTTTTAAAATCTGCCAGCGGCAGCCATACTGAAGATACCAGCATCGCAGGGTCCTCTATTAACCCTTCCCCTGTTTCTGAAGGTTTCCCAGAAGTCCCCCTTTTTCAGACAAAACTCGGAACGTCGGAGCTTCAAACTGCTAGACCTTCGGAAGTTGGGACGAGATGGAGTGGCCTCTCCCAGTAAGCTAAGTCCTCCGTCCTCTCCGAGCAGCCCCGATGATTCTTTTTTCGGCACGGGGGACCCTCCGAACGGACGGAAGAGGCGAAAAATCCCAAAGGTAGGTCTGGCCTTAAATTCTCATTAATACGTATAGTGCCGGTCCGGACTGGACATCGGGGGGGGGGGGGTGGCCTCCTGATCTTGATCTGTCCCTCCTGATCTTGATCTGCCCCTCCAGTGGTAGATTGGGATGCTAATAAACGCGTATCCAGCCATCAGCCAGACATTAGGCCATTAAGCCTAATTAAGTGCCGGCACCGCCAATCAGGTCCTGGCGTAATAATCCAACTTTTATTTATTTTTTATTTTTTAATGTGCCTTCTGTGCAGCTGGTGATCAGAATCAATGCAATCTTTGAAGCCCGGCGAGGGAAAAAGAGAGTGAAGAGGCTGTCACAGTCCACGGAGAATAATTCCGGGAGAGGTAATTCTTTTGTCTGCTTTGTCGTTTCCAAGATTCTGTGAAGTTCTTCCGCTTATTGGAGACGTCGATATTCCCCGGTTGGGTGTTGAGGAGACGTGAATCGTAACGCATTGAAAATGATTTTAGTTACACAGCAGACTCTTCAGCGTTTCACTCGGGGTGACCCCGCAGCGTTGAGCTCGAGGCTATCCGGGGCAGATACTGGGTAGCCTGGAGCTCATTAGCCAGCGTTTAAGCCGCGCGTGTCTTAGACATCTGCAGACGCCATGCTGTCTAATGCACCGTGCATAGGCGGTATTTTTATACTGGGACAGACCTGTAATTGATGGGACAGGGCTCAGAAAACGGTATGACACAGCAGTTGATTTAGTGCTGAAGACCTGGAGGCGTAACATAGTTATTCTGAGCGAAGCGGCCTGCGTTTTATCTTTCTAAACATAAAGTGTGAATGGAAACCTCCCCATTTACCCAACAAGTCACCTGGATCACCTCGCAGGGGCCGATCCAGAGCCTGATCTCAGGAGGGGAACACACGCTAACACACTCTAACACACCCAGACACTCACACACCCAGACACTAACACACCCAGGCACTCACACATCCAGACTCTAACACAACCAGACACTCACACATCCAGACACTAACACACCCAGACACTAACACATCCAGACTCTAACACATCCAGACACTCACACATCCAGACACTAACACAACCAGACACTCACACACCCAGACACTCACACATCCAGACTCTAACACAACCAGACACTCACACATCCAGACACTAACACACCCAGAGACTCACACACCCAGAGACTCACACACCCAGACACTCGCACATCCAGACACTAACACACCCAGACACTCACACATTAAGTTTCATGCACAAAGACACACACACTAACACGGTCCTACAAACATTCACACTAACACACACATCTGGACACTAACACAACCAGACACTAACACACCCAGACACTCACACATTAAATTACATGCACACAGACACACACACTAACACGGTCATACAGACATTCACACTAACACACACATTTTGACACTCACACAGACACTCGCACTAACACTCATGCACACAGACAGACACGCTAACACACCTACTAACGTATCCACACACAAACGTCCTTGTGGATTTAGTCAGTCCCTCTATTGTCACCCTCTCTCTCTCTCTCTCTTATTTCAGTTACAGACGATAACAGCGAATCAGACAGCGACACAGAGGAGAAAATCAGAGGTAAAATATATTATTATACATTCTGAGACGTGTCCCTCGGCGGGTTGGCATCGTTTATCCCCGGAAAAAAACGGGGGCATAGCTTCTTCTTAAGTTCTGGATTGTGCAGCTCCTCCATAGTTTTTTTAAAACAAAAGGGGGTGTTTACTTAAAAAAGGGGGAGATTTCAGAAAAAGCGGTTATAATCTAAGGCTAGAGGTCAGAGGGTTAGACGGAAGAAAATTTTACTCTGCTGAAGTGGAACGGCTTCCCAGCAGAAGTGGTAGAGGGTGATACAGTGAGGGTATTAAACATGCATGGGATAGACATACGGCTCCTGAATCTAAGACGAGACCAACGACTGATTAAGGTTTGACGGGGGGCAAATGGTTCTTAATTAATATTATATATATGTTGTATCTCTGTGTAATTCTCCTGAAGCTCACAGCCAGAGGCTGGTCCACGTGAAATCCCGAATGAGCCTCACGCCGCGGTATCACACCCTGGAGCGAGATCTCATCGAGTACCAAGAACGCCAACTCTTCGAGTACTTTGTGGTGGTCTCTCTGCACAGGAAGCCGGCGGGGAACGTCTACATCCCCGAGGTCACCCAGCAGTTCCCCCTGAAGGTAGATTCACTGTAATACATCACGCGGGATCCCGCCATGTTAGAGCGTCCGTGATTGTCTCAGACGAGGCGCTTACAAGCCGATGACTTTCTTACAGCTGGAGAGATCGTTCAAATTTATGCGAGAAGCCGAGGACCAACTGAAAGCAATCCCCCAGTTCTGTTTCCCCGACGCTAAGGACTGGTCCCCCGTCAGCCAGTTTGTAAGGTAAGGCGAGGGACAGGCATTTAAAATCCACATATTTAATTGTTAATATATTTAATGCCAATTTATTTATTTTTATTTCATTCAATTTTTTTTTTAATTATATTTTTGCTGGGAATATTTTCCTAAAATCGCTCCGATGTCTCTAGCTGTCATTAAAGATCTTTAGGACCCTCATCGTGCCGCGTTCCTTTCTATTTCCATAGCGAAACCTTCTCGTTTGTCTTGACCGGGGAGGACGGCAGCCGGCGTTTCGGTTACTGCAGGCGGCTCCTGGTAACTAACCTTCGCTTTTCATCTTGCCCCATCTTTACTCTTCAACCCCCGTTACCCCCAGAATTCACAAATATTTATTGAACGGGGAACTTTTAGCCTCTAATTTGAACCCCTTGATTATTAAGGCTACGCGGGATCTACAGACTCTTTAATGTTTTATATCTTTTATTTTCTCATTCGCTCATTAATGATGCATAGATCCCCCCCCCGTGGGTCACGATGAGTTAAACATGTGTCCCGATCTCTGTTTTCTCTCCATTATGCTTTTACAGCCCAGCGGGAAGGGCAAACGCCTCCCCGAAGTGTATTGTATCGTGAGCCGGCTGGGCTGCTTCAACCTCTTCTCCAAGGTAGGTCCGGCCAGGAAACAAAGTAACCAATTCCCCCGCGATGGAGCGGGTGATGCATTTACACGACGGGGCAGACGAGGGAGGAGGAATAAGCTCGGGGAGCCCGGGTCTCACGCTGGGTTCTTCTCTTGTAGATTCTGGATGAGGTGGAGAAGAGAAGAGGCATCTCGCCGGCCCTGGTCCAACCATTTATGAGGAGTATTATGGAAGCGCCGTTCCCCGCTCTGGGCAGGAAGATCACGGTCAAGAACTTCCTTCCGGGATCGGGAACCGAGGTACGCGGGAGACGGCGGGACTTCCGGGATTATAGCACCTGCTGGCGGTTCGGCCCCGCTTGGCCCGTCTAGTCTGCTGGAGAGACTCAAACCTTAATCAGTCGTTGGTCTCGTCTTAGATTCAGGAGCCGTATGTCTATCCCATGCATGTTTAATACCCTCACTGTATTACCCTCTACCACCTCTGCTGGGAGGCTGCTCCACTTATCTAGCACACTCAAACATTGTATCTGTCCAGTTATAACATGTCGGTTCTGATCTTAAAGGTCATCGAACTTTGCCGGCCCCTGGATTCCCGACTGGAGCACGTGGATTTTGAATCGCTCTTCAACACACTGAGCGTTCGGCACGTGATGCAAATCTTTGCCTCTCTCCTGCTTGAAAGAAGAGTCATTTTCATGGCAGACACCCTCAGGTACCGACGTATTCTTGGCTTCCCTGCTGCACTAGTGTTTTTTTTAGGAGTTTTTATTGTTTTTTTTCCCCCCACCTTTCATCCTTTAAAGAGAATGCTGAGCATGATGGGAGTTGTTTTCCAACCCAGCTAGAATGCCATCAATGACACATCACGCAGCACATTTTTTTTTTGTGACATCATAACTGTTTCCAAGTGTCGTTCTGGCATTTATTTATTTATTTTTTTTATATTTTTGCGGCATCATCGGGGTTAATTCTCATCCGGCCAAGTTGAACTTTACATCAAATAAATGCCTTGCATTCCCCTCTGCGAACTTCCTGCTTGAATACGGAGAGAGGGGGTTAATTAGAGAGCACGCTTGGCTCACTTCCTGTTTGTGTTGCCACGGAAACAGAGGTAAACACAGGCAATTAGCGCTGATCTCACCCCTTGTGTAAATCTTGGCAAGGTTCCAGGATCCAAAAATGGAGGGGGAAAAAACTGCAGTTGTCTAAAAATGGGCCGTCTAAGCCTTTTTTTTTTTTTACAGAGGCGGACGCTTTACATTTGGGGGGGGTGAAAGTTTTTAAGAATCTTAACTGTTTGAGTGCCAAGGTTCACGCCGCTGCATAACATTTCCAGAATGTTGATTAATCTAAAAAACAATAATAATCTACTTTGTTCGTTTAATTTCATATAAATCAAAAAATGTATTTTCTTTACTTTTTTATTCCTAGTACGAGATTAAAAATGTATTTAAAAAATATTCAGCTGTTTTTTCTTTTTTACCCCAGTTGTAGGTTTTTGCCCCCATAATATAAAGTTTTCAGGTAGCTGCATATCAGCCATTTGTATGATTCTCGCTCTGTTATCTGATCCCCGATCTACTAAACACCCCGACTCCTTATCATACTGCCTGCGGGGAAATAATAGAATGGCTCGGTCTTAGTCACCCAGTCGGACTCTGGAGTTATTACTGTATACAGCGCTCTCTAAAAGTAAAGTTCGTCCTCTAATAAGACCTTCCGTTCCCGAGGTGGAGGATGGCTGATGTCTTGCTGAGACCTGTTTTATTTTCGGCTTTCAGTACCCTGTCCAAGTGCTGCCACGCTATGGTTGCCCTGATTTACCCCTTCGCCTGGCAACACACCTACATCCCAGTGCTGCCGCCATCCATGATCGACATTGTCTGCTCTCCCACCCCGTTCCTCATCGGTCTTCTCTCCAGCTCCCTGCCTCGTCTGAAGGAGCTTCCAGTGGAAGAGGTGAGGAACTTCTGGCTGCTCCGCGGGACAGAGGGATAGAATGGCAAAATCGGGACTTTCCCCCGCAAAACAGGATAGTTGGGAGGACAATCCTTATTTTCCCCAATAATACATTAGATTACTGTGTAGAACAATTTATTTGATGCATAAAGGAGAATATATCTGACCCCTTTAAATGACCCCCTGCTTCATTCCCCACAACCATAATTGCCCCCTGCATGAGCATCGCATCACCATACGCGGGCAGGAGGTTCCTCTGCTCTCACGTTTAACGGTTATCGAGATTCCGAGGGCCCCATCATCCTCCGCATATAACAGATATGTAGATTGTTTGTATGACATCTACCCCCCCGGGGGCATCCGACCATCTGCTGAACAGATACTGGAGCAGAGCTCGTTGTATCAGATTTTAGGCCGATTTCCACGCGCGGGGAAAAATGATTCTAATTAACTAACGGTTTCCGGAGGAGGAGGAAAAACATGGATTTATGGGCCAAAAATAGCACCATTTTAATTACAAGCTACAGTAGCCAACCGCAAAGGAATGGAACGAGCTGACGTCACACGCGCACACACACACGCACACACACACGCACACACACACACACGCTAACCCCTCGTCCTGTACCCGTGATACAATGTTACAAACATTTCAAAAAACATACATTGGTACACTTCCTGTTTCCTGTGGCCTTCTCCCCCTGATTGGCTCCTCACTTTGTATCAGTTGAAATATATATCTTTGTTTAGCTAAAGCATCTATTAAGCCATAGTTGCCAACAGTCCTGACTTATTTTTTCTGCCGCTGATGATTGTTTCTCCTGCTGTAAAGACTCGAACCTTAATCAGTCGTTGGTCTCGTCTTAGATTCAGGAGCCGTATGTCTATCCCATGCATGTTTAATACCCTCACTGTATTACCCTCTACCACTTCTGCTGGGAGGTTGTTCTATTTCCCGTGCAAGCAAATGGTATTTATTTGCTGTCAGAACGCACGTCTGCAGATAGCGGCGGTTTCCGTGCGGCTGGTTCGTGGCATTTTCCGTTTCGTGGAGCGGTACGGTCCCCGGTCCCTTCTTTTGTAGCAGCCGATACAAGGCGATGGCTGAGTTATCGTTGGACGCCGTCCAGCAGAATCTGTCATTTCTGGTCAGACGCAGGGAAACCTCAAGCCGCGGCTGAGGATGTGAGAGCAGCCGGCAGTACCGGTGCCAGGCTTCTGGGCGATCGCCCCCCCCCAGCATGCCGGAGCTGACCCCCAGGCCATTAAAGACATCTGTCTTTGCTTCTTCTCTGCAGGTTCTGCTGGTCGACCTCGTGAACAATCGCTTCCTCAGACAGGTGAGTGAGATGACTTTCCATGAATGGGTTAGCACAAGTCGCATAAGCTGCCGAGGGACCTCGGAGGGCTCCTCTTCAGATGGAAAGAAGATGAGACTTCCGAACACCTTTTTTCTATGTTGGCCCAATAAGCCTGCTCTGCTTACAGGAGTAAGCTGGGGGGGCTATTGAACATGAATCACATTTAACCCCTTAAGGACAATGGGTTGTGAGCCCGTACATGTACATGGCTTTGTTGTAAAAGGGGTTAAATCCTTGAATAAGAATCCAGCGGTGTTTTGGGGTAACCTTAACGGAATGTTCTCCGCGCGTTTCAGATAGACGACGAGGACTCTATCCTTCCACGGAAGCTACAAGCGGCTCTGGAGCAGATCCTGGAGCAAAGGAACGAGTTGGCCAGCGAGAAGGAGCCGGGGCAAGCGAACACTCAGCAAGGTAAGCGTCGCCACGTCTTCTCCTACTCGGCCCTTTCCCGCCCGGTGTCCCTAAGTTTGGTGTCTCGCGCTCCTCCCAGACGCGACGTCCCTGAACGACGTGGTATCCGAAGCGTTCGTGCGTTTCTTCGTGGAAGTCGTGGGCCATTACTCCCTGTTCCTCGTCCCCGGAGAGCAGGATGAGAAGTCTCTTCTCCGAGATGCTTTTCGCAAGTCTCTCTCTTCCAAGAGCGTCCGTCGGTTCCTGGAGGTGTTCATGGAAACCCAGATGTTTGGTGGCTTCGTTCAGGAGCGGGAGATGCGAAAGCAGGGTACAAAAGGTCAGATTTCCCCGTAATATTCGATTCGAACATCTGTTAAGGTTTTTGCAGTCCATGAGTTAGTCCACCCCGGTGATAGTTTCCTTTTTCAGGAAGTGTCCTTGTTAGTCCACAAGCTTTAGACACCTAGAATTTTTGGCCAATTAATTGCCCGAAGAGGGCAAATCAGACCGGCCTTATTTATGTCATAATTCCACGTCTCCATATCTGGAAGATTCCATTGTTTTCAGTCGTATTATATTATGTGGCTTTCCCTGCTTAAACACCACACAGAGCTGATGCTTTATGGCATTGCTAATGAAGTCCGTTCCCCCATAGACTTTCATTAGTCAGAGAGTCCGGCTGGGTGATTAAGACTGAGCCATTCTATTGTTCCCCAAAGGCAGTATGATAAGGAGTCGAGGGGTTTAGTAGATCGGGGGTCAGATAACAGAGCGAGAATCATACAAACGGCTGATATGCAGCTGCCTGAAAACTTTATATTATGGGGCAAAAACTACAACTGGGGCAAAAAAGAAAAATGATGTGAATGAAATGTTTAATCTGATACTAGGATCTGGATCGTGCAGGCGTTCTCTGCGTTACCCTTTAGCTGGAACGTGGGGAACATTCCATTTGGTTAATGTATTTATTTAGACGCAGATGCACACAGAGCCCCCCCGACCGGTGCTTGTCCAGCTGCGAGGCTCTTTCTCTCGGCGAGGGTGTGTGTGCGGACGGCACGAAACGCTGACCACCCCATTTGTTTGTAAAGCTGTTTGTTTACCCACAGGTCTGTTTGAGGTCCGAGCGCAGGAGTATCTGGAGACCCTCCCGTGTGGGGAGCAGAGCGGGGTCAACAAATTTCTCAACAGAATAGGTAAGAGGGACCAGCTGTGCGTCTATGTGCGTGTATTGGACGTACATGCGTTGTGCACATGGGGGGGTTCATGAAGCTAAAGATGCTTTTAACCCAAAGTTTCCTATTTCCCATGTATCTGGATCTCCCTTTGCATATCGCGAATGCTGCTACAATGTAACAAAAAGATGTTGTATTAGCCTCCCACTTCTGGCGAGAGGCTGTTCCACTTATCTACCACCCTCTCTGTAAAGAAAAGCTTCTCGCCATTCCATCTAAACCTCTGATTATAATACTATAGGAAAATTGTATTATTGATTATATTCATTCATTGATACATAATAATAATAATAATAATAATAATAATAACAATAATAATAATAATTATTATTATCCATAACCTGTATATATGCTTTTTTCTTTAGGTTCATTTACCTAAATCATCCCTAAAAGTTACTTAAATTGTATATATTTTTAATATTGTCATTTTATTAATAGTAATATTTTAATATAATATTTTATTTTGTATTTTTATTTAGGTAACAAAATGCGATTCCTGCACAAGAAGTAGGGATGCGGATAAGCCACCACGTGGATTTCTATTAAGTTATTAACAAGCTTTCTTAGCTAAAAGATTGAGCGGGAGGACTTCCTTCAATGGAGAACCCATTGAGCGGGAGGACTTCCTTCCGTTACACGCTACCGTATGCACAAAAGGCGAGGGGGCCGCGGAGGAACGGCCGGCTTTGGACAGGATCGGGTTAATACCCCCGCGCATGGCCAATGAAGAAATACTTGTGAGGTTGCGCAATCCTTGTGCACTGGACCGACATCCGATAAGCTCAACGCTGTCACATGGACCTAGGCGGGTTTTTTTTTTTTTTATCTTCTATTTATGATAGGGTTAAAACATGTCGGGATGGAGTTAAATATGGACATTTTTTTTTCTACCTCTGAGAATTCAGAGGATCGTGAATCACTTGTACAGAAAATCTATCTGTGAATAGGGGATAGCGGGACGTGACTATGGCCGACAGATCGGGACAGGGAGTGCAGAGGAGAGACATCGCCAATCCCAGTTCCCCTACAAAGAAAAAAATAATATTAAAGACGTTAAGCTAAGGCATGGGTGGGGCATACATCCGGCCACACCCATTTACCACCCACTTCAGTCCCTGAACGGATAGCACTCTTAAGCAGCTGCACGATGTACCTCATGGGAGGTCCTTCCCTGATGATGGAGTATGATTGGTCAGTGGGCGTGGCTATGTTCAGTTAAAGTGCTGGGAATTCCACTAATCATTAATATTCTGCATCTTTAAGTCAGACCAGACTGTCCTGTTTTATAGGTGTCTATGTAGATATGTTTTGTTTTGTCTGATCAATACCACAAGCTGTGACCACTGATAATATAGCACATCATATTGTGATAAGCTGCTGTTGTGTTTTTATTGATCCACGTCTGGTACTGAATGGGTTACTGAAATTACCTATTGGCAAGGGGGGGGTTCCAGCTTCCAAGAGACTGGCTGAGCATCATGGGAGGTGTAGGCCACAGAATCTGGAATACCATAAGCTACCTGTTCCTCTTTACCTGCCCCAGGTGGGTGTACGTAGGAGAAGAGCGAAACATGGTTTGTTGAGGGTGCGAGAAACTATTGCCAGCCCCCCCACTTAACCGGCACAAATCAGCTCTGTTGTGTGGTTGAGATAGGGTTAACAAGTCCATTGTGGTAGGGATGGTCAATGTGCACCAATGGGAAATAAGGATTGTCTTATATTTAACCCTTTCAGTTACAGCTGATTTTTACATTTCTATTATGAGTTGCACAGAGCTCGTAAATTAAATGGTTAATCCACAATCCAAGCAGTTGCCGGGCTTAGATGTAATGGATGGAAGTTTTACTTTACGGAGAGGGACGTAGATAAGTGGAACAGCCGCCCAGCAGAGGTGGTAGAGGGTAATACAGTGAGGGTATTAAACATGCATGGGATAGACATACGGCTCCTGAATCTAAGACGAGACCAACGACTGATTGAGGTTTGAGTCTTTACAGCAGGAGAACTGGGCAGACTAGACGGGGGCCGAATGGGGGCCGATCTGCCGGCAGGTTCTATAGGAAATAAAGTGCAGCTCGTTAGCGCCCTCTATGGGAACCACAAACAGCTGCTACTTTTCCATCCATAGAACTTTGTTTTTACTTTTTGTCTTTTCTTATTTTGTAAACTGGATAGAAAGTTAATTCTCATTCACGTGTTTTTTTTTTTTTTATACAGGCTTTAAAATTTCTATGGTTCGGGAATTTCAAAATTTTTATCAACCAAAATGATTTGTTTTCAGGAATTGTTACACTTTATAACCAATGGGAACGCAGAAAAAGGAAACGCAGAAATCCCGTTTTATTTCTTTTAACTCCGACGTCCCAGCTCGCTAGATTTCTTTCCAGCGACTAACATTTAGAACCCAATCTCGCTGCATCCAACAAAAACCAGAGTGTGTCACGGACAAACATAACGTGTGAAAAGATAAAAGATTAATAAAAACTAAAAATATCAAGAAATAAAAGTAATATAATAAAGTAATTTATTTATTTAGACCAATGAAATGGTGGCGATGGTCGATTTGTTGTAGATGGAGGTTGACAAGCTGTTTCCTACAATGGCATTCTGCTTTATGGCTGCGTTTGACCTTTAACCTCTCAAAGTATTACCCAGAATCCCCTGCTGTCCGCAGCCCGTCTCTATCTGGTTTCGGGATCTCTCTGTACATTCTGGTCGAACAGACCTAGAAGTGAAGCAGAAGAAGACAATGCAGGCCAGCCAAGACACGCCGTAGATCCATACGTCCCAAGTGTCCCTGTTTAGGATGACCAGTCACTCCACGGAAGCCCCTCTTTTCTAGGAGGTCAGAATGTTTGCTGGGTATGAGGGGATCCCAGGGTTCTACAGCCCTAAAAGCCCCGATAATGTGTATAGAATTTAAATTGCGTAAAATAAACAAGCCGCCTATCAGTAATATTTAATAAAATATTTCCTGTCCGAAATATTTGCCTTACCTGTTCTTCTAGATACCCCTTTGAATTGGCACTGGCCCGGCGGCACCCTGCATGTGAATAGCCCCAGGCAACCTCCGCAATCTGACGGCTTCTGGCAGGAGCGTCCCGCGATGACATCACAGGATGACTAAGAGAGTCATAACAGGCACATCGCGTAAAGATTTAGCAACAACGAGAAGGCTGACAGTTCAATCAGCCAGTTATATATTCCAGTACATTTTATAAAGTATTTTGGTCACCATGGCAACCAATAGAAGGTTCCTGCTTATTGGACCATTCTATTTGTTGCTATGGCGATAAGACCAATTCTCAACACGGTACCGGGGCGGCTCTTTAATAACCTCCTTCTTAACGTATTGCTGGGAGCTGATACATTGTAACGACTTCAGATGGAGGACTAAGAATGGTGGACGTGAGAAAACCACCGGAGAGCGAATAATTAGACATGATTTGCCATAAAATAGTCAACAACATCTAAACAAATACCTGGAAAACTGCTACGTTGGTCAAAAGTGAAATGCAAAGTA
This sequence comes from Spea bombifrons, assembly GCF_027358695.1. Classification (NCBI taxonomy): domain Eukaryota; kingdom Metazoa; phylum Chordata; class Amphibia; order Anura; family Pelobatidae; genus Spea; species Spea bombifrons. The sequence goes on from NC_071090.1 coordinate 2,709,615, forward strand.
TCCCCGAATCAAGGGATACCCGTAAATTTCAATCATTTCTTACCGTGTCCATGTTGAACTCTCCATGTGATCTCGCAGGTTGGATGGACTCTGAGACCTTCTCTTTAGAAGATCCCCGTTCCTCCAAAACACTCAGCACCCTCGGCTCCTGCTTCTCCCTGTTTGTGGTCTCCCAACCGACGTCATCATCTTCGTCGTCCGCTTCCCACCAGCCATTCGCCGCTGACCTCTTCTTGACCATCTGGGCAAACGTTCCAGATCCTCCTGCCTGTCTAAACCTCTCCTGACCATTCCTGGAAGCCACCGGCCTCCTGTCTGCCATCGCCCCAGCCTTGGCCGTTACAGCCACCGCCGTCACTAATATGGATACCCGCAGGAGGGACACAAAATTCATGTTTTTCTACAATATCCTACAATCCGGTTCCAAAATTTGCAAGTTCTGTCGAGCTCTACCCAAGTAAGGGTTGGTCTTGTACCTCTTATTTATATAATGCTTGGATTTTGGGCCTCCACCCTTACCTGTCAATGACTGCAGAATTTCGCCATCCCCTCTAACACACCTTTGCCCCTCGCATGGAAAATGTTCTCCCATCCTGACGTCACCCTTACAGTGTGAAGCCTTCGCACGGGATTTTTCCTACCTATCCATAAGTGCAAAAGGAGACGTTTAATCTCTCGCGGACACCTGTCTGCGTTACTCACGCACCACAAAGCAAACAGAGAAACCCGAAAGGAAACTCACCGAGACACAAGTTTGTGTAAGTCCCTCCATGAACAGAAAAACCCAGGATCAGATCGGCCCCATTCGGCCCCCGTCTAGTCTACCCGTTTCTCCTGCTGTAAAGACTCAAACCTTAATCAGTTGTTGGTCTCGTCTTAGAGTCAGGAGCCGTATGTCTATCCCATGCGTGTTTCATAAGGCTTCGAGACCGTCTGAAAAAGAGACCTTTGAGGTCCTGTAACTTTACATATTTTTCTATGTTGATTCAATAAAAGCTATCCATTTCTGAAAAAAAGACTCAATTTTCTCTTGGGCTAAAACGGTTCTATCCATTTTTTTTATTGATCAAGATCCTGGACGTGTCATTGGTCAGCCGGACTGGTGAGTGCAGACCGGTGCGTGGATCTCTCCGACGTCCAGATTCACGAGATTCCCAAATCATGAGATTGATTGGACAGTTTTATTGTCAGCAATGAAGTTACAAGAACACGGAGAGCTAAATGTATCCAGTCGATGAAACGTTAGCCTTCCTCTGCTCCAAGTGTGTCTGGGTATGACATCATAAGATCGCTTTCTTGACATCATTAACTTAAAAAGTGAGAATACTTAAAATATTCCCTGATCTTCCATCACATTGACATTGATGGCTCCGTTGGGAGTCCAGGTCATCATGCAGAAGTATTTAACTCAACAAACCCAAGTTTTTATGATATTTTGTGCACCGATTTCCCTGCTGGATACAAGTTGCAGGTCTGTGATGCCACAAATTTAAAGAGCCCTATATGGTGATGTCATAGCCATGATTTTCCTTCTTGACATTTCGATGGGACTGGGCGGGTTTTGTTATCGGATTGGATTCCTCCAAATTTTAGGGCAAAAGGAATGTGCTACTGGGAAGATAGATACAATGTATCAGGTACTAGTAGACAAGTAGTGGGGGGTCTACGACGTACCATGAGATCCTCGTGAGATGCCCCCTCATCAGGAAAGGCATATTGGGAATTTTATATTCCTCTACTAGACATGAAGGGTCTGGCGTTCATGAATGTAAAATATGTAGAAAGAAATATTATTTTACATGGGATCATTCATATCACATGAGCTTGAGGTGTCCACCCAGTCCTGTCTCATGGCTTTCACAGATGTCCTCCTTAGGACTGTTGTTGGTGTCTGGAGGTGAGAAACGTCTTTCCGTCAGATGGACGAATTCTCCATACTCTGGGGTTAGGCCAGATCATGGCCTCAACCTGCTGGGGGCTGACTGCGGAGGGTGAGATGAGCCGCGATATCGGGCCACGTGACTGGAGGGAGAGACGTGCGGCCAGGAGACCCATCCGAACGCAGGTGTCCGTGTTTAATGCCGAAAGAGCCCCAGAGAGGAGTCCGGCCATGAGGCTAATGGGAAGGAAGTGAAGTTTACAGTTTACACAAAGCAAGGAATAGAATACCAGCCCAACCACTTCATTCCCCAAAGCACAAGGTTACCAAGTGGTGTAAAGTTACCTGTCACCGGCGCCAGATACGTTGATGATGTCCTTTGGAGAAATTGGAGCGGCGGGGTAATGCAAGGCACATGGATCTCCACGGCGTACCTAACAGGAATGCATGAATTTATAAACAAATGCAGCCATATAATACAATGGTAACATCCCAAAGTGGTTTTATTTAGAAGTATAATCAATAAATCTATACAATGAACCAGAAGATGCTTGAAGCCAACAAGTGTATGATGTCATTGGTCTTTGGCGTGGAAAGAAACAGACCTTTGCTCGTTTTTCTTTGGCAAAGAAACCTCTTGAAGGATTGACCTCAGTACCGGAAACAGGGGCATCAAATACCCACCTTGGTTCTAGGACACAGGGACAAGGTCCCCTCATTGCTGAGACCACACAAGAGCACCCCATGGGCTCCTAAAGTCACTATCACAACGCGCAAATACTCCAGCAACGGTAGAGAGAGGGTAATGGCGGCGTCAATAACATCATCTAATTCCGATGGAACATCTAGAAGGAGAAACAAAGGATCAAGTTAACTTCTGGGTCTACAATACAACGTATATTCCAAAGCCCCCAATACTCTCGTCGTAGGAGAAGGACATTGGTGACCACAAGAACGAGGATAAGATAATCAGACCAACCAGCACGTAAAATGTTCAGATCCATTCCCTTCCCTGTGGATATGGGAAGGAACAGAGTCAGCCATCTATCCAAACTCAAAGTCTTACCAAAGGGCACTGGGCACCCCAGAGTCACGTTGATGGAGATCAGCTCTTTGAGGTTTGGGGAGATATAGGTCAGAGCTTTCCAGCTGTCGGAGAGGAAAGGCTTTGAAGCTTTGTCTACGTCTGTTGGCTCGTAACAAACTGTAAAGCAATAAGAGATCGCACGCGTTACGAGAGCCACACGAAGGAGCCAATGAAACATCTGATGAGAAAAGGAATTTTAGTGCACAAAAGGGTTAAAATGAACTGCATGGGGTTTGGTGAGCCTATAGAGTTCCCAAAGTTCCCATCTTTACTCCGGATTGGTTCCTCGATAACGGTCCTGTTCTAGAAGTCTCGTTATTTCAATACATGTGCGGTAGCACAGGGGTCTGCAGATATTTTGACCAAAACATATGAATGCGTTAGGAAAGGTGGCCCCTGCCCCGCAGAGCTTACAGTCTACATGAACCGGGACTCGGAGCCCTAAGTCTGAGTGGACGCTGACCTGGCACGGAGTTTTTCCGGGCGAGATCACAGACATACTGGATGGTGGACGCTGGTACATTCCCATCAATACACAGCAGCGGGGTCTGCCGGAGACTGTCAGCGAACTGAGACACCTAAAAGAAGACAGCGATAAGAAGATAATTGGTTAAATTGGTACAAACTTACTTATTATCAATGGGATGGAGGGTCCATTGAGCTGTGGGTTGGAATGTCAGTCGGCATTAACAAAAACCTGGTTTTATCTCACTTTTCCCCAATAAACCCCCTTTATCTGCAGACCTGGAGCCGCCGGTGCTGTCAGTCATGTGATATTTTGAGTGACTTTCCCGGCTCAAACACCACACTGAGCTGATGCTTTATTGCAATTCTAATGAAGTCCCTTTTTCCATAGGCTTTCATTAGTCAGAGAGTCCGACTGGGTGATTAAGACTGAGCCATTCTATCGCTCCCCACAGGCAGTATGATAAGGAGTCGGGGGGTTTAGTAGATCGGGGGTCAGATAACAGAGCGAGAATCATACAAATGGCTGATATGCAGCTGCCTGAAAACATTATATTATGGGGCAAAAATACTAAAACCGGTTAAAAAAAAGAAATAATAAATAATTCAATATTTAGATATTAGAACCTTGTATTTCAGAACTCCCCACCCGCCTCGGTCCCGAGTCCGTACAGAAGCTACGGGATGCGCACCGGATAGTCTCGTGCTGGAGGGATGACCTCCCAGACTCTCTCACAATTTCCACCCCGTTTTGGAGTGTGAGTGACGTCTCCAAAGCACGGGGATCACCCTGTCATCAAGGGGCTTTTCTCAGATTTTAAACATAGCAACAAATAAGTATGTATTGGGGAGATTGGCTCATCGAGTGCGCTCATCCTGGGTGTCGGATCAGCTCTGGATGATCTCTTCAAAGATAACAGATTCCTTTTTAATCTGCTTAACCCAACAGCATCAGTGCTTGAATTCAGGTTTACATGACATTAGACTCCATACTATTTCTTTTTTTTTTTTTTAATTAGTAGACCCCTCACCAGAAAAATAAAACTTCGGATTAATCGCTACAAAAAAGTTTGTCAAATATATATTTTTTTAATTATTTTTAATTATTTTAATCGAATAAAAAGTTTGAAAATTACAAAAAAAAAAAGTATTTCGCTAACGTATTCAAAAATGACAATTTCTGTTTCAGCTCCTAGGACATAATATTTCTAACTGGACTCTTCTGCTGGGCTAAGGCTGATTTATAATCCCTTAATATATCATCTACTGGTGCAGGACTCGGGTAACAGATACGTAACCACTGTCATGGTGGGTTGATTGAAATGGGATATGCTTTATGGTGAGAAGAATATAATTAAAATTTGTTGTTTTCTCAAATGAATCTAAATAAAGTTAGAACATGGAGGCAACATTTTAAATTATTAAACAATTATATATATATATATTTATATATAAATAATAATTATATATAAATAAAATAATGATAATAATAACAATAATTACTATAATAATAATAATAATAATTATATATAAATAAAATAATGATAATTATAACAATAATTACTATAATAATAATAATAATTATATATAAATAAATTATATATAAATAAGACTAATAATTATTTAATACTATTACTACTACTAATTATTATTATATATAAATAAAATAATGATGATAATAATAATAACAATAATTACTATAATAATAATAATAATAATAATAAATAAGGCTAATAATTATTATTATTTAATACTATTACTACTACTAATTATATTATATATAAATAAAATGATAATAATAATAACTATAATAATTATATATAAATAAGACTAATAATAATAATAATAATAATAATAATAATAGTTATAAAAAGCCTCTTTTCATTAGGATTATTGAAGTAGGGTCACGATTCTTACATAGGTCTCGGTTATACGCTGATGGATATCCATGTCCCCGAGACCGAGGCTCAGCTCCCCGCTGTCTGTGATCACCGCACAGTACGTGGCTGTATTGTGGCCCTTCAGCTGCGCTACGCCGCGCATGTCCTGCAACAGAAAAAGAACACACAGTTTGTGCCGCGTAAAAAGGGCATTAAATGGAAAAATGAAGACTCAGGTGACAGAATAATCTCACACGGTGAATTTAAAATGAGGCATTTTGGGGGACTTGGGTTGAAACGTTGTCTATACGTCTATGGCCCCGACGAGTGGTGGGGATGACCCAGTAATGGCAGACGGCGACTCACCATGTGGGAGCAGAACCGGATCACCGAGTCCGCGTGGTCATCCTGCCCCAGAGCCGAGATAAAGAGCGGCTTCTCTCCAAGGCGGCTCAGACAGTCTGCAGGAGGACAGAAAATGCACGCAGTCGTCAGTAAATAGAACCGGCGGGACTTTCTGTGCTTACACAGCAGCCGGCCAAACAACATCCGGTTACATTTATGCCCCCATAATATAAAGTTTTCAGGCAGCTGCATATCAGCCATCTGTATGATTCTCGCTCTGTTATCTGATCCCCGATCTACTAACCCCCCCAACTCCTTATCATACTGCCTGTGGGGAACAATAGAATGGCTCAGTCTTAATCACCCAGCTGGACTCTCTGACTAATGAAAGTCTATGGAGGAACGGACTTCATTAGCATCGCCATGAAGCATCAGCTCAGTGCGGTGTTTGAGCCGGGAAAGTGTGTGTGTGCCAGTGCGTATGCTGAGGGCCAAGGGGCCGGAAGGTGCTCAAGGAGAACATTTCTTTTTTCCATTTGACTCACCTGCCAAATTCCTGCCGACTCCTCCAAAAGACTGATGAACCCGGCCGGGATTGGTCTGACCCCCGAACTACAAAAGACATCTCAGAATAAAACACAGCAGAAAACAATTAAGCAGCTTTTTTTTCCTGCTGCTATGGCAACAAATGTTCACCTTATCAATAGACTCTGATTAGTAATTACGTCTTACCACCATCTTGTCATTAGCTGACTTTGCGATGAAATCAACATTGATGCCTCCGATCACAACCTGGGGAGGAAAAAAAAAAGACAATTTAATTGTGGAAAATAAAATTAAACTGCATTTCCTAATGATACTTCCCATGTGTCCCTGTTTAGTCTGACCAGTCCCATTTTTTCCTCCCCTGATGCCCCTCTTTTCTAGGAGGTCAGAGTGTTTGCTGGGTATGAGGGTATACTATTAATGCAATACTGAAAGGGTTAAGGCGCCTCCCGGTGACATTAACCTGCCTGGTAAAAGACTTACAGGTCTGGAGTCGGCAGGAGGTTTTTCGCGTCTTTCAGGACACGGAGGGCTCTTCCTCGGTCCCCGTTTAGGGCTCCGGATCTCACTGAGAGCGACCGCGATGCGGCTGCCCACCTTGGCGTTGTTTTTAATGAGCGCGATATCTGGGCAGGGGTGATGTGAGGAAACAGCGCCCACCTCGTAGCTCAGTCCGCATGTGGCCCCTGCCCTGACAACGGGGTCCACTGAAGTCCTAAAAAGTCTGAGAGTCACTCCAGATACCTCCTTTCTGATACCACCTTGCAGGGGCAGTTCCTGGAACATGTGGCAGATCATGTGGCTGGGTGGTCAGGACCCCCCCATCCCGTTACCTGCCTACATCTATCAAAGGATACTGGATTGCAAGGATTTGCCTCCTGTCAGCTCATTGACCCTCCGCAGCACAAACGGCGTCACCTCCTTTCCCACAATCCCCTGCAGCCTAACGAGAAAAAATGCATGTTTTTGGGTCTGATTTAACGTAACTGTATACAGCAATAACCCCCAGCGCTGTATACAGTAATATAACACCCAGCGCTGTATACAGTAATATAACCCCCAGCACTGTATACAGTAATATAACCCCCAGTGCTGTATACAGTAATATAACCCCAGCACTGTATACAGTAATATAACCCCCCCCAGTGCTGTATACAGTAATATAACCCCCCAGCGCTGTATACAGTAATATAACCCCCAGCGCTGTATACAGTAATATAACCCCCAGCACTGTATACAGTAACAACCCCCCCAGTGCTGTATACAGTAATATAACCCCCCAGCGCTGTATACAGTAATATAACCCCCCAGCACTGTATACAGTAATATAACCCCCAGCGCTGTATACAGTAATATAACCCCCAGTGCTGTATACAGTAATATAACCCCCCCAGCGCTGTATACAGTAATATAACTCCCAGCGCTGTATACAGTAATATAACCCCCCAGCGCTGTATACAGTAATATAACCCCCAGCGCTGTATACAGTAATATAACCCCCAGCGCTGTATACAGTAATATAACCCCCAGCACTGTATACAGTAATATAACCCCAGTGCTGTATACAGTAATATAACCCCCAGCACTGTATACAGTAATATAACCCCCAGCACTGTATACAGTAATATAACCCCCCGCGCTGTATACAGTAATATAACCCCCAGCGCTGTATACAGTAATATAACCCCCCAGCACTGTATACAGTAATATAACCCCCAGCGCTGTATACAGTAATATAACCCCCAGCACTGTATACAGTAATATAACCCCCAGCGCTGTATACAGTAATATAACCCCCAGCGCTGTATACAGTAATATAACCCCCAGCGCTGTATACAGTAATATAACCCCCCAGTGCTGTATACAGTAATATAACCCCCCAGAGCTGTATACAGTAATATAACCCCCAGCGCTGTATACAGTAATATAACCCCCAGCGCTGTATACAGTAATATAACCCCCCAGCGCTGTATACAGTAATATAACCCCCCAGCGCTGTATACAGTAATAACCCCCAGCGCTGTATACAGTAATATAACCCCCCAGCGCTGTATACAGTAATATAACCCCCCAGCGCTGTATACAGTAATATAACCCCCCAGCACTGTATACAGTAATATAACCCCCAGTGCTGTATACAGTAATATAACCCCCCAGAGCTGTATACAGTAATATAACCCCCCAGCGCTGTATACAGTAATATAACCCCCAGCGCTGTATACAGTAATATAACCCCCAGTGCTGTATACAGTAATATAACCCCCAGTGCTGTATACAGTAATATAACCCCCAGCGCTGTATACAGTAATATAACCCCCAGCGCTGTATACAGTAATATAACACCCAGCGCTGTATACAGTAATATAACCCCCAGCGCTGTATACAGTAATATAACCCCCAGCGCTGTATACAGTAATATAACCCCCAGTGCTGTATACAGTAATATAACCCCCAGCGCTGTATACAGCAATAACCCCCAGCGCTGTATACAGTAATATAACACCCAGCGCTGTATACAGTAATATAACCCCCAGCGCTGTATACAGTAATATAACCCCCAGCGCTGTATACAGTAATATAACCCCCAGTGCTGTATACAGTAATATAACCCCCAGCGCTGTATACAGTAATATAACCCCCAGCGCTGTATACAGTAATATAACCCCCAGCGCTGTATACAGTAATATACCCCCCAGCGCTGTATACAGTAATATAACCCCCAGCGCTGTATACAGTAATATAACCCCCCAGTGCTGTATACAGTAATATAACCCCTCAGCACTGTATACAGTAATATAACCCCCCAGCGCTGTATACAGTAATATAACCCCCAGCGCTGTATACAGTAATATAACCCCCAGCGCTGTATACAGTAATATAACCCCCAGCGCTGTATACAGTAATATACCCCCCAGCACTGTGTACAGTAATATAACCCCCAGCGCTGTATACAGTAATAACATCCAAGGCTGGTTTTATCTCAGTCATGTGAAACACCACACTGAGCTGATGCTTTATGGCGATGCTAATGAAGTCCGTTCCTCCATAGACTTTCATTAGCCAGAGTCCGACTGGGTGATTAAGACTGAGCCATTCTATTGTTACCCACAGGCAGTATGATAAGGAGCCGGGGGGTTTAGTAGATCGGGGGTCAGATAACAGAGCGAGAATCATACAAACGGCTGATATGCAGCTGCCTGAAAACTTTATATTATGGGGCAAAAACTACAACTGGGGTAAAACAGAAAATAGCTGGAAATTTTAGATAAATATTTTTAATCTGATACGAGGAATAGAAAACAAAAAATGGCAGTGGCTCATCTGTTAGAATCATGGTCTGCACACATCTGTACACGGCATGAGGTGGCACGTACCCGGCTTCCGTGAGGGCCTGTTGGATGGCTTCTTCTATCTCCTGTCCGGAGGACGAGTGCTCAGAGGGAATGGGAACGGCTATCAGGACTCCACTTCCCAATCCAATCTCCAGGGACCTGGCTGGCAGGAGGGAAGGCCATTGGTGAAGCTTGGAGATGACAGATAACAGACATACCAAAGCGTAAAACCCGTTTTGGTTATTTTGATGGAACGTCTCAGGGGGAAATATATTTATTCCAGGATTATTAGTTGGATTAATTTTCTAACGTTGCCGTTTCCAAACAGGACTTTACGTCAACGTCTTACCAATGAGCTGTGCAGCTTCTACCTCGTTCCGGACATGACACGGAGCCTGGAACCCACTGCGCGGGGTAAAAAAGGACGGGAAATCTCTAGAATCACCAAAGGTAGAAACGCAGACTCCTTCTGTTTCCTAGCATGAAATTAAGAAGACATCAAGTGTAAGAAGAGTTCTGTATAACAGTTGTCCAACTCGAGACCTATAGGATATGGTCAGTAAGGACTCGCCCATAACCAACAAATGCATAATAAGAGGTCACCTCTGTGGTCTACAAGGAGTTATCAACAAGGTCTCTTCTGTGGTCTACATGGTCTACTCTGTGGTCTACAATGTGTTACTAATAATGTTTTCTCTGTGGTCTACAAAGTGTTATCAACAAGGTCTTCTCTATGGTCTACAAGGAGTTATCAAGAAGATCTCTTCTGTGGTCTACAAGGAGTTATCAAGAAGATCTCCTCTATGGTCTACAAGGAGTTATCAACAAAGTCTCCTCTGTGGTCTACAAGGAGTTATCAACAAAGTCTCCTCTGTGGTCTACAAGGAGTTATCAACAAAGTCTCCTCTGTGGTCTACAAGGAGTTATCAAGAAGATCTCTTCTGTGGTCTACAAGATGTTATCAACAAGGTCTCCTCCATGGTCTACAAGGAGTTATCAACAAGGTCTTCTCGATAGTCCACAAGGAGTTATCAACAAGGTCTTCTCGATGGTCTACAAGATGTTATTAACAAGGTCTACTCTTCGTCTTTGACCTACAGGCTTGTTACGGTCCACATGGATCTTTATACATTACCATTTTCATGGGGTCCACTCTACAGATTTTTATAACTTATTCCACAAAAAAGCTTGGATAACACCGGTCTACCCAACCGAAAAAAACAACTTGCTTCTCATCAAGAACACAAATCAAATTCTACTTTTTTACCAGATACTCCAGAGTACGGCCAATGTCTAGGATAGACTTCACTCCGGCTGATACCACGGCCACCGGCGTTCTTCCTAATTCCGTCAGATCCGCGCTGATATCCATGGCTAAGGCAGAAGAGAAAGGATCTTTGATGATCTTTTATGTTACTTTTTTAATGTAATATTTATTTACAATTCATATTGTTATTTGGTTTCAATAAGTTTCCAAACAACGAACATTCCAAAAAAGAACCTACTGGATGGGAAATGGCATTAATATTATTTATACAGCCCAAGGCTTAGCTGTAAAGCCGCGTTTCTTACTTTTCTCCCCATCGCGATGAACGCCTCCTATGCCGCCGGTCACAAACACAGGAATTCCAGCGTGATGAGCGGCTATCATGGTCCCAGACACAGTACTTCCCCCAGACAGCCCCTGGGGATAAGAAGGAGAAGGAGGAGAACGAGAAAAAAGGAGAAAGAGAAGAAAGAGAAAGAGAAGAAAGAGAAAGAGAAGAACGAGAAAAAGAAAAGGGAGAAAGAGAAAAAGGAGAAAGAGAAGAAAGATAAAGAAAAGGGAGAAAGAGAAGAAAGAGAAAGAGAAAAGGGAGAAAGAGAAAAGGGAGAAAGAGAAGAAAGATAAAGAAAAAGGAGAAAGAGAAACAGGAGAAAGAGAAAAAGGAGAAAGAGAAGAAAGATAAATAAAAAGGAGAAAGAGAAAGGGGAGAAAGAGAAGAAATATAAAGAAAAAGGAGAAAGAGAAAAGGGAGAAAGAGAAGAAATATAAAGAAAAAAGGGAGAAAGAGAAGGAGAAAGAGAAAAAGGAGAAGGAGAAGAAGAATTAACAAGTGATTAATTGGCATTTATCCGCTGTAATAGTTCCAATCAGCGCTGTTTTACGTTCTGTGTCTTCTCCTGGAATGCGGTGGAGATGTCTTCAGATCTATAGTTAATTCTCATGCAGAAATACCTGGCTTAGAACATACGGGAGATCCCTCCGCGAAACCTTAACGCACTCTTTGCTTTTGGCCAGAAAGAGCAGCTCTTCTTCGCAGAGACCGACGTGGACTTTGCCCTTTAAGATCCCCACCGTCGCCGGCACCGACCCGTTCGCCCGCACGACGTCTTCTACTTCTTTAGCCATGCTGGGAATTACAGTAAACAGAAGGTCCGTCCTTCTCACATCTAATGTTCCGTCTAGACGGGGCAAAAACCTAGCACCCCCCTCACCCATAATACAACATAACGTGGAGCATTCCAAGGGTGTCATCATGACATCATCAAAGCATCATCACATATGTCATTGAGAATAACATTTTCCAACGTTCCTGGTGGTTGTTCCTGAATGATTACTGTGAGTTCTAGTTCTAGAGCAGCTAGAACGCGTCAACTGTGTACTGATGCCCCAAGATGTTCTGTACATAATACGGCGCCTGTAACTATTTATTTTAGGCTCGGAAGGTCTCCTGGTTGATTAAAGGACCCAACGTTTAGAACAAACCTGATGTTGTGTGGATAAGGCATCCCGTGCGTTATAATTGTACTCTCTAGAGCCACGACCGGCCTCCCGTCAGCCAAAGCCTGCCTCACGCCGGGGTGAATCCTGAAGGAAGAACCTGGACGGAAAAATCCCAGAGCTGGATTTAGCGGTTATGCGCCTCATAGACGTACAGAACCGCCAACCAGTACAGCTGTCCTCCATAATGAGCTAGAGAGGTTTACAAAATAATCCCATAGTGTCTATCTCTGACTGCCCGCCGGTATTCTGATACACCGGAAATACTCAATGGCTGATCACTCCCATTGGTTGTTAATAACTTATTTCTCCCCCTTTTAAAGACAAGAAGGCAATTAATCTAAAACTAGAGGGTCAGAGGCTGAGATGGAATCGAAAGAAGCTTTACTTTACTGAGAGGGTGGTAGATAAGTGGAACGGCCTCCCAGCAGAAGTGGTAGAGGCTAATACAACGAGAGCATTTGAACATGCATGGGATAGACATTTTGCCCTTAAACTTTTAAGAATTGACTAATTTGCGTGAAATCATTTTTTATTTACTCACTGTGACAAAGTCTCTGTCCAATCGCGGCTCCTGCTGGCCGACCTGCGGAGCTTCGCACTCCGGGGCCGCATCGTCTCAGCGCAGAGAATAACATCGCGGTCCGACTGAAATTATTCGGAATAAAATTATCACAAAGAGGAGAAAAACCGGCGAATCGTCAGAAATGTTAATTAAAAAAAATTCCTCCTGTAAATTCCAAATTCTGGTTAAAAAAATGACGAATTAAAGCAAAGCGCGGATATAAAATAGATTTATGGGTCTCTGCCGCGTTAGAGGTCCCGCCAGGGTACCTCCCAACCTCAACCCTCCGGCGAATCAGGAAGACAGGGGGCGGGGCTTGGGAGGCAGCGCAGTATAAATTGAAATCATATCGGGGTTCTGCGGGATCGTTGTCCTGAATCCTGCCGAGCTCTGCCTCTGTTCCGAAAGGCGGGATAGAGTGACAAAATCGGGACTGTCCCGCTCTAAGCAGGACAGATGGGAGGCATTTTAATGTTCACCCCAAGCAGTGGGCCCTGAGAGACCCCGGGGGGACACCGGGTTTACGTTTACCGTATTCGCTGGTTCTGTGCCCCCCCTGACATTACAAGCCGGTGAACGATCCAAGAAGGAAGCCCCCTTTAGTTACACGACCGGGGAGTTTAGGAGCAGAAGAAAGCTGAAGCGTTTCAGGCTCTCCTCCTTACCTCTGCGAGCTGGAGAGGGGGTTTCAGAGCGAAAATCTGTGTTCCTGGGTAGTTCAGCCCTGGGGAAGGTTGGGAGGGGGAGGGGGTAGAGGGGGGAGAGGAGGGTAACTCTCCTCCTCAAGCTCCGGTGATCATTAACTCCAAAGGCAGTTAGAAGAAGGGGGAGGTGCAGAGGGGGGATCCCTGCCTGCTTCCTAAAAAGGGCCGGGGTAGGGGAGGGGGTAGGGGAGGGGGCAGTTATGGGCTGCTGGACCCCGGCCAGGAATCCCAAACAGCCCCAGCAATGAATGGACTTTGCATCTTCAGCGCTTCCGACCTGTCGTGGGGGGTTCTACGCCAGCCGCGTGGTCTTTGAGGGTATCGCAGGGTTCTACAGTCCTAAAAGCCCCGATAATGTGTATAGAAACAGCAAAAAATGGCTTTATACATTAAAGGGACGCCCCAATGTCCTACAACCCCCCCCCCGGACAATCAATGCATATTCAAAGATACCAATGTACTTACCTTAGGGAGAAGCTGCAGCTAAGGAGTTGCAGCGTCCCTCCTTCTTCGTGGTCCAGTGTTTTTAATGCCTCTGATTGGTTGCTTGAAACAGCCAATCAGTGGCAGGAAAGCGCTCCCTTGGAATTGAACGAGAGTATGTTGTACACACGCACAGGGAGGTCTCGTTAGGCCCCTGCTCGGAGTGTTTGCCAAGCCTGCCGCTGAGTATATTGCTGCGTTTCCTTTTTCAGGTCATTTGGTTTCACCGATTCCTGCAGCCTCACCAACAAATAACGTATATTAAAGTTCTTCAATACGCATTATTTATCTGTAAAAAATGCCACGTCTGGGAGAAGCTGCAATGCACCAACTCCTCCACGGTCCTGATTTTGTCTACTAACTAAATATGTTACCCTAATGGCTCTAATACCATGATAACTGAGACACCTGCATTCAAGCAGGGATATCAACCATAACAGACTGGGAGCAAAAGCACCAACTGGGAGTCTTATATATGATCAGAGGGGGGGGGATCAAGACTGTGTGACCCTGAGAATCTGCCCCCTCACCTGGGATTGGGGCAAAAACCCTCAGAATCTTCCTAACATACATTGCAAGGCAGGATTAAAGGGGACAGGATCCTTAATCTTCAGACCCTAGCCTAGTCTACCACTTCTGCTGGTGAACGCTTCCACGTATCAACCACCTTGTCAGTAACATAAAACTGAAACCACTATATATAAATGAAACTATAGCCGGGTAAATGGATGTCCTTATCATAGAAAGAGACCTGGTATGATTTGTTGTTTTTTTTAAGGTTAAATTGCCTGTTTTTGACCTTATTTTCCTAGCTGTTTTTTGGACCCAGCGGCAGATTCAGGCTCGGACACTGCTGCCCCCTGGTGGACAAAAAATACAATTAAAAGCTTTAAATAACCTCAAAGCAAACTGACACATTAAAAAAAATAATAATTTATTATATTTCCTATAAATAAATCCAGAGCCATTCCCATGAATGCATACAGTAACAGCCGATGATCGCTGACTTATTATATTATATATATTATAGAAATATGTAGATTTATAGATTATAATTATTATTGTATTATTTTATAGAAGGATCTAGTGTGTGTTGAACGTTTTGTTCTAATTGCAGAGATTATTTCATATATTATAACAAATTATAATAATCTGCAAAAAAACTGTAACAATCAGCGTCTCTCATACTATGTAAAGAATATAAATGGTGCCTGATGTCTGCGGTCTCCGTCAGGATATATAGAAAGGTTACTTAGGGCCAAGAAAAAATAAAACTTAAAGAATAAATAACATTTTTGGGGTGCCTGGCAGCACCCACATTCAGGGGCCGGCTGGTTCAAAGAGGGGGGGGGTTAGTCAAGCAATTTCCTCCAGGGCCGGTCCGAAAGCCTTCAAAAAGGGTCCACATAGCGCAATGTGAATAGCATGGCTGCTCACATAAATATGATATAGGAGTATATAATAATAAATACAATAAATAAACCGGTAGTAGTAGTTACAGACCTGCAGGTACCTGTACTTTCGTTTACAATAGCTTGTGCGGTAAAGCTTAGCGACAACTACCGGAATCTAGATTGTAAGCTCTTGGGAGCAGGACCCTCTCCGTCTTTTGTTCCAGTTTGCATGCGATTTTAAATGATTTTACTGTAACATCACTACGGCATCTGTTATAAATGATGTCATTGGAGCTGCAGTTAGCGCACGGTTACCCCCCCTCCTCATCAAGTCTATAACTACAATTCCCATGACATTCAGCCAGCAATATGGCTGCTGAATATTAGTGTAGACGCAGTCAATAAAAGTTAATGTGTTGTGTAGCATCCCGTACTGGAGACTTGTTGTAGCCCCCCGTCTGCAGTTACCAGCCACTATTCCTACTATTGCTGGCTCAGCTTAATGGGAGTTGCAGTCAAGAAAAGTTAATGTGTTGTGTAGAATCCTGATGTATAACAAAAAGAGGGGAGTAAAAAAGGTTTATATCGGACACTCTGTGTATTTCCGGCAGTCACGGTAACGTTTGGCACTTGAAGTGACATTTCTTATGACGTTCAGCCAACTAAATGGATGGCTGAGAATGATGAGATGTGTATTCCACAGCAGCTGCAGCGCCAATCCGTAACGACATGAAAACTAACTTCCGACTCTGCATTTGTATTCGCTTTCCCATAATGCTTTACATCCCAGACTGGCTGAGAGTCATGGGAGCTGGAGTATGAACCAACCCGAGCTGACCACCTTGCCACTCTGCCCAGGCGGCCACTTCCTGTCCACCAGAGTAAAGGTGAGGAGACCAAACCACTCTGACAGCGGAGGGGTGCACAGAATTAAATAAAAGCTTTTTATTATTATTAGGTGGACATTGCCCCTGTTTATATTTGGATTTGCCCACCGAGTGCAGCTGCTTCCCCCTCTTTTACTATTTAAAGTAATATAAGGGGGTTGGTTGATAAGCGGGTTTCTGGCATTGCAGCTATGAATGAGTTAAATTGACATGCATGCTAGGGGGCGTGGTTAAGCGGCGGCACTCATTCGGTTACATTGTAGCAGCCTTTGGAACGTTGCCGCTCTCAGGCTTAGGATGTCGCTTGTATTCGCGTGGGAACCCCCCGCGGGCTGACGTCAGAGGTAACCGGTCATTGGCACAGAGCCGATCGATGTCCCAGGGGTAGAAAGCCGGACTGCCTCCGTCTGGGGGTAACAGGGGAATGACCGGCCATGTATGAATGACATCGCATAGACATGCTATGCGGAGAGCTCGGAATGTAAACAGGATATCTTTGGCATAACAAGGAAGCCATTTTTTTTTACTCCAGGGACAATGCCATTGGTCACCTTGCCCGCAAGAGCTTGGCCCTCCTTGTGCCATGTAAGAATTTACCCCAGGAGGGGCACATGCCTTTTTTTACAATGGAGAAACCTTGGAACCCAGAATTCAAGACGCGCATGGAGGTTCAGCAAGGTCCAGGCTTTGGCAAAGGTCACTTTGACGTGTTGGGGCTTTAAACACGTGGCATCTATAGCTTTGTGCGAGAAGCTGCACCGAAACGAAGCTCCCCGTGAAATGGTTGTGAATTTTGACCATCGGAATCGGCCGGAAAGTTTACTAAGTAAAGTCAATTTTATCGTCTTATTAGGGATCCGCGCTTGCATTCTCTTCCTAAAATTTGGGCCTCTCCTCTTAGTGTACCCTCTCACGTTCCTCTCTACCACCCTTGGAACGCTTTGGCTGAAACTACTCCTGAAGGCTACTGAAAGCTCTGGTCCCGCTTGCATTAAACTGGGCCAGTGGGCTAGCACTCGACGAGACCTTTTCTCTGAAGAGTTTTGTGTTCTGTTTTCCAAGCTTCACGTCAAGGTGACCCCTCACCCATGGGATTACACCGAGCGCTGCCTGAGAAGAGCATTTGGAGATGACTGGGGCCGTCTACTGAGGTTCCAGAGTCGAGAACCCATTGGTTCCGGGTGCGTGGCGCAGGTCTACAAGGCCTATGCCGACCTCTCCAATATTCGCGAGCTGCTTCCTCAAACCCGGATCGAGACCTTTGATCAGGAGCCGTCGTACGAAGCCTGGGAAGTTCTGGGCCTGTCTGGGATTTTTCGACGTTTTAGGAAATGGAGACAACCTTTCAACTCAACGGAAAAACAAGGACCTGCCTCGGAAGGAACGACCGGTACCCAGCCTGGACTTCCAGATACCCTTTCTGCCCCTAAAGGTTCAGATGCCAATCATTTAACACCAATTGCTATAAAAGTAAGAACTAATGGCGCATGTTACACTCTGACATGACTCCATACACATCACGTATATCTCTTTTTATCTATATACAGGCCGAGATAAAAAGTAAAATCAGTTCCAAAAGCTTTTGGTATCTCCGAGGTCTCATCTTCAGGAGGAATGGAGAGACCTCTGAGGTCCCAAACGCTAATAGAGAACCCAGAGAACATTTGTTATGATCTTGATTCCTGTAACATATTCGGGGATGGACCCAGTTCTTAGTTCCTATATAATTATGACATGTGGTCTGGTGTGCCCCCAGCCTGGGTCTTGTTCCCAATGCTGTCCTAATAAGTCCTGGTTCCAAAGTAGAACTTGGCTGATAAATTTGACTCCGAGCAGGGGTTCCTGGATCTTCGGATCAGGGTTTCCTCTGGTTCCTTCTGTTCCTACCATATTATTAAAGACACATCCAGACTTTGAGATGAGCTGCAGGTAAAGATTAGGAAGGACGTCCAGCAATCCATGTTGTGTCCACCAAACCTCATCTCGTCTTACCAGGTCCTTCACCCAGGCCTTCGTCAGGAGGTGAGAATGGACCTTCTACTCATGAAGACCTGGAGTCGCTTGCTTGGCCTCATTCCAGGCTTCAGGTGGCTAAGCCTGACCGAAATCGTTGAGGAATTCGAAAAGCTCATGACCCAACAAGTGAGTTAATCCCGTCATCATTCAATCCTAAGGGTCTAAAGCTAGAGGTCTGCTGACTGCTGCAGTCTTGGAATCCACGGACTAACCTTGTCTTTGTTTTTTTCTTTAAGATCGACCTGCGCTTTGAGGCCAGAAATTTAGAGCTTTTTCGAGATAAGTTTGAGAAAATAGATTTTATAAGGTTTCCAACTCCACTCCGACCCTTTGTCACCAGAAACATTCTGGTGGAGACATTCGAGGTAGGTCTTAAGCATCGTCTTATCTAGAAAGTGGGTGATATTGCCATGTGCTTGTTGGAGAACCGTAAGATGTTCCTTTCCAGACTATTTCTATAGGAAAGCGACTCTACTGGTTCTAATGGGGAGTTAACGACACCCAGAGTATGGACTATGTAGTCTTGAAGGTCCATTCCATTTACTCAGCCGAGAAGCTGAGCTCAGGGACATCTTGGTAGAACCAGGTCCTCAAGTTAATCCAGTCAGAGGTTTGGCTCTGGAGGGTCAAGTTCATGACATGCGACCTTGTGTTGGGAAAATATCATTGGGGCTTTGTTACGATTGCATGTTGACTTCATGTAACATTGTAACCCTTTTCGTCTACTTAAAGGAAGGAGACTCTCTGTCTACCTACCAACAAGATGGAGAGAATTCCCAGATGAAGAAGAGGATCGCTGCGATGGGCATTGACATGTTACTAAAAATGGTATTTCACACAAAAACCCTGTATTTTTTTAATACCATTTTAAAATTGGTCTAAAATACGTAACAGTCAAACATATTTCCAGATGTTTCAGATACAGATGAACCATAAGTGTGTCTTGAATTGTAGGTTTTCGTGGATAATTTTGTCCACGCCGACCTTCACCCTGGTAACATTCTAGTGCAGGGAGCGCAACAATTTATCGCGAGCCACGTGGACCAAACCACTCTAGTGGACATGTGTGACACCCTGGTGGTCGATGTCCGTCCGAGCCGCTGCCCCCTCAGACTGGTGCTTTTAGACGCCGGGATCGTGGCTAGGCTTCAGGAGAGGGATCTTGAGAACTTCCGCGCGGTGTTTACAGCCGTGGTTTTGGGGCAGGTGAGGCTTTGAAGCTCCTGCAGCACCTGGTACCGGCAGGTATCCTACAGATACATTGTATATAAACCGGAACCTCATTTACTGTTTCCATTCATGTTTATCGACAAGGGAGAAAAAGTAGCCGAACTGATCGTTCACCACGCGAGAGCCAATCAGTGCAAAGACGTGGAGGCGTTCAAGTCGCAGATGGCGGAGCTGGTGAACGAGGCTCGGAGGAACACCGTCTCGCTGGGGAAGGTGAGGCTGTCCGGTGTGATTGTGATGAGGGAAGAACCGTATCGGTGGAAAGTGTTACGTTTTACTGGGCCAGCTTAGAAAATGATGTAGAATCGCATACTGTAAGATTTTGGGACCTCAGAGGTCTCATTTTTATTACGTCTGAAGAAAAGACTTTGTGGTGCTAAAAGCTTACACCTTCTACTGGGTTGGCCAAATAAAACTATCACCTTTGGCTAAAAAAGTAAATAAAATAAAAAAAACAATTATAAAAAACTTTGGTCAATGAGAGTGAAGAAAACAGAGAGTTTCAGTCTGCTTAATTTACGGAATTTACAGAATTTACAGGTATATACATATATATTTTTTGTATAATTTTTTATTTATTTATTTTAATCATATTGGAGTTTTTTTCTTTATTTTCAGCTCCAGGTTGGGGTTTTGCTTTCTCAAGTTTTCCGACTTCTCATGACTCACAAGGTAATAATAAATTTAGATATTGGCCGCTCTTCTGGCCAATGGTATTGTGATGCTTGTGTGTGTGTGTAATAAATATATATATAATTTATACATTATTCCAAAATGTTGATGCAAATAGTGTGTTACTGCTTTATGCTGACAACACAATTAGTTGCGGAGTTCCGCGCAGACATTAACTACCTTTATTTCCAGGTAAAGCTGGAAAGCAACTTTGCGTCCATTGTGTTCGCCATCTTGGTTCTAGAAGGCCTTGGACGGTCACTAGACCCTCACATAGACATTCTGGAGGCAGCCAGGCCGCTCTTGGTGAAGAACGCAGCTTCTCTCATGTAAAATGGATAATAACCCCGACCTCTGCATTTACAGATATCCACAACACCATTCGGACATTTACCACGTTGGTATTTTGTGATATTGGCAACGTGATCGATGCATGCTGGAATTTTATTATTTCCCCCATCATTTTTGTACATTTTTTCCCCCAAGAGCCCCAGTTCTTCAATGTCAAATTTACGTAGAACGACCTGTATTGAATGTCGAGGATCAAATCTTTTTTATGGTTTCCTGGGTTCCAAACAGAACCTTTGGCTTTGAGGCCATTTTTAAAAGCTTCATGCTGCAATAGGAGAAATACATTTTGTTGGGAAAAAAATGTTAAGAATTTGTCAGTTGTTTATTTTATTTGAGCTTAAAAAAGGGAAATTTAAAATTTTGCAACATAGATGTTTTTTAAGTGTATCAGTCAGGTCCTAATATATTTCTTTGATACCGTGCTATGTTATGCCATAAAAATTCTTGTTTTAAGCTTGAGAATTGTACGTGCACCCAAAAAAGTAAAATAATAAAAATATATATATATTAGCTAAGCTGTACATGGAAGTTTGCGTATAAAATATTTGCATAATTTTAATATCAGAATTATTCATTTTGTTTTCTTTTCTAATTTTTGCTGGGAGGTCATTAATTATCACATGACACAAAAGCAGGCACTGATAGGTTGTTGCCATAGAACTGAAAACGTTAATGCTGTTTTTATGCGATTAAACGTACAGAGAAAAGAATAAAAGGACGGATCCCTTAAGGTTTAATTGCTTAATACACACAAGGGGAATTAATATTATAACTAAGTGAAACAGATTTATTCTCTTACTTTATTGGAATTGATAGAAACCCAGAATTTCTTTCGTTGAATGCTATGGAAACTTTTTAAAAGAATGCGTAAGGGAATGTATAATCTTATTAAATATAATATATATAAAATGATTTAATATATAATCTTATTAAAAATAATATATTTTAAGATTATATATACATATAATATGAGTTAATATATAATCTTGTTAAATATAATATATATATATTTATTAAGATTATATATTATATAATATGATTTAATATATAATTTTATTAAATATATATATATATATATATATATTTTTAATACCCTTACCCTTTCTTATAATGCCGCAGACCTCAAATTTAGAATTATAGAAATATTATACAACTAGGATTTTAAAAAGAAAAAAAAACAGTGTATACATAATTGGTATAAAATTACAATAGTATCTATTTTTAGGAATCGAGTTAATATACTGTAGTAAAATCTAAGCATGTTTCCAAAAAATAAGACTGGTTTTTGGGGAAAAAAAATGTGTTTGCCGAAGGCATTTGATGTTAATGCTGATAATGAATTTTGAAAAGAGACCCCCACCTGCCCCAATATCAAGGAAATATGTGTAAAAAAACATTTAAGAGGTCAAGTAGAAGGGAAAAAGGCAAAATGGAGGAATGTGGAGCATGGTCGAAAAAATAAAATAATAAAAATGTACTACATTTATTGATATAGCGCCAGCAGATTCCGTAGCGCTGTGAGTGTATACACGACCCTAATGTCGGTCTGATATCACTCTACAAAGGCATATAAAACTTTTACGGAAGCTTGGCGGAACGTAAAGCTTGGAGGTTGCGTTCCGTCAGATATTCGTGGAGTTCCCTGTCTTTTTGGGTTTCCCGCTCGACCTGCTGGTAAAATTGTTCCAGACGTTTGGAAACGCTCCTCTTAGATGTCTCCGGCAGCTGCTGGCGTCGGTGCCGGCCGTGAACGTCTCCGTCCCTCTCCCTCATTCGCTCCGTCATTCGGTTCTGCTGCAGTTCCTAAACGCAAAGCAGACCTACCAGGTAAGTTTTCGGGTCTTAATTTTCATTGGATAGTAAACCTAGACTTAAATAATATAATATAATAATATAATAATATATATACGAATTCATTTTGGACAAAAACTGGTTATGTGTTTAGAAAACGGTCAGTTAAAAATTGTTGAAAAAACTTTGGAAAAGGTCTCAGGAGCGAGAAGAAGACAAAGCCCCCGGCAGTTTATTAACATCATTCTGGTTTGGAATTCAGGCAATAAGAACCACGTTGAGTTGCCCCGGGGTTGTATGAACGTCACCTTTCTCTCCTCCTCCTTCTCCCGGTGGCTTCTCTGGATCTGTTTCATGTCTTGTAATTCTCTCTCTTTCCGACGCTCGGCCCAGAACTGGACCCTTTGGTGATCTCTCAGCAGTTCCTCCTGCGCAGCCTGCTTCTGTTTTAAGTAGCGCTCCTCGGCAGCTGCTCTCCTGGCCTCTGCTTGCTGAGCCTCTAAGCCTTCTCGATCCAGCCTCCGCTCCAGGTCGAGCTGGATTCGTTGGTCCGATTTCAGCCTGCGAAGACATCAGAAAGTCAGGACTATGATACGCAACCCAGTTTCAGCAAAAATAATAAAAATAAAATAATAGTTTCATAGAAGTCCTCCCACCTTCTGCTCTCCTGCAGCATGCGTTCCCTCTCCTCCATCTCTTGGACCTTCTCCTGCTTTCTCTTCTCTCTCTCTTCCGACCGCATCCCCCAAAGGTTTACTTTTGTTGCTTCCTTCTGATCCTTGAGCTCTTGCGATTTCCGTGCTTTAAGGTCATGGCTCTATTAAAAGTTGAAATATTATCAGACGTTAAAGTGTGAGGATGACCCGCGGGGTCCTTGGTTTTATGGAAAATATGTTGGTGAGATCTGAGGTCTGAGTTTTGATAACTTGTATCCAAACTACATCAAAGCCTTCCCACCCGGGTGTCCACCATCCATCAAAAGGCCATTTCCACCCAACGCATGTCCCATCTGGAACCTGGATACAGTTTGTTGTTGATTTAACAAAGAAAATAATGAATAAGAAAACAATAGAATAGACGCCTAGAACAACCTAGAAGAATTTCGGTAACATTAGGAAGTACATCTTGTAGATGCACGGAATAGAAGATGTTTGAAGCGATCAGAATCAGATTTGGGTGTTGAGCTCAAGTGATATTAAACACATTAAACCTACGAGTGTTAATGGGGCCGTGCGAGGTCTGCTCTCGCGGATCGCTGCCTCCATGGCCAAGCGGTCTTCCTTCATTGCCTTCTCGATACAGTGTAATGTTTTCTGGAGATGCGTCGTGTCACCCGTGCTGGTTGGTGGCCCTCTGTACGATGAACCCATTGTGCAGCCTTAACGGAATAACACCACAGTTGTAATAAATATTGCGTAATGTAACTCTCCGTTTTGTGAATAAACCCCATAAACCTTTTTGCTCATCGGTGTTCTATCGTTGACGCTATAATAGTTACCACTTGCTGCTGCTGCTGGTTTTATCTCAGATTGGGTTGGTGTGCATTGAGTGGAAGCGTGTTTTTTCTTCTGTTTTTCTTTATAACACAAGAGATATTCCTCCTGAGATTCCTACAAGATAAAAATACGGTAATAACATTAAATCAAGGCTAAACAGAAGAAAATACAATGAATATCCTCTATCAGTAAACACACCGAAGGACTTCCCACTCTCTGTTTCTCTCTCGATGACGTTGCTCCTCTCTTCTTCTTGTCAGCTTTTCTTTCTCTGCGATGGGTCACCTCGGATCGGCCTTCCTGCTTCTTGCTCTTCCGTTCATCCTTCTCCTTGGCTGTTTTCTCTTTTATCGATGACATCATGCTGATGAGGCTCAGTGACTTCATGAGGGTAGATAACTCTTCTTTGGGTAAGTGGCATCTTTGGCAAAGACCATGGTCTGGACTACAGTACAGGCAGACACATGAGCCACCAGTACTGGTTGGCCGTGGAACCTCTTTAACCTCGCAAGGAGAAGATCTGTGGTATCCAAAGCAGGAGTCAACAAGCTTCTTCCGAGCCTCCAGGGGTATGTGGAGCTCCAGACTGATGCGGTCGTACATGTGCTGCGGGATCCATACAGCAAGCCCCGGAGAGATCCTCTTGGTCTTCCCATTCCAGAAGGTCACTAGAACCCCACTGCTCTCAAAGTCTGGAGGATAAAAGAGACGGTTATATGAACGCAAAATGCCAAGAATGAGAGCGTTGGGAATTTGGATTTCCATTCATAATGCATTGTGGGAAAATATGCGTGAGTGCCACCCCCTCCACAAATCTATGGGATCAAATGTTCTTTGGCATCGCTCTTAGTCAGTTGGGTACCTAAGCTCCGCTCCCTTCTTTCTGCCCCTTGCAGGACGATCCCTGGTCCATACTGCTGGGCGTTGGACTCCAGTGGAGCTAAGACACGGTCACCGGAGGATAACGGTCTCCACCTGGCATCTTCATAGTGGATGATGTCACAGATGGGCGTCTCCTGCATACGGAACTGACCTTTGCCCTTTAAGGAGCGACATTTCTCAAACTCAATTAGGAAGTGATCTTTGGAGCCCTAAAAACAGCAAAAAAAGGGGTTAGTGTTGGCGTTATGGGACGTCCAGCACTTAGCACGCTGCTGTTTCTCAGCGAGATATCCTATTGGTTGTTCAACCTTTGCACAACCAATGAAAACCCTTCAATCAAAGTGAAGTTCGCCCGTGGGCACCAGCGGGGTATTTTGTTGACCAGTCATCAGTATTCGAGGGCCGGAGGTCCAAAGAAAATTCGGAGGAGAATTTTATTTGACAACAAACTCACCTCCCGGGCGATGTGGCCCAGGTAGTAAAAGCCGTCCGTCTCCCTCCGTGCCAGGACCCTGGCTCCTCGTAACACACTTGGGGCTTCGGGAGCACAATGAGCGGTGTGGTGGGCCACGGGACCGGTCGCCGAATGTATTGGCAAAGAGGTGTTACAGCTCAGGGTCGGCCCTCTGTGGGAATGTAATTACCAGGACACGGTCAGGGATAAGTCCAGCCCGGAACGAGAGCGGACACAGACAGTACCATGAAAAAATGAAATATTACTAATTAATCTATTTAATCTGGCTTCATAATGTGTAATTATTTTTATTTATTCAGCTTGTGTGCTAAAATACTTTATTTTAGGCACCTGCCTGCTTGCTGCCATTTTGGGACAGTTAGAGGCACTGACTGTTCCCTGGCCAATGTCATCACAGCACTTCCACCTCACTTTATGTCTCTGGTCACTGTGTGAGTCAGGGAACTAGTGAAGGGTGGGGCTTATCACATCATGCTGTCACTCAGCTCCACCCAGCGAACGGCAGGCCGTAAAGCGAGGCCTGCTGAAGATGCAGCATCGTGGGAAATAATCCATGAAATCCATAGAGGAATTTCTTATAGCCCGATACGTACCCAGATTCGTGACACGCGAGAGGGGAAAGACCGCAGAGCGATGGTGACCTGGAGCCCTGACAGCTGCTGGAACCGGAAACCTGAAAAACAAAGAGAAGTTAATGAAAATAAAAATATATATATTTTTTAATAAATTTGTATTTATTTATGATTCTTTATGGCAATGCTAATGAAGTCCTGCTTATGCTAATGAAGTCCCTTCCCCATAGACCATCATTAGTCAGACGGTCACTCTTCACGATTAAGACCGAGACATTCTATTGTTTCCCACGAGGCAGTATGAGAAGGACTTAGTGGGTTTGTCTAGAAGATTGGGCCAAGGTGACAGACCTCAATCCACACAAAATAGCTGCTACCTTGTATTTTGTTAAATTTTAAAGAAGTGCCATTGAACTAAAAGGATTTGCGTTGAGTTTATGAACTCTCAGCGATACAAATTAAATCATTCTATTGTTTCCTGTTGTGCAGACTGGGTTATAGAACGAACGACCAGAGCCATATAACTTGCCCCCTTTGAAGATCCTGAAGGTTGTAGATTAATCATCTTGAAGGACCCCTCCGTCTGGTTATCTGATGGTTCCCTCAGAAGGTAAACCAAATTCACCGAGCAGACGTCCTGGTGTCTCCCAAACCAGCTGTAGATATCCTGAAGCTCCGCGCCGGGCAGCGAATCGATCACAAGGTGCACAGTCTGGCAGTCTGGATCCTCGATCGCGACCGTCAGGGCACCGGTGGGGGAGTCCCCAGGTCTACACGGCAGGGTCTGGACCCACGAGGTAGCTTCAGCGACCGTGTCCGGTACACACCTCACCATACGGTCGCACCATTTGGTAACCTAACAGTTAAAGTGCATTCAATAAACCAAAGTTTAGAATTTCCTCAAAATATTGCCTTCCCTGGAGATACAGAATAGAAGCCACCGGCAGATCGGCCCCATTCGGCCCCCGTCTAGTCACCCGTTTCTCCTGCTGTAAAGACTCAAACCTTAATCAGTCGTTGGTCTCGTCTTAGATTCAGGAGCCGTATGCCTACCCCATGCATGTTTAATCCCCTCACTGTATTACCCTCTACCACTTCTGCTGGGAGGCTGTTCCGCTAAAGTAACATGTCCTTACATTACACTGATCTAGAACACGGACAATCTGAGGAATGGAACCTCGGTGATCTGGCATTAAAGCATCCTCTAGATTGGAAGCTTGTTTGAGCAGGAACCTCCTTACCTGTTGCTATACTACTTGTTATGTCCTGTTTACCCATTGTACAGCGCTACAGAATATGATGGCGCTGTATAAAACACTAAATAATAATAATAATAGTAATTATAATAATTAAAGGAACACGCACCTGAGAGGTGAAGTAAATGACATTAAACGAAGAGACTGCCGAGCTTCTGAGCAAGTTACGCAAAGCCTTGGTGACGTAATTCTTCAAAGCATTCAGCTTCAGGGGGTCTCCATCCAACGTGCCGATGACAAAAGTCACACCGCTGCCATGGCGATGAGGAACCGAGGGGAGAGGACATACCGAGTGGTGGAGAGGAGGCATGGTCGCCTAAACAGAGGACACACGGAAAGATCAGGCGTGTAACATTGTATACATGCTTCCTGACATCAACACTGTTTCTATGTATATAAGGATTGAGTAACGTATCCGGTTCCTTTAGGGCTACAAAAAAATGTAAAGAACAAAGAATAAAATGTAAAGAAATTTCAATAATTTAATTTTTCAAAGAACCTGTCATTTATTCTAAAAACTTAATTTTTTAGCTGCTGAATCTTCAGAATTACATTAGATTTTTTTTGTTGCTATTTTTTTGGGATCTAACAAAAAACGAGTGTCCATTGTATGACATGTCCTATAGATTGTAAGCTCACAAGACCAGAACAAAATACTATACAATCAGCAGTCTGCAACACTCCAGCTGCTAAAGACTACAATTCCTAGCATGCTTTGCCAACCAAAAGTTCTACCGACGCCGTAACCATAAGCCAAAGGTAATCATGAGCCCCCTGCACAACTCTAAAGCATTCTAAGAGTTAAAATCACTTTAAACTAACTTCTGACAGCACTTTACCTGTGGACTATAATCCCTAGAATTCTCTGAGCATGCTGGGAATCGTAGTCAATAGCAACCACTGTTACAGAAGTTATTTCTATTTAGATATTCTGACATTCTAAGTAAATTGTAACATATTATGATATATATATTAATGTTGTATGTAATTATTCTATGAATTCTTACTTTGTAAGTAATAATAATGGCTGCTTGGCCATAACACCCCCCTCCCCGTCCTGTTAAACCCACCTGCTGAAGTTCTGAGTTCCCCTCTCAGTACTTGGATGGACCCAGAACAAGTGTACAGTGAAACCATGACAACGGCAAGTACCATTACCGACCATTACCGACAGAGGAGCGAAGAAAATACATATGAGCTAAACGGGTTCTCTGGTAATGACATTAAGATGTAACTTTATTTAAATATAAAACAAAAAACACCCAAAGTGCCCATATTAATGTAACACATATAAAATCCCCATATATGGGAATGGTAGAGTCCATGGGGAGACTTGTGAATTGGTTTCTTCTCATGGCTTCGATGAATATTAATGGGAAAATATACAAATTATACGCGGAAAAAAATCTACTTTCATACATTAGTAAAAGGTTGTTTGTTCTCTTTATAAGGGTATCTCTGTTGGTGGATTTATGGTGGTGCATTTTATGATGGATCATTCCAATGCTGTCGTAATCTCGCGCTGTCTTATGCCTCAAGAACCAATCAGACTATCTCCTCTACATTGTGCAAGCCTATCAGAGCGCTCTGCGTGAATTCGGTGGCCAATCAGCGCTGTTTGCAGCTTGCAGGCGGAAGGTGACATTGTGCCCGGCTGTGGCGGTGACATGTCTTCTCTGGTCCGCATTGGAGGTGTCCTGAGGGCCGGGAGCCGGCTGCTGGGGGGTGTCGGGCGGTCGAGACCCGGAGTTCGCAAGTGAGTGAGCGGCAGGGAGTGTGACTGGGCCCTGTAACTTCAGAGTGGGGGGGGGCTGGGGGTATGTGTGACTGGGCCTGGAGCTGGTGGTGGACTGGGGGTATGTGTGACTGGAGGTGGGGGGACTGGGGGTATGTGTGACTGGGGGTGGGGGGACTGGGGGTATGTGTGACTGGGGCAGGGGGTATGTGTGACTGGAGGTGGGGGGACTGGGGGTATGTGTGACTGGGGCAGGGGGTATGTGTGACTAGAGGTGGGGGGACTGGGGGTATGTGTGACTGGGGCAGGGGGTATGTGTGACTGGAGGTGGGGGGACTGGGGGTATGTGTGACTGGGGCAGGGGGTATGTGTGACTGGAGGTGGGGGGACTGGGGGTATGTGTGACTGGGGCAGGGGGTATGTGTGACTAGAGGTGGGGGGACTGGGGGTATGTGTGACTGGGGCAGGGGGTATGTGTGACTGGAGGTGGGGGGACTGGGGGTATGTGTGACTGGGGCAGGGGGTATGTGTGACTGGAGGTGGGGGGACTGGGGGTATGTGTGACTGGGGCAGGGGGTATGTGGGGCTGGGAGTTTACTGAATACCAGAGACTGTGCCTACCTACCCGGGCATTATATGTAAGTGGGTACCAAACATTGTGTAACTACAGGTGACTGGAAGGGGTTAAAGCTGCTGTATTTAGTACTATTATAACTAAACGCAAAGCGCTGAATACCCAAATCCTTCACAGAAGGAACCGTTAACGAGCCGTTATTAATTATTAGTATTATGTGACGCAACAGCAGCCACTGATGGATTGTTGCTATAGAAGCAGAATTTTTTTTTTAAAACTGCATTGTTTTTATGTGATTTACCCTTCGCAAGGAGGAATACATTTGACAGATCTGCTGAGGTTTAGTACGAGAGAGTCGCGAGTGTAGCAGTGGGACTTGGAACTTTAATACGCAGGGTGGGGGGTCGCAGTTCAGTGGGGGTAGGCGTTATAACTGCGCATTAGATATGTTCTGTCTTCTCTTCCAGTGCCGGCGGAGGCGTTCACTTAGAACCTCGCTACAGGCAGTTTCCGGAGCTGACGAAGTCTCAGTCGCGGCAGGCAGAGTTTCTCAGCGGCTTCATGTGGTTCTGGATCCTGTGGCATTTGTGGCACGACGTGGACGCCGTGCTGGTGAGACTTCCGGCTCCGTTAGGTTTCACTTCATCTTATTCTGCGTTGGATTCCGATCCAGCGCTCACGATGAAAGAATGGAGCTCAAAGTTCTGGGGAACGGTGGAACAGTCCGTGTAGCTTAGCACATTATCACGATCTTAAATCGTGCCGATGCATTCCAGAGAGCTTTACGAACGTGATAACCGCATGGAATTGTACTCGAGCGCCAGTCTCTAGGGCATGTGGGCTGGCGGCTGCCATGGATGCTGGCAGTGTGATTGAAGCAGGCACAGATGCAGTATTACTCACAAAGGGTCTAAAAAATTGAAATGAAGGAATTTGAGGAATTTACCGGCTGCACCAGTAGCCCATTTTGGGTTTATTTTATTGCAGTATGTTGCAGTTTGGATGATGCCAGGTTCGCAACCTTGTAATTCTCCGATATCGCTACCAGTGTTGGGAGTGAACGTCAGGATTTGTGAAGACTCAAACCTTAATCAGTCGTTGGTCTCGTCTTAGATTCAGGAGCTGTATGTGTATCCCATGCATGTTTAATACCCTCACTCTATTACTCTCTACCACTTCTGCTAGGAGGCTGCTCCACTCATCTGCCACCCTCTGGGTAAAGTAAAACCTCGCCTCCTGAATATCTAATTGATTATAGTCACCACCATATTCTAGGGACGAAGCTCAGGCTTCTAGTCGGGACAATACGGTATTCGACATGTGCCTGCGAGGTTTTGCTTTGGATGTTTCTTCTCTGGTTCACTGAAAACAGATGTAAAAACACGATGAGGTCTCCTGCATTTACCTGTCTTTTATTGCGTCAGATGGACGGATCTCTGCCATACCCATCCTTATGTGTATTTTTATTCTTCTTAGGGTCACTTCGAGTACCCTGACCCCTCAAAGTGGACAGATGAGGAGCTGGGAATCCCTTCCGAAGATCAGTAATCTCTCTATTGGTTTTGGTAAGTGTGACCCAGGAATTCCGTTTCGGAAATGCATTTTCCGGTGGAAAAAAAAATCCAAATGATATACATTAGACAAGCGTTCAGATTTGTACAAATTAAATTTAATTTTAACATAATCTGCTGATTTTAATCATACAAATGGCTGAAAACGAGGAGGGACTCCCAAAGGGGAAACAGAGAGCTCCACATTTTTAAGTTTCCTTGCTTTTTCAGTCTCTCTCCTGCTCTCCACCATTGCTTTAAAAATACCCATGTTTTTTATTTTTTCTTAATAAATGAATTTAAGCCTCTTTGTCGGTCTAAATAACACGTTTTTGTTTTCCAGGGCAGATGAATCGTATCTGGGAACGTCCGTTCTTTACATATTGTAAATAAAGCTGAGGAAACGTTGCTAATGTCTGCTGAGATTTATTTTGCGACTGACCCGGCTTCCTTTCTGTTCGGGATAATAGTATTTATTAACTTAAAGCGATCTACAAATAAATAAAAAGTAATAATTCATATAAACGACTTCAGAAGTCAACTTAAAAGTGTAGTATTTTGCTTTTCCGAGTGTTTCCATAGGTAAGTTCTGTATATTGAAAGTCACTCTCATCAGCTGAAGTTGTGAATAACCCTGCAAGGATTTCTGTTCTTCGAATTATTACATTAATTTAACGTTTTTTTTTAAGACGTTAAGGAATAGCCCAATCCGCAGACGCAGGTCCCTGATAATTACGTCTGAAATCGATAACTAAAGGGTTATGTTATCACCATAGTTGAGTGAGTTAATAGCATTTCACTTGGCCGTAACGTCTCCCTCCAATCACTTTCCTGCAGGTAAAACCAGAGAATCTAGAATTTGGAGACATATTAGCCCTGTCTGGTTTAATGTATTTAGGGTTTAAACAGTTTTTGTAGTTCCCACCATATTTTTATCCCTAGCATCAGATTAACTTTAAGCTTTTTTAAGCAGTTCTCAGTTTTTGTCCCATAATATTCTCAGGCGGCTGCACATCAGTCATTTGTATGATTCTCGCTCTGTTATCTGATCCCTGATCTACTAAACACCCCGACTCCTTATCATACTGCCTGTGGGGAACAATAGAATGACTCAGTCTTAATCACTCACTAATGAAAGTCTATGGCGGAACGGACTTCATTAGCATTGCCATAAAGCATCAGCTCAGTGTGGTGTTTGAGCCGGGAAAGTCACCCAAAATATCACATGACTGACAGCAATGGCGGCTCCAGGTCTGCAGATAAAGAGAGTTTATTGGGACAAAATGAGATAAAACCAGATTTTGTTCACTGTTACTCTACATACTTGTATACTGCGCCGGGAGGGGTATTACTGTATATATTTGCCACCTGTTAATGTGAAAATGCTTCATAATTACAGTGTGAGAAAAAAAAAACCTGCAGCTTTAGGACATGGAGTTCTGTTGTCTACTACAAGGTAATGAGATAAGGACTCTGTTTATTTATTTAACGGGTTAGGATAAGATAACTGTTTTAAAACAAATACAAAGCTGTCCAAATCATTGTGTATAATGTACCGCTTATACATAAGCAGTAGTCGTGCTTTTAAGCGTTAATCTGGGTGCCTTTCTGCCCGTGATTGGCATCTTCCCGCAGCCAAATCTGGACGCAAATTGTGGAAATAGGAGGGGGGACAAAACTGAGCTTTTTATTTACAATTTTTTTTGACCGGTAAACAATGCATATAAAGTAATTATGGCTTAGGGCTACTATACAACTCAAACAGCTACAAATAATTATGGCTTATAAAAGCATGGCGTCCAGCGTGTCCTCTAACTAACCTGGCGCGGTGGCGGCCATACGAAGTGTTCCCGGCCCAAAGCGTGAAACCAATAGAACACTGGTTTCCATGGTGATAGAACCAGGCTTAACAAAATAAGTGGGAATTGGGTACAATCTTGGTTGATGTCATGTGGGTGAGGGTATCTTTAGTACCCCCTACAGCGACCCCAAAACATGGTGCTCTCGGCACCCGCATTATCTGTCTCGTTGGAAATAAGGCTTCGTGGTCTGGACTCGCACGTTCTTACTTTTCATCAGTCCTCTTGTCTTGTTAGTGAGCCGACCCACCTTACGATTAGGATCCCATATATATATGTTTATTATATATATAATAATAATATATTTATTATATATATATATTATGATATTATATATATATATATATATATATATATATATATATATATATATAGATATAATATAATATAATATATACCGTATTGGCTCGGATATAGCCGGCACCCTAAAAGTTTGGTGCTAAGAAAAAGTTTTTTTTAATAGACATGCTGCCAGCCCCCCCCCCATGACTTACCAGTGCATAGAATATATATTATATTATATAATATATATAATATAATATATATGACGGTGATATCTTTCCTGCCATTCATTACATTAAAAGGAGCTTCTGTTTAGGATAATATTCACTGTGAGACGGACGCCGTTTTGTTTTCACCATCATTTATTGAAGATACAGATGATAACAAAAAAAGTATGCACGGAAACGTTAAAAGGGCATTCATTTATCATGGAAATTAAAGCTAAATTACCATCTTATAAGGTTTTCTATGTGTAATTAAAGATGTTCTTGAGTGATCCAAGTTCTTTGGGATTCGAGGAGCGATTTTCCCAGGATTACCCGCTTCTCTCACAGGACTGGTAAGCCCAGCGTCTGTCCCTGTATTGAAGTAAAGGAAAGACACTGATCAGTGACAGGTCGTGCCAGACCGGTGACTCTATTTGTTTTTGGGACGGGTTTGGAGGAGTAATGACTGAAGGACATCGTGGTCTTTCCATGAGCTCTCTGCCGGACCACGGTGAGTACAGAGAACATTTTAACATGCACGTAAAGACGTTTTTAATTTTGGGGTCAACTTACTCTTTGCCGTTGTCATGATAACTTCTGGTCCCCACCAGGTGGTGATTAACTGGGGCGTCCCATCGCAGGTACTGATCAAATTCGTTGACGTAGTCGCTCCATTTGCAGTTGCGAGTTACGGGAACTTCTCCCTGACAGCATAAGAATTTCCACCTGGGGACAAACCAGACGGGGAAGACGTGAGAACTAATGGCCGGCAAGCCAAAGGGAATCATGCCATTTAGCGAAACCCTTAAGATACGTACCTTCTATCCTCTTTACCGTTGTCATGGTAACTGTCCATGCCGCTGAGGACGGAGCCAAAGGGGCAGGTGAATGCTATTTGCTCATCAAAATTATTGACATAATTGGTCCAGGAGCAGGTTCCAGGACGGCTGAATGTGTTTTGGCAGCCGAAGTCCCACATGCGATCCTCTTTGCCATTGTCATGGATACTGAGAAAAATCACGAACATGGAAATGACTGTTTCTAACGGCACGAAAAAAACCCCATAACTGAGCTAAATGAGCCTGGGAGGGGATACTTTGATGCTCTTCTAACTTAGAACGTTGATAACGGAATCCTTCATAATCAGAACATGATACAAAGTTTCCAATGTCATAGAACACAAGTAAGACTTATGTTGGTGAGACATCCCGCGGCGTACGGACAGCAGTCTCGTAACTTGTGGTCCTTCAATACATAGTTTATGATATCTGACGGCAAACTAAAGGTTGTAGCTATGGATACTTCAATGTAGGGCAGGAGAGGCTCGTAACTACCCACCTCGGAGTTGGGTCTCCAGGTGGGATCTTTACCTATCTGCTTACCAAGACTTCATCCAATTCACCTCCCAAGACTTTTGTCCCTCTTTTCAGCCCCGTCTCATCTCTCTAATCTCTTTCTTATGAACCACCTGGCTTGTCTGGTGTCTGTAGATGAGTGTTTAATAATACTTCTACTGCCCCCTTAATTTTAAGTGGAAGGGTTTTCCATCACCTTTACCCCCCATAACTTATGTAATAATCCTATCTACTTATAGATTTTCTGTACCTTATGATTAAGTTGATGCTCTGATGGTTTTGACATTGGAAGAACAGGGGTTGGTCGTAGCTATTCACCCATCTTTCATCTTTTCTTCCTGCAAGTACATTAATAAAAAACAAAACGAGAGAACAAAGTCAGACGTATATTATGACACGGAGTATATATTATTAGCTGAACCTAAAGGTTCTTTTGTTGGTCATGTACGATGCGGTATGCAGACAAATCCGTTGAACGGTAGGGAAAACCTTCTCTGGTTGTGAATTGATAGCTGTGATTAAGTTGTATGTTAGGTAGACATGGCTAGTCCTAAACTAGATTTAAGACCAGGACTATAAGTAGAAAATCGAGAACAATGTCCGTATTACCTTCTGGAGCAGCAAAAACAGCGGTCAGGCCCAATAATAGAACCAACGCCACCTGCATCTCGAGAGGATCGGAGGTCTGAACTTCAGTAGAATTCTGAAGACGTTGTACTGAACCTGGGATACTAAGTATCGGCGTGGGTTTTATAGAGTTCTGTGCTGCTGCCCAGCCACGCCATCAAATATTAACCAGACATCTGTTAGATAATGTCCCCCTTTAATCGCAACTGAAGGTCGGCACTCGAAAACCGGAGCAAATGCTAATCTTTGAGTTTGTTAACTCTGTTGGATAAGAAGAAACATGCAAATTTATTTCCATGGCCTTTCTTATATGAATGATTTTATAGCGTATCGACTGATATATTTTACGCAAAAAAAATAGACCAATAGAATTTATATAAGATGCCAGATATTTAATCAATCGATATCAAGTGTAGATCATTTGTAAAGGGAAGACGAATTGCATTTTTATAATCCAATTAGTCGTTCAAAACTTGTATTTATTTTTTATTTCACAAAGAGTTGAGTCCAATTGTTGAATTGAGAAGCTCGGGCCGACACCACTGGCTTGGCTGATATTGAGCAAGGCAGCTTTTCATTATGGCGGACTGGACGGTCCCCCCCTAACCACAGCGAAAGTCGACTTGGCTTGGGTTGACCTCACTACTGGTCTGCAGCGAGTTTTGGGGCAAATCATCTCTTCGCTTAAAGTAGACTTTGGTCAAGATGGCTGCTGAGTGGGGGAAAGGCTCCAACATGACAAAATCAACTTGACTCTTCAGTAGAAGACGAGTTGATTCACAATTCCAATAAACTCAACCTACATGAAGGACCCAACCCGATGATCAACTCAATAGCTGCCAAGTTAAACTCAGTGTCAACCCAACGTAGTAGTAATCTCACAAGGTCTAATTTGGCTCCTAAATAGTTGAGTTGATGTTTCATTGGGTGCTGTCCAGGGAAAACTGGAACCTTCGGGAATAGCCCTACTGGTGGCAAAAATCAGATGGTTTCATTGTAGAGACATAAACTAAAAATGTTATGATCATGGGGTCTATTCACTAAGTGTTGAGCTGACCACCAAGTCACTCAGCGTACTGAACCCCGTGACGAGCGATGACAGCAAGGTCAAGACAAAGAAGATGGCAGAGTCGGGTCTATGGGAGTGCAGGCCAGGCACCCAAATTACCAGGTCTCAGCTATAGCAACACGGCTGAGATTTTACTTCCCAGGAGGGGTAAAGGGACCAGGGTGTCTTATACTTTGGGGTTTATTTTCTAAGGAGGCATTGGCAGGAGACGCAATGAGCTTCTGCACCAACAGTAGCATAGCTGGCCCTGTATAAAGCATTATCAAATCTGATAATCGAACTATACATTGTGCAGGGCCAACCAAGCCCTTCTTGGGGAGAATGTGCCAGAGATGACTCGTAATAATAATACATAAAGAATTTAAAGAGTTAAAACAACGATCCTGCTAGTTTCTTATTTAGTGAATAAATCCCTATGTGGGTTCTCCTTTGTAACAAACTGCAAAACCCTTAAAGCAACAGATGGGATCCGCGGTGAGCTCGCTGCACAATCTCTTAAAAACATGAAATATCTGTTTTTTAACCTTGGACTCTGTTATTTTCTTGTTACTGTTACTGAGAACCCAAGGAGAGTCGCACAGTATCTACTCACATGGACCAGGATCGTGACCACAGAAGGACAGACTGTGTTTGTAGGTTTATAAGACAGGGCAGAGGCTGCAGGGTGTTCGTGTTCCCACACGTTGCTATAAGGACTTTATATATGTGTTATATAACTTAACCCTCGAGCTGAGCTTCATCCAGGAACCCGGTGGTATAGAAACTAAATAGACGCGGTGGTCTTCACATAAAGATGTTTGTGGGTAACTACGGGCCCATCCCTGAATAAATTCCACTGTTACTCATTGACAGACTTACCAAAAATTGCCCCGGGACCCCCAACGTCACCAAGTAACACGTCCTACAGTGATACCTTTGCCCCAAACAGCTTGTGAGTGCCTTTGCCCCAAGCAGCTTATCAGTGCCATCCTAACCCCAAACAGCCTGCCCGTGCCATCTTTCCTCCAGCTTGTCAGTGCTCCCAAACAGCTTTTCTGTGCCTTCATTGCTTCTCACACCACGCATGCTAACGCGTACTCTATCTCTCTCTCTCTCTCACACACACACACACACCGAATTACACATCCATGCTCACACACACAATTACATAGACATTCATGCTCACATACATGTATGTGTTAGAGTGAGTGTTTGGTTGTGTGTGTCTGTATGTTATTGTAAGTGTCAGTGTCTGGGTGTGTGTGTGAATGTCCGAGTATGTTAGTGTGAGTGTGTAATGCGAGTGTTTGTATTAGTATGAGTGTGAGTATGAGTGTCTCTGTGTTTAGAGGTAATCATCGAAATTATTGACATAGCCGCTCCATTTGCAGCTACGAGTGACGGACACCTCGCCCCGACAGCATAAGAATTTCCACCTGGGAGAGAAAGAGACGGACGCAGGTAGGAGCTTTCTAATCACATCATTATCTGAAGGCGCTCAATGCGTTCTCTTTGTGCTTTAAACACTTTTCACTATTCAGTTTGAACAACAAAAACGCACCATCCTTGTTCGTTTTCATGTTCTCCCGAATACGAATGCGCGAGTCTAGTTAAAATTAAAAGCGTGGGATTTCTTAGTACCCGGAACGGATAATTTGTAGGCAATCGCCTTATCCTGCTTTTGGGCTACTTTTAAGTATTATGATTTTGTCTCCTTTCTAAAAACCATTCCATTGAATAAGTCCTAGTTTTTAATGTTTTTAATATATATATATGAAGTGTGATACATGCCTTCTGTCCTCCTAATAGTTGTCATGGTAACTCTCCACGCCGCTCATCTTTCCATTTTATTTAAAACTGCCAAAAAAAAAAAAAAAAGTCAACATCAAGGACGGCTAAATATAAATAGCTGAATCTAAAGTTACCTGTTTATCAAGTCATTAGCTTTTTTTGTCATTGTCACAACTAAATGTGAACAAACATTAAAGATAGTAGTGGACATCCTCTCATGTTCCTTTTTGGACATTAATACAAAATAATCAAATAGTAATATACTGAGTTTTTAATGGTGACTGACATTTTTGTTTAATTACTTATAAGTTGCTGTCTTCATTTGTAAAAGATAATTATATCATGTTTTCAGGCAGCTGCATATCAGCCATTTGTATGAGATCTGATCCCCGTTCTACACCCCGACACCTTATCATACTGCCTTTGGGGAACAATAGAATGACTCAGTCTTAATCACAAATCTGGACACTCTGACTAATGAAAGTCAATGGAGGAACGGACTCCATTAGCATTGTCATAAAGCATCAGGTCAGTGTGGTGACTGAGCCGGGAAAGTCACCCAAAATATCACATGACTGACAACAATGGCGGCCCCCAGGTCTGCAGATAAAAGGGAGTTCCATGGATCAAAATGAGATAGAAACAAGTTTTCAAAAATCTACGTTTTTGTACCCAGTATGGAACAAAATATTTTTTTCAATGGGACTTGCTCTTTAAGATTTAAAAATGCATTATACTTAACAATTAAGATCAATGTCAGTATTACCTTCCGGGGCGGCAAAAACAGCATTCAGGCCCAATAATAGAACCAACGCCACCTTCATAACGACGGGACGGGACGGGAAGTCCGGATGTCAGTAGAGTTCTGAAGACGTCTTAATCGTTGTGGGATACTTCGTATCAGCCTGGATTTTATAGCGTTCTGTAAATATCACAGGCGACAGATAAAAGATTAACCAATTTAATCAGTTAATTAAAGGCACACCTTTTAGTTGGAAAAGAAAGTTGACTTAAGGTATGTTTACTTTGTGCTGTATAAGAAGATCATTTATGGGTTTTATCTTAATTGAATTAAATTTATCGGACGAGTGAATCAACTAAACATCGTCCGGGGGGAGGGGTAATGCAGTATATGACTATTTTGTATTATATGATACAGTACCTATATATCTCATATACTAGTAACCCATTTTCTTCCCCCAATGACTAATTTACATTAAAAATAAAGTTTGAAATCATTCATTTAAAGTTTGGAAAGTTTAATGTTGGTGGGGCTCCATTCTCCTTTCTTTCTCTGCCGATACAGTTTAGTTTTTTCTATTTTTTTTATCAGCCTATTCCGGGGTTGTTGAGATGAAGTCAATGGCAATTGGATCCAACTCAACAAAAACGACCCACAAAGTCCAGGTTAACTTGCTGGGAATCGATGGGTTACTTTAATATTTGGCTCAGTGCGATGGCGTTGAATGGTTTCAAGCTACTGTAACCCGAAAGAAAAGTGGAGTAGTGACTATCTTCGATGTTGAGTGGAAAGTCCAGTTACTTAAATCATTAGAACCACAAAAAGAACCAAGACCAAGACCAAATTCCACAAGAATGTGCTGGATTCAGTTATCTCGATGAGTCCAAATCTCAACTATAGTCCTATTAGCCCCCCCACGCAATCTTCTAATTATTTTAGGTTACTTTATTAACCCCCCAAGGCTGGTGGCTGCCACAGTAAAATATGCTGTTCCTTTGACCGGTGTTAAAGACCACTTAAGGGTTAACTTATACTTAATAAATTTAATACAATTCTGTTTTAACCCCCCAAAAAAGTTAGGCAACACTTTAGTATTAACCAATTAATGGCATGTTTTTAAATCGCAAATAAAAGCCAATTTAATCTGAGGAATTTTGGGGAAAAAAAGCGTATTTAAATGAATTGAGTACTTAAGGAAAAAGTTCATTGAGGTGGCCGGCCAAATTGAGCGAGTTGGTTGAAAATTAGCAACTTATCTTTTTACCGTAACGAATTCGGCTTTCAGCTCGTCTTTAGTTCACATCGTCTGGACTTGTGTTGAAGTTTACCATGAAAACTACAGAAAATATTTTTTTTTTTATGAATATAAAAAGAAAATTAACAATTAAAGAAAAAAACAAAAAACAAACCAGTCTGGTTTTCCATGCAGTCAATCTTTATTATATCAGTGATCCCATTATTCACATCAGGTACACATACCCTTTTGCCTTTTTTATATAATACAACTCTTTAAATAACTTTACACAGAAATAGTATTCGTCGCTTTAAATTTTATCAAACTTTTTTATTTTTTTCATTTTTTAATTTTCTCAAGTTTCCATGCTCTCTAACCAAAATGAATATTTCCCCATTGTACAAATTTACATGAGAAAAGAAAATTAAAAAAAGGGAGATAGACGGAGCCGTGTAAGGCCAAATAAAAAATTACACGCTGGGATTTAAAATTAAAAAAAAATAAAAAAATAAAAAAAAAAAGTGGAAAAAAAAATAAATATTAAAAGCTAGGTACAAGAAAAAAATCTTGAAAAAATTGTGAAAAAAAATGTGAAAAGATTACTGAAAGGAGGGTACCAGAAAAAGAAAACATACATACTATGTATCACACTGGTGTTTATGTAACAGAAAACATAAAAATAAAGATCTGAGTTTTAAAAAATAAATGTTTCAAGACAGACATATTTGTACTTGATTTATTATTTCTGAGAAGCAGCTTTTTTGTTTAAAAACCTTAAGGACGCAAAAAAATATCTCCAGAAACCTGATGTAGAGATCGGCAGGACCAGCCGGAGATTTATTTGCAGAAAGCATACACGGTGTATATATACGGCGCGGGATCTGCAAAGGTGAGCGTACGTACCAGCGAAGGGATATCCACCTTGCTGTAAATTCTAATAAAGATCCGGCGATTATTATACAAAAATGACAGCTTTCAGTACGATGGAAAATATAATCTTTACTAAAAAAAAACAAAAAAAAAAAACAAGCCAATAGCCATCTTTATTATATTACCGCCAATGTCACAAACCCTTTTAATCCTTCCGTTAAAAATAATAAAAAAAAAAATATGGATTTTGAAATCTGCAGTTCCAGAGTTTTAGTGGAAACAGATTTTTGGGTTCCTATAGGGCTACATTTTAAGTTATCGATACTATGTTAGAAATGCCGGAAATTATTGCAACATTCTGCATTTTGCTTTGGTGAGTTTATGCAAAAAATTCTGCTTTAAAAAATATTAAATAAAAAAAAAAATTGAACAGCGGATTAAGGAAAGAAGCAAGAAGGTTACCGTGGAAACACAATTGTCTTTATAAACTGTACAAGAAGCATTTTGTCGTCTTCGCGGGTAAAATGGGCACATGGGTGCAGACGATGAAATTCGACATTAAGAAGGGGCATCAAACAGCACCAAGAATAAAGAAAATGAAGGAAAGCAGAGTGTATACGAATAGTAGAGACCCGCGCATGTCTAGTATACCCGAAGAGCGCGAACACGACGTCCCGCAGTCTCTGCTTTACGGGAGATCACCTGGGAACGCTTAAAGCTGGCTAAGGAATCCTCAAATTCATCAGGACTGATTGGAAAAATTCAAGTATTCAGATTACCGTTAAGACGCCGCATCCAGATCACGGCACGGCTTCGGAAAGCACGAGGTACGGATGCGACACAATCAAACCGCTGTGAAAAAACGAGCACCGGAACCGGTTTCATCGACCCGGAAAAGGCCAGATGTTGCCTAATTCAGCCAATCGTCACCAAAAAAAAAACAAAAAAAAAACGCTAAATCAGGGACATCCGTTACTCTGATCTTATGAGGTTCTACGATTGATCCGTTTGCACGAAAATCCCAACTCACGGGAACGCGGACATGTGTTTGGAACGGCGGGTGGACAGACCGAACGATGCGACTGAATCAAAAGGACATAAAAAATGTGCCACGGAGATCCAGGAGCAATAAAATATTTGAAGACAAATACATTTTTTTGTTAAATCTCTACAGCTACAAAACTGTATCCAAAAATCAGCCTTCACTCACAGACTTACATCGAGGAAGCCGGCTGTTATCTGCGGTCAGATTCTTGGTTACTATGTTACATCGGTGGAATGTTTGGGATCACTTAAGAACGGAAGAGACCTTAATGAACGCTGCGGAACATGCGGCCCCCGACAGAATAAAAGTATAGGACGGGGCAGAGAAGGAGGCCAATGGATGAAACCATCATAGAAACGCCGAGGAGCAAAGAAGAAGCATTTGAGATGGTCAGCGGCGAAGGAAAATGTATCATGACGTACATGTACGTCACAATGTAAATGGACGCTTGAATTTTTCACAGCTTTCAGTAGAGTTATTGCACTTCCGATAGTAAACTCCAAAAAGAAAAAAACGTCACCTTATGCACATCTATATATACACATTTTACAGGAGACATCGGCCAGAAAAGATGGAAAGTAAATATGGTTTAGGCTATTCTCTACCTACGACTAAATTACCCCGGGCTGTCACACTCCGCATCTACAAGGCCAGGGAGGCATGTATAGGATGTATGGGGAAGGTTATGGAAAGGCTACCCCTGGAACAAAAAAAAAAAAAAAAACAAGAAAACTAAAATTAAAAAAAAATAATAAATAAAAACGTAATAGGAAAATTACATCAAAAAATAAATTAAAGGACAGACATAACACAAAGATGGGCTGATCGCAATCTTAAAAATATTACAAACTGAAATTTTGAAACTGAACATTAAAAAAAGGATTGATTCGACCCGTTCGGTGCGGCTTTGTCCCACCAGCAATTCCAAGGGTTAAAACAACAACCCAAACTACCCCCTATATTATTTTTGGCCCAAACAATGTAAGACTGCGGAAGGTTAATGTTCAGGGGCTTGCGAGTGTGCGTTATGTACACAGTAATGATATGTATAAAAAAAAAAAAAAAAAAAAAAAATTAGCTAATTCTGGAAATGACCATTAAAGCTTAATTTTTTTTCTGTGTGACCCATACTTTTTTCCGCAATCATTTACAAGAAAGATGGCCTTCCCTTCTCGGATAAAAAGCACTTCTAAATATTTATGGGGGGGGGGTGAATGTTAAAATATCACTAGATTCAAAAGACCTAAAAAAAACTTATCCTACCAGCCACCATTTCAAACACAAAGCGTTAGCCGCTCGGCTTCCACCATCACACAAACCCACCACTGGCCGATTACATCCAAAACACCACAAAAAAACAATTAAAAAAAACAACAAGTATTGCTCTTCATACAAGAATGCTTTTCCAGTATATTTACAAGGTGGGGGAGGGGGGCCACATGCTACCAACAGCCAATCCAGTGTTTTAGATGTAAGGCCAGTCCTTGATTTGCATTACGAATGTCAATTTAAAAGTGGGTGGGGCTACCATTAAGC
Organism: Spea bombifrons; assembly: GCF_027358695.1. Lineage (NCBI taxonomy): Eukaryota > Metazoa > Chordata > Amphibia > Anura > Pelobatidae > Spea > Spea bombifrons. The sequence goes on from NC_071090.1 coordinate 2,753,141, forward strand.
CCCTCCCACTGTATGTATATATATATATATTTTAGTCCAAGTACAAAATACAGAAAAACAAAGCTACATGTTTTTGGGGGATTTTCGGCGAAAATTCATGTTTTGTAAGATGAGAAGCTCGGCGGGGCCGTCCCTCAAACAATCGGCAATTTTCAACAAACGCCTGAAAGAATTACCTAAGTAGTCACGATAATTAAGTTATTCTTTACCAAATTTGCTCTTTTTCCCCCCGTTGGACGGTTAACACGACACTGCTCTACGCCTCTGACCTACCGTGTGATTCGTTCTTCTTAACTTAAGAAATAAACATTGCCGTATTAATTAGAGAAAATAACCCAGAAAATGCTTTAAACCTATAAATGGACCGACATCCATAAGATAATATTTAGGGTTGCCTTCTTCAGACAATTAACCCTTTAAGTGTTTCCCAGGTAGCGATGCCGGCCTCGTTATCCGAGGTCTTCAGCCTCTTCCTCTATCGCAAAACAGACAGGCAAGGCTCGAAAAAAATATGGGGGGGGGGGATATTTCATTAGGACGGCAACCGCTCGGCCCAAAGAGAAAGGTAGTCCCTCTCATAAATAACCATTGGAAACAACCCAAAATGGAATAGAGGGTGTTTTTTGTTACATATGAAGTCTCGCCGACAGCGGGAGAGACAGGCGGGGGGGGGGGTTTTGGGGTCGAGCGGATCGTATCACAGTGGGGGTCCGATAATTACACCCATATACAAGGCCTGGTTCAGCTCGAATATGCCCGACATTTACACTGCAAAATAAATTAAATAAATAATATTATATATATATATATTTATATATATTTTCTTCCTAGTCTGTACACAAGCCCAAAATGACCTTGCCGTGTGCCAACATTTCAGCGTGTAACACGTATGTAAAAGAAACATACAACTATCACTACCCAGAAAGAATGGATTATAAATGTAATGCGTCCAGCTACCCAATAATAGAATGAAAAGGGAAAAAAAAATATTAAAAAATAAAACCCAAACGTAAGATTTTGGGATGGGACGTCAGTAACGACTGTATAATAAAAACAGCCGATAATTTAACGAACCGCCTCTAATCCAAATATTACCCGGAGCCCACGGCCTACGATACGGCTTCTGTGCGTAACCCTTTGGCTGCCAGTATTTAATTACACGTCCCTCTGCCAATGGCAGGCAGCCATTCTTGGGTTTACAAGGACCATTTACTCAAAACCCACCAGCGGCTGTGGAAATTCAACTGTAGGGGATGATGGGAATTGTAGTCAATTTGTAGCCATTGAACTGATCAATAAAAAAAAAAAAAAAAAAAAAAAAAAAAATCAAGGAAAGGATCATTGCTGAAATGATTTGATTAGGCTGCCGGACAGAGTTTATAATCATGATGTCATTAAACACTGCAATTCTGTGCACATGCAATTATTTCCGAGAGAGAAATGATAGGAAATAAATTAATAAAATACATACAATAGGAGAGAGAAGAAAAAAAAAATAAAAAAAGGGATAATTGTGTTAGAACCGTAAAGGAAGGAGGTTGAGAAAAACCAAATACCAGGAACATTAAAACCCAATAAATCTCAAATTAAATAAAATGCAGAATCTCCATTTAATGGATGTAAGGGAACATTTCCAATAATTAAATTTATTTTTTTTTAATTGTTTGGGTTCAACCCAGAGAGAGGAAAGTGTTTTTTTTTTTTCCATTTTTTTTTAATTCCGTGACATAACAGCATAGATTGTTATGCGACTTTTTGAGTTTAAATCACTAGACTTTCCCCAAATATAAGACAACTTGGAAGCACCGCTACATTAAAAAGTAGAAAAAAAAAAAAAAAAAAAATTACACTAGACATGAAATTTTTTTTATATAAATTATGGAGTCCCTTATGAGATAAGCGTTTCCTCCACTTTTTTTTTTTTTTGGAAAGGTAAAAGGGGGGAGATCCGGCATTTTATTTTTACAGATTAGTGAAGAGAGTGACATCAAAGTCGATCATTCGTCCCGTTGTGATTGGTGAGAATTCCGCACAGAACCCAGAGGTTTGTTAGTAGGTTAGACGGTCAGAAGAAAATAAAATTTCCACAATGCAGAAGGATCCAAAGTTCTCATGCCTGCGTAATGCCACAATTTCATGCCCACTCCTTCGGGGTGTATAGAGCAAGGTACAGGGAGCTACCGACCAGCACTGCTGTGTTCAGGGGGAATGTTGAGGTTTTGGTTGGTCCCTTTTCCCTCCCCATTTTTAATTTTTTTTCCTGTGATGGTTCATGCTGATCCTTTATAGAAATTGGACGTATTATCTGCTTATTTTTTTTTTGTGCGATTAGTTCCAGTGCTAAGTAAAACTATAGGAACACAAGACTTTAGGAGTAACGGAGGTGCTGGGGGGGCTGTGAAGTTCACTTGAAGGCTGTAAATTCGCCTGCAGAGGGAGGATAAGAGAACCAGGTTTATCACAAGCAGAAAACAGTCCACAGAAAGAAATTATAGTATATTTTGGAAAAAGAAAAAAAATCTTTACATATCCATTCAGCGAAGCTTACAATCTAATATCTTTCTAGAAGGGGAAAAAAAAAAAAAAAGGAAAATCCTACTTTTGAGAGCTCCCTTACATAGACTCCTCCACATCACCCCCACCTAAGCAGCCCTTCTCCTTGAGCGTCCGACCCCACTTAAGCCGCTAATAGATTGTAAGCTCCCAGGAGCAGAGAGCTCGCCTCCTGCGGCCCCAATGTCAACTTTTGGCGACATCTTAATTTTCACCACGGGATCTGCTCTGTGAAGACGATAAATCAATCCCTGAAAGCCTTTACTTGGGTGCTATAGATTACATTCCTATCGTGAAAACATTTCTTTAGAACCCAGTTTAGCTGGGAAGAATCTCGAAGAACGTGGTGTAGATTTTCTGCTAAATTTGAAAAGCATTAGCGCAAAAAGAAAAAATACTAAAATAAGTGCATAGATTTTTTTTTCTTCAACAAGGTTACTCGCGGAGAACTAAAACGTTTGAGAATCATTTAATGCTTACAAGATGCCGCAGTGACGTCTTGGTCATCTTTCAAACACGGGGATATTTATTTTTGGGAAGTATGGCAAAAAATAATAAAAATAAATAAAAGGTTCTTCATGATGTAAAGGCTGCGACAAGTGATGTCATCGGCTGTAGACTTTTCTACGAGGCTACGTTTAATCTTTAAGGCCATTGTGTAACAATCTTTGACTGTATGGCAGGCATTATAGGCATTCGCCCCCCCCCATAATTCATTATTTTCATGGGGAACGATCAACTAAACTTGCCGCCGAAAAACTAAAAGCCCAAGAATACACAGCCGATGGATGTATTACCATCTGTTTATCCCTATATCTGTTATAACCCAGAGATACAAAACCTATTCTTATCTATAAGAGACAGCAGGTAAACGAGCGCTCGTTATCACGCCATAAAACCATACACCCGAAAACGGCAGGAATCACCCCAACCCTTTGATCCACTACGTCGGCAAAATATCATAAAGCTAGAAAACAGCAGCTGTGCCATCGAGTAGAAACAGCCACAAAGCAGAGCCGGTTCCTTCTTCCGATACCCTACGCCCGCTTCCCTTTAAAAACCAATCGCCCAGATGCTGCGCTGTTTACAGGAAGTTATTTTTTTTTTCCTTTTTACATTGATAAACCCGGCTTTGCCCCCAGACTCCAATAAAGCCTGAGATTATCAATCGATAACCGCTTTGTAATTGCTGTGCCGAGCGATGATGCAAGAAAGAGGAATAAAAAGCACCTTGGTTAAAGCATGGAAGAAGACCAGATTCCCCCCCCCCCAAAAAAAAAATAAAAAAAAATTAAATTTTTAAAAAAAAATAATAATAATAAATTGAAATCCTGCAGGATTGCCAGATATTTGAGCACATTTTCTGTAAATTGGATTATATTTGCAATAAATAAAAAAAAGGAAAAAAGAAAAAATAAAAATACATAAAGTGGGGTTATTCCAGAAAATACAGCAATACAGAAAATTCCCTCCACGGCCATAACGCTCTGCTTGAAAATATATATTTTTAAATAAACTATGTGCCTGCATTTTCCATAACTCAATAAAACGCACATCCTAGGTGCTTTATACGAATCCCCCCTTCAGCCAAACCTAATGCCTGTCCGCTAGCCAAAAAACTAAAAATTAAATGACGCCACGCTACGCACCGGGTCGCCCGTTTGTTCTATCACAGCATTGAAAAAATGTACTAAAAGCTTGCGAATTCTTACCAAAACAAGACACTTTATAGAAGAATGCTTACCGGAAAGTGTTTCTTTTCAATAAAGCGGATATAATTACAATAAAGGACTAAAACAACCCAAACAATCTACTACAACCCACAATAATTTAGTGTTCGTCCCAGTTCTTAGTTTAATGACCTAAGACTCTCCCCCCCCAAACAAAAGTTCTAATAAAATAAAAGAAAAAATTGGGCTTAATGCACAAAACAGAACATTCTTTAAACACTGGAAGTATACACAATATCACACACACTATATACACAAACACGAGCAGGTTTTTACAGAGAGGTACACAGCGTGACGGCACACTCATCGGCATCATTTCATGTACGATCACAACGGCGTTTTGGGAAACGATCTGCTACATAAGGCGTCTGGAAACTCCTGCCAGCAGGGAGTTAAGTGCTTGCAACAAAAAAAAGGGCATTTTCGCCGTCGGTCCGGCCCCTCATAGTCTGTGTATCACAAACCCACCATATCCGCCGGCCTGGATGGGAGTTTTTGGAGAAGCGCAAGTGTACAGGCTGAAGTCCTCCGTCTGGAAGCCGGCTCGGTTCAGGGACGGCTCGGACGCACTGCGGTGAATTTTTGGCAACGAGCGGGCCAGGAGCTCGATGGACGCGAGTATCTACCGGGCAAAACGAGGAGGAAAAAAATAAGATCAACGAACGGAAGAAAAATGTATAGCGACGCATCTTAAGACACAAATTATATCGACTGATTTAAATGGGATTTTTTTGGTCTTCCCTTCACAATGAAACAAGACTCATAGAATTTGCCAGCAGATCGGCCCCATTCGGCCCCCGTCTAGTCGCCCGTTTCTCCTGCTGTAAAGACCCAAACCTTAATCAGTCATTGGTCTCGTCTTAGATTCAGGAGTCGTATGTCTATCCCATGCATGTTTAATACCCTCGCTGTATTACCCTCTACCACCTCTGCTGGGAGGTGCTCGCTTTTTAAACAGCTGTGTAAAAAAAAAAAAACTATTAAAGGATACTGCAAATATATATATATATATCCCCATTGAAAGTAGTGCTAACAGTATAGATGGCGTTTCCCCTTTTGTTGCGTACATTTAAACAGAGAAACAGACTGGTGGAAGTTCACCTATTTTGTTCAAATAGCCGATTTCTACATTTGGGCTTCCACTTTCCTGCGGGTTCCCTAAGCTTTGGATTTTTTCCCGAGTTTTTGTGGCCTCCATAGCCTGTCCTGGGTGATTACGTTAACACTCCAAGCCAGGAACGGCCGCAGTAACACTTCCGCGGCGGGCATAAAAACCGCTTGGAGTTTAGACCTCAACGCAATAGCTGCGCTCTTACCTGCGGGAATAGGGGGCGCTCATCTCTCTTCTTCTTCAGACAGTCTGCCATTAACCTCTTCATTGCTTTAGGACAATTACTTCGAACCTTGCTGAAGTCAGGGGACAGGTAGCCCCTTCCAACCATGAAAATGATCTACAGAAAAAATATATATATATATATAAAAACAGAAAGAAAAATGAAATTAACAGATTATCTTGTTGAGTCTCTCCAACATACTCTGAGTTTAAGGGTAGAATTTGGGAAATTAGAACGACAGGAGACCAGAACTCTAGACGACCAACACATGCCTCCGACGACGGTCCACAGCCTTCAGTCTGCTCCATACCAGCAGAGATGTTCTGGCTCTAGAGACTTAAAACGTTACTTATTTACCTGGTCTCGGTTGTTGATGTTAGAGTAGGGTAGCTGCCCCGTCATCAATTCATACAGTACTACGCCGAATGCGTAGACATCAGACTGAAAGCTGTATGGGTTCTTGTCCTGCATCCTAATTACTTCTGGAGCCTACAGAGTTAACAAAACAAAAAAGAAAGTCAACCAGATCCGACATATTATAGCAATTACACCTGTATGTATTAGATTCCCACCTTATATGTAATCAGTACAACCAGCGGTCTTCACTAAAGATAATTAGTTAGCCCAGGGCTCCTAAAGGTACAATAGTCTCCAAGGCAAGCCATGTTTATCTGCTTCCAACAGAAACGCAGCAGGCGACTGGTCCACGGGTTGTGGGTACTCACCATCCAAAGAATGGACCCCGATAACTGTTCAAACTGATGAGAACCGCTCCATCGGGACTTCACTGTGGCAAGACCAAAATCACCTATCTTTACTGTGAGGTCTTCATGAAGAAAGATATCTGGGATTGGGAGTCAAGGTCAAAACAGCACCTACATAACCTTGACATTGTATACTTTTTTGATGACCTATGGGTACGTCACCAATACGATATACTGGGGGGGGGTTAAAGATACCCGTCTGGGATGGTTAAGGATACTATTGCTCTTCAGATCTCTGTGGATGATCGACTTTGCGTGCAAGTAGCTGAAATATTAAAATTTTACATAAAAAATAAATAAATCACTGTACGAGTCAAAAACAATAGTAATAAAATCTGTGGCCAGGTAGGAAACAATATGGACCATGAACTAAAAGGAGAGGTTGCGGCTACTTACTCCATGCCCTGCGCCGTCTGCCGGGCAATGTCAATGAGCTTAATCATCTCGAATTTGGTCTCTATGATGTGCAGGTGGTGGTAGAGGCTGGAACCTTCACACCACTGGGTGACTATCGCCAGCTGGGGCTTGGTGGAGTAACCCATGAAAAGTAAGATGTTTACGTGTCGTGTTTTCCTGTAATAAAACAGCCACTCTTAAAAGCATATGAAAGAAAAAAAAATAAAAAGAAAAATAAAATAAAAGAATTCTAACCAGAAAAGAAACAAAAAAAAAAAAAAAAAAGTGAAAAAAAAAAAACAACAACGAAGGAAAAAACAAAGAAGGTGGATTTATACATTTATGTTTTTTGGGGATTGCACAATAATATTCTGCCGGTCTATATCTCCAAGTTTTTACAGAAAATGAGATCTCTAAAAGCACATTTAGGAGGGGGAAACATACATTTAAATTGTTGGTGCTCAGAGGATACGCACTCAATGAATTATGTTTTTTGTATCGAAATATACAGCAATTCACTAGGGGGCGCTAAAGCTCTTCAAACAGGTACCAAAACTCAGCCAGGTCAGAGGTTACGCGCAAGTGACAAAAAAAAAAAAATAACGGAAAAATGTCAGTTACCTAAGCACGCCAACTTCATTTTTAAAGGCCTGTAGTTGCTGTGGCGTCGGCGCAGTTACATTCAACATTTTCACTGCAACATCCCCTGGAAGACAGAATAATTAACACATCAGACACAGGGTTTTTTTCTTGATTTAAAAAGAAAGTAATAAACATTTAACTTATGGAGAGGATAGTGGTGTCCGAATGTGTCCTCGTGGGCCAAAACCCCCCCAAAATGACTCAGATATCTCATATCAGGCCAGTTCCATTAGTCTGTAATTGAACACTAATGAGGTCATCGGGAACAAAGATGCCATTTAGCTGGGTGGCTCAGGTCCTTTTAAAAATGGAAACTGTACTTTTTCATATCATTCAGAAAATCTTACACTTAAAAAAAAAAAAAAAAAAGTTATATATAAATATATATAAAAAAAATAAAAATCTAGTTTTGCTGCATAATATAATATGTTTTCAGGCTGCTGCATATCAGCTATTTGTATTCATCTGACCCATCATCTACTAGACAAACCTGTGGGGAACAATAGAATGACTCAGTCTAAATCACCCAAGCAGAGACCCTGACTAACGAAAGTCTATGGAGGAACGGACTTCATTAATATTGCCATAAAGATTCGGCTCAGTGTGGGGACACCATTATTTGGGCGCATTTTCATTCTACGCCCTAAACTCCCCAAGAAAAAAAAACCAAAAAACCCAAGAATTCTCCAAAGAAAGTATATTAAAGATTTAATAAAGTAACAAGTTTTTTTTTTTTTTTTTTTTTTTTTTAGTGTTGCCAGTCATTCTTCAGTAAAAGTTGTGCCGTACCGTGCCATTTTCCCTTATACACTGTCCCAAAGGATCCGGATCCTATTCTTTGCCCAACCGTGATTTGTCCATCTGGGATTTCCCAATCATCGCTGGAGTCTCGACGTCCAAGCGTCTTCTGGAACAACATGAAGGGGAAATAAGAAGGCAGCCCTCGAGAGCGAACGTTAGGTAAAAACGCAGAAAGTCTTCCCGCAGCTCACCATACGACTCCGGTCTTCGGTGGAGGAAGAGGACGACTTGCGCTCGCGCTGCTGGCCGGGGGATTTCTGTAGCGATTTGACACTAGCGAGGGATCCTGGGAGGGATGCAGGGGGAGTAGCAGAGAGCCCTGGAGTCGAAACTGGAAATATATAATAAAAATTTTTTTACAAAAATGTTTAGGAGAAACACAAATTAAAATAAAAACCCTCCACTTGGACTACGCTACTCTAATAAAAATAATATAAGGGGTGGGGGGAATCAAAGAGTGGTGCCTTCTGCCACAAGGTTTTCCAAATATTTCATCATTTATATGCATGAAAATAACCTTGAGATAAACAATAAAACATAAGGAAAAAAAAACTAATATTTTACATATATTCCAGTTTAAGACAGAATAATGAAAAATACTTAAAATAAGTCTAAAATCCCCCAAAATATATATATTGTTACATTTTTTTCCCCATTAGCGTGCATTAAATAGAATGCTGTTTTTTGGGGGTATCAGGCTAGAACCAATAATTGCAAAGTCGCAAGACTCCCTCTATTTCAAAAGGGGGGAGGGCGAGAATATTTAGGTCTAAATTAAGCATGCACGTTACGCCGAGATGTTAGAATCAATAGAAAGCATAGAAAAGGTAAAAGATAGTTAAGAATTAATAGAATCATAGTTTTGTGCATTTGTACTAATCAAACCATATATGGATTAATACTTAATTATAAAAAAAAAAAAAAAAAAAAAACAAACAAAAAATACACAACACACAAAGCATGGGATTCCAACATTGGCGTTAGCACAGTCCGTGTTGAGAACAGTTCTAAGCGGTGTAAGTAGGGACATATGGTATCAGTGGCTTTAGTATTTTGCTTTCAAAAGTGGGGGGTAGGTGAGAAAAAAAAAAAAAAGAAAAAAAGAGAAAAAAAAAAAGCCCAACTACCTCTGCAAACTGGGTCAGATTCAAAATCAAAGACTATTTCACTGGGGACAGAATGGAGGAGTGGGCTGGGGTTCCGAGAGTGGTATTTCCGATGGCTGTGGGTCGGCTGGACCATTGGGGCTGCGGGAGAAACACAGGCATAAAGAAAACAAAAAAGATTTGGGGGAGAATAGAAAGAGGGGGAGATAAAAATGTAATAGTTGGGGGGGGGATATTTGAGTGGGAGGGAAGAATTAGGAGAAACGTCAGCAAATTATTGCGATATACAGACATCTAATTAACACGTTAACATTGGGCAGCTCAGATTAAATCCATTATAAAAATTATAAATTGTAATGGCAGCACGGAAAAGTTACGTGAGAATACAGAGCGGAGAAGAATTTAATATAAATGATTGGGGTTGGTCTCTGTGCATTTGAAGGGGGGATGCATGGAAAACAAACAAATATGATTTTGCATGGAAAACAGAATATCTAAAATCACAAATAAATGAAAAGACCAAATTGTAAGCATTGGCAGAAGAAGCGTTTGAAGACATACACGGCTACATCGTATGATAAAAGACCGGACAAGAACAAAAAAAACGCAACAACGGCTTTAAATTTAATCGGGTTCCGGTGATTGGAAAAATAATTGAAACGAGAGATAAAATGCCAGCCCCTTCTATTCCAAAAGCAACCAAAAACCTAATCATTTTTTTCCTTCAATAAATAATCTTATTTCAATAAACAGATACATTTGGGCCGCGTCACGTCGATTGTTGGTTGAGAAAATGTGTGTTTCACTTACCTCCCTCGCTCCGCTGGAGTCCGGGGTCTCTGATCAAGTCCTAAAAACAGCAAATTATTATTATAATAAAATCAATAATAATAATAAATATTATATTATAATTTTTATACATACAGCCTCCTACTTCAAATAGTTAAAAGTATTTCACATATATTGCTAACAACCCAATCAGACTCTACTGCAACATTCAATTTGGGTTGATTGTGGCCGGTGCCATCAAAAATCTTAGTAAAATAAACACGGGTACGTATAAATCTGAACGTTGGATCATTAACAAACGCAGGAATCCATTCAAGCACAGAAATAGCCGCTACTGTTCGATACGGTAAACATACGACACAATGGGTTAATAAATGATAACTCAGCGCAGAATTCTCTTAAAAGGTCTTACGTCTATATTGACGGGCTCGATGGTGTTTATGTGCACGTTGGGCGCGGAGGACGAACGGTCCCGCTGGCCAAACTGATTCCGGTGGTCTTCATCAGCTGGTCGGAAGGGCTGAGGGATCGGGATGGATTTGGACGGAGAGTTGCTCGGTAGGCTGGGGGGTCTGCGGGAAAGAAAAAAAAATAAATAAAAACCCAAAAGCTATTAATGGCTTCCCTAGCTCTCCATTAACAAACAGTGCAAGAATCTTCAAAAGCTTTTTTTTATTTTTATTTTTATTTTTTTATTATAAAAGGTAGAAAGGTAAAGGGTCTCGAGACAGAAGACTTTGGCAAGCGCTTATTCCGGAGTCACGTTGTCTTTTGCTGATGGGGATAAAAGTAAATCTCTTAGCCAAAAAACACAGCGCTGTTAGCGGAAACTAACCCCGGGTCACAATTCTGAAATAAGCAGAAAGGAGAGGAATCCGCGGACCTCCTACAGATTAAAAGCACAGAAGCACTTTCCGCTTGCTCCTCTCCTGGCTGGTGGACCGCGTTGGGAGAGGATTCGGGGGCCGTGGCGCGTAGTTAAGAGATAAACAATTACAGATGTAGGAATGGACGAGTGAAACACTTATTCAGGGTGGTCTCAAATATCCGCATAGGTAGAGCAGAGATTTTGCCAGGATTTGCTTTTTTTTTTTATGGCGTCATCAAGGTTGGGGAATAAAGGGGGTCAAACCTTACCCAACGACATCTGGAGGGGGTGAAGGGGAACTAGATTCAACGGATGGAGCAACCTCCTCAAAATGAGCTTCCTCCTGAGGTATTGGGTGGTGTTCAAAGAACTTGGATACAAACAGCAAACTAAGGAAAAAAGGGAAAAAAAGAAAAACTTAATAAATCCTAAAGAGGAGAGAATTCACTTTTATAGCCAAGTTTAAGAGGGTATTTCCAGAGCTTCCAGATGGTACTTTAATGACCGTTTAATTAGAAAAGTTTAAAGTTTTTAAGCTGAAAGGCCAGAGGGAGTCAGTGGAGACATCCAAAGCTCCTACAGTTAGTCCAGAGAACCTTTACGGAAAGGGTGGTAGATAAGCAGAGCAGCCTCCCAGTAGAAGCAGTAGAGGGTAATACAACGAGGGGATTTAAACATGCATGGGATAGACATACGGCTCCTGAATCTAAGACGAGACTAACGATTGATTAAGGTTTGAGTCTTTACAGCAGGAATAACCGGGAGGAAATGGTCCAAACCGGACTGATCTGCCAGCAAATTCTATGTTAAGCTTTGGCATATCTTTCAACATTACACAAATAAAGTAAGAGATTCCCACTGTACACAAATTGTGTTATTTATTTAACTCACTCAAGTCGGTCGTAGTTAACACACATGAGCGGCACCTCGGTGCTACACCGCTGGTGGAACTTGTACCCACAAGTCTGGCAACGGAATCCCTGGAATAGCAGCTTCCGGCAAAAGTCACAGAACGCCAGCGTGAAGAACGTCTTCCTTACCTATTAAACACAGAGACCGTGAAGCATTTCCACACAGAAATACATAAAACCAAGTATACAATGAAATGACTAGAAAAGCAACTTTATGTATCTACAAAAATAGGCAAAAATCGGTATTTAAACACAGAACTTTTTTTTATTATTATTATTTTTCATATTACTTGTGCTGTCAGCTCCCAAAATATTCTATTAAGGAAAATGTTTTACGCTGTCCATGTAACCTGGATATGGAACTAAAAGGATCTGTTACCTATAAGAACCCCATGCAGGATTGGTATACAGGATCCCATCAGACGATTCAGAAACGTCGGTGCAACCCTTTTATCAGAACGTCCGGTTTTTCAGATTACTTACCAGTGATTTAGCACCGATTGGATTTTACTGAAAACATGAATGTTCATTTACAAAAATAGCCATTTCACAAAAACGAGACCAGATTAATATTTTAAAAAGTCTGGAGTCCAATGGCCCTTTATCACTCCCATCACTCCTGTGTTCCAATGGCCCTTTATCACTCCCATCACTCCTGTGTTCCAACGGCCCTTTATCACTCCCATCACTCCTGTGTTCCAATGGCCCTTTATCACTCCCATCACTCCTGTGTCCCAATGGCCCTTTATCACTCCCATCACTCCTGTGTTCCAATGGCCCTCTATCACTGTACGCTAAAGGTTTATAATCTGACAGCAGGACCGGCATTTGCCCGGTTATACAAAGTGAGCCGTCTTACACACCCAAGTCCTGACTGAGGTAAGTTAGGTGATGTCACATACACCGGCTCCAATTGTACCTACAAAATTATGGGTCGTCAGGGGCACGTTCTCCAGAACTTCCACGTGTAGCTCTTCGCCGGTGAGCCAGCTGATGTCTGTATCCCAGCCGATTGGTTTCTTCTCTCTGTTGGGGCCGAAAGCAGAACCGTAACCAAAAGTTTTTGTTTTTTTTTTTGTTCTAAACAAAAAAAAAAAACCCCTCGCAAAAAAATAAATAAAAATAAAAAGCCACCGGTTTGAACACCAAACTATTTCAGAGATATGAATAAAATTATATAACAAAAAATAGAAAATACATTGTAGGCGATGGATCAGATCAGTGTCCGGCTTTCCGAAAGATCCACCTGCGTATGAGATCTTCAGGGCTTCTGACGACACTACAGACTTTTTTCTCCTGGGGGGGGGCAAACTAATGGAGATCTTACCCATCCTGATCTCTGTACACTGCACAACATTCTGGAATCAGACCCCGCATCATCAAGGCTTTCTTTAGGCTGTCCCTCACGGTGACGCCGCATCTGGCAGGTACCTGGGTGGGCAAAACATGTTCAAAGAAACATTAAAAACTACACGAAAAAGGAAGACCCTGACAAAATGTAAAGAAGGTCAACATCTTTTTGTAATCACCTATTCCTAGTAAACCAGCCAAGTCCCACTGCCTTTACATGCACTACGAAGCCAGATGGGCAAGCTGTGGACGTGGCGCCATTACTGTCCATGTACTCACCACTGTGCGTTGTTTGTTAGGCAGGAAGACTCTAACGATGGGTTTCTGTGGCGACCTGGGATTGATGCGAGAGAAATCCGACGGGTTCTGGAGGATGGAAAGGGACGGCGGCGCCAGGGGAATGGTGTCGGAGGACAGCGAGGAGCAGTCCGATCCGTTGCCCATGGACTCCAGTAACTGCTGCTCTCTCTTCTGCAGGGCGTCTAGTTTGCTCGTGTATTCTTCATAGGCCTGCGGAAGACACAGCATCGACGTGAACGTCTCAAAGAAGAGTCCGAGAACAAAAAGCTACGTTTCCCCAAAGCGGATCCTGGTTACATTTTGCAGACGCCTCCTGGCTCGGAGTTGTTCGGTTATTCAACTTTAGCTTCTTATCTATGCAATAATTTTGGTCTGGCTCAACTGAAGAAAGGCTAATTAAAGCCTGGATGGTGATAATTATTTGCTTTCATCATTTGGCATGATAAAAAAAAAAAATACAAGGGTCAGATCCTCAATGCCCTCAGTTAGTTAGGGACAGGAAAATCTGACGCATGGCTGAGCCGACCCGCTGGGGGAGATGATACCTGCTGTTATATCGAGTGTCAGCTCCTGTTTACACAACACAGAGAGAGACTCAAGGACAGCGAAATACTGGAGCGCTTACAAATCCTCTTTTTTTTTTGGTTAGGTAAACAGATGGGGAGACAGACCGGCTGTGTGTGTGTGTGTGTGGGGGGGGTAAACAAAAAAACATGTCAGCCGGTCGTAGGTCTGCAGACCAGACTTTGCCCGTTAGGAGACATCTCAAAACCACAGCACTAGATTATACTATAACTAATCGGGGGGGGGGGGTTCGAAGGATGAGATAAGAAGTTGAAAAAAGTTCAAGAGTAGCATAAGGTCCGGGTAAAATCAAGTGGACGCGTCTCCCAATGCAAGCAAAAAATAAAAATAAAAAAAAATGGGGGGTATATGTGATGTAAGCGTGTTTTTTTCCTTCAAATGTATTTTCTTTTTTTTATTTTTGCTCTCAGATGCAATTTAATTATCAAACTGTCCAGATTAAAATATTTAATACAATTAAACAAATTGTGCAACTAATATAAACAAAACCAAACCAAACCAACAAACAAACAAGACACAAACTTTGTAATACCGCATATTTGCGGCTTTCACCATCCAGGGCCGAGCGGATGGCGGCACTAACCTCCAAGTATAATGACGGGGGGTTATTGTCTCCTCCAAATCTCGCTAGAAGGGCTTCAATGTGCTCTTGTGTTAACTTGATCATCTGCTTGATATTCCATACCTAGAAAATAAGAAAATAATCAAAATTCATATAGGAGAAAAAAATAGTTTACATCCCTCTCCAAAAACCAGAAATGGTTGGAGGAACGGTGCGCTCTTTAGGGGCCACAATACCAAGAGGCGTCTCTCTTGGTGAGGGCCACATGTTGACATCGCGAGGTCTCCGGCCTTAATTTAGGAAGCAGTTAACGCGCACGTCTGTACATTTACATGGATGATTTTAATGGGAACATTGAGTGGCGGCTTCAAGCAGCCAATCGGTGGCAAGAACAGCCCGGGGAGGGCGCAGAAGGGCAGCTGCGGAGCCGAGAGACCCCGTAACGTAGGTTCCTTATAAACGGATTTTTGGTCTCATATTAAGCACTACTGCATAGATTGGCTGGATAGAAATGTAAGATGTAGAAGCTGGAAAGCGACAGATTTCTTTTGAATAATTCTCTCTGTGCGTTTGTTTTGCTTGCTCCTCGCGGATAAGAGTTTGGCCAACAGAAATAAAAGAGAAGCCAAAGGACACTTTGCCTCGTTATTGTTGGAACCCAGTAAGAATATGAAGAAAAAAAAAAAAAGATCACGAAATGTATCTAATAACGTATTTACAATCAAAATATTGTCTTATTGCATAGGAGTCGGCGGTGCAGAGAGAACAGCACTACATGCCAGCCCCAGAGGTTATAATATATATATAATTTTATTTAGTACAAACCTATAACATCTGAATCTATTCTGTATCTATTTTAGTGAGAACATTATTAAAGGGGAATTCCTATGGAAAAAATATTTGAACCCCCCACCAGCACTGTATACATTAATATGCCTCCCAGCACCGTATGCAGTAATGTCGATCGGTGACACAAGCCTGGTTTTATCCTGTTTTGCCCCAATAAACGCCCTTTATCTGCAGACCTGGAGCCGCCGTTGTTGTCAGTCATATGATATTTTGGGTGACTTTCCTGGCTCAATCACCACACTGAGCTGATGCTTTATGGCAATGCTAATGAAGTCCGTCCCTCCATAGACTTTCATTAGTCAGAGAGTCCGACTGGGTGATTAAGACTGAGCCATTTTATTATTTCCCACAGGCAATTTGATAAGGAGTCAGGGGGTTTGTCTAGAAGATCGGGGATCAGATAGAGAGAACTCACTGCCGGGGAAAAAAATAAATAAATAAATAAAAAAATATATATTTTTGAAAACTCATTTTTAATGTGATAGGAGGAATATCTTTGTAGGGAGGTCCCCACTTAAAAATAGATTAAAAGGTTCTCGTCAGAGTTGATCTTCTGGATTTTCAGACTGCGTATTGACATCAATAGCCATCTACTTGCTGAATTTAGCTTTGACTGCAGTTGGTCGGCGCCTCTATAATTTTAGGAGTTTAAGAAAGGGTTTATCGAGACTTAATTTGACAAACACGAGACAGTTGTGAGGGCTCTGCCCATGAGCTTACAATCCAGGATTATAAACAGATTACATTTACTGCGCATCTCGGTGTCCTCACCTGAAACGTAACCATTCAGCAAAACTGGGTGTTGGATCCAACTCACCCGGATTACGAGTCGCTCTCGAGCGCCTACGACAGGATCAGCAACTGCTAAAGCCTCATAAAAAAGCCCCGATTACGCATGTTTTTAAATTCGGTACCATGTCAGTAACTCATCATCTTAAACAGAACAGCGTAAACCCTAAGTGTTTTTTGGGGATACCAAGAATAGGCGGCCGGGGATGGGCAAAGTAGGACCCCGAGATTCCACCGAGTGTGAAAATAATACACCTGACGGGCCCGACTGATGATTAACGGATTTTAAATACCCAATTCTTAAGGGTTTGCTGCACGAGAAAGGACTTGTGTTAAAGAATTTAGGACTATGACCATTTCCCCACCATCTACAATCCCAGTTCTTCCCCCAGTAAGTAAAGGGACACTCCGGCCATCATATGCACTTTAATGCATTGGGGGGGCTTCTGCGGACTCCCTCAAGATCCATTTGTACCCCTTTCCCCCCCCCCACCACCCAGGTAAAGGTCCTGTAGGAGCTTCGGCCAAACATCTCCCGGCACAGGACGGACTCATCTCCCACCGAGCGCTACTTCAGCCAATCAGTGGCAAGAAGTGCCCCATCATGGCGGAAAGATGATAATGGGGGGGGGGGTGTCAGGGACGCTAAACTGTCTCTTTAATATTCACCCTACAATAGTGTTTGGAACTTTTTTTTTTTTTTTTTTTTACACTCAATGGGACTTGGGCAGCGGACACCAAGGGAGGGGGTTAAGTAATAAGGCGTTCAACCTGAACAGAACACACCTAGAGATTCATTAGACGGGCTTAGAAGACACGCAGAAAAAGTTATTTTTGAAGTTTTTTGGGGAGAAGAAAAAAAAAAAAGAAGATCTTAAAAGAGCACATCGGTAAAGACAGGGCTTTGCGTGTCACAGCGGTAATTAAGGGAGCCGGTTTGGTCAGAATAACCAGTCGAACGCGTCAGGGAATTGGAGTGCAAGAAGAGGAAAAAAAACGGAGGGCGAGTATAGAAAGGCATCTGGGGGTAGATTTAGATATAAATCTCATAAAACATACAAAAGGCATTTTTATGCTTGAAAAAAATATATATGACAGGTGATAAACAATCCATCTTGACAGCTGGACTGTACAGCTTGCTGAAAAGGGCAGAAAATAAAAAAAATAAAGTATTTGAATAAAAAAAATTGTCTTGAATAACCCAAAATAAATCAGAAAAACTGTTGGCGTCCAGGTTGTTACTACGATATCTCAATATCTAGATCACAGTTTTTTTGTTTTTTTGCTGTCGTGATCTTTAGCATCTTGTATAAAAGGCTTAAAAAAATGTGGTCAGGCTAGAAATTAAGAGTAATAAGGATTATAATTATTAGGTTTTATTACGTTAAATAATGAAGTCAACAACCTATGGAAATAACCAAAATGGTTACACGACGCTGAGCTCAGCATTACAGGTAAACGCTTTGAGGGACAACACCGGAAAATATAAAAAGAAAAAAGTTAAATAAGTAAAACAAAATGACACACACACACAATAATAAATATAAATAATTATATATATATATATATATATATATATCAAAGACGGATAAAAGCCAGAACACAGAGCTTTGATTTTAGCGACATAAAATACAATCTTAGAACACCAAGCAACATTGTTACAGCTTGACGAGTATATGGCGGAGGGATTTTACCCCCATTAACCCTTTAATTAAAGAAGAGCTCCATATTGGCCCAATAGGAGGTGTTTTTTTTTTTAAATTTATTAATTTTTTTAAATATATATATTTATTTTTACACTTTCTACCCGGCTGATTAATAACGGCAGGTTTGTCAGCGACCGCAGAGCTGCAGCTGTTACCCGGATGGCGGCTGCTCGACTCTGGCACGGGTTATTCCCAGTCCCATTACATCTGCCGGTCCTGCCGTCGCCCGTGGGGCGTCTATCAGCGGGTCTGAGAGGCGAGACTCTGAAGAGAGCGTTTCAGGAGATGAGCGCTTTGTGACATTGGTGATTTCAGCTGGGAATCAGTATGCAATATCTCCCTCCCATTCACTCCCTAATGCATTAGGGCTGCAATAATCACACCATATCCCTTCATTCACACAGAAAACAAAAAAAACCCAAAACATGCTTATCTGACCCCGTTTTGTGGGGACCATGGTGCGTGAACGTGCATTCTTTAATGATATAAGTTTCTAACACCAGTCTTATTAAATCCTCCCCCAACTGTTTCTACAGAAAGCACAAAGTGTTCCATAATATGCTTTTCTGCACATGCTCAGTAGAGTTCCAATTCTAGTCAATGGGTGTTCAGCACCCATAGACAACAACAGGAGTGGAAGCAACCAATCATAGGTATAGTATACAAGCATGTACAGGAAGTGTACCTATGCCTACTTCCTGCTTTCAGTAGGAGGCAGCTGGGGGAGGAGTCCCCATAAAAGAATTTATATATAAAATTAGAGAGCTAGACTGTTACTTTTAGAGCTTGTATTGATTGGCTACAGTCATGTCATGTGACTCATTTTGGGTACTTTTATACCATTTGTTGAAGGAATATACTGCAGCGCTATTGGTTATCGCTGAGAAATTTCTTCTAATAGACGGAGAGGCCTACCCAGCTTTCTCTACTTCAGCCCTGACCACAAAGTCATCGATTGTGGCAGAGAACGTGTGGTTTTCATTCAACAAAAGGGCACCGCCGATGCTTCCCAGGAAGACGCAACGATCAATATTAAACCCATTTCTTTCCGGCTGATTAAAATCTTGTCTGCGTCGAGCCCAGATAATAGGTCCGAAATACGGAAGCCACACATCCATCCAGCAAGGGCAGCAGAACAATTTGGGGTTTGGTTCCACCATCATTATTATTTTCAACAGAAACGACTACCGATGCAGCATCTTGAAACGTTCCTGTTGGTCTCGTCTACGATTCAGGAGCCGTATGTCTATCCCATGCGTGTTTAAAATCGCCTCGCTGTATTACCCTCTACTGCTTCTGCTGGGAGGTTGTTCCACTTATCTACCACCCTCTCAGTAAAGTAAAGCTTTAAACCTGATTCTTTAATCTAGAGGTCGACACAGCTACAGGACAAACCCCCCTCAAAAAAAAAGTTAACTCTGAAACCACAAGAAGGTAAGGATCATCATGTAAGAGAAATAAAAAAAAAATGCTTTAAGTGGTTCCAAATACACCCCAGTATTAATTCACTGGAACAGCAGCCTTTATAGAAATTAAACGCCTTATTTGGTATCTTTGGCATTTTATTGCCTTAAACAAAATACCGAAAACCGTCTGAGATCATAAACAACCGAAGATTTTCAAGTCTGGCTGGAAAAAGTTACAAGGGGGCAAAAAACACTGAATTCAATTTAACTGAACGTGTTCCGCAGTCGAAGGCTCCTGTGTGTTTATTATGTTAACCTCTGAACATAAAATGTTCTATTTACACGGCCGTTCAAAGGTTTGGGGTCACCCAGCGGTTTTCATGGAAAACGAGGATATTTCTGGCTGTAACAGAATTAGTCTTTTAAACTTAAACTGGGATCAGCGAACACAACGTGCCATTGGAACACAGGAGTGATGGGAGTGATAAAGGGCCGTTGGAACACAGGAGTGATGGGAGTGTTAAAGGGCCATTGGAACACAGGAGTGATGGGAGTGGTAAAGGGCCATTGGAACACAGGAGTGATGGGAGTGGTAAAGGGCCATTGGAACACAGGAGTGATGGGAGTGGTAAAGGGCCATTGGAACACAGGAGTAATGGGAGTGATAAAGGGCCATTGGAACACAGGAGTGATGGGAGTGATAAAGGGCCATTGGAACACAGGAGTGATGGGAGTGATAAAGGGCCACTGAAACACAGGAGTGATGGGAGTGATAAAGGGCCATTGGGACACAGGAGTGATGGGAGTGATAAAGGGCCATTGGAACACAGGAGTGATGGGAGTGATAAAGGGCCATTGGAACACAGGAGTGATGGGAGTGATAAAGGGCCACTGAAACACAGGAGTGATAAAGGGCCATTGGGACACAGGAGTGATGGGAGTGATAAAGGGCCATTGGGACACAGGAGTGATGGGAGTGATAAAGGGCCACTGAAACACAGGAGTGATGGGAGTGATAAAGGGCCATTGGGACACAGGAGTGATGGGAGTGATAAAGGGCCACTGAAACACAGGAGTGATGGGAGTGATAAAGGGCCATTGGGACACAGGAGTGATGGGAGTGATAAAGGGCCTCTGTACGCCTATGAAGAGATTCCATTAAAAATCAGCTACAATAGTCATTTACAACATTAACCCCGTCTGCGCTGGATTTCTGATCCATTTCATGTTATTTTAATGGACAAAATCTGCTTTTCTTTCAAAAGCAATAACATTTCTAAGTGACCCCAAACTTTTGAACAGTAGTTGTATATGTATAGACAGACTCACAAAAGATGAGTTTCTCCCGTAATATTTATGTATATCATGCTGGATTATTAAGTTTCCCCCAAAAAACATTTTGGTTTCATCGTATTTATTTTGGAAACAAACGAACGAAAATTAAAAAGGAAACTCCTGACTTTGCTGCGATCGCCAAAACAGAACTTCACGCGCATCGACCTTGCGAGGAGGTGGATTTACAAAGTGGAGGGAATTACAAGGCACACAACCCCCCCCGATGACCTTATTCTCGCATTTTAAACCCGGCCAGTTCTGCTATTTATCAGGGGGGATAATGGTTGGCCCCATGTGGAGCACTGCTACCGCACACATTTTAAGGGATACGATAGCTGCATGGTCCCTTTAAATTGTCATGCGTCCCCCTTGCCAACATATAGGGGGTTTCTATACATTTGCTTCAAAAATAACTCTGCAGACCCCCAACTTGCATGCCCATTGGATTCAATAGGAGTGCTTTCCTGCCCCTGATTGGCTGCTTTTTTTTTTGTTAACATATTAAAGTACTCCTGCTGTCCCTTTAAATAAGTGTTTAAAAACCCAACTTTCCAACGTTTCAAAACACAAAGTTTATGTAAACACACGGAGAGTCACAAGTTACAGGAATGCATCAACAAATAGCGGCGGTTTTACTACGACTCGCGATCGTCTCCCAAAAGTAACGGGGGTAATGAGGTTAACGTTTAATCGCAGAATTTGGGGGGGGGGCAACAAACAGCCGTTAAACTGAACAAGAATGTAGTTATTAAAGTTCAGGAGAAAAAAGAAAAGTTTAGAAGAAAAAAAAAACAAAAAAAAAAAAAAAAAAAACACTTCTGCCGAGTGGTTTAATCTCATGTCGCAGTCCTGAATATTAAAGTGCGTAACATCGTGTTTTGTAAGCAAATGGCACAACCCAGTTTCGTAACCAGTTTAACCGCTCGGTGTCATTTCTCTTCTGATTTCGGATGAATACCCTTTAGGCGCATTTCATTTATTTATTTCTTTAGGGTCACCTTGCAGCCACCCGTCAGCCAAGCATCTGCCCTAGCAGGCGGGTAAGGTTGAGACAACAATTAGCCGAGTTGTTTTTGGTTAAAAATTATGAAAAAGAGAGGTAAAAGAATCATAAAAGTCTCTGAAATATTGTTCACTCTCGCTCGGTTATCTGATCTCCAATCTACTGAACAACCCGACTCCTTGTCATACTGCCTGTGGGAAACAATAGAATGGCTGAGTCTTAATCACCCAGCCGGACTCTCTGACTAATGAAAGACTATGGAGGGACAGACTTCATTAGCATTGCCATAAAGCATCAGATCAGTGTGGTGATTGAGCAGGGAAAGTCATCCAAAATATCACATGACTGACAGCAACGGCGGCTCCAGGTCTGCAGATAAAGGGATTTTAAGTCATCGACTGACTTTTTTTTTTTGTTTTTTTTTTTATACGCCAAACTGAGGGTCACAATATCAGACGCTGACTCGTTCAAATTTCAGTCTGGTTTCACAACAAAAGCCACCGTAATTGGCATCTCATAGCTGGAATTCCTGCATGAACACAGGTGGCTCAATAATCGGTGAGTCACAACACAGAAGCGCAAGACAAGGTAATCGCTTAAAGAATTCCGAGGTAGAACCTGCGATCACCAACCGGACGTCCAACCTGATCTCCAGACGCCCTAAACTTTTACATTCTACAGAACCATCCCCGATCTCTGTGTCCTCCTCCAGCTCAGGGACCCGAGTCTAGAAGTCTACAAAACTCAACCAAATAACGAAATAAATGCCGCTATTCTAGAGTCAGAAAGCGATCGTTAACTACAAAAAAAAAAAATTCATATAACATTTGCCACCAATGACCCAGCGTCTCCATTGCAACACCTAGATGCGACTGTGAAACGCGTTGGCGCGGTATAAACAATAAAAATCATAATCACACCCAAGTGCGTAACCTCAGCCAATAACTCCCCATTTAAAGAAATCTTCCCCAAAATGAAGTCATTATAGACCACCAGCAAAGGCATCTCACAGACCCATATCAACGTATCTAGTCAGAGAGGTGGATTAAACAAAGCAAGTCTATGAACTAGATGTTGATTGAAAAGGAACAAGACAGGGACAGCAGCTCGATTTCACCTTAGATCAACCATATAATTTATTATGCACTTATTCCCCCGCTCCGCATGCCCTCTCGTCGTACTCGTATAACCCCGTCTGGACACCTTTAGGGTTTGACAGCACCCCCGGCAGTGAATTCCGCATCTTCGCTGCTCTTACTGTAAAGAACTCTCCCTTCTGCTGAAATTCTTCTTCCGAGTCTTAAAGGAAAAGCGGAAATGCTCTGCACCGTTATGGTGCGTTGGTGTGAGGTCACCGCGGTACTTAGGTCCTATAGGGTTAGCTTAAGGTAAACGCGTTGATGAAAACACCCAGATGACAGATCAGTAAAAATGCCATCAAAAGCCACCTTCAGCTGTCAAAGCCTGTGAAGAATTGCCCCAATTGCCCCTAAGCAGCTCATGGGCTGATAGTCTTGTTACCCAGCTGTCAAAATTACCATCCTGCCTCTTTTACTGCTTGTGCCAGATTCTGATCACAGATGACACAAGCCAGAAAGCCTTTTCTTGTGGATTAGATTGTGAGTTCTTGGGTCCAGAATTACCTCTGCCCCCAGCTGTATTAAATGCCGAGCTGTCATTCATCAAGAGCTAGACTGCAGGTTCTACACTGTATAGCAATGCAGAGTATAGCCCCTGGGTGTACATGGGCTCCTCGTTCATTTGCACGGTGGGGTTGTATTACCTCACAGGGAAGACCCGTCCTTGGCACCCCTAAGCCCAGATGCAGGCCCCCTGATGTGTCAGGTGCAGGCCTTGGCCCTTTGTGTATAGGTGCCTGGGCACGGAGCCATAGGCTGTGTATAGGGATACATGATGCCTATGAGCTCCCTCCATGGTACCACAGACACATACTACATACACCCCCTGGCCCTTAACGCTCACAGCTACCCTCACCTCCTCCGGGTATCCCCCGGCCGCAGACATCTCCCCGGCTCCGCTCAGGCTCCCCGTCTCGGCCGCCAGGTCCCCGTTGAGCAGTGAGGGCCCCTCAGCCGATCCCCCGCTTAGCGCCGCCATCTTGAAGTGATCCGGAGCCGCGGGAGCGAGCACGGGACCTGGGCGCGCGCGCCCCCGATCTCAGCCCGGCCAGGTCTGCTTGGCGTCACCAGGAGGAGGGGGCGGGGCCCCGAAATCAGGGAAAGGGGAGCGCGCGCCGCTAGCAGCGGAGCGAGCAGCCAATCAGCGCGAGGTGAGGCGGGGTCTGCCTGGGCTTCCCTGACGTCAGTGCGGAGGGAGTGAGGGGGGGACAGACACTTGTCCACTAGCACCGCCCACTCGTACAGGTGCAGTGAGCGCGTGCACAGAGCGAGCCCTGACGTCATTGTTCCCTGCGGCCGTGACGTCAGAGTTTGACAGGCGGATGGGGATGGATACTAAAGGGAAGCTGTAGTACGATTTAGCCTGATCAGATAGTAAAGGGAATGAAGAACGGGCAGATCATGGAATGAAGAACGATGAGATGGATGCTCTGTCTATCTCAACTGCAAGCTGGCCCATACCCTAAAGGACCCCAGGGATCACCTACTCGACCCTGCCTGTGACCATGTCCCCAGCCTCTAGATCTTATTCATACTCCTAGAGGGACTGCAATAGAGTATGATGTCATGTGCCAGCAGGGCACTGGGATATGATGTAATTTGCCAGCACTGCACTGAGAGCATCAGCAGCCCTCACAGGAACACAGATGAGATATCAGTGTTCCTGAGCCAGACCTAAACCGGTTTAAGCTCTTCCTTCCCCTCCAGCAGTGGAACCTGTCTTTGGAGAAGGGAAGTTGGTCTGGCTTATGGTCTTGCCCTCACACACATCGACCAATCAGGATAAATTTGGTCACATAGACGATTCAGAACACATACCCAAGTCTGAGCGCTGTTTGGTAAATTCCTCAATGTCCCAACGTGATAAACCAAATAATATCACCAGTGTCACTGGTCTTCGGTAAGCTGGGGTCCCAATCACCGGCACGTGGGGCCGGAGGTGCCCGCCCCAGATAAGGGAAGGTAACTGGAAGCTGCCGTCCTCCCAGGTCAGGGTCACGGCTGTGTCCTCATGGAGGCCATCGGTTACTCGGCATATGAATGCTAAACGATTTTGCTGAGTTGCACCAGAGCTTTATAAACAACTAGAAAGACCCCCAACCGTAGCCCGGGACCAAGAGCTGCAGCGGTAAGATATTCACAGGCTGAACCGTGATCATCACAATGGTCACTGAGGACCACCGGTTACATGATGGCACGGAATGCCACTACCTGAAAAAGCCCCACATACAAAAGTGGTGACTTCATTAGGGTAGACAAAAGGGGGTGGTACTTCCAAAAGAAAAATGGCTCCCTACAGATATGAATTTGGTATTTTATTTATTACATACCCTACCATTCAAAAGCTGTTTTTATGAAAAAGGGTTTTCTAGCCATCAATTAGCCTTTTATACTTAAACGTGGATCAGCGAACTCAACGTGCCATTGGGACACAGGAGTGATGGGAGTGATAAAGGGCCATTGGGACACAGGAGTGATGGGAGTGATAAAGGGCCATTGGGACACAGGAGTGATGGGAGTGATAAAGGGCCATTGGAACACAGGAGTGATGGGAGTGATAAAGGGCCATTGGAGCACAGGAGTGATGGGAGTGATAAAGGGCCATTGGAACACAGGAGTGATGGGAGTGATAAAGGGGCCTCTGTACGCCTATGAAGAGACTCCATTAAAAATCAGCCGTTTCCGGCTACAATAGTCATTTACAGCATTAACCCCGTCTGCGCTGGATTTAATGTTATTTAAATGGACAAAATTTGCTTTTCCTTGAAAAACAAGGACATTTGTCAGTGACCCCAAACCTTTGAACGGTACCGTGTGTGTATGTGTGTGTGATATACATCAATTCAGAATGCTTTCCCAAGCGCAATAAATAAAATGCTCCATACTTGTTACGAAGATCACATTGTTACCTGCAAAATGTTACATTTATTTCATGTACGATGACACAGTTTTATGGGACACACTGTTATGACCTCATGCCTTTCACCAACCAGACCATCCGGGTAATAATCACACAAGTTAATTATACATTAGAGGACCTATGAGCGGAATTATGACCTTCAAGGCTTGAACACCACTGGGTCCTCCTTTATCAGGTCACCGGATCGGCTGCCGACAAGCTGTGCGTCGGGAGGAAGGGGGGGCCATAGAAATCCCAACCGTGGTGAGGGGGTCAGCCTCCCCCCCTCCGGTACATAGGTATAAGTCCAAGACCCCAAAATATTTCTCTCCTATTTCTTCTTGAGGGCTCTTTTCCCCTCGCCTTTCTTGGGTTTTCCTTTCCCACGCAGCTTCCTAAGACGTCTCATCTCTTCTTTGAAGTCTTCATGCTCGTCCCTGTGCGGGGCAGGACAAAAACAAATCCGATGAAGAATGGGGGTGTCCAGAGGGAATGCAGGTTAACCCCTTAATGACAAAGCCTGTACATGTACGGCCTCAAAATGCATTGTTTTCAATGGGTTTAGGGACTGCCCATTGTCCTTAAGGGGTTTCAAGTAAGAGAGGAGTAAAGCATCCTTAAAATACAGATGAGCGGAGAGGATGAATAAGAAACAGAAAACCGGAAATAGAAAAAAATAACATTTTCTACATAAAAATATTCTTAAAATCATTGAATTCCCGTCATAACGTTCAGCTGTGGCGGGGGTTCTTTTATCTACTATTAATTGCATGCAAAGAATCTTGAATAAGTTTGGCCCTTGCTGGCATCCTTATCTCTTGGCTTAATGTTAATTTTTTTTTTCTATTTCGAGTAGAATTCCGTGTTTTTCTTCGGTTTATATCCGTTTATCATGTTAGTAAGACATGGTAGAATTACCTGTACAAGCCGAGAAACCTGAGGTTCCTCATGAGCGACACGTAAGCGTTGTGCTGCGGATACCAGTCGTAGACCTCTTTCCTTTTGGCCAGCGGCTGCTCGCTGAAGAGCTTCACCACCTTCATCGATCGGTCGTCTGTCGGCCTCACCACCTCTCCAAAGATCCTGGCGCTCAGGCGGCCCATCCGGAGGGCGTAGCTGGACAAGGTGGACATGCTGCTGCCGACGAGCGTCAATGCCGCCTGCAGAAAACGCCAAGGGACTGTGTATAAGACATGAGGCAAGATAGACTTACTGGGTACCCTTTAATAGGCAGAAAAAAACAGCCGAACCCCCAATATTAGCCTGTTTAGTTGTAAATATTGTCTAATTCCTCCTTTTTTCTGCACCGGAATCCCAATTCGATTTTAGTTTAGATAGTAAGCTCATGTGCCTGACCCTCAGGAGCCCACCCTAATTTAGTATGAAAGGGCCATAAGGCTAGATGGCAGCTACAGACGGGGTCCTCAACTCTACTACTGCGACATCAGTAAAAGTATATTTGTTATGTATCTGTCGCCCACCCTGCCTTTAAATTGTGCAGCGCTAAGGCATATGATAGTGCTGACACAAAAAGTGATAACAATAGTACAACTCCAGTATAATATACCTTTCAAAAGTTTAGGGTCATAAAGGGCCATTGGAGCACAGGAGTGATGGGAGTGATAAAGGGCCATTGGAACACAGGAGTGATGGGAGTAATAAAGGGCCATTGGAACACAGGAGTGATGGGAGTGATAAAGGGCCATTGGAACACAGGAGTGATGGGAGTGATAAAGGGCCATTGGGACACAGAAGTGATGGGAGTGATAAAGGGCCATTGGAACACAGGAGTGATGGGAGTGATAAAGGGCCATTGGAACACAGGAGTGATGGGAGTGATAAAGGGCCATTGGAACACAGGAGTGATGGGAGTGATAAAGGGCCATTGGAACACAGGAGTGATGGGAGTGATAAAGGGCCATTGGAACACAGGAGTGATGGGAGTGATAAAGGGCCATTGGAACACAGGAGTGATGGGAGTGATAAAGGGCCATTGGGACACAGGAGTGATAGGAGTGAGATTTTTATTTCAAAAATAAGGACATTTCTAAGTGACCCCAAACTTTTGAATGG
Source organism: Spea bombifrons (assembly GCF_027358695.1). NCBI lineage: Eukaryota > Metazoa > Chordata > Amphibia > Anura > Pelobatidae > Spea > Spea bombifrons. Next base: position 2,781,031 of record NC_071090.1, read on the forward strand.
TAGTGCGTGTGTATTAATTATATATATATACATACAAAAAAAACAAACAAAGCTAGGTATAAAAAGCTTTTCGAAGCTTCACTGGTCTTTATAGCACAATCACACCTATAGCTGCGCCTTTGGTTCATTTTGCATCTTTTTTTTTACTAATCACTGCAGCTGGTTCTAGAAACTTGAACTAGAAACAGGGGACAGAGCTTTATCTGCGCATAACGACTACCATAGCAACCAGGACAAATTGTTTGTTGTATCTCGTTCTATTGATTAGGATTAAATTATATTTTAGATAAAATGTCACTAACTCCTCTGGCTTAGTGGCTATCCCGAAACGCATTGTTCAATTGTTGCTTATATCGATTCCACATCCCAACATAAGGAAGGAAGTTTTACTTTACTGAGGGGGTGGTAGATAAGTGGAACAGCCTTCCACCAGAATTGGTAGAGGGTAATACAGTGAGGGGATTAAACATATGTTTAGACATACGGCTCCTGAATCTAAGACGAGACCAACGACTGATTAAAGGTTTGAGAAACGGGCAGACTAGATGGGGCAAATAGAACATATTTTGGATTACCGAATGTGATTGCTTACTGGTTTAATGGAATGGAATGGAATTTCAAGAAGGCAAACTATATAAGGAGTCATAGCTGCTAAGATTCTGCCAATCATTTTTATTTATCTGTAATATATCGTAACTACCGGCAACTCAGAAGTTCTATAAATATGCTAAACGCTAGGGGTGATATCCAGGTGGGGGTATCACACCCCTCTGGCACCCAAAGGGTTAATCTGCACATACCTTTCTTGCCACTAAGACCTAATGCAGGACGTGGCAGCTAAATAATTGCCCTTAACGTTATTCCGAGAGGCACGGCTGGAATCCCATAAAAGTCACCTGTAAAAAAAATAATTACGCGGTCACTGGCGGTGGAATGAGCAGCATTATGCAATAAAGCCCTAATAAACGTGACATCAGAGAAAAGCAAGCTGCTCGTTGCATCATCCCGGGGGTATGTGCAAGGAGAAAAAAAAAAAAAGGGGGGGTTGGTGCAAAGTTTGAAAAGTGGTCCTATCACCATAGCAACCAATAGGATGGTACTAATCATTGGTTTCTATGGTGATAAGACCACTTGTCAAACTTTTTTTTAAAAGCTCTGTTTGAACATACATGATTTTAATAGTTCCTGTGTTATGGATTAAGGAGGCCTGCGATCACCTCTAAAGGGTCCAATCACACGTAATCCGGGGGGCCGCTGGTCAGTAGGGATGCCTATTAAATATATTATGGAATCAGAATACCGCAGAGCCTTAAAACGAACAATATATATATATGGCTATTTTTTAGGGACTAAGGATATTTTCTAAGTCATATTAATATAACATTTTGAGATTTAAGGGATCAATATTTTAGATCTAGTCTGCCTGTTCTGCGTGCTGTTAAGACTTAAACCTTAATCAGTCGTTGGTCTCGTCTTAGATTCAGGAGCCGTATGTCTTTCCCATGCATGTTTAAATACCCTCATTGTATTACCCTTTACCACTTCTGCTGGGACACTGTTCCATTTATCTACCACCGACCTTTTTAAGCACTTTTTATTGTAATTATTATTATTATGATTGCTTTATGTATATCCCAAACCTTCTTGAAGCTCTTTACCACGTCTATCATTATGTATTGTTTTATACAGCGCCATCATATTCCGTAGCGCTGTACAATGGGTGAACAGGACATGACAAGCAGTATATAACATAACAAATTATAACAGGTGAGGAGGGCCCTGCTGTAAGGAGCTACCCACACTGTAAGGCTATTCCAGGTATCTACGAACCCTCATTTATAAAATATATATTTAATTGTCTTAGTAAATAGATTACAGTACTATTTATTTTGCCATTAGTATATATATCACACCCATACATGCAGTGGGCAAAACCTGCAGCTGTGAATACATATAATATTACCACCATAGTATTCAGTTCTTAAATCCCTCTGCGGGGGGATAATTCTCTGCAGCAAGGGGTAATTCAGTAGGAAATGTAGTGCCCTCTCGGCATGCAAAGGGTAAAACACAATCCAACAACCTCTTACCTGTCTGACCTCTCTATTGCCCCATGCAGCCTGCCTGCTCTGGAAGCAAATCCCCGACTTCCGGGTTACCCAGGCAAGTAACGCGCATGCGCAATGTCAATCTCAGCCGGAGTTAGCGGAGGCAGAAAGACGTCAGGTGAACTAGACTCAGTAACCTAGCAACGGCTGCACACGGAGTCCTAAACACAAGAGACTCAAATGAATGAGGCGCCCTATAGTTCTAAACTGTTTGAAAGACCCTTTTCAATTTTCATAACTATATAAAATATAAAGTAATTCTATGTGAACGGGGTCATTTAATCAAAAAAGCTGCAATGTACTGAGGAGAGAAGCCATGAAAATATGACTTGGATGCATGAAAAGTAAGAAAAAACAAATTTTGACCAAAAACATTATGAAAATATATAGTCATTAATAACAATGTAATGCTGGAATATTTATGCCATGACCCCCCCCCAATGGCATTAATGTACCTGGGTACTCTCAGGGTTTGCCCCGGACTCCCATTTGTTGCTTTTGCTTCCAGTTATGGTTGATATCCCTGCTTGAATGCAGGTGACTCAATTAAGTGTATCTTTAAAGAATGACATGTCGAGGTTTCCACGAGGGCCGCAATATGGGCCATTGGGGGTAACACGTTTTGTGAGTCCATACATAGAATCTTCACGATGGGCTATTAAAGGGTTAATATTTCAACCGTCTCAGAGGCGTATGGGTATAATAGCGTCCCTCTGCCCTAAATTGGGACACTTAGTAGGTATGGATCCCTCTACCTTACAGTACTGCAGGCTTTCTTCCCTGATCCCCTCTTTCCTCCCCTGATGCCCCTCTTTGCTCTCCTAATGCCCCTCTATACTTCCCCCGATGCCCCTCTATACTTCCCCCGATGCCCCTCTTTTCTAGGACTCAGTTTGCTTGGTTTGAGGGTATCACGGGAATCACGCCTTGGAGGAATATTTAATTGTTCTATATAATCACTTTGACATGTAAAACCAATCATGTATCATTATTATTATTATTATTATTTATTTATTTTATTATGTATTATTATTGTATTATAATTTTATTATGTATTATTTTTTTTTATTATGTATTATTATTGTATTGTTTTTATTTTATTATTATGTATTATTATTTATTATTATTGTATTGTTTTTATTTTATTATTATGTATTATTATTATTTTTTTATTGTGTATTATTATTGAATTATTATTTTGGTCTCAGCAATGAAGATTTATTTTAAATTTAAGATAAAGCCAAAACACCCATTGTACAGCGCTGCAGAATACGAAGGCGCTATATATAAACAGTCCCCACAGCTGGGCTGATGCCTCTTTTATTGCTGCTATTACTATTTCTGAAATAACCTGTATAACCTATAACTGCCCCTCGCCGTCTCCCAGATATAACCACGGGCTAAAAATAGGCTCCCCGCCACCGCCGCAAGCCGTTAATAACCCTTCATCAGACGCTCTCTGCAGGGCGACCTCCTAATGGTTGCGATCAGCTGCGGTAACGTTACTATTCTGCTTGGAAACTGCAGAGTCTGTTAGTCCGTCTCGCCGAGAAGGACAGAGACACACGGACAACGAGAGAGAGAGATATATATACAGCGCATGAGCTGCGAATTATAGTCTCCAATAACAGCTGCGGGCCAATAAAATGTCTGTGCAGCGGCAGTAACAGCCAGACTGTCTGCCAGACCAGCCAATCATCGGTGGCCTCGTGTCACCTTGTTTAAAGAGCCAGTTGTCCTTGAACTCAGGTGTGGATGAAGAGGCGAGTGGAGGTGTGTGAGGTGTCTGTACAGCAAAGGGCTTTTATCACATCGTTCCCACCCAAGAGGGTCCCGGGTCACCCGATTTTCAGCCTGTTCATGGACCTGCCATGCGCGAGTCCTGATGAAGGCTGAGGAACGTACCGGGAAAGGCACCGATGTCCTTCAACTGCGACCCTTCCAGGTTGTCTCTAAAAGGGGGCAATTAACCAAACTGGCATGAGCCTACCGAAAAAAAAAAGTTTAGCCCTATTACCCTGAACCAGAAGGGTCGTTGCTGTCCGTGAAGGACATTTTCAAGATATTCACCTTCGAACTTTTGGTTTTTTTTCGCCCCATGAAATTTAACGCATCTCTGACTCCCCATCCCACCAACATCACAGGCGTCCAAATCGCGGTAATTGTGTTGGAGGTATGGCTAGCGGTAGGGGGTGGTGCTTAAGCTAGCAGGGGGAGTGGTCAGATCTAAAAGGCAGATTAGCCGGAGGGGGGGCAAGACCACCCACTCACCCACTCACCATACCCAAAGAGCTACATTGTAGCGCCCAGCTCCATGGTGTTGCGAAGAGACCACGTCAGAGCCGAGGCTTCCCCCAATCGACCCATGATCCCCTCTGCCCGCAAAAGTGGCACAGTGCCTAAAAATTGGGACTGTCCAGGGAAAACCGGGACAACTGGGGGGTATCCCGTTCTATCGACTGTATACATTGACTCTCTTAGAGGTACTTAGGACCCAGTCTTCCCAATACCTTTAAATTAACTTAATTTTCATTTATTTCAATGTTTTTTGGAAAGAAAAACATTTCCATTTAATTTAAAAAAATATATAAAAAGAATGTTTAGACAGATGAAGTATTTCTCCTATTTAACAATGTGGATTTTTTTTTCGTTGTAAACATTTTTACAAGAACGTTATTGTTGCGTATGAAACATATTTTGTTCATATGTAATTAATATGTAATTATAGGTCAAGCTCCACAAAGCTGAGCTGCAACCAAAAATGGTTTATTTTATATACATTTTGCAAATGAATGCAGGTTTCTGTAGTTTTTTTCCCCCCTGTTCCTACTCATAAAAAAAGGATTTTGGTGCGAAGTTCGAAAAAGTGGGTTTTATCACCATAGCAACCAATGGAATTTAACCAACTGATTGGACCATGTTACTGGTTGCCATGGTGATAAGGTCACTTTGTTAAGCATTAACTGAGCTGTTTTTGTTATTCCAGTAGGTGGCGCTTTAACCATTAAATGCGCAGAAAGAATTCACCATCGTTTTCGATCTGGGAATGTTCTTCCCGTCTCCCCCAGCCACCTCGCACTGTGTTGGTTACAGAGCGTATTATTCATTTCAGTGAGACGTGGGCTTTAATTTGTAATTATATTAATATAATTTAACACGGCAGCCCCAGTAAACCTGTTTGAAATCTTCAGGCCTTTATTATCTAAATTGTGGCACTTTAAAGGTCATACACTTTGTGTAAGGAAAAGGGGCTATGTATGTTTGTACGTATGTGAGCATGAATGTGTATGTATAAGTGTATGTGGGCGTGGATGTGTATATATAAGTGGTGTGAGAGGGTGTGTGTGTAAGAATGAGTGTGTATGTGTGTGTTAGCAGGGATGTGTGTGAGGATAGATGTGAATGTGTAATTGGTGTGAGATGTAGTGTGTGTTATGGATGTGTGTGTGTTGTGTTTGTGTGTGAGCATGAATGTGTATATATAAGTGGTGTGAGAGGGTGTGTGTGTTAGAATGAGTAAGTGTACATGTAAGTGCGTTTACGAAAGTGTGCCAGATTGTATGTTGCAAGGGGCAATGATGGCACAGACAAGCTGTTCAGGGACAATGGTTGCATAAACAAGCTGTTTGGGGGCAATAATGGCACAGACAAGCTGTTTGAGGGCACAGAAAAGCTGTTTGAGGGCACAGACAAGTTCTTTGGGGGTTAGGATGGCACTGATGAGCTGCTTGTGAGCGACGGGGGCAAATGCATATTCTGCAGAATCCCCCAAGCATTTGCAACGTGCTGCATGTGTATAAAAACATAACGTGTGGCCCTGCGCAAACTAGATGGAGGCCACACTTACGTGATTTGGTAGTCATCATCCCCAGTCTGGCCCTTAATGCCAGTACGTCCCTCGGGAGGCAGCCGCCTGGATTACCTTCTAATCACAGCAGGACTACAGCTCAACTTTTTCGGATATTAGCAGGCAGTTGGTGGGTTGGACTAAATATTATCTCCGCCCACATTTTGTTTATTTTTTTTCTCATGTCCCACCCCATTCAAACTAAACCACACCCACTTCTTGGGGGCTTGGGAAGATACCTGCGGCCAGGGATTTAAATCAACATTTAACACCAATAAAAAAAAGAACAGAGGAGAGCCGCCATGTTTTAATTACCCGTTTACTTTCCACGACTGTCAGTTTAATCATTTGTATTCTCGTGAACAAATTGTTTAATTATCTATCAGACGTGTTTCCAGCTGGGGAATAATGGAGTCCAGCCTCCGCACTCACAGAGACGCAGCCAAATAATTCCCGAAACCAAATTATTTGTGTCCCTTTAGAATCTAGCATATGTTGTATACGTGGGTTTTAAACACGAGAAAGATTCTAAGTTCTATTAACCCTTCCCGTTCTAGACAGCACATTGTGATGTCCCAGCCAAGAACGAGTTAATTCAGCATTTGCGATACAGCTGCTTCTTGCTCCTACAAATCTAAGCCAACTGGGCTAAGGGCGCTTATCTGGAGGGAGATGGTCTTGGGCTTTCTGGTGTTCGAAGTCCCATCATACAAATATAACACGTGAGCATGGTGGGAATTATAGTCTTACATCAGACAGGAAATTCATGAAAATGCATGAGTGTGTATGTGCAGGTGTGCGTTAGCATGAGTGTGTATGTGCAGGTGTGTGTTAGCATGAGTGTGTATGTGCAGGTGTGTGTTGGCATGAGTGTGTATGTGCAGATGTGTGTTAGCATGAGTGTGTATGTGCAGGTGTGTGTTGGCATGAGTGTGTATGAGTAGATGTGTGTTGGCATGAGTGTGTATGTGCAGGTATGTGTTGGCATGAGTGTGTATGTGCAGGCGTGTGTTGCATGAGTGTGTATGTGCAGGTGTGTGTTGGCATGAGTGTGTATGTGCAGGTGTGTGTTGGCATGAGTGTGTATGTGCAGGTGTGTGTTGGCATGAGTGTGTATGCGTAGATGTGTGTTGGCATGAGTGTGTATGTGCTTGTGTGTGTTAGCATGAGTGTGTATGCGTAGATGTGTGTTAGCATGAGTGTGTATGTGCAGGTGTGTGTTAGCATGAGTGTGTATGTGCAGGTGTGTGATGGCATGAGTGTGTATGTGCAGGTGTGTGTTGGCATGAGTGTGTATGTGCAGGTGTGTGTTGGCATGAGTGTGTATGTGCAGGTGTGTGTTGGCATGAGTGTGTATGTGCAGGTGTGTGTTGGCATGAGTGTGTATGTGCAGGTGTGTGTTGGCATGAGTGTGTATGTGCAGGTGTGTGTTGGCATGAGTGTGTATGCGCAGGTGTGTGTTGGCATGAGTGTGTATGCGTAGATGTGTGTTGGCATGAGTGTGTATGCGTAGATGTGTGTTAGCATGAGTGTGTATGTGCCTGTGTGTGTTAGCATGAGTGTGTATGCGTAGATGTGTGTTAGCATGAGTGTGTATGTGCCTGTGTGTGTTAGCATGAGTGTGTATGCGTAGATGTGTGTTAGCATGAGTGTGTATGTGCCTGTGTGTGTTAGCATGAGTGTGTATGCGTAGATGTGTGTTGGCATGAGTGTGTATGCGTAGATGTGTGTTAGCATGAGTGTGTATGCGTAGATGTGCGTTAGCATGAGTGTGTATGCGTAGATGTGTGTTAGCATGAGTGTGTATGTGCAGATGTGTGTTAGCATGAGTGTGTATGTGTAAATGTGTGTATGTATAAAATATATATATATAAAATAAAAATAAAAAATACACCAGACTAGTATTTATTCCCAATACAACCTCCAATGTTTAATTCCCCAATCCTGTAACGTAATGATCTGTTTCATTACCGAATATTTGTCATGCTCCCGTCTTCAGTCCGAGTGACATATACATTTTATATACTGATAATCCCACATTAAAAATAAGCTTGGACCTTGTAATTCCTAAAAATCAGAGTTCTATTAATGTAAATTGACTGGCACGCACACCGATAACAGTTCAACGTTTTTTTTTCCTTAGGCCTTTGTTTGTTTGTTTGTTTGTTTGTTTGTTTCCTTCGATTTCCATCGGCAGTCCAGCCTGCGTTTCGAGGCCTGAACTAAGGCATCTGAGAAAAAGAAATAAAAATAATAATAATAATCCACGTACGGACACTGCGTTTCTGCGTTAATCTCCAAGCGTCCTTCTTGAGCTCCTCTGAAACACTCGCTACTGAAACTCAACATATTTTGACAAAGAGAACAATTTTTTTTCGGAGGGGCGGGGGAGGGGAAGGATAAACAGCGGTAACCCCCCCCCCGCAAGAAAACACAGATACATATAGATATATATATTTGTATAACAAACTTTACGGTAGCTAAACATCGTGGTTTGCCCACTTATTTCTTTAAGCGGTATTTCTTGACGTGGGGTGGCCGTAGAAGCCATGGTAACGCAACGTTGTTTGATTAACGGAATAGTCCTTCGACGCTAGTCTTTTTTTGAAGATGGTCGTGGATATTTTGCGGGGGTTATGGAGAACTCGGTTAAATGGGGATGGAAGAAATGAAGACGGTGGGAGATAACGGCAAACGGGTCGCTTATCCGAGTTAATGTTGGCTTTACGAAGAAGGCGCTCTGGTCTTAAAGTCAAGAGATCCAAAACATTGATCATGAGTTATCTACAATCCGAGATACGGTCATCAGTCTCCCAGTGTAAAGGCGTCAGCGTTATGGTATTTTAGTTCCACTGCCTTTTCCAACGTGGTAAGGTGGCCACCTTGGAAGGGACTGTTGAAGAAACATCATTGCTCCGTCAGAAGCTGGAGGACATCGCCCCGTCTTATTTCATTACGTTTCCGAGCTTGGGTTTGGGTCTGTTGGTTTTGTTTAGCACACCGTTCCGTTCTCGGGTCTCGTTTTGGGGCAGCTGGTCCTCAGGACAGGCTGCACGGAGGGAGCTAAGGTGCAGAAGAAACCTGAGATTAAAGTCAGGCCCAGTCCCCCCCAGGCACAGAACATGGACCACCCGTAGCCGTGGCTCATGTCGTCGGGTAATCCGTACATGTCGCGCGGGTTCCGGGACAATTCGAAGTTGATCCCTGCCACGCAGGTACACAGTGAGATGATACAGAAAGTGCCTGCAAAGGGAGAAGAAACCTTTAATGTCCATCACGGCCACTCTAATAAATATTAATATAATTAATAAAAGTCATGCACTACAATGAATTGCCATAGTAACCAAAAAAACCCCAGAATTATCAACTCTACAGATGCTGGGGGGATATAATTAATCTCAAACATATTACTTGTGGGTACTGCTTTTTACGATGTATGGAGTGGGTTATTAGTGCTCGCCCCGCTCATTATGTTTACATATATCATGTTTGAAGTGGTCAGACTTACTGGCTTTGCGTTACCAGTTACCAATCCCTGCTGTAAAATGCATCGTCGTGCTTTCGGCTATACATTCTTACCTCCCATGAGGAAGAGAAGACCAGCAACATATTGCATGAGCCCCCTGTCCCAGCAGCACCCCAAGACTCCGATTATCCATCCGAACAGAATAATGGCCACCGCCATCCCCATGAATCCTGCCGTCATCCTGCGTAGGTCTGCAAAAAACATAATAATGAATGAATTAATTAACCGGTTATGTCTGGCCCTTCAATACCCAATCAGAATAAATCTTACTACATTCGATGAAGGCGGCAACCCAACAGTTCTCATAATTCCTGATATATATATACTGTGATTTCCAAAGAGATATTCTAAAAGAAGTCACCTGTGTTCAAGCAGAGATTCCCGCTGTGATATAGCAGTGAGAAAAGTACTCGGATATCATTAAATCTGTTGAATTTGGACTGTGTGACCCTGAGAATCTGCCCATTCACCCCGAGATCATGAGAATGGGGTAAAAACACGCAGAATCTGCCCTTTTACCCAATCATGTACAACACGCCGCATCCTGCGGTCTGTTCATAAACATTCGCAGCTGCAGCACCGTTGACACATGCGCGGCTTACTAAGGACAGAAATATTAACCCTACCACTGCTGAAACGCGCAGGAACGTCCGGAGCAGAAGCCAATGATCGGGTGACGTCACCGTCAAGACAAAAGACCGCAAATATAATTTTTTTCTCTTGGTTAAAATACCAAGAAATGTTAATCTATTATTAGAATATTCCAATATTTTTATGAGAATAAAATAATTGTAGAAGATGGCTTTGTTGGTCCCTGCAAGTCCACAATAATGTGGGGGGGGGTTGTATTTTTTTTAGTTGCAAAAAAAAATCAAATTTAATAAAAAACTAAACATATATAAAAATTTAGCATGCCCCTCCCATGTTCCACAAAACATGGCTTTTTTGTGCCATGAGTGAGAATAAATATAAGAGATTCCTAAAAGTGCCCCAAATGGGGCATAATTCTTTTATTAGTGAATTAAATAATATTTTTAAATTATAGTTTTAATTAAATAATTAGATTAATAATAATAATAAATAAATACAGAGGTTTTTTAATCCATCAGACCGGTTCTATAAATTTTTTAGTTTTTTCTGCGATATTCTAATAATAATTTTCATCTGCTGCATACGTCTGTATTTTTGCTAATGGAATCCATTGTAAAGATTGGCCGACGCGTTTCACCGGCGGACTCTTTTGATCGGCGGTAACGTGCGCAGGCATTGTTATGAGGTTCGTGTTGGTTTTGAAACAATCTTTTGTTTCTCTCGTTAATACCGGCGGTAATCCAATTTAGAAACGGCATTCGGTGCGGGATCCAGACAGCTGGTGACTGCAGACTTCGGTGAGCTCCGCTTCTCAAGGGCTTTCCTAACAGCTCCAACCGGCTGGCGTGAGAGGCAAATATCAAAATATTTAACAGGAATGGTCCAGAGTGATTGATTCTGGAATACAGGAAAGCTGGGCGCACGGATCATCTGCGCAATGGGTGGTATGGAGACTTATAGAAACCCAGAACCTGCTGGCAGATCGGCCCCATTCGGCCCCCGTCTAGTCACCCGTTTCTCCTGCTGTGTTAGCTGTTACTATCTCTGCTGAAAGGCTATTCCAGGCATCTACTTTCTTCATTCGTCATTGGTTTTATAATTTTTCTCTCCACAGCGCTGCGCCACAGCATATGTAGGTGATATATACGGTATATATATACATTTTTATTGTGTAAGCCCCAACGGCATCTCCCACTGTTTGGCGGGGATGCTGGGAGTTGCAGTCTAGTACCAGCTGGCGTGCTGCCGGAGGTGTGTGACCTCCCGTCTGCCTCGACCTGTCTTTCCCTGTAAGTTTAAAGCCCCCGAATGTAAACATGATGTCAAAGCTAATTATTCCACCTGCGCGTCACCTCGGTCTCTCCGACCCCCCGCGCCTGGTGCTTCGCTCGGGGCGCAGCGCTTCCCAGGTGGAGAGCTGGAAGTGGAGGACGCCTGACAACGGATGGAGGTTTCTTGGTTCGTAGAGAGCGCAGGAGAGCTCACTCGGATAGGACTTCATTTCTCGCCCGTCCGGTTCATTCATTCATTTTTTTTTTTTACTTTGTTCGTTTTCTCGTTGCCGCCATGTTACTTGGCACCGTAGATAATACATTATGGATACAGTATCATTGACGTCAAAAACCATGATACAGATACATAAATTCCGTTTTATTCTATTATTCCCGAAAGCCAATGGCAAAAACATACAAGGGGTAAGTATGTTGGATAAGTATGTAGACTTCGCCTTCACATTTTGCATTATGGGGTAAAACCATTTTGGGCAGCTCAAAGGTGGAGAATGGGAGGAGCTATCAATAACCGACACCCATTTATTCAGGCGACGGCATGTTACAGGACCCGATCTGCCACTGGGGGGGCAAAATCACTAAGTATGCAGCCACCGGCTCACTGTGCCAGATGACCAGCCCAGGACTGACTGACTCATATGTGTCGTCACTCCGCACCTGAAAACATGATTTTTATGATGTCGTTTCATACTCCACACATGTTCAGCGGATGCTTTTATGTCATCATGGAGCTTTTCAGCTCCATTTCTGCCGGCAGTCTCAAGAAAAAGAAGTCTAGTTGTCAGGACTGCCCTTATAAATCCGAGACTGTTGTTACCTATAAAACAGCACTCTGCCCTAAGGAGAACTAGATCCTTATGGATGATGTCAGCCCAAATGAAAATATCTATGACATTAAGGGTAAAAAAAATAAATAAACGCATTTTAAGCCTTTTCACATTTATAAAACCAACTTTTTTATATACATATATTTTTTTATATTAAATATTTTTTATTATATATTTTTTACATTACATTTTATATTACAGATTTTTTATGAAATATTTGTTTATATTACAGATTTTTTTATTATATATTTTTTACATTACGGATTTGTTATATTGCAGATTTTTTACATTAGAATTTTTTTATATTACATATTTTTCTTATATTACATGTACTAAGAGGCACAGAAAATATGTTGAATCTGCTAATATTTCGTATTAAAGCTTCGATTTTTTTTTCCGAGTTTATATAAAGCAGTAACATATTCTGTAGAGCAGCACAATATATCTCATAAATTATCCTTATCTCTTTTAAACACACGAGCGCCGGCGGTGTTACCTCCAGCGGAATTTGTTATCTTCCCCCCTGAGAAGCTGCAGAGAATCCCATTTATAAGGTGTCTGAAGAGATGGCGAACGATAAGGTGACGTTATATATGTCGCACCTGATGTTATAGGCTAAAGGGGCTTTTATTTCACTGCAATTTCGATGTGGGGTGCGATGGAGCATTGATTCTCGTAAAGTGTTTCAGAGACAGATGCTCCACGTTCCACAAACTGGGATTTTAACGTAAACATCTATCACAAATCCATTTGTCCCTTCTTTCCTCCCCTTTGTCCCTTCTTTCCTCCCCTTTGCCCCTCTTTCCTCCCCTTTCCCCTTCTTTCCTCCTCTTTTCTCCCCTTTGCCCCTCTTTCCTCCCCTTTCCCCTTCTTTCCTCCTCTTTTCTCCCCTTTGCCCCTCTTTCCTCCCCTTTCCCCTTCTTTCCTCCTCTTTCCTCCCCTTTCCCCTTCTTTCCTCCTCTTTTCTCCCCATTGCCCCTCTTTCCTCCCTTTTGTCCTTCTTTCCTCCCCTTTGCCCTTTTTTCTAGGAGCTCTTTCCTGGGGTCTCACAGGGTATATATAATGGTATCACATCTTCTTCTTCTAAATGCCTCACCCATTTACACAAATAGCAGTAGGGCTCCCCTCTTCCCAACTTGCCCCAGCTCCCCATTGGCCATAAAAGCTGAACAGTGGGGCAGTTACCCGGGACTGTTCGCAAACAATCGGGACTGGCACTCGAAAAAACAAGACTGTTAGGAAGTAGGTTGCTCCTGGACTCCATTTTTCCAGCAGCCACCCTCAGGGTGGTTCCTCTAATAAATTGGTGATAACTATTATACCGGTTATTATTAAGTCCACTAAAAATTCACTTTTTTTGTAACTACCCCCCACCGGAGTAGGAAAGACAGATCTCCTACCCCCCCCCCCATGGCCAGACATTATGCATATACATTTTGCTCCCTGTATCATTTAGCGGGGGGAGCCCGCCACTAATTTCAGCCACCGGATTACTTTAAATTCTTCCATCGCAGTGCCTTATTAGCATTTACTGTACAAAATTTGCCGATAGAAAAAAATATATATATATAAATCCAGAATTAAGCTAAAAGAGGCCATTTTTTCAGCGACTCTCTGCCGTATTAAATAAGCCATTTTCGGATTTCATGCAAGGTGCGCTGCTATTACAGAAAGCGCTTTTTAATAGGAGGCAAAGGGTATAAAAAGATATTAAGCGCTGTCAGACAGCCCTCCTCGTTCCCCTGCACTCTCTCGAATTTAAAGTTTAGTCTCGTATTAACATTTAAATTGAAGACGTCTTTTTTCCACGGGAGAAGGAAAGGCAGAGATAGGAAGAGACAGGCCATCTGCATATAAATAGATGATGTTTAAAAAAAGAAGAGAAAACGTCGGGGAATTATCATTTTTTTTTTCTCTTTTTTTATTTTTTTTATTCTCTTCAACCTTCATTCTGCCGCAACCACGGAAAGTGTGATAGAATTTCTATAAATGCTGATCCTTTGTATCCATTCCTTAAGATTTTCAATGCTTTTCAGCCAAAGCAGGCAGGCGAGGACACATAGTATATCCGACCTGTGCAAGGTTGGCCTTCACAGGCATCTTGAAAATAGGTAACCAGGCTTTTTACTGTCTCCGAAAGCGGATTCCCCCCCCCAAGGATCATGGGAATAGTAGTTAGTAAATTTACGATGGCGCTGAGTTGAAATTTATTGGGGATTATTTTTTTTTATTGAATTAATTGTATCAGATTAAAATAAATTTTTCAAAATATTATATAGTTTTCCATCTTAAAAAATTCTCGCTCTGTTATCTGAGCCAGATCTACTAGAGAAACACCCTGACTTCTTATCGTACTGGGAAGCAATAGAATGGCTCAGTCTTAGTCACCCAGTCAGACTCTCTCGCTAATGAAAGTACTTGACGACTGGACTTCATTAGCGTTGCCATAAAGCATCAGCTCAGTGTGGTGTTTGAGCTTGAAAAGTCATGCAGACTATTTTTTTTTATGTATACCCCGTTTAATTTATAAAGCCGTTTCCTGCTGTTTCTATACATATTATTGGGGCTTTTAGAACTTTGGGGATAATTAGGTAGAAAAAGAACGGTTATTAGGTAAAGATGTACCACGCAAGGTCGATGACGATGCTCCATTGCCGTATTTTTTGACGGCTGCGGTTGTGCCGCTGATAGAGGTCACTTGAAGATCGCTCCGGTATACAGGACGGGAACGCTGCTAACGTTTAGGCTTTTTTTTTTTTTGGCATGGTTTGTATAGCGCTAACCGGGGGGGATATAGCCGTAAAACGAAAAGGACTCGGCTTGATTCCATTTACCGATAAACAGACACACTGTGTTAATTAAGAGAATTGCGTTTTGCCAGCAAAAAGCCCAGCAGGACGTCCGTCCCGCTGATCAAAGACCAAACTTCTTGATGGAATCTTAAAATGCATGAGGCATGAAATTAAATTTTTTTTTTTCTTTTTTGGTAATGGGGAGGGACGAGGCTCCGAATGGCAGAGCGTGAAAAGACGGGGATAGGCAACGCGAGGATGAGCGGAGCAAGGAGAGATGAAAGGGCAAACGAAATGTGATAACAATAAGAAAACTAGTGACGGCGGACATAAATCCCGGCCTTCTCATAATATGTAAGGGTCGCTTTAAGTTGGATTTGTAACATATGAGCATACCTGGGAACTCTCAGGGTTTTACCCGGAGACTCCTGGGGGAAGAGCCGCTTCTCCGGGTCAAAGGGGGGAAGCTCTGGGTCGCGGGGGCGGTGTTGCAACACACCCAACTCCCTACCCACCTCCCCTTAGAAAAATGGACCGCCCACCGATGTCAGCGGGACTGCCCACCGACGTCAGCGGGACCTCCTACTGGCATCCCGCAAGGGGGGGTTACGTGTAGCCGGAGCCAGAGAATTTGCAGGCATGCATATGAGATGAAGCCATAACTCAACCAAGAAATAACTTCGCTTCATCAAATTAATGGCCGGGGCTTTTAATGCCAGTTTTTCTCCGTTTCCCATGATCCCTCAGTGCAGGCACCATTGGAATCCTATCGTAATTCCCAAGCAGGAAGTTGGAAGCCACTTCCTGTTCTCTCCCCGCATTGTTTTAGCGGACGTGCGCTCATCTGGTTTCTTGAAGCAGAAGACCAGGAAACCCCCATAAAATTTCGAGGGGTGACCCTTAGTCCCCGTTTCCAGTGTGATTTCACTGCAGTAACGCCGGTGGTTCCTACGGTTCATGTCGCCTATTTGCCCTTCAGCTCCGGTACCTCGCGCGACAAAATAAACCAAACGTACCCTCTGACCGGCTGATGATTGGCGACCCAAGGAGGCTACCGTCACCCAGCCGGCTTTGGATGCGTCATCCGAGTAACAGGTTGAGTCAATAACTCGTTTCTCAAATCTCCCCTTCGTCAGTCTGAGAACCGCCCGTCCATCCTTAATAATTACTATTGCTCCCCTCTCTCATCTATTCTTTATATCTTTTGGGTTTGAGGTTGTAGAGGCTGCTGCGGGCTGCGTAACTGAGGTTTAAATCTTTGCATTAGTTAGTCGATCAGCGACGTATTCTGGCTTCGGCCAACTAGAGCTCGGACGGACTGGTGATCTCCCCAACCGGCCCGTTTACACCAGGGAGGGCCGAGCCGAGTCAGCACAGCCTCCATATGATACATTACAAGGTGCTGTACGACATGAAACACCGGCATATGACTTCATTAACCGGCACTCCGCAGTGAGAATGGCTGCCAGACGCCTCGTCTGGAGGACCTGTCCTGGCTCAAGCCTACAATCAGTAGATAAGAGATTGTTACGTTTTTACCTTCGCTGGGAGCCAAAGCCCCCCTTCTACACGTACTACTTCTGGGACAATTAGATGACGCAGGAGAGCTTCATTTTTAGACTAAAGGGTAAGAGTTTAATCACCGCCGCGTCTTCCTTAATCGCCGCTCATAGATGGCGACTCCCTACCAGAAATGCTGACCTTGCACATGCGTCAGCAGCTTTTTCCGATACTCGATGCAATTTACAGACAAATTAAAACAATTAAGCGTGTCCTGAGCCGCGGAGGTGTTAAATGCTTAAGTGCTTTCCCCCTTTATTGCAAATCCAATATGTTTTGAGATCAGAGCCAATGTCTGATTAAAAGAACAAAGGAAACCTCTGCTTGCAAGTAATCGATCTGTCAATCAATCGTGTATTTATTCTCCGAACCTATAAAAATGCCCCAGACGGGTGCAACGACTTATGACCCTTCCCCAATCCCCTACCCCCCTCAACATTTCAGGTGCCCACCTTTGTTCAGGTGTGGCTAGATTAGTGGTAGGGAGGGGCAGGACCGGAGGTGGGAAGGGTGGGACTGGGGGCGGGGCATGGGCAAGACTACCGCCCTCTTCCCGCCCACCTCTATATTGTAAACAATCTCTAGCGCTAAAGGATCATGCGCCATCTGCTGGTAGAGTCCAGAAAAGCAGGTTGAGGAGCTGAAAAGAGTCCAATGTAACTTTCACTAAAAGATCATGGGAAATTTAGAAACATTTGCATTGAATGTTGCATTAAATTAGATATAATGAAAGGAACTTTTACTTTAGAGGGTGGTAGATAAGTGGGACAGCCTCCCAGCAGAAGTGGTACAGGGTGATACAGTGAGGGGATTAAACATGCGTGGGATAGACATACGGCTCCTGAATCTAAGACGAGACCAACGACTGATTAAGGTTTGAGTCTTTACAGCAGGAAAGACAGACGGGGCCGAATGGGGCCAATCTGCCGGCAGGTTCTAGGTTTCTATGTTTAAATGCCCCAACTATGGCTTTTGTTGCATCAGATGTCAGAAAAGATATATTTGCAGAACACGGTGATACACTCAGTCGGGGCAACTAGAAAAAGAAGGGCATCAGGGGAGCAAACAGAGTGACAAAGAGATTTCAGTGCAAAAGAGGGACTGGTCCTCCGAAAGGGAGACACCTGGGAGGTACGGGATAACAGAACGGACATGTTTTCCAGCACTAGAATCTTGCAGAATTTTGTTAAATGGTAATGATTTTTAGAGAGCTTGACCTTTCCAGATTAATGGATGAAATGCAAACATTGGAGCAGAGGAGTCCCAATAGAGCTCCGCCCCCTCCCAGATCTCATTAGGCGCTGGCGCGGTAAGCCGCTGTGCCGAGCGCTCGGCCGAGGAGAGATAAGCCCTTTCCTTCTGGGAAATCAATCTCAACGCACCCTCTGCAATAATTACCGCGCTCATCAATAATACGTTTACCTGCCCGGCATTTCTCTCAGAGTGAGAAATAATTACCTGGGGTATGCAGCTGAAGGCACCACAGTGCTGGGGACTCTAACTCTCAGAACACTCAGACAGACTTTTGGCCTTGTTACACTGTATGCCATCAAAAAAAGGGGTTTGTTTCTCCTTGTTAGAATTTTAAACCCAAATTATTAAAGTGACTTAAACACTGGAGCCACCACTGTTGTCGGTGATGTGATATTTTTGGGTGACTTTCCTGGCTCTAACACCACACTGAGCTGATGCTTTATGGCAATGCTAGTGAAGTCCGTTCCTCCATAGACTTTCATTAGTCAGTGAGTCCATCTGGGTGATTAAGACCGAGCCATCCCACAGGTGGTAGGATAAGGAGTCGGAGCGACTTATTAAGGTTTGAGTTGTTACAGCAGGAGAAACGGGCAGACTAGACGGGGGCCGGATGGGGCCGATCTGCCGATGGGTTCTATGATTCTATTATTGTTCTTGGAAAGCTGGGGTTAATAATACTACAGACAGGCTGGCATGCCCTACTTAAATGCCTGGCTTCCGGAGCCCTCTTGAGAGTACTAACTTCCACCAGCGAGACGGCGTTAATAAAACATGATGCCGAGTTTCATGCACAAGACTTCTGCTGTAATCGGGAACATTAAAATCCACAAGTCATGGAAGCCAAACAAACATCGAGACCCACAGCAAACATACAACTAAGATTAACGCATCTTCTGCTTCCATAAACACTCTGTTCTTTTATAAAGAAGAGGGTCTGTGTTAAATGGGGAATACTTTTGTTGTAAACAGTAATACCCCCCAGCGCTGTATACAGTAATATAACCCCCAGCGCTGTATACAGTAATATAACCCCCAGCGCTGTATACAGTAATATAACCCCCAGCGCTGTATACAGTAATACCCCCCCAGCACTGTATATAGTAATACCCCCCCAGCACTGTATACAGTAATATAACCCCCCAGCGCTGTATACAGTAATATAACCCCCCAGCGTTGTATAGAGTAATATAACCCCCCAGCGCTGTATACAGTAATATAACCCCCAGCGCTGTATACAGTAATAACCCCCCAGCGCTGTATACAGTAATATAACCCCCAGCGCTGTATACAGTAATATAACCCCCCCAGCACTGTATACAGTAATATAACCTCCAGCGCTGTATACAGTAATATAACCCCCCAGCGCTGTATACAGTAATATAACCCCCAGCTCTGTATACAGTAATATAACCCCCAGCGCTGTATACAGTAATATAACCCCCAGCACTGTATACAGTAATATAACCCCCCAGCGCTGTATACAGTAATATAACCCCCAGCGCTGTATACAGTAATATAACCCCCAGTGCTGTATACAGTAATATAACCCCCAGCGCTGTATACAGTAATATAACCCCCCAGTGCTGTATACAGTAATATAACCCCCAGCGCTGTATACAGTAATATAACCCCCCAGCGCTGTATACAGTAATATAACCCCCCCAGCGCTGTATACAGTAATATAACCCCCAGCGCTGTATACAGTAATGTAACCCCCCCAGCGCTGTATACAGTAATATAACCCCCCAGCGCTGTATACAGTAATGTCTGTCTGTGTTGACGAAAGCCTGGTTTTATCTCATTTTGTTCCAATAAAATCCCTTTATCTGCAGACCTGGAGCCGCCGTTGCTGTCAGTCATGTGATATTTTGGGTGACTTTCCCAGCTCAATCACCACACTGAGCTGATGCTTTATGGCAATGCTAATGAAGTCCGTTCCTCCCATAGACTTTCATCAGATTGTCTTGCAGGGTGGTTAAGACTGAGCCATTCTATTGTTTCCCACAGGCAGTATGATAAGGAGTCGGGGGGTTTGTCTAGTAGATTGGGGGCTCAGATAACAGAGCGAGATCAAAAACCAACTTCTGTTTTGTTGGAGACACGTAGCCGCACACTATGCTCTTGCGTTCCATACGCTGCCCCCATAAGATGTCTGTACGGTACCCCAATAAATAAGTCCCTCTCTACGATAAGCGTGAGACACGGTATCTGTGCGTCTGAAAAGCTGTGAAGTTCGGTTAGGTCCCCCCGGGGAGAGTTTCCGGGGGGGTGGCATTAATCTCTGTGTTACGTCTGCCTGACAGGCTGTCAACTTAAATGAGCAATTTCCCTTATCATTTTATTCCTCCCGGACAAAATTAATTCAGAGTGTTTACCGCGTCTGATTCTCTCTCCCCGGATCTTATATCCTCTCCCTTCATTACGTCTGTTTTTCCTCTCCTCGCCTTTCCCCGATCCGCGTTCCGAGGCCGATGCCCGTCTTATCTCCGTAAACGAGCTGGTTCACATACTTTGATATTATTGCCGCAGGTGGCTAATCTAACGGATCCATCTTTGTGTCTACAGAAAACCCCCTATGAAATCTAATCTAAAAAAAAATCCACTTTAATTAATATATATATATATATTTATATTTATATATAATTTTTTATTTTTAGGCTTTAGAAAATAGACAATTTTACGATGATATTAAAAAATATATTATTTTACATCATATAATAAGGACCACAATTGGAATACAACTGAATTACGTTGTTAGTAAAATAAAAAAAAATATATTTATTAACACGATAAGGATGCCAATTTTTTATTGGTCGGGAGCTAAAATTTTATCTGAATAGTGTTTTTTCGCAATTAAAATAGCCATAAATATGTTATTTAATTTTCTTTGTTAATGTCAGAATATTTAGGTTACAGCAACAGGTGTTATTCGGGTAGACTTTGCTCATCGCTACAATCGGGTATATTAACTACTCTAAATTGCTTGTTTTTAGTGTTTTTTTTATTAATTGCATAAAAAAAAATCTGAACCGTTAAAACGTGTAAATGTTAAAATAATAAATTTTTAGTGGCTTGGAAAATGTAAAAATAAATTACAACAAAATAATAGATTTCAATCTACCCGTTATGGCAATCATATTTAATTGTAAAAGCTACCACGTCCCTCGAGTCCTGAACCAGTTACCCCGCAAATTACAATGATTCTAGAAGACACAGAATCAGGAAAGTGGAGGGTCAGAGGCAGGTAATCTAAGGATAAATTTGCTATTGAATTTTTTTCTTTCAAAAATTTACATTGTAATTAACGGAAAATGTTATACAGGCAAAAGCGTCAAAATAATAATAAAAAAAATGGACGTTTGAGGTCTATTAAATTCAGACGCTTTCAAAATCCATAATACAATAAACAGCGTGCGATTCAGCAAATCATTTATGGGATGAACACGGTGATAAATCCTCCGGAGTCTTGACATAACTAATGTTCCAATTTTGCAGATGGAGAGATCCAACGATATATTTCAATTTTCCATCACAGAGTCTTCAGAAATGATATTGTAAACAGTTATTTGATGGGAGGATGAATTTCTCTTCGTTTTGTCTTACTTTCCATAATTGGGAAATAACCGTTTCAATTTCAAGAAGAAATAATCAAGAAACGCTTTGATACGCGATATAGAACGTTGTCTGAGTTGGCGAATCTTTGTTTCCACGCTCCGGCTCTTTCAACGGGAAAGAGGTCACCAACGTGACGAAGCCTGGGTCCCGGGTGGACGACAAACCTATAGTAGCAACATTCTGAATGATCTTCTGAGATTACGGGTCACGCGTAGACTCATAAACGGTCAGGTTAGGTTCAGAGTTGCCCCAACGGCCCCTGAAGCCTACAAGGAGGATGGAAAAAGGGCCAGAAGGCTCAACTGGTCCTTGGGTTCCAATGATTAAAGATTGACTATTGCCAGCCCTCTCATGACTTTAGATCTTTCTGGATACTTCTGGTATCAGATAATTCCACCTAACGTCTCAGAGGTCTATCTAGTGATGGTCAAGTTAAGGGTTCGCCTCTCAACACCATTTGTTGAGGCCACCTCAACCAAGACGGGTTTAACAGAGCAAGTAGACCCGAGTTGACCTCTAATAAGCCAAGTAGGCAAAAAAGTCTTCTGCCTCGACAAAATCAACTCTGTGGGAGGTAAAATGACCCAGAATTGGTCAAAAGATCTCAAAAGATCAAAGAGATTAAAAGGAAACTGTAAATTAGAGACTGTATGGAGATATATCTCACTGTGTGAAGCAGAACCAGTTGCTTCCAGTATATAATTTCCAGTAATTTCCTCCTTTGTCTTCTTTATTTCTTTTTTTGGCCATTTCTTTTTCTTTTTTTTGTCGAAATACTGTTTTTTTTTCACACTGTGGTTAGCAGGAGACGGTGGTTATAGAAAATCTAAATTCTTTGCTTTGGAAGATGGAACGTCGCCCCCCCCCCATTATCATTTATTTTCCATACCATGTAACTCTTTCAATACCAGGGGTGCGGTTATCGGTTACTTCCCAGATACCAAATGCCTGATCCCCCAAATTTCATGGCGCCTGAAGGCTAGAAGACACAGGCGGATCTCGTCTTCGCTTGGATTGTCTTTGTTCCTGATTGCCAAGGCTGGCGACGCGCTCATGATAATTTGGCAGGGGTGTCACTCTGTCGCGCATGCAGCTGTTGTGACTGCAGGGTACTGACTGATGTTATGGAATACGGGTCGTTTTCCGCCAACCTATCGCCGAGCTATTCGCCACGTGATTGTGTCAGCATATTACAAATTCCATTACTTCTTGGCAGGGTCGCTGGTCCCGAACCTTTAAAAACCCAGCTGTTTTCAGGCAAATTTGCTTAACTTCCAATTTTATCTCCGTTATTGCATTTTAAATTCCCCCAGTGGGTCGGTGTCTTCCAGAAATGCATTTATCTGGGGACACCGAAGAAGAGCGCGTAAATCGGGGGGTTTCGTGATCTATCCGTGAATTGAACATCTGCCTCCTGTTTCATGCAGGGTATGCTTGGTTTTTTTTGTTTGTTTGGTTTTTTTTTGGAAGATTTGAAGCTCTTTGGAAGGAACTATTTGTCGAATTTAGCACTAAAGAGTTTACGAAGACTAAGAAACTTTTGTCTGTTTCATGACCCCCCCCCCCCGAAAAGAGATTTAAGTCATAATCCGAAATGCGGAATCACACGCTCCGTGGGTAGCCAGCTGGCGGACGCACACTAAGAGATCGCCAGTTATGGTTTTTGACCCTCTCCATCTGGCGCGGGCCCACCGGGTTTGCCATATGGCCCGTCCAGCCCTGATCTCAAATGCTGAGATCCAGTAAACAGACGTCTCCCTCTTTCCTTGGTTTATAAATTAAACGGTGTGAATAAAACCCATTCTTCTTCTTCTAAATTCCCCCACTCACAAATACCCCGCAACAGAGCACAAAGCCACATAAAGAGTCTGGGTGAAGCCCCGCCCACAGCCATGCCTCTAACCACACCCCCTAAAACAAAACATGTCCTTTTTTAGCCATTTCAAACAAGGGGTGGGGTGTCTATCCTTCATTGATAAATTTGGCTCTGCCAGGGGGACCTCCTAATACTCTCAATCGATTGGATCCACCGCTATTCAGCCAAATCCCTGTATTTAATCATTTTAGGCTTTCGATGCATGGCCGAGCGCTACGTTTTCATGCTCATACCCACACCGCAGATTGGATGAGTGTGTGATGCTATTGGCCGCCAGCCCACTGGACATTTGCCCGGTGTGTGCCCTTCGGGCCTGCCCCTGTATACTGCCACCCATTATCCGAGCATGATAGGAGTTGTAGCCCACATCGGAAGCCACAGTACAAAACAGCAATGGCTCAGATCCCCAACACGGCTACTTGCTAAATATATCCTGAGCTATTTCCGAAACCCCTTTCATTACTAAGTCTCTAACTGCTCCACAATTAGCCTTAAATTTGCAGAGACGTTTAAAAATATCTAATTAGCGGTTTCCGAGTGCTTTCCTGCAATTGTTGAATGGATAAGCGCTCCCGATATCTCGCAAACGCTGATATCTCCTGCGAGACACGTGAGCAGGGGGAAGAAAATTGGGCTTTTATCGCAGAACCCAGGCCGGCGGTGCGCTGCGCTGTGTGTATTATAAAGCCATAAATTATACAGTTACCGGCAGATAAAAATAACACCGCAGTGCATGATGGGTAACAGCGTGGAAACTGGCAGCCAGACGCCCGCCAGAATTGGATTGTCTCACTGCTGGGACTAGAAGATGTTTTCGCGAAGGTAGCCGGCAGAAGCGTCGGACGTGCTGGCCTCACGGAAGATATACGTGCCAACAGCCACGTGATTTCTCATTCACCCCCTCGCTGTTTGATTTCAAAAAAACTCCAGGACAGATAGGCACACAATTAATTTTGTGCATTCTTTTTTCCAGAAATAGCTGCCAACAATCCCAAATTAGCCGTGACTTTCCTCACCACTGAGCTTTTTACTGGGGAGCAGGCACACTCAACACCCGAATCGGGCTCCACGGACAAAAAGCAAAGTGGCATTTGTGATACCAATCTTGGATTGGATACATTAAAAAGTCGAGTGTTCAGTCGAGTTAAGGGTTAATTTGATGGAACAAGCATGACGTCACTCGTATACCTTTCTATGTTAACGCTTGCAAAAAAACTTGTTCATTCGCAAGCGCAACTTTCAATTTTGCAAGTTTCAGGTGAGGACATGCTAGTTAAATAAAAAACTGAAAAAGGAGCATTCCAGCGTTTGTGTACTTCCCAACAGTCTAGGTTTTTGTGGGACAGTCCCTATTTTCAGGCACTGCCCTGCTGTCCTGGGTAGATGCCCGTGTGATGATAAAAAGCGCTTAAATGTTGCGACCTTAGAAGGACTTCATCTAGACCAGTAGCTTTTTTTAAAATGTTTATTTTCATTAATTCATTGTTGTTTCAGTACTTTGCTTGTGATTGCTCCCCGAGAGGCTGCGCGAGGCCTCCGTCATTAGAGTGTTTCTGTTTGTAGAGACTCTCTTTACACAGCCGTCCTTAGAGATATAATTTAACTGAAAACAGACACCTGCGTGTGTCTATTATTTGAATAGGTTATTTTATTTTAGTCTTTTGCCTTTATACAGGCTTACACAGCGCTACAGAATATGATGGCTCTATATAAAAGAATACATTATAATAACGCTGGCTATTTTATAAAGTGGGGGGCTGAAAGGATAGAATGCGGCCCCCCCAAATTCAATTGAAAATCTATAAAGATAAAACTTTTGGAGAATATGGGAAAATTAACTTTTTATTCTATAGTTTACAAAGTACCCAAGAGCTTACAATCTACTTCTATGTATCAATATTCTGAATATTTGCTAATTGATTAGGTTGGCCTGTCGGTCGGCACATCCAACACAATGAAATGCGACAAACTTAAAGCAGTCTGACGGGACGCTGCGCATGCTGCACGCCGCGGGATAATTGTTCTGTCAAACGGAACGTCTCAGGTTCTGAAATGAGACGACTCCAGGCGGCTAAGGAGGGCGCAAGGAGAACTTAATAACTTTATTAGACATTTTATATTTTTATAGCTCCTCTGGTGTATATACCAATTTGGGGGAAAAAAGTGTGTTTTAGGAAGCGGCTGCGTTAAAATGCAGAGCAGATGGAGCTAATGTAATGTAAGATCTCAAGGGGGGATTACACATCAGATGAATTGAACCCGAAATGAGACAGCTTCTTTCCAATTGTTAAAATTGATTTAAAAAGAATGGATGAGAAAATCTACCATTTCCTTCCCCCGAAAGACCTACAAATTCGGAAATGAGAAAACGCTAAATCGAGGCGAGGGCTAAAATATTGCAATTCCGGGAAAAATACAATGTAACGTTTAGAATTCTAATTAGGGAATTCTAATTCTTCTTTTTATAATTAAATTAATGGCAGATCTCCAAACCAGGACCCTTGTGTTGTGCAGCAAGAGGCTGGAGGGACATGACTGGTGTGAGAGGTGGGTGTGGTCATCATAGGAAGTGGGTGGGAGCAGGGCGTGGCTACGGGCTTTCTTACAGGAAGAGCCGCCTCCCAGAGCTCAGCCTCAGAGGAACGTGAGGGAGCACAGACCTCCATTGCTTGGATAGTTTCTTATATTAGAGGATCTCCTCAACTGCCCCGTGATCCTCAGCTTCCTGGGACAATATCGTAAGTCAGCACTGTCCTGAAAAAACTGGGAGGAATCTTTTTATTTTGCATTTTCCAACTTCCTGAATTCTTGATGTTAATAAAGTACGGCAGGAAGTAAAGTGTGGAGAATAAAAGAGCTTCCCACAGCCTCATAGAACATCACATGGAACGTCTCAACCCGGTTCCACTAAGGTTTTACACACATTAGGATGGATTTTAAATGATTGTTTAAATATAGGATTAATTTGTGTTGAGCCTTAAATATGTTCTTGTTTAGAAATACAAATATGTTTTTTGGGTTACAGAACCTGGTTTTATCTCATTTTGTTCCAATAAACTCCCTTTATCTGCAGACCTGGAAGCCGCCGTTGTTGTCAGTCATGTGATAACTTGGAGGACTTTCCCGGCTCAAACACCACACTCAGTAGCGTACCTAGCGGGGGGCGGGGGGGGCGGTCCGCACCGGGTGCCGCTCATCAGGGGGGTGCCAACTTGCCGGCACCCGGCACCCCTCCAGAGACGGACAGTAATGTCCGCCGCTGGAGGAGCAGGCTCGCAAGGGAGCAGTATCGGAGGTCTTTAACAGACCACCGGCTCCCTTGAGTGATTTTAAGCCGGTTCAAGGATCTCCCTTGAACCCGGCTTAAAATCACTCAAGGGAGCCGGAGGTCTGTTAAAGACCTCCGATACCGCTCCCTTGCGATCTGCGCGGCAACAGCTGTTGTGCGCCGGGGTTTGTTGTCAGATCCCGGCGCACAACACTGAAGCCGCGCCCACCGCTGTCCGTGCCCTCTGACCCGGAAGAAGACAGAAGAACTGAAGAAGAAGAGGAGAGAAGAGCAGGAAAAAGAGGCTGTAAGGAGAAAAGAGGAAAGGTAGGAAAGCATACAGTGAGAGTGGATTGGTGTATGTGTGTGGATTGTTGTATGTGTGTGGATTGGTATGTGTGTGGATTGGTATGTGTGTGTGGATTGGTGTATGTGTGTGGATTGGTGTATGTGTGTGGATTGGTGTATGTGTGTGGATTGGTGTATGTGTGTGGATTGGTATGTGTGTGGATTAGTATATGTGTGTGGATTGGTGTATGTGTGTGGATTGGTGTATGTGTGTGGATAGGTATGTGTGTGTGGATTGGTATGTGTGTGTGGATTGGTGTATGTGTGTGGATTGGTGTATGTGTGTGGATTGGTGTATGTGTGTGGATTGGTGTGTGTGTGTGGATTGGTATGTGTGTGTGGATTGGTGTATGTGTGTGGATTGGTGTATGTGTGTGGATTGGTGTATGTGTGGATTGGTATGTGTGTGGATTGGTATGTGTGGATTGGTGTATGTGTGTGTGGATTGGTGTATGTGTGTGTGGATTGGTATGTATGTGTGTGTGGATTGGTGTATGTGTGTGTGGATGTGTGTGGATTGGTATGTGTGTGTGTGTGGATTGGTGTATGTGTGCGGATTGGTGTATGTGTGTGGATTGGTATGTGTGTGTGGATTGGTATGTGTGTGGATTGGTATGTGTGTGTGGATTGGTGAATGTGTGTGGATTGGTATGTGTGTGGATTAGTATATGTGTGTGGATTGGTATATGTGTGTGGATTGGTATGTGTGTGGATTGGTATGTGTGTGGATTGGTGTATGTGTGTGGATTGGTATGTGTGTGTGGATTGGTATGTGTGTGTGGATTGGTATGTGTGTGTGGATTGGTATGTGTGTGTGGATTGGTGTATGTGTGTGGATTGGTGTATGTGTGTGGATTGGTATGTGTGTGGATAGGTATGTGTGTGTGGATTGGTGTATGTGTGTGGATTGGTGTATGTGTGTGGATTGGTGTATGTGTGTGGATTGGTGTATGTGTGGATTGGTATGTGTGTGGATTGGTATGTGTGTGGATTGGTATGTGTGGATTAGTGTATGTGTGTGTGGATTGGTGTATGTGTGTGGATTGGTGTATGTGTGGATTGGTATGTGTGTGTGGATTGGTGGATGTGTGTGTGGATGTGTGTGGATTGGTGTATGTGTGTGTGGATTGGTGTATGTGTGTGTGGATTGGTGTATGTGTGTGTGGATTGGTGTGTGTGTGTGGATTGGTATGTGTGTGGATTAGTATATGTGTGTGGATTAGTATATGTGTGTGGATTAGTATATGTGTGTGGATTGGTATGTGTGTGTGGATTGGTATGTGTGTGTGTGTGGATTGGTGTATGTGTGTGGATTGGTGTATGTGTGTGGATTGGTGTGTGTGTGTGGATTGGTATGTGTGTGGATTGGTATGTGTGTGGATTAGTATATGTGTGTGGATTAGTATATGTGTGTGGATTGGTATGTGTGTGTGGATTGGTATGTGTGTGTGGATTGGTATGTGTGTGTGGATTGGTATGTGTTTGTGGATTGGTGTATGTGTGTGGATTGGTATATGTGTGTGGATTGGTATGTGTTTGTGGATTGGTGTATGTGTGTGGATTGGTATATGTGTGTGGATTAGTATATGTGTGTGGATTAGTATGTGTGTGTGGATTGGTATGTGTGTGTGGATTGGTATGTGTGTGTGGATTGGTATGTGTTTGTGGATTGGTGTATGTGTGTGGATTGGTATATGTGTGTGGATTAGTATATGTGTGTGGATTAGTATATGTGTGTGGATTGGTATGTGTGTGTGGATTGGTATGTGTGTGTGGATTGGTATGTGTGTGTGGATTGGTATGTGTTTGTGGATTGGTGTATGTGTGTGGATTGGTATGCGTGTGGATTGGTATGCGTGTGGATTAGTATATGTGTGGATTGGTGTATATGTGTGGATTGGTATGTGTGTGTGGATTGGTGTATATGTGTGGATTGGTGTATATGTGTGGATTGGTGTATGTGTGTGGATTGGTGTATGTGTGTGGATTGGTGTATATGTGTGGATTGGTGTATATGTGTGGAGTGGATTGGTGTATGTGTGTGGATTGGTGTATATGTGTGGATTGGTATATATGTGTGGATTGGTATATATGTGTGGATTGGTGTATGTGTGTGGATTGGTGTATATGTGTGGATTGGTGTATGTGTGTGGATTGGTGTATATGTGTGGATTGGTGTATATGTGTGGATTGGTGTATGTGTGTGGATTGGTAAGTGTGTGAGAGTGATGGGTGTTATGCTGTACCATTTCCAATGTATTTTTCATTATATAATTATGCTCTAAAGTACATCATAACTCCCATCACTCTGTACTGTTCCATACAGTGGCAGAGCTGGGAGACAGAGGCCTTGCACCCCCACCGCAGGACTCCTGAAAGGTAAGTGAACTTCAAAGAGGGAGAGGGTAGATAGTTAGGAGGGGTAGATAGGGAGAAGGGAGTGAGAAGGGGTAGATAGGGCAGAAGGGAGCGAGAAGGGGTAGATAGGGCAATCATACTCCTATCATGCCAAGTCTGCGAGTGCCTCCTGGAATCTGGGTATGCCTGGGCATGATAGGAATGTGATTGCTGTTAACAATTATATATATATATATATATATATATATATATATATATATTGTTATTTAATTGTTTTGTCCTATTTTGGTGTGTTAATTACTTTAAATTTAAATAAAAGTGTTATATTTTTTATGGTGTGTGGGGGGGGTCATATTCAGTTTCGGCCAGGTAGTTTTAAAGTGTGTGTGTGTGGGGGGGTGCCACATACAGGATCCGCCCCGGGTGCCAAATACTCTAGGTACGCCCCTGACCACACTGAGCTGATGCTTTATGGCAATGCTAATGAAGTCCATTGATCCATAGACTTTCATTAGCCGAGAGTCCATCTGAGTGATTAAGACTGAGCCATTCTATTGTTTCCCACAGGCAGTATGATAAGGAGTCGCGGTGTTTGTCTAGTAGATTGGGGCTCCGATAACAGAAGAGAACTCATACAAATGCCTGAAAACATTAAAATATGGGGCAAAAACTGGGTTAAAAAAGAAAACAGCGCAAGATTTTTGAAAACTTATTTTTTATTTTATACTAGGAATGAAAAAAAATGGGAGTTCCGCTTTGAAATAACCATTGTGTGTAAGAAGCCCCCTCGTCTGATGCTTTCCCGGGGCAGACGAGACACAAAGCTACTGATAAGGAATCAGACAATCAGAGACTAGAAATGTCTGTAAATGATTATGAGGATAAGGAAGGGATATTTTGATTGTTTCTATGGCAACCCAGTTGAAGATGTTCATTAGCAGAAAGCTGTTGCCAGTGATAAGGTTGAGCAGAGGAAGCGATCGGCGGCCAATGCAGATTGGGAGCTGGGGGATATTCCAGGACAGGAAAGAATTCATTTTAATATTATTTACTGATTTATATGGAGCCATGATATGCAGCAGCGCTGTTCAATGGACACACGGACATAATATCGTTCAGTCTATGAGGACCTCAACAATGACTCAATTTAGCCAATTACACTCATGGCTTCCTTGTGACCAGGTAGTAGATGCTTCATTGTTTCACAAAAAAGCACTAATAGAATAAGATAAGAAAAAAAATTTTTTTTTTTCTTTTTTACCCCAGTTGTAGTTTTTTTCAGGCAGCTGTATATCAGCCGTTTGTATGATTCTCGTTCTGTTATCTGATCCCCGATCTACTAAACCCCCCGACTCCTTATCACACTGCCTGTGGGGAATAATAGAATGGCTCGGTCTTAATCACCCCATATGGACACTCAATGACTAATAAAAGTCTATAGAGTAACAGACTTTAATAGCGTTGCCATAAAGCATCAGGTCAGTGTGGGGTTTGAGCCGCGAAAGTCACCCAAAATATCACATGACTGACAACAATGGCGGCTCCAGGTCTGCAGACAAAGTGAATTTAGTGGGACAAATTGAAATTTTTTGTCAATTACTGTATACAGCGCTGGGATTTATGCTCAAGGAGAAAACTATATTTTTTCCAAGGACATCCCCTTGAAACATCTCTTACATATAGATCTGCAGAAATTAAAAGGGATCCCCCCCAAAAAAATGAGGGGAAGAGCCACACCTTCATTCATTTGATCTATACATTTTGGTTGGGGATTCTTCCTGCTTAATTTAAAAATCGAGTCTTTACATTCACAATACTGTTTTAGCAGAGTTATAATTTTTAATGCAGATTTAATTAAAGTCATGTGGGTTTTTTTTGGGGGGGGGTGAAATAAATAATAACCAGATCCATGAACCCCAACCAGCTGATTTATACCATTCCACAGATACTCAATGTTCCATTAGACTGTATTAAAGAGCCTGTCCCTTATATTGCAATTAAAAGATACATTAAACGGAGCGCTCTCCTTTCAGGCAGCTGGCGGACTCCGTATTCATGTCTTTTTCTGAGCTGATGGTTATCCGAATAAAGAAAGATTTAAAAGCCAGACAGAGCGCAGCCACCATATTATAGCAGCCATCAATCATCACCTGTCTATTAACTGCAATGGTACAGAGATTGCCAGACAAAGAACTTTCATTTTATTGTTTCCCTGCCCCCACTTTCCTATCTTTAACCCATTCACTGAATTTACAGATCTTGCTGAGCGATGACGAGTCCAAGGTCGTGCTTTTTCCTTTAAGGCGAAGGTCACTAATCAATACTAGTTCCATCACAAGGATCCCTCTGATCTCTTGTAGGTGTTCAAAGGGACCTTCTTGTAGCGGTTTTATGACCTGTTAACTCATAAGGACATGGAGAAGTGACACTGGAATATCCCCCAACAATTCAGGTGTCCAAATCGGGACATTAGTGTTGGGGGTGTAGCCTAGGGCAGGGAGTAGGCAGGGCTTAGGGGGAAAGTGGGTAAGGCTACAGGCATGGCCACCCACCGACCTTATCCGACCTTCACCGCAGTACATGTGAAGGGGCAACTTGGAAGCTGCGTTGGAGGTCCCAAAAAAAAACACAGTTTCAAGGTATGCTGTGCATGCCTCTGGCGTCCCGATTAGCCAGGGAAGAAAGTTGGGAGGGATGCTGATGCCCCTCTTTCCTCCCCTGATGTCCCTCTTTTCTAGGAGGTCAGAATGTTTGCTGTATGAGGGTATCGCAGGGTTCTACAGCCCTAAAAGCCCCGATAATGTGTATAGAAACAGCAGGAAACGGCTTTATAAATTAAACGGGGTAAATAAACCCCATTATTCTTCTTATAAATACATTAGTTATATAAATAGCTATAGATCAAGGTCCTTAAAAAGCCCCGCCGCCGACCAAACCTCTAAACTCACCTCCTAAAACTCATAAACGGGGGATGAGCTAGTAACAAAATACCAGCAACCTTCATTAGTTCTCAGGAAGCAATTGTGATATACAAGTAATTTTGTAACAAAGCAGAGCTGCATAAACAAGAAAAAAAAAATGAAAGGACGATCGGAGCAACGGAGACCAAACTTCCCGTCCCTGGGGAATCAGAACGCCGTTTAATTAGTTTAATTTGAAATTTCGCCTTGAGTCTTTTCAACAGAAATTGAATTCTCCATTTATCTCCTCCCCTCCTGCCCTGTCCTCAGGCTGAGCTTGCTTCATTTTCTCTCAAATACGTATAATTTGCTTTTTTTTGGGTGCTTTTCTGGCGTTTCATTTTTTTTCCCGACTTCTATGCTTTTTGAAACTTTTACTTGTTACATACGTTGATGCTGCGACATTGAAGACAGTTTTGAAACACTCTGTAAACGTTAATATATATTAAAGAGACAGTCTAATATTTAAAGATAAATAAAGAATGCTTATTAAAGTACTTTGTGAGTACTTCTAGAATAGAGGGGCATTATGAGAAAGACTAGCCAAACTAAACAGGGACACTTGGGTGGAATGCCCTTAGTAAATCATTGAGTTAAAAATGTTTCAGCTCATCATACAAACTTCAACAACTACCGTATTATACTGGAGTCCTGCATCAGTTCCAAAAGAATCCTGCTTAAATTAACTAACTAACCAATCAGGAAGAAGGGTTGGTTGCATGCTGGTAAGTATTATGGGGTGTGGTGGGATCCAACCAGTGACAACATAAAAGCTCTAAAAGCTATAAAATACCTTAAACTGCCCTAACATTAGTTACAATATTATGCTTTGTCAATTAATGTACATTTTAACTCCTCCCCCAGCTGTCTCTACTAAGAGCAGGAAGCATACCTCTGTATGCTTCTTGCACATGCTCAGTAGAACCCCCATTCTAGTCAATGGAAGCTGAGCTTGCAAGCACTGCCCAATAACATGAATGCTATCTGGATACTGATATTTTGCTGGCATACACTTGATTGGCTGATGCTTCAATGATTTTAGCCAGAGCGCTACTGAGCATGTGCAAGAAGTATACTGACGAATGCTCCCTGCTTTGAGTAGTGGGGGCTGGGGGAGGAGTTACATGAAACAGAAGTGTAAATTTCTAACTCCAATAACTAAAGTACGCCTGCACAGATTTGCGTGCAATAAAATGCACCGGAGCCCAAACATACATTAAAACTAAAATAGAATGTTCATTTAATACAAAAACAATTAGTTTCTCTGAGGTGAATCTGATTCAAGCCACTTGCTCCCCCATAGCTGGCAGCTCCTCCAGAGTAGAACAGCCATACAATGAATTTTCATGAATTACGGTATCATCGCATCCTCCATGCGAGATGGAATTCTATAATACAGCCGGACAAAAATCTCGGAACAACCCATGACCTTGCGGCCTGGACGGCCATCTTTCAGTCTGAGGTCTCAGGACCCTTTCCCAAGGGCTTTTTATAAATAAATAAAAAAAAACAACTAAATTACCGTATATATTTTCCATTTTAATTGACAATTTATTCTCCAAAACCCAATAATTCTGTCAGACGTTTCAGAATGACAGCTCTTCCGTAAAAAAAAATCCTGTTTCCAAATATTATGTTCCTTGTGTAGTTATATATTTATTTTTTTTAAAAAAGAAAAAAAAACATGAAAGATCTCTCAAACGAAAAAAAGCATACATTTTATACAAATCAGAAAATTCAGAACATCGTCTTTGAACGTCCACAATTAGCGGGTTCATTCTACAATCTTGCATTTAAAAATTATTTATAGTCTTAATAAAAAATGAGGATAAAATTAATATAAAACTTAACATTTAACTCTTATGTTAAAAAGTGGGAAATAATAAAGAATGAGGATTTTAGGTTCAGCAAATACTATTTTACTGACATGTCTTCTAACTTGGCTTTTTACCATTTTCCATACTTTCAAGCAGATCGCTTTCTCCAGATCCCGCATTTTAAAGTTTAGAACACTAACTTCTCCAATTTAATGGGTCTTACAAATTAAAAAAAGCAATAAATATGGTTTAGAAGACCAGTGTATGAATATGCCATGGGAGCAGCTACCTTAACCCCCTGTTCTCCTCCTGGGAGAGAATAAGCCCTTTTTAAACCAAAATTCTCCAAAACAATTACTCTCATTGACACAAACAGCCCCAGCTATAGGTATTTAATGAACAAATGTAGTCATATTTTAAGCTGAAAAGGAGGACAATTGTCTTTTAAATGCTCTTCAGCACCATGGACAGTTCTTGCGGCACATTGTTCTACGAGGGGAATGGAAAGGAATCTTGCTTCATATTTTCATATATATTTTATATTATATATTATATATATATATACCGTATTTTGTTGATCTCCCCTCCTTATATATATATATATATTAAAAAAAATAACCAATTACATTTCAGATATTTAAAGAAAAAGCACCATAATTCCATAATTTGAGGCTCAGACAATGACAGAAAAATGTATTTTTAATACCACACAAGAGAAGTATAAGTGCCGTAGGTGTTCATACACCTGAGCACGTCAATGCCTTTTTATAACCTTTGTTTTGAATTGTTTCACCTTAGAGGTAACACTGCTGGCTCATCATGGTGTTAAAGGCTCTGTTCCACTTACTGTGCTAAATTTAAAATTTTTAGAACTAAATGCGGCTTTAGAAATCCCATTGTTTATACTGATAAATATCCAAGCCTTCCCGAAAATAACGCTTTCATCATATATAAATTTAGCTTCACTCATTTTTTTTGTTCGGGAACACTTTAATTGTCTCGTGACACAAAAGCAAACAGCGATAGGTTGTTGCCATTCTTGTTATACGATTAGAATGATAAGCTGAGGTTTATTTGCTTATTTGCTTGGTTGGGAGACCAATTACTGTTGTCTAAGTGGAACAGCACCTTTAAGAGACGCCATCGTCCGATCTGCCCCACATACTGATTGCTCATCGAGCAATAACGATATCTTTGTTGTTTTTTTAACGTATATTTAATACAAATAAGATAATTACCAAGGACACTCGGCACGTACTGTTCAGTCGGCAGAAATTGGCACCAATTAGAGAGTACGAAGAAAACACATTTTTCTTCATTACTTTGCCACGTGTCTGAATCACCGATTTTCTGTACTATCAGCTCATATTGTATGCAGAGAACATGTTCGCAGGTGCAGACGGGGGGCCGGAACGCCGCGTGGTGAGACGGGGGCCGGAACGCTACGTGGTTCTTAATGTATCCGTCTATGGAGAATGGTCTTAAGATATTGAGTAAGGGAGATACGCGCATTCTAGAATGTTTATAGAGCGTACGGTGGTTTTGGAACTTGTAACGTTTGTAACTGGTGCAGGACTCGGGGGTCAAGAGGCAGGGTGGATGTACCTACTAAATGACCCTGAGTAGGGGTGAGCGAGACAGGAATGAAATGGAGTGCTCAGCATCTACAGCTTGGAGAAAAGAAGAGAGAGAGGGGGAGTGGTAGAGGATAATATAGTGAGGGATTTGAATCATTACTCTGAATGCGAGGTGGTGTTGATGGCCCTCAAGGCTTGGTGTTTGGCCATCTTGGATCCCTCTAAAACCCCCCAACCCCACAGTTAGAACTCTGTAAACCATTGTGAATAGTTCCATGTGCAGCGATGAAAGGTTGATTTCTGGTCCCCATCTTGGCCAATGGGCTGCATTATTGGTAATAACCACTGGCGTCACCAATGGGGCGATCCTTTAGTCAATGTCACCAGCTTTACCCGATGGCCATCATAATTGGATCTGGAATGAGCTCCCCTTTCCGCCCCCACACCCGTCACCTCCGATTCGATATTCTTACTCATACGGTGTATAACATACTGGAATAATGTCAGATATCGTATGTTGACTCACATGGCCGCACTTCAAATAAACAAATAATTATTGACATTTAGCGCCAATTATTTATAGAATTACTCATTTTCGGATAACAGCTGTTTACAGAATATCCATATTTTCCAGTCCGTCACATTGTTCCACAGAACTTAATGTTGTTTCTTGCATAGATGGTTAGAATGGACTGGCGCCCCCTATAGGCGAGTTACTTACATTACAAGGCGGACAATGTGGAAACGGGAGACAGAGAGTGAGACAGGGAGACAGACGGGCAGCGAGACTGTCAACGATGAAACATACATAAGACAGCCCTAAGTCATAACTATCTGAGCTATTTAGCTCTCCCTCTCTGTTTTGCTGTCCCTGACCCTTTCTGTCTCCATCACACACCCCATTTTCCCTCCACCTTTTTACTTCCTCATTCACCACCCCTTCTCCCCTCTTTCTGTCTCTAGCCGCTTCTCCTCATCACCTCTCTCCCCGCTTCTCCTCATCATCTCTCTCCCCGTTTCTCCTCATCACCTCTCTCCCCGCTTCTCCTCATCACCTCTCTCCCTGCTTCTCCTCATCACCTCTCTCCCCGTTTCTCCTCATCACCTCTCTCCCCGCTTCTCCTCATCACCTCTCTCCCTGCTTCTCCTCATCATCTCTCTCCCAAATTATTTCTTCATCATCCTCCCTTCCTTGTTTTTTTTAATTGTTTCCACTACCCCATCTCTCCCCCATTCCCTCCTTCTCCCTTCCCGTCCCTTTCGCCCCCTAGCACCCTCCTTTTTCTTTCACATCCTTTTCTTTGTCTCTATAATCCTCTCTCCTCATTTTTTTCCAACCATTTCTCTCACTTTCTTCCTCCTCTTTCCACTCTGTTTTTTCTCCCTTCTTTTTTCCTCCCTGTCTCATTAATTTCCCTCTACCCTTTTTTCTTCTACCGCAGCCCTTTTCTCCTTCTTTATTAACCCTCTCCCCTCCTTTTTTTCTTCCCCGCTCCCTCCTCCCTCCCCATTTTTTTCTCTGCCTCCATCACTTCCCTTCCCTCCTTTCTCTCTATCTTCATTACCCTCATCCTTCCTCCTTTTTTCTCCCGCTCCCTCCCCCTCCTCTCCTCCTCCTCTGCCTTTCTCTCCCTCCACCTCCAGCAGCAGATAATCATTCCTCCCCATATTGGCTGTCTGGCTTACAATGCAGCCAGCAGGCCCGGTCTCCATGGTAACAGATCCCATGTCAGGCTTCCTCAAAGCTCCCTTTCATTTCATATCCTGCAATTTGCTTCCTTCCTCACAAAAAAGCATAAAAGGTGGGAAAAATAGAAAAATAAATAAAGCCGCAAGAATCTGCAATCAAGGAATGTAAAAAAATAAAAACCCCACAATTTTCTTGCAACCTAAAACCAAGCTGATTATGAGTTTAACTCTTTCTTCTTCTGGATAGCTATGCAAGGGTTAAACAGGCTCATTTTTTGCCAATATTTGCTCATCTATTGTGAACAATCAATAAAATGTGACGGAGGAACGCGGACTACGTTTTATTTGTAATGCAACCTGTAAAAAAATGTACCTGACAAAAAATATGGACAAAACATATATGGAAATCTTTATAAAAATGAATTTTTTCTAAAATTGGCCAATTAAAATAAAAGGGGGAAACAATCTATAACCGTCAGGGCTTAACGCTGCCAACGCTATTCACGTCCACACTGATTCGATACAAAAAAAGCTTAATTAGGGTGTTTGTATAAAAAAAAAAGAATCTTAAAAATCTTTTATTTATTTATTTTTTATCAAAGAGTCCTGAAAAATGTTACATTGCAATTTTTGTTTGTTGTGTATCCTTGGTGACATGAATGTTAAATGGCCAAAGGGGGGCACTTTTGTTCTAGGGGGTGTGGTTAGAGGCGTGGCCTGGGTGGGGAGTTACCCAGACTTTTTGTAACTGATTGGGGTATTTAAAAGAAGAATAATGGGTTTTATTTACCCCGTTTAATTTATAAAGCTGTTTCCTGCTGTTTCTATACACATTATCGGGGCTTTTAGGGCTGTAGAACCCTGCGATACCCTCATACCCAGCAAACATTCTCACCTCCTAGAAAAGAGGGGCATCAGGGGAGGAAAGAGGGGCATCAGGGGAGGAAAGAGGGGCATCGGGGAGGAAAGAGGGGCATCAGGGGTTTGGGAGAGGGACCGGGATTATTTGGCTGCATTAAACCTCAGGTCAGTCACTGAGGGCCTGACGAGGAGGAATTAATATGCAGGTAGCAAGAATCTCGCTGATTTCTCCATGGCTACTGGAATAAATTATTCTGCCAATTAGAATTTTGACCATAAATAGAAGAAAAGTCATGGATTCCATGCGATGAATAATGGACAGTTCAGGAGAAACGTCCTTGTCCCAGAAATAAGGTCATTAGCAAGTTTTCACTTTACTTCTAAACTAAAATTCTAAACATTAAACAAAATTCTAACGTTAACTAAAAATTCCTATTTATTCTAAAATTCTACAAAAAGCAGATCGACTCGTGTCCCTTTGATGCTGAAATTCCTTTAACATGGATGTTAGGCACGGGTGGAGGGGTTTGTTTACCTCCTACAAAATAATGAGTGT
Source organism: Spea bombifrons (assembly GCF_027358695.1). NCBI lineage: Eukaryota > Metazoa > Chordata > Amphibia > Anura > Pelobatidae > Spea > Spea bombifrons. Next base: position 2,819,750 of record NC_071090.1, read on the forward strand.
ATAAAAACCATAAAGGTCCTAAACTGAATTCATCAAATATTAACATTTACAAAAAGGAAAAAAAAAAATTACATTTTTACCAAGTGCTCTGATTGGCTGTGAGGTTACGGTAACGCCATCACGGCTTTTAAACATTGGTCATTGGTTCATCTTACGAAGGTTAATTATTTTAAAAATATCGCTTTAAAAATAAATCTAATGATGTTGCTGCTTTTTAAAATAAAATTTATATAAAATTTTACTTAAAATATATATTAATATAATATATATATATTAATATATTAAATATATAATAATATATATTAAAATTAATATTATTAATATTATATTACTTATATTAGGTGTGAGGCGCACCCAAAGGCTTAGGGCCCCTAAAATCCCAGAGACCCCCCTATTTCTCTCCCCCCCTCTCCTTTATATCTCAGATTTGCCGACTGTCACAACGCGTCGGGAGAGTGGTGGGCGGCAGCTGCTCGGGGCCGCGAACAAACGTTCCTGCTTCATTTCCAGCTAATGGTTTCCACTTAGCAGACGCAGCTGGGGAGGGGGGAGAGAGAGAGAGAGAGGGGGTCTGGAGGTGGAGAAGGGGAGAAAGGCGAATGGCGGAAAGAGGCGTAATAGGGCGGCTAAGCGGTGTGAAAGAGATCTGGAGATCAAAGGCTTGAGAGACAAGGGCAGGCGACATTAACACAATTTAAAAAGTAGCAAAATTCTTCATGCAGGCCCTTCAAGATATTACAAAAAGACGTTTTAATTGCCCTAACATTATAGCACCAAGCTGCTACCCATGCGCAAGCGGGCAAACGAACACGCAGTGCCTCTGTGAGCGTGTAAGGATAATATAATAATGTTAAAGAAATACAATAATACAAGCTTTTTGGGGGAAATATGCTCTTGTTTTTTTTAGTTATTTGTCTTAAATAATACCTTCTTTTTTACAAGGCACCAAAGCGGGCTGAAGCTTAAAAACTGAACTGATTCTGTTCTCTTAATAGGGAGACATAATAACGTCTAATGTCAATAAGCGACCCCCAGTGTTGCTACAAAAACAACTAAGTTAATAAAAATATTTAGCATTTAGTAAATTTAGTAGATTATTGAAGGCCGTGGGCTCAGGCACGCTATATGGCCAAAAGTATTGGGACACCCGACCATTGCACTAACAGGGACTTTGATGACATCACATTCTAAATACACAGACAGTAATATGTAGTTGGTCCCCATTTGCAGCTATAACGGCTTCCACTCTTCTGGGGAGGCTTTCCACAAGGTTTTGGGGCGTTTCTGTGGGAATTTTGCCCGTTCATCCAGTAGAGCGTCTGTGAGGTCCAGCACTGATGTTGGACGAGACGCCCGGCTCACAATCTCCGTTCCGGTTCATCCCAAAGGTGTTCGATGGGGTTGAGGTCAGGGCTCTGTGCGGCCGGCCAAGTTCTTCCACCCCAAACTCATCCAACGATGTCTTTGTGGAGCTTGCTTTGTGCGTTGGGGCCACAGTCTGAAATAGAAAAGGGTCTTCCCGAAACTGTTCCCACAAAGACGGAAGCAGAGCCCTGTCCAAAATGTCTTGGCATGTCCCCTTCCGCACACCGTACAGAGCCCTGACCTGACATATTAATGTCTATGTATTTAGAATGTGATGTCATCAAAGTCCCTGTTGATGTAATGGTCAGGCGTCCCAATACTTTTGTCCGTATACTGTATCTATAACACAACTGAAGGGTTTCTCGCTGCCGTAAGCAGTTAACACATTCCTTACCGCCTTATCAATGAATGTATATACCGTACGTAGCCAGTGGAACGATTCTTTATTTCTGAGCAAATTACTTGTTCATAATTCCAGTATGCAGAAGAAAAATCTTTACTTTGGAGGCTGGACGTTAAGGGAAAGTTTCAGAAGGCGTCAGTTCATTAAGAGCGCGGTGTAAGAAAATCTAATTTAATTCCGGTGGGAAGAAAAATGAGATTGTTCTGCTTTGAAAGAACGCCGTGTGGCGCAGGTACGTTTTAGAAAAGATATCAGCCACCATTGAGAAATCAAATTAACAATAAGAAATGGAACGACCCCCCCCAGAACAGAACAGCCGTGAATAGCCCCCTATTGTCTGAAGCCCACACAAAAAGCTATGAGACGCGAATGTTACAATAAACATCAGTCTGATCACCAAGTAGAAAGAACTCTAACGGGAGAAAGTGGAATTGGTTCTTCGCTGACTGCTGTGCTGAATCATACTTGTTCTCCAGCGGGGACAGACGGGCTGCCGTGGCACTTTAAGGCCAGTGGCCACCTGATGGCGTTTGTCGGCCAACAGCGGGATATGCGCAGCCACGTTTTTTTAAGGCTTATGTAGCTTGCGGCCAGGCTGGAGCGCGGAGCTGATGCCCAACGGCCCCACCGGGCATTAATCCAGTGTGCCAGATGGGCAGGTGGACCTCTTCTCCAAGCTTAACTGTTACGATGAGATCCTTTGAAGCCGTTGGGTCCACCAAGGGTCCAGCGCTTTGGGATAAACCCAGCCGTGGCAAATTATATCTGCTACTCATGCCAATAAGGGATCGTTGTCTTGGTCAAATAGCTGAAGGGGTAAATTGACTAAGCCAGGAGTTTGTAGGAAATTACGATGAAGGGCCACCGCATTGAGCTTCTCCTGCATGCAGGGCTGAGCTGGGGTGATATAACCTATGGAACGCTGGAACGGTGAACGAAATAAAAATGAAAGACCTCATTGATCTCACTTAGATCAGAAGATAATATCCCCTGTATCGTCACCCCCTCTACACACGCTCAGATGGAAATTATCTGAAGGTCCATCTGAAGAAGAGACCGCTATGGTCCCGAAAGCTCATGTAACTTTACATTTAAAGTTATATATCCAACAAAAGCTATGAGCTTCGACTGAAGACTCATAGTCATACCCACAAACACTCTGAGCGCCTAGAAAAAGGAAGGGCATCAAAGAAAGCAGGACCCAGGGATATGGCAACCAAGGCGGGACTGCCCTTCCTATACAGGGACACTTGGGAAGTATGGCATAAAAATGCGGCAGAAAGTGTACGTTGTGGGGGTCTCGACCGCTCTCCTGACAGGTCTCTCGATTGCTTTCAGAAAGGCAGCGTCTTGCGTGCTGTCAGGAGGCTGAGGGCTTAAGTGCAGCGTTTAGAGGCAGGTCATTAGTGGCGAGGCGGCGGGTCGGCGGATTTCGCTGCGGAGGTTCAGAATTCACTCCTCTAATGGTTCAGGAGCGGACGGGCAGTTAGAAGCAAGGAAGCCGACATGAAGAAACGAGGAGAACGGGGGAAAGCTGGGTGGTCTGCGCCTCCGTGATAACTTTATCTCAAACTTAGAGAATTAGGTGACTTCAGTAAAGGTTTTTTAAACCTGATTTTTTTCCTCTGGCTGTTCCCCCCGCCAGCTCCTTGGGAGACAGCGATCTAATCCCGGTTAATTACTACCCGTCGTGGCTTTAATCTGGTTTAATACGCTTTATACCTGACGCCTGAAGAATCCATGAAACCCGAGCGAAGGAGTCAGATGCCTGCCTATCAGCTGGACTGCAGGCTCCTTGGCGAGAAGACGGAAAGAGGCTTATGGATGATATAAAATGTTAGAGAAAAGTAGGGCCCCCCCCCTAAAAGCAGGCGCATTATAAGCAAATCATGAGAAAAGAGTAAAGCTTCTCTACGGGGGTAGATAAGGGACCTAGAAATGTATCCAAAACTCAAATGGTTAAACCACATGCGTCGCTTGCATGGGAGGCAGTTTCAGTTCAGCTTCCTTGGGTTCAAGTTGAAATACCACTTTAAGAGTATTTATACCTTTTTCAATAAGTTATCGTTCACGGGGAATCCTCAGACTGGAGTAGAAGGTCGGCTCGGGCATGCGCGGTAATTCATTCCCAACCGTCGCAATCAGCGTGCACAAAAATCCCTCCAATATCACCAATATCGCCTTATTAACCTATTAAAATATATAATTTCTGGGAAAGTAGCAATCATGGATTTCATAAAATTCTTACTTGTTGAATTCTGCTTCGTTATATAATAATAATAATAATAATAATAATAATATTTAATAATAATAAATAAATAATAATAATTACTGCAATACCAGCCCACTATAATATCAAGTCCCTTTAACCCCTTAATGACAAAGCCCGTACATGTACGGCCTCAAAATGCATTGTTTTCAATGGGTTTAGGGACCGCCCATTGTCCTTAAGGTGTTAAAGAAACTCAAGTCACCCTCAGAGGACATCGCAAAACTTGGCTTGGGTTCATAAACCATATCCGCGAAGGGCTTCATCTATCTGAACGTTTGTCCCTTTCCAGTAATGAGTTAGCGTGAACCGCGGACACAGATGGATGAGCGAAAAGCGCTGGGCAGGTCGGTCACGCCGGGCAAAGTCAAAGAAATACTTTTTGGGAAGGTGACAGCAGGTAACGCTCTTTATTATGAGAAGCCGGCGTCCAACGGACGTCAACCTCAATCAAGGGTGGACCTCGTAAAGCGCTTCTTTAGATCTTCTGATGGATTTTTTTTTACGGGCTGCGTCCATGAATATTCATAGAATTCAATTATTCTCATCGTTCTGCGGAAACGTTCCCGTCTTCCCCCGTTGGCCGTCCAGTATGCGGGGGAGATGATGCGGGAGCACCGCTAGGTCTTCTTTCCGACTTATCACAGCCAGGCCTTGGCGTCCAGCTTTGAAGCGTTGGATGCCTTTGTTGAATGCGGATCGCCTCGGGGTTTGCAATGAAATTAAAGGAACGAGGAGACATAATGAAAAGGGGTCACGTTTCAAGTGGGTCTGTCACCTTCCCGAGAAGCAGTCCTCTCGACTGGGTATCATGGTTATGATTATCCTCTCTCCGGTAATTTAGATCATAGATACGCTCTGGAAACCTCTCTAAGCACAGAGAGAAAATCAGAATCTGGATTAAATAATTGGGCAAAATGGGCCGCGCAAGGCACTCAAAAACTACAACGCTGAGCCAGCATTTTGGAATCGTCTTCCTGCCCCGAAGTTCTCTCCCTTTTCCCTCCTCTCACCTCGAGAAAAGGCTGCCTGAACCAATCAACAGCAATCAGCAACTTAACAATAAGGGAGAGATAACTCACTGGGGAGGAATAATCAGTAAGATCCTGAGAACAGGTTTCTCCCGCAGTATGCCGCGTCTATAAATACAGTAAACACTGGTTTCTTTAGTGTTCCGAACCCAAAAATGCTATATTTGTCTTTAGTAAGATAAAATGTTAATATTGTTAACAATATTCCACTGCCATTAACAATGTTAAAACTTAATGGCCGAATGTGTCGGGACTGTGATAAGAAATTGGTGGAGGGGGAGGAGTGGTAAAAAGTCGGGGTGGAAAAAAAGTGCTGGGGGAGAACAGAGGAGAGCAAAAGGCTGAGAGAAAGAAAGAAAGAAAGAGAAAAAGAAAAAGAAAAGAAAAAGAAAGAAAGAAGGAAGGGATGAGCAAAGGAGAAGAGGAAAAGATAGAATAAAGGGCTGCATGAAAGTAGTCAAAAGTAGAAGAATTGTAAGAAAAGGGCTAGGGGTAGATAAGGAGGCATAGCTGGGGGGGTAAATAAGAGTCGTTTAGTGAGAGGGAGAGAGGAAAAAGGCTATGGAGGAGACAGCGAGGGAATCCATGATCTCTATGAAATTATTTTTATATCTTTCTTTTATCTTAAAGGGAACCGGGTCATCATCCCGACGTGACCCCCGCTCGGAATCGCCCCGGAGGTAGGCATCTGTTACAGCCGTTATTCTGCAATTAGATGTCAGATCCCGGAGAACATCCAAGGCAAGCATGTCTCGTAATAGAAGATTATTGATTAATCCTCGGCGTCTATCGCGGATTGTAATTGTAGATCCCTCCGGCAAACAGGTAGTTAATTTATAAGTTAATTTATAAGTCAATAATAATATCAAGTCTAGAAAGAAAACAGCAAATGGTTAACTGAATTTGGGTCACTAAATGTTTTTCTTTAGATTGTTACATTTAACTCACTGAGTTCCCACCTCCCATGGCTTACTGGCCGGCCCTGTTTGGAGAATTTGGACCGGCCTGGGGGGGGGCAATTCCAGCCCCCCCCCATGGCCAGCCATCTTTAATTTTCCATATAGCAACAAGAACTCTAAAATATTTAGCTAGGGATCTCATTGCTGGCAAAATATAATAATAATTAAATAAAAAAAAATAATAATTAAAATAAATGAATAAATAAAAAAAAATACAAATAAAATAATGAATTACCATGTTTACCAATTATTATACATTATACATATGTAAATAAAATGGGGGGTTAAGTAAGCAGCATTTCCACACATTGTCCAACTTCTCCCTCTTTATTGTTTAGGGGTATAGAGTAATTTGCAAGGGGTCTGTTCAGAGCTGTGAGTGAGATGTTGATTACATTCAATTAATATCCGAGTGACGAGGCTGTAAATATTCCGCTGAGAATAAAAGCTGGAGGTGCCAAAATCCGTGTAAATGGGAGCTAAAGTAGGTCATCCGCACAGAGCCAGAGAGGATTCTGGGAGTATAATAATTGGCTCAATTATAATACAGATTCTAAGCAATAGAACTAAACGGCTAGATTTTAAGCGTTAAAAGTGTTTTTAATTATAATTATATCTTTAGAAAAAAAATCCTTCCTATCAATGCCAAACCCCACCCAGAAATAATTCTATTAAAATGTAAAATTTAGCCCTCATTTTATAATTATTCAGGGAATGTTTAATTGTCATGTGACACAAAAACAAGCACTGACCGGTCATTGCCATAGAAACAGAGTTGTGATTAAAATTCAGATCTATTAAACATTATTTGACAATCACACTGGACCTCAATGAATGTTTCGTCTAAGACAAATTTTGCTTCTCTTTTTTTAGTGAGCTCCATGTAATACTAAGGGGGTGGTAGGTAATGGGAACAGCCTCCCAGCAGAGGTGGTAGAGGGTAATACAATGAGGGGATTAAACAAGCATGGGATAGACATACGGCTCCTGAATCTAAGACGAGACCAACGACTGATTAAGGTTTGAGTCTTTACAGCAGGAACAATTCTTTTTTTGTTATGAATGATTGTTGAATTGTTATGAAATAATTAGACTAAAGTTTGTCGATAACACTGATTTATTTCATGCATGGCCCCCTAGGACTGTTCTTAGGGGAACGCGGAGCTTGGTTTATCTTTAATAATTGTTACTGGGCACAATGGATAGAAGAATGGATAGATTCGTAAATAAACAAAGGAGAGTTTGTTCCATAAGGGTGTCGGAGGCAGCTGCTATAACTCACTTATTACACGCCCTGCATATCCAAGATATAACGGCTTTATGGACAGACAATAACCAGAATAAACTTTATTATCCCAGTTCTAGAATTTGGACAGATCAATAACCTGCCCTGGAGCCTGTTTATTATTACTATGAATTCTAGTTTATTTATAGAGAGCCGGCAGGTTCCGCAGCGCTGTTACAATCCGGGCAGAGTAAATAAAACAAAATATAAAATGACACAGTAACACGTTTAGGCAGATTGGTATGGGAGGAGAAGACTGTCCCGATCTTGTGAGCTTCGGGGCCCCCCAACTTCACAAAGCAACATGTCCCACAGAGCCACCTTTAACCCCAAACAGCTAGTGAGTGCCACCTTTTTCCCCCAAGCAGCTAGTGAGTGCCACCTTTTTCCCCCAAGCAGCTAGTGAGTGCCACCTTTTTCCCCCAAGCAGCTAGTGAGTGCCATCTTTGCCCCCAAACAGCTTGTCTGCGCTATCATTGCCCCCCTCCAACTTACACACTGGCACACATATGTAAACACACTTACGTACACACATTCTAACACACACTCATTCTCACACCACTTACACATACATGCTCACATACAAACACTTACACATACATGCTCACATACAAACATTTACACATACATGCTCACACACAAACACACATACACATCTATGCTCACACACAAACACACATACACATCTATGCTCACACATATACATTCATGCTCACATACATTTATATATAGACATTCATGCCGACATACATACAAACATATATACCTCCTCCGGCTGCTCACACGCTGTGCTGCAATGTAACATGACCCCTGTAGTTATGCCACCGTTGTGTGCCAAGACACGATCGACCATTAGATCAGAATTCTTGTGACTCTGCCCTGGCGTCCCCATTAGCGAGGGGGGGCTAGAAGTTGGGTGTTATGTGAATCTGTGTCGATGGTGAGTACTGGGTACTGAGTACGTTACGCCAACATTCTAATTTAGAATTTTAAAGCGGTTCTGTCCCAAAAACCCTTTACGTTACAAACAGAGCGTGAATAATTGGAATGCTGCGGGACGGCGGGCACAGCAGGGGCAGCGATCTGCCACTTTCCCATTCTGTAACTGGGTATTTTGTCTGAATGCGGAAGGCAAAAAGTAGCCAGAAATTAGGACAATCCTGCTGTAAAATCACAAACGTTTGTAAATGTAATGGAATTTAAGGGAGTATACAGTATGAGGGGATCGCAGGGTTCTACAGCCCTAAATGCCCCCATAATGTGTATAGAAACAGCAGGAAACAGCTTTATAAATTAACCGGGGTAAATAAACCCCATTATTCTTCTTCTAAATGCCCCCCTCAGTTACACAAATACCCCGCAATAGGGCACAAAGTGATAAAAAGTCTGGGTAAAGCCTGGCCCACAGCCCCGCCTCTAACCACACCCCCTAGAACAAACATGCCCCCTTTTTGGCCATTTGGGTTGTCGGGTGGTAGAAGCCGGCAGCGGGTGGAATATACGCGGGTAGAGAATGTCCGAATCCCAGCGAATGCCGGCACAGATTAATCACCGCGATCTTTTACACTATCCGTGAAGGAAATTCATGCCATAAATCGGCTGGTATTTCTTAGATTTCCTCCGTTTCGCTAAATCCTGATATTTTCTTCTCTCTGTACCATTTGCTCATCGCGTCGTACAAATAAGAAATTTCCCTGACTTTTTATTACAAATGTCATCGTGTTGCCTTGGCAACAAATCCCTCCAAACATCTCCGAAGCCCAGAAGCCAAAATGTTAAGTAATAATGTCGGCTCGATGCGACAGCTAACCTCTGCCCCGGCGACATTTATTCCCCCGAATGTGCCTCCGAAACGCGCCGTCACCGAGAGCGACTGATGGAAATATCCAAGCCGACTCGCGGGAAGCATGTCCCGTCACATAGTGGTCTGCTCAGGGATTCCGAGTTCGCCTGGGGAGACCACCGGGGTTAAATAGTTAACATAGTGTGAAAAAAAGGCCAATTTTACGAACACCTTCCTGAAAAATGAAAGGAAAGCTTCGGAAGTCACATAACACTTTGCTGATAGGGTGGTGGATAAGTGGAACAGCCTCCCAGCAGAGGTGGTAGAGGGTAATACAGTGAGGGGATTAAACATGCATGGGATAGACATACGGCTCCTGAATCTAAGACGAGACCAACGACTGATTAAGGTTTGAGTCTTTACAGCAGGAGAAACGGGCGACTAGACGGGGGCCGCGGGGGGCCGATCTGCCGGCAGATTCCATGCTGCCGAGAACAAATTGTATTATCTCCAGCAGCGGCTTACCGAATATCCCCGTTAAATCTTCGCTAGTCGGCGAGACCCATCGTTGATAATCAGAGGCTTATTTTCTAACCTAAAGGGATCTTCTGTAATCGTTCCGGCGGAGCTCCCACCGGATCCACAAATAATAAAAACTAATAAAAATAAAACGATTCCGCGTGACGCTACCTGGAGGAGGAGAATAACGAGCGGACGCGGAATCAGGATGTCTCTCTCCTTTTTGGAAGCGTATAAAATGGAACATTTCGGTTTAGTCATTTGTGGCAAAGCAAGAATTTTTGCACATTTCTCTGAGGCTCATTTTTTAATTCGCACCCCGGGATCATTTGGAATCATTTTCCCACCCGCAGTATTTTTGAATCATGTTTCCCACAGGAGGTGAGGCTACCCGAGGACAGGGTTAGAAAGCAAGGGTTTTAAAGGGTTAATGGTTATTAGTATCTCAGGAGCATCGGACTTAAACAGGAGGGGAAAAGGAGGAGAAACGTTACAAGAGGTCAGAATCTAAAACTAGAGGATCAGAGGATTAGATGGAATGGAAGGAAGTTTTGTTACTGAGAAGGGGGTTGATTAGTGAAACAGCCTCCCAGCAGAAGTGGTAGAGGGTAATACAGTGAGGGGATTAAGCATGCATGGGATAGACATACGGCTCCTGAATCTAAGACGAGACCAACGACTGATTAAGGTTTGAGTCTTTACGGAACGGGCAGATTCTGTTTCTACTCTGCAGGGAGCTCCCTTACACAACCTTCCTCACTGAAGGTGAAATCAGACCGCGGCGGAGCACGAGGTGAAGCACCAAGTAGATTTCCAGCCACAGCCATGGTGACCGTGGGGTATCAGCTGCTAGAAAAATGATTTACAAACACCTCTTCCGTCACGGGCTTCTAAGCCATTCTTGAGCCATATTCCGCTGCTTGGCATCAAACGTAGAACACGGGCAGAAAAGGCTAAAGCGCGTCTCTTTCAAAAATAACGCGGATAAAAAAAACAAAGAGGGTTGCGTTCTGAACCAGAACATGTTTGATAAAGCACTGGCGGGTTGGCGGATCGGGGGTCCACGGGGAATGGCGTGGAGCAGGAGATGCCACGACTCTGCCTATAATTGCTTTCAAAATTCTAAAGAACTTCAGCATCACGCTGAAAAAATAAAATGTGAATTGCAGGTCAGCGATGCTAATGAAGTCCGTTCCTCCATAGACTTTCATTGGTCAGAGAGTCCGACTGGGTGACTAAGACTGAGCCATTCTATTGTTCCCCACAGGCAGTATGATAAGGAGTCGGGGGGTTTAGTAGATCGGGGATCAGATAACAGAGCGAGAATCATACAAATGGCTGATATGCAGCTGCCCGAAAACATTATATTCTGCAAAAAACAGAACACAATATTTTTGATAACTCATTTTTTAATCTGATGCTCGTAATAAAGATTTTTGGTGGAAATCAGCTGACGAGATTAATTATTCAGCCCAGAATGGCTGACACGCCGTACCGTGTGCTCATCTCCTGACATAAGGGTACGGCAGATGGACAGAGAATAAAGAGAGTTTTCCCTGATACCGCCATATTGGACAAATAATTCATTTTGCATTTTGAAAAAAAAAAATTTCTCCATTTATTTTAATTGTCCGGATAAATTCCTATTGGCTTACATTTAAATTTAAAGGGTAAATGTTCAGCTCGTTAGCAATTACCGTGGCTTTAGGGGGGGAATGGCGTTAATTTAGTTGTTGCAATATTTGGAATAACTGGAGGCGAATAGGCGAGAGAGTTAGTATTTAAAAAATGAAAATTAAAACTATTTTGGGTCATAGAGAAAAAAATACTCAGGCGGCAGCTCCCTGCCTCCCATACAATATTAATGATCCCAACCTTGAGAGATGGAATACAATTACTGGGGTGTTGTGAATTATTCAGGGCCTTTGCTCTGGAGCGTGATTAACAGGACGGCTCCTGTCAGTACGAGATATCACGTAATCGATTTCTCCTTCTCAGACCCCTGCAGCCATTCTCGCATCCGCCACGGGCAACGCGGTGACAGACATCATGCATTATACCGCCGGGATACCGCGTGCTAAGGCGAGCGCGTCTCTTCAGAAACTGTTACTCGCTTCCAAATATAATTCCCCGTGTACTTATTACGGAGACCCAAAGTTCCCGCGTAACATCGTCTGACATCCACAGGTGAATATTTAACCAATTCCAATACTTTGTGTGGGATTTGACACAGAAATGTTATTGTTTTTTTTCACACCAGGGGGAAGACATTTCCCTTTGCACACTTTACTTCCTAATGACTCCTGCTCAGGAAGTGATCAGTCAGTGTTACTTCAAACCCAGTCGACCAAATGACCATAGCTGGGAACTCTCTGGGTTTTGCTTCTCCACCCCGGGGGGGGTAACTTAGGATCGTGGAAGAGGAGTAGCAGAAAGGCCCACTCAGCACCCACCTCCCCTACCGCAATGGTTTCTGCCTGCATGTGGTGCTAGCCCTGCATTCAACTTCATTGGGATGAACCAACTGCATCCCGCACGGGGAGGCGCCTGGGTAGCCGACGGCAAATGGCCATACCTGAGAACTCTCTGGACGTTTTCACTTTTGAAGACAATGGGGAGCCTTTAATCTGCCCCGACTGGCCCAGGGAGCTGTAAATTCAATGGAGATCTCTACTGTTGCAGGGACCCCCCCCACACTCCTGGCTCCCATCAGTACCTGGAAACTTCGTAAATGAGCCGACCCTGAGACTCTTGGAATATTAACCCTTTAATAGCCCATCGTGAAGATTCTACGAAATGACTCCCCAAATGTGCGACCCCCCCCCCAGAGGGGCAGGCTGGAGGTGCAGCCCTGGGTCATGCCCAAAGGAAAATACGCCACCGCATCCATGGCTCTTCTCCCGGTCTCTATAGAGAATATGCTTTTACTGGCGTGGGTTACCATAAAGTTCCATGTCACGATATATATATATATATTAAAAAGCCCAGCCCACGCTACAACTAAAGGACCAATCGGCTTCTACAATATAGAAGGAGCAAAATAATGATACACATTAAAAAAAAAAATCTATGAGCGCCGGAATATTTTCTATGGAAAGAAAAAAATGTAGCATTTAGAAAAAATGGGTGATTTTCTTCAGGTAGACATAAAATCGGTAAAAAAATAAATAAAATCCATTCAATACTCTTATTTTTCCAACTTTTTTAGCTAAAAGCCTGATACCGAAACAAAATAAAAAACGCAAGTTATATTAACCGTCCGGAGCATCAAAAGTTATCGTTTCCTGCAACGCGGAGTGTGCTGCTCCCCGCCGGTCGTCCTTATTGGAAACATTGTGTTTTATAACGTCGTTTTGTTTTATACGGTGTCGTGAATTTGCCGGTGTCTTCTTTTACTCAAGGGCGCGGAGTAAGGGGCGCTTTCCCCGCCGGCACCGCTATGAACCGCTAAACACAATATGTTAGGACGCCGTCTCCGCCGTTACTTTTATCGATACGGATCCTGGTTTCGCTTTATGGCGCTAAGTCTTCTTTCTCCTCCAGATTCTATTACTCTTCTGTGTGGCTTTTAACCCATTCAGGTCATCAATGGCAACATTGTATCCGTACATTGCGTTGGGTCTTATCCGCCGTCGCATTCTGTTTCCAAACTTGACGGCGCCCCATTAAGTTTTCCCTCGTAGTAACCGTGACCTTGAAGACGTCCAACCCTCGCTAACGAAAGTTATCAACCCCGTCTTATTTAGCGAGCGGCTCCCTACAGCCGGGCTCGTTATATCTCTTCTCTCGCAGGCCCTTACGTTTATCTTTGGGTCACGAAGTCCGTTCCTCTCCCAACCGCCAAGAGGAACGTCGGTCGGACGCTTTGGGAAAATGCTCCTAAGCATCGGAATTATAATTCCTGTGTGGATGAAAGAGTCGGGAAGAGAAGTCGCTGTAAATGGATTAAAGACTTAAGAAGAAATAAGTAAGGCTTTTTTTTATATAAATCGCCGCGTAGCCTGTGGTGCAAAACACTTCCCGACATTAAAGACTCAACTAAATGAGTGTGTGGAGCCGTGGCCATAATTGGCACCGCACACCGTCAGCTCCGAGCCGGCTGAATTAACACCACGTGGAGTTGTCTTTGACGGCCGCGTTTGTCCTTCACGATTTGTAACGTCCTAATGCACGATGACCCCGCCGGCGTTACGATATATAGTTCCGTGTGCCAAATAATGGAGTGGCGTGTGCAAAGTTAGAACGTCACTTCCAATAAGCAAATTAGATTTTCTATATCAAAATATAACAACTGATTATCGCTTGGATCCAATCAGTGAAATAATGAGCGCAGAAGTGCTGTGTTCAATTGAGCTAACCGAATCAGGAGAGAGCAACTCACATCCCTCAGAGCCAACAAAAGGAGGATGGAAAAAAAAACCTCCAATTCGATGGCATGGGACTCTCCGGTCAGTGACCAAAATGTTAATTATTGAGGAAAATAGTAACCTCCATATAACAGACGCCCCAATGCACGTTTCCCCGGCACCTGGTCGGATTCATCAGGGGGCAGAAAGTTTAAACTGTATATACACTTTACTCATTTCTGGCATAGATCTGGTTTAAAATACTCTCTTATTCAATACGTTTCATTTATTAATTTATTAGTTGTGCTTAAAATCAGCATAGGTGGTGGTTTCCTTTTAAAACCAGATAGAATAAAACGGGAGGGGGAGGGAGAAACCTCTCTGTGTTACACCATTACTCCTTCCCCCTTTCTTCGCCCGCACGGTATGTGTGGAGGCTTCGCCTGGTTGTGAAAGTACTCTGAAGAGGAGAGAAGAACGCCTGCCAAGCGGAGACACGGAATTTGTTGTCGGATAACGTAGGGCAAGAGAGAGTGAGTGGGAGCGAGCGAGAAAAAAAGGAGAATTCAGAGCTTCCAACTTCGTTTCTTCCGTGGGGCTCCCTCCTCGTTTTCTGGCATTCATACAAATGACCAAACTTAACAAAGCTTGTTAAAATATCCCAATGATGTGCAAAGCCCCCTGAGTCTATGAATAAGCGAGCTTTTGGCTGTGCCACGGCAGCAGCGGGCCTGTAAGGGGGATTCTCCGCCGATCCCTTCCCCAGAATGTCTATAACCTCATGGAGATGAGATATTCAGAGCGGTGCACACACTGTTTTATATATATATATAATATGTATATGTAGCAGGCCCGGACTGGCCATCGGGCACACCGGGCATTTGCCCGGTGGGCCGCGGCCGGGCCAGCCCAGGCCGCGGCCGGGCCAGATTGATTTAGGGGCTAATGGAGCTGCAGCTCCAGGCCCCTACCTTAAAATAGGCCCAGTCAGGACCGGACTGACTGGGCCTAATCGGCCGTCCTTAATGCAGGGCAAAAGGGGCACCTGCCCCTTAAGCCCGCAGCAACTGCGACCGGGCCCGCAACTCTAGCAGCGGGCCCGCAACTTACCTGGCAGGCGCGCGAGCAGCGTCTCTTCTACCGCCAGGGGGACGCAGGACTCCAACAGAACCATGTGACATACGCCACGTACGTCACATGACCCTGCTGCGCGTCTGCTTCCCCTGTGTAGATCTGCCGGCGTCTGCGAGCGGCGCGTACAGACAGTTCAGGTAAGGGGGTGAGGGAGGTTGTATGGAATATGTGAGATTGAATGAAAGAATTAATTAATGAGTGTATGTGAAGGAGTGAGTGAATGAATGTTTGTGAATGAGTATATGCAAATGAGTATCTGAATGAGGGAATTAATGAGTATCTGAATGAGGGAATTAATGAGTATCAATGTATGAATGAATATCTGAATGAGTGAATGATTATCTTTGAATTAGTGAAAAAATATTTGTGAACGAGTGAATGAATATGTGTGTGTGATAGCATGGATGTGTAAGGGGGGGCAAAGATGCAACAGGCAGGCTGTTTTGGTGGCAAAGATGCCACAGGCAGGCGGAGGGTGCGGGTGTCAGCGTGGCAAAGCCTGTCCTGGTGTTTGTGATTGGGTGTCAGTGTGGCAAAGCCTGTCCTGGTGTTTGTGATTGGGTGTCAGTGTGGCAGAGCCTGTCCTGTTGTGTGTGTGTTTGGGTGTTGGTGTGGCAGAGCCTGTCCTGGTGTGTGTGTGTGTTTTTAGGTGTCGGTGTGGCAGAGCCTGTCCTGGTGTGTGTGTGTCGGTGTGGCAGAGCCTGTCCTGGTGTGTGTGTGTGGGTGTTGGTGTAACAGAGCCTGTCCTGGTGTGTGTGTGTGGGTGTTGGTGTGACAGAGCCTGTCCTGGTGTGTGTTTTTGGGTGTCGGTGTGGCAGAGCCTGTCCTGGTGTGTGTGTGTCGGTGTGGCAGAGCCTGTCCTGGTGTGTGTGTGTGGGTGTCAGTGTAGCAGATCCTGTCCTTGTGTGTGTTTGTGTATGGGTGTCGGTGTGACAGAGCCTGTCCTGGTGTGTTTGGGTGTTGGTGTGCCTGTCCAGAGCCTGTCCTGGTGTGTGTGTGTCTGGGTGTCAGTGTGGCAGAGCATGTCCTGATGTGTGTCTGGGTGTCAGTGTGGCAGAGCCTGTCCTAGTGTGTGTGTGTTCGGGTGTCAGTGTGGCAGAGCCTGTCCTGGGGTGTGTGTTTGGGTGTTGGTGTGGCAGAGCCTGCCCTGGTGTGTGTAGGAACACAGAAAAGAACCCCAGCACTCCAATCAGCTTCCAATCCTTAGGTTACTTTTTTCAAAGAAAGCAAAACAAAAAAGCAACGTTTCGGCCAAACGTTGCTATTTTTGTTATGCTTTCTGTTTTTGTTTTTTCCTTTTTTCCTGCTAGCTCCCAGCTTCCTGGGAGTTGAGTGCTGAACCATTTCGTCTTTTTTTAACTGTCCTGGTGTGTGTGTTTGGATGTCGGTGTGGCAGAGCCTGTCCTGGTGTGTGTTTTGATGTCGGTGTGGCAGAGCCTGTCCTGGTGTGTGATTGGGTGTCGGTGTGGCAGAGCCTGTCCTGGTGTGTGTGTGTGTGTGTGTGTGTCTGGGTGTCGGTGTGGAAAAGCCTGTCCTGGTGTGTGTGTTTGGTTATCTGTTTCCTTAATTTACAGTAGGAACTATTTCATTTTTACTTATCCAGAGATTAAATGCCCTCCTGAATTTGTAGTGACTTCAGGGGACAAAACATTCAAGGCCCTGAAATCATTTAGTGGAAAAGATAAGGTATTGTGTTATTTACTCTATAATATTTATTTAAAGGATTAGTTGTACTAAATTGTGGCTTCAGGCTTCCCATGTTGAATGACCAAGTATTATGTATATGTACATATATGTTTTTTTTCATAAAAATGGGCTGCTCAGTCTGAAATGCCCGGGCCTATTTTTTGTCCCAGTCCGGGCCTGATATGTAGTGTGAATGTCAGTTGCCCTGGGGCCTGTATAATTACAACAGCAGGAATCCCAGAAGACACGAGTCAAATCACGGAAGACAATTTCTGAGACAGGAATCCACTTTGTAGATAAAAGGAATCTTGTAAAAGTTACAAACAGATGCCGCCTGCTCTTTATACTCTGCGATGGCGACAGGCAATGTCTGACGGACTAAGACTCCCCCCAAGGTGCCGTTCCCCCCACTCAGCCAAATTTAACAATTTTGTAACTGAATCCAGCATTAGAGACATAATTCCTCGTAAGCATATAAAAATGTGCTTTGTTCAGCTTTTTTGTCGGGAACACGTAATTTCCATGTGACACAAGAGCGGGCACTGATAGGATGTTGCCATAGACACCTAAATAAATGATGTGTTGTTTTAATGTTATTAAACCTTCGGCGGGCAGAATAATATGTGAGATCTGCTGAGGTCACCTAGTAGAGAGTCTGGGCAACTGATGTCTGGGCATTATAGGAGTTATAGTACAAAGCTGAGAGCTGATCTGTCTATCATCTAAGACTCAATAACATTGTAACGGACAACTAGAAACGGACGATCGACGTCTCCGGTCAAAATTCTGGATGTAATCGGCACGGCCTGACTTAAGGGAGAAGAGTTGTCCTGTCACTTTAAGGCCAGCGGCCGCCCATTTGGGATTTCACTGCTGCTGGCCTTAAAGAGACAGGACCATTCTTCTCCCTCCAGTCTGGCCGTGCCGATTACATCCAGAAGTTTGACTTCTTGGATACGCGCGGTCGCTCGCTACGCTCTTTGCGCATTGAAGGACCGGAGCCGCCCCGCGAGCGTCCAGGAATGAAAAGTAGTCTACAGCTTGCCAGACGGCCAGTCCCGCTCCGGTCATTGACATACGTCCCGTTAACACGATAATGGTGATGTCATCCATTGCAGGTGTCTAATGGGACCCTCACGTGCCGGTGTCATGCCTCAATGCGGGGGTCCTTAAACTGACCATTAAGGCGCCCAAGCCCTGGCTTTTATCTCTATTGCCATGGGAACTGAGTTGGGTAAATCCAAGTTCTAGAGAAATGGTTTAAAAACTGCAGTCTTAATGGATTAGGAATGAATGATATAAAAAAAAAAACATCAATTACATTTTATTGAAGAAGAACAAATTCCCGGCGCGCAAACCCAAACCTGCAAATGCAACCTCTGAATAAACATGAGGCTTTCGTGGCCAAATAATGTGTCGTTGAGCGCAGATACAACGTATCCCGGCTTTTAGCGGCAATAAATCTATTTACCTCCTTCAAAGCGCACAACATGTTTTTATTTTTTAGGAAAAAAAGCCCACTTTCTCTTCTTTTTGTTTTGCTTCGAGCTCCGTATTGAGGGTGAAATGAGAGAGGCGGATAATAATATAAAATATAAGTCTTAGTTCAGGTATTTGGTCTGGAAGCCCAAACATTAGCTTATTTTTTTTAGGGGGGGCACAACCAGTATCCATGAACGAGGCTCGGCCAACAGGCTTTCATTGCCCCTCGCACCCCACCACCTAGGACTGGGTCCTCACAGGTCCGGGGGCTTTAATGCTCAGGGTGGGCCCTTTCTAGAGTTTGTGGGCTCGTGAGTAATGGGCACGGCAGGGAGAGTGGAATGGGGCAAGCTGGGGGGAGTTGTAAGGGATGGGATAGGGCAGGGGGCTCTGTCTTTAGGTTTTTCCTGGCCCCCAAGCTTACTGATGCTAGGACTCACTTATCATTGGCTGACTTGACGCGGCAGGTGAGCTTATGTGATTTGGTCTCCGCCCTGGGTTATCGTTTTTGTCCAATCGGCAGCCTTCTTGCTGGTTCTAGCCTATGGTGGTGTTCACATGGCGCATCATCGTGGCCACCATTAGAACCTAGAAGCCCAGGAGTGTTGGGCTAACATGACACATCTGGCTCTTTATAGCCTTGAGACCCCCAAAGATCTGCCCCGCCGTAGACTGGCGCAGACCCCCCCCCCCCCGAGGTTCAGCCATAGCTTTGATTATTGAAGAACACTAATGGCGCCAGCTTTGGAAAGGAAGAAGCACGGATACTCACGCAGCGCGTGCCACTCTTCTTGGCGGATCGTCTTGACTGTGTTGAACGTGATGTTTTTGTCGATTTTTGGCGAGGAGTAATGGTATTTGATGAACGAGCAACGCTCAATATCCCCTAGAGAAAGAAAAAGAGACAAAACATGAACTTCAGATGGGTCGTAAATAATGCCATTTATCCATTATTACACAGTCAGTGGGGTCCAGGGGCATTCTGTGGGGGGCAGTTGGCCCCCCTAGTGGGCTCCAGCTCTCAACGAGACATCAAGGAGACCAAAGATCTCCCTTCTAACATGGGGTCATTCATCGTTCAGGGGTCTTTTGTATCTTTTCCGCTTGACCTGATGCGAAGCGCTGCGATATGATGTCATAACAAGACAAGCAAAAGCCAAATTCTGAAGATTTTGTTAAATTCTAAACCTCGGTTGCTGCAAATAAATACATATTTTATGTTCTTTGTTAACTCTGTAAACCTTGTTTAGGTGACTTGGGCCCCTTTATTTATTTGGGTCATTTTTGTTAATGCCGTAAAAATATTCTTCCTTCGGAATGAGGGCTGAAACGGAAGAACTTATTGTTTAAATTTCCCATTCATTATATTTTATTTAGGGACCTGCTGGAAATGAATAGACTTTTTAACCCTTATGTGCCAGGCAGCCGGCTAATGCATTTGTCCAGAATAGCTCTGCACTCACAGGTGTTAACCCTCTGTGTGCCATAGAGGGGAGCAGCTTGTGCATTGCGTTGCACACCCTCGTAGCGCTGAAAGGGTTAACCTCAGTAGTTGCGATGGTTTTTTTTCCCCCATGTTATAGAAGCTTGTCTGACGTAAATGTCGTTCTCAAAGATCCAGACTACAGATAGAGCGCCGGGGATTCATTCCCTGGATCTATCCTCATCAGAGCGAGGAAGACGATGTATCACCTGGATATCAGGTCATCTAAAGCGGGGTCATTCGAGGTCGGGAAACCAACGCTCAGCCCTCAGGCTATCCCGGCAACGCGGCGAGTAGGTGTTTCTTAATAATGCCGTATCGGCCAACACAGATGAAGACATAACGTCACTTAAGCTTTCGAAACCTCAGAGGTCTCTTTTTCAGATGGAAGAAGAGACCTCCGAGGTTCTGAAAGCTTACGTATAGCCCATAACTATCATTCATGTTGTACAAACTCGTCTGGAATCAGTGCAAGGAAACCCACTTTTTTTGCCATTCTGATGGGATCTTCTCTGCGTTCGGAGCCAACGCTCGTTGCTTTCCCTTTCCTCTCATCTCATTCCCCTGCGTTTCTTATTCTGCACTAAAAACACCCGCGCAGGGCGATAAATTATTAGGAGCCGCAATAAAAACCCCATCAATCTGACCCGCTCCAAATGAGAAAACAGTAAAGTAAAAGCCGTTCCCACCGCGCGTCGCCGTGAGATAAAGTGAGCGCTAATTGTCTGGCAAGCGCTCTCCACATTGGAATTTATTTTATTTATAAGCCCTGAGGTCAGAGCTTCGCTGTGAAAAAAGAAAGAGTGGGGAGAAAGGGCCAAATGTGGCCATTTAAGGGCCACGGTGGAACCAGATCCCCTTCTTCCCCCCCCCCTCCCCGGCCAAAAAGACTTATGGGTTGGCTGGACTTTCTTGGTCCCCGATTCCCCTAAAGCTTTTTCGCTCATTCAAACATTCTGTGGCTCTAATCATTTAAATATTGGATAATTCTTTCAAAAACACACAAAAATCCAGCGCAGACGGGGTTAATGCTGTAAATGACTATTCTAGCTGAAAAGGCTGATTTTTAATGGAATCTCTTCATAGGCGTACAGAGGCCTTTATCACTCCCATCACTCCTGTGTTCCAATGGCCTTTTGTCACTCCCATCACTCCTGTGTTGCAACGGCCCTTTATCACTCCCATCACTCCTGTGTCCCAATGGCCCTTTATCACTCCCATCACTCCTGTGTCCCAATGGCCCTTTATCACTCCCATCACTCCTGTGTCCCAATGGCCCTTTATCACTCCCATCACTCCTGCGTTCCAATGGCCCTTTATCACTCCTTCTAATCTGCCTCCTGATGGTGCAATTAGGGATTTAGAGGCTTCCATTGTAGACATTTTGGTTATTCGGCGTTTCCGGCGAGCGTGGGGTTGTTTTGAATGATAAAGAACCCTGACGTTCTTACCGGAATCGAGCGCGATGGTCCGGCTCTTTGTGGTTTCTGCTATAAATGGCTGATAACTACCAAGCGCTTCCTTTTATTGCTTTAATACACCGAGAAATCGCAAGGAGCCCTGAACACCTTCCAAGGAAGCCAGAGACGTAATTATGAGCCATGGCTGGGAAGGCATGGAGCCCGGGGCTTCCCTCCTCGGATATCACCCCGCCGTTGAGGTATGAAGGCTTTTTCTGGCGGCTTTAATGATCTCCTTGGGTGGAACCCAAAATTTCTCTGCATTTCTCATCCCGACGGCCGATGACGACTGAATGGCTGGTGATTTAGCATTCATGGGGTGCGTGGAGAGAGGAGAAGGGGGTATGAGACGGGGCAGAATGTCTCAGATTGGCTCCTACACTCAGTTCCTGCATGCACTTGCTTGCTAACAGAGGAACGGCCCTTGTCGCGGTGCCCCCTACCACCCCAGTGCCATGCTTGGGATCTGGTGTGAAGAAGAGGCCCTGAGACCTGGGGAAGCAGCACTTCACCCGGAGACTCCAGGTCAGACCCCGAGAGTTCCCAGGGAAGACCCAGAGGCAGCAAACAGTACTTTTAATGACAAAATGCCTCCCATTAGCCCTACTATGGTTTTGGCCCCAGTTTTCATGCCTTATATTCTCCCCCTTATTTTCTTCTGTCCCCATTGGCCCCTGCCATATGGCCATTCGGCTGTCTGTCGGAAGCACTGGGGCCATGAGCGCGGACGTTACGGTGACAGAATGGGCCCCCGGTGCCGACATCTTGACAGAGAAGGTTCTACAGCACCCTGAGACCCTTTATATTGGCCTAGATCCAAAACCGCCCCCCAAACCGCAGTAACCATTAGGACCCTTAGGATACTCCAAATATTAACCCTTTAATAGCCCATCACATAATGGTTCTAAAGATCCCACAACTAAAAGAGGATCCACAGATCCAACAAATAAAAGCGGGTCCTGTTATTTAAAGGTCCTGGTCGCAGGCAGTTTTTAATGGGGGTGAGTTAGCGAGGACCCCTATAGGATGAGCGTCTCCCGGCTATAAACGCTCTGCTATTCCCTGGGGTTGGAAGTAAACGTCTCCGTCTGTAAATCTCTTTTACTTGGTGACAAAACCCCCGACTAAGACATTTCTCCGGCTTTCAGAGCCGCCGTCCTGACATTTACTGCCTGGCAGGCTGAGCGCTGACACTCGTAAACCCGAAACGCGGAGACACCGAGACCGCCGCGGCTGCCGCGGCACAGAGAGGATGTCACAGGCAGGGGTTTAATAGCCGGGGAGGATTACGGGAGCTAATTTATCAACAATTACAACACAGAACACAAACCCTGCCGGCAGATCGGCCCCATTCGGCCCCCGTCTCATCTCCCCGTTTCTCCTGCTGTAAAGAGTCAAACCTTAATCAGTCGTTGGTCTCGTCTTAGATTCAGGAGCCGTATGTCTACCCAATGCATGTTTAATACCCTCACTGTATTACCCTCTACCACTTCTACTGGGAGGCTCCTCCACTTATCTACCACCCTCACAGTAACGTAAATCCTCCATACATTCCATCAAAACCTCTGACCCTCAAGTAGGGGAAGGAATGCTCTGGCTGGTCGTCCTGGGAGTTGTAATCCACAGCGGCTGGACTGCCACAGGTTGCCAATCGCAGGGGTAAAATGCGTAGAAGTCGGGTGTCCGAGCCGCGGCGGGCGCGGAGGTGACGGAATTTTTTGGACAGCCGAGCATCTGGAGCTGAAACCGATGCCGTGAAGCTGACGGTCGCCATCGTGCCCCGGGGGCCCCTGGCACCGCGCTGCTGCTTTATGATGAGTGACAGCGAGCGGCGGCGGACGGCGCCGGCCTCTCTCTATACGCTGGCGCTTTCCACCGTGACGGGGCCCAGATTAACCCCGTGCCTGCTTATTTTAATCTGTACACTTCATTATACTTCATACTTACTATTCTAAACCGTAAAATCTAGCATTGGGGATTTTTAGATAAAAAATGTGTTTTTAATGTTTTCATCATAAATTTACCATGGAAGAGAAATTAGGACCATTGGCCATTGTACGGGGGGAGTCTAAAAAAATGAGATGAGTCTGAAAAGCTCTCCTATCACCATAGCAACCAATGGATTGGTCCAATCAGCAGTCAAATTCCATTGGTTGCCCCGGTGATAATTTTGCACCCAAATCATTTTTTTTTTACACTGCACAAAAAAATATTTTTTTTATTTCAAGAGAGAATTCAGCGAATCACAAAACGGATACATTTCCAGAAATTTACTTTTTTTGACACTCGTTTTGTTGGGCTGAAAAGGTGATAAATGAGCCTCGCGCGATGTCACAAAGTGTTATCATCTCCCGGTCACCGCGCCGGGGTCTCACGGACGCCAAATAAAACGCTTTTACTGAGGAATTTTCTCTGCGGGTCCGAGGCCCGTATTAAAGTACGGCTCGCCATTATTTAATTTGGTTTAAATCCAACCCAACGCGTTTTAAATTTACTTTTTTGGCCGCCAATGAAGCGTCGCGGGGGGGCGGGGGGCGGATTTCATCGCAAAGGGAGCGTTTTCATTACTTACTGAATGTTTGTATTTCCGACAAAAAAAAAAGTCCGCTTTCCCCGAAAAACATTAACGGGCTGCGCTTGTGACTCTCGCTGCGCGCCGAGACCCCGCATAAACTGGAAAGGTTAATTACAGAGGAGACGTTTCATTAAGATTGCGTACAATAAGAAGATAGCGACGTCTGCTTCGTGTAAACGCCCCGGAAGATTAAATTACGCCTTTCAATAACCAATTTATTCATCGGCGTAACGCGGGGCTTCTACTAAAAGCTTTTACTTATCCTGCATCTGCTCTCTTTTTTTTCCTTCCCCTGTCTCTTTGCGTGCTGTTTCGCATATCTCTATGTTACCCTCACTGTATTAACCTCTACCACTTCTGCTGGGAGGCTGTTCCACTTATCTACCACCCTCTCAGTGAAGTGAAAGAATTGCTTGTTGCCTGCTATTTTTGCGTATATTCCTGTATAATGTTCTTCTGTGAAGCTGCGACGGGGGAGGTGTCATTTTTTTTTTAGCTTATATACAAAGGATTTTAGTAAAGGAAAGTGGTCCGGACCCCTTTGTGTTCTCTAGTGTGTAATGCCGGCCCGATTGCGACTCGTCTGTTCTACTTCCCCAGGTACAACTCGTACCGCGCGCTCTATTTTTAGCAGGAGAGAAACTGAAGTCTCCTTCGTACCTTAAGAAAGAACGAGCAGGAGATCAAAGAAAAGAAATGCTCAGTGATTTGTGACACGCAATGCGGTCCGACCCTCCCCGCTTCTTCCTGTTTTCTTTTATACAAAATAGAAAAGATTCTACGTTCCGCACTTCAAGCTAAAAAGAATATTATTATTACAGACTGAGTCATGAATATACGCTCGATGATGTCATGGCTGGTGGAGAAGGAGCTCAGAGGGGTAGGAGAAGGCATCTGGAGCCGGGTCAAGGGTTGGGCTGTCATTTAGGACACTATGGGTTGGGTATCTACTGCTGAAGCATGGAGTGAAAACACCGGAGTGAAATCCACCGGATCCCAAATCTTCTTCCAAGGCCACGCTTTCCAGAGGTAGGGCTGGATCTTCTTTCTTCCACATCTGAAGAGGGGAACCGCCGACGTCTTCAGGGATAGGTCAGAAACGAGAAGGCCAACCAGCCTCCCCATCAAAAAAATGAGTCTTTGGGACATGATCATGATGTCAAAAAAAGTGCTAAAAGTCATAGTTACCTATAAAAGGCAAATTGTGAAGGATAATACAATTTTAAAAAAGAGTCATAAAGGCTTTAGATGATTGGCCGCCATTAAAACTGAGGGCAGTTGAAGGGTCCATGGTGAATTCCGTGCTCTCAGCAGCAATATACCCCATGATGGAAAAGGTGTACCCCATCACCATGTCGCCATAGTGGAGCGGGCCTAGGATGGACCTCTTATAGGTACTCGCTTGATCTTAGCCAGAAGACAGACAAGGAGACTCAAGTGTGAAAACCATTGATGGTGCTCCAGAGGTGGCAGGGCCACAGTGGATGTTAGGTCCCCAGTCTTCGCACTCCCCGGAGGGGTGGATATGAGGCTCCTTCCTTCTCTCCCAGGCTGAAGCCTAAGGAGCGCCGTATCTTCTATGGTCTCGGCCAAACAGAGGACCCAATGAAGTCTTCATGGAGCGATGGCAGCCAAAAGGCACAACCCCCACCCCACAAGGACCCGGTTCCACTGTGGCATTTCCGGCGACCGGTGACAAATCTCTAAAACGCATCCACGTGTGGCTGGATAATGATTTCTTATACTCAATAGGGTGACGTTCTGCCAAAATCGTATTCTATCTCCCGCATCAGCTGATGGATCTGGCCGTCAGCCTGAAAGTGACTATTAAATAAATTGGTAAGGGCGGATGACATCACTACACGCCCTCAAAGCCAAGACAGAAAAACACGATTAGATGTATCCAGGAGGATGCCGCCGGAGTCTAGAAGATGGGATTTTACATATTAATACATTCAGAAGAAAGGAGACGGTGTTTTCGAGGGCCTTCTTGACAAGTTAATAGAGAAAATTAATTGCAATCACACAAAACATTAGCATTTTCAGGTGGGCTGATGTTTTTCGGTATTAAAAAAAAAATAGGATGATGAATTAGCCCTTCAAGACTATTAATAATTATTAAAAAATGGACGTATTTCTTATTTTGTTTAAATTGTAGGCTAATTTATTAAACCGGTTATCGCTGGTTTTGCCTCTAGGAATTTTCGGTTTCGATTAAAGAAGAGATTATTATTTTTTATGGCTGGTAAAAAAAAAAATGACTCTGCAAATCGTGTATAATGGCTTCGGAGATTGGTTCAATTTCAATTCATGATGAGATCAGTGGCAGCCTGTGGCAGAACTAGCATTATCCAACCAATGTCCTCTACCCCCCCGCCAAGAAAAGCTTATGTTTTAAGGATGGAGGATTTAAGGGCGCTTCTATATCATCTTACAAAGAACGTTATTGCTGATAAGGTTCCAAGAGCTGGAATTTCGGTGAACTTGGTGGCCCAAATGTCTTAAGTGGCCCTCAAAACTTTTCTCAGTTCTTGTAATGGTTGGGTCCTTGGAGCAGGGAGAATCTCCTACACTAGACCTGCCTCTTCGTTTTTGTGACAGTCTCTCTTCCTCGGCTGTCGAGCCCCTGGATGTTGTGCGGCTGCCGGGACTTGGAAGCTCCGAGGAAGCCCAGGGTCTTCACCAACAACAGCCTACGTTCCATAGACGTTAAGACCCTGGGTACTCGGCTGCCGCTGGGACTTGAGGACTAATACAAGCTGCTCACAACCTCAGCAGTCGCTTTCTTGAATGCTGAGTGGCAGAATATGACGTCATATCAGGGGTCGGCACCAACATCGCTCATGGTGGACGTTTATTGGGGTCTGTGATGGACAACTTACTGATGTTCTATGGACCTTCACATAGTAGACATTCCAATTTATTGATAAAGCGATAGGTCAAGTTGGCATCATTTCTATACCTAACCTGAGTGCGTGGTTTGCTTTTAATGGGGATTGTGCTAAATTGTTGAGGCTTCTCGAAATGGGAAAGTTGTAAATGTCAGATGGGGAAATATGGCCGCCAACCGATTACCGACGGATAAAACATAAACCGTATCGCGGATTACACCCAACTATCGAAGACTTTTTTCTGGATTACTTGGCTTCGCTGCCGGGACTGAAGGCTGATAAAGTGTTATTATCGGAAGGAGTCGTTATTACTGGTAATTTGATCCCTCCGGTTTGCGAGAGACTTACGGGGATATTGCAGACAATCCATTTTATTGTTTAATTAGCTTCGCTTCTCATTAAAATTCAGACTTGCCAACCAAGCGGAAGCATCGCGTCCCTGAAAAAAATGGGGGGAAAAAAGGAAAAAATACAGTAATCTCCAGATGACGAGGGTTCCGGCTCATTGGATCTGGAATCTCCGATTCGCCCGACAATGGCAAAGACAGCCACGGAAAATGGGGGGGGGGATTTGGGGTATTTGCCGCTAGCCCTGCATTAAAAAAAAATCTCACCAAATCCCCAATCTCACCAAATCGTACATTAACCCATGACTGCTTGGAGAGTTTGCATTCACAACTCATTGCAAGTTGCATCTAAAACCTGATTCTGGTGACCCAACCACCTGGACCATACCATCTCCATACTCATCTCCTATGGCAATAAGACTAGTTTTTTTGGGGGGGTTATGTCTAAAATCGAGATTTTTGAGAACTCATATTAAATAATTCAGCTCACGGAATTCAAGTCTCCGACTTGTGAGCGGAGATCGCACAAATTTAATATTTGTGGGCTTTTGAAGTTTAGTCCAACGGCTTTTGAAAGACAGATCTTATAATTACGTTCTAATCTTCGCTCTTACCCTCTAATCTATGTTATCTTGCACCATGTCATATGCATTAAGTCAATTATCTGGCTCTTCCCGTCCCCATATACAATGTATCAGTCGGAATCTTTTCTTCTGCCCCTTATTTTGTGTCCGATTCGTCTTCCGGAGCTCTCCGATCCCGGCGTTCTCAGAGCTAATTCATCAGCCGCGTAGCCACCATTTACAAACATTGGCCAGAACGTTAGGCCGCAACCACTGCTTATTCTAAGGTCGTTCTCACCCCTGGGGCATTTTCACTTAACGGAAGGGTAAATACGGTCAAGTACTTAGAATAGCTCAGGGTTCTACCCACGTGGTCCTCGCCGATGTTTCTGCCATATTTTGTTTGCTTGGAAATACGTCCTGAGTGTCGGAGGTAAATTTGCTGAAATATTGTTCAACAATGTATGAGATGGAAACGTTCCTTTCTTTTGTTTTCCTGCCAATTCTCCGAGCCGCATTCTGTTTGATCGATTCTCGTATGCGACTTTTCCCCCCAGATGTCCTCACAGAAGAGAAACGCGTAGGGGGGAAGTCATGGTTGTCCATGTAATGTTCTGCTCGCTGGTATATACCAGGCTTCTGAAATGCCACAGATTAGGGGGGTAGGGGGGGGGCGTTGAGGCTCTTTGGTCGTATTTTTATCTACACAGCATCTATTCACGGGGGGCTAGAGATCAAATAAACGTCTACCCTCGAGAGGAACCTGGTAGAGTCTACAGATACAACTCCATGAGCTCCTGCCATGAGTGGTCCTAACCAGGAAGGGAGGTGGAGAGGGGGGTAAGCTGTGTTAGTGCTCGGAGTTAATAGACTATAGGTCAAAGTAGAAGAGGACTTAACCCTTTATGTTTCATCCAATGGAATATTCATAAAGAAGCATAGAAGCAGATCTGACCCATACGCCTCATCCGGTCTGCTGTATAGACTCAGTCGTTGGTCTCGTCTTAGATTCAGGAGCCGTATGTCTATCCCATGCATGTTTAATACCCTCACTGTATTACTGTCTACCACCTCTACTGGGAGGCTGTTCCACCTATCTACCACCCTCTTAATAAAGTAAAACTTCCTTCCATTCCATCTCAGCCTCTGACCCTCTAGTGTTAGATTCTGGTCTCTTGTTAATAATCTTCCCTCCCGTCCTGTGTATTATTACGCGCCTTTCTGTATCTAATAAATATACATATAGAATATATAAAATTCCGATCAGCTGATTTGATATCACATTTAGTAGAATAGATGCCCCCGTTAGTAATTTAAATAGTAATCCATTTACCAGACGCATCCAATTACGGCCAGAAATAGGTTGGGAGAGGCGCACGTTCCCTTTCTTATCGGTAAACGCACGCGGCAGCTTCCCCTCGGCTAATGAATCTCCTCCCGTTAGACGCGTTCCTACAATGGATGATGTATGATGCCATTTGCGGGGATTCTCTGGCTATCAGCTAATTGCCGGGGGCCGGGGGGCCGGAGGCTGCCGGTGTTACTGGAAATCCATCCGCTTACAAATCGTCTGAAATCAGACCATATCTCATCTTCATTACTGAACGGCCTTTTCTAGTTTGTCTGGTAAAAGGTTAATGAAAAAAAAAGTACACGATGGGATACGATGTTATTCTATTTTATTTCATTACTCTAATATGATCCATTTTTATTATATTATTTAATCTCTAGAAATAAAAAAAATATGAGTCGTCTACCCTTTGTACCCTTTGGTACATTATGAATAATAATAATAATAATAATAATAATAATAATAATATAAATATAGTATATTAATGTTTAAATATTAATAACAATAACAGGAAATAATAAAAATATATAGTATGTTAATGTTTAAATAAGAATAATGTATTATATATAGTATGTTAATGTTTAAGTGGTAATAATATTCATTGTAAATATTTATTATTATTTATAAATAGTATTAGTATTATTGTTGTTATTATTTGACTTTAATTATATATACTGTATATAATATTAATACACTTCAAAATATGCATTGTATAATGTCAATAAAATATATAAAGTGCCTTTTCTACTAGATTTTGTACGTAGGTTTGTGCCCTATTGACAGCTATTTGCGTAACTGGGTGGGGCATTTACATGAATAATTAATTTTATTTCCCCCGTTTAATTTATAAAGCCGTTCCCTGCTGTTTCTATACACATTATCGGGGCTTTTAGGGCTGTAGAACCCTGCGATCCCCTCATACCCAGCAAACATTCTGACCTCCTAGAAAAGAGGGGCGTCGGGGGGGGAGAGGGGCATCGGGGTAGGAGAGGGGCATCAGGGGAGGAAAGAGGGGGCATCAGGGGAGGAAAGTGGGGCATCAGGGGAGGAAAGAGGGGGCATCAGGGGAGGAAAGAGGGGCATACGGGAGGAGAGAGGGGCATCATGAAAGGTATGCATAGCATCACATACACCTTTTTCCTCCCCTCGGCGTCTGAGTATCGGTATCACGCATCCCTAACACGCTGTTTGGGAAATCATTAAATAACAAGGTTAAGCACTAGGTTAAGATAAGAAATGCGTTGCCTCCTGGAAAAATAAATTGTAAAGTCAATTAAATTAGACATTTTCCAATGTAATCTCTTTCTTCAGACAAGCGTGCCAAATTCACACACCAGCCGCGGCGTTCCACGAACATCGTCAATTCGTAGCGCAACTCGGCTTCATGCGCCAGCGCAACTGACGCCAAGGAGTTAATTGCATCTTTAATCAACGGCTCTCAACTGATCATTTGGAATCTTAGATTAATAAAGCCAACTGGTACAGCTCGGATCCGAACCCCCGATTACTGACAACGTGGAACGCTAGGTAACTGTTCTTTACAAATTTGGACATACAGTATATATATATATTATGGTGCAAAAGTGGTCTTATTGCTATAGCAACCGACGGAATGATCCAATCAGCAGAAATATTCCATCGGTTGTTATCTCTTCTTTTTTTTGTAATCCATAGTGATAATATGCAAAATAGTGCTCCTTTAACCCTTTGAGTACTGGGGGATAGGGTATGATTCTCGCTCTGTTATCTGAGCCCCGATCTACTAAACACCCCGACTCCTTATCATACTGCCTGTGGGGAAACAATAGAATGGCTCAGTCTTAATCACTCACTAATGAAAGTCTATGGAGGGTCGGACTTCATTATCATCGCCATAAAGCATCAGCTCAGTGTGGGGTTTGAGCCGGGAAAGTCACCCAAAATATCACATGACTGACAGCGACGGCGTCAGTCACCCGATTTGTTCATCGTTATTTAACGCGTGTTAAGCGCAGGATAAGGGAAGGTCCCACGCATTGTTTTAAGGTTTTATCTCCAGGAGGTGAGAATCGCCGGCGTCGGAAGGACTTACGCAGCGAAGAGAATTAACATCGCAGACTGAACTCAATCAGCTCTTATTATGGAAGAAAGGAAATGAACGATCAGAGATTAGAACCAAACTCTGACTTGTTCTAATGACAAAATCAAATTGCATGCGCACAATAGCTCCTAATTGCTCAGCCGACGACAGCTTGAGCGCGGCGACAAAACCCCCCCCCAAAAAACGTGAAATTAAAAACCGTGGAAAACTCAAAAGGCTGACAAACGATTACAACCTACGAAGGGCAGTGATGTATTCATGTCTGCAGATATGACATCATATGTCGCGCCTTTTAAAGCAGTAGAATCTCCTTTGTGACTGCCCAGTCCGCAGGGGCACAGTAGAGGGCCTGATTGCCTAAGAGGGCAATTTGCCCCCGGGTTTTGCGATGGGGGAACATACCTGGAAACTAACCGGAGCCTATCCTTGCGGAATGCGGCCAGGACTACCCGCTGACGTAGTTTGGCGGTCCCACTGGTGTCAGTGGGTGGTCCCACTGATGTTGGTGGAGGGTCCTGTTGACGTCACGGGCGGTCCTGCCAACGTCAGTGGACGTTCACGCTGGCGTCATCATGACACCGCTCCCACGACCCGGAGGATTCCGGTGTCAACCCAGAGAAGCAGCGCTCCAACCCGGAGGCACCCCAACCGTTGAAGTGTTAGACATGTTGGCATGAATTTAGATTACACAGCCAATCGATGCCTCCATCATCCCAACGGTGTGCTTGTTGTGGCCGCTGGTTGGATACGCTCACCTTTGGGTGTAACAGTCCCGATTTCGCCACTCTATCCCGCTGTCCCACCGAGCGCTACCTGTCACACTTTTCGGCACAGAGGTAGAGCTTGGCGGGACAGCAGGATTTGGGGGGTCACAATCATGGGGTCTCGATTTCATTTCCTGGTACCCGAGAATCCATACTGCACATGTGCAGAGTTGTGCACATGCCCAGTAGCACTGCCGGTTTGAGTGACACTCTACCTCTACCTCCCAAACTCCGCCCCCCGCATCCCAACTGGTATATAAAGCATTGTGAAAGCTGGATACGCCACGTTAAAGACTTCCACTCACGCAAACCATCCGTTCCTCTCCATTCTCCGCTGGATCCGTCCTCTGGATTTTCTCCAGTTCAGCCGGGGAAGCGCGGGCATCGAGCGCGTTGGTTGTTGGCACCGAGTTTCACAGCGATGCCCACTCAATAACTTTCATTTCAAAATCAATGGAGCACAATGTACACTTCTGCTAACGCAGCCTGTGCTCCGGAGCGTGAGCTGACACGGCAGATGTACGGAGATTCTGCCTCAAATAGAGGGCTTTTAATTCAAATATTATCCAAAGGGGGAGACGGGCCGGTCGAGCCCCTTCCACGGAACCTTAACGAGGGATGGCAGGAACCTCGGCTCGGAGATTAACCTCTTCTTCCCAAAAGACCGGAGTTTTAATGAATTACCGAATCGTGATATATACGTCCTGACGACTATGTAGTATACATACCCCCCCCAACAGATGTTTGGGGTAAATGGTGGGCCTTAGCCGACGAGGACGCTCCCTGGGATGGTCAGGAGATCTCCCCAACCAGCCCGTGACCACCACTGTATACAAAAAGCGGTATAGTGGCAGAAAGCAGGACAGTTGGGAGGTATGCATTATCTAGGGACCATCACAAGGTAGCCAGGGTGAAAGTCTCTGCAGACGTCCATTGATTTTGCGGCTGTCTGGAACAGTTAGGGTAGATCTCCTCTACTGGCCCGTGATCCCAGCTAACCAGGACAGCTGAAATCAGGACTGTCCCTCAAAGACCAGGACAGTTGGGAAGCATCTGAAAGGGTTAAACTGCTTTGAGTGTTAACATGGATCGTGTGAATAAACAAAACCGCCTATTGCCCCGGCGACCGCTTTAATAATAAATCCACAAAACTCTAAATATTTGTAAAAATTTATATTTTTATACAAATATTATGCATTCTTTAATGTATACGTCTGGTTATTTGATATGGTATATTGTGATAAAACAAATACCCCCTCATCAGGGACAATCCCTTTGATACCTCTAATGCCCCAGGAGTAACCTCTTAGGCTACCTGATTCTTAAAGGGACAGTGCACGTTATCTTTTATTATATTTTTATATATTTTTCCCCATATTAATTTTTTTGGTTTGTTGCTATCGCACTGATCTGTGTCTTGCTCATAATAACAGATCCCTGATCCTATACATCACCGTCTTCATGCCCCCCCCAAAAAAAATACCCCTCTCCATTAAATTCCAGTAATTTGGAGTTTTCCAATAAATTGGCCTTTTTTGTCATCATGGAAAGTTCTTTCTGGAAAAAATTAACTGGACTACAAATGGAGCCAATGAAAAAAATGAAATTTTTGGCCCTGAATTATTTTCCTTAAAAAAGAACCAATTATGTATGTTTTGTGCGGCTTAAATTGCTTTTCCGACTTGGAAATGAAATACGTTTGATATTCTCTGTGGAAGCGGAAGGAGATAATTGAAAAGCCTTTGGACTGTTCAGCCAGTTGGTCTTCCTATTTACTGGTTTCTCGTATTGTTGATGTTCTGTTTAGTCCAAGAAGTCCATGAAAAGGGGCAACGGCGGGGGGAGGGGGGAATCTGCCCCTGGTGGGGCAAATCCAAGGAAAATGTCTCAGTAATATGGCTTCCCACCTACAATTCAACCACCTAATACTCAGGGACACTCAATTAAAGGGACACTCCAGCCGGCAGATACACGTTAATGCACTCGATAGGTGACAGGTCCCTTTAAATTCACACGGTTTACATTAAAACGGGAACTCTGGAGCTGCAGCTTCTCCTATAAGTAATTTATTATTTTATTATTTTGTAACAGGTTCTCCTTTGTTGGAGAGGCTGCATGGGATACTAAATTATCCCTTAAATGCCCCTCAGTTAGCATTAACAAAAACCTGGTTTTATCTCGTTTCCCCCCCCCCGATAATCTCCCTTTATCTGCAGACCTGGAGCCGCCGTTGCTGTCAGTCATGTGATATTTTGGGTGAATTTCCCGGATCAAACCATCACACTGAGCTGATGCTTTATGGCAACGCTAATGAAGTCTGATCCTCCATAGACTTTCATTAGTCAGAGAGTCCGTCTGTGTGATTAAGACCGAGCCATTCTATTGTTTCCCACAGGAGTCAGGGTGGTCAGGGAGTCTAGTAGATTTGGCAATAATCTAAAAGTCTTTGTTAAATAAATCTATAGGTCACAAAGCCACATTAAAAATTGTGGTAAAACTCCACCCCTAAACACACCTCTAACCACACCCCCTAGAACAAAAGTGCCCCTCTTTTGCCTTTTAATTCTCAAAAGGCTATATTATATACATAAGTGGAAAGGAGCCGAAATGCATTCCAAGGGGCAATTAAGCCCAATCAGCGCCTTCTTTCATACATGAAAAAAATCTTCCATTTCCTGCCTTTTAAAGCACAAAAGAACCAATTTGCACTAAACGGGGCTCTTCATAAAAACCTCAGGCCGTTTCCTGTACTCATTCACAGACGCTTTACCGGAACGAGCATCACATATAAGTCACACAACCCTAGACGCGGATCACGCGAAAAAAAACAAAAGCAAATCGCCCTTAAAAGATGCAAATCCGTGATTTACGGCCATTCCGCCATCTAATTAACAAAACATCTCGTAGGAACGCGGATGGAAATTCATAACGCGGTGACGCCAGATAATCGAGCTTTTACACGGCCTCATTATTTTCACATTTTTGCATTACGTGCGCAATACAGATCTCACTCCATAAATAAGCGCCGGACAGAGCGGGCGCCGCGGGGTTAAAGTCCATTAAATACCCGGCCTGTTAATCAAGTGGAAGTTTTTTTTCTATTAGCCGAATCGGCGTTATCGCTCTATCCGTGTAACGTGTGCACGTGCTCACAATCCATGTCGAAAATTGGACTTAAATAAAATATTTTCTTAGTTATTAGATTTGAAATGTGTTAAGATGCAGTTCCACCTATAGAACTTAACAAATAGCATTAGAGACATCTGTTCAATGACCAAAGAATTCCCATAAATACAGTACTTTTTATCATGAAAAAGGAGCTCCCTGCCGGCGACCAATAGTGTCACTACTACGGACCTTTAACTCCTGGAGCGGGGAAACCTGTGGTCTCCCCAGGCCGAGTTTCAGCGCCAGGATTTTAAAAGTCCGTACGAGCGACTCTATTGGTCGCCAGCAGGGGGCTCAGCTGACATTAACCAATGAAGAGTGGCTGCAATTCATTGGTTGATGGCAGAGAAGACCCCTGCGGGCAACCAATAGAGTAGCTTGTACGGTCCTTTCAAATCCTGGAGCCCAAGTCTAGTAATAACCCCCAGTGCTGTATACAGTACTATAACCCCCATCACTGTATGCAGTAATATAACCCCCCAGCGCTGTATACAGTAATATAACCCCCAGCGCTGTATACAGTAATATAACCCCCAGCGCTGTATACAGTAATATAACCCCCAGCGCTGTATCCAGTAATATAACCCCCAGCGCTGTATACAGTAATATAACCCCCCAGCGCTGTATACAGTAATATAACCCCCCAGCGCTGTATACAGTAATATAACCCCCAGCGCTGTATACAGTAATATAACCCCCAGCGCTGTATACAGTAATATAACCCCCAGCGCTGTATACAGTAATATACCCCCCAGCGCTGTATACAGTAATATAACCCCCAGCGCTGTATACAGTAATATAACCCCCAGCGCTGTATACAGTAATATAACCCCCCAGCGCTGTATACAGTAATATAACCCCCAGCGCTGTATACAGTAATATAACCCCCAGCGCTGTATACAGTAATATAACCCCCCAGCGCTGTATACAGTAATATAACCCAGCACTGTATACAGTAATATAACCCCCAGTGCTGTATACAGTAATATAACCCCAGCGCTGTATACAGTAATATAACCCCCCAGCGCTGTATACAGTAATATAACCCCCAGTGCTGTATACAGTAATATAACCCCCAGCGCTGTATACAGTAATATAACCCCCCAGCGCTGTATACAGTAATATAACCCCCAGCGCTGTATACAGTAATATAACTCCAGCGCTGTATACAGTAATATAACCCCCAGCGCTGTATACAGTAATATAACCCCCCAGTGCTGTATACAGTAATATAACCCCCAGCGCTGTATACAGTAATATAACCCCCAGCGCTGTATACAGTAATATAACCCCCAGCGCTGTATACAGTAATATAGCCCCCAGCGCTGTATACAATATAACCCCCAGCGCTGTATACAGTGATATAACCCCCCAGCGCTGTATACAGTAATATACCCCCCAGCGCTGTATACAGTAATATAACACCCAGCGCTGTATACAGTAATATAACCCCCAGCGATGTATACAGTAATATAACCCCCAGCGCTGTATACAGTAATATAACCCCCAGCGATGTATACAGTAATATAACCCCCCAGCGCTGTATACAGTAATATAACCCCCAGCGCTGTATACAGTAATAACCCCCAGCGCTGTATACAGTAATATAACCCCCAGCGCTGTATACAGTAATATAACCCCCAGCAATGTATACAGTAATATAACCCCCCCAGCGCTGTATACAGTAATATAACCCCCAGCGCTGTATACAGTAATATAACCCCCAGCGCTGTATACAGTAATAACCCCCAGCGCTGTATACAGTAATATAACCCCCAGCGCTGTATACAGTAATATAACCCCCCAGCGCTGTATACAGTAATATAACCCCCAGCGCTGTATACAGTAATATAACCCCTCAGCGCTGTATACAGTAATATAGCCCCCAGCGCTGTATACAATATAACCCCCAGCGCTGTATACAGTAATATAACCCCCCAGCGCTGTATACAGTAATATAACCCCAGCGCTGTATACAGTAATATAACCCCCAGCGATGTATACAGTAATATAACCCCCCCAGCGCTGTATACAGTAATATAACCCCCCAGCGCTGTATACAGTAATATAACCCCCAGCGCTGTATACAGTAATATAACCCCCAGCGCTGTATACAGTAATATAACCCCCCAGCACTGTATACAGTAATATAACCCCCAGCGCTGTATACAGTAATATAACCCCCAGCGCTGTATACAGTAATGTAACCCCAGCGCTGTATACAGTAATATAACCCCCCAGCGCTGTATACAGTAATACCCCCAGCGCTGTATACAGTAATATAAACCCCAGCGCTGTATACAGTAATATAACCCCCAGCGCTGTACACAGTAATAACCCCCAGCGAGGGTTAGGGCAGTTCTAATTGCCGAGGCATCTAATGGGATATAAGCAGTTGTCAGGACTATCCTGGAAAATCTAAGACTATTGGAAGTTGATTTCTAAACTCCATTATTTCTATTTTATTATTATTATTATTATTTTATATATATATTTTCTTTTTTTACCGTTCCGTAGTTTTGGGAGGTAAGGAACTTGTGGCTTCCCCGCCGCTCACTGCGAGGCCCCGCGATGTAACAGACAAGATGTGACAGCCTCGCTTAGCTTCACATCTAGCCTTGCGCTTCAGCGGGTCCTGCGCTGATCGGACGAGCTGCTCCATTCATACATTTACTCCACTTCCAGGCTGTGGCTAGTGACAGAGCCGGCCCGCGGCTACTCGGATCCACAAAGCAGTAAATGTTAGTAAAATGTCTTAAAAAAACCAGAAAGACGAACAAATGCCCGGTTCGTATGCTTTGCATAAGACATTCTATGGCTGCCTGCCCACAAGTGGTTAAACTATATGTTAAACCTAATAACTCGATGTGAACTTTAGACCGGATCCTAACACCTTACAGAACATGCGCGAATCAAACAGCGGGGAAGATTATTACGTGGGAATTGCACGGGCGCACGTTTTTAACACTTAGCGTAATTTTAAGGTGAAATCATGCAAACGAATATAAAAAAATGATAATATATTGGCAGAGAATAGAAAACAACAACTAAAGCCACGAGCAGACAGACTGAAGTCTGAATATTTTATAAGAGAAAGTGATTCAAAGCTATAAAAACACAAGTGCCCAAGTCACTGCTGAGCACTGGGATATGACATCAGCATATGACATCATACCCTGGCGCTTTGTGACATAGATGCAGCCGGTGCCTCCTCTACGGCTTCCTACGGAGACCGTGATTGGCTCGGCGGGGTCCTCCATAGTGTTAATGGGCTGGTTGGGGAGATCAGAGATCCCCCCGGTAATTGAGAAGAGGGGCTTTGGGGTATCTGATCGTCCTGATGCCCCCCCTTGAACTGCCCGCACCTACGCCATCAGGCAGCCGCTGGCCTTAAAGTGGCGCTGCCGCCTCGTCATCGCCCACCAGTTAGAAGTCGTTTTCATAACTAGGTTTATTAACTAAAAGCCGTATAACTATACATGTTTGGGGGGATTCATTCTGAACACAAGCCCATTCCGATCCTCTACCTCCCGTTCCAGAATTCTGTATGTTCCAAGAATCCAGATATTAAAGGGGAAAGGAGTCTGCGCGATAATTATTTCCCCATCCGGAAAGGTAAATCGAACGCACGGCCGATGGTTATTTAATGTTATGTTTGGAGAAACACGAGTCAGCAGTATTGGGTTATCTGCAAAATATATAACTTCTCTCCGCATCTTAATGATGATTTCCATGAAAAAGCTGCAAAAATTCAATAAACCGAGTCCAGGCCCCCAACCCCTAGATATTTATTTAAAGTGCAGAATAGTGAGGTTTTCTGATTTAGATTTGGGTTTATAATATATATATATATACTGGTGTGTATATATATATATATATATATATATAAATACATATATACATATACATATAGTTATAATATATATTATAACCATATATATATCTATATATATATATATATAGATATATATAAAAAATATTATATATATATCTATATATATATATATATACACATATATAATAAATAATGGAAAAATGTTAACCTAAAAAAAAATATTAATTTTGCTCCCCAGATTTGCTCCCAGGCACCAATAGATTAACCCCCATGTAACTGAATTATAGTTCATATGAGAATATAATATAAAAATGACTAGATTGCTAAATTCCTGTGAAACAGCACATTATGAGGTCATTTAACAGTGAAAGGGTTAAGTAGAAACTCTAAGATGGCGATGAGAGTTTGCAGGCTCCAGTCGGATAAAAACGAGTATTAAAACTATTTTTTATTTTAATTATTCAACTAAAAAAATGCAAATCAAGTATGAGAAGAACGAGCGCTTTAATACCTGAGCCTGAGTCTCTGAGTCTTACGGAAACAAAAGGTAAGGAGAGCCCTGCTCAGTTCAGGGAAGGAAATGGTTAATAATAGGGAGTTTTGGGGCTGAAACCTACGAAAAGAGAAAATAGTCATTCTGGGGATAATTTGCATAAATGCAGGGAATCGGCTCCCGTTACAGACTCCACAAAAGGGATAATAGAGAAATATATATATATATATACAGCGCTACGGAATCTGCTGGCGCTATAAAAATGAACGTCATGTAATATACAAAAAACTTTAACCCCTGAGAATCCACACGGGTAACGTGTCCGTGTGAAATGGTTTATATAATGCAGGTCTGGACATACGTCAAGATTCTTTTTCATTGAACAGATGGCTGTGGATGATGGGAATTGTAGTCAAGCAGCAGCTGGAAGGTTGTCATTCCACGTTCCAATTACTGTATCTCTCTATATATTTTTTGTACCGCGCCGTGGAACATGATGGCGCTATATATATATATATATTATCATAGAGATATTTGACAGGTCCCATTTACATCAATCATTAATTATTCCTAATAATTAATATTTTTGAATATTAGGCGATCGTATCCCTCGGCTTTATGTGCATCCTGCGGCTTCGAGGCGCGTTTGCGAGATGCGGCGCTCCGAGCGTTCTTAGCCGTAGTTTCATAAATAAATAAATAAATCCTAAAAATGATGTCACAGCTGGGGAGGGAATAAAAGCTGCACCTTTCCTTTTATGAGCTAAGCACCGGATTGTGAGCCCTGGCTTTGCACTTAACCCTTTAAGCGTCACTCAGTGCTTCTCCCAATATATCTGCAATCTTTACCCTTTAAATGATTCCCGCATTAAATAAAGGAACATTCTTTTCAGTTATGTCATTAAATCATTTTTTTACCGCAGATAAATGAATGAATTCCTTTATACACATTCTTACAAAATGTTCTAAATAAACAAATTCATTTATTTTCAATTTAATTTTTTAATTTTATTTTAATTTAATTTTTTTTACATTTCTTTTTTAGTTTTTCCTTGCGTGATTAAAATAGGATTCCGCCGTTTCTAATCCCATCCCCATACGGTTTAACCCTATAAGACGGCTTCTACGTATCAATAGCCAGACTTATCTTCTTAGGCAAAGCCTGGGCCGGCCAGGGGGAGGAGGTAATTTTGATTAAAGAAGGGTAATACACAGCAGAGGAAGAACGAAAGGAAAGCTGATGATGAAACATCGCGTGGAGCTGAAAGGGTTACTTTATATAATAATATAATAGCATGTTTATTTAAAAAGCCATCAAAAGCGTGAGCGTTTATACATTTATTTATTTTCCCGTTATTTTATACTCCCCCCCCCTGTTTATTATACTGAAGACCATTGATATAGTGTAAGTGTAAGGGAGTGTAAGGGTTAACCTGCCTGCCATCCCAACACTTTCATCTGTCTACGTATATATTCTATACGTGACTTAACTATAGACGTCTGATAAAGGATTATTCTGGTATAATGGAGAGAAATGCTTGCTTTTGTTCTGTGAACACAAAAAACCCTGAAAAAACCCGGAAAAACAATATCTATCTATATATATATATATATATATATATATATATATATATAGACACACACACACACACATATATATATAAATATATACACACACACACATATATATATATATATTTATTTATTTATATATGTATGTATGTATATGTATATATATATATATGTACCACCAGCACATCAGAGCACATGTATGTTTAAAGTATGGAATAACATACATGCATACGGTATCCAAGTAACATAACACAATGTACACATTACCTTTGGCAATAAGATCTTCGACGTCTTTGTGGAATCCGAGCCGGTGACATTTCCTCCACAGTCCCATGTTGGTGGAGTTGTAGTGTTTGTCGCACTGGTTGGAGGCAGACGCCTGCCGTCTGTTCCTGGCTAGGAGTAGTTTGCCCTCCCAGCGGTCCAGCTTTGACCTGCTAGCCCTAAGCGGGAGGTTATTGTTGGAGTTGTAGATGTAGCCGGGGTCAGTCCTTTTATGCTCGACGTTCTTGCACCTCTCCCGGTGCCGCCTGGCATCCGTCTCGTACCAGTGGTCAGAGCAGATGGCCACGGCTAGCATGCCCAGGGCACAGAGGGCTAAAGCGAGGCCGGCATAAAGCAATAATCTTCCCGCAGCCATGATAACACTCACAGTACCATCAACATCTTCCGAAGGGGTAAGGGTTACCGCGGGGGGCCGGGAACGACGCACAGAGCTACGGTCGGATCTCGAGGTTCACAAATCCAATCGGAGCATGATAACGGGCAGAGGCCGGTTACTCGTTGGCTTGAGACCGATCTATCGATTAGAGAGGGCTTAAT
Source organism: Spea bombifrons (assembly GCF_027358695.1). Lineage (NCBI taxonomy): Eukaryota > Metazoa > Chordata > Amphibia > Anura > Pelobatidae > Spea > Spea bombifrons. The sequence continues at coordinate 2,861,416 of NC_071090.1, forward strand.
CTATAACGTGAGATGCGGAAACAGCCCCCCCGTCCAACACAACCAGTGACCTCCGATAACTTGCTAGAGGAACCTATCCTGGTGGCAGAGTCATGGTATCCCACCGGGGTTGGTCTTGGCCCGGCGGGCGCAATAAGCTGCCATCAGCAACCAACACCGTCTGCGTCTCCAGAAAAAAAAATAGGTACTTTGGGAATCGTGATGAGAATAACGGAAATAAATAAATAAAGACAAGACGTCCAGCGATAGTCTCTTCACGCCCCGCGCTCGGCACCCTGTATTCCGAATACTTGCATGAGATCGAGTCCCTTAACCCCCTCCGGCAGCGCTCATCACCCTCGGCTGTGAAACGTGACCTCCCCCGTTGTGTCTCTGGCAGCCGGCTGCCTTCCCGCGGGTGAGAACGCGGTTCTTTTGTTTCCAAACACGCACGTCGCACCTTCAGCCGCCCTCCAGCTCCCCCATTCACCGCGTTCCTCCCGTCAGCAGCATAGAAAAGGCAGCTGAAAGATTTCTTCACTTAGGGGAGAAAAATCATTCACGTTTCTGCGTGTCATTCTCCGAGCCGCTGGTCTCCCCCCCCCACCTGAAATGGAAGGAGAGGAGAGAAAGGAGAGAATTCAGTGCCGTGGAGAGAGAGAAGCACAGACAATGTACAATGCGGAGGGTGCAGTAATATGTATTATATATTCACGCTTCAGCACCACGGACAGCAAATCAGTACCACGGACAGCTACATCCATATTCCACTGACATTGACAGCCGCAGAGATCGGTCACAACCCAACGCACCAAAGGATCCGGCACCATGGATGAGATATTCAGCGCCATGGGCTCAGAACCCTGGACAACAGACGATTGGGTACCATGGATGGCGCCATAGATATTCAGGACCGTGGAGAGTAGATGATCTGGTACCATGGAGAGCACCAAAGATATTCAGCACCGAGGACATCAGTACAGAGAATTCAGAACCACGGACATCGGACGATTCTGTACCATGGAAAGGACCATCGATATCCAGTTCCACGGACAACAGACAATTGGGTACCGTGTCTACTATCCGTGGTACCGAATTCTCTCCAATGCTGTCCCATTTAGTAACTGTAGGAGTTCAGCACCGTGGACAGCAGCTCAGAGGATCCAGAACCACGGACAGCAGAAGGTTCCATGCAAAGAACCATAGATATTTACTGGCATGGATAGTAGATAGTCTGGTACCATAGACATCCGACAATCACAGTACAAAGGAGAGCAATACAGAGCATTCAGAACCATGGATAACAGACGATTCTGTGTCACGGACAGAACCACAGATATTCAGCACCATGGACAGCAGACACTTCAGAACCATGGAAATCATGGATATTCAGTACCATGGATAGTAGATAATCTGGTACCGTGGACCTCAGACAGCCATGGACAGCACCACAGATATTCAGTACTATTGGTGGCAATGTCATGGACCGAGGAGAGCAGAACAGGGATTCAGAACCATGGATCACAAGACATTCAGCACCGTGGACAGCAGTACGGAGGATTCAGCCCAGCGGACGGACGTCTTTAGGAGACGATCATCTCATATAACTCCTGAATGCCTCCTAAGACCATGGAGAGCAGCGTAAGCGACTCGGCAACACAGCAAGCAATGCAGAGACATCATCGTCTTAACGAAGCCTCATCGGCAACCTTAAGATCCGATCAAACCGAGCAGGGGAAGGTAAATACGGCTTAGCGGCTGCACTCAGGCTTAGCACCACTGCATAAGATGAGCCGGCTAACGTTCCCATACCGTCAACTTGCCCCTTTGAGCCGACATCAACTAAAAGAAAAAAAAAATGCATGCAGCCGGAGGGGGGAGGGGGAGATGAAGCCAAGGACCCTGATACCCCTTCAAATAAAAGCCCGGATCTGACATGCTTTGCAGCAAAGAGATCCTAAATAGGCAAATCCATGCAAAAGCAGGTAAAAGAGGGGGGTAAAAAGGGATGTTTTTCACCTGGGATTTCGGTGCCTTCTTCGCGCAAGCAGCCCGCAGCCTCGGAGGCAAGCAGATACGGAATGGAGAGAGAGCCGGAGCTAAGAGCCGATGACGTCACTTGTGCAACGTGAGGCTGATGTCTTTCACTGCTCCTTAAAGCTGTACCGCGCCGCGCTCTCCGGCAGCAACATCAGCCGACGGACCAAGGAGACAAGATCCTCAATAATCTACGAGAGTGAATGGGAACAAAACATGGATACAAGCAAAGCCCAGAACATCAGCCCCATTCAGGAGCCGTATGTCTATCCCGCGCATGTTTAAATCCCCTGGCTGTGTTAGCCTCTACCACTTCTGCTGGGAGGCTGTTCCACTTATCTACCACCCTCTCGGAAATATTTCCTTAGATAATTACAAATCCGGGTGAAAAGTAATGGTTAAAAGAGTAGGCAGTTTATTTTTCTGATCGCTGCAAACCTCTTTGGATTTCTTCGGAGATAATTAGCGCATTATTATTCCCCGCAGAATTCACCTTTGCCATGACTTCTGTTGCAGTTATGGAAGGATTGGATCTGTGCTTTTAGGTATTATAGTAAATAGAGACATTTAAAGGTGTTTAGAGGTATGGGTCCCTTTATAAAAGCCTACGGTTTGAAACGAGATTAGGAAAATAGGAAGAGATTTGCTGTGCTCAGAAAAACGCTAAAAGACACGCGAGGGAAAGTAAACGTACCGGCCGATCGTACACAGGCATGGGATAGACATCCGGCTCCTGAATCTAAGACGAGACCTACGACTGATTAAGGTTTGAGTCGTTACAGCAGGAGAAACGCGCGACTAGACGGGGGCCGAATGGGGCCGATCTGCCGGCAGGGAGTGTGAAGAAGGCCCTTATAAATTTTGTCTGGATCACCGTTGGTGTGCATTACATAATAAAACCTCATAGAAATGACATCATAAAAACCCTCATCTAGTAACTGACTGCGTTGCACATTGTTAGTAAATATTATATCAGTGATACAGAAATTTAGAAAAATTACATATTATATATTAAAAATGGTTTAATAACACCCAAAAATACATTACATCACACATTCACATACTGTCCCGGAGTCAATCATCCTGCTATATGTTAACTATATTTTATATATACAGTGTATATATTTAATTTATATTTACATACTTTAGAATATATTTGACATTATACACACATATATATATATATTTATATACACCGGTATATATATATATTGGATTATATCTAACAATTCATGAACTATATTTTATATATGTATATACGGTATCTATACGGTATCTATAGGGTATATATTATATATATAATCAAGATTCTTTTCCAAATCCTGGATATACAACTCATGTTTCTTTAATGTTTATTTTATCCTTTGAATGATGATAAATGTAAATATATATTCCCTTACTAGTGTCTCCCACCTGCTTTAATATTTGAAGTCTGACCTTAAGAGCTTACAATCCTTTTTATACAGAAAACAAACAATAATGAATGCACCAAAGGTCTCTCCGGAGCCCTGAAATTCTACGAACATAATAAATGCATTCCATGGATACCGATGGAAGAATTGGACCTCGTCCAGCGAAGGGCCGTTATTGTAACTAAACCGCCGTAGAATGTCACCGTATACTACGGGGAGACAGATTAGAGCATAGACAGCTCCGTAACAGCTCGTAAAGTCCGTTTCTCACCAATTAGACAGCTGTGTAGGTGACGCGGTTATTAGCGACTGCTATGACCCTCCAATAATCACATTGACTTTAATGCTATCTCTCGCCATACCATAGTAACGTCCAACGCTGACCAACCAAGCAGTCACCAGGCTCATTATAATCAGATAACTGCATTTAAAATCCATTAAAGTGACCCCCCGGCCATCACGTGTACTTTAATGCATATGAAAGCTGAGAAGTCCCTTTAAATTTTGTGGTGCCCCCCTTACAAATGCATGGGGGGATTCTGGAGACCGTGATATTTTGGGTGACTTTCCCGGCTCAAACACCACACTGAGCTGATGCTTTATGGCAATGCTAATGAAGTCCGTCCTCCATAGACTTTCATTAGTCAGAGAGTCCGGCTGGGTGATTAAGACCGAGCCATTCTATTGTCCCCCACAGGCAGTATGATAAGGAGTCGGGGTGTTTAGTAGATCGGGGGTCAGATAACAGAGCGAGAATCATACAAACGGCTGATATGCAGCTGCCTGAAAACTTTATATTATGGGGCAAAAAACTACAACTGGGGTAAAAAAAGAAAACAGCAGAATATTTTAGGAAACATATTTTTAATCTGATAGAGGAATAGATAAATGGTGAGAGATCACCTTGAAGGATTTGTAGGAAAATGAATCGTCAATGAAAGTGTAGTAATTATGAAACAATCGCGCCAGGCGGAGGCAGGTTAAGGTGAGCGAAGTTCAATAACAAGTCTTCAATTTACTGCGGGACTCTTTTATTATGATCAGCGTGACAGATATAGAACGGAGCGGAGAAATACGGAGCTAATAGTCCGGTCTGGAGGACAGAGGTTTTTCGGCTGTAAATTGGTACATCTATTCTTGTTTCATCTTCAGCGACAAGAGAAGACGGAGTCGAGGAATCGGAAAAAACGCCAGAACCGATAGAAATAAATCTTCACTCCTCGCCGAGGTTTAAGGAGAAATCCGACAGAGCAGCTTAAATGTCCACGGGATGGTGAAGTTCTTGAAGCCATTTAAAAAGGGCCGCTCCTCTTCCTCTGAAGGGTTAATCGCATAAAAATTACATAGAAGCTTTGGTTTTCAGTCTCTATGGCAACAGCCAATGATGTGCCTGTGTTGGTGTCATGTGACAATTAAGCGTTTCCCGACAAAACTTATGATTTGACACAATGGAAGAATTATTTGGGGGAATAGAGCTTATAAACAACAGGTCTAGGGAGTGGCGCTTCTAATGCTGTATATTTTTTTAACAAAATTGTAAAATTTGGCAGAGTTGATGGAACAGCAGCTCTAAATCTGTCAAAAGTAAGGTTTTGTTCCAATATTTTGCATGAATTTGTATGAATCATATTTTTTCCCCCCTGTGTGTTCCATCCATGAATAAAATGCCATCATCCTGTGCACTGAGGGGGTAGGAGATAGGTGGAACCGTCTCCCAGCAGAAGTGGTACAAGGTAATACAGCGAGGGTATTAAACATGCATGGGATAGACATACAGCTCCTGAATCTAAGACGAGACCAACGACTGATTAAGGTTTGAGTCTTTACAGCAGGAGAAACGGGCGACTAGACGGGGGCCGGATGGGGCCGATCTACCGGCAATTCCTGAGCTTCTATCAATAAGCCAGCTGAGGATGCTGGGAGTTGCAGATATGGAGAGCGTGGATTATAGAGGGATAGACAGAGAAGGTCCGGCTGGCAAGAAGCCGCGGACTGTCAAAGGCAGGAGAAAGCTTGCCAAAAAGTATGGATTTGTTATAATGGAGATCAGGAGCCGGGACTGGCTCTGACGCGGCGGCGCGGGGAACGGCGTCTGATTCAGGGCAGAAATTTTGGCTTCATTTTGGCAAAAGTTAGAAAAAACATCGGATGGAAAAAAAACCCATAAGGATAAGTATTGACGCTGAGGTCACCGCCTGAGGTCACCGCCTGGGTTCGGGGGCCACTTTACAAACGCGGTTGTCTTAGAGTAACAGCAGAAGCTGAGCTCCTAGTTGGCTGAATAATGACCACAGGTTGGCTTTGAGAATCTTAATCATTTCATCTGAGAAAGAGACTTCTGAGGTCCCAAACACGTACAGAACTTTAAATCTTTTTCTATGACAAAATGTATCAAAGGCTCTGTTTTGTCTTGGGCCAATAAGGTCAATTTTCATCCATCGTTCCATCCTATGACCTCATTGTGCATTACGAATAGGCTCAGATTGGCTACAAGGCACACTGGCCAAAACCCGGTGGGTCCTATCCGACGGCCCCCCGCACGCACCCGATCCAGCGGCAGACCAACTGGATAGGCCAGGCCGCACGGTGAAAGAGCCAGGGAAACCTCATCATCCTCAGTCCAGCCCTGATAGACGGCTAACCCCAGTTTCATTCTCTATGAAGAAGGGCTGAGCTGGCCCTGCATAATGTATAGTTAAATCAGTGAGTTTCCTTGGAGGTGCCCTTTTGATCTATACATTACGCAAAGCCAGCCCAGCCATTCTCCAGGGGGACGCTCGCAGCAGCCCACCCTTCACGCTGCATAGTGAGCTCATTGAAATGGAATGATTGCAACAAACAGTTTATCACGCGGGAAAGCAACGGGGCGTCTGACAATCTCCCCCCAACAGCCCCGGGCGAGGCGTCCAACTCTGACTAATAGGATTTTCCACAACAATTTCGGTAAAACAAGAAACGTTTGGATATCTGGTTTCTGATCCAACCAGAATCGAAGGGTTAATGTAACATTCTAATTGCACACAACGTATCGGATAATTAATACACGCAGAAAGTGCCATCGGCCCCGTGCGGACGGAGGAAATGAAAAACCTGGATCGTGTTATTCGTACCGCTGGCGCAAAAATAAATAAATAAATTTCACTAATATTTTGTTTTTTTGCCGATCTGCAATTTCCGAGATTCCATTTCATTTCTGAATCCGGATTGTAATTCAGAGAGGCGGCTGCACGCGTGGACGCGTCCCCGGGGGCCGTATATCACCCGTCTCCCGCTAAACTGACACGTTAGAAATCGTATCAGATGCACATCGTGAATATACAACCCGGCGGAGTCCGGCTCCGCAGCTCCCAGTACAGTAAGCCAGCCTTTGGCTGCCAGAGGACAATGGACCGGGGGGGGGGCCTTCAAGATAGAATAAAAAGTTTTGTAATAATAATAGAAAAATATTAAAAAGAGAGACAGAAGTGCTGTTTTTTTTTTTCATGAAAAAAATTACAATTAAAATAATAAAATATTATTTATATTTATATTATATATATATAAATAAATAAATGTATATTATACAGAAATACCTAATTTATATATATTATTTATATACATAATATTTATATATTGTTTATATTTATTAATATGTATTTTTAAGCAAAATGGATATCCGAGAAGGCAGAGAGAAGGCTTTTTGACCAAACCATCAGGACACTGAGAACGCAAGAAAAATGCCTAAAAAATACATAATTTATACATGCACGCATATGTACATAAATATGTTTTTCTAATAAAAAGATAAATAAAATATTTAACAATAAATTCATTTTGACTCCGCTGAAATAAATATATATGAGTAAATAAAAATTAATATTATTCATTATAAGTAGCTCTACAGCTTACAATTAAATAAAAATATATAAATAAATAAAAATGAATATTATTAAAAATAAGTACCTCTAAAGCTTAACAAATAAATATGTATATATAAATAGTTATTAATATTATTACTACTAATAATAATAATATAGAATAGTAATAATATTATTATTACTAATAATAAGAAATATCTTAATAAATAAAAATGAATATTCTTAATAATAATCTCTACAGCTTAATAGATAAATACATATACATAAATATTAATATGATTACTACTAATAAGAATAATAATAAAGAATAGTAATAATATTAGTGTTACTAATAATAAGAAATATCTTAATAAATTAAAATGAATATTCTTAATAATAAGTATCTCTACAGCTTAATAGATACATAAATAAATATACATAAATATTAATATTATTACTACTAATAAGAATAATAATAAAGAATAGTAATAATATTAGTGTTACTAATAACGAGAATATTTGTTTTTCTATTTTTCAAAAGGGAGGGGTGGACGACACTAAGAAAGTAACAAAAATGCTGGCTAAAGCGTCTAAACAGCCTACAAAAAAAAAGAATAAATAAAATAAAAAATAATAAAAAATAATAAAAATAGTTTTGGCTCTATTTTCCAAAAGTTTGAATGCCACGGCAGCGCCGCAGTCTCCCGGTGACATTTCTGAATGCCGTGAAAGAGTAAAGTCTCGAACGGGAAAGGTTTTCCGGTGAAAGTCGAAGAAAAAAGGAAAATCTTATAAGGGTGACATTTATCAGCCTTCAGCTGTAATGCCTCCTGCCTTTATCACTAATACGCGGCTTACCTGCCGGGGGAGAGAGCTGCAGCGGAGAGAGATGGGATGGGATTTTATCCCCCCCCCAAAAAAAAATACAGGTTTGGGGTCTCTTCCTAATATGAAGGAAAGATTAAAGTTAAAGGGGGCAGTTTAATGTCACAGGGAGTCCTGCCAAAGAAGAAAGCACATTAAAGTCCGCTATGAGTAAAACAATATATAAAAGTACTTATCATATGGAGAAGCTGCAGCTCCAAAGCTGCAGAAGAACATCCCTTCCATGGACTGGTAGCAGCCAGTTAGCAGGGGGTGGGGAAAAGGGGTAAATTCTGCAGAATCCCCCCAATGCATTTGCAAGAGGGGGGCAGCACAAATTTTAAATGGAATTTTAAAAGTATTTTAAAACCACTACGGGCAAAGTGCAAGAAACACAAATTAAAGAATACCGGTCCCCGCCTCACAGCATTTGAAATGGCTTAAGGGGAGTGGTTAGGGGGTGTCAGGGGTGTGACTGTGGGCGGGGCTTTACCAAGACTTTTTATGTGAGTTTGTGCCCTATTGCGGGGTATTCGTGTAACTGAGGGGCATTTAGAAGAATAATGGGGTTTATTTCCCCCGTTTAATTTATAAAGCCGTTTCCTGCTGTTTCTATACACATTATCGGGGCTTTTAGGGCTGTAGAACCCTGCGATACCCTCATACCCAGCAAACATTCTGACCTCCTAGAAAAGAGGGGCATCGGGGGGAGGGGCATCAGGGGAGGGAAGAGGGGCATCAGGGGAGAAAAAGAGAGGCATCAGGGATTTGGGGTCCAGAGAGGGACTATCCTTTTTAAAGAGACAGTTGGGAAGTATGTGTAAAAGTAACATTTGTATTCTGAAAAATATTTACAGTTTGGAGTAAATGATTGTGTTGTGGAGTCGCTTGCATTTTGTTAATGTAAAGGGGCAGAGCCGGCCACGACGGTTCATAATTAGTAATGATCTGCAGTAAGCGGAACGCGCCACCTAGTGGGGGGTATCAACCAATCGCCAAAAGAAAGGAAGCCGATGACATAACAAGCGACAATGCGTCTTCTCATCCAAAACTTCTTGAACGTAAAGAAAAATGCATTTTAAAAAACTCCCTTCACTGGGGGGGGGGCGGGGGCAAATGCATATAGGGAGATTCTGCGGAAACACCCCATGGGGCACCATGAACATTTCAAGGGACCTCACATATGCATTAAAGTGTATGCACTTTTTGTGACATACATGTTCATACAGAAACATAGAATCTGCTGGCTCATCGGCCCCATTTGGCCCCCTTAAGTTGCTGTAAAGACTCAAACCTTAATCAGTCGTTGGTCTCGTCTTAGATTCAGGAGCCGTATGTCTATCCCATGCATGTTTAATACCCTCACTGTATTACCCTCTACCACTTCTGCTGGGAGGCCGTTCCACTTATCTATCATTCTCTCAGTTAGGGTAAGAGTAAATATTATATTCCCTCACTGTATTAACCCCTTGATGCCCCTCTCTCCTCTCTCATACCCCTCTCTCCTCCCCTGATGCACCTTAAAATTCTACAGAGTATTTTAATATGCATTAATATGAGGCTGCATGGGTTACTAAAATGCCCCTTAAATGCCTCTCTGTTAGCATTGACAGAAACTTATTTTAATCTGGTTTTGTCCCAATAAACCCCCTTTATCTGCAGACCTGGAGCCGCCGTTGCTGTCAGTCATGTGATATTTTGGGTGACTTTCCCAGCTCAAACACCACACTGAGCTGATGCTTTATGGCGATGCTAATGAAGTCCGTTCCCCCATAGACTTTCATTAGTCAGAGAGTCCAACTGGGTGATTAAGACCGAGCCATTCTATTGTTCCCCACAGGCAGTATGATAAGGAGTTAGGTTGTCTAGTAGATTGGGAACTCATAAAAACGGCTGATATGCAGCTGCCTGAAAACATTATATTATGGGGCAAAAACTACAACTGGGGTAAAAAAGAAAACAAGAATATTTCAAAAACGTATTTTTAATCTGACACCAATAATAAAAAAATTGTCCGGAGATCTCTGTTGACCTCATAACTCTGGTGCGCAATTTAATATCCTCTCATGATCATCTCAAAGAGAAATTTTGAGGCAAAACAACAAAAATAAAATTCTGTTTATGAAATTCCAAACTAGACTAAAATTGTGAACTGAGAATTGTTTTTTTTTTTTATTCCAAAACCATGATTTCGGGGCCGGTGCAGTGATTCACTAAACTGCTAATAAATTCGGATGAGTATCTCGCAGCCATTATAGTTCGGGTAATTGAGTATAATTTAGGCAGACAACAAAACACACAAAGCACCGGATAATAGGATTTTTCGGAGGTTGCACCCCGCGGGCGCGCTGGATATTTTTGAACTTTTGACATTTCCGGAATTTAAATCGCTTCTAATATTTTTTTTAGATTTAAATCTAATAACACCTTTAGGTTAAACGGACGTCAAAATGGTTTATTTTATCTCGAAAAAAAAAGCAGTCGTCTTAGAGAAGAGTGAATAGCTGAAGCGTGGAGCAGTTTATCCTTTAACCCTTTCAGCACTGGGGCAACGCGATGCTCACTCGGCTGGCACAGGAAGGGGTTTTTTTTTTACAATTGAATTGGGAAACCCAGCGCAGGTCGCCTGGCAGCGGAAGGGTTACACGCAGAAAAAATATATTTCGTTTTGGATTTGAATCAGCAGCCCGCGCATGGATCAGCCATCTAGCGGATGAAATATGGTCGGCTGATGCGGGGGCATTAAAGGGCCATTCCGGGGCCACAGGCAGCCTGCTGAACAATGAATGCGTATTAAATGGATTTTCATTTTCGTGGTGTCCCCCTTCCAAGTTCATGGGGGGGATTCCGCTGAATCCTCCTAAATCTCTTTCCTGAACCCCAGCTGTTTTTCTTACTCACCAAACATCGCAGGCGGGGGTCTATTTAGTAATATTTAGTCTATTTAGACCCCCACATGTGTGCCTGGGAAGTGTTCCCATTGCTTTCAATGGAAGCGAGTGGCAGCCAATCAGAGACAAGAATCATCAGACCGCGGGAGAGGAGAAGGAGAAACCCGTATTGGCGAAACGCGTCAGCTTCTCAACAACATCATTTATCTCAGAATCCGTCATATATTTTAACAAAATTGTACAATTCTTATTTTTATGTGCTTGTTTTTTATTATGTAATATATTTACAACAATATGGAATATTAAAATGATTGTTTTTATACCAAGACTGTCCATTTAGTTAGATCCCTCCAACACACCGCTATCGTACATTCCTCTAAATGCCCCACTCTGACTGTGTGCTTCGGGTTATTGCCATGTGACACACTATCATATATGTAACATATGTTGGTGACTCATTATTATATATATGTAACTTATGTCGGGGACACATTATTATATATGTTACATATGTCGGGGACACATTATTATATATGTTACATATGTCGGGGACACATTATTATATATGTTACATATGTCGGGGACACATTATTATATATGTTACATAGGTCGGGGACACATTATTATATATGTTACATATGTCGGGGACACATTATTATATATGTTACATATGTCGGGGACACATTATTATATATGTTACATAGGTCGGGGACACATTATTATATATGTTACATATGTCGGGGACACATTATTATATATGTTACATATGTCGGGGACACATTATTATATATGTTACATATGTCGGGGACACATTATTATATATGTTACATATGTCGGGGACACATTATTATATATGTTACATAGGTCGGGGACACATTATTATTATATATATTACATATGTTGGGGACACATTATTATATATGTTACATATACATGCATGTTCACCTGTAAAGGTCACACAATAACAATGTGACAGGTTGTGTAATTAAATGGCAGCCATGTGTGCAGTTGCCATGGTTATTTTTCCTGATCTCTGAAGGAGGAACGAAGTGGTAAGTTGCCCTGACTTTTCCCTCCCCGCATCCGGAACCTCCTGACAGCGGAACAGAGTGAGCCGGGAGGCGGTTTCCGGTGGGACGCATAATCTGTGACACGCGGTGTGTGGTGTGAATGCTGGAAGCACCGAGGAGAACAACGTGCGACCTAGAGGAGGACACAGGTGGGGGCTCCGCACAGGGGCGGACAGGGGCCCCGTGCAGGGAGAGGCAGGGGCCCCAGGACAAGGGAGATAGCGGTAGGCAGAAAGCAGAGAAACTGAGTGGTGGAGTGAAATAAGAGACAGCTGAGTGACAGCCACTGTCACAGAGACGAGAGAGAGACAGGTGAGTGACAGCCGGTGATACAGAGAGGAAAGAGACAGGTGAGTGACAGCCAGTGATACAGAGAGGAAAGAGACAGGTGAGTGACAGCCAGTGATACAGAGACGAGAGAGACAGGTGAGTGACAGTCAGTGTCACAGAGACGAGAGAGGCAGGTGAGTGACAGCTAGTGTCACAGAGACGGGAGAGACAGGTGAGTGACAGCCAGTGTCACAGAGACGGGAGAGACAGGTGAGTGACAGTCAGTGTCACAGAGATGAGAGAGGCAGGTGAGTGACAGCTAGTGTCACAGAGACGGGAGAGACAGGTGAGTGACAGCCAGTGTCACAGAGACGAGAGAGGCAGGTGAGTGACAGCCAGTGTTACAGAGACGAGAGAGACAGGTGAGTGACAGCCAGTGATACAGAGAGGAGAGCGGTAGCTTAGTGACAATCGTGACAGTCCGGGGGGGGGCATTTTTTTATAACCTCTTCCAAAATAAATAAATAAGCACCGGCACCAGAAAACTCAGCAAGGTGCATCGCGATACTCTCTCTGCCAATCGATTAATCCTTTTTGTTCTTTCTTTAAGGGGACAATCATGGCCAGGGTTGTCCGCATCTTTAAGACTCTTCGAAATCACTGGAAGAAGAGCACCGTGGGATTCTGCCTGCTGGGGTACGGAGGGAATTGGCTTTATGGGAAATATTGGTAAGTAGTGACTTCTCGGGGTACGAATTTAATAAATATGGCAGCCAACCCCAAATCGGCCCATAAAAGCATTCCCAATCTATACAACGCGCTTTCCGGAATGCTTGGGAATGTGTCAGAAAGCTGTAATGGCTTTAAATGACGTTGCACTGATTTTGTAATTAATTATGTGATGCATACATTACCTTTCAAAACTGGGGGTCACTTACAAATATCCTTGTTTTTGAAAGAAAAGCTAATTTTGTCCATTAAAATAACATTAAATACATCAGAAATCCAGCGCAGACGGGGTTAATGTTGTAAATGACTATTGTAGCTGGAAATGGAATCTCATAGGTGTACTTTATCACCCCCATCACTCCTGGGTTCCAATGGCCCTTTATCACTCCCATCACTCCTGTGTTCCAACGGCCCTTTATCACTCCCATCACTCCTGTGTTCCAATGGCCCTTTATCACTCCCATCACTCCTGTGTTCCAATGTCACGTTGTGCCACTGATCCAAGTTTAAGTTTTAAAGGCTAATTAATCATCAGAAAACCCATTTGCCTAAATTCATGTAGAACTGCAGAAGAAACCAGTGCTGAAAATGAAATTGTTTAAATTTAAAATGGGGCAAAACTATTAAAAGTAGCCTATCGTGATATAAATGATTTGTGTTTCTAACTTATAAAAATGTACAATGCAATTTGTTTTGAATGATACATAAAAAAATGCCTTGTATATGTAAACATTTCAGTGTGATGTCATAATATATATATGATATGTGTATAAATATTTTGATACAATTGTTGCGATGTGAACCATCACACAACATATAAATATTTACCAATCCCGGGCCGTAAAAGGAGCGGGTATATGTGTGCAAATAGTCTTTATATATGTTCTCTGCTGCGTAAGGCACAACGGGAAATAACGAATTAAGTGGGCTGACTAAGGATGCTGGGAGTTGTATCCCGTGGCCTTCAAATGAGGGCAGAAGTTGCCTAAGAATGCTCAAAACCTCCAAAATACATTTTTTTGGTAAAAAAAAAAAAAAAGAATGGAATTGAGTTCAGGTTATTAATGCAAACTATTAACGCTCTCTTTCTCTTCTCTCCCTCCTCTCTCCCCTCTCCAGCGATAACTTGCTAAGACGGGCTGCTTGCCAAGAAGCGCAGGTACGTTTCTATTTCTTTTTTTTTTTGGCAAACGATAATTTGATTTGAGTGTCGTTCTCCGACTCCCCCCCCCCCCGAACACGAGAAACCCTCCATGGCTCGTAGCCTTAAAACGACCTTTCCTGGCGTACGGCGGATTCCCAGAAACCAATCAAACGTCCTCTCTGTCCCCGCCAGAGTGCTTGTTACGGTCCTCCAGGCTGGTTTAAACCTGGAAAGCGTCTGTCTGGTTTCATAAAGCTGCCGCGGCACTGAGGGTGTGTGATGCTCATTAGACCCTCCTGAGGCGCCCCCCGCCACGCGTTAGAAGGGGCAGGTGACACGATGGAGTCCTGATACTGTTTCTGGACCGCAACTCACATCACTCTTGATCACGGCAGCTTGGATTTTCAAGCTGTAGTGTCCTCTACTAAGGAAGCAGTTTAATTCGGTTAGTAAGGGAAATAAATGCCTGCCAGCTGACGGGGAAAGCGATTGCAGCGAACCCCGCTCACTCCAGCGGCCTTTTCTGCTGCCGCGCGGCAGGGAAAGAGGTCAATTACCCCATCTTTGCTCCCGGCAGCCCCCCGGCGGTGCTGCTTAATGACGGGTGAGATGCCGTTTCAGCTGTAAGGAGGGCAGAGTTCCTACGTTATTAGCTGCCAGCTGTGTCAGCTCTTGTGGAGAGCCGGTGGGGTAACCGGCTATTGCTAAAGGGGGGGGGGTGTATTTTAATAGGTTTTGTAGCTGCAGCAGTCCGGCTTCGTCCCACGTGCTGCTGTCGGCTCAAGGAGAACGTTCTGTCTGTCTGTCTCTCTGTCTGTCTGTCTTGCCGGACCCTGTTTGTCCCGGTGAGCCATAGACTAAAAAAACCTACCATCCCGGCACACGTTACGGAGCCGTCTGCGGTGACATGAAGTGCCGAACTCCTAGACTAATGACGCACTTCAGGATAATCAAGCGGCAGCTATTCTGCCGCGCTCGTACGATTTGCATGATCGCAGTAATATAGACGGGGGATTAATCATGCAAATTGTGTCCTTGTAGCCGCCAGCGTGACTACGGGATCCAGAATATCTCTTCTTCTTTGCGGCCGAGGGCAGCAGCCCCTACGCGTCCCGTATCCCCGCTCTGGACTCCAGTGCTTACGGAAGGGGGGTACGCGTTATACTGCCCTACGGCATTCCCGATAAGATGGAGCGGAGTGTGGCTGGCTGTGCGTTATGAGAGCTGTAGTCCTACAAACAGTATTAGGAGTACCCGGACCCTGTAGTGTTTTATGGGGAATTTGCCAACAGTAACCAAACGCGCCGCTTAGTGACGGTTACTTTGTTTCCACTGAATTGCCATGAATACAGTCTTTGGCCCCCACCTGCTAATATGGTTTAAAAGTCATGTGATTATATGTATCGAGGTGTCTATTGGTAGAGAAGGTGATGGTATATTTGGTATAACGTGCCACCAGCTGATTTGGTGTACAATGTTTTATGCTACAAATCCTTACCCCCCCTCCTCCCCCGCAGGTCTTTGGAGACCAGATGATCCGACCTAACATGGCGGTGAAGAAGGCAACCGTTTTCCTGAATCCGGCAGCCTGTAAAGGGTGAGTGGTTTATATCCGGCGCTGCGGTGATGTTTTCGTCTGCACCCCCCCATTATCTCGTTGAACCAGCAGCGTGAGATCGGGCGTCCGGGGCTTATTCACAAAAGAAAACCAGCTGGGCCGGAATAAGTGCTTCCTTTATTAAAGCCGCAGTCCTGGGAATCGGTTAAAGCGGCAGCCATTGATCTGTGCGATTAGGGGGTTTAATCACCCGTAGTCTTCATTCAATTGATTGGTATCCATAAGGACCCGACGCCCAAGCGTGTTGTTTGTCCGTTTGAAGCTCCCCCTATTGATTCACTCCCAGTTTTTGTTTGGGGTCATTAATCTGCCGATCTGCCCCAGCTATAAGCGGTATTATTTACCCCGATGGGGTAGAAAGTCAATCAACTGAGTAAACGACTCGATCAATAGAATCAGGTTTGCCCCTTTGTACAGCGCCGTGGAAAAGGATGGTGCTATTTAAATCAATTAATAATAATAATGTTTTTATATATATACACCTTTCAGCAAAAAGCATGGATTATATTGTGGGCTTTCTTCCTATCATTATTATTATTATTATTATTATTATTTCCAGTTGTACAGTCCTGCACGATATTATATAAAACAAAACAATAATAAATATTTTTGGCAATGCTTCGGGTCATAATTAGTGGAATGGATGCATTTGTACCCAAAATGCACCAATAATTATACACCGCGGTTTGTGTAATTCGCTATATAACTAAAGATAAAAGAAAATTGAGGAAAGTATTGCGTGGGACGGAATGCTGAAGGGGAACGCGTTCCTAGTAAACACCCAGCCATTCTTTCATTGTCAGGAAAGCCCGGAACCTGTTTGAGAAGAACGCGGCCCCGATTCTGCACCTAGCTGGCGTGGATGTCACCGTCGTGAAGGTGAGTTACTGAGCGATAGGAGACGATCGTTAAAGGGGTCGTTATATAAACGGCGCGAAGGAGGCTTCTGTATGGGCCGTCGGACGCATTGACGCTACATGCTACGTGGCGTGTGGCGTTTCGAGCTCCGGAAGGTTCCACGTCTCGAGGGAAGAAGCGCAGCAACTAAATACAAACAAGTTATGATCCTCCAGATTCCATAGCCCCTCGCCTTTTTATAAAACTCCATGCTTTGTAAGATGTCATATAGAAACATAGAAGCTGCCGGCAGATCGGCCCCATCCGGCCCCCGTCTAGTCGCCCGTTTCTCCTGCTGTAAAGACTCAAACCTTAATCAGTCGTTGGTCTCGTCTTAGATTCAGGAGCCGTATGTCTATCCCATGCATGTTTACATTTAAATAAAAGAAAACATCTCGTTTCCATGGGTGCAGGTTTTTAGAAAAATACAAAAACATATATTTCTGTGTAACAGATATTTACAGTGTTTGGCGATTAAGCTTATTATTTAAGGACACTTCGAGGCGTTGGTGAGGTCGCCAGCTTCTCCTCGGTCGGGCGGTAGGATGCCGGGTTGATGCACCCAACGCATTTCACTCTCGCTTTGGATCTTTACAATTCTGTTTCCAGATCTGGGTAAAACGCGCTGGGTAATGGCAGGGTATCTTGAAGGGCCGTTGAGAGACACCGCGGTCCTCTTTTGCTGGATGATTTTTGCAGAGAGGGGTATTTTTAGGGCGCGGGGAGGAAGGTAGCGGCTGAAATGATAACTCGCGGTTGTTCTTTGTGGGTCGCGGCTTTTGTCTTGTGAGTCACTAAAGAAAATTGGAAGTAGAAGGAAGAGGAGGGGGAATTGGAAATGCAATCAAGTGTTACGGATTAATTAGAGCGGCTTTTAGCCACCTCCTTGCTCCAAAATTAGAAGCTCTGCCGCTGCGCATGTTAAATGTGGGGACGGTGGAAAGTTAGGATTTTGTGTGTTTTGGGCTTTTTTTAGCTGGTAACTTAAATACTTTTACCTTTAGGAGAAGATGGAGCTTGAAGCAGCCAATCAGTACTTTCTGCACATGTTTATGGGGGTCTCATAAGACCCCCCGGCCCCCGAACACATTCTGAGCCAATACTGGCTCTCCTGCACGGCATTAATAGGACGGGGCAGGGAAAGGGGGCAAATGCATCTTGGGGGGATTTCGCAGAATGCCCCCCCCGATCTGTAAAGGGGATACCATGAAAAGAGACTTCTGTATGCGTTAACGTGCATATGATGGCTGCTCTGTCCCTTTAACTAGAGCCCCCGGGGTACATCAGGACAGGTGGGCTGGTTGGCACTAAAAAAAGTATATATAAAAAAAAAACTACCCCCCCCCCCTCCCGTTCCTGCATCGCTTTGACAGATCAGGATGATGACGGGTGATTAGCGCCTCAACCGTTAATCACCAGAGAGCTATTTTCATTTTTTTCTCAGATTGTTGATTATGATATAAAAATAGCATTCCCTGTTCTGAGAGAGCAGATGGATGCGAGCGCTGAAAATACAGCGCGCCGGGGAACAAACGGCCCTCTCCTCTGGGGTTAATTTCGCTCTGAAAGCAGGGCAGTAAATCGCAAAGTATTTATTATAACATTTAAAAAAAAAATCTCATCGCTCCTCCATAGACTTTCGTCGGTGATTAAGACCGAGCCGTTCTATTGTTCCCCACAGTCTGATAAGGAGTCGGGGGTAGATTGGGATACTTTAGTAGATCTCACATTTAAGGATCCTGCCTTGTGTTTTTGGGGGTTTAACCCTTCCTTTCCCCCTTTCAGACAGATTATGAAGGTCAGGCCAAGAAGCTCCTGGAGCTGATGGAGAACACGGATCTGATCATCGTGGCCGGAGGGGATGGGACGCTGCAAGAGGTGAGACGCTCCTACTAACAAACGCTAGACTTCACGCCGATACATTTGGGCTCCGAGCCATAAAGTCTGACTCGGGAAACCGAGGGCCGGACTGAGCCGCCGTCAGACACGTAACGCCAGAGTATCGCCACATATACCGACGCGTTCCTCTGGTGATAATACATGGTCGGTGGCTGCGGCTAAAACCGGAATGGACTTTAAATACGGTTTTTAATTTAAAGTTAAACAGTAATTCATTGTTTTAGAGCTCGATGTGGCTGGAGTGGCGTCTCCTCCGGGCTCGGCGGACGGGGTGGATGTTATTCGTTTTGGTAATCTGTATGATTCGGGAACAATAAGAAATAAGGTCTGTTTTTGTTTTTTTCCAGGTGATCACCGGACTCCTCCGCAGAGCCGATCAGGTACGGCGAACGTGACGTGAAAATCCCGGCTTCCCGTCCGCTCCAAATTAGCAGTTTTTTAATCAGCTGCACTTTTTTTGACGAGGTTTACCCACATTTCCTTTTTTCCTGCTTCGTGACGTTCTAACCGTATATAAGAGAGGATTCGGGTGATTTGAGACTTAAAAAAGCAACATAGAGATCGTAATTTAATGAAAGTATTAATATTCAAATAAATGGAGGGTGTGGAGCGTTTGTTTTTTAACCCCGCGCCTTCTGCTTTTCCCACCTTTTTTGCATCCGTATGTCTTCATCTGCATTATATAGACGCGCCCCTAATATATATATATTATACGGAATGTCTGTTTAATGAGACAGATTGGGCTGATAAATGTTTTTATTTTATTTAACTTTTTTTTCTAGGCTTCCTTCAGTAAAATCCCCATCGGATTTATCCCTCTGGGAACAACCAACACTCTCAGCCGGACCCTGTATCCCGAGACAGACAACAGAGTGCAGTAAGTGGCAGACGCGCGGAGTTCCCTCGTGTTTTTGGGTTATTCTGTGGGAATTGTGGGATCCTCGGTGGAAGGCAGGACTCTGCGCCTTCCTCAAACCCTTCCGACCAGGATGAGTTTACGTGTGATAACCGGTGTGAGGATTTATCCTTATTCCACCCCTGCCCCCTCCCTCCCTCTGGGATTGATTCACTAAGCCGGGAATTTAAAATGTAGGTAGGGCTGAGTCGACCCTGTATAATGTATAGTTAATGGTGAGAGACTTCTTAAGACACCTCGTACATTTATTCAGGGGGCCGGCTCACTGATTTATCTATACATTATACAGGGGGCCGGTCACTGATTTATCTATACATTATACAGGGGGCCAGCTCACTGATTTATCTATACATTATACAGGGGGCCGGTCACTGATTTATCTATACATTATACAGGGGGCCAGCTCACTGATTTATCTATACATTATACAGGGGGCCGGTCACTGATTTATCTATACATTATACAGGGGGCCAGCTCACGGATTTATCTATACATTATACAGGGGGCCGGCTCACGCATTTATCTATACATTATACAGGGGGCCGGTCACTGATTTATCTATACATTGTACAGGGGGTCGGCTCACTGATTTATCTATACATTATACAGGGGGCTGGCCTGCTGATTTATCTATACATTATACAGGGGCCGGCTCGCTGATTTATCTATACATTATACAGGGCCCCGCTCACTGATTTATCTATACATTATACAGGGGCCCGCTCACTGATTTATCTATACATTATACAGGGGGCCGGCTCACGGATTTATCTATACATTATACAGGGGGCCGGCTCACGGATTTATCTATACATTATACAGGGGCCGGTCACTGATTTATCTGTACGTTATACACTCGTTTGCCAGCCGGATGGGGTGGGCGCTGTTTGGGGCGACTCCTGTTGATGTCGAGCGGGTATAATCGGGGCCCTTGTGACCCTTTTATCTTCTAGGCACATCTCAGAAGCGACGCTGTCCATCTTGAAAGGAGAAACTGTTCCCCTCGATGTTCTTCAGATAAAGGTACGGCCATCGTATGCGGATGATAAAGCCTTCCGGAAATAAACAAGCGATCTGGGGTTGATGGGAGTTGGCTTCTGCCGGTGCTTCCCGTCAGGGAGGGATGTTGAAGATTCTGATGGATAGCGCAGAGACGGGGTATATATACGTTCCGCGTCCTTTTCTGCCGGTATCCGACCTCAGCTCCGTCTGCTTTTTTTTTACTGCAGGGAGAACAAGAGCAGCCGGTGTTTGCCCTGAACGCGTTGCGATGGGGGAGTTACCGGGACGCCGCTGTTAAAGCCAGCAAGTAAGTCCCGTGACCGGCGTGGGGGGGCTGTGACTTTTACTGGGGAAACGGTGAAGATGAGAGATATTCGTAGAGTTACTACAACACACCCGCCAACAGAGGGCAGCAGTGGGCTGTTTTTATGTTTGTGTTATTGGTACAAGGACATTGCAGCTTGTCCCTGTGGGATATAATGCAGTGCTCGTGAAGGGGTTAAAGCTGTTCCCTGGTTGCGCATGTCTTTTCTCTGGCACTAAGCTGTGCGTCGGCCTGATTTCCCGTTACAGATACTGGTATCTCGGGCCCCTGAAGATCCGGGCAGCGCATTGGTTCAGCACTCTGAAGGTAACGAACCCAGAGCAGACGGGTCCTATGGACGGGGGGGGGTGCAGAGGCATGATGGGAGTGGGTTAACCCTCCGTTTGCCAGTGCATCACCAAATCAGGATCCCTTCACGAAAGTGCACCTTAAAAACCAAAAGCGTTTTCTGTATTAAAGATTCTGTCCCACTGACCCCCCGCGTTAGGCAGTAAACCTTTGCAGATCCGTCAGTTTCTGGTTTTTATATCACACGGTATATACACGGTTAAAAAAAATACCAACAAGGCAAAATGTTACATTATTAAACAATTATTAACGCATTCCACAGGAATGGCCTCAGAAGCACGAAGCCTCAATCTTGTTCCTGGGACCTACGGAGAGACCCCCAGAGGAACCGGAGCCGAGCATCGCCAGGCCCTCGCTGTACGTCCGGATATACAGGAGACTCGCTCGGTACTGGTCACCACCGAAAGTCGGTAAGCTTCTCCCCGATTCACTCTTTTTATTTAATAACCGGATGGCCGGGATGGGTTGGACCGGTCTGGTGGGTTTGGGGCAAGATTTTATTTATATTTTTTATTAAAAAATCATTGGAGCCCCCAACCTGTAAACAGGCATTAGAGGGGGGTAGGGAGAAATTTAGTTAGAAAAGTTTTGTCAGGTGGGAGGAGTATGGGCCGGAGGGGTGTGGCTACACGTTGGCATCTCCTCCATATTTGATCCATTTAAAGGGACAGGCCCACATTTCACGACATAAATGTAATTCTTGCTGATTGAACGTTACAGAAATCCCGGCGGAACCAGAACCCGAGCCTTGGCAGGAAAGCCACGTCTCGGCTGTAGAGCTGACCATCGCGACACAGAACCACCAGCCGGACTTCTCGGTGAGTCTGCATGCGATGATTCTGCCGGACGCCGCGGCTCATTTAAAGGGACCCCATCAGGAAAATGTTATTTCAAGTCGTGTAGGATCCGTTTATCAGAGATTTAAATATTTTGCACTACAGTGAAAGATTCAGTATGCAGCTGATATTATATTTACGTCGCCATCATACTCCGCGGCGCTGTATGACGTGTTAGCCGTTTCCTGCAAGTTTGTTTCGACCCCGTTTTAAATAATCCGCTTATTCTTTTTTACCGTTTAGCGCATGTTGGACTCCATGAATATCTGCGTAGAGCCGGATTCCATCAGCAAAGGAGACTTCATTAAGCTGGGGTGAGTCTGCTTCAAAACTAGAAATGTTTCGCTAGGGAGAGACTTAAGAGCCACGCCAAACGCACAGCATGTCGCAGCCTATCCGAAGAGCGCATGCATGGAATGGGGAACATGAGCGGATTAGCATGTATGTGGGTGGGGCCAACATTAAACCACACCCACAAACTTCCTGCGTCAATTAGGACATGGAAATTGGGCCGCTGGGAGTATGATGGGAAGTTTGTTCTAAGCACTAGCGACGGGGGATACGAGTACATAGCTTCTTCCAGGCCAAGCAGTAAAACAAGTCCCTTTTCCGCAGGTCGGAGAAGATGCGCGAGCCGCTGCGTTGCCCGGCAGGCAGTCCCGTCCTCAGCGCCAGTTCCTGTAAGGTGCGGATCCCGCAGGTAACCGCGTTCCCGGTCGTTCCTGTTCTCTGTTGGGATCGCAGCTCGGTATAACGCAGCATCCGTTTATCTCGTTCCTGGTTTAGGGGACAGAGGGTCGCTTCAGTATAGACTCCGAAGAGTACGAGGCCATGTCCGTGGAAGTGACGCTGCTGCCGCGCAAGCTGCAGTTTCTGTGCCATCCGAATAAGAAGCAACAGCTCAATCAGCCGCCCGCAGAGGCCGTACCAAGCTAGAGCTCTACGGCGCCCCAACGACAGAGTGCCGGGAAGACCCTTCGGAGGACTCCGCGTAGCCCTGGGGGGGTTGGTCCTGCTCGGCGGAGGAGCCCCCCAGGTCGTGACATTGGTTCGCAGTTCGTTGTCTGGAATAGGTTTCCCGGTCTTGGGATTTTCTGACCCAGTCTGGTTATAACGAACACGCGAGAGACGACGCGTCCGACATTTACTGGGGTTATAATGACACGTATGTTACATGCGCTCGGGGTTAATTGCGTTTTGTAGCCGCTGGGCTCTGATTGGCTGCGCAGACACTTTCCATGTGAAATGTATTTTTTTTTGTCCTTGAGAAGGTTATTAAAGACATGAACGCCAAACACCGCCTCAGGAAGCTTTGTTTATTTCTGTGGCTCCTGTAAGAGGGGTGGTTAAAGGGACCCCCGGCCGGGGTCTACACTCTGCCACCGATCAGCACCATGTCAAATCAAACACGATGGGCAGGAGGGCAGCTGCAGCTTGTACTGCGGGTAAGTGCTTTTATCACTTTCCTACCTTTTGGAAGAAGGCATCTTACGAAAACTGCATAGGGGGCGCGGGGAGGAATAAATTGCCAAGCAGCACACAAAAGGCAGGTCTGATATTTTTATTGTTGAAACGCCGCGTCTCCTGTATTGCTTAGTAGTCAGACAAGTAAAACGCACCCAAACATCTCATACAGGCAGCCAATGTCAGTAGTAAACGTTAAGGGGGGGGCTTTATGATGGGGTACAGTACGAAATGATATAGAGTGGCAGCAAGATCCTCCGACACTTCCGCCTCTGAATCTTGGAAAGCGCTAGAGGGGGGTGTCAGGCAATGGAGTGTATACCCCGCTCAGCGCTTAAAAGGTTAAACACAGCTTAGCATCAAAGTTAACGTTTCCTGGTATGAGAATTCTTGGTGATTTTATTCGGAATTAGCGGAGAATTTGGGTTCGATTAACGCTTCATTTAAACAGGAAGGAGAGTCTGCGGTTATGGAGAATTAAAACGAATAAAAAAACCTGCCAAGTTTCAGCTTTAATGAAGAGTTAAGGGGGGGGATTTGTCACCCACCAGGTTACTCCAAATCCTATTTATTGCCCCCTTTGCCCTAAGAGGGTCGGGCACAGTCTGCTAAACAATGCAAGGAGGGCCCCGAAAGCCGGGCCGACAGCAGGACCCCAATCCAGCCTGCACTGAGGGATCATGGGAATCTCGCAGAAGCGTGAATGGAATGAATATCAGCGCTGGAAGATACAACGTAACAAAAAAACTATAATGCCAAAAGCGCCATGGCTGGGGATGATGGGACTTTCTGCCAACAAGCCCAGTGCTTTGGAGACCCCTGGGAGCTTTTCCTGGATTCTAATATAATATTACATATTCACACATCATAAAAACCTAAATAAATAAAACATGGATATTTTGGTCTTGGGGGGGTAAATAAAGGCATTAAAAGTCTTGTCTCTTTCTCCATAAACGTCACACGAGCCCCCCTCGCACCGTCTAAAAAGCCACTCAAACCGTTTGAAAGACGCTGCACAGGTTTGATCCATACATTAAGCTAAAGAAAAAGACACCAGCAGCCGTCTATACCTGAAATTTGTATTTTCTCTCTCTCTCTGCATCTGTTACCATAACAACCAACATTTCTGCCCCTTGGGCCATTTCAGTGGTTGCTATGGCAACAAGACCACGTTTCAAACATCTCATCTATATGTTTTCTGCCGGACGGGCAACGCGTTCACAATTTGTAGTTGGTCCCTCCCTGTCTGGGTTAGCTTAACACCCAATATATTCTTTACCCGGGGGCATTAAACTGTCCCTTTATAATTTTGGACCCTGCTTAACCTTTGATTTCCTGAATCCTTAAAACATGTTACATACAAACAGGTTTTTAAAACAAATTCCATGATGAATAGACTGATCGCATCTCTGCGGACGCCACGCGTTTCACCGGAAACAGTCAGGCCGGCAGCTGGCATCAGAAGCCTCGGAGGAGACCCCTACAGTTAACCCCGAAATCACGGCCTTTCCCTGAATACAGCCAAAGGCAACCTCACCAGCCGTACGGAACAAACGCAGACAGACAAATGAACATCTTTCTGCATCAAATCCAACTACAATGTATCAGAATTATAATCATAACAAATAAACACCCAAACTAAACCGTTATCCCCCCCCCCACCCGACAGTCACAAAGCTGAGGTCTTCCCAATAACATTAACCTTCCCCGGGCAGACCATGCCGGCTACAGCATTAAAAGAATTCTGCTTCTGTCTGAAAATATCACCGATAAATTGATATCAAATCGATAAAACGGCCGGAACGTCGACGACAATCGCAACAACACGGATCAGGAGCACGAACGCGCAAGGAGAGGCGGGGGGGGGCAGGAGACGATCCGCGTTGCAGGACAGGCACATTCATCGTATAAATCTTTCCATAACAAGGCAAGTCGGGCTCTTCGCGGCCGTAATGGATTCCTGTAATTTTTCTATATCTTATAGCTACATAAAGAAAAGAAAAAAACCCTTCTTCATAACCCCCCCCCATATTTCAGATGTCATTGGTACGGTCCCCTTTTCTAGCACTTAAAGGCACATCGCACAAAAATCCATGCAGTCCCCAATGACGGCATTGCTTTAGATGCGCTCAACGCAGACCCCGTAAGCGGGGCTGTCCAACCGACCCCCGTTCCCCCCCCCAGCTGTAGAGATTGTGAAACCTATGAGAAAATCCAGAAAAATGACGCGGATCCGTTAAAGCCCCTTTAAGATGTCATCGCACGGTTCCAGCATTCCGTTAAAGTAACATTTTCTCGATTTCACCTGTAAATAAACCCCCCCCCAAGTCTTTTTATAAACAGTCTAAACACAAAACCAGCCGCAGGTAGGAATGATTCCGTCCACGTTCTGGAAGCCACGAGAACCGTTAGAAGTTACTCGCAGACTTCGTGAAATCCGTAAAAAAAAAAATAAAAACACAAGGGCCGACCGGACCAGAAACGATGATTTTTCATTCACGCTCCCAAAAAATTTAACAGGTTCTAGGAGGCCCGACGGATAAATCCACGGAATTTGCTTATTTATACATTAAGTTCCACGTTATCGGGGACCTCTCGCCCGGTGGAAATCATGGCGGCCGGGAATTGCTTCCCACGTTGTATTTAATCTTCGTGAGAGGACCCCTTTACACCGCAGAGACTGGTGGTCTTCGGATTGCCGGTGTTTGGCTCGGTGGGTCTCCGGCTGACGCCATAACAAAAGCATCTTAAGGAACCGTCACAAGCTGGGCAAATACCGGGCACTCGGTCTCAAGAACAAGAATGAAGTCTCTTCCCACCTCTAGATCCGGAGCGTTCCTCTCGGCTCTCATCATCTCCAGAGACCCAGAACACACGGTCCGTATTCTTCATGACTCACAGAACTTCCGTCAGAACAGTCACTGCTTTGGTATTAAAAGTTGGGCTCCGACCGATAAACAGGCGGTGGGTTTAATGTTTTTGGGGAGGATTTATCTCGGTTGTCCCCCCCCGCAGGTTTAGACAGTATTATTGCACATGGTGTGAGACAGAAACCGAGTTCAGGTCTCCGAGCCGGAGCTCCGTCACAGTGGGCATCACATCCGAGGGTTATTTACAAGACACGAGATCCGGAGTCACGGGCAGCAGGGGTCGAGCCGAGGGCCGCGCAGGATCCGGAGTCACGGGCAGCAGGGGGTCGAGCCGAGGGCCACGCGGGATCCGGAGTCACGGGCAGCAGGGGGTCGAGCCGAGGGCCACGCGGGATCCGGAGTCACGGGCAGCAGGGGCCAAGAGCCGGGGGTGATCCGGAGTCACGGGCAGCAGGGGTTGTCGATGACCAGCATGAGGTCAAAACCGTAGACATCCAGCAGGTCCATGAGGAAGCTGCGGTCGCCCTGGGGGTCGAGCCCCATGCTGCGGGCGTGATCGGCCGTCAGGGTCTTGTCCTGGCTCGATGCCACTTCCAGCAGGATCTGGAATATTCTGTTGTTCTGCTCCATGAAGAACCTGGAAGCAGGAGTGAGACAAGGGGGGGGGGAATGGGGCAAGAAACAAAGATTAGGGATGGAAATCTAAAGCGTCTCAATTACCTTTTATTTATAAATTTAAAGGTGCTGTTCCGCTTAAACATTAATCGCTTTCCCCAGGAAAATAAATCTCACATAAAAAAAACAAAACAAAAAAAAACACTAAAGACTTTCAGGCCCCACCCCCCAGTTAAGGCAATAGTCAAGTCCTTGCCCGAGTATCACATGACATTTAAGCATTCCCAGCTAAAACTATGAATGAGGCAAAACATAGGAGAAGCGTTTAAACGTTCAGCGTCGCCACGTTTAGTTTGCGGTATAAGTGGAACAGCAACTTTAACAGTAGATTTTTACGTTCACTCACGCCCCCCCCCATGAACGTTACTCGGGAGACGCCGTTCGCGCACGTCAGGCACTCACAGTATGAAGAGGTCCTCCTCGCAGGAGCCGCAGTCCCCGTCCACCTCCTGCGTGTACATCAGCAGCTGCCTGCAAGCAACCAGCGGCAGAACGGTCAGCACGGCGGGGGTTAACGGCAGAACGGTCAGCACGGCGGGGGTTAACGGCAGAACGGTCAGCACGGCGGGGGTTAACGGCAGAACGGTCAGCACGGCGGGGGTTAACGGCAGAACGGTCAGCACGGCGGGGGTTAACGGCAGAACGGTCAGCACGGCGGGGGTTAACGGCAGAACGGTCAGCACGGCGGGGGTTAACGGCAGAACGGTCAGCACGGCGGGGGTTAACGGCAGAACGGTCAGCACGGCGGGGGTTAACGGCAGAACGGTCAGCACGGCGGGGGTTAACGGCAGAACGGTCAGCACGGCGGGGGTTAACGGCAGAACAGTCAGCACGGCGGGGGTTAACGGCAGAACAGTCAGCACGGCGGGGGTTAACGGCAGAACAGTCAGCACGGCGGGGGTTAACGGCAGAACAGTCAGCACGGCGGGGGTTAACGGCAGAACAGTCAGCACGGCGGGGGTTAACGGCAGAACAGTCAGCACGGCGGGGGTTAACGGCAGAACAGTCAGCACGGCGGGGGTTAACGGCAGAACAGTCAGCACGGCGGGGGTTAACGGCAGAACAGTCAGCACGGCGGGGGTTAACGGCAGAACAGTCAGCACGGCGGGGGTTAACGGCAGAACAGTCAGCACGGCGGGGGTTAACGGCAGAACAGTCAGCACGGCGGGGGTTAACGGCAGAACAGTCAGCACGGCGGGGGTTAACGGCAGAACAGTCAGCACGGCGGGGGTTAACGGCAGAACAGTCAGCACGGCGGGGGTTAACGGCAGAACAGTCAGCACGGCGGGGGTTAACGGCAGAACAGTCAGCACGGCGGGGGTTAACGGCAGAACAGTCAGCACGGCGGGGGTTAACGGCAGAACAGTCAGCACGGCGGGGGTTAACGACTATTACCGCGGTAAAATCATACCATCAACCCCCCCCCCCCACTAGACCCCAGAACCCCTTATCCTGCGGGGGTCTCTGTATTAAAGCCCCGGCAGTCACCTCTGGTCGTTGAGCCGCCGGTACTTCTCCTTGTCGGCGCCGTTGACCCGCAGGAGCGGCTGCAGGTGGTCCAGGTGAGTCTTCACGTTTTGGTTGTCCACGTAGACGTCGTAGAGATCCGGCTTGTGCTCAAAGATCTTCTCCGTGGTACCTGGCCACAGAAGCCAACGGGGGGGCGAGCCGTGAGAAGAGGGAGAATTGGCGGGGGATACGCTGGGGTATCTTTAGGGGGTAACAGGGGGCGTGGAATACATGATGGGGTCCTGTCCGGATACTCACACGCCACGTAGGAAACTTCCCCATCCAGCACGTCTATATCCGCCACGTTCACGTAGAAGAACGGTTTGGACTCAGGGGCCGTCATTCCGATCCCCGGCAGAGTAACGTTGGCCAGACAGCAGCAGCAGTACACTGCGGGGCAGGAGGGGGCGTTAGAGGACACGGTCATAACCCAGAGGGGCAAAGGGTTAAAAGGCAACATCAGGAAGTATTACTTTACGGAAAAGGGTAGTGGATGCAGGGAACAGCCTTCCAGCAGAAGTGGTAGATGCTAATACAGCATGGGATAGACATACGGCCAAGCTAGATATAGGATAAGGCCAGGGACCAAGGAAAGTATAATTACTAAATTATTACTTTTTTACCCCATAATATAATGCTATAAACATCTTAACTCTACTGATTTTAACCCTTTGTGACGATCTGATGCCAATCCAATTTAACCCCCTTCCAGATGGGGGGGGATTACCTCTGTAGCAGACCACGCCCACAGGGGGCGGGGAGAAGATCAGGATTCGCTTCCGCAGAAGGGCGAATTTCCAGAGCACAAAGATTTGTTCCCCGAAGAACTTAATGAACTGCGACATGCAGCCCGCGGGGTGGGTGATCTAAACGGGACGCGGGGCGAGATTAACACATTAAACGCCAGGATATACAGACAAAAAAAAACAAAAGTGTCCTTTAAATCTAAAGGGTCAAAGGTCAAAAGATTTCTAGGACACCCTTTATATTAATCAACGACATTTTCATGGGGGGGGAGTGTTTATTAGAGCATTATTTCTATGATTAAAAAAATAATTCAATAAAAATAAAATGAAAGCCTGGAATATGACTTTTTTTTTTGTTTTTTTTTTTTAAATATAATAAAATGCCAGAAAGTCTGGCTGTATAGAATATATGATAAAAAAAATGTAAATCTGAATAGGACATTTTTATTTAAACAAAAATATATTTTTTTTAAATAACAGTATAGAATAGCACATTATTTTTATGATTTATTGAAAAAAAAACTATCATATTCTACTAATCTCACTAATTTATCACATTTTACTATGGAGGAGACCGCTGTGGTCTTACCCTCATCTCGGGATAGAGGTGTTTGTGTATGGATGGCAGCCAGGGGATTGGGGGCTGGTAGTTCTGTGCGTTCACTCCCACCGGCAGGACCCCCTTCTTGTCCTCATAGAAAGCCTCCAGGGGGGTATAGTGTCCCGGGATCTCCAGCTGATGCCTGCGGAACAGAAAGAGTTAATACCAGAATCCAGGGCAGCCTCAGACATCCGACCCGCGGAACCGGTTCCGTTATATATATATCGCCCGCAGATTCCACGGCGCAGGTACAGTATATGACACGCAGGGCGGGGGGGGACTCACCGGACTTGGTTCTCCAGAAAGTGCATGTATCGGTACAAGAGGGTGTAAGAGGGGGACAGGATCCCCACGGACTTCATGCGCGCCCCGCGCTCCAGCTCGCTCTCCACGGGCATGTTGGCGAAGCACGCCAGGCCGAAGAAGCCGCCTTTACGGAAATAACTGTCAAAGGAAACAAAAAAAAAAGTTATTTCTTAAAGTACAAACTTTTCCCCTCGAAACACCAGCCGAAGGGCTCCGATTTACGTTTACGTTGCTTTTCCCAGCCGGACTCCAGACCCTGAGGGCCAGCACCGGACCGAGCCGTCGTCAGACACGTAACACCAGAGTATCGCCACATATACAGACACGCAGCTCAACAAATAGAGGATCACGGATTGAAACATAGTATCTGCCGGCAGATCGGCCCCGTTCGGCCCCCATCTGACTGCCCGATACTCACATGAAATCTGATTGGACGCGATGGGATCCACTGGCCATTGATTTGAACTCCACCCCCTCCAGATCGATCTCTTGAGGCCGGCACCATTCCACAATATTCCCTGAAGGAGGAGGAGAACAGATCGCAGACATTTAAACGCATATCCCATTCAACGAGACCACACCCCCCCGGGCCTAAAAGAGTGCAGCCCCCCTAGGGGCAGGGACCGCCCCCCCACCAGGGGCCGGCGAGAGCCCGCCTTCCCCCCCACCACCAGGGGCCGGCGAGAGGCCGCCTTCCCCCCACCACAAGGGGCCGGCGAAAGGCAGCCTCCCCCCCCCCAACCAGGGGCCGGCGAGAGGCCAACCCACCCCAACCAGGGGCCGGCGAGAGGCAGACCCCCCCCAACCAGGGGCCGACGAGAGGCCGACCCCCCCCAACCAGGGGCCGTCGAGAGGCCGACCCCCCCCCAACCAGGGGCCGACGAGAGGCCGACCCCCCCCACCAGGGGCCGACGAGAGACCGCCTCCCCCACCCACCAGGGGCCGACGAGAGACCGCCTCCCCCACCCACCAGGGGCCGACGAGAGACCGCCTCCCCCACCCACCAGGGGCCGACGAGAGACCGCCTCCCCACCCACCAAGGGCCGACGAGAGACCGCCTCCCCCACACACCAAGGGCCGACGAGAGACCGCCTCCCCACCCACCAAGGGCCGACGAGAGACCGCCTCCCCCACCCACCAAGGGCCGACGAGAGACCGCCTCCCCCACCCACCAAGGGCCGACGAGAGACCGCCTCCCCCACCCATCAGGGGCCGTCGAGAGACCGCCTCCCCCACCCACCAAGGGCCGACGAGAGACCGCCTCCCCCACCCAGCAGGGGCCGACGAGAGACCGCCTCCCCCACCCACCAAGGGCCGACGAGAGACCGCCTCCCCCACCCAGCAGGGGCCAACGAGAAAAGTTAGTCAATATGGTGAACATTTGGGAGACATTTTGTTCCTATGGCAACAGCTCATCAGCGCCTGCTTTTGTGTCACATGACAATTACACGATCCTGGGAGAATAAATTGAAAAGATTCTTCTCATATACCGGATGTCTACTGGCTTTTGCACAATACTCGCGGAGTTCTGCTACATCCCAATTGCAGTTTGATCTTTTAAGATCAGTTTATAGGATTCTGCACCGTCCTGGTTATGTTTGTTTTTACAGAAGACTACATACAGTTTTAGAAGTTTGACATTTGATGAGCCTGCTTAGTCCAGTCCTTTTGTGAGTGGAACACATTATAAATATACATCTCTTTAACGATATTACACTATTGGATCCGTTTTCTTCCCCTATGTGCATGCGCTCCATCATTCCTGGTTTGCTTCTGTATACACTTTGAGGAAGAGCGTTGTTTGGTAGCGGCTCTCATTGTGGGAAGTATTTTATTCATTGTTATTTATATTCTCGTGGTTTTTTGGTTTTTTATTTGCGTTCCAAATCTGACGTAAGCAAAGAATTCTGGGCGTTACATTTAGGAGTCGGTGGAACCGCAGCTTTAAACGGCTGCACAGTGTCAGTCGGAGACGCGTCAGCAACACACGGGACGCGTCCACAGGCATGTATTCACTAAAATCAAGCATTCTACCTTACTGGTAAGTGGAACCGCCTCCCAGCAGAGGTGGTAGAGGCTGGTACAGCGAGGGAATATAAACACACATGGGACTCGAGAGGTTTCTCCTGCGAGAAAGCAGCTTCCTCCTTCAGCAAACCTCAAACCGGAGCTGGGCTGAGTCACAGCGGAGGCGGCCGCACACGCAGAATGATCCGTGTTTGAGCAAATAACACATATTAAAGTTTACACGGCAGGGGGGGGCTGGGATGATGCGTGTTGCATGCGTGTTACGGAACAGAGCGGCTTCTAATCAATGAACCTCCTTCCGCCGGCTTCCCGCCGCCAGATACTTTATTAAAGAGACAGCCGCGCCGCAGAATTAAACGGGTTAATGTGGAAAAATCCCCGAAACGGGTTAAAGAACAGAATCTAACCCTACAGGCTCAGAGGCACTGAACGGATGGATTACTTTAGCAAGAGGGTGGTAGATGAGTGGAACAGCCTCCCAGCAGAAGTGGTAGAGGGTAATACAGTGAGGGGATTAAACATGCATGGGATAGACATACGGCTCCTGAATCTAAGACGAGACCAACGACTGATTAAGGTTTGAGTCTACGCCGGGTGTAACGCTCACCCACCCTTTAATGCACCGGGGGGCTGTAGCCGTCACCTCCCCCCCTTGTTGCCCCTGAGGGGGGGCTGTAGCTGTCACCTCCCCCCCTTGTTGCCCCTGAGGGGGGGCTGTAGCTGTCACCTCCCCCCCTTGTTGCCCCTGAGGTGGGGCTGTAGCTGTCACCTCCCCCCTTGTTGCCCCTGAGGGGGGGCTGTAGCTGTCACCTCCCCCCCTTGTTGCCCCTGAGGGGGGCTGTAGCTGTCACCTCCCCCCCCTTGTTGCCCCTGAGGGGGGCTGTAGCTGTCACCCCCCCCCCCCTTGTTGCCCCTGAGGGGGGGCTGGGGCTGTAGCTGTCACCTCCCCCCCTTGTTGCCCCTGAGGGGGGGGCTGTAGCTGTCACCACCCCCTTTGTTGCCCCTGAGGCTGTACCTGCCCCCCACCTCCTATTCCCAGTGGCAGGTGCACTCACCGCTGCGGGGGTCGAAAGTCACCACAAACACGGCCACGATGTGGTCATCCTCCAGCTGAGGTACCGGGGAGAGCTCCTGGATCGGCCTTCGACCCCAGCCCGCTCCGTACCCCCGCTGCCGATCTCCCTGCTCAGCCTCCGGAGCCGGACTCAACCCCGGCCCCTCGGCCCAGTCCAGCAGCGGCGCCCGGTCCGTCCGCCCGGCCATTCCGCTCACAGCTGGCTCCAGCAGGGGCCCGGAAATGAAGGGGCGGGGCCCAAGCGGCTCTGGCTGTGAGAGATACAGTACTTTCACATTCTACGTCACTTCCGGTCTGAGCCAGGTGGCGATTGTAGGTACCTGGGACGCAATATAGAGATCTGCGTGATGCTTATAGACTAAAGGGGCATTAATGCGCAGACTGCGCACCCTAATGCCCCTTCCCCGGGCCTGGGTAAAGAAGGGGCAGCCCCAGGGGGCACCAAGCACCTGGATCATGAATTATTTAATTAGACTTAAGTGCTTAAAAAGGAGAAAGACCTCAATAAACATTGCGCGTTACCGGCCCTTCACAAACATCCAGCTAAACCCCAGACAGCACCGAACCCGCGTGACGCCTCCGCCGTGTCCCGTGATATCCTGCCAGACCTATCATTTGCCTCATCGAGGGCAAAATTTACTTGCTGACCCGTATCTCCCAAGTGGCCCTGTCCAGGAGGACCGGTACCTCCTTTAACCTTTTACCTTACGGTATTTGCTCTCCTTATCCCTGATTGGAAGTTGCCGTACCTGCTCCCGGGATCGGTCCCGCAGGCTATTTGGGGAAAACACATCATTAACACATTATGGAGACTTTACGCTAAACCCCGATCCTAATCCACTCCGCATCACGCCCTCCGGAACGAATCACCGCAGGGATAGCGAGAAAGCCCTCGCCGCCGCGCAGAAATCGAACAGAAGCGGCGGAAAGCCGATGGCCGCGTTTCCTGACATGATGGCTTTTCCTCCGCTGCTGTAAAATCTAAAACAGAAATTAGCATGCGTACCAAAAAGAGCATTTTAACCACAAAAAAACCTCACATTTTATGCTTCTATGCGCTAAATAAACTACGTTATGGGATTTACAGATCAAGCAAAGTCATAAATATATATATATACATACTGTGTATATATATAAGAACCCCCCTATTAGCGTGCCCGCCCGCACGGTACATGAGCATAAAATGGTAGCACACGGCCCCGAAAATCCAGCTGTCGGTCGCACCTATGTCATCAGGTGTGAACTAAAAGTGTGATGTCATATCCTGGCACCCCGTGCAGCGCCATTTAAAGCAGTCTGTGCCAGCGCCGCGCAGCCTCCATACTGCATGACTGCCAACTTTTACCCCCAGCAAGTCGTGTCCTAGACACCGGAGAACGAAACGGGGACCGCAGCCCCGAATCCCTCTGGATAAAGTGCCAAAATCGGGACTGTTCCTCGCAAAGCGGGACAGTTGGGAGGCATCATAGTATAAACAGGTTGGGGGGATCAGAGATCTGTCCGATTGAGCAGCGGCACTCATCGGCCCCCTGGTTTTGCCACAGTCTGACTTGCCAACCCTGGACGTTGCGTAGAGTTATATACAGCCACATATATACATGCATGTTGTAAGGCTCCATATATACTCTATATGTTCCTTTCCGTGTAATTCACACGCATCGCTAATTAAAGAAAAGTAACGAGAAAGGAGTTAATTGGATAACGAGGTCGTGAAGCTGCGGTTTGCATTCCCCCTGGGAGACGGAACGCGTTAAATATTTAATGCTAAGCAGCAGGCTTGTTGCCAACGAGGCTTAGAATAGCCCCGGTTTCTGCCCCCGCCTCGGAAACAAGGTTAAAAAATATAGATATTGGACTGTAAGATATTTTAATAAAACACACATTCATGAGCCAAGATGGCAATCTGGAAAGATTGACTGAGGATGATAGGGTTTGGCATGCAAGAGAGATAAATAGGACAAATCATGTCGTTTCTATGGTAACACCCCAGTTACAGTACCTTATTCTGTTCTGTTGATATGTTCTGTTACAATGTTGCGGCATCGCTCTGGTTAACCCGTGATGAGATTCCTAAAGAAATATATGATATCGCATTAAAATTAGTTGGGTTTTTTTTTTACAAATATATATTTTGTATTTACATGACGTTTTTAGACAATTGCAAAATTAGCCATTTCTGTTATCCAGACTATAACTAGACCTTCAAAGTCATGATCATACTGCCTGTTGTTAACAATTGAATGGCTCAGTCTTAATTATGCAGTCGGACTCTCTGACTAATGAAAGTCTATGGAGGAACAGACTTCATTAGCATTGCCATAAAGCATCAGCTCAGTGTGGTGTTTGAGCCGGGAAAGTCACCCAAAATATCACATGACTGACAGCAACGGCGGCTCCAGGTCTGCAGATAAAGGAAGTTTTTTAGGGCAAAATGAGATGAAACCAGAATTTGTCAACACAGACAAAATATTACTGTATACAGCGCTGGGGGGTTATATTACTGTATACAGCGCTGGGGGTTATATTACTGTATACAGCGCTGGGGGTTATATTACTGTATACAGTGCTGGGGGTTATATTACTGTATACAGCGCTGGGGGTTATATTACTGTATACAGCGCTGGGGGTTATATTACTGTATACAGCGCTGGGGGTTATATTACTGTATACAGCGCTGGGGGGTTATATTACTGTATACAGCGCTGGGGGTTATATTACTGTATACAGTGCTGGGGGTTATATTACTGTATACAGCGCTGGGGGGTTATATTACTGTATACAGCGCTGGGGGTTATATTACTGTATACAGTGCTGGGCGGTTATATTACTGTATACAGCGCTGGGGGTTATATTACTGTATACAGTGCTGGGGTTATATTACTGTATACAGCGCTGGGGGTTATATTACTGTATACAGCGCTGGGGGGTTATATTACTGTATACAGCGCTGGGGGTTATATTACTGTATACAGCGCTGGGGGTTATATTACTGTATACAGCACTGGGGGGGTTATATTACTGTATACAGCGCTGGGGGTTAGATTACTGTATACAGCGCTGGGGGTTAGATTACTGTATACAGCACTGGGGGGGTTATATTACTGTATACAGCGCTGGGGGGTTATATTACTGTATACAGCGCTGGGGGTTAGATTACTGTATACAGCGCTGGGGGTTAGATTACTGTATACAGCGCTGGGGGGGTTATATTACTGTATACAGCGCTGGGGGTTAGATTACTGTATACAGCGCTGGGGGTTAGATTACTGTATACAGCACTGGGGGGGTTATATTACTGTATACAGCGCTGGGGGGGTATATTACTGTATACAGCGCTGGGGGTTATATTACTGTATACAGCGCTGGGGGTTATATTACTGTATACAGCACTGGGGGGTTATATTACTGTATACAGCGCTGGGGGGTT
Organism: Spea bombifrons; assembly: GCF_027358695.1. Taxonomy (NCBI): domain Eukaryota; kingdom Metazoa; phylum Chordata; class Amphibia; order Anura; family Pelobatidae; genus Spea; species Spea bombifrons. The sequence continues at coordinate 2,898,190 of NC_071090.1, forward strand.
ATATTACTGTATACAGCGCTGGGGGTTAGATTACTGTATACAGCGCTGGAGGTTAGATTACTGTATACAGCGCTGGGGGGTATATTACTGTATACAGCGCTGGGGGGGTTATATTACTGTATACAGCGCTGGGGGTTATATTACTGTATACAGCGCTGGGGGGTTATATTACTGTATACAGCACTGGGGGTTATATTACTGTATACAGCGCTGGGGGGGGGTTATTACTGTATACAGCCTTGTGACTTCCCCTTTAAAACCCTCAACATTTTTCAGAATTAACCCTTCCACTAGAGGGCAGCGGTTCTTAATCTATATAAGTTCGCTCTTGGCAGGTTAATGAAAGTATCGCATTTTGTGGCTACCTTTATGGGTAAGCAAAGTGTTAGGTTGGGTGGGTTCTGGGGGCAAATAAAATGCTAGGAGATATATGGGGGGGGTATGTATAAAGAGCAAGCTGTACAAATTTAGGATGAAGCAGAAACCGTACGTTGATCGCTATGGTGATGGGATTCGGTTTTCTAGAACGAGCAAATGGATTTGTGAGAAATGATTAAAAAATAATACCTGTGGGCTGTGTTGGGCATCTCATGACCTCTGACCTGGCCGTTGGCTAGCAGTCTGTACATAGACAGATAGCGTGTTATCCTATCCAAATGCTTAGAGCCCCGGATAAGCCTGCACTGATCCTGAGCAGTAAATGGTTAATGTTGATGGGTGGGGTAGATTCCGGGGCCAGGTGCTACCACTAGGTAATTGCCCTTTTGCTCTGGGTCTCGGGGCTGCAGGGTATATAAGATCGCTGGGTGGGGTTTTTCAGCGCATGTTCTTTTGTTTGCTGAGCATGGGAGTTGCTGGTAATTGTCAGGTATGCTGTGGGGTTTATGAGTCAGGAGCAGGCTGAGCTCTGGGTATCTGTGTGGAGTCAGGAGCAGGCCTTCCATACGCTGTGTCTTCTCTTTGGCAGGGATGAAGTCTGTCATGGCCTGCGGATCTGGACTGGTTCAGCGGCTGGACTTTTCTAGCAGCGATGAGGAGACCGGCAGCGCCGCCGAAGACGCTTTCAGGAGCCCCCGGAAATCTAGAGAGCCACCGGCGTGGAGGGCCAGCAGAAGCCCGTTCCCCACCACACCTCAGCGGAATGAGCGAGGCGTCTCCCCGGCCCTTGAGGACGCTCTCGACGGGAGTCCTTGCAGTGCTAGTGACTGCTCCCCAACACCTGATCGCAAGGGTGCGAATGCAGAATGTCCCGGGACCCCTCTGCACTACAGCACATGGAAGAAACTGAAGCTCTGTGATACCCCTTATACCCCAAAGGTATGCCCTGGGGGATGTTGCCCTAGCCCACTGTAACTTGTCCCTCCTTATGATGTACTGTAGCTAAGGGTGTGCTAAGCTTCATGTTGTCCGACTCGTGAAGCAGGTTTATGGCCATTGGATGGGAATACCCCTGCCAGGGGCAAATGTAGTTGTGGTGTTTTTTTTTCTTAAAATCGTTACGTGTTGACTTATTCTCCTCGCAGAGCCTGCTGTATAAGACCCTTCCCTCGCCTGGCTCCAGGGTACACTGCAGGGGACAGAGACTCCTGCGCTTTGCGGCTGGCACCGGAGCCGGCCTTAATGGCCCTGCGCTGGTTAACGTTAACCCCTTCACCCCTGAAACCTATCGTCAAATGCAATTCCAGCCTAATGGCAAGAGGAAGGAGAGAGATGAATCTTGCAGGTGACTACATAGGATGTGAATACTGACTACGTGCCTTCAGCTTCTCGGCAGATATTTTTATGTTAACCCTGAGTGTCCTCTTCTGTGTGCAATGAAAGGATAGGAGTGGACAGGTGGTTGGCTATTTCTTGCTCCAAGTTAGTTAAGAGAAACTGACCAAGTCTATTCAAGGGGGGGGGGGTCAGAAGTGATTGATGATCTCAGCTGCAAACATGGTCTTTGCTATAAACTGACCATAATAGGATGAATGGTTTTCTGTATCTTTCTGTGGGTATATTTCAGGACACTGATTATTTGCCACGTAGACAGATCTTAGCACGTAGCTGTCTTGTTTGTAAAAGGTATAAGACGTGGTGTTTTCATGGAGGGAGAGAGAGTAGTCTGGCTGATGACACTCCCTCGTGTGCATGAGCAATAAAATCTGCTTATTCAACTCTTTTGGGAAGAATCTGTGTCTCAAAGTTGTTGAGCATTCACAAGAAACATACGGAAGAAAACTATATTCTGTTGCAAGGAACACGAGGGTCACTTCTGATTGGCTGCTCAGTGTCATTAAAGGCAGATGCTAGAAACTTGGGTTCTTATCTGCCACCAAATCCTTTCAGCCCAATTTGTTAGCCTGTCTTTCCTGTCCTTTTCATGCCAAATGTTTATTGGAGTCTATCTTGCAACATAATTAGTCGGGGGTGGAAATTAACCCTTCTCTTTCAGAACAGAGACGGCAGGAAGCATACTTGGGTATGCTGCTTGCACATGCTCAGTAGAACTCACTTTGTAGTCAATGGCAGCTGGGTCTCTTCTGAAATTTATGGTACTAAAAGCAGCCAGGAGCATAATACGTGTGATTCTCCTCAGTGAATTTAATGGGAGAGCTGCAGACCATGTGCAAAATTATAATTCTTCCGGTTTGTGACGCTCAAGACCTGTCTAAAGTTCTACCGCAATAACTAATGAACGCATGCTTAGATCTGCATGCAGTGAAACGTGTTGGTGAATATGCAACATTAACATGGGGTTTAAACTGTTCCTTTAACCAAATACCTGAGGTTTCTTTATTGGTTTAGCCCCCTACCCATCCTAGTCCACTCTATAATATAGGGATGGGCATAATGTGCCCCAAACCCCTGCTCCAGGTGATTGGTATAGGAGTTCTGGTTGCATTCTATTCTAGGGTCCATGGGTTGCCTAATTCTCCTTTACCTTGTTGATGGAAATATTATGACTGCTCACTTCTGTTACAAGGCATGCGGCGCAAATCTCAGAAGGTCCCCTTAAAACTGATAAAAAGCTCCATAGAGCAAACTAGACAACTGTCGCCATCTGCTGGTAGGATTGCAGATTGCTTGTCAAGAATTTATAGTTTGGTTTTTTTTTTTTTTAATTTTACTTCCTAATCCTCATCTTTCAGGTCTGATCCATTAAAAGCTGTGGAAAACGAACATTTTGGTCTTCAGTCCAAGGTATAGAAGTCAAAGGATAAATGCTAAATGTGCTCTGCTTTATCACAATGTCTATTTTTAATGCATGGAACTCTAAAATAGTCTCTTTCCCAGAGGTTTATGTTAAGGGAAAGAAACATGGTGTCTCGCTACAAGACTGAGTTCTTGGAGATAGAAATAATTGGTGCTGGAGAGTTCGGCTCGGTTTACAAGTGCGTGAAGCGCCTGGATGGATGTCTTTATGCCATCAAACGCTCCAAGCAGCCGTTGGCTGGGTCCACGGATGAGTGAGTACCTCTGGCTTTGCGCTGGTGGGATATCGGCTCCTCTGCTACTTCCACCTTCAGCCTCTTGGCATATGTATATAATCCATGTGTGTGCTCATGGTTGTTACTCTTCCTATAGGCAGCTTGCATTGCGTGAAGTCTACGCGCATGCTGTGCTTGGACACCATCCCCATGTGGTACGGTACTATTCTGCCTGGGCTGAGGATGACCACATGATTATCCAGAATGAGTACTGTAATGGTAAGGCAGATCTTATTTTTTACTTGGTCTTGTCTTAGATTCAGGAGCCATCCATATTTAATTTCCCTCACTTATGCTCTGCCACTTCCACTGGCAGGCTGTTCCACTTATCTACTACTGTCTCTAATGTAAAACTTCCTTCCATTCCATCTAAGCCTTCATGGACTCTTGTACTACAATCCTTAAGGACTGCAGGATTTCTATGTATTCTTCCTAAAACTAGTTAACTGAAGGTTTTCACTCTCCAGGTGGCAGCTTGCAGGACCTGATCAATGAGAACAGCAAGAGTGGACTCCTCGTGATGGAGCAGGAGCTGAAGGAGATCCTCCTCCAAGTGTCCATGGGACTGAAGTACATCCACAGCACTGGCCTGGTGCATATGGACATGAAGCCAAGTTAGTACCCATGATGGATGAGCGTCCAGACCTACTTTATGAGAACAGAAACTCATTAAGAAGGGTTCTGGTCTCGGAGTAAGGGAAGGGGGAGGGCTTTTTATATTGAGTTGGAAATGCCTAGTTTCCTTAAACTTGGCTGAGGTAATGGTCATCCCTCGAATAATTAAGCACTATTGGCTTCTTTCCTCCTGTATGTTTCACAAACTTCTTGCCATGTCCTGCACCTCTGTAAATTTCCAGTCTCTGCCACACAATTATAACATTTCTAATCCTCCTTACCCTGGTTGAATTGCATTCAGTGGGGGGTGGGGCTGCTCACCTGATCTTAGCGATTACCTGGACGTTACTGTTCGGGTCTGAAAGAGTCTTATGACTCAGACTGTCTGACGCTTTTTGTGATCTTCAGGTAACATTTTCATCTGTCGGAAGATAGCGGGGAACGCGGAGGATGAGAGCGATGGTGAAGACGATCCAACGTCTGCTGGGGTCTCGTACAAAATCGGTATGTTCCTGATGCCTTCACTGTGCTGCAGGTTAATGTTGCTCTTTAAGATGATAGACCATTAATAAAACCTAGTTTGTAAACCTTTTTTTAAGGCAACATGTTCAATAACCAATCGACTGAGTATATAGGGCATTGCCTCTGATCCAACTATACTTGACTCTTAATGGAAAGACCTCCCAATAGAGCAGAACTTCAGATGATGGTGTGCAACTTTAACTGATAAGAATCTCTCGTTAAGCTGAGTCTAATTAGTCCTCGATTTATGGTACGTCTCTTCCAGGTGACCTTGGGCACGTGACATCTACGACTAAACCGCAGGTTGAAGAAGGGGACAGTCGGTTCCTGGCCAATGAGATCCTTCAGGAGGTGATGACTATTGCCTTGCTTATCTTATAACGCTCTATTCAATGGATGGGTTGCAACATCCAGCTCCGGGGAGAGAAAGTGTAACAAAGTAACTTGCTTGTGGCATATGGCTAAGCTGGCTTGTGGAGAGCAATTGCCCCATCTGGAGTAGCTTTGTATAGAAGGTGCAATGATACATCCTTTAACTCTCTTGCAGGATTACAGCCAGCTGCCAAAGGCAGATATCTTTGCCCTTGGCCTCACCATAACAGTGGCAGCTGGCGCAGACCCCCTTCCCTGTAACGATGACGCCTGGCACCATATCAGGAGGGGCAACCTACCGGAAATCCCACAGCCACTCACCCCTGCCTTCCATGACCTTCTCAAGGTGAGGAGTGCGGTGCATGTTAACCAGCCCTAAATACAGGTGCCTGGGATATGATATTTCAATCCTACATGCAGCTAACCTGCTTTGAAATAAGTGCTATGGATCATGGGGGTTGTGATCAGGTATGTTAAAGGTACAGGCTAGCTAATGGCTTCTCTGGAGGTCCATCAACTGGTTCTACTAACTGTCCCATCAGCCTCGGTGGGGATAATGGGGAAATAGTCAATGGTTCAAGTTGTGGCTGTCGCGTCCTGTAAGAACTTGAAGAGCCTAGATATCTGCTGCTGAACCACTTGGGAGAAAATGTGACTCCTTAACGTCTGTGACTGTTGGTCCAATGGCTTAGACGACCAGTTCTGCTACCGTATGGTGAAGTCCAGGGGTGATATTAACCTGGATACTAAACTTCTGTTCCTTAAGGTGTTGATTCACCCAGACCCAGCTAGGAGACCAGCAGCTGCTGCCCTCGCTAAGAACCTGGTTCTGAGACGTTCCGTTGGGAAAGCTGCTCAGCTCCAGAAACAGCTGAACGTGGAAAAGTTCAAGACGGCCATGCTGGAAAGGTGATCTGAGGCTCTTGTGAGAATCGAGCCTTACTTGGGGCATCATGTGGTGGTGGTGGCTAGAACACTAATTTGGTAAACTGTTCTTCACATCTTTCTTCTGCAGGGAACTGAAAGCTGCTAAATTAGCTCAGAGTTCCAGCAAGGATGTGTGTCCCGATCTCCCCTCCAAGGCGGACATGCTGTGCCAGGGCAGGAGGCGTCTTGTTGGTGGTAAAAACACACGCTCTTTGAGTTTCACCTGCGGAGGTTATTAAGCAGCCCGTCTGTCAAACTGCCGTAACGTTTCTCCGGCTCCCGAGACCGGACTCCGGCCAATAATCGCACGCCTGTCGTAACCGGCTTCGGAAAACGTGGACATTCTAGATCTTTCCAAGACTGCGCTGGAACGCCAATGGTTAATACTACAAATTAAAGAAGAATCCGGCATCTCGTCTGTTCACTACAGCTGCTCTCAGAACTAACTTTATTTTTATTGTATAATTCTTTTATGCTGATTTGAATGCAGCGCCTTGTAAATTATTTTATTGTGAGTTTTAAATAAAACTTTTAATCTTTAATCTGAATTATATGGTGTTCAGGTTCCTGCCAGCGGCCACACAATGCCACGTCTTGGGAACCGGGGGAAGAACACGAGTAGTGACTTGGGTTACTGTCTCAAATACACGCATGTAACAATTACTTGTCACAACATATCATGAACATGGTAATAAGGAGGAAGGTAGCCGGTTCTGCAGCTCTGTGATGTGAAACGTGTTGGCCATCCATATGATGCCTCATTGGTCCTATAGATCGGGTAGCCTTCTCCATCCATTCTAAGACATCTGTGGATACGGCTCCTAGTGTCCCTCAGCCTGCTGCAATGGCTTTCTACCCTACGGCCCCTTGTATTCCATGTGCACGGATCATGTCACATTCTTGCCCGGGGCACCAGTGATGGACGTGGTGGTCACCTTGGCTCTTTGGGGCATTGCTGCTTTTTGAAGAGACCCCTATATGGGGGGGTCTTCAGTCTTTCACAAGATGACAGCTGCTTATAATGACCTATTTCAAGACTGTGAAAGGCACAAAATCTTCAGTTGGATATTTAGGTCACTGTAAGGCACTACATTCCCTCGCCTGCATATCGAAAGACTCCGCTGTTGTCTTAAAGGACCAATCTAGAATCTGTTTTCCTCCTTGGTGTCCAAAGACCAAAAAAAAAAGTGATTTAACCATATCTGGAAACTGACTAATTTAACTGGAATCATTTAAAACCTTGCAGCATCCACGGGAGCCAAGTTTGAATAATTTAGCGGTTGAGCATTCTATGGACAGTTTTAAAATGATGAATAATTAACTACAATTGTAAATAAATATGGCTGCTGTTTTTGAGGTGGGTGGGGGGCACAGTTATTACACGGTGAGCCAGACCACAATATCCCTATAGTTTAATTTAACTGAGATCTATGTTAAACTGGCAAAAACATTTAAAAAAAGAAAATAAAACTACTTTTACAGTCTCTTTATCACCATAGCAACCAAAGGTATGGTCCGTTTAATTGGTTACTATGGTAATGATGTCTAGGTTTGCAATAGAATCGCTTTTTACACAATAACCCACAAATGGCCCCATTTTTTTAGGAATTTTATGCAAACACCCGACCGCTTTGATATATATACCGTATAAACAGTGAAAGGAACCATTTTCCACCGACTCCCTAACTCTATGGTAGACTCAGACTGAAGTACCGGAAGTGTGGCATGATGCACGCAGAAGCAGGGCGGAAGTGTCTTGATGGCTGCCGGAAGTGAGGTTGAGCTGTGCTGTAGAGTCGGTGTCCCCTTGCTGAATCTCACGTGGGTAGAGCAGTGACCCTGGTGAGGTGAGTGGGTCTGTAATTGGGGTAAATCTTCGTGTAAAACACCCACAGGTTGCCCCATGCCAGCTTGCTGTGTGCCTACAGTCAGGTCACGTGGGGTGCCTGGGGGGAGCAAGTTTCTATATGCTGTGATTCTGAGGGGGCTGTATTTTTCTTAGCCTTGTCTCTTAATGTCACCTACTTGAAATATATAAAGTATGATAAGTCTTAGCTAACCACAGCCTTAGACATTATTGCGTAATCAAAATGTCATTTTTGGGAGACAAATTCCTAAAAAGGGTTCAGAAAATATTTTCATATACATGCGACAAAGGTAATCCGTATGTACAGCGCTGCGGAATATGATGGCGCTTTATTAGTTGAATTAATAACTAATATTTATACTAATACTAATGTTATTAGGAGCGGAATATTTATGGCTCAAAATGTAGGTAATTAGTTAAATGTATATTTTTGACATTTAAATTTTATTATAATGTCATGTATGACATTGCTTTGTTGGAATTATTTATTCTTGCATCAATTTAACAAATTCTGCTAACAAATAAATTGTTTGGAAATGTATGGGTCAAACAGTCAGTTGTGAGCGTCCCGGTCCTGATCCGAGAATAAAAATTAACACAAATTTCTTATTTCTTTGTATTCAATAAAATAAGTATAAAAAGAAATATACCGGTATACATATTAATATTGAATGCAACATCCACTGTAGGGGTGAATACTTTAAATGCAATGTTAGGAAGTTTTACTTTACTGAGAGGGGGGTAGATAAGAGGAACAGCCTCCCAGCAGAGGTGGTCAAGACTAATACAGTGAGGCTAATAAACACGCATAGGATAGACATACGGCTCCTGAATCTAAGACGAGACCAACGACTGATTAAGGTTTGAGTCTTTACAGCAGGAGAAACGGGCGACTAGAAGGGGGCCGGATGGGGCCGACCCGCCGGCAGTACATTGCCGTTTCTGTCATTTTGGCTGTTACGTAATATATAAGATCCGTATTTTGTTTAAATCATTATTTTTTTGCTTGTTTTTAGATACCGAAATTCCAGACTGAAAAAACCTGAAGTAAAACGCGTCAGATGTTCCGCAGACCAGCAGTGCAGGTGCGTAGGAGATGCTTGTACGTTGTGCCCTGGGAGGCTATAATCATACCCGCAGACTTTCCAAAAGAGCTGCCCCTGAGACCTGACATATTAACCCATTAATACCCCAGCAGGAAGATTCTACGTAGCGACTCGCTCTAATACCGGCCCTCATGGAGCCTCATTGTTTAAAGATACCCTTAACTTAGTCACCTGCAATCAAGCAGGGATATCAACCATAACATACTGGGAGCAAAAGCACCAACTGGGAGTCAACGACTGATTAAGGTTTGAGTCGTTACAGCAGGAGAAAAGGGGAGACTAGACGGGTGCCGAATGGGGCCGATCTGCCGGCAGGTTCTATGTTTCCATGTTTGGAGCCATTTGTATCGTCCAATCAGTGAATGTGATTTGTCTCCCCAGCTGTTCCGGCAGTTTGTAAGATGCGAATCTATAGATTCTTCCACGATGGTGTTGGAACGCTGTGAGTATTTCTTAACCCTTTAAACTCCTTTCCAGCAAGTAAGGACTTTGCGTTAAACATTTGCTGCATAGAGTTTCCGAGCGGATTATAGAACGACTTAAACGGTTTTATGGGATCAAAAATAAATAAATAAATGCGTTTAAAAATTTAGCTAAATCTCCCAGATTTCCCATCGTAATATCTGATCGTTTTGTCGACGTTGCTATACAGCCGCTGGCTTTAAGCTTCAAGACTTCAGGAACCGGTCCTGTTCTCCGAGCTTATAAAATGTAAAGCAGCATTGTGTATGTTATATATTATATGTGTTATGTTCTATATGTTATATATTATATGGGGAATGTATGGAGTGATCGGTCGCCGCGGAATCTGCTTTCTCTCAGCTCTGAACAGGGTGCAGCTGCTGGGCAGAGTGGGTCAGGACCCGGTGATGAGGCAAGCAGAAGGGAAGAATCCGGTGACCATCTTCTCGCTGGCCACCAATGAGCTGTGGAGGTCGGGAGAGAGCGAAGTTTTCCATACAGGTGAGGATCCGTCGGGTTGAACCCTGTGCAGGAGACCTCAGAGGCTCTTGCTTTGGCTATAATTATTATTATATATATTATATTTACATTATTATTATTTATTGTTTTAAATAGCGCCATCATATTCCGCAGCGCTGTACAATAGATCAAAGCAGAATGCAGGAGCCAGACTCTGCCTTCTGTAAATAAAAAGATATTTAATAAAAATATCTATTCTTTCGATCATTTTAAATTCTTATTCATCAGTGAAACCCCCCTCAACAGCCCCCCGACCTTTCCAAAAGTTACCAAAATGAAACTTTTACAACCCTGACCCTTTTCAGAGAGATTGAATATTAATGTTTAAGTTCCCTGTAGGGCTGCAACTAACGATTAAATGCCATAATGCCCTCTGCTATGCCTAATACCCCCGATATGCCACTCTGCCCCCGATATGCTACTCTGCCCCCAAAATGCCACTCTGACCCCCGATATGCTACTGTGCCCCCAAAATGCCACTGTGCCCCTGATATGCCACTCTGTAGAGTTTGTTTTAAAACCTCTCCTTCTCTAGGTGGAGACATTAACCAGAAGACGACATGGCACAGAATATCCGTATTCCGACCTGGTCTCCGGGATGTGGCCTACCAGAACGTAAAGAAGGGGTAAATACACATACTACTGTTTACAGGATTGGGGTCACTTCATGGAAAAGAAGGATATTTCTGTCTGTAACATAATCGCAAAAGGGTTTTCTAACCATCAATTTTTAAACTTGACCTTGGATCAGCGAACACAACGTGCCATTGGAACACAGGGGTGATGGGAGTGATAAAGGGCCATTGGGACACAGGAGTGATGGGAGTGATAAAGGGCCATTGGGACACAGGAGTGATGGGAGTGATAAAGGGCCATTGGAACACAGGAGTGATGGGAGTGATAAAGGGCCATTGGAACACAGGAGTGATGGGAGTGATAAAGGGCCATTGGAACACAGGAGTGATGGGAGTGATAAAGGGCCATTGGAACACAGGAGTGATGGGAGTGATAAAGGCCCATTGGGACACAGGAGTGATGGGAGTGATAAAGGGCCATTGGGACACAGGAGTGATGGGAGTGATAAAGGGCCATTGGAACACAGGAGTGATGGGAGTGATAAAGGGCCATTGGAACACAGGAGTGATGGGAGTGATAAAGGGCCATTGGAACACTGGGGTGATGGGAGTGATAAAGGGCCATTGGGACACAGGAGTGATGGGAGTGATAAAGGGCCATTGGGACACAGGAGTGATGGGAGTGATAAAGGGCCATTGGAACACAGGAGTGATGGGAGTGATAAAGGGCCATTGGAACACAGGAGTGATGGGAGTGATAAAGGGCCATTGGAACACATGAGTGATGGGAGTGATAAAGGCCCATTGGGACACAGGAGTGATGGGAGTGATAAAGGGCCATTGGGACACAGGGGTGATGGGAGTGATAAAGGGCCATTGGAACACAGGAGTGATGGGAGTGATAAAGGGCCATTGGAACACAGGAGTGATGGGAGTGATAAAGGGCCATTGGAACACAGGAGTGATGGGAGTGATAAAGGCCCATTGGGACACAGGAGTGATGGGAGTGATAAAGGGCCATTGGGACACAGGGGTGATGGGAGTGATAAAGGGCCACTGTACACCTATGAAGATATTCTATAAAAAATCAGCCGTTTCCAGCTACAATAGTCATTTACAGCATTAACCCCGTCTGTGCTGGATTTCTGATTCATTTAATGTTATTTTAATGCACAAAATGAGGTCATTTATGTATATATATAATACATTTATGTAAGTTCGTGCTAATTGGATCAGTCTGTTAGTTGCTATGGTGCTAAGACCACTTTTCAAAAGCTTCTGTTCTGTTTTCCTCCTCCCAGCGCCCGCGTATACGTAGAAGGAAAAATTGACTACGGTGAATACACAGATAAGAACAATGTGCGGAGACAGGCAACCACCGTTATAGCAGGTGAGGGACAAAGGAGCTGGCGTCTGGAAATTCAGAAGAAAACCCTGTTTTTTGCCTCCTGGTGTGGGGTAAAGCGCAGTATACTTTTTGCCACTAGAGGGCAGAGTTTACACACACGACTGCTTTTAATTCTTTTTCTTTCTTTTTTCTTTACAGATAACATCATATTTCTGAGCGACCAAAGAGACAGATCATGATCGGCTTGTCCATGCGCACGCACCCCTTCCCTGTACGCCGAGCACTTGTATTTCTCGATTATAATTCAGTTACTATTTGTTATTTTTTTCCTTAGTGAAATAATAAACAATACCCTTTTCTAGAAAGTATCCCTGTGCTGCTTCCTCCCCTCTACAATAAATCTCTTATTTTATCATACGTAGATTTTTTTTTTATGTTACGTTAGGTTGGATTTAAATAAGTTAAAAAACCAAAATCACCAGTAACAATAAAATTGACAATGGAACTAAAGTAACAAGAACATGATCACACGGAAGACGTCCTCGTACCGATGGAGGAGTGGGCCCTGCTCCGGAGAGCTGACAATCTGTTTCTTGGTTAACTGAAATAGGTTTGGTCTTCACTGTGGCTTTATAACCCAGCCTGGAAGGAAGCCATGAAATAGTTAATGAGCTTTGAACATACATATCAAGTGTCCTTGTTTAGTTTGGCCAGTCACACCATTTTTTTCTCCCCTAATGCCCCTCTTTTCTAGGAGCTCGGAATGTTTGCTGGGTATGAGGGGATCGCAGGGTTCTACAGCCCTAAAAGCCCCGATAATGTGTATAGAAACAGCAGGGAACGGCTTTATAAATTAAACGGGGTAAATAAACCTCTTTATTGTCCTTCTAAATGCCCCCCTCGGTTACACAAATACCCCGCAATAGGGCATAAAGTCACATAAAAAGTTTGGGTAAAGCCCTGCCCACAGCCCCGCCTCTAACCACACCCCTAAAGCAAAAGTGCCCTTGTGACTGCATCACAAGTTACCATTATATTAAAGATTCAGTTCCACTTAACGAAATATAAAACTGATACGTAAGCCTAGCATTAGAGACATAACCGCCCGGCCAATGCAGTTATTTAATTAAAAAAAAAGCTTAAATTCTATTATATGTGATACTTGGCACATGTTCAGCGATAGGCCGGAAAGATCTGTTTCCATAGCAGCAGATGATTTTCCCTAATTGTACCGTTTGCACACTGGGGCTGGATGGCCCAGGGTGTCCCAGCTTGATTGCAAATAAGCACACAATGAACTGGGAGGAACTGGTGTTTAAAGTCCCAGGGAGTATCTGACGTAAGAGCATTACGACAATAAAAGGTGTTTAATGAATGTAGGGCGTCTTCCAGCTGGCGAGCGAGTTTGAGTAATGTCTACTATTCTGCCTCGGGGGATCAGAGGTGGGGAAAGCTGGCACGGTCGCCCAAATTAATCTGAGGTTTCTATTAGGAAGCAATCATGCCATCTAATCATTATATAAGCAGTAAAAGGGTATCCTGGGTGTCGGTATCGCTCGCCCCGTTTCCCGTTTTGTATGGTGGTCCCAACACTTTAATTCATTAAAGAGCTGTGAAGATCCGGGGTCCCTGCAGAAGAAGAAAAAAGACCCCCATGTATGGATGGAGCGCATGTGCAGGGTATGCCCGCAGTGAGATCAGACTTGGAGGGGGAACCTTGAAAAGAATCGAGCTGTTGTTAACGCCTGGATGATTCATTTTTACTGGCAGCGGCCCCGACGCGTTTAAAATCTGCGGAAAATAAATAAAATACTGCGTTACTGCTTTATTACCCGAAATTTGAAAAAATCAGGACCAGCACCCCCCCAAGAAAGAATAATACGCACAGCCTCCCAGCAGAAGTGGTACAGGGTAATACAGTGAGGGTATAGACATACGGCTCTTGAATCTAAAAGGAGACCAACGACTGATTAAGGTTTTTACAGCAGGAGAAACGGGCAGACCAGACGGGGGCCGGATGGGAAATTGTGTTGGCAAAGCTTCCATGTCTCTGGGTATGGATCAGTTATACGATTGTATGATAGTTACGGGTCACATACCAGCTGTGCTAATGAACGGGACTGCGGCGTCACCTTCAAAGCTTTAGACATGGCAGCCCCGCGACGTGCGAGAAGGAAGTCGCACATAGAAGGAACCTTAATGTGAAACCGCCAGCTGTGATAACACACAAAGGATGGGGAGGGGGTATTGCGGGGGTCCTCGTATACAAGACACTCTCTAAAAAGGAGCGCATCCTAGACATCAATCAACCCGCTCTGTCCAAAACCCGGAGAGACGGGACGCAGAGGATGAGAGTTTACTTTGACTTTGAGGTCATAGTCAATGAAGTCCAATTCCAAGGCTGACGTCCCATCAGGTTTATGGTCCGGCTCTACCAAACGTGCAGGACCACGGAATCCGGACACCGGCACTAAAGCTCATGTCCTAGTCGGGTCAGGGATGTCAGGGATGTCAGTGGAGAGGCTGCTCGGGGTAACAGTCTGTCCCTTTAAAGCAGATCTGGCGCAGAATCACCGCCTTCGCCCCGCTCGGATCCAGTAAAAGGCCGGGGGGGTCCGCCGGCGGTTTCGGATCTGAGCAAGAAACAGCTGAGATTGCGTTGGAAGAATTCCTGCATTATGTCAGAGGGGTGGAACTGATATATATATATATATGTTGGGTCCAGATTAACCCTGTGGGGACCGGGGGCTTTCTCATAACCTAAAAACCAAAGTTTTTTTTTGTTGCCATTTTAATCCCCCCCCCTTTTTTCCATACTCTGCACACATGACACATTGTTTTGTTTAAGAGAAGTAGGAACTTCTTTTTAAACTGGAAATGGTATATTACAGCTTAAGACTTATTCTAAAATGCCAGTATACTATAATAAAAGGGACTGTTCATCCATTTCATCGCCAGCTGGCAGTTATGGTCATAATAAAAAAAAATAGAATAGAAAGTGAACGGGTAGTGTTAGACATAACAAGAATCTGCCGGCCCTACTCGGCCCGTCTAGTCTGTCTGTCTTTCCTGCTGTAAAGACACAATCCTTAATTAGTTGTTAGGCTCCTCATTAGATTCAGAAGCCGTATGTCTATCCCATGCATGTTTAATACCTGCACTGTATTACCCTCTACCACTTCTGCTGGGAGGCTGTTACACTTATCTACCACCCTCTCAGTAAAGTAAACCTTCCTTCCGTTCCATCTCAGCCTCTGATCCTCTAGTTTTAGATTCCGGTATCTTGTTCTAACATTTCTCCTCCTTTGAAATAAACTTCCCTCCTGTACTATACATTACATAAATATATATCCTGTACCATATACATATACACGGAGTCCAGGACGGGAATAAGGGAATCGGATGCGCGTTTTAAGGGCACATCGATACAGTAAGGACCATTTAAAAATATATTTTTATGCCAGTAAAAATGTCATTATCCCCAATATAGAGGTCAGATGTATTTTCCTTGGCGGGTAAAATAAAAAACAAATAAAACTAATAATAACAATAAATAATTAGAACTAAAATAAATGCACACAAAATGAACCTACTAAATCGTGCTGAAAAATATGAAAAAGAATTAAAAAAATAAAATAAAAAAATGTGTAATTAATACAAAATGTATAAAAGATTTCCCTGAAGCTTATTTGTGGAGCTGCAGCTTCAGTGGCGGAGTTAAATTTAGCAATTAAGTATCTGTGACAGCGATCCCTTGTCACATTATTTCAGCTCATTTCGTGTATCACAGGCCCCTGTGTATCGAGGCAGGTGAGTATAAATAGGACACTGTGTGCTTAACACTTACATAATTGTGAATCCATGAAAAAACTAAAGGCCTTTTTTCTCCCCGGCAACCCCCCCCAACCTCAAACCTTCCTCAGGTGGGAGACCCCCGTGACCCTGATCCTTCGGCATACACAGAAGAACAAACAGCCTCACAGAGGTTTCCTCTTCTAATTCCACGGGTACAATGCCCCCTGTGTCTGGAGCGCTACCAGCCCACCCCGTCCTAAATCTCCCCATCGCTGGGCCCGGCGGATTTTCGGCAGCCATCGGTTACCAGATTTCAACTCCCATCATTTTCAGCCACCCCTGTCCTGTCCTGGGCTGAATGAATCCTCGCGGAATGGGTTTGATTCGTACATCAGGCGCCGCTGTCAAGCTTTAACTTAATATATTGTCTGTTGCAATAATATTGACTTTCGGGCCACATCATGGGCACCTGGGACCAGTGATAGGGCCACATCACGGGCACTTATTAGTATAGATGGGGCCACATTACTGGCACTTATTAGTATAGATGGGGCCACATCATGGGCCCCTGGGAGCGTATGCATAGTTAAAGAGCCAATAAACTTGGCTATCTTCTAGAATGCACCTCATTTTTTGTAGCTGCCCAACTAACGGTTGATGACATCAGCGTGCAACGCAACCAATCAGCTACAGCCGGGTGCTAACGAAGCGATCTTCTCTCACAAACAGTTAAAGGGATACGGATAAGATCTCTTCTGCTGGTCTCGGTAGAAATGTTGTAACTTTTCAGGTTGTTTGAGACAAAAAAACAGAAGAAGAAAAAATGCCGTGACTCCCTTTGAAGTTCTGAAGAAGCCGAAGTTATCTTTAAAGTTTACCGGCACTTTAAAGCATACACGGTGACGAAGAATTATCGGCAAAAGAGGCCATAATGTAAAACTAGAGAGTCAGAGGATTAGATGGAATAAAAGGAAGTTTTACTTTACAGAGAGGGTGGTAGATAAGTGGAACAGCCTCCCAGCAGAGGCGGTAGAGGGTAATACAGTGAGGGTATTAAACATGCATGGGATAGACGTACGGCTCCTGAATCTAAGACGAGACCAACGACTGATTAAGGTTTGAGTCTTTACAGCAGGAGAAACGGGTGACTAGACAGGGGCCGGATGGGGCCGATCTGCCGGCAGGGTCTAGGCTTCTGTAGTTTCTTAGTAACCGTAAAAAGACATAAGTCCATCAGGTTCATGGATATGAATATATCCCCTTCTTTGGTTTAATCAGACCAGTGGCTATAAGTGACTTTGTCCCTGAGATGAATATTTTCTTGGAAAGGCTCTTGAATGTTTAGTACGTTGTGATGAGGTCACATCCCATACCCCTATAATATATCCCCTATAATAAAATCACCCCATATTCCCTATAGAATCCTGCGAGTGTCCAATATCTGTTATATTTCCCTAGAATATTCACAGAACACTGACCGTATCCCCATAATAAAACTGCCCCACATGCCACATACAGTATCCATACTTCCTACCCCTATATAAAGAAATGCCAATAATAAAATCCCCCATACCCCCGGGAGTCCCCATCATATCCCCTATTCTTACCCCTAATATAAAATCAACCCATACCCCTCCAAAATCCCTGTAACAATATAATAATGTCCAAGAACATTCCCATGACTGACCTGTGCCCCCCACATTCTTCTGGGTCCGCCATACAGTCCCATTTACCTATAAAATCCTCTCCATGCCCTACAAGTAAAGTCCCCTATATATTCCGGTACATATCATAGTACCTCATACTCCTATAAATAATATTACCCCATAACCCTTCTATATTCCTGTAATTAACAGAGTACCCCTAGAATTAAAGCCCCCCATATAATCCTATAAATAATGTATCTTATGCCCCTATAATGAGTCACCCTGTATAGTCCTATAAATAATATAGTACCCCATCTCCTATAAAGTCCCTCCTATATTCCTATAAATAAAAGGACACCCTGTCCATAAAATTGGAGCCCCTATATCCCTATAAATACCATTAGTATCCCATAACCCTATAAGAGTCCCCTATAAAGACCATAGTATCCCATAACCCTATAATAAGAGTCCCCTATATCCCTATAAAGACCATAGTACCCCATAACCCTATAATAAGTCTCCTATAACCCTTTAAATAGCATAGTAACTTATAACCCTATAATAAGAGCCCCCTATATCCCTTTAAATACCATAGTACCCCATAACCCTATAAGACCCCCTATATTCCTATAAATTCTATAGTACCCCATAACCCTATAAGTCTCCTATAACCCTATAATAAGAATCCCCTATATTCCTATAAATACCATAGTACCCTATAACCCTAAAAATAGAATTCCCTTATATTCCTATAAATAGAAAAGAACACCTATAAAAACCTTATATGCGGAACACCAACCCGGCTCTCCTCAACCTTTATGGGCTGGGTTGTCCGCACTGATATTCTTGTCCTTATTTCATTGGATGCGCCATTTTAATTTCCATTTCAATTGGTCCGATAAAACGTCAATCACATCACTGACCCGACGCTGTTCACACAGCAAAACCTCTTCCCATTGGTAAACAGGATTTCTTCGCCTGTCGAAGCCACGCCCGCATTCCAAGCTTCTTGTGTTGTTCTAGCACGGGCAGGGCAAGAGAGCGTACGTGATTGGTCGGGGACTGTGAAGTACAGAGGTATGCGGTAGCTGATTGGCTGAGTGGAGAAAGGGACGTTGTTTGGCTTTTGGATGGAGGCGGCTCCCAGGATTATCTGTCAGTCTGATCCTAGACTTGGAGGGAGTCTCTTAGCGGAGCAGAACTCTCTCAGTTATTACCCTGACCTCCCAGAGGACCCCAGTGAGACTTCTTACAGGAAAAAGAGACCCTCACAGGATTTGATTTTCAATTAAAAAAGACATTATTAACCTCAATTTAGAAAACAGCCAAAAATACTCAAAATTGACCCAAACTTCACTTATTGGGAGCAGAATAAGTCCCTTTAAACCAATCATCTGACACCGTCTCCCTGTGAAGGCACCAGCTGTTGTAGAAGAAGATCTGCAAACTTTATCATCTAAATCAACTTTATTTTTTCGATCGATAAACCAATTTTTTCCGCTTTTTTTTGCTATCGGCATCGCCATGGAGATATTGGATAGCGGGGACCCGGTGATGCAGTGGGACCGTAAACTTAGCGAGCTGTCAGAGGTCCAAGAGAGCGACTCGCTATACAATACGGTGAGCAACGTTCTTTTTCATCATTATCTTCTTATTAACAACATTAATATTAGGAAATCAAGTATTAACCATATTAACGACATCGTATAACTTTCGAGTTTTACTTTACGGCACGGCGCAAAAGTGTACCCTCCGCCGGCGCACATCTGGCTTCCCAATGGATCACGGTTCTTTATCCAAAAAGTGGAAGTTTACACTAAAATATGAGACGCGAAACCAGCAGTCACGTTAATATGTAGCGCGAAACATTCAGGAACTTTTTTAGAAATTTTTAGAGCATTATAAAATCATATAATCTAATAATATATATATTTTATCATATATATATATTATATGTATATATTATTTTAATTATCGCCGGATATATCTTTATACTGATACATATATGTCGGCGGGCCGGCTTTGCGTGCAGCTCCCGTGTTCTTGCGCAGGGGCTGCATATATGACGGGCTTTACACATCTGGACTGGGCCCCAGCTGTGGGTAGATACGTTCTTTTATTATAACATTTGTTTGTAAATATATATTTATATATATATATATATATTATTTCCTGTTGTTTGTAAACGATACAATGTAACAGAATGTAATGAAGACAATCGCAGCTCCTCCAAGCCCTCCCTGGGGTGTCCCACGAGCCAACGGACCCGATGAAGGTGCCTGATTTGGGCAGAAACGTCTTCTTTGTTGTGTAACCCAATCCTGTCGCCTCTCATATGGAGTTAAAGGAAGGGGGGGTATTCTGGGGACAGGGTAAGACCCCCCCCGCAATAAAAATAAAATGCACCCCGTGTACCGATGAATAAAACAGATGTACAAATAATTGCACAGAGACGGGCGCTCTGTAAATAGGCTGTAATGAAAAGGTCGACGAGTCCCGGTTGGGTGGAAACGTTGACCTTTTGGGTAAAGTTGCATTGTTTGAAGAGTGATTTACTCCTCCTCTGTTTACAGTTCCAGTTTGGAAGATCCCGTTACTCTGTCCAGGGGGGGTTCTAAGGAGAGGGGGTTCTAGAGTGGGACCGGGTCTGTGGCGGCTTCTCTGTCCAACTCCCAGCATGCTCAGCCACAGGTAGCTGTCGCACATAGCGGCAGCCTCTAGCTGTCATAGCGAGACATTCCAAGCTACAGAATTCTCAGCGGAGCATGAACCCGGACACAGGTGTGCGTTTTTGGTATGTGGAGCGATCACGTATGACACATGTATGTAGACGCGTGTGTTGGCTGCCTTTTGACGTGTTGCAGGCCTCTCTGGCACTGAAGGCAGGAATGGGGGCCACTCACCCAGATGTGATCCAGCTGTGCGTGTTGATTATTAACATGCCACTGCACGCCCGGTGATGTCGGCGAGCTCGCGCACGTCTGACCGTAACATGTCACTCAGCGAGCCCTACGCGCTTTTATTGGGCCACGAAAATATCTGAGGCTAAAAGAATCCGTTTCCTCGTTTCCTGCGTTTCACAGAAATTACCTGTTCTTGAAATTCTTTCGTTTTCCGAGACTCAACTTACCTTTAACCCCAAAATGTCCAATAGCTTCGATAAAAGAGATTGTAAGCTCCGCAGGTTTCCGGAGTTTACGGAATAAATCTATATGGATTTAACCCTTTAGGCGGCGGGAGACGAAAATCACAATGTATTTTGTTTATCAACTTAGGGCACTGAAAGGGTTAAAAACAGCCCAGGGGTTTGGCGATCCATGGAGCTGGATTGTCTTTTCTCTTTTACCTTTTTACCTCTCATCCTTGTGAGTGAGAATGAAGCTGCAGCTTCTCCCTGAAGTTAGATTTTTTTGAAGGGCTCTTTAGGGTTTATTTAGCACATGGGGCAGCCTTCTTGTCCCTGTATAGAACCATCAGTTACCCCAGGCCTGCTTCCCGGCACCCGCTTCTCATCATTCAGTGAAAAAAAAAGGGTTTTGGCGAGATTAGAATTCTAAATTTGGTTTCCGGATCTACCCTGCGGTCACAAACATATCATTTTGTGCTGGAATTCGCTTGAATTCTATGTATTTAAATATAAAAGCGCTTTCTTTTTAAGCTTTGCGTGTTTCCTAATCGCGCAATAAAGTGCAGGCTGCCTTCTGAGAATCTGAAAGCGATGCCCTCTTCCAAAAAAATTCTATATACAGCATTTTATCACGTAAAGCATAATATCCACTTATAGCTGCCAACTGTCTCAATTTAATTTGCTTGCTTAAGGATTTTGGTAAGTATGACACAAGGCTGGTTGTTATTTTACATTAAGAAGCCCCTGCAAGCCTGTGCAAGACCCCCTGCATGCACAGAACGTGCCCCCTTAATTGCAATGGGAGGTTTTCCTGCCGGTGATTGGATGCTTCAAGCAGCCAAACCTGCAGCCAACCTCGGACTGAGTAGCGGGCCTTGCTGCAGAAACTTAGGAGAGTTAGCACTTTATTTTCTTATTTTTGAATGTAAAGAATACCGATTGCTTCAACATGCGTTCTTCGCTGGGGGGTCTGTGTGGGGCAATAGACCGTCCCTTTAAGGCCAGCAGGCAATGTTCTTGCTATATATTCCCTTCCAAATTGTCCAAATTCTGTGTTATTCCAGGAAAAGCAGTTTTGTTTTTTGTTCCTGGGTTTTCCTGATGGCTGCACGTTATACACAGTAACGTTTTTGTTTCCAGTGCATTTCTGGCTATTATCAGGGCCAGACTGAGGATGATGAGGTGGCCCTGGCACTTTAAGCCCGGCGGTGTAAGTGTGACTGCCGGCTGGATATGCGCGGCCACCTGTGGCCCCTACAGGCATCCGTGGTTTAAAAAAAAAGTTTAAAATTAAATGTTTTCATTTTTTTGGGGTGTTTTTGTTTCTTTTCTGCCAGAATCAGAATTACGCAGCATCTAGAAATCGTTTCTATACCAGAGGGGACTGCAGCGTAACACCGATTGTTGGATACATTATTACAGGACTTGGACCTTTGCCAAGGCAAACATATGATGTATATGGCAGACGGCTGGCTCCTTGTTTTGGCTGCGGTTACAATTGTACCCAGACCCGAGCTATTTAATAACCGGCCTTCTATATACTTAAAGTAACCACATGTTTATATATGTTTTAATATGTTTGGTAAGCATACCTGCCGAGTGTCCCTGTTTAGCTTGGCCCCCAAACCTCTTTTGTGTCCCTTTCCCTCCTCTGATGCCCCTCTTTCCTCTCCTGTTGCCCCTCTTTCATCCCCTGATGCCCTTCTTTCTTCCCTGATGCTCCTCTTTCCTCTGCCTGCTGTCCATCTTTCCTCCCCTGATGCCCCTCTTTTCTAGGAGGTCAGAATGTTTGCTGGGTATGAGGGGATCGCAGGGTTCTACAGCCCTAAAAGCCCCGATAATGTGTATAGAAACAGCAGGGAACGGGGTAAATAAAACCCATTATTCTTATAAATGCCTTCATCAGTTTAATAGATCATAGACATTGTAAAAGCGAATAGAACTGGTTTGTCCCGCACAGGCGTTCTGAAGGTCCGTTAGAACGCTGTGTGTTAAAGAGGAACTTGCCACGTCCTTTGTGTTTTCAGCCGCTCGGGGTATATCTGTTCTGAGGCGTATCTATTCTCAGACACTTCCTTTAATAAAAGGTTTACTGTTGCAGGAATCGGTTCAGATAGAATGGTGTCTGCAGACATGGAGCCTCTCTAATCTCAGAAACTTATAATAACAGCCAGCTAAATACATCTCATAGCTGGCGGCTTCGCAGGGGGCAAGGGTGACGGAAAATAGTTCTACCCTCAGGGGCAAGTTCCGGAATAGCTTTAAAATCTATGACGGGGACTGTTTGGATGGTTGTTTTAGAAAGTGTCCAAATGTGTGAGGTCGCACCTATGAAGGTTGGAACCTGTATCCATGATATGGAAAGATACAACCAAAGGCATTGTCTGCTAGCAAGGCCAAGGTCCATAGTGGGCTTTGTCAGGTCTACCAAGCTCCAGGTGGACAACCCAACTATATGGCTGACTCCGGAAGTCAACCTGGACTCAAAGTATTTACCAGACTGATCCAGCTATTGATGTTCCAAGCAGTCTGCTTTATCCGGATCATCTGACGTTCTCGACGTGTCTATGGCGTTGCTGCTTGGAACCTAATGGGGAGCTTTGAAGGCCAACATTTTTTTCATATTGGGGATTTGCCGCCTTGCCAAACTCGCCCAGTGGTTAAGGTAGCTGTAATACTGGGGGGGGGGTCTCATGAAGTCTCCTTGCCTCGGGGTCTTTAGTGAAGGCATTCTTTCATCATTGTGTTGAGTGTTCTAGAACTCATTCCCAACATTCCACCGACCACTCTCACCTTATCTGACTTTTCAGCCGCAGACTGGCCAGCCAAGGGGGGAATCTCCACTTATTTAAATAATCTACTCCTGCTTAACCCGTTCTTGGCCAGATGACACCTGGTTCCCCAACGATTACCATTAATATTTCTTGATCCCTTTATGAGACTTCTTGGGTCCGGAGGTGGCTGACCACGTCTCAGCTCTTGGAGCAGCTCCTCATATATTTAGAATGAGTTAATTTTTCCTTTTTTTTTTATCGTACGGTCTCCCATGACCGCATCTGGCCTAACAGCGCAGGAATCCTTCCATCTGACTCACTGGCTGGGACATCTCATTTTGTTCCCAGGCATCAAGTTCGGCCTCAGCGCCTGCATTCGTTCCCCTAACCATTCGCTGGAATGCGTTAGAAATTGCTCCGCAACTTGTTATGGTGAATACCCAGCTGGTGAGGAATTTGTTTGTATTCCATGCCAATTACTGGTTGAACTGTCAAATCCATGTGACAGCCAAAATAATATTACTATTTTTTTTTAATTCTTGCATAAGGGGGAGGGGCTAATCCATTATTCCCCGCCCACTTCTGTATCGGCGCAGGTAGAGTAAAAACTGGCGCATTGATGGATCACGGAATCCTTATTTACACGGAATACCTAGAAATTCTAGACTGTAAATTGTACGCATAATACATATTATTAAAGTAGAATAATTGTAGTTATTATTTATTGTTTTATATAGCGCCATCATATTCTGCAGCGTTGTACAATGGGTAATTTATTGATTTAAATATATATTATTATGATATATAACAGTAAACGTTCAATAATTGCGTTGGATTTCGTCTTGGAAGCCCGCGAGTTACAGTAAGAGGCTTGGAGTGGTTGGAAAAGGCCCAGTTGATATTTCTTAATGTTCCTCTTGTGTGACATCATTCAGTAACAGAATCAAGGGCCACATTGTCAGCAAACAGCGGGGCCTGTGTCTGTGGAGGGGGGGTTCGGGTGGGCACTTGGCCGGAGCGGGCAGCGTGATACCAGCGCGTCCAGCAACAAAGGAGCCTTGAGAGCGGAGGGAGGGGAGGGCGTTTAAACCCCATCCAGATGTAAGATGTCATTGTGCATTTGTTTGGAAAGAGCTTTCTGGAGTATCCCAAGCTAGTTGTGGCTTGGCTCACATCTGGAATAGGATGTGTTTATTCCCCCCCAACTGTAGAACCCAGGGGACCTGTGTGTTCTAGAGCACAATACACAACGACCCCTGTTTATTACAACAAGGACTTCGCAGTCTCCTTTTAGACTTTACAGGAGTGGAATGGTGGGCTCTCAAAATTAATGAAAATTGCAAGTCATCTATATGTTTGCCCAACAATATTATGTATATATGTGTGTGTATATATTATATATATATATATATATAGAAAAATAATAAAACAATAAATATATATATTAATAGGGAGTCATTTAAACTTGGGATCATCATATAGTTAACCAATACCTTCCTGATAAAAGGGTGTAAAGGATACGTCAGCTATCCCAGTATAACAGATAACATGCGCGAACAAGGTGTATTCACCAGCTGAAGGGACCCTGGTCTGCAGTTTGTGTGTCTCGTGTTGTGTGCCGTGTGAGGCCAGAGTCTAAAGCTCAGTACTTGCCCTTTAATTAGAGATACCGGCAGCCAGTGATGTCACCCTAATAAAAAAAAATAGCCACCAACACCTGACTTTGCTAACAGGCTTTGCATTCCCCCCAGACAAAAAATGGACTATTCCTTCATATAGAAAAACCATGTATCATAGCCCTAGATTTGGAATGTACCACTGATAGTAGGGATGTGCGACCAAAAACATTACTGTATGTTTGAGGCACAAGAAAACATATTTGAAAGGGATTGATTTCTAATGTCAGTTATAAGCTTTGAAGTTGGCTAATATATCCATGTCTATACTACTTTATAACAGAAATATGCCGGGGGGGGGTATCTCAACCACAAGTGGGGGAAGTCTTTTTATGTTGCACCCCTGAGCATTTAGTAAGAAGATGCAAGATATAGCAGAAACGTGCAACGTTTAATCTGCTCCCCCTTGCCTGTCGTCATAAAGTTCTGGAGAAGTTCTAAGAAATGTGGTTGCACCGGAGTGATATAAGTTACATTCACCCTCTTCCTCCAGTGTCCTCTCCTAATTTATTGCCCGGCTCAGTTTGCCCCATACAGGCTCGTTTCTTTCCCTGTAAACTGTCCCGGCCCCTCCTTGGATCCGTCTGTCCCGTCTGGATAATGGTGGGGGGAGCGAGAAGCCGGCCAAACCAAACACAGATGCTGAAAAGTTTATCTGAAGGAAAGGCGGGGGGGGGGGGGTATTTTCCTGCTAATGACGGGCAGATGTGGGAAGATTTACCCGGGGAGTGCGGGTCAGGCTGGCACAGTTATTAAAACAGTGATTTACCACCGCTAAGGGTTAATTCCGCTTGCGCCCGTTCCCTTAAGGGTAGATTATGGGTGCTTGTGTATAGATCTGCCCCCGGGGGGGGCTTCTCATGCGTCTCGTGTTGTTTTGAGATGTATTTGGTTACTGAAGCCCCGTGACTTTCTTCTGTTTGTTTATTATGATGTCACTAAGATACCCCGGGGGGGGGCTTAAACAACATCAGATGTCATTGCCGTGTACCTACCTAGGTGTCCCAAACGTCAGCAAACTTAAACTGGTCCGGTGAGTTGTCGCTGAGAGTTACACACAATGGGGGATATGTATAGAGATTTCTGATGCAGTCGCCATGGCAACCAATACATTACCCCCTGTGTTCTTTTCTTCGAGGCCGGGTGTTAAATAGCCCCAAAGTGACGCCTCGTTTCCTGGAATTTTGACCTATTTTACCCCCAGCACGTTCTCAATACAGACTGCTTTAGTTTAGCTGACTAATAGCTTTTTCCTCCCCAGATGATTTTATTTTTTTAATTTGCTGTAATTAAGGAAATTCGGTTATTCAGTGAACCGATACAAGATCTGTATATGCAAACGTTCCGTTTACTTGAACAGAGGTTGTTTAATCTCCGAGTTGCTCATTGTGTCACCTGTGACGAAGAATCCTTAAAGGGGTAGCATCGCCATCACAGATTTTAGCAGAACTAGAAGCTGAGATCTGTGGCAGAAGGTGGCAGAATTGTTATTATTATTTAATCATCTTTCTGTCCTGAAGTTCTCCCCCTGTACATACAAAGGATGGTAGATAAGTGGAACAGCCTCCCAGCAGAGGTGGTAGAGGGTAATACATTGAGGGGATTAAACATGCATAGGAGAATAACGACTGATTAAGGTTTGAGTCGTTACAGCAGGAGAATTGGGGCGACCAGACGGGGGCCGAATGGGGCCGATCTGCCGGCAGGTTCTGTGTTCCTATTATCCCCGAGCCTTAGATTGTAAGCTCCTTGGGTGTTTGTCTTGTGAATCCCCACCCAGCCCGCGTTATTAAATCTATAATTATTCCCAAATTTAGCTCGGTAATAAGTTCTGCACACAGAGGCGGCGAAGAAAATGAAAGCCGCGCCAGCTGAGCCAACGGAACTAAAAGGAAAAGCAGCCCGCGGGGGATATCTCCAAACATTATGAGTTTTAACAAGACCAAGAAAATTCCTGAGCACCGCGGCCCGGGGGCCGGCAGCGCCTTACCTGCCTTTAAAGGTGCAGTTCCATCTACGCTGCGGAATGTAAAGGGACGCTCCAGCCATCATAGGCACCTTCATGCAAATGACAGCCCCTTAAATTCTCATGGTGTCCCCCTTGCAAACACACGGAGGGGCTTCAGAATCCCCCTCTGTATGCATTTGCCCCTTTCTCCACCCCCCAGCTATTTTATCAGCGCTGTCTTGGCAAATGCACTGGGTGGGGGGGTGTAATGAGACCCCTTTAGTTCTTTCATAGCTAGATGCAACATTAAAGACACTTACATTAGTAACTTTTTTCCGGGAACAGTTAGTCGTCACAAAAGCGGGCACTCATAGGCTGTTGCCATACAAGCAGAAAAGAAAACTTTATGAAACCCCCTGCTCTGCTAATGTTATTTTTCTTTACATATTTGAGAGCTCAACGAATGCAATTTATGGGAACGGAACCTTTAATTCTACGACCGCCTCTCTTTCCAGGGATATTCAGGTTCACAAAGTTAACCTCTCTCTCTTTTTTTCTGAAATATTTTTTTATGACGGGTGCAGGGTTCCAGGAAAGTACTCGGTGGGGCGGTTGGCAGGGTGGTATCAGGCGGGCTTTTGTGCGGCAGAACAGAGGAGGAGTGTTTGGCAGAGGAATTCGGCTTCGCTTTCCTCCATAAGGAATTTCTCTCCAACCCAAGACCCAGAATCCCCCCCCCCCCCCCCCCCGACAGGACAGCCTGGAAGCCTCAACCAATCTCATCGCAACGTGATACCCTGAAATTACGGTTAAATATAGGGTTAACGCGGATCGTATTTCATTCTAACTGTAACCCTTTAGTAATAAAAGCTCAGAATGTATCAAATCTCGCTTCAATTACCAGACTTCTCGGAAGTTTATATCTTATTTATATTTATACTGTATATATTTTATATTGTATTTATGTTTATAATATGGTTTTATGGTTTATTTAAATATATATATTATTATTTTTTTAATTATTTTTAATATTTAGTTATTGGGTTCTTTGAAGTGTCCTTAAGCGATCAATGAATATGAAAGTACTTAGGGAGAAGTTGCAGCTGCAGAGCTGTGATGTTTTGATGAGTCCAGCAGCCAATCAGTGGCACTTTCAGCGCATGTGCATGGGGGTCTCTTTAGAACATTTGCCAGGGCAGTATGTATATCACATAGACAATGGCTGGCGGGTGGGTAAAGGGGGCAAATGCATACGGGGGGGGGTTCTTCTGAATCCCCCCCCCATGATTTTGCAAGGAGGGCGACCATCTAAATTTAAAGAGACCTCTCGGCTATTAAATGCTGCGTATGATAGCTGGAGGGTCCCTGTCGCGTGTGGAGTACCTGAGCCGGCTCCGCTCCCCCCTTAGACATTAAAACTCATTAATCCTTCATTCTTCAGAAGGTCCTGCATTTCATCATCGGCCCCTTGGACAGTTAAACAGGTCTGGACAGGTAAGTAACGCTACCCTTTAGGTGCCTGGGGGTGCGCAATGGAATTTACTCAGCAAGACTAATTTGGAATTTCTTGCACCATATTAAGTTAAAAAGCCACAATTTTGGTTGAAAAAGTGTAGTTTTGCTTATTATTATTATTATTATTACTATTATTAGTATTACTATTATTATTGTTATTATTACTATTATTATTGTTATTATTACTATTATTATTATTGTTATTATTACTATTATTATTATTGTTATTATTAT
Organism: Spea bombifrons; assembly: GCF_027358695.1. NCBI lineage: Eukaryota > Metazoa > Chordata > Amphibia > Anura > Pelobatidae > Spea > Spea bombifrons. Next base: position 2,926,688 of record NC_071090.1, read on the forward strand.
TATTATTATTAGTATTATTATTATTATTATTATTGTTATTATTAGTAATATATGCAGCCGCAGTGCAGTTCAGACTCCCTCCTGGTCACACAGAACACAATCACTTCTTGGGAAAGAGACCGTTGTGTAAGCGCAGCCTCTGCATTGGACTCTGGCACGGGGGATTGGGTCACTCTAAACCCTATCATATTTGGCAGAAAGTCTCCAGAACTGGCGATAAATACTAATTAACCCTTGGAGTAGCGCGTAGGAATTGTAACGAGGACATATCTCTAGCTTTCACTATTTAATGATTCACGTAGCGCCATCATGTTCAGCAGCGCCATCATGTTCAGCAGCGCCATCATGTTCAGCAGCGCTGTACACTGGACTGTTGGGACGTTATGACAAAACAGAAGTGTAAGGAGGGCCCTGCTCACAAGAGCTTACAATCTAGAAGATGGTCTTTTCTGACATGTTAATAAGGAAATCTTCTGCTTGTTGGTTCTTGGAAGGACCGGGAATAAGATAGAAATACTGTTCTTTGTTTAAACCTAATGACTTGTGTTTTCTTTTTACCCCAATTTTTTGTCCCATAATATAATGTTTTCAGTTAGCTGTATATTAGCCATTTGTGAGTTCTCGCTCAGTTATCTGAGCCCCAATCTACTAGACAACCCCCCCGACTGCCTGTGGGGAAAAATAGAATGACTCAGTCTTAATCGCCCAGATGGACTTTCTGACTAATGAAAGTCTATGGAGGAGCGGACTTCATTAGCATCGCCATAAAGCGTCAGCTCAGTGTGGTGTTTGAGCCGGGAAAGTCACCCAAAATATCACATGACTGACAGCAACGGCGGCTCCAGGTCTGCAGATAAAGGGAGATTATTGGGGCAAAAAGAGATAAAACCAGGTTTCTGTCACCGACTGACATTACTGTATACAGTGCTGGGGGGTTATATTACTGTATACAGCGCTTGGGGGGTATTACTATATACAGCACTGGCGGGGGTTATACTGTATATAGCACTGGGGGGTTATACTGTATACAACACTGGGGTTATTACTGTATACAGCCCGATATTAAAACATTTAATTGCCCAAATTAGGGTTCTAGGGACCGCAGACAAACTAATTGCGGAGTTCCCCGAACTTCATAGAGCGATGGAGCGAGTGATCTTCTGAAAGGCGGAACGCACAGAGGAAAGGGGGATGTGCGGAGAATTGTATTAAATCCCCCTTCAGATCAGGGTGTCCGATAATCCAACCCCCGGTGTGCCTGGCAGGTAGCCGGCGGTACAAAGTGCCGTAACTCGTCTGCCGAGCCGGAGGTCGGAGGTCGTCTATCCTCAGGGCTGGGCTGGCTGAAGATCTTATCCCTCGGTTGTCCAGGGCACATTAAACGGTGGCCAGGGGGATGAGTATGTTTGCCCCCGTGGGGTAGTTTAACTCGCTGACCCTTTAACGTTGGTATCCCGGGGTGATTGCCTCCCTCAATAGCTTTTTAAAACCCGTCGTAAAGCCGTTTGCCCGTTTTACAGGCCAGATTGTTTAGAAATGTGGGGGGGGGGATAATTTTGCATTAAAATTAGGAATCTAAAATTTCTGGATACATGGGAAAGGTTTGCAAAGTCATTTCAAGTCTGTGTCTAATAAATGTGTAAACTTTTGGGTGTAGAACAAACTATTTCTGATTTTTTTGTGAAAAAGTGTGTTTTTGGAATTAAAATGATTGTTCTTGAAACTCATTTTCAGTCCTGATGCCGGTTTATACAGATGACCGCTATTAATGTACGCAGTGCGGGGAGGGAAGTTTATTTCAAAGCAGGAGCCAGAATCTAACCCTAGAGGCTCAGATGGAATTGAAGGAAGTTTTACTTTACTGATAGGGGGTAGATAAGTAGAACAGCCTCCCAGCAGAGGTGGTAGAGGGTAATAAAGTGAGGGCATTCAACTTGCATGGGATAGACATACGGCTCCTGAATCTAAGACGAGACCTACGTGGAGGTTTTGTGCCGTGATATGGTTTAGATGCGTCGCGCCGTCCCTTTAAAGTTCTCTCCTGTGGCCAGGAAAGATTTTTCTCTAAACTACCGTTTTTTTATTATTATTATTTTTTTTTACGTGGCTTATTTAAAGAGGGTTTAAGAGGAAAGATATCATCACTCCGTTTAAAAGTCGCACCCCCAGCCGAGGTCCTCAGCGAAGCGCTTTCTCATCTGCTCGGGGAGGAGTTCTTCTCGTGATGGGAACCAGATGTCGGCCGAGACCCAAAGCCTCACTCTTTCCATGCGCAGGAGGAATCCTCGCCCCCCCCCTGTCCGATTCCGCAGACCTTCCTCCCGGACCCCCAGACTTCACGTTTTTAAGTTTAGGATCCACCAAACCTGTGTATTCCGGGTAGGGATGGAATCGTTAGCGGGGAGGCGCGTGACGTCCGCTCCGGTTGGGCGTTGGTTAACCTGCTTGACATGAGTTGGATCTGATAAGATTCTGCTCCAGGAAGTGCGAGGGCACCAGAGCTTTAACCCTTTAACAATGGACGTCAGAGATTAAACAATCTGCGTACATCACGGGACAAACACAGAACCCGCTGGCAGATCGGCCCCATCCGGCCCCAGTCTAGTCGCCCATTTCTCCTGCTGTAAAGACTCGAACCTTAATCAGTCGTTGGTCTCGTCTTAGATTCAGGAGCCGTATGTCTATCTAAATCCCGTATTTAAATCCCCTTTCTGTATTACCCTCTACCACCTCTGCTTGGAAGCTGTTCCACTTATCTACCACCCTCTCAGTAAAGTAAAACATCCCTACATTACGTTGTATACATAGATTCTTAGGGCAGAGGCAGTTGCTGTTTCGGGACTCATTGTGACTTCTTAGCCTCATAACCCCTTAAGAAGCCCAAGTAATAGCTGCTTGCAGGACAAGTTCTGTTACTGCTGGCTTTTTTTTTCATGGATTCCAATATTCTGTGCCGGCCGGAAGTTTACAAACCGGCATCAGTACGACGCGAGGAGCCGAGGGCACCATGACCCGGTGGAACGGCTTTCTCCACATCGGCTAGAATATCATCCATAGAACAGCCGCCCGGCAGGGATGTGCATCTAGCGAAGGGACTGTTTGGAACTATGCTATTAATAAGTATGTTTTGATCATGCATTGGCAACTAAAAGGTTAAAAACATAGCAATCCAGGGGGCACCTGTGGATTTTCTGATCATCAGGTAGCCCCCCCAGGCTACAGAAGGGAGGACAGCCCCCCCCCCAATGTGCTTGTTGGAGACGGCGCTTTATTATTTGATATTATTATTGCTTTTCACCTTAAAATAATACCAAAAAGGGCAACAAAAAAAACAGGCATTGTTGCCGAGTAAACGCTGCTCGGTAACGTCGGGAAAGTTGGTTGGTTTGTCGTTGCCTCGGGCTGCGGACGTGTCCCGACGTTATCCAGACAAACGTGGCGAGAGATGGAAATGCGAATCCAGGTGTTAGCTGGCAGGACACAAAGCCTTCCATTATCCGGGGCAGAATTCCAGCGGGCAGCCAGCAGCCGAGCGGAATTCCGACACAGAGACAGCGACTGGGGGGGGGCAGTCAGTGAACCCGGGTCTATCCATTCTGGGGGCAGGGGGTGCACTGCACACAGAGAGGATGAGGGGGCTCACTGATCAGAGGGGAGGTGGGGGGCACTGCACTGAACGGGTGTGCAATTCACAGAGACCATGAGAACTGCACAGAAGGGAGAGGGTTCACTGCAAATTAGGGAGGGGGTGCACTGCACAAACGTAGGGGGCACTGTGTAGAGAAAGGAGTGCACTGTATAACGGGGGTGCAGTGCATAGAGAGAAGGGGGTGCACCGCACAGAGACTGGGAGGGGGCTCACTGCACTGAGGGGAGGGGTGCACTGCAGAGATAGGAGGGGGTGCACTGCACAGATAGGAGGGGGTGCACTGCACTGAGGGGGGAGAGTGCGCTGTACAGAAGGGGGAAGGACGCACAGCACTCAGAGCCCCGGGGCTCCCTGTGGTCCATGGCCAGAAAGGTCCACACCATGCGCAGGCATCCGGCAGTCCAGGGCCTGATGAGGGCCACATGAGACTCGTCAGCTGGGCTCGCAGTGAGGGTCTCTGTCTCCAGTTATGTTGGAAGCAGCAGTAAAACCGGCCTTCATTAAACCCAATTACTTCACGAGCCGCCGCTAGGAGCTGGGGGTCCGGGTGATGCAACTTTCTCTGACTAAGTGCAACCAGCTTGGTGCGTCTAGTGGTTTCAGTCCAACATCTGGTGCAGCCGCTCCCTCCTCCTCCGCCAGCAGCGAGATGGAAAAGACATCCCCCCCCTCCATCACTGCCCTTAAAGCTACCCCCCCAGTGCCTTTTCTGCCCCAGAGTGCAGTTATACATTTATATAAATTAACCACTAAAAACGCCATCCGGTTTTGTTTTGTTTTTTATCCAGACAAACAATATTGATGCTTAATAATAATCCGCAAATAAAGCTTCTTGATGACATCACCAAGCAGAAAAATATGCAAATTATTATGTATCCATTACAGTGATTAATTTGCATGCGGTGTCTGCGGGAAAGAGTCATTCAGTTTAAACCCCCTTCCTCTTGATCCATACGGTATTCCTGTCCTACTTTCTTCTATTTAGTGTAATTACATTACCATTCAAAAGTTTGGGGTCACTTAGAAATTCCTGTGATGGATCAGAAATCCAGCGCAGACGGGGTTAATGTTGTAAATGACTATTCTAACTGGAAACGGCTGATTTTTTAATGGAATCGCTTCATAGGGGAACAGAGGCCCTTTATCACTCCCATCACTCCTGTGTTCCAATGGCCCTTTATCACTCCCATCACTCCTGTATTCCAATGGCCCTTTATCACTCCCATCACTCCTGTATTCCAATGGCCCTTTATCACTCCCATCACTCCTGTATTCCAATGGCCCTTTATCACTCCCATCACTCCTGTGTTCCAATGGCCCTTTATCACTCCCATCACTCCTGTGTTCCAATGGCCCTTTATCACTCCCATCACTCCTGTGCTCCAATGGCCCTTTATCACTCCCATCACTCCTGTGTTCCAATGGCCCTTTATCACTCCCATCACTCCTGTGCTCCAATGGCCCTTTATCACTCCCATCACTCCTGTGTTCCAATGGCCCTTTATCACTCCCATCACTCCTGTGCTCCAATGGCACGTTGTGTTCGCTGATCCAAGTTTAAGTTATAAAGGCTGATTGATGGTTAGAAACCTTTTTTGTAATTATGTTACAGCCAGAAATTTCCTGGTTTTCCATGAAAACAGCTGAGTGACCCCAAACTTTTGAACGATCTGGAATTTATATTGTTTTGCACAGCATTAACCGCAGTTACTCGCAGATATTTCCCGTTGAAGTTCGTCCACACCAGATTTTTTAAGGGAAAAAAAATAAAATTCTGACTCAATCAATGAGTCATGGAAAAGAGATCAGGTTTCAGGCTTCATGCGTTCGTTCGTCTGGATGGTAACTGTCTGGATTTATTGCTCGGTGTTTGAAAGCAGCCTCTCAACCCTTCAAGTGCGTGGAAGGTATGCCATGTATTTCATACCTCTACGGCCCTCAAAGGGTTACTACGCTGCAAAGCTTGACCACCCTGAATGTGTTAAACAGGAGATTAAATCCCTTTAAGCAAAAATATAAATTCTTGCTTTTTTTTAAAATATATAAATACAATAATTTGTGTGGTTTAATATTTTTTATTTAATTTCTATCAAAAGAAGAAGAAAGAAATAGGGTATAAAACACTCAGTTTATTTAAAGTTCTATCTTGCGGTTTGCTTTGAAATATAGTATTTTTTTTATCTACAAAAAAAATCATTTCTTTTATTAAAATATATAATTAAAATAGTTTTTTTCTTCTAATTTTCAATCTACCTCTAAATAAATTAAATATTTATTTTATTGAAATATACAAAAACTCTGAATTCTTTTTCGGAACTTTCTATTCATTTGAGTTCCGTTTGTAAGGATGTTAATTTTTTCCCCCCACTTTGTTTCTTTCTTATACAAAGGATTAAGGGTTCCCGTAAATATTCGCTCAGTTAGTCCAGCACTGTATATTATTTGGGGCTGTTATATGGGGGGGGGTATTTGCAGGCCACACAGGAACGGCGGAGGCAGATTTCACACGGACGCGTGTGTTCGGTTCACACGAAGTTCACTCTTCTAAATGCAATTGTACACAGAGCTGTGTTTGGATCTGGGAGGGCGAGATGTTGGTCCCCTGGGGGGGGTGACAAAAGTGTTGTTTACGCTGAGGGTAGGGCCGTTTGGGGACATCCTGTTAACCCTTTAAATGCCAGAGAGTTACTACCTCCAGTCGTACAGAGGTCTAAGCCATAGGGTGTCCTCTCTTAAGAGAGGTCTATAGCCCCCCCCCCAGGTGTCTGATTACTGTCCCTGCGTCTTCTCAAATTAAATTATTCAGTAGCGTCGTCACGAAGGTTAACAGGTTATTATTATTTATTGTTTTATATAGCGCCGTCATATTCCGTAGCGCTGTACAGTAGGCAGGAGGTGTGTGACGTACAATTACGGCATATGTTAATGTTTGGCTCACTAATGGCAGCAGCCAAATGGTTCTTATAGTTTTCTTCAGTAAAACTCGGACTTCTCAATTTATAATCTGAATTAAGTCTACGGTCATGTGGGGACACTTTCCAAGCCCCAGGAATTTCCGGACAGGACCACCTTATGCTGCCTTTGCAAATACTCACCTGTATTCAAGCAGGTATTCCAGCTGTGATGCAACAGGAAGACTGTGTGACACCTGAGAATCTACCCATTCACCAAGAGACTGAGGGTAAAAAACCCTGGGAATCTACCCAATTACCCTAAAACTGGGATGAAAACTCTGAGAATCTGCCCATTCACCCTGAGATTGGGGTAAAATTCCCGAGGCCCAGGGGCAGAACTTGGGTCTTGGCTGGGATTGAGTTTTGGGGATATATTGGGTCCCCTGACCCAACCGGAGGTCCGTGATGTGGTCATCAAGAGTTTTTAAAGCCCTCCATGAAAAGCACATAAACTTGGTTGTATTATGGAATAATAATAATAATATCGACCCCCCCTCCCCGGCTTCTGATTGGTTCCTAGTCCTCAACCCATAAAGTTGGTCAGAAGAGTATCAGATGGATCCGCTTGGGTTACTTTGTAATACCGAAACACTTCATCTCCTGTTTGTAGGCGAAATGTGCGATCGGCCCAATATTAATTAAATGATAATCCTTCTGCAATTACATTTTCATTAAAATATCAGCCATATTTTTAATTTTGGACACAATCTGGAATATGCCATCCTCTGCTGCATATTAAGTGACGGATACGTTGCATGCGGGCGTTTAATCTTTTTGGGGTGTGCCATGGAACGGAAAATAGGTCAGATCACCTAGGCGGCACCCCAAAATTTGCATTATATGGGACACCGGTTTAAACAATATCGAATCAGCAGAAAGTTTGTTTTTTTGGGTCTGTTTTTGTGAAAATAGAAAGAAATTTGGGGAGTTTCAGGACGTTTTGTGTATCGGTGGAGGAAGTGGTATCTTTGTGTTTGGTTAGAAGGACCAGATGGCTGATGTAATGCATGTAGAGAATGTTTTTATATATGATGTATACAGAGTTCCTGGTTGGAAGAACCATCTGGTGACTGTACTGAAGGGGTTAACCAGACATAGCGGGGGGGGCAATTGGATGTCAGTAGACAGACAGATTCCTGTTTACCCTTTCTCTGGTGTAGTTGTGATACCTAGGGGTCTTAGGTCAAGAACACACCGACCCCTTCTGGGCTGCCCCACCAAGGTGCTAGTGACGCTTTTTATTGTTTGTATTTTTTTCAAGAGTTTGTACAGAATTAAGTAAAAAAGACAGATCTGTCATCTCTATCTTTTTTCAAACAGTGTTTTATGCTGCTATGGCAACAGTCTCCTTTGGCTGTTGGCTAAGGCTGTTTTTGACACAGGGAAAAAGCGAACAGGGCAAAATCTGACGTGATTAAAGGTCCAAGTACTCAATAGAAGCCTAACGTTTGCTAAGTTATTTATTATTTAAAAAAACTAATAAAAATATTAATAAAATTAATATTTGGCCCTTAAAAAGTTGTGTTTTTTGTTTTTATGTCTCAGAATGGAATCCTTAAAACACTTTGGGAACCAGTATAAACCATTACATGAACCCTGTACCCGTTCTCTTATCGTTGTCATCCTAATGTCTTCTCCTTGTCTGTTCTCCAGCCTTTCTCGGAGCTCATTGATGACTCGGCCCTCCTGGATGTTCTCGGCCAGCTCATGGGAGATCCATTCCTCACCGAAAAGTACGAGATGATGGAGGTCGAGATGAATCCAAGCTCCCCCTCGCCCATGATCAAGGTGGAGCACAGCTACTCGCTGTGTGGGGACTCTCGCCCTCAGTCGCCTTTCACCCATGGCTCCTCGGACGAGAACTTCAGCGATGGTAAGAGGAGAAGCCAAAGCAATATATATATACTATACGTGGAGAAACAAAGTAACGAGATCATCTCCAGAGTCACCCCGTGGTCCGAAGACAATCAGTGTATAATATTTTTTTATATTTGTAATATTTAATATAATATTTTTTACATTTTATGGTTCATTTTAAAATTGTTTTTTATTTTTGGTAAAAATCTGGAGTTTTTAAGGGGAGTTTTTTAGGAATATGTTGTGGCCTGTGCTGTAAATTAAAGTATCATCATAGTGAGAGTACTGGTTTGGATGGCCAAAACGGGAGATTTAGAAGAAAAAAATGTATATCCCCTTTTAATCATATATTTATTATTTCTACTGTTTTTTTCTGAAACATGTACATTTTATTGAGAGATTTGGTTAGTTTTTTTTTTTTTTGGAAGTTCAAAGTAAAGTACGTCATCGGTTTTGGGTTGAGAAGGGAGATTTTTTGAACAATATAAGAGGGAACTGAAAATGTAAAAAAATATCTAGCAATAATCATACAGAAGCTTAATTTTAAAATAAAAAACTACCTTCATATCCGTTATCCTTTATTTGAGCGTCAGAGACCCCCTTCCACTGGGCAATGGGTCTCAAACCTTGGTCTTGTGAGTTTATCTGATTAATATCATAAAATGACCTCATGTCTACGAGGGACTAACATAGTCTGGGAATCAGGACTAAGAATGAGTTAAGGCTGGGAATAGCATGTTAGGGGTACGGATAGATGAAGGAGCGAGGGGCTTTGAGACTGGGAACAAAGGGAAGGGCAGATAAGGTCTGACCGGTGGTGGCGGCACAAGACCAGGTTGTGTAGAGTATGGTTGGGCTGCCCAGCCTGGTCAGGGTATTGGATCAGGGATTGAAGGATTTTTTGGGGTGAAGAACTTGGAGTGCGAGGGCTGAGATTTGGAGTAGTAACAGGGACTGATATCTTGAGGATAAGGGGACCACATGATGATTATTTGGGAGATATGGGGTCTGGGAATGATTGTAGAGGGTCTGGGTAGGACAGCTTCGGAGGAGGAACAATCATTCTGGGGGTAGCGAGATATAAATGTTGTTTGGGAGGGTGAGGATACTGAGCATGATAGTTTGGAGGATGGAAAGTCTTGTTAACCTCACACCATAAAGACGGCTCAAGACACGATGCCCACACATGGAGTCCAGGCAAGGGTTAAATTCTTCTTTCTATAGTTAGAGGACCCGGAAGCTGAGGGTGTAAAGTTTTCTGACGTCAACCGACACAATGGTCACAGGGAACGGGATTAACCCTTCCTGATCATACCCAGACCACATGAAGAACCCTTATATAATGTAACTTTTATTTACCTGAATGTGCCCCCCCTAAAAGCAGGGTCCTTTTTAGGGGTATTTCAGTTATGAAAATGAAAGTATATATCTAAATGGTTAAAAACATGCTTCCTTTCCTAATGAGACATTCACTTAATATTTAGTAAAGAAAATTATTAAAATATATATTATTTTTATTGCTTGGACACTTTGATGACGGCTTCCACATTTACTGGGCGCTTTCCTCACCTTCATCATGTACAGTGGCATGTTTATAAACGCTACATATATGTTCCATAGCGTGATAGACAAAGACTCAGAAGTGGACTCATAATTCTCTTTTTTTAGCAACTTTTAAGAAGTTTCTGCTGCTATGGCAACAAAGTAATAGGGCTAATTGATTCCAATGAAATTCATACAGTATAGATACGTTGTTGCCAGCTAAACCTATTTAAGTAAATCATCGCCCCCTGGTGGCAGAGTTTTGTATCACACACTGAACCCAATTCTCTGTTTAGCTGATTTGACTGGTGAGGATTGGTGTCTTACTGGAGATCTCGCCTCGACCAAAATCAAGATGGAAGGGACCCTTGAGGAGAGCTCAGGCCTTACTCCGTCTGTGACTCTGACGACCGGCGCTGTAGTGGTGGCCCCAGAGGTGGACATCCAAACCGAGATTTCAGTTTGCGAGGAGGTAAGGCATGGCGGTTCAATCACATATATATATATATATATATATATATATATATATACACTTTTACCAGCTCTGTATTCTGCATTATTTAACCATTTCTAACCCCCGACCTGTTCATTTTCAGGCCAAGGAACTGAATCCCAAGGCTCTGCCTCAGATCAAACTGGAACCACACGAGGTTGACCAATTCCTCAACTTGTGCCCAAAAGAAGGTGCGTTTCTCTTTCAAACTGCTCAGCCGCTTAGACAAAACATCATAAAACTGCACGGAAAATGTTAAGTGTCTTTTTTCACATCGCTATAGCAACGGCCTATCGCCGCCTGCTTTTGCGTCACATGACAGTAAGGCATTCCCAGATGAGTGATGAATGAGGCGGAATTTTCCGTCATTAAATATTTATTTCTGGGAAGGTTTTTTAAACATTCACCATTTAGTTCTAAAGCTGGATTCAGCAGAGTAGGTGGAACAGCGCCTTTGGTTTTCGTTTAAAGGGTTAATACTTACAGGATACGATCGGGTACAAAGGAAAAGGTGGATAAAGTAGGGCGCAATTAACTAATTGGTTCAAAGCCTCTTTACTAATCCACATTCTCGTAAAGGTCAGGCTAGCTTTTACAGGAGAAACTTTTAAATACTGCAATTAATGTAAATGACATCATACATAAAAAATAAAAAAATATATTATGTTGTCTATTCTTTAACCGTTTCAGTGCATTTGTATAAAGTAGTCCAGTATTTTAGGGAAATATCTATTGAATTTGCCCTCGTTCGGCTCTTTATTTATTTTAATAATTTCTGCATGCGGGGAGCCATTTTGTTTCTTTAAGAACCGCCCCCTGCTCTGTCTTCCAAAGTCACTACAGTCGGGTGCTGCCTGATGGGATCTTTTGTTTAGACACGTTAAGGGATAATTTATAGCTAATAAGAAATATTTTTGCTCATTTTGTGAAAGCAACAATTCTATAAATCAGCGCTAAATAAACGAAATATCGATAACATAAGTTTAAAGATCAGTCTTTAAAATCCCCCGTGACAAGTAACGGCGGAGGGGAGTTTCATCGTCTTTTTGTTGTTGGTTGTCATTTTGTAAGCTTTTTTTTTGCATTTTATACCCCTAGCTGCCTCTGCCGATTCTCTGCAACTGCCCCCGACCCCACCGAGCAGCCACGGCAGCGACTCCGAGGGATGCCAGAGCCCCAGCCGGTCTCTTCCTCCGTCCAGCCCGCTGCAGTCTCAGTCTTGCGGCAAAGTGGTGGCTCGTAGCCCGTCGGCGCTGTCTAACTCGCCCCTGCTGACCGCACCGCACGTAAGTCTCACGGATGTCACAGGCTTGTCACACGCATGTAAATTACCCCCGTGGGGTATCGGGGGCGATCTTTTAAATCACCCAGATATCATCGCTTTGGATTATCGCGGCTCTTACATGTTTTTACCTCCTCTGGCTACAGAAGCTGCAGGGCACCGGCCCTCTCATGCTAACCGAGGAGGAGAAGAGGACTCTGGTAGCAGAAGGATACCCCATCCCCACAAAACTGCCTCTAACCAAAGCCGAGGAGAAGGCACTGAAGAAAATCAGACGGAAGATTAAGAATAAGGTGAGGAGCCTTAAGCGTAAAAGTCAAGTCTTGCAACATTTTCATACGTCCTTCCCGCCGTGGCCAGACTACGACTCCCAGCATCCAAGGCCAGCAGCACCTGGTTAAGGGTTAAGGGAGTTAAAGTCCGGTAAAGGCTGGAGGACGGAAAAGTCACCTAATTCCTTAAGCGTGCGACATCTGGTGATAAAAGCGTGGCTTGCAGGGCCGTATTCATTTCGGGGTCGATGCTCAGATTATTTATCTTTTGTGTTTATTTTTGCAGATTTCTGCCCAAGAAAGTCGTAGGAAGAAAAAAGAATACATGGACAGCCTGGAGAAAAGGTAATGGCTCCTTCCTGTTGTACGTTCCTGCTCCCGGGGATCTCCCCATCTAGTGATCTCTCCCCTGTTGTTAAGTTGCTGCTTGTTGCTGATTGGTTCAGGTACTTTTTGGTACTGCTCATTGGCTGTACAAAGTCACTCGCGCCCTCTTTTTTTTTTCTGACCCTCTTCTTCCTCCCGCAGGGTTGAGAACTGCTCATCCGAAAACAGCGAGCTGCGTAAGAAGGTGGAGGTCTTGGAGACCACGAACAGGTGAGACATCCCCCGGTGGCGTTAGCTGGACCAAAGATGGCCGCTCAGATCCCGCGCTCATCCTCTCTCTCTCTCTCTCTCTCTTTGTTCCTCCCCAGGACCCTCTTGCAGCAGCTGCAACGTCTCCAGGCCATGGTGGCCGGGAAGGTGTCCCGTTCTTGCAAGGCGGCGAGCACTCAAACCGGAACCTGCCTCATGGTGAGTTACATCACCAAAACGTCCTGCGATTTCCTTCAGCCTCAAAGCGTCTCCCTTTTCCTTTTAACCTTCAGAAGAAGCAATTTATCCGGAGTTATTAGTCCATTTTTTTGATTGATCTTGGCCGGTGTCAGATTTACCGGTCTGTAACGCTCCAATCTGACAATCTAACGCACCAATGGAGTTCCATTTTTTTGTAAATGTTCATTATTTAGACATCGAGAACGATGTTATTTCACCCAATCCAAAAATAGATTTTTAACTGTTTTATTCCTTTAATAACGTATGTTTATTTTATTTTTTTTTTGCTCGTTCTTCATGAGCCGAGTTAATAGATTAAGTCACTCCTACATTGACTAATCCCCCGGTCTCTCGAATCTACTGGACGTTTAAATCTGGATCTTTTTATTCCGCCCGGTGCTCTTGTTGGTTTTAATAATTAAACTGATCGGCTATCACAAGACGCTGAGCTTACCTTCTCGTGTTTCTCCGCTTGTTACTTGAGAGCTGACGGCTGCCTACAGAGGTTGAGAGACTAGAAAGATCTTATTCCTGCCAGCCGCGTAAAGTTATTTAGGTCACCCTGTTATAAAATGGCGAGCTATCTGGATACCGCTCCCCCCCCGGGTTATGGAAGTACAAAGTATGGACCTTCACTCTCGCTGACTCCTGATAGGTCTCGCTGACTCCTGATATGTCTCGCTGACTCCCGATAGGTCTCTCTGACTCCTGATATGTCTCTCTGACTCCCGATAGGTCTCTCTGACTCCCGATAGGTCTCTCTGACTCCCGATATGTCTCGCTGACTCATGATATGTCTCTCTGACTCCCGATATGTCTCGCTGACTCCCGATATGTCTCGCTGACTCCCGATAGGTCTCTCTGACTCCTGATATGTCTCGCTGACTCCCAATGGGTCTCGCTGACTCCCGATGTGTCTCTCTGTCTCCCCCGTCCAGGTGGTGGTGCTGTGTTTTGCCGTCATTTTTGGAAGCTTCACCCAGAACTTTGACCCATACCCATCAGCCACCAAAACGGTGCCAGAGCCCAGTCGGCAGTCGGCACAGGAGTCGTACGCAGCCTCCATCGGTAAGGTTCAGGGGGTGAAAGCGGTGTCCGATATCCATCGTGTCACAGAGGGGGTCCCGTCAGCGGCGGAGCGTGTCGGTTTCTTACTCCGTCCTTTTATTTCCCAGTGCGCTCCCGCAATCTCCTGATCTTTGAGGAGCACCGAGGTCTGGAGGAGCTTCACACCTCGTCCGTGGCTCTGGACACGCAAGACACTTGGGAGAGGCGCATGGAGAGCATATCTCAGCACCGAGCGGCGGTACTGGAGGAGTATAACCTCGCGCAGGAGAAGTCTCATACAGCATCCAATGACAGCAGCCGAGAAGGAGCAGTCGTGTACAGGTGAGCAGTCCTGTATGAATCTCCTGCGATGCCCTAGATCTTACCCCACGGCACAACCACCAACAAGCTGTGACCAGTGGCAGTCTGTGGCAGAGCCAGCAAAATCTTATCAGTCCCAAAGCTCTCTCCCTTCTCCTCCCCTAAACCAGCAACTGAACAGCAGAGAGATAACTTAACGGGAAGGAATAATCCGAGACGCACAATGTCGATTGAGACAATGTAGCATGTCGGGGGGGGCAGATTAAACTGGTAAAGGGGGCTTCCATTACTCATCACCCTCTTTGTCTCTTTTTTTTTGCCAGGATCAGTTCCGAGTTGAATGAACCGACGAAAGTCATAGAACTGGACAGAAGAGTTAACGCCACTTCCTAATAGAGGGTCAGCTCCCGCGTCCCCGGAATCCCCAGCTCCTCCGATACCACCCCCAGCTGACGTAGTCACCCATCAAATTGCCCCAGACGTGAGCCGGCCCCTCGGACTTGGTGTCATCACGGCTGGTGAAGGGCCAGAGACTTTGACTTGACGTCTGGGGCGGATGGATGTTTGAAATCCGATCGTTGTTAATTGGCCCCCCCTTTTTCTGGGGTTCTATCCAGGGGGCAAGTTTGGACTCTTCCCCCGTTTCGGTCGACCGGTAGCACCGGTGGAATCTGTCGTGTTTTCAATTAGCCCCGCTGGGAGGGGCAACAGCAATGTACAATTCCACCGTTATTCCATTAGAACCCCTTTATTTTTTAACCCTTTGGGTACGGGAGATAAACTCTTTATTCCTCTGTCTCTCAAAGAGTTAAAAGGGGGGGGTTGCTACAAAATATTATTTAAATCATCTTTAAATTGTCCATTTCCCCCCCAGCTTTATATTTGGAAAGTGTTATCAGATGGTGTTTTAACCCTTTCAATTCTTAATGCTTCTGGTATACCCCCATAGGAGAAAAAATTAGGGGGGGGTGAATGGAAATACTAACGACTGAGACTCGGGGTGATGAAAAAAAGGGATTTAAACCCAAAAACTGCCCAATATTCCTGTTTTTTGAGTGCCTTAAAGTCCTAGGACATTTCTTCTAACGTGAAGCGGACGCGGCCCGGTGCTGGTGTATGAAGCACCAGTCTTGTCTGGAAGACAGAGGGTTAACCATGCTTTAGACCCGATTCCCCATCTGTGCATCCCATTGGCTGGTTTGAATGACGCAGTCCGCTACCCATGCGCCACTTTCTCTTTGCTACGTCTCTTACCTGTTGTAAATAGTATTTATTAGTTGTTTCTGAGACCCCCGTGGGAGCGAGGCCGGGACAGACATAGCGAGACCCTTATACACCCCACTCTTCACTTATAGACCCTATATATATATATATATACTGTATATATATATATCTGGATCATTACCGTCACGGACCCAGCAGGGCATCAGTACCCACATTTTTGGCATAGGGGTTATTATGCTCTCTGACATCATTAATCTTAACCGCCTGGCTGTTAACCCTTGTGACGCCTAAACCCTTTAACATACCCACCAGACAGGTTTGCCAAGATCACATTCTTTAACGTAATCACTCGACCCGTTAAACATAAACTACACCCTCAGATAGAAGCGGAAACCCGGATTAGGATAATTAGTTAACCTGCTTTTTTATCACCGGTGAAAAACATTTAAACATTTACGGGGTTAATTCATTCTGAGTCACAGACGCTGTCATAGTTCAATTATTATTATTATTTTTTTTTAACAAATGGCTCAAATCCGAGTGTTTGAAGATTCTGGGGGTTAGTCGCCGACCACTGATCGTGTTTTCTTTTTTCTTTTTACCAAGTCACTAGGAAGGCAAAATATTAAATTATTTATTACTGGTGAGGGGAGAAACCCTTTAACATATTTCTTGCCGACACGCACAGAACACGCATGTAGGTTTGATTCTAGAACACTTTGTACTGATGATGATGATGATGATGATGAGATCCGGCTTATAACATGTACGGCCTTAATTTCCTGGCACTGAAGGGGTTAAAGATGAAATTCCTGCTTTATCTATCCTTTCCCGGTCCCTATTCTGCCATAGTGATTCCTGTGCTTATGAGAAAACACACGCCTCTCGCCCTCCCCTCTCTCTCGCTCTCCCCTCTCTCTCTCCAGTCATGAAAAATATTCGATTTTTCGTTTTTCCCCCGTTTTTGCTTCTGTATATTATTTTTGGTATAATATTTTTTATAAAAATGAAAATGTAAAAAACTCAATAAAAATATCTGCATTTTAAACGGGCTGTCTGTACGTGGAATTATTTGCTGAAAAAACACTGAAAACAAAATATTTTCTTAAAAGATTTAAACAAAAATATTATCTTTTTAAAACTGAACAATGTGCTCGTATAGATTGCAAGCTCTTAGGACTGTGTTTTTTTTTATTTTTATTTTGCTGTTCAATACAGATACATAGAATTTGCCTGCAGATCGGCCCCATCCGGCCCCCGTCTAGTCTTTTTTTTTTTACTGCTGTAAAGACTCAAAACTTAACCAGTCGTTGGTCTCGTCTTAGATTCAGGAGCCGTATGTCTATCCCATGCATGTTTAATCCCCTCACTGTATTACCCTCTACCACCTCTGCTGGGAGGCTGTTCCACTTAATTACCACCTAATGCAAGGCTCGCACTGACTCATCTCTAGATATGGAAGAAAAGCTCTGCGCACTTCTTTGTAATGTACGAGAGACGTTATTATTTTAATAAGCTATTATAAGGTATTTGTCTGGTTGTACTATAAAAAATATAGAAAACCCGGAAAGGAAAGGGTTGATTTGGTTAAACTGGCGAATATTCACTATCTGGCCAGCAGGTGGCGCACGAGAGCAACTCCTAATTCTGATTGTTATTTCTAGTGATTGTGCTACATTGTACCTAAAATGTTACATTTACACCTTAATACAAATAATCACCGGTCCCTCTAATTAACATTTATCCCCTTGCAACTGCATGGAGTTGCAGAATACCCCACCCCCCAATCCACACCCCCCAATCCCCAATCCATCTGCCTCTTTCCCCAACTCCTTGCCTTCTATCTCTATATATATAGATAGATATATATAGATATATATACACGTTTATTACATATGATACATAATACATAGAATTCCACCCTTTGTGCTGAACGCGTTTCGCAATCAGACCTGTGAAACGCGTTGTTTTCCCCCAGATCTACTATTTTGCTATATTTTGAATAATGTAAAAATAATGGTGTTTTTTGCCAGAGGGAATCAAAGAAGACGAGGGATTTGTAAATTAGAACGGCGTTAACCCTCTTTCTGCTACTTTGTAACACATTGAAAAGCAAAAGGTTTAGCCCGACGCAGCAGCGAGCCGGCAGCTCGTTAGAGCTCTCATTATCGCAATTAATTAGCTGCAGCTATTTAGCAAAGCGCTAGAAGTTTCTATTAATGGGTAAACCTCACGCCCCGGTAAGAGATTTACTACTGTGAATGACGAATGCGTTTCCCGTGGGTGCAGGAAGGCGATGAGCGCCAGAGTACGATACTGCGCTGTGATCCAACGGTAAAGGTTTCAGATACATCACCGACACCTCGCCTCAAGCAGGAGCCGCGGCACTCATTACGGCTACAACTGGGGATTAATAGCGATATTTCACATGTAAAGGAGACGACCCATAGAAGAAAATATTTCTCTCTGTATACAGTAATAACCCCCAGAGCTGTATACAGTAATATAACCCCCAGCGCTGTATACAGTAATAACCCCCCAGCGCTGTATACAGTAATATAACCCCCAGCGCTGTATACAGTAATATAACCCCAGCGCTGTATACAGTAATATAACCCCCAGCGCTGTATACAGTAATATAACCCCCAGCACTGTATACAGTAATAACCCCCCAGCGCTGTATACAGTAATATAACCCCCAGCGCTGTATACAGTAATATAACCCCCAGCGCTGTATACAGTAATATAACCCCCAGCGCTGTATACAGTAATATAACCCCCCAGTGCTGTATACAGTAATAACCCCCAGCGCTGTATACAGTAATATAACCCCCAGCGCTGTATACAGTAATATAACCCCCCAGCGCTGTATACAGTAATATAACCCCCCAGCGCTGTATACAGTAATATAACCTCCAGCACTGTATACAGTAATATAACCCCCAGCGCTGTATACAGTAATATAACCCCCAGCGCTGTATACAGTAATATAACCCCCCAGCGCTGTATACAGTAATAACCCCCAGCGCTGTATAAAGTAATATACCCCCCCAGCGCTGTATACAGTAATATAACCCCCAGCGCTGTATACAGTAATATAACCCCCAGCGCTGTATACAGTAATATAACCCCCAGCGCTGTATACAGTAATATAACCCCCAGCACTGTATACAGTAATAACCCCCCAGCACTGTATATAGTAATATAACCCCCCAGCGCTGTATACAGTAATATAACCCCCCAGCGCTGTATACAGTAATAACCCCCCAGCGCTATATACAGTAATAACCCCCAGCCCTGTATACAGTAAGGAAACAAGCCACATGCAGGTCAGAATTGCACCACTAGGTGGCAGCACCAACCAAATAAAAGCAGCCAAACTGTCACTGACCCAATCATTTCACGTCCCAAGAAAACATTAATAATAATAATAACAATAATAATAACAATAATAATAATAATACATTTGTTATTATTAGGCTTATTTTTTATTAATTTGAGTTTAAAGGCTGACAATCAAAAATGTCTGCCCGGGGTTCTGAACGGACAGTAGAATTAACCCTATGGATACATGATTTTAACTTGTTGAGTGCCAAAGAGGAGTCTAATATCTGCCAGTCTTCCTTTTTTTCTGGGTTCTTTGATTGATCTTGGTTTTTTTTATAGGGTTAACCCTTCATAATTCTTACAGGTGCAAAGTTTTTTTCGAGGAAATGTTGTAAAATCCATTTTTTTGTACATAAAACCCCCCATCCTGCCGCCTGGACGGGGTATTTTTGTTGCAGTAATGGAAGATATTTGGGCGGACGTGACACGAGGGGCACTGAAGGGGCCGGTGAAGTAGTTATAGGTCTCCGTGGTCTCCTTTCCATTACACAGAGGCATCTGACTTCTCACTTACCCTCTGGGGCAATTATGAATAGATCTCAGGGCAGCTATCTGTAGTGACCCATCGGGGTCAGTACATTCAGGGCATCAGGTTACGCCTTTAATTGCCCTTTTTACCACCGATTTAATGCAGCCCTTTTTAAAATTGTATATTTTATTGATTTTAATTTTTTTCCACCAAAAAAGGTGAAATACCCTCTCTGGGGCAATTCTGAATATACTCAGCCGTAATAAGCCCCGGTTACTTGCGATGGAATCAATGTTAAAGCTTAGAGGGGAATAGATCCGCGATATGCCACAAAGTACAGGAGGGAAGAGGCCATCATCTAACACTAGAGGTTCAGAGGCTTATGTGGTATATAAAGACAGGGTGGTAGGTAAGCGGAACAGCCTCCCAGCAGAAGTGGTAGAGGGTAATACAGTGAGGGTATTAAACATGCATGGGGTAGACATACGGCTCCTGAATCTAAGACGAGACCAACGACTGATTAAGGTTTGAGTCTTTACAGCAGGAGAAACGGGTGACTAGACGGGGGCCGGATGGGGCCGATCTGCCAGCAGGTTCTCTGTTTCTATGTCTCTTTTGATGGGGTTAAAAAGTTGGCCAGTATTTGGGCGGTGGGGTAAGTGGGCATTAGGCTACGAGGTCAGTAACGGGAGGTAGTGGGGTGTCCGTGGAAAGAGTGGGCGCCGGCGGGGGGCTTGTTAGTAAAGACTGTTTGCGGAGGAAGGGGCCGCATCGAGGTGACAGCCGACGCTTCGCAAAGAGACGGCGAGTGGGAGTCACTAATGAGAGCGATCAGGGAGCTGAGAGTTGATGTGAAATTAAAGTGGGGGGAGAAACAAGAAACCAAACATAGCACCAGGCAGAGGGGTAACTGGCCGGCGCGGGGAGTGACGAGGGAGAGCACTGAGAGTATTCTAGGATGAGTGATGGGAGTGGTGGTATTACAGGAGGTGTATATATACAGTATATATATATATATATATATAGTTGTAAGGTAATGGGAGGCTGGGAGTGCTGGGAGTGGTGGTATTACATGGGGTGTATATACAGTATATATATATATATATAATTGTAAGGTAATGGGAGGCTGAGAGTGCTGGGAGTGGTGGTATTACATGGGGTGTATATACAGTATATATATATATATATATATATATATATATGGTTGTAAGGTAATGGGAGGCTGGGAGTGCTGGGAGTGGTGGTATTACATGGGGTGTATATACAGTATATATATATATATATATATGGTTGTAAGGTAATGGGAGGCTGGGAGTGCTGGGAGTGCTGGGAGTGGTGCTCTAACACGGGTACATGTAGCTGTAAGGCAGGGGAAGGTGTGGGTTCTGGGGGAGGGCCTCTCTCCTGTGATTGGCTGGGGAGGAGTTTCCCACAATGCCCCGGTGCCGCTCCCCCGTGGATGCTGCGCCTCCTCCATTTGCAGCGGAGGCTGAGTGAGCCCGGGCCGGACATGAACCCGCCGCCCGCCGGAGCCCAGAGCCGGGACACGGCATGCCGGGGGGCCGAGGGAGGACAGGAGGCCGCCGGGGAGAGCGCCCAGACCCAGCCGGGAGCCCCGCACCGGGAGGAGAGTGTGGAGGAGACGCTCCGGAGCCTGACCTTCCGCAAGCAGGTGTCCTACAGGTGAGGGGGGCAGGGGGGTAACGGGGGGCTGTATGGGTGCGGGTGTAACAGGGAGTGTATGGGGGGCCGGGGTATTAGTGAGGACAGGGTGTAACAGGGTGGGATAGAGGGAGCAGGGTATCACTGGAGAGCATGAGAGAAGACGGTGTGTAATAGGGGGTATTAGGGAGGACAGGGGGGCATGAAGGGGGCAGATATACCTAAAGAGCAATGAGGGGCAGTAAGTCACGTGGTGGCAAGATAAGAGGTTAGATGTCACAGGTGTCCTACAAATGAGGGGGGCAGGCTATCTAGAGGGGCAATAAATGAGGGGGTGGGGGTCACAGGCATACAGGGGGGGGTAGAGTCATGAGTGGGGGTATTCCGTAAGGGGGCACAATGTCACAGGCGTCATACAGGCGGGGGGCAGGGTGTCACATCTGACATGTACGAGTGGGACCGGTCACTTAGGAGAGGGTGACACTGTGTGACGAGAGCCCCGGTGTGTGATGTCATACAAAGATTCAGGAGACACTTAAATACCCGGGGGTCGGGGGAGACAGGCAGGAGACGGTATTTGGGGGAGAAAGTAATGGCACAATGCCGTGGTGGCATAAAAGCAGGGGTATTACCGCCCGGCTCACAGCAGACCGGGGCACCTAATATAATGGTCAGATCCGGGGATCGTACTGGTTATCACGGCAGACAGACTGGGAACCATAATGGTTTGGTACCAGCAAAAGAGACAGGCAGGGTTATTAGAGGTCGGAGGCAGCGGTTCATACATAGTTAATGAATGAGACAGACGGCTGTACAAGATGTTTATTACAGATGAGAACGTCTATGAAAGGTTCCATTAGGTGAAGCAGACGTCTCAGATATAAAGAAGGTTCCATCAGATGAAGGAGACGTCTCGGATATAAAGAAGGTTCCATCAGGTGAAGCAGACGCCTCAGATATAAAGAAGGTTCCATCAGGTGAAGGAGGCGTCTCGGATATTAAGAAGGTTCCATTAGGTGAAGGAGACGTCTCGGATATTAAGAAGGTTCCATCAGGTGAAGGAGATGTCTCGGATATAAAGAAGGTTCCATTAGGTGAAGGAGACGTCTCGGATATTAAGAAGGTTCCATCAGGTGAAGGAGATGTCTCGGATATAAAGAAGGTTCCATCAGGTGAAGGAGACGTCTTGGATATTAAGAAGGTTCCATCAGGTGAAGGAGATGTCTCGGATATTAAGAAGGTTCTGTCAGGTGAAGGAGGCGTCTCGGATATTAAGAAGGTTCCATCAGGTGAAGGAGACGTCTCAGATATAAAGAAGGTTCCATCAGGTGAACTAGGCGTCTCGGATATTAAGAAGGTTCCATCAGGTGAAGGAGACGTCTCGGATATAAAGAAGGTTCCATCAGGTGAAGGAGGCGTCTCGGATATTAAGAAGGTTCCATCAGGTGAAGGAGACGTCTCGGATATAAAGAAGGTTCCATCAGGTGAAGGAGACGTCTCGGATATAAAGAAGGTTCCATCAGGTGAAGGAGACGTCTCGGATATAAAGAAGTCTTCAGCAGAGGTGGTAGAGGGTAATACAGCGAGGGTATTAAACATGCATGGGATAGACATACGGCTCCTGAATCTAAGACAAGACCAACGACTGATTAAGGTTTGAGTCTTTACAGCAGGAGAAATGGGGGCCGAATGGGGCCGATCTACCGGCAGGTTTAATTGTGAGCAGGAAGGTTCCCTCTGGCGCGGCACATGTATCAGCGCTTCTGGTGATGCCACAGACTGGGGTCCACTTAGACGTACTTAGAGTTAGGCGTACAGACGGCTTATAGAACGCGTTTGGTTCCATCATATATATTTATATAGCGGCTACTAAGAGAATAGTAACAGGCTGGCGTTTGGGGTGATTTGTATCTGGCGCTCTGCGATTTCAGACGTATTAATATAATTGTCGGCGCGGCGCTGTGTCCCGCTGGCACCTGCCGGTGGATAATTATTCCTCGGAATGGATGAGGCTAGGACCTCTCCTGCTGGCTGATGATGCAAACGGTGTCCAAACGTCCCCTTCGCCGATTCCCGGGGACGTTCTTCCTCTCGCAGGGTAAATCTGACGGCACGAAAGGAACCCATTACGTTGTCGCTAAACATTCCGAACAGTTTTCATCTGTGACAAGTACCCCTTTAGGAATATTGCCCCGCAAAAAGGAACATGAACAGCCCTAGGTGCTTTTAACCAGTTCATTGCCGTTGGGGGTTATTGATTTTACCTTAATAGCTGCGGAATTGCCTTAATGGTAAAACATTCTTCAGGTTGCAGCAAAAGATGCAGATTTTCTAATTTTTCTTTTTATAAATGGTAGTTATTTTACATTTTTCAAAGTATACAGTTAATAATATATTTATTAGTATAAATTCATTTATTAAAATCATAAATATTCAAAACTGATTTATTAATTTAACCATGAAAGGGTCCAGAATAAGGAAATAAAGGCTTTTATCAAATTCTATGTGGCAGATAAACATTTAAAATGTTAATTCTATCTATAATATTATATATATACTGTATTTATATATAAATATATATATTAATATTTATTTCTATATTATTATTATTATTATTATAATCCTTTAATGTAGTTATGACTATTTTTTATTTTTTTATTTATTTTTGTCCTTTTTTGGTTTACTGTTTTTTTCCAAGATCTGGATACTTCTTACTACCTTGGTTACCTTGGATTCTAAGACAGTTGGACCACGATGACGCTGGCAGTATGCCTTTTTATAATGGAATTATTAATCGGTTCTGCGGAATTCCCAGCCTTTTTAAGTAATAGCTGAGCTGAAAGATTACCGTGATATCATTCTTATTTATTGTTTTATATATATCGCTGTCATATCCCGTAGCGCTGTACAACGGGAAGGCAGGACATAACAGGTAGTATGTAACATAATAATTTGATTTATAGAACCAACAGGCGAGGAGGGTCCTGCTCAAACGCGCTTACAATCTAGAGGATATTTTTTAGGCATCCCTGACGTGTTTTAGTATTACATCAAATTCAACAGATTTTCATGATTACATTTCAAAATTCATAAAAATGTTACAATTTTACAGAAAGCTGATAAGGTAGTTTTTGTTAATATTCGCTCGATATGTAGGGGGGTTGCTTTTATAATGTCTTATCTTTACAGCGTCTAACCACTTGATAAGGATGATGGGAATTGTTGTCGCGGGTTGATTACTAACAGAATCTCGTATTTCGCAGTGAAATGCTGTTTAGATAAACAAGTTGCCAAAAGCAGTAGCCAAACCCATTTTTCTTGGGTGAATTTGGGCTGAATTCACCTGGAGATCCTTAGTGCGTTCACCAAGTCATGAGCCCCCCAGACGTGGATGGTGCCTCTTACCACAGCCGCCATGTTGCTTTTTTAAGAGATTTTTTTGGGGGGGATTTAAAGAGTTTTCAAGAGTTGCCGGGATTAAAAATGAATTTGATGTTACCAAATAGGGCATTAATTGGCCTCTGCCCCAATTGTAGTGGGTTTTCACTAATCTTAGGCTGCCTAGCTCTATGGCTAAACCCCCTAGGCCTATAGAGCAACAAGCCTAAGGTTTTAGAGGCCTTGTTGATCTCAGAAGGGTTAATCTGTATGACTAATTCTCTGTGCCGGGTTAGTTGCTTGCAGACCTTACTGATACTCGGTACCAAGCAGCTGCGCGCCTCTTCGGGAAAGTGAACACAGCGTTATTATTAGTGGGGTGAGAATTTGCCTTGACGTGGAATGTTTTTATTACCCCCCCTTCTTGTTCTCTGTGTGCATCCCACGTCCCAGATACTCACACCCTACTATTAGCCGATCAGCGTACATGTAATTCGCGTTTGATGGGGCCCTTGGATGGTCAGATCGGGTCAGATAACACCCCCTCTTTTTAATTTTTTTTCAGTAAATCCAGCAGCCCCCCCCTCACTGTGCAGTGAATTGAAAGCACGTAACGAACCAATAGGAGGTCATTTTACCAAATATGGAAGTGTTGCTATAAATAGCACGTCAGCATTCTATAAATAGAACACTGTATTTTAAAGAAACATCTCATAAAAAAAATCATTAAAACAAATCATATTACTCCTTCTTACCCCCCAGAAACCATCCTTATGCCTGGAGTAACCGATTGTGGATTCTGATTGGTTGTTTTCTTTATGCAATGGGGGGTGGTGGGTTCATTGGATGCTATCATTATTAACCCCTTGTTTCTAACGTGTGTTGTAGCCAGGGCTATCTCATGTCTTGCATCCCTTGCTTGCAGACAAAGGAACATTAGAGAGAGGTATATTTACCTGCAGTCCTCTCGAGACACACCTGAGACATCTCATTTTCTTAGGCTTCAACAGCACTCTAATTTCTTTATGGCCCAAAGGGGATACTTTAATTTTAACCCAAGAGAACAACACGAATCCCTCCGGCACCCTGGATAATTATCTGATGCGATCTGGTTTTCGAGATGCCCGCGTATGAGAGAAAACTGATGCATTTCTTTGCATAAAATGCAAACTATTCTGGTTAAGTAAACACGAGACGGCCGTAATAATTCGCGATACGGGTGGAAACTCTGCTAGATCACAACACAAGGGACAGGGATCTGTGACAGTAAAATAGAGCGCAGAGTACACTTGGTGTCTTAGAGATGACTTGGGCTTGGGTGCTTTGCTAATATAGGACCCTGGACGGGGTCCTGAGGATGGAGTGTGTGTGCTAAGACGATAGTATGGTTAGCTTGGAAGAGAATACCTTGGAGAAATGTCTCATCAGATACACCCTTGGCACAATACCTTGGAGAACCTGCCAGAAACACCGTGCCATGAAACAGTCCGCTGGACTATTCATTGTACGCGATGTACAGTTCATTGGGGGGAGTACTGATACTACGCACACAAGTAGTAACAATGTAGCAATGAAAGCATCCTGATAAGACACAGAAGACTCTATACATAGTGCTCTGATCAGACAGTACCCTGGAAGATTGTCTGTTGGCACAATAACTTGGGTAGCATTCTAATGAGACAGCTCCTCCTCTGTTGGCAGAGTGTCTTGGATATCCATGTTTACATGTTGTGGCTTCTGAGAGCCCAGGCTCCCTCCTTCCTGCGAAATCTAAAACCCCCTAGGGTTGTATTTATGTTGCCTTATGGGAAGTTAGCTGTGCATTAGTAGGACATCTCCCTGGGGTGGTCTCTGATAGCACACTGCCTCGGAGAGCACTTTGATATGAGAGCGCTTTGAAGAGAATTCTGATTGAACAGTATTTCTGAGATGTAACAGCCCCAAAAAGTGTGCTGTTACTTTTTCTTTTGGGGGGGGGGTGTCTCTGATAAGCTAATACATCCTAAAGAAATCTGATACTTTTAGGACCTTGGAGAGCTCTTCAAGGGAGAATGCGTTGAGTTTGGTTGGATGGGAGTTCTAGTTCAGGACCCTGGACAGCGCTTTCCTCGACTTTAAAATGAAGCAAATATATCATTAACAGATGCCCTCGATTACCTGTGAGGGTAAACTTGTCCACGGGGGGCATTTCATTCCCCCTCTGAGCTTGACTGTGCTGTGTTTCGCTTGCACCTTGGCCCTCACTTTGTTACCAGCCGCTAAAACACTGAAGGCTACCAATTATATACAATTTAACTGTTACATCTTACATCTTCTCTCTCTCTCTCTCTGTGTCTTTGTTGTATCTCCCCTCCTCTCCTCCATTCTGTTTACTTTTCCTAGGCGCCCTCTTCTCCATGCCTCTGTCACCATTCCTCCTTTTTTGCCCTGTTGCTCCTCAAATCCCTACCTTGCTGCCTTCTTTTCATCCAAATTACCCTCCCTTTCTCCTTTCCTGCTTTTCTCATTCCTTCTCCCAACCACCATCTTCTGTCCTCCTTTTTCCCCATTCACTGCCTCTCCCTTTCTTCCCTGACTCTTCCCTCCTCCCTTTCCTCCTTTCCTTCCTCCTTTAGCTCTATTTACCAAATCTCTTTTCCTGCTCTGTTTCTTTCCTTCTACTCACTAAGGGTATGAGGCTGACCTCTATGTCCAAACTGATTTAAGCTGCGTTCCTTTATCCCAGATTTTTAAATATAATCTCCCCCGCCGGGAAGTATCCGCGGCTCCCGGCTCTGCGCTATCTCTAACTCATTTTCACGGTAGGGCAGCTAAGCCAATCCATCGCTTTGAAGTGCCTGTCTTCTGTTTGTGCGCGTGATGAGTCTGTACTTTATCCAGACATAAAAGTGAATACATTCTCACTTATACAACCTTGTAGTCAAAAATCTCATACGGGTCTTACGTTTATTTTCTAATTCATTCAATGCGGGGGGGGGGTTGTTTAAACAGGAATTAGCCAAGAACGTTAACGCTTTCGCTCACAGATACATTGCTTTGCCTGGCTTTTTTGGAGTGAGAGACAGTTACAGAATTCCAAATGTCTTAAAACGTGTCTGACAATGGAACCTCAGTGTATATGATGTCCGTTATTATCTGTTATGGGTTGTTAAATATGCTTAATGGCAAAAGGTCAAATATGCTAAATGGCAAAAGGTCAAATATGCTATTATCAAGCCGCTTTCCTATGAAGGGCCCATGAACCTGCAAATTAATTAACATATAACATATAACATAATATAATTATATTATAATTCCTATATTTTTGGTTTTTTTTAGAATGTGGTGATCAGTCCTCTCTCTGGTATGACTCTTGCACTGATTCCCAAATATTTAAAATAAAAATGAAGCCAGGTAGGAAGAAGCGACGCATTGATGTCCCTAACAACCTCACCAAAGTACTTTAAAATGTAAAAAAAAATTTAAAATACTTATCTTAGGGAGAAGCTACAGCCCCCCGCCTCTTCTGTGACGCAACGATTCTCCCCAGTGATTGACAGCTTGAAGCGGCCAATCAGTGGCTGGAATGCACTCCCGGGGGTGTCTCATTAGAGTCGTGGCTAGTATTCTACATGGCAAGTAGATGGCGGTGGGGAAAGGGGCAAATGCATATGGGGGATTTTGCAAGGGGGCTCCACATACATTTATTTGAAGAGCAAATGATGGCTGGAGTGTCTATTTAACAATAATATTCTATATTCGACACAAAAGCAGGCAGCGTGAGTGGAAACACTTAAAAAAAAGTATTTTTAATCTTTAAATATGTTTTGCCTTTTGCTTTGTGAAAGAACGTTAATTTCCTTTGAGAAGACCACTCAAAGACCACCGTGACAAACAGTGCGGTCACCGCAGGGTCACAAAGCAGCCCGCTGTTGCTGTCGTTGGGAACTAATTAGATATGATTGCTAGCGAGCTCCGCTCGGTGATTGTAACTGCGTGCTTTACTGGGTATTAAGTGTGACGTTGATTGAAGATTATTCTCGGCGTTCATTAAGTATTAATCGCTACAACTCTGTTTCTCTCCTGCATTCTTCCCCTGCAACTCGATACGTTGTCTTCGTAGAAGGAGCGGAGGGCTTTCCTAAATCACAGTTTGCAGGAGATCACATTCAAGCCTACGAGACGATGTTCTCGTTGACCCGATATTTCCTTAGCCGAGACGATTCCACGACAGCTCTGAATATGTAGTAGTCTTATTTGTCATCGCCGAGGTGAATGGACTCTTTACATAAGCAAACTGTGAAATTTTAGGGTTTTTCTTACATTTTCATGGTGTTTCTTTTGCAAATGCCTAAGGGGGGGGTTGCAGAATATGAAATATGTATCATCCCGCAGTCATCGTGTCCAGCGGCCGCTACAAGAACGCTGTGGACAGGCGCGGCTCAGGTGGGAGTCCTTTGCTGCCTTTGGTTGTCTGCTTCAATAATAGAGGTGTCGGGACATTAAACTGTTCCCCCCACCACAGCATTTTCCAGAAATGTGTTCGGTTGAATGATTGGCCAAAGCCCCCCGTTGACTCCCGTGGCCATGCTTTCCTTCTAGCGGTGATTGAGGCAGCCAAAACTGCCGGCAAACACGGGCATCATATAAATTCATATTAAAGGTAAAGATACATGGCCCACCGGACATATGGCCAGTCCATGGCACCCATGGCCAGTCCTGGCATTTATAAAGACCCAATATACCGAATTACGGAAAAAATGTGGATTTATCCAAAAACACTGCTGGTTTGTTTTGCTCTGTATCGATATTTCACATGACTTTTACTTTCTACTCGTTTCCCCCGTTCCCTTTTCGCTCCCGTTCTTTTCTTGGAACGCAGCGAACCATTGTTCCCTGTTTATGTATTCCGGTTATTGTTGTGTTCATGCAAATCCTTGTGTCAGCTGCAGTCCCGGCTACGCTTGGGGATCTGCGAAACGGGATACAGCATCTGTCTGATGGTACACACTGATGGCCGATGGCCATTAAACTGTTTTTTTTTTTTTGTAGCTGTTCAGTTTCTTTATGGAAATGGCTGGAAAATGAGTCTGATGTCACCGTGATATTACAGAACACTTAAAAGGATCAATAAATTCTAGATTTTAATGTGTTTTCCATTAAAACCAGCGTGTTTTATGGAGTTTTTGAGATTAACGCAGTATAGTTCCTGGTAGAGTAAATGAGGGGGGAAAGTAGGGCATTCTGCCCCAGGAAGACTCCAGACGTTCCCCCCATCATTTTCTCTGGGGAGACTCCCGAAGTTCCCCCATCATTTGCCATGGGGAGACTCCAGAGGTCCCCCCATCATTTGATCTGGGGAGACTCCAGAGGTTTCACCATCGTTTGGCTTCTACTTGCTCTTGTGTTTGTCGGCGCTACCATTGGAGTATTGGTGGACGCCGGTGAAAAAGTGTTAACTCCTTCTGGGGCATTTTTTCAGCTTTCTCCCACCTGTGGACCCTCTTCTATTGGTGATACCCTCACCTTGGCCTGTCCGTGAGGGTTCTATGCCACCGGCATGGGCATCGTCCTGGTGTTCAGGGTGCATAAAAACCTTTTCTCTCGACACCGACGTGCTCATATGGAAAAACTGGATCCAGATACAATTTTTTTTAGGAATGACAGCCGTTTAATGAGCGCTTAAAAAAACTTCAACCAAACCACGGCAGACCTGAAGAAGACCACAATGTTGTTATAATTTTTTATCCAATGACCAGCCTGGAAAAATCCATAGAACAATTTAGATGTAAGACCTCTGATACATTGTGGCCATTTCTGGTCACTGTTTGACAAATTCCCCTCGCGATCCTGTTTAACGACCTTGTGGATCTTTAATTGCCAAATCTGTCACTTTTTCCCACTAAATATTTACATTACAGACCCCCAGTATGTCCCCATGGCCCCTTTATTGATAACAGTGATAGTTAATAAGGTGTGACCTAGAGATCTAGGTCATACCGCCATCATTTGGTTCCCTTACCCCAAGGTGTATGGATACCCCCCGGTTAAGAACCCCTGCTCTAGTACGCAGGCTAAAAATACACACAGAAGGGAGCCAATTAATCACGGTGGTCCCAGTCTAAAGTCCTGGCTTAATTGTATGTGGATTCACGTGATTACATAGATGTTACAGCACTTTACATGTGACGGCAAGCAGCGTGTGTACAGCCAAACTGGAAGACATGGCCAAGGTTTGTGCATCCCAGCACGGAAACAGTTAAAGAAGACATACACTATATGGACAAAAGTATTGGGACACGTGACCATTACACCAACAGGGACTTTGATGACATCACATTCTAAATACATAGACATTAATATGTCTGATGGAGACATACGAAGACATTTTGGACAATGCTCTGCTTCCAACTTCATGGGAACAGTTTTGGGGAAGACCGTTTTCCTCCATTGTTTTTTTTTGCTTAGGCCAAACAGGGCTGATCAGAGCATCTCTCCGTCCACAGTCCCGGCAAAAGTGGGACAGTAGGGCAGCTACCCGAGACTTAAGAATGGGACTGTCCCGCAGAAACCAGGACTGTTGGGTGGCTTGGGTATCGGCTGTGGAATACTATTCTGAAACGAGTCCACGCGCTGCGGCCTTTCTGCTCTGGCGATCGGCGCCTTGGGGTAAGTAGAAAGGGTAAGATCCTGCCTTCTTGAGTAAATGAAGCAGTGAACCATTGCCGTAAATAGCCTGAGATAAGGCCCTTTTAGCAAATAACCTCTCGGGAACCATCAGGGACATCGAACAAAAAAGAGCACAGATCACCCTAATGTACAGAAAAACGGGAAATAAATCCACCCCTTCACTGCTGGTGAGATCAAGAATACAGTAACGCCTGCCCTCCTCTGTAACATGGAACGAGGAACGCTGTTATTCTGCCCGTGGATAATTCTCTTATAATTCCCTTCTTATATATATTCAACATTTATAGGAGAATTAACCTCCGGCACTTAAGTAGTTAATCTAGATTTAAAACCACTAATAAACCGAGGATGGGCAAACTGGTATTTTCAGGGCTCCATCGCCAAATCGCATGTATCTGTTGTTGCAAACAAGGGAGTAAGATCGTTGGAAGACGTGATCTAAGCTTCCCTCCCCCCCATCTCGCTGACAAGGAGAGAGGTGACAGCATGAGGGAGGAGGGGGGGTGCTAGGACCAAGAGAGCGGAGTATGAGGGGGGGAGGGGCAAGCTCGCAGTCAGCTGATCCAAACAAAAATTAAAGGCCACCTGCCAACCTCACGGCGTTCAGCGCTAACGTCATTCACTACGACTACCTGTAGCCCGTGTTCTTTGCTCCTCGGTCGGTGTAATTGATATTTAGTCTGCAACTAGGGGTTATTTAGGGGTTAAATTGTCACCTGTGCCCCAACACGGCAAAACTTGAATATCTAATCAGCTCCGTGCCTGGAAGTTCACTCCCTTCCTACCCCGCTACTAAGGCTGCCTGAACCAATCAGCAACAATCAGCAATTTAACAGTCGAGAGATACCCTAATGGGGAGGGATAATAACGTAATCTTCTAACACAGGAAGCTCCCCACTTGGCAATAAACTACAATTCTCATTATCCGTATGGGGCATCTAACTTGGCAATAAACTACAATTCTCATTATCCGTATGGGGCATTTTGCTGAGAATGACAGAGATTTTAGTTTGAAGCCTCTGCCTCTTACCCTAATGCCCTAACACACACCCTCTAATACCCTTATGCAGTTTTGCTACCCTTGGCCAACTATCCTTATCCTCTCTCCAGTCTCCTCAGACCTCTGATAATCCTAATTCTATTAACCCTTAGAGCATTAGCTGTTTTTAGTTGATCAGCCTCGCTTCCTTATTGGTGGGCTTCGTTAACAGGCAGCCAATGAGGGCTAAGCGTTTGCTGGCGTGGGCCACAGAGGACTGAACCGTCTCTGAATGGGTCTCATTATTTATTTAATTTAAAGTCCATTTAAACCCCCTCCGGAACACGAGTCTTACTCCACAGCTCCTGCAGTCCTCCGATGACACGTTTGCCTGAAGTAACCTCAGGGAGATTATGCGGTGACATCATAACACACAATTCTTTTAGCAATTGCTTGGCTTATACCTGCTTTAGCAGCCTGGAAATAGTCTGTCTCGGTGACATGCTGTGAATGCTACGAACACCCAGATGTCACATTTCGGGCTGTCTTTTTTTCGCAGGGAAGGGCCGGGTCCATCATATAAGGAAACTAGGTGGTTGCCTAGGGGTTCAATGCTGGTTTGGAGAAGGGGGGGCACTGCCAGGGGCTTCTTTGGTATTATTGGAGGGGGAACCCCCACAATCTGGATTTTCAGTTTTAGTTCTTTTTGCTCGGTTTATGCAGCCGAAAGGGAAGTGGATCGAGGACAATGTGGTCCAGACTCCGCCGGCGATGATCCGGATTAAGGGTGAGCCAGCTATTTGGGGGAATCCGGCTACTGGTTTTGGAGGTGTTAATGGTCGTCTTTCTGATCGCGGAGCCGAGGCATCTCTTTCCTGGACAAATGGTGCTTTCTGCTGAATTTAACACTTTTTAGTGTTAAAAAACATAATTTCTGTATTTTTTTAATCAGGTAAAACACTCTGAGCTCCTAGGAAAGGGGAACATCAGGGGAGGAAAAAAGCAGCCATGTGGGAACTTAATTTCCACATTTTGGGTGGGGCAGTTGCAGGAGTGGGTTGGGCTGGAGGTGTGGCCACCCACCCACCTTATAAAAAGAGCGTCCTTGCAATGCACATCTCTGGAGCGTCGCAAGGTGACCCCGCAGGGGCTGCAGCGGAGGTCTCCATTGATTATAAAGCTCTCTGGGCCGGCCGGCGGAGATCGGAGGATCTCCTCACTTGGTCCACGATCCTCACGGCCAGCTAAAGCAGGACGGCGGGGCGGTGCCTGAAAATGGGGACTGCCTCGTGAAAACCAGGACACTCGGGAGGTATGAAATACCCAGAGAGGGAAGGATCACATCCACGTTGTCATTCCGGTCTCATCTTGGGGACGGCAGTGCTGTGTTTGGTGACGGAGGTTTTGGTTGTCCGCGTGGTTTCAACCGCCTCGTTTCTTGAAGCTATTCCGGGGATAACGAGAGCTTCCCGCCTGCAGCTTGTACACAAGCGATCGCTTACTGTTCCGTAATGACCTACTGTACGTAGCGCTAATTACAGGCCTGCCAGCGCCACGTCGCTCCGCGTGGCTGAGGGTGCTCGTCTGTGTGTGTGCATTCAGACCAGACTGTATATTTTACTTTCAAATTGATGGTCATACAATGTTGGCTCCCTGGAAGTATAATTTAGCCGCTGGGAGATAATGAGCGGGGGGGAGATGATGTGTTGGCATCAGATGTGGCTTCCGTAACGCAAGTCGCACTTAACACTTTGTGACCATAAAATAGATGCATTAAGAGAATCTTCTGCCCCTTGGAGGGGGCAGTAGCAGTATGGAGCTCTGTTGGCCAGTGGCCCACCGGGCATTTGCCCCGTATTCCAGTCCAGGCCTGACTGCGGGTTAAAAAGTGGTGGAAAGAGTCATGCTACATACCCCCCCCAAACATTTCAAGAGGGGCAAAAGGCGCAAACTGGCCACCTGGCAAATGACTAGTGGGTCACCATGGGAACTCCCCGGGGCCGTTTCTCCAGTTCTCTGGGTTGACACCCGAATCCCCCGGGGGGTGGGAGTGACTCCTTGACACGCCCCACTCACCGCCCATTGCCCCCTTTAATGGGGGTGTGTCCCGCAATGTCAGCAAGAACGCCAACTGGCATCGGGACCGCCCACCAACATCAGCGAGGAAAGAGGGACTTCAGGGGAGGAAAGAGATGCATCAGGGGAGGAGAGAGGGACATCAGGGGAGGAAAGAGGGGCATCAGGGATTTTGGGCTCTAAGAGGGACAGGCAAGGGACATTTGGGAGATTAAGCAGCAAACCACAGAAACCGTCTGCATGTCCTCTTTAGATTAACTATTTCCTGACAAATTAGAAATCAATATGAGACTGAAGCCCAGACCGGCCCTACGCAGAATATCTTTTCTCCTGGATGCAGATCGCTTCGTGGTTAAGAGGATACGGATTCCGCTAATAGGATCTCGTTAATGGGATGCTGGATATTGTATCCCATCAGCGCCTGCCCCCAGCACGCAATTAACCCCTTCCTTTAAATGGCGTGCCTCGTGTTTTCATTTATTTGATTGACGTGAAACCCGTTACAAGAACAAACCCGACTTATCTCGGCCTGTATTTTTTCCGGATATCTTATTTAAAAGGAAAATGTGTGTGTTTAAATGTCTCGGTTACATAAAAGGCCAATCAATAAATCACATAAAAAGTCAAATCGCATAAAAAGTCACAGGAAAGCCCCACCCTAGCCACGCCTCTAACCACACCCTCCAAAGTCAAACGTCGATGCATGCGAGGGCATTTAAACACGCATGGGATAGACATACGGCTCCTGAATCTAAGACGAGACCAACGACCGATTGAGGTTTGAGTCGTTACAGCAGGAGAAACGGGTGCCTAGACGGGGGCCGAATGGGGACGATGTTTCTATGGTGGTAAAAGAATATCGGTTTTGAAATAGATCTGCTGAGAAGGATAGAGAGATATAGGATTGCAGATTTTAGGTGACGAAAATCCCCAAGCCGGCCAATCGCAGCAGCAAAGAGGCTTAGAGGAATAGCAATGCAAATATTAAACACAGCCCCGGAATAAAGCCGGTAAATCCAGCCGCCGCGAACTCTTATCTACCCCCCCCACACACCGAGAAGCCACGGGAGGCTCCTCACGGCACAGCTCATGCGCCAACTGCTCCCAGCACCATCTCACCTCTAATTAGGGCAGACAGGAGCCTAAATTTGATCACGACCCCCCCTTTAACCCTCTCACCGCCATGGACTTGCGGGGCTGTGGGGGGGGGGGGTCAGCGCGACCCACGTGCCAGAATACTTAGCAGGCACAGAGGATAAAGATTAGCGTTGCCATAGCAACGGGTTCGTGGCGTGAGCTAAGTTACGATGGGATTCGGCATGAGAATTCTGGGAGCGTCCGCGGCCGCTTGCCTGGGTACGTGTCAGGTAACTGCGGCACGTAGGCGAGCGTGTGTGCCGGGATTACCCGTGCGTACGCGGGGCCCCTTATATATATGTATATAAAATGAAATGGGGCACCCAGCCTTGGGGGGGAGAAGAGAGCGCGGGGACGGGAGAGAGACGTTTAAATACATAAAGGGATTTAACAAAGTACAGGAGGGAATTTTATTTCAAAGAAGCAGAAATGTCATTCTAATCAAACACTAGAGGGTCCAAGACTTAGATGGAATGTAAGAGAGGGTGGGAGGTAAGTGGAACATGTGTGTTAGTCTGTCTGGTTGTGTTAGCGTGAGTGTGTGTGGATGGGTGTATTAGTGCGAGTGTCTGGTTGTGTTAGCGTAAGTGTGTGTGCGAGTGACTGGTTGTGTTAGCGTGAGTGTGCGAGTGACTGTTGTGTTAGCGTGAGTGTGTGTGCGAGTGACTTGTTGTGTTAGTGTAAATGCCCCTCCTGAGATCTGCCCCAGTGAGATACCACGTGGCTTCTGAATCTAAGACGAGACCAACGACTGATTAAGGTTCGAGTCTTTACAGCAGGAGAAACGGGCGACTAGACGGGGGCCGGATGGGGCCGATCTGCCAGCGGGTTCTGTGTTACTTTACAGGACAACAATCAAATTTTTACAACTTGAATACAACTCACAGTTTAGTAAATAACCCTTAACCTCCCCACCACACAATGTTACAATGCATCACCACCGTGTTAGAACATTAAGTACCCAGAAAATATATAAACAAGAATTTCCTTGTTATTATTTTAGTAACATTGATCAAAATATATAATTTCACACAATATTCACTTATAATCTGTAACAAAAATATATAAATAAATATATTTTGAAACACAAAGAACCGCTTTATGTAAAGAGCCAAGAATGAGGAGACTTTAATTCTTTTTTTGGGAACAGTTAGGGGTTTTGAGTGGAAGTGCTCTAAATTATTGAATGTTTTTGACACTGTTCCCTATCCCAGACTCATTAGAAATTACCAGATGAAATGCTCGGAGCTGTTAAAAACATGCGCGGTATCAGATAAACGGGGCTAAGTGCTTCTCTCGCGGCTCGCGCCGCACAGAGTGCGCCTGCATTATTTAAAAGGAATCGATTCAAATATGTTTACTTTTAAATGCAGTTTATATAAAAAAATCGTATAGGGTTCAGCTTCTTTTTTTCATACATATTGGATGTAGAGATGAGTGCACAGAGTATAAGCCAGTGGGCTGCGCATGTTGTTTGCTGCAAACTTTAGTAAAAAAAACAAAACAAGATTTTTGCATATTTTTATGGTTGGGCATTCCATCTGTTGCCATGGAAACCGTTTATGGTTAAAGGTAACGTTATGTTCCGTAGGGATCGAATCTGGTGATGATGTCATTTGGGCTACTTGAGTGCCTGGGCTACTAATGCACACAGGTGGGGTTAGCAACTTGAGAGGCGGGGTTAGCTGTGGAATGGGTGGGGCCAGTGCCTGATGAAGGTGGGGCTAGCCCCATTTATCATCAAATTGTATGGGAGTGGGAGGAGAAATGGGTGGGGCATGGGCAGGGCTAAACAACTCTGCCAGAAACAGACCAGAGTGACCCAGAGACCCCGGGAAGCAGTGCTTCATCCAGAGAGGTTATGACTCAAGACCATGATGTCATACAATGCTGACTCAATGTCACTACAAGAAAAACATTCATCACAACAGCCAAGACAACACTTTTACAGAGACACTCAAGGCCGTCATGCAGCCCCACCAAAGCAGAATGTGTATGAAAATAATGGAACCCCAAGTTCTTTTAGGAGAAGCTGCAGCTCCAAAGGTGTTCTAGGTAACCCCTCAAAGCATTTTCAAGGGGGGAATAAAATGTTAATTTAAAGGGACGCACGGCAATCCTACGCATTAAGATTAAGAATATAATCGCTGGAGTGCCCCTTTATTAATTAGTGCATTAATAATTAGCAGGGGGGAGAAGACTGTCAGAAAGAAGTAGGAAAAGGCATATAAAAGTACGTTCAATTGTTAAAGCGTCTAAAACCTTTTATGGGGAACGTCACATTTACAGATAAACCAAAGATTTGGAGGGTTTTTAAAGGTTAAATATCGGTGTGTCCCGGGTCTGGGAAGAAATATCTTTTAACCTTTTTGGGAACCTGAGACAAGGTGGGGGGGGGGTGATGTTCTTCAAAACGGTTAAATAGGATGACTTTTTCATGCATATTTTTGTCTGTTTGGTCACGTGACCGCAGGCATAACCGGTTTTCCAGGTTTCCTTCTATAAATAGGCGCGCGTCGCGTTTTATATCACTTACGTTCTATATATATATAGCCGCGCATGTATTTAGACGGCAATCTCCAGGTCCCAGGCTTTCTAGCGTCTCTGTTATTACGCTTTATTATGTTTATTGCCAGAATAAGATCATTTGGGTTTATTACGGATCCGTCTGCTATCCCCCCCCCCCGGATCTAATCTCCGCTCTTAAGAAATAAGCCGCAGCGTCCGTGCCGATGACGGTAATGGCATTTGTATGATTCTGTGTTTGCGCTCCGTGGGTTTAAGTGGCTGTAAATATTCCCAGCGCCCACCCCAAGGCCCCGCTGGGCGCAGGATCTGTTTCCCCAGTGATCCCGCGGCTTTCTTCAACCCCCCCCCGACCCTCACGCTCCTTCTCCTGGATCCTACGCTTGTAAACTAACCGTGGGGCAAAGAATGTGCCAGCTTCCCATTTCATTAGATTGGGGGGGGGGAGTAACCGTGGGCAGTCTATGGGGGGGGTATGTCCTACATTTGTATATTTTAATAATTGTAGCAGCGTTTGAGATCCTGTACAAAAGAACACAGAAAGTCCTCGTCTTACATCGGCTCCCTCTTAGACCTGATCTCAAGGGACATCGCGGCAGACTGAAGCTTCCATTATATCGCCGCCTTATTATTATGAAACTTGACCACTAAATGTAACTCCGCTCCGTGCTTTCATCCATTTAAGATAGCTTACGATGAGTTAAATATACATTTCCGCCGAGTTAAACGGACGGAATAATGTCCCTAACAGCCTCACCAAAAAAAAGCACATTAAAGGGCTTTATGACTTACCTTAGGGAGAAGCTGCAGCTGTCTGCTCCATTAATTCTCGCCACTGAGTGGTTGCTTCAAGCAACCAATCCGTGGTAGGAAAGGGCTTCTAATGAAATCAAGGAGGTCTCCATAGACCCCACCATCCGCAGCTTTCACCGAGCCAGTGCTGGAGCCGACTGGCAGCTAGCATTACATGCCACGAGACGTGCTCACCCTGCCCCCCCCCCGATTTACATACTGCCCGCTGGGTTACCACCCTAAGCAAAGTGCCCTTAATTTGAAGACCCCAAGCCAAACAAGCCCCCCATAATGAATATTCCGCTAGGAATTTCTGCAGATGAATAATACATTTTTTAGGGCCAGCTCAGCCCCTCTTACAGTAGAAAGCGGCCAGGCTTGGCTCTCATCAGAACCTTCCTGATTATATGAGAGATTTCATCCTCTCACCACCCTACTTTATTTAGTCAGCAAACCCCCTAAATGATCGGCGGGATGACAATGCGTTCAGGTTCCGCACCTCTTTTTTTTTCGATACGATACGGTCCGCATCTCAGGGATGTCCCTTCCGCAACAGCAGGTGGGGAGCGAGGGTCATCACCCTCAACCCTAATATGTTGCCCGCTGCCCGTGGACGGCCCTGGACACTTTGATCTCTTCCAACACATGGAAGAATAAAGCGAGTTAGCTCTCGGCACGAGTGGAGGCGCGCTGAATATAAAATGGATTGTTATTGTCATCGTCGATGCGTTGGCCGTGTCGCTTATTGGCGAGCCTCGCGGCGTCTGGGGATGGCCATTTTTTTTTCGTGACATCCCTGGGGTCGGAGCCAGCTGCTTCCGAGTACCGCAGGGCGCCTCAATCTGTTCCTTTTTTTTAATTATTTTTCGAGAGCCTTTCTCCAGCTCCAAAGGAAATAAAGGATTGGGATTGTTATCTTCCCCGTAACCTGGCAGGAAGGACGGAGGTGGGAAGCCATTTATCGCGCCCAGCCCTAAACG
Source organism: Spea bombifrons (assembly GCF_027358695.1). Classification (NCBI taxonomy): domain Eukaryota; kingdom Metazoa; phylum Chordata; class Amphibia; order Anura; family Pelobatidae; genus Spea; species Spea bombifrons. The sequence goes on from NC_071090.1 coordinate 2,966,200, forward strand.
AACGCCGTTACTGGATTTCCGCCGCGAGGGCGGCTTGCCGGAAGGTTTTATGGAAGTGATATCGTTGCCTCTCCTCCTGAGACGCTTTAAGGGGAGGAAAAAAAAAGACAAAAAAGAACAGAGAACCTTCAAGTATCGTGATGGAGAAATCTACTTAAACATACCTATCCCGCGCCAACCGCTCTGCCCCCTCGCTCTCCATCCCATAAAGCTTTTCTTCTTCTTTTTTTTTCTCCGGTGCCGTTTGGGTTTCGCTGGGATAATTGCCCACTGAAAAAACCCTCGAGGCTAAAGAGATTTGGCTGTAATGATTTCTACGCAATGTTAAAAGTAGCACACAGAAAAAAAAATAGATTTGCCCAAATCTCCCGTTCCTTAAAAGCGACAGAATTAGCTGTATTGCAAAAAATTAACCCCATGAAGAAAAAAAAACCCAATGTACTCATCTCGGAAAACTTTGTCTCCGCCGTTGGGTTTTTGCGCACATATACGTCACCCGCCTCGATAGCTCGGGGCATTAAAAGCTGGCCGCATGTAATCATTTGGTAGTTAAAGAACAGCCTCCCAGCAGAAGTGGTAGAGGGTAATACAATGAGGGGATTAAACACGCATGGGATAGACATACGGCTCCTGAATCTAAGACGAGACCAACGACTGATTAAGGTTTGAGTCTTTACAGCAGGAGAAACGGGCGACTAGACGGGGGCCGGATGGGGCCGATCTGCCGTTAGATTCTATGTTTGTATGTAATCAGATGTGAAGAGCTGTGTGATACTCGGTATTAATGTATTTAGTGAACAGGAGTGTTTTAGATCCAAACTGTGCTGTTTGTTAAAATCAGCGATCGACAAAGGAACCTTCTGATGACAAAACATGGGCGCCATTCACCTGCTGCTGTATCTGGGGATCTGATAATACCCCAGGTGGCAGATGGGTCCCTCAGGGTATTAATCAGTAATGCTTTCAGGCAAGTGTTTTGGGTAAAACAGGACATTTTAACTTGCGATTTTATATTTATTGTAGAGGTCATACTACCCAACTATCCCGAAGCAAGAGAAAGCTGCACAAAAGCATGGTGGGAAAGAGAGGGGGCAGGAAGGCATGTAGATTCAGAGAGAGGGCTGGAGGCTTTGGTACGCATGGAGAGGGATGTGGGGTGGGGGGTGCAGAGAGACGGAGGGTATGGAGAAGGATGAGAGGGGATAGAAGACAGGTGGCAGGGGCAGAAGGGCATATAATTTAAGGGTAAGGAAGGTAAGAGAATGCTGGTGGAGGGAGGCAGGATGCAAAGGTATGGAAATACAAGGAGGCGTGCGGGAGAAAGGTACTGAGGTTCAGGGGAGGATAGTCGGGGCAGGAAGGCACGAATATGCAGGCAGAGGGGGGCAGAAAGGCACAAAGGGAGAGAGAGGAAGGGGGCTAGAAGGCATAAAGATACAGGTGAGGAGTTAAGGGCAGGAAGGCACAGTGACGGAGGGGGGGTGGAGGGGCAGGAAGGCACAGTGACGGAGGGGGGTGGATGGGCAGGAAGGCACAGTGACGGAGGGGGGTGGAGGGGCAGGAAGGCACAGTGATGGAGGGGCAGGAAGGCACAGTGATAGAGGGGGTGGAGGGGCAGGAAGGCACAGTGATGGAACGGGGTGGAGGGGCAGGAAGGCACAGTGACGGAGGGGGTGGAGGGGCAGGAAGGCACAGTGACGGAGAGGGTGGAGGGGCAGGAAGGCACAGTGATAGAGGGGGTGGAGGGGCAGGAAGGCACAGTGACAGAGGGGGGTGGAGGGGCAGGAAGGCACAATGATAGAGGGGGTGGAGGGGCAGGAAGGCACAGTGACGGAGGGGGGTGGAGGGGCAGGAAGGCACAGTGATGGAGGGACAGGAAGGCACAGTGACGGGGGCTTGGAGGGGCAGGAAGGCACAGTGACGGAGGGGGTGGAGGGGCAGGAAGGCACAGTGATGGAGGGACAGGAAGGCACAGTGACGGGGGGGTGGAGGGGCAGGAAGGCACAGTGACGGAGGGGGGTGGAGGGGCAGGAAGGCACAGTGACGGAGGGGGGGTGAAGGGGCAGGACTGGGATCACCTTGTTTCTTTGCTTCATCAAACACTGGCAAACACCGGCAGTGTAACGGCTATTTATAGCCACAGGAGCTTGTAATGCTTTTCTTAGTATCGCTTGGCCGCTCTATCAATTATCCATGATGCTAATACCGCTGAAAGGAATAGCATGTCAACCGGGGGCCCAGGGGACACGCTCCGACAGGGGAGGAAGGGGTTACAGACGGTTTGGGGGAAGAAACTAACAAATAAGGACAATAAAAATAGGAGATGGAGGGGGGGATATTGAGCTTAACTCTATCACCGCTCTGCTATCCTAGACATATAGAGGTTAAGTCCGAACAACATTTCAGGGTCTGTTGGTTGTTATGGCTACTGCCTTTTTTGCACCAGTTCTTTTTTATACACAACCCCCACTGTGGTCTAAATGGTCCATCTCTGAAGCTCTGTTAACCCTTTGTCAGCCCCCCTTCTTCACCACCTTTAACCACACATTTTAAAGCAAAGTGCCCACCTGTGTCCATGGTGATATGGGTGTGTCCTCACTGTATAAGCCACACCCAGGGCTGTCCCAAAACACTGTGCTTTCCTGGGTTCAAGGATGGAAAGGGTGCCACCCCCACCAAAACCACGCCCACATCCATTATATTATATCATGATGGGTTAATAAATAACTAAAACTAAAATTAAATTTATCATAAGTGAGGAGGTCTTTTCTACATTTATATACACGAAGAGCAGGAGGGACGTTTAATTTAAAGGAGGAGAGCAGAATCTAACTCTAGAGGGTCAGAAGCTTCTATGGAATGGAAGAATATTTTACTTTACCGAGGGGGTGCTAGATAAGTGGGACAGCCACCCAGCAGAAGTGGTACAGCGAGGGTATTAAACATGCATGGGATAGACATACGGCTCCTGAATCTAAGACGAGACCAACGACTGATTAAGGTTTGCAGCACGACTAGATGGGGCCGAATGGGGCCGATCTGCCGGGAGATTTAAGGTTTCCGTGTGGGTTCGATCTCCCGTAACCATTGGTTTTGGAATCGGAAGCTGAGATTATTGTATTTATTGAATCGATTCATCGAGCTCCCGACTGCTCATTTGCTTCCTTTCTGTGTTTATTTGCATATTAAAGGTAATAATTTGCCTTTATATCATCTGACGGTTGCCGGCGGCAGAGCAGGTTTATATATCTGACGGGAAAACGCGCTTAAAAGATTTTTGTAATGGGGTTTACTGGAATCGATGCTACTTTAATTACTATTATTGTTATTATTATTACTATTATTATTATTATTATTATTACTATTATTATTATTTATATAGTCCAAGCCCCGGAGTGGCCATCTGGTCCACCAGGAGTCCCTGTTTTCCCGTATTATTACGTAAGAAAGTAAGGTTCTAAAAGCATTGTGGGAGTATTGTTTGCTTTACAGAGAAAGCTCTTTATTTACTGTGTTTTTAAGTAATAATTAAACAACTTTTTTTTTATCATTTATTGATTTCAAGTAGCACCACCATATTCTGCAGCGCTGTACAACATGCTTGTGAGCTCGTGGCTGTACCCACTACAGCTGAGGCTTTGCCTAATTTTCCCAATTCTCTAGAGGTTTAGGGTTGGATGCCCCTGTGCTGACACAAATCCCGATCATCTTTAATCACCCCCAGAGAAAAAAAACCACTGCCTTTAATAAATTAACTTACGCTGTCCTTAAAGAGAGCGCCTTTAATCAACATGAAAGCACAGATCAATACAAATTGATTTGCAAAAGCATATGCATTTTTAAGTGGAAGAGCTTAAATGTAGGGAAGTTTTACTTTACTGAGAGGGTGGTTGATAAGTGGAACTGCCTCCCAGCAGAAGTGGTAGAGGGTAATACAGTGAGGGGATTAAACATGCATGGGATAGACATACGGCTCCTGAATCTAAGACGAGACCAACGACTGATTAAGGTTTGAGTCTTTACAGCAGGAGAAACGGGCGACTAGACGGGGGCCGGATGGGGCCGATCTGCCGGCAGGTTCTGTGTTTCTGTGTTCAAGCCTTTCTCCTGCTTTCTCCTCTGATCAGCTGTCACTGGACGCTCTTCCATAATAGTTTCGGCACTGCTGCCATCGCTCAGGCTCCTTTGTGTCGGGGGGAGCGAGTAAACTGATTCATAAACTTGTCTGCCAAGAAAGCACTTTAAATAAGGCTTGTCTCCCGCTCCTAACCCGGGGGGATGCTGGCCGATTTTTGGGAGTTTGATTCCGTTGAGAAAAGAATGGAACCCGGTTCCAGGAAGGACTGGAGGGAGAAGCCGTTAAAGTGGAGTAAGAGTTTTTCGGGGAGAGAATCCTGGACTGATTGGTAAGTAAACGACCTCCTTTCCTTTCAGACCTTTAAATAAAACATTTCCCAGGGAGACCCTGTATACGCTACCACTCAGAAGTTTGGGGTCACTCAGCTGTGTTCATGGGTAACAAGGAAATTTCTGGCCATTGGGACACAGAAGTGATGGGAGTGATAAAGGGCCACTGGAACACAGGAGTGATGGGAGTGATAAAGGGCCACTGGAACACAGGAGTGATGGGAGTGATAAAGGGCCATTGGAACACAGGAGTGATGGGAGTGATAAAGGGCCATTGGAACCCAGGAGTGATGGGAGTGATAAAGGGCCGTTGGAACACAGGAGTGATGGGAGTGATAAAGGGACATTGGGACACAGGAGTGATGGGAGTGATAAAGGGACATTGGAACACAGGAGTGATGGGAGTGATAAAGGGCCTCTGTACGCCTATGAAGAGATTCAGTTAAAAAATAGCCATTTCCAGCTGCAATAGTCATTTATGACATTAACCCCGTGTGTGCTGGATTTCTGATCCATTTCATGTTTTTTTAATAGGGAAAAATGTGCTTTTCTTTTAAAAGGTGACCCCAAACTTTTGAACGGCAGTGTGTATGTACTAATTACGGTCTCAGAAGAAAAAGACCCAGTGGATCTAACTGAATGCTGGCAACTCTCTGTAACCCATGAAGTGTAGGCATTGTAAGACTTCTAGCACTGTAAGGGTTAACCACACCAGGCTTATATAACAAGGATTTCTAACGGAAATGAGACAGCGGCCTAAGTACATTGGCTGGCTGAGAGTGATGGGAGTGGAAACCTGCAGATTAAGCAGATGCTTAGGGACCCCATTGGTCTAAGGACCCCTGCTAACTATATTTAGAACAGATTTCTGGTGAATAAGTATTGCTTTTTTGTTTAGTGCTCTAAAAACCTACATCCGCCCTCGGAGGCAATAACTGGATGGTGGTTGTGTTTGCCAAGGACCTTCATGCCAGTTTTCCTCTAATTCCTCCCCATTTGATACAGGAACATTGCTTGTCCCATCAATGTATACAGGCTTGTTACAATGTGTCGCTCGAAGCTGATACATGCTATACAGCCCGGGGGGTATAAGAGTACGGCCATGACTGTCTCTGCCCCCCGTGCGGCCAGCTTCGCAGAAACATGCCCCCCCCCAGCTCCGTGCCGCTATCCCCATCCTGCACCTGTCACTATTCATGACCCTCGAGAATGACGAGAATGTCACAGCTGCCGGAAACGGGCCGACCGCAGGGACAGCTGAGCTTCCCGTTAGTGTGATGTCACCACTTTGAAGCCAGATTAGACCCCGTCAGTCACTGTCTGCCCTCTCTGGCGCTCGCCCCTCGGGTAGCTTCGGCCTTGTGTGCCAATAACAAGTCAGACATAAAAACATGATCTCATTATGGATCTATATACCGTGTTTCCCCGAAAGTAAGACAGTGTCTTACTTTCTTTTTATCCCTAAAAGCCCCACTATGTCTTACTTTCGGGGTATGTCTTATATTGGGAAAAAATTGTCCATATATACCAATCCACACGCATACCAATCCACACATATACACCAAACCACACACATATACACCAAACCACACATATACACCAAACCACACACATATACCAATCCACACATATATACTAATCCACACATATACCAAACCACACATATATACCAAACCACACATATATACCAAACCACACATATATACTAATCCACACATATATACCAATCCACTCTCACTGTCACTCTATGCTTTCCTACCTTTCCTCTTTCAGTTTCTTTGCCGCCTCTTCGCTCTTCTTCTTAGTTCTTCTGTCTTCTCTTCTTCCGGGTCAGAGGGCACGGAGACCGGTGGGCGCGGCTTCAGTGCTGTGCGCCGGGATCTGGCAGCAAACCCCGGCGCACAGCAGCTGTTGCCTTGGGGATCACAAGGGAGCGGTATCGGAGGTCTGTTAAAGACCTCCGATACTGCTCCCTTGCGAGCCTGCTCCTCCAGCGGCGGACATTACTGTCCGTCTCTGGAGGGGCGGCAGGGGCGTCGGACCGCGCTGCGGCGGACCCCGCGACGGCAGTGGCGTCGGACCGCGCTGCGGCGGACCCCGCGGCGGCGCCCCCTGGAGTGTGGCGCCCTGTGCGGTCGCACAGGTCGCACACCCCAAAGGCCGGCCCTGGTCCTGATGGACCACGGAAAACATTATTGCTGCTCCAGCAAATCCCCCGTGTTTCCCCGAAAGTAAGACATATGTCTTACTTTCGGGGTACGGCTTATATTAGCCGACCCCTCTGAAACTCCCGATACGTCTTACAATCGGGGGTGTCTTACTATCGGGGAAACACGGTATGTATTGAGCTATCATCTGTCTAATCCATACCTCCCAACTTCTATACCCCCCCCCCAGGAATCAGAGCCCGGCAGGTAGAGCGTCACTCAAGCTGGCGGCTTTACCGCACACGTGCCCAGTATACATTCCCTGGGTCTGGGAATTAAATTGGGACAGCGGGATAGCGTGGCAAAATCAGGACAGTTGGGAGGCTAATCAATAGACCCCTGATGACTGTTACGATACAGATGGGGAGCGAAAGGTTAGCCACCATCCAGATGGCATTTTTGAGTAACCTCAGTGCCTGAAACTAGTCTTTCTGCCATGTTAGACCAGGATTAACCACAAAAAGTGATTTCTAGGCAAATTTCTAAATATGTTTATGGAAAGAGCTTGTTCAAGAAAAAAAGGGCTCCTCGGGGGCGTTGATTTAGCCGTTTTTGTGGATTAGTTCCGCGTGGGTGTGGCAGCCCACTGAGCAGCCTGCTACGGTGCATTAAACTCCACATTCTGAATGGTTTTTCTGTTTAGATGCTTTTGTGACACCTGAACTGCAATTGTTTGGGATACTAAAAATGTATCAATTTTATTTTTTTTTGCTCTTTTTAGCTTAGATCTCGCACCTCCTCTTATCTCTCTCTACAGGTGTTTTCAGAACACATCCATGAGAAGCTTAGAATATTAACACTTTCATAGCCCATCACAGACATTTTATAATATCGACTGGCAACTTAATGGCTCTAATAAGTCACCCGTATTCAAGCAGGGATTCCAGCTGTGATTTAGCAGTGAGAAAAGTACAGAAGAAGCTGGGGGGCTTAGTCGGGATAGAAGAGGCTGGGGGGCTTAGTCGGGGCAGGAAAGGCTGGGGGGCTTAGTCGGGGCAGGAAAGGCTGGAGGACTTGGTTGGGGCAGAAGAGGCTGGGGGGCTTGGTCGGGGCAGAAGAGGCTGGGCGGCTTGGTCGAGGCAGAAGAGGCTAGGGGGCTTGGTCGAGGCAGAAGAGGCTGGGGGGCTTGGGGCTTGGTCAGGGCACAGTACATTGTTGCCTCGCAGGGACATTCGGAATTGACATGCTCGCCAGTGGTAGATATAGAGTGAGATGATACTCAATAAGGGAACACTGTGTATTGTGGAGTATTTGGCAAGGGAGATGGAAAAGTTGCCCTCAGTAGTTGTGCTATGCGAGCTGCGGGTGTGTGTCTTAACAGTAATGACAAAGAGACTGAGAAGGTTTGTAAACAATCAATACAGGTGAATAAATCTCAAATACAATATCTAATAATAATATGTATAGTATTATCGGGTCTTCTGTTTGCGTTGTCATTTTCCGGGGGGGGGGGGGGTTCTTGTTATGGGTTTCCAGTCGCCAGGGACTAAAACCAGATTTTTCCTCCCCAGGAAAGGCGCTTGTGGACCATAAGGAGAGCTTTTTCTTCTCTAATTAAATCTACTTATTCTGGAACTAAAATTCCATATTTAAATACCCAGGCTTATTGCCCCTTAGTGCCCCTGCATTAGTCCCCTTGGGCCTTGATTCCTTGCCCTTATAACCTAACAACTTTCTGGCAATTAAAGGGTTATCAGCCCCCCATCCCAGTGTGTTCAACGAGGGGGCCTGTCCATTCCCGGCACACGGAGCCTAGCATGTAATTTCAATTCAGACCTTTTTTTTTTTTGTACGAATTCCGGCACCCGATTATTAATGTCATCCACGTTAAAGGAGATAGACCCTGTTTCCATGGAAACGCTGCAAAATGGGCGAAATGGGGATAAAAGTGTATGTACTTGCCATTCCTCTTCCTGCTTTTAGCAGTTAACTTTCTTTTGAGGTTTGTGATCCTCGTACGTCGCAGCAGACTTCAAAATAACCATTTAAAAGCCGGCACCCAAACAGCATTAACACCCATTAATAACCTTTCAGCATAAGTGACCTATGACTGGCTACCCAGAAGGGAAAGAGTTAATTTATATATATGTATATATATATGTATGTATAAATATAACTTGAATTGTCAAAAACCCTCTAGAACTTTGAGATCATCACAGAGGACAGGACATGGCCGGGAGCTCGGCTCGCCACAATCACAGAGGTAGCTCGAAGCATCTGTTTAGACCAAAAAAAGATGACGCGTTCCGCGGTCTCACCCTGAAGACCCAACGAAGGCTTCGGCGCTGGGTCTAGCTGCGGTTTGTGAGCCTGTGATTGGACGAGCAGCGACATGAGGACAGCCGCTTTACCCATCAGCCAAAATACATGGTTTCATAGGATGGGGTTTCTTGGCTTCTACCTCCAGACTGGGTGTTTCGGTGGCAATATTATTAATAATAATAATAATAATAAAAAATATAATAATACTAACAATAATAATAATCACAATTATAACAATAATGTTACCAACAACAATAATAATAATAATAATAATATGTATGGACTGTCCCAATGTAAAATCAGTGGGGGTCGGTCTAGTTTCCACCCTGTGTTTCCCTAGCCGACGGTCAGGTAGGTGAGTGTCGGCAGCTGGGATTGGGGTTGGCGTGCGATGTGTCTTTTATAGCGTAGGGTCCCTTTACTTATAAGATGGAGTTTTATGGCGGATCGGCCCCATTCGGCCCCCATCTAGTCGCCCGTTTCTCCTGCTGTAAAGACTCAAACCTTAATCGGTCGTTGGTCTCGTCTTAGATTCAGGAGCCGAATGTCTATCCCATGCATGTTTAATACCCTCACTGTATTATGCTTTACCACTTCTACTGGGAAGCTGTTCTACTAATCCACAACCCTCTCTGTTAGTAAAAAACATCTTTACATAAATACACTGTACTTTGTTAAATCCCTTTATATATTTAACTGTTTCTATCCCACTAATGAATGTATCGGGTCAGTTATACATATAAAGAGGCCTTTGTAGTTTGTTCGGTGTGGCGGGGCAGCTTCTCGCTCCGCTGGCAATGTTTACATTTCCGTTACTTGTAATGATTCTGTGAGCACAGCGCGCCGTTGTGTCGGCCCTTATTCATGCTGCAGTCCCAGCCGCCGGACTCTCGGCCGCACCGCGTCTGATGCGTCACTCTCTGTTTCCATGTTTTTGAAATTATTTTAGTGCAACTGGCAGCCGAGGAATGGCAAAAACTGGAAATATTTATTTATTTATTTTTTATATGTTCTGGGTGTTCTGCTCTCCAGACCTATTTTCATGCAGAATGCCTGCTGGGGTGCATGCGAATAGGTGCGGACATTGCAGTTAGTAAATGGGATGCTTGTCTTATTTAACTCCTCCCCGCAGCGCCCTCTACTGGAAGCAGGAAGCATTCGTCAGTACACTTTTTGCACATGCTCAGTAAAAATCCCATTCTAGTCAATGGGAGCTAAGTTCCTTTTGATATGAATGGGAAAAGCATCTGCCAATCACATGTATTCTATCTGAACACTGATGCTTTGCTAGCATACATAGCCTCTGCTCCAGTAACTTCAATAGGATGGCTGCTGAGCATGTACAGGAAGTGTACATATGAACACTTCCTGGGGTCAGTAGAGACGGCCGGGGGGAGGAGTTAAATGGGACATAAAAAAAATACAAGCTTTGGGTTTTTGGGGATGGCCAAAGGTCATTTTACTGGGTTCTCTGCCTACTTTCATTGAGAGGTGTAGTTCCATCAGGCAAAAGGACGGGAGGAGGGGAATAGAGAGTTTGGGGGCTTCTTTTAAGTGTTCAGCTAAACAAAATTAAAGGATTTGTTCGGGGCTTTCCAGCCCCCCAAATAATATATCCACGCACCGACACATAAATTACGGCTAAAGTATACGGACCAATCAGAGCAGCGATGAAAAGCTCTTCTTGAAGGATCTAAACAAAAAAAAAACTTAAATTATGTTGCCCAGAGAGGCAAATAACGTGGCCGGGATTCCACGCGCCACAAAGCCATTGACTTCATTTGCCAAAAATGTGGAGGAATATTGGTAATCTCGCAGAAAAAACCCAGATCGCCGATGACCTATGAGATGGATTACAAGTATTTAGGTCATTCCTTCTTCTGTTACCTCGATGATGTCAGCGGCAGGTAGTGAGCCGTGAACGGGTGACACGGATACTTTGTATCACTGCCTCAAGGAGCTATTATTTCTACAAACTGTAGCAATTTACACGATGAACCCCCCGGGGTGTAAATCATGAACGTACCTGGGGGGTCTCTGAATGATCTGACCCCCAAACTCTTCCAAGCGTTAATAATTGAATAGCCCATCGTGAAGATTCTATCGCAGGGACTCGCTAATGGCGGCAACCAAATGTTTCTAATAACGAATGAATGAAATTTGCTGGGAATGAGATGAATTCTTGCTCTGTTTTGTGCAATTATCGGTCATTATTATCTTAGCAGCAGCCCGGGAATCTGAATGTGTATGCCTTTAATGCTATTTGGGCTGTGCCCCCCTTTCTGTATGTATATATATAGTTATATATATATATAAATAGGCTCAGGAATTTAACCCCCGGAGGGCTATGTCTGGAGGTTTAAAAATAAAGCTCTATTAATAATGAGTTATTTCGCCCCGACTGCTCAGCTTACAGGCATTCTGTCCTCGGCACTGAAAGGGTGAATGAAGCGATGCAGCTGATGGCTGAAGTTTAGCAGATGTATGAGATGCGAGGAGTCTGGTAATGATTATCTACCCGGCACGCGGCACAGAAGGCCGCACCAGCTGGTGGCGATGTGGACAGGGGAAGGCTGGCACCTTCTGGCCCGGAGGGGGTGTTAAAGTGAAATGGCCCCCTTAGCCCCCACTCACTTACACATAACTCACGTTAACACACGCTTTCACGCACACTAACATATACATCCACTCTCCCACTAACACTAGCACACACACACACACATATATTTACACAATTCAGCCGCAATTCAATGACCGGGAAAGATCAGAAACGTGTGTGCAATATCTCTTAGCCCCATCCCCATAACTACCCACTGTCACGAGCCTCGGGACTTAAACCAGTAACCTTGTGAAAAGATGACTGTTTTACACACACACTTACATACTCTCCCTCTTACAAACACACAAGGACTCACTCTTCCTCTTACACACACATACACACTCTCCCTCTTACACTCACTCTGCCTCTCTCGCACACACACATACACACTCACTCTCCCTCTCTCGCACACACACATACACACTCACTCTCCCTCTCTCGCACACACACATACACACTCACTCTCCATCTTACAAACACATACACACCCACTCTCCCTTACACACTCGCTCCCCCGCCCTCACACACATACACACTCACTCTCCTTCTTACACACACACTCACTCCACCTCTCTTACACACATACACACTCCACCTCGCTTACACACACACACACATACATACACACTCTCTCTCTCTTTTACACACACATACACACTCATGTTAGCTCACACTTACTCACAAACTTGTATCCAATCATCACGCCCTCAGCTTTACCAGAGCCTTTTTTCTAGCCGCTCGCACACACTATGCAGCCACACTATTACCCCGCCGCTTTCCCAATCCAAGCCGGGCCAGGCCTTTTGGAAGAATTTTGGACCGGCTGGTCGGCCCGTCCCTGGATGTGCTCAGGTGTCTCCAAATTATTCCACTGCTGCTAGAATATCTCTAATTTATACAGAGGAAGGAAAACAAAGTATTTTTTATTTATCAGTTCCGTGTGATATATATATATCTATCTCTCTCTCTCTCTCTATATATATATATCTGTATATATACGGTATATATATCTGTATGTGTATATAGAGTTCCTTGAAAACGAGTTTCTGCTCCAGTATTCTTGTACTTCTACACATCAGGACGCTCATCTTGATTGCCTAATCCGCTTGTGCCGCGCACGTTTTATATTAGAAAAAAAACCCACGAAACATAAATTGGGTTTTGTTCAAAAACCATACTGAACGTCGCAACGGATTTTGAGGAAACGGCAAAGATATTTCATAAAAGCAGAACTGCTGGCGTCCTCACGTCGAGATCGTAGGATAAAAACAAACTTCTTCTTATCAGCTTCTTTAACCCATAAATTCCCGCCCCTCCAGAAACCGAAGCGTTTTTTCGCGATATGCGGTCCGTTTCTAGACCCCGTTGGATACCAGAATCCTCTTTCTCCAGCGAGAAAACAAACAAACAAAACGAAGCCTTCGGGAGCTCACATGTGCTGCGGCTAAAACCCTGAGAAAACTTCCGAGGGGTCACGGGGGGAGCAGAAACCACTCGGAGGAATAAAATCCACAGGAGGAACACGGTTTCCCATGCAGCCTCCTTCTTAAAGACTTTGTCCCAGGACTTAGCATTCTTGGTGAACTTCCAGCTACTCGAATAAAGACCCCCCCCCAACCCCACATCCTTTCAAACAGCACACGAAGAAGAACCGTGACGCCAAACTCTTCCACGGACTTCGGATTTCTGCTTGTATTCTCCTAAAAACCCCAAACTACCAACCAAGGCGCTTGGATTATGGAGTTTTTCTTTTTCTTTAACATGGCAGGTTCAGCGATAAGACTTCACTAATCTGTCGGTTGGGTTTCGTGGTTTCTCGTGGGTTGAAGAGGAAGGAACGGCTTCTGGATCCAGGCAGCAAAGCCATCTGTTACCCAAGGATTCCGGATCTCTTGGTTGAAGCCAACGTTCCGGGACCTGCTCGCTCGGCGTGACACTGGTTGACGGCGTCGTCGGAGTGTCCTGGGCTCTCCTGGTGTCTACTGGAAACCAGCTGCTGCTTTGAAACCTCTAACTGGGCTGTACTGGAAGCCTCACTGGTCAGGAACCTGGATACTTTTTAGCGACATTTTCTGGATACATTCGCTCTTCCTCTGATCTTGCAAAGTTCTCCTCTATCTTCTCAAACCAATTCCCTCCATTCCGAAACAATCATTATTTAGTATTATTCTTTATTCACAGATTTCACTCCGTGTATTTACCCCATATTGTGTATTAGGCACTAAAACCTAAATTTTTGCCATCTTTAACCCCTTTAAGTCTTTATTTTAACGTACAATCGAGGGTGGAGTTATTCTTAGTAAAACGTATAGCCCCCATGTAATATAAATCCTTATTTATTAATATTTTTTATCTCGAATGTTTCCGTTTCCCTGAGAATTAACATTCTTGACGAATAAGTGAAAGGAGGAAAATTCTGGGAAAAACCTGGACAAAAAAAAGGTGCATTTAAATAAAAAGCTAAGGGAGACGTAAAACATTTTGCATACCGATGGGATGTTGAGAATTTGGAGAAAAGTGAACGTTTTCTATCGTTCAGCGAAAGCAGGAAGTAATAGTCATTTTTGGCAAACAGTTCTCTGTTATTAGAGCGACTTTCGATAATTCGGAGCCCTGGTACAGTTAGGGTTAATCAATTTTGGGCTGCTGCCAAAAACCACCAACGGATTATCATTGTAACGCGTATAGAAAAAGCTACCGAATATTTCCTTCTAATCAGCTCAGTTTTCAGCTTTAAAAAACAAACAAAACAAGGGTAAAAACGGGACAGGAGCAAGAAGCACGAGAATCAGGAGGGAGTGGGGAGAGCAGACGCCAAGGAATGAGCAGAGGTGGAGGGCGGTTTAAGCAGGTTTCACTCTTCTCTTCTGCCTAATCTTCTAACGTTCCAATATTTTAATTGGCATAGAATACTGCGCGCCATTTAGCAGACAGTGGCAGTTTTTCCCACCTTATTTTCTCTACTTGGTAAACGCGTTTCACATTGAAAAAAATAAATAAATACGATGATATTTCACTCCTAAAGCCACGCGCAGGAGAGCTTATTGAGCAACTGGCGCATGTCTTTTCTGTCACTTCTTTGGGACCTTCGTATTTCATCCCTAGCTTTTACCCCCCCCCCGGGAGAAAAGCTACCCCTCTCTGCGCTGTGTAAACACGGGGTCAGCCAAGGATTTCCATATACTGTAGCAGAGGGTTAAAGCGTTAGCCGGAGTAATAACATTTCTCATTGACAAGGCCGGGATCTGTCTTCTTCACAGCCGGCTCTGTAAGGAACGGCTCGGCGTCCGCATGGTTTTAATCCCCAGTGACATTTTGTTTATTTGATCGGAGTTTACGTACTTTTTGGAACGCGGCCACCCCGACTACCAGTTATTTCGTACATTACTCAAAATGTAAAGACTCTTTCATCGGACGTTTCTTTCTGGTAGGAAACCCAAAGTGAACAGGTTTAGATTCTGGAGGCCAGAAGGGCTTGTAGGAACTTACTTATTCTTGGGACTTTGGGAAATGAAATGTGCTTTTTTTAGAAATCTTTAGGATTTAAAGGCAATCTGGAGGATTCCGGCGTGGATCCGGCGCAGGGGATTGTTGGCCACCATGGAGAACTTCTTCCAACGTCATTTTAGGAAATCGAGGCTCCCTAACGAAGATAGAAGACCGAGCCTGGCGGTATCAAAGGTCAGGCGCAAGTCAGGTGTCGGGGCGCCATCGCTGGGGTTACTGACGCAGCGTAGGGCGTCCACTCAGTTATGCCCAAACAAGAAAAAAGACGAGAAACGCAGGAAGTCCAGCACGGCTCCCGTTAAAGTAAACCCGCGTTTTGCCGTCCAGAGTATTAAGAGGCAGACGCTGCGGTGCGGAAAGGTTCACATCCTGGAAGATCTGCTCTGGGAGGTATGGATGGATTATAAGTTTCTAAACCGGGCCGGTCTGCCATCTTTCAACGCTGGTGGAGGCGACGGCTTTCGTTCCCGACGGGGGTCATCCAGCAGCTGCAGTTCGGGCAGCGAAATAGACACGTCCGGATTATCAAGGTGCGTAGAGCTCTGGTTGAGTAACCTGCGCGCGTTGGCATGCGTCCGTGCATTACTCGATGGGGCCGGCCCCTGACGTACATTCGGTACAAGCTGCAGTAATGTTAATGTTCCTGTTACACTGTATCCAGGAACTGATACTATGTACCATGCGCGGAAGGTTTGTGTATACAACACCGTTGATGGTGGTGCTACCTTTTGAGTACCGTGGTCCATGGGACCCGGACTGGTCGTCTGGCAAATGCTCGGTGGGCCATTGTCCTACAGAGCGCCATACAGACCCGATCTCTCCTGGCGCCGTAGCGTGTGGACACTGGCTGGATGTCCCCGGCCGCACACTGCCCGAGCTGGTGGCCGCTGACCTTAAAGTGCCAGGACAGCCTCGTCACCCCGAGTCCATGCCTAGTGGGACCTCAGAGGGCGATCTAGCGAGTAGATGTAAGCGAGTGTGCAAATGGTTGTGTTTACTAACCCAGGAGATTTTGATTTCTGACCCAATTAAACCCATCGGACGCTTTAGAAAACTAAATTCCCAAAATGTACCTAAAAGCACGGATTCTGTTTATCCCCCCCCCCAAACATCCGTCCGTATGTCTGCTTCTTCACAATCGTTAAACCTCGGATCCCACCAGAGGAAACCTCATGAGAAAACTGAGATGAGTCATTTCTGTTAATCCGGCTGTTTGAAGGAATGAGAAAAATGTGTATTTACAGATTCTCACTTGTGATGATGTCATCACTGAAATCTTATGTCAAAGGATTTGCTCGTTAAAAGTAAATCAAGTTCACGGAGGTTATTTATTTTATTTATTAGTTGACAATTTACTTAAAATAAAAAAATGGGGCTTTTGGGATCTCTCCGCTTAGCGGTTTAACTCCTTATGTTTCTGACACGTATCTACCAAGCTTAGCATGTTGTTGGCATGATGGAGTCTGCATAGAAAAACACACCAAGTGTTAATAGCTCTGGAGACAGAGAAACCTAGAACCTGCCGGCAGATCGGCCCCATTCGGCCCCCGTCTAGTCGCCAGTTTTTCCCGCTGTAAAGACTCAGACCTTAATCAGTCGTTGGTCTCGTCTTAGATTCAGGAGCCGTATGTCTATCCCATGCATGTTTAATACCCTCACTGTATTACCCTCTACCACCTCTGCTGGGAGCCTGTTCCACTTATCTTCCTCTCTGGCCAGAGATCTGTTATGTGGCAGAACCTCCTTCCCCTTCAATCCATAACTGTCCATTAGCATCACTTGAGATATTGAAATTGATATTTGTTGATATTTCTGCTAATACTTTTATCTTCTCATAGATATTCATGAGTTAAAAAGTCCTTTTGTTTCCATGGAAACATCAAATAAGTATATAATTCTGTTTTTGAATGCCAAGTGAAACTATATATATATATTTTTAAAAATGATATCATTGTACCAATAACCTAGAACTTTATAGATAAAAAATGTCTAACCTGTAGATTGACGATGGTGGAATTTAGGCATAGGAGCTAACACTCAGGGGTAACTATCTAGGGCAGTATAATAATGTTATTATTATTTAGGGATCTCTATAGCGCTGTCATATTCCACGGCTCTGTACAACATGTAAACAGAACATAACAAGTTACAGAAGCAAAAGCTGAGGAGGGCCCTGTTCAAAGGAGCTTACAATCTAGATGCAGGTCGGGGTATATAACACAAGAGGTGAACCAACCACAGACCTGTATCCCGGCGTAAAAAACCTGTAATATCATTAAATCCTTATAGATTAAGACGCTATCGTGGGGGGGACGCCTGATAGCAGGAGTGAGGCTCGGGAAGATAAAGCAGAGGCAGGTGGTAGTTTGGTTGATCAGCTTCTCTGAAGAAGTGGGGAATATTTTAAGGACTTGGGGCGAGGAGGGAGACTGATAACCCAAGGTAGGGCATTCCAAATGATTGGGGCAAACCTTGAGACGTCTTGTTTATGAGCGTGAGTGATATCATGAAGAACACTCAGCGGTATCGAGCTAGAAGGGACTTTGGTGGAGTAGTGGTGGAAGCAGCTACTTCCAAAGGTCATAAGAGATACCAATTGGGGCGGTAACTAACTGGATCACCAAGGGTTAATGTCCAGGGGTAAGTTGGGAGGAGGGGAGCTAGGTCCAAACACACACATGGGGGTAAGTAGCTTAGATGTGGGACGTTCTGGAGATGGAGGACACATAGCTGATACAGATGCGTCACGTATGGTGACAGCGGTGGTGACAGCCAGGAGAAACGCTCGTTATCTGATTCACCTCCTTTACATAATTCTGTGAATTTTAATCAGGTTTGTAATCACGGGATTCCCCCGAAAGATAAAGCGGTCACATTACACAGGGAACTCCGGATAATTCGCATCAGAAGACACCAAAGCCCAGCCTGGTCAATGGTCATAGATACAACTTGACATGGGTGGCATCGGTGACACGGAGGGGGCATCAGACGGGGCAGGGGGGGGGGTTGTGAATGGCCCTGGATACAATACTCGTGTTCTAGATCTTGATCTCCATGGTTCTTACTGTCTTTCCCTCTCTCTTTTTAGGAAGGCGATCTCCCGCTCTGGCCTTCAGCATCTGGCTCCTGTGCACTGCCCCAGCCTGACCATCTCCAACGGACCTCTCAAAGAACCTCGCACCACCCTGGACTGGAGTGTACGTGTCTCCCTTACCTCTGCATGCGCAGCTTAAAGCTGGAGCCTTGGGAATAATCCCGGGACTAAAAGCAGCTTTGTACGACTAGCCTTACGTCCCAATTTCAGAATCCGTGTTAAAGCTCAAAACAAAAGTGTGTTTAAGGAACATGCTTAGGTTATATTGTATCGAATCCAACTAAATGGAAACAATTTTAAAAAACAACTACACTGAAACATTGTTTATGGGTATCAAAATATAAGCGGCTCCATATTCATTCATTGCTTGCCTTCATTCATTAACTGCATTCCGCCGTCCGACGTTAGAAGCAGCCAATCAGTGATAGGAAGGAGCTCCCTTTCAAATCAATGGGGGCACTTTCAACGCATTGGGGGAGGGGGTCTTGTTAGACACCCCCTTGCACCATTTGCCGAGCCAGTGCTCGAGCTGATTGACAGTAAGAATAAGGGGGGCTTTGTAAAATTTGCAAAGGGGGGGTCTCAGCTATCATATGTGTTAGAGCGCATCCCTTTGGGCCAAGTAAAAGTTCTGAAGGATGCAGGAATTTGCTGTTCAGGTGTGCTTGCGATGCTCGGCGCTGTCTGATTCCGTGTAGAATACGGCGAATCTCCGTGTTACGTTGTGACGAATGACATCAGATAACCGCCCGACTCTGTCTTCTGTGCAGGAGAACGCTGTCAACGGAGAACACCTTTGGCAAGAAACAAATGTGTCTGGAGATCTATGCTACCTAGGAGAGGAAAACTGCCAAGTCAAATTCTCGGTGGGTACCCGCGCCAAAAAAGTCATTTCATTAAGAAAATAAAAATGTTCCATATACTCTGTTGTTCAAAAGTTTGGGGTCACTCGGCTGTAATATAATCGCAGAAGGGTTTCTAAACGTCAATTAGCCTTTTAAACTTGGGAAACAGGAGTGATGGGAGTAATAAAGGGCCATTGGAGCACAGGAGTGATGGGAGTGATAAAGGGCCATTGGAGCACAGGAGTGATGGGAGTGATAAAGGGCCATTGGAACACAGGAGTGATGGGAGTGATAAAGGGCCATTGGCACACAGGAGTGATGGGAGTGAGAAAGGGCCATTGGCACACAGGAGTGATGGGAGTGATAAAGGGCCATTGGCACACAGGAGTGATGGGAGTGATAAAGGGTCTCTGTACGCCTATGAAGAGATTCCATTAAAAATGAGTCGTTTCCAGCTACAATAGTCATTTACAACATTAACCCCGTCTGCACTGGATTTCTGATCCAGTTCATGTTATTTTAATGGACAAAATCTGCTTTTCTTTCAAAAAGAAGGAAATTTGTGACCCCAATCTTTTAAACGGTAGTGTGAATGCTGTCTGGCATGGAGTTTTAGCTAATCTTGCGATGAATGACTACATTCTGCTAAACACAACACCGTAGATCCCGCTTTATGACTTTGCTTCCACAGAGCTTTTACACAGAGGCCATGCTATAGAGACTCACATCCACCCTGAACTCTAAATAAAGATTCTTAATAGGAAACAAACTTCCTTGAATACGTTTTAATAGAAGGTTGGGAGGTGAGATTAATCTGCAAAAGGGATCACACGAAAAATTAAAGGGACCGTGCAGCAATCAAATGCATTAAAGGGAATATAGATGAATATATATATTGAGCGTCCCTTTAAGTAACCAAACATATTATTACGTTCTAGAATTTCGGAGACGCGGTTCCTCGCTATTTAGCAAACAGAATCCCGCTAATACTAAAAAGACCCCTGGCTAATTTAACCCTAGGCTCGCCGGTCTCCTGAGTATCATATCAGATGTATTTTTGGATGAATCCTGAACCCAGCTGTCCTCTCCACTGTCCCCATTAAGCGTCCCCCTTCTCTTCTCATGCCCTTTATTAAGTGTATGGAATGATTAGCCCCCCGGTACAGAGCGGCACGGGTTTTTTTAGGCTGTTGCCACGGTAACGTGAGTTGCCATGGAGAAGAATTAGTGTGCGCGAGTTCGGTCCTCTCCCTCTAGGGATACGGCCTGCCATTCCGTATCATGTTAGTGGACAGGAGCAGAAAGGCTGGGACGCCGTGTCAACGTGTCCTGTGTCACCAGCTGACCACAGGGAGAAGCGACTACACGTTAAGCCACGCAAGCTGTCTCCTTACAGCAACAAAGTCATCTGCAAGGGGAAAAAACTTTTTTATATTTATTACTATTTCTGGTCTAAGAAACCGCGTTCTTTAATCATTCTAATATAGTACCAGTAAGCCTCATGTCTGCCACTTCACACCAAACTCTTAAAGGGGAACTAATATCAGATTAAATAAAAGTTTTTGAAAATATTGTGTTTTCTTTTTTAAACCAGTTGTAGTTTTTGCCCCATAATATAATGTTTTCAGGCAGCTGCATATCAGCCATTTGTATGATTCTCGCTCTGTTATCTGATCCCCGATCTACTAAACACCCCGACTCCTTATCATACTGCCTGTGGGGAGCAATAGAATGGCTCAGTCTTAACCACTCAGACAGACTCTCTGACTAATGAAAGTCTATGGAGGAACGGACTTCATTAGCATTGCCATAAAGCATCAGCTCAGTGTGGTGTCTGAGCCGGGAAAGTCACTCAAAATATCACATGACTGAGCTTGAAGTGACAGTATACTTAACAATATTTTGAATTCTAATGGGACAGACATCCGGCTCCCGAATCTAAGAGGAGGCCAACGACTGATTAAGGTTTGAGTCTTTACAGCAAGAGAAATGGGCGACTAGACGTGGGCCGAATGGGGCCGACCTGCCAGCAGGTTCTAGGATTCTCCAGGGCTATTAACGCTTTTTCTATGCACACCCCCATCATGCCAAAAACATGCTAGCTTGGTGGATACACGTCGGAAATACAAGAAGTTTTAACAGCTCTGCAGAGCCAAATGTTTCATTTTAAGTAAATATCAACGAATTAGTAAGTTATAGCACAAAATGCCGTACATTTCATACTCTTAACAATTTATTTTCAAACTTTTCCAGAAATCTGCCGTGCGGAGAAAGTGCGCCGCCTGCAAAATAGTGGTTCACGTAGCCTGCATGGAGCAACTAGAAAAGGTAGGAGGCTGCCACCTGCTGGCCAGAGGGGGGAATTTCACTCGGTGTCCCCTTTGAACTATTTCCATGGTAAACTTTCTCTTAATCAGCGCGTAACCTGAGATAAATCCCCCACCAGCGTTAATCAAGACAGTGTTCTTTTTCCAAATCTACACCACCGTTTAGGGTCATTTAGAAATGTCCTTATTTTTGACAGAAACACAAATTTGGCACATTCAAATAACATGAAATGGATCAGAAATCCAGCACAGACGGGGTTAATGCTGTAAATGACTATTGTAGCTGGAAACGGCTGATTTATAATGTAATATCTTCATAGGCATACAGAGGCCCTTTATCACTCCCATCACTCCTGTGTTCCAATGGCCCTTTATCACTCCCATCACTCCTGTGTTCCAATGGCCCTTTATCACTCCCATCACTCCTGTGTTCCAAAGGCCCTTTATCACTCCCATCACTCTTGTGTTCCAATGGCCCTTTATCACTCCCATCACTCCTGTGTCCCAATGGCCCTTTATCACTCCCATCACTCCTGTGTTCCAATGGCCCTTTATCACTCCCATCACTCCTGTGTTCCAACGGCCCTTTATCACTCCCATCACTCCTGTGTTCCAATGGCCCTTTATCACTCCCATCACTCCTGTGTTCCAACGGCCCTTTATCACTCCCATCACTCCTGTGTTCCAAAGGCCCTTTATCACTCCCATCACTCCTGTGTTCCAATGGCCCTTTATCACTCCCATCACTCCTGTGTTCCAACGGCCCTTTATCACTCCCATCACTCCTGTGTTCCAAAGGCCCTTTATCACTCCCATCACTCTTGTGTTCCAATGGCCATTTCTCACTCCCATCACTCCTGTGTTCCAATGGCCCTTTATCACTCCCATCACTCCTGTGTTCCAATGGCCCTTTATCACTCCCATCACTCCTGTGTTCCAACGGCCCTTTATCACTCCCATCACTCTTGTGTTCGTTGATCCAAGTTTAAGTTTAAAAGGCTAATAGATGGTTAGAAAACCCTTTTTGCAATTATGTCACAGCCAACTTTATGCAGTTGGAAACACAGTTGAACGGCTGCTCTGACTAGGATAGGCAGTGCAGGAAAACGTAACCTAAACATGGAAAACAAAAACGGGTTCTTCGCCTTTATGGTTTTATAATTAGAAAAGTTTAATAAGAAACCTGTTATAATTAGATGTCCTAATTTCCATTTCTCTGTTTAAACTCCAGATTAATTTTAGATGCAAGCCTACATTTCGCGACGGAACTTCCAGGGCCCCAAGAGAGGTAAGTGTACACTGACAGCGTTGTCTGCCGGGGGGGGGGATGCGGTGCCAGACTGGGGCGAACCTACATATTTTACAAAGCCGCAGTGATATATATATATATATATATATATATATATATATATATATATACTAAATTGAGCGGAAAACACAAATTAACATTTCTAGCTTTTGACACCCCCCCCAAAAAAAATGATAACATGAGCCCACGTATTAACTTAGAAGTGGGTGAAAAGTTTTGTCTATTTCCATGAGATGGCAGAAAAAGAAAATATTTACCGCCCCATGGAAAAAAATCTTTTTTTTTCCGCATCATGAGCTTCGTTTTCTTCAGTATAAAATTAATTCATCTTCATTTATTATATATATTATATTTATATAATATATATTTATATCATGTTTTATATTATAAGTAATATATATATATATATATATATATATAGCTACATGTGCTGTATGTATTTAATCCACGATCAGGTATTACCGATCCATATGATTCCACAACTGCTTTATTTTCGGATGATCCGCTGTGAAACGCACCGGGGACGCATCATAACGCGGCTGCCACAAACAGACGATTATTATGAATTTATGTAGCAATATTAGGAGCCAGAATTTGATATATATATATTAAAGTTGCGATGGGCTTTTCTGGTCCCGATGATCACTGGCCTACCCCTCAGATCACTTTTGTGTGTAACCAAAGCTGCTGACGACGCATTTCACCCCTGACCCCAGCTCTGATGGTTTTTCTTCAGGTCAGACATTTTTCTTGTTGTTCTAACCAGCAGAATCTGGTGAGACATCACTGGGTGCACCGCAGACGGCAGGAGGGGAAGTGTAAACAGTGTGGGAAGGTAAGACGAATACTATTTCAATTACTGTTATATTAAACGGAACTCCTACCATTTTTTACTAGCCCCAGATTAAAAATATTGCTTTTCTTCTTGTTTTCTTTTTTGCTCCAGTTGTAGTTTTCCCCCATAATATAATGTTTTCAGGCAGCTGCATATCAGCCATTGGTATGAGTTCTCCCTCTGTTATCTGACCCCCAATCTTCTAGACAAACCCCTTGACCCCTTATCATACTGCCTGTGGGGAACAATGGAATCACCCACCCAGACTCTTTGGTTAATGAAAGTCTATGGAGGAACGGACTTCATTATCATTGCCATAAAGCATCAGCTCAGTGTCGGGAAAGTCACCCAAAATATCACATGACTGATGACAATGGTGGCCTCCGGGTCTGCCTGGGTAAGGGCTTTAACCTGGTTCGGTCTTTTGTTTAAATGCCCCGTGCCCCGCAGAGATTTCTTACTGCCATCTAGTGGTGAAAACGTGCTACTGCTCACCGATACATTTCCCTGCATTTTTGCTTAAATTATAGATCCTATATATAGATATTAAACAGGGTCTTTCATTACATTGCCTTTAGCGTCACTCGTTTAGCTGTTGATTTTTTTCCGTCTCCCGTTTCTGCTCTCTCTTTACTTTTCAGGGTTTCCAGCAAAAGTTTTCATTCCACAGTAAGGAGATCGTGGCCATTAGCTGTTCCTGGTGCAAGCAGGCGGTAAGGAAGAGGGATTTTTAATACAGAGATAGCTATCCGTAGTAACAGCGCGGTATTTCCATAGTAACTTGGGACACACACAGAAAGCCTCAGAAAGATTATTCAGATGCTGCTCGGCAGATTATATCCAATAGAGGTTGTCAAGAACTGACCCCCCCCCCCAAAAAATGCCTGTGGAATTAGTGGGGAAACTGGGTAAAACCCCTCGTATCATTAATACGATACGATACGAGAGCACTAATATATATATATATATATATATATATTTATAGATGCAGGGGCATAACTAGAAACCACAGGGCCCCAGTACGTAAATTGCCCCAGGGCCCCCCAACTTCACCAAGCAACATGTGCCACATTTGCCCCTGAACATCTTATCAGTGCAATCTTAGTCCTCAAACAACCTGCCTGTGCCATCTTTGTTCCCAAAACAGCCTGCCTGTGCCATATTTGACTGCAAACAAATTGTCAGTGGCCCCCAAACAGCCTGCATGTGCCACCTTTTATCCCAACAGCTTGCCAGTGCCACAAACAGCTTGTCTGTGTCATATGTGTCCCCCCTGTGCCTTCTTTGCCCCCAAACGATCTGCCTGTGCCATATTTGTCCCCAAACAGCTTGCCAGTGCGCCCAAACAGCCTGCTTGTGCCCCTGCCCACACCACTGCAGGATTTGTGTGTCTCTCCTCCTCTGTGCTGTGTTCAGAATTAAATGATCTGGTCAGACGATCTCTGCACTCTCCGTGCCGCTTACTGCAGGTATCACCTGCATCTAGCGGCTTTAATGTTAACAAAATACCTTTGTGCTAAGGTGCGTTAAGCCCTTCGTACCTTAAAGTGTCTTTTAAAGACAAGAGATACCAAGGCAGTGAAATATTTGGTATTAAAGCAGGATTATTAGTATCAGGTTTCTGGAGATCGGCGAGCCGTACACAGGAGGGGCAAACGCTGCAACCAGGAATTACTCCGAGCCGTGCCGGGTAATGATAGTGTCAGCGCTTACTCGAGTGGGCCATTAGTCATATAAACATGAACACGCGCCGTATATACATTCCCACACAGCCCTCGTTCGCTATAATTATAGGGTTTATTGTAGGTTCCCGCACGCTACAGAAATCCTGCTTCTTAAAGCCATTCTTTAATCTCTACGCACCCCTGAGGATAGTTATTCATTACAGAGCATTTCTGATTTGTGTTGCTTTGTTATGAAAAAATTTGGAATGGTCTGCATCCGTATTTTTTAATGTTTTACAGTGAGGGAATGTATTATCTTTTCCTGTTGTCTTAGCAGCTCTGGACTTTTCACCTTAGAGGGATCACTGGGTGGGAAGTATTCTGCTTATTCTGAAATGTATTTCATTCCACGTTTTGTTAAACACTAAGGTTCAAAAGTTTGGGGTCACTTGGTTTTGAAAGAAAAACAGATTTTTTTCCCATTAAAATAACATGAAATGGATCAGAAATCCAGCGCAGACGGGGTTAATGTTGTAAATGACTATTGTAGCTGGAAACGGCTGATTTTTAATGGAATCTCTTCATATCACTCCCATCACTCCTGTGTTCCAATGGCCCTTTATCACTCCCATCACTCCTGTGTTCCAATGGCCCTTTATCACTCCCATCACTCCTGTTTTCCAATGGCCCTTTATCACTCCCATCACTCCTGTGTTCCAATGGCCCTTTATCACTCCCATCACACCTGTGTTCCAATGGCCCTTTATCACTCCTGTTTTCCAGTGGCCCTTTATCACTCCCATCACACCTGTGTTCCAATGGCCCTTTATCACTCCTGTTTTCCAGTGGCCCTTTATCACTCCCATCACTCCTGTGTTCCAATGGCCCTTTATCACTCCCATCACTCCTGTGTTCCAATGGCCCTTTATCACTCCCATCGCTCCTGTTTTCCAATGGCCCTTTATCACTCCCATCACTCCTGTTTTCCAGTGGCACGTTGTGTTCGCTGATTTAAGTTTAAAAGGATAATTGATGGTTAGAAACCCTTTTGTAATTATGTTATGGCCAGAAATGTCCTTGTTTTCCATGAAAACAGCTGAGTGACCCCATACTTTTGAGAGGTCGCGTGGGTCTCGTCTCGGTGGGTTACGTCCTGACCGCCGGCTTCCTCTTTTCAGTTCCACAACAAGGTGACCTGTTTCCTGTTGCATCACATAGAGGAGCCGTGCTCGCTGGGGGCTCACGCTGCTGTCATAGTCCCTCCAAGCTGGATCATTAAGGTGAAGAAACCTCAGGTAACTGCATGCTACTCTCTGTCTGTGAGGGTCCGATCACCTGCCTCCACCCGCCACGGCAGCGTATGTATGGCCTCGGTGTGTCCGTATCGCATGATCCCCCCACTGGGACTGATTCCTCTGGCTGCTGTGGTCCTATAAATGTTGCCTTGTAGGAAACCCCTTCCTAACACCCACAGCTTGTCGGCTCCTTTGTAGTAACCCGGTGCCCAAACGTTCCTTGATCTTGGCTGTTCTGTTCCGTAGACACAATCCTAATTTAGCCCCAAATCATTAGGAAGAAGAGGGTTAAAACAAGCGGTCATCATCTAAAAGAGAGGATCAGAGGCTAAGATGTAATGCAAGAAGTTTTACCTGATTGAGAGAGTGGTAGATAAGTGGAACAGCCTCCCAGCAGAAGTGGTAGAGGCTAATACAGTAAGGGGATTCAAACATGCATGGGATAGACATACGGCTCCTGAATCTAAGATGAGACCAACGACTGATTAAGGTTTGAGGAGGGGAAGAGAGAGGTAGAGTGAAGAAAGGTGATTATTTTGGTGTAGAAAGTAGGGGAGGTTTAGAATGGAGGATTGGAGGAAAGGCTGGTAAGTAGGAGAGTTGAGGAGTGGAGGAGAGAGTGAGGGTTTGTTGGACTGGGTTTAGACATTGGCATTGGAATGGAAGAAAGAGTTGCGGACAATTAGAGAGTAGAAGGAGGGAGTCGTAACAGAGGAGAGACACGGACATCACCGTGACGGACAGTTACAGCGGAGACAGAGAGACGTTATAGAGAGAAGGTCAGCTCTCAGCAGTGATCACGGCGGGAAACCCTTTAATTACCTTGATTGACCTAGAACGCTCTGGAACACTCCAGAAAGACATTTAGCATGTTAATAAATGAAGGATTCTGGGGATGGATCCATTAACAGCCCACCCCACCCGAGTGCTGAAAACCAAAGGGTTAATTCTTTATACTTTCTCTCAATTGGCAGGGGACATTCTATCACCATAGAAACAGAAGTGACATTTTAACTAATAAATTAACCAGTTTAATCCTAAGAGTTCCAGCGAATCAGTGTCAGAATTCCGAATGACTGCTGGCCACTTATGGGAAAAGTCAGCAGTAACACAAAAGTCTCCTCCTGGGTCGGTGAACGTTTTTTTAAAATAATTTAATGCTTTTATGTAGATGAGGGCGACCACTTTACGAGAACGACAACAATGCTTTCACATGGATTGATGCAACAACGTGCTTGCGCCGTTCCGCATGCCTGTGTCTCGCGGACCCCCTCTTGCTTGCTGTCCTTTTATTGATAAACCCGTATCGGGGGCATTGTGAACTTTTACAACATGGCCAGCATTAACCCTTTCAGGGCCGAGGAAGGGGAATATTGTTGTTTTTTGTTGTTGTTTTGTTAAGATGGTTTTAAAGTATTAAACAGGACATTTTGGGGCCCGATATTCAGATAACCTCTGTAATTTTTCTTCTGCTTTAACCCTTTGGGGGAATTTGCACTGTATATATACAATCTACAGTGTCTTTATGTCTCTTGATCGGGAAGTCCCATGGAAAAAGTATATATTTTTTTCCTGTAGATTCTGGAAAAAGTTGATTTTTTTCTCTTATGGAAAACGCAGTAAGTATACTCGGTGCCGGAGGTGAGCCCCGGCAGACACACGCGATGCGGGTTATAAAGTGTTAAGTTTACTGCTGTAGCAGGGTGGATACACTCCACGCGTGGTTTAGAACAGGTGAAAATGTCCTTTTAAACAGAAGATTTCTCTCTTTTTTTTACTTCACAGGTTAATGCAAAAAATTCCACTAAAAGGAAAAAAAGAACATCATTTAAAAGAAAAGCCAGCAAAAAAGGCTTTGAGGTAGGACTCTGACATTGTCTGCTTGCGTCAGGTGGATGTGGTTATATGTAAAATCTATACGTTTCTGAGCGTGCAGGATCCCATGTTGCGCATGCTCGCTAGTATTTTAATATAATAGGATTCCATGGGATTTAGGAAACAATTGAAGTGCATTCATGTAACAGCCCCCCCTTGTGGCAGAACAGCATAACTGCACGAAGCAACAGCGCCGTGTGTTTGTAACAGGGCGCACGGCAGATCACGAGGACTGATGTTTCTTTTCATCTTCTTCAGGACATTAAAGGCAGAGCCTTTATCATAAAACCTATTTCTTCCCCGCTCATGAAGCCTCTGCTGGTCTTTGTGAACCCAAAAAGTGGAGGGAATCAGGTGAGGGCCGAGCGATGCAAGATAACAAGTTGTTTCATAAAGTGTTCTCAGTAAATACAGTGTATCAAGTGTGAGAACCTTCTGCGTCTAACAGCGCGTCTGTCCATGCACAGGGTACAAAGGTCCTTCAGACATTTATGTGGTTCCTGAATCCGCGACAGGTCTTCGACCTTTCCCAGGAGGGGCCAAAAGAAGCGTAAGTTTCCCAGGATCCACTGAGAGGTGACGTTAGCGAGATACACAGCCTAGTGATTTGAGCTTAAACTGCTGCCAAAAACAATAGGTTCTATTCACTAAAGAAATTGGGTTAACTCTACTGATCAAACTCAACTGAGGTTGCATGCGAGGGCATGCGACTTTACATTTTACATGCTTCAGGCGAGGGCATGCACGTTCAATGAGACCTTGCATGTCTTTGTTTATTAAAATGACACCCCCTCAATAAGCAAATAATAACAATAAAATTAATAATAAAGAAGAAACAGGGGTCCCCAGAACCCCATATCAACCAGGGAGGTGGCTGCCCTCCTCTTTTGCCCACCCTAGGAATTTGGACTCCCATGGGGTATTTAGAAAATATTTTTTATCCTCCTGAGCAGGGAATGAGGCAAGGGGTTATATTTAGGCACTAAATCTCCCCAGATTTATCTGATTTACCCCTGTCCCATATGCACAGCGTGGGGGGAAGAAAGGGGTGCAATCACCTTAACCTTAACCTTGTAGGTTAAAGAATTTGCATGCTGCATGTTTTTAACTTTTTGAGTAAAAAACGCAAAATTGTATTTTCAAGTATATCTGGGAAAATCTGTTGGCTGCGTAAGTCCCTATGACATCATCACATGCAACAGGAAATGAAGCCAGATGCCATGCAACCTGCTCAGGCAGAAGACGCTCTGTAGATGTGTGACATGGCTTCTGCTAGGAGGAAAACTTTTTTTAAAAAAAGCAGAAAACAGTAAAAATCAGTTTTTAGCCCTTCTTTTGCCATCCCACATGTTTAGGACGGAGCTGATTCATAAGTAGGCACTTTATACATAAGTGAAGGAATAAAGGTTGCTAATATAGACAGTTTCTATTATTATTACTATTTTTTAAAAAATATTTATTTTGTATTTCAGATTGGAATTGTATAGAAAAGTGCCAAATCTACGTATTCTTGCCTGTGGTGGTGATGGGACGGTATGATCAGCCTTTATACCTTCAAGCCTTTCACACAATCAATAACGCTGCAAACATAAGAATCAGTACAGAAAGAGAGAGAGAGAGAGAGAGAGAGAGAGAGAGAGCCATCCCGCCAGACTTTTAACCCTTTTTTTTTTGTTGTTTTTAGCTTGAGAATGCCAGTCGCCTGCATCCTGATCACTGCTTGCCGGCAGGCAATGCGGATCGTCCTCAAGAAAGCAGATTGTAACTTCTGACGTACAAGCTGCTTTCTGAAAATGTTGATGATTGGAAAAATAACTCGGGCTTCTTCAACAGAAGCTAAACTTATTTTTGAAGTGTCATGGCAGTCTAAACTGTCTATGTTCCCCATTCCCAAGTGTTCTAGGACCCCCATTCCGACATGCCCACTGTCTTCACCCTTATTCCGCTACCTTTCAGCGTTTCGTCGTTGTGTAATTGGACCTTTCACATGTCTTAACCAATCACTGTGCTTTGATGCTCCCTCTCTCGTTCAATCTCTACGCTGATTGCAGAAGCCGCCTCTGTCCTCCTCACCTTCTGCTTTGTCTCAATTTAAGTTCTTCTCTTCTTCCCATTCGCAGGTAGGCTGGATCCTCTCTGTCTTGGATGAGTTACAACTCAGCCCTCAGCCACCAGTAGCTGTATTACCGCTTGGGACCGGGAACGACCTTGCTCGCACCCTTAACTGGGGAGGGGTAGGTGTCTCTTCTAATTTACAACAGGATCCCTTTGCCAGAGCCCCAACAATTCTAATAATGCCCCCGAAACCTTGACATCCACATATATAGATAGATAGAGATATATTTTTATATATATATATATATATATATGGGTGGTGTATCAGCAGAACATGGCATGCAGGAAACTTTGCTTTTGTGGTCACAAATTGTACCTCAGCCCCCCATCCCATCAAACCTTTAACTTTTGGTGGAATGGGCTGGCTTTCAGGTATAGATAGAACTTTTAATGTCAATCAATTCAGAAAACTATCATTTTAGGTATGGCAGCACTGTATACTCTGGTTACAGTTAGTTGTAATACCCTCAAAGAACACTAGATGTCGCCGTAGGATCTCATATCGAGTCTGAGGCTCCGGAGGTTCTAGTTGCCCAAACTATACGTATTAAGTATCTTCTCGTTAAACCAGTAACGGGGCACGGAGTTGGCTGGACCTTGACTGCCATGCCTATAACTTTTTCCCGGGCAGGGATACACGGACGAACCCGTCTCAAAGATCCTGTGTCACGTCGAAGACGGCACCATCGTGCAGTTAGACCGGTGGAACCTTCACGTGGAACGGAATCCGGACGTGCTGCACGAAGAGATAGATGATGGAACACATAAGGTCAGAGGTCAGATGCTCTGCCCGCGAATCTAGGGGTTTAAGATGCACCAATAATGATGTGTGCCTGGCTCTGAGACATGCAGATATACATTGTGTATTTTTTAGTATATATATTTATTATTTTATTTATTTTTATTATATTTATTTATAAATAACCAAAATAATAGTCCAACCAGAATTTATTGCTTATGGAATGTCATTTTTGTGAAATCCTTCTGAAACCTCCAGAACTATGTATACAATATCCAGTCTTCATGACCTACCTACCCAAATCCAGGAATTATATATATATTATTATTCTTCTTATTATTATCTTTTATTTATATAGCGCAACAATTCACAATTTATATGGAATAAAAGGTGTGCCTTTCCATTGTGATAAATTATATCCCTGTAATATATTTGAAACTGATTTTTAAAGTTGGACCGAGATTTGAAACCTAAGAAGTTTTTCTTGCACCTTCTGGCATTTAAATAGTTATTCCCCCCCCCGGCTTTAATCACCAATTACTGAAAATTCCCCTTTCTTGCAGCTTCCACTAAATGTGTTCAATAACTACTTCAGTTTGGGGTTCGATGCACACGTAACGCTGGAGTTCCATGAATCCAGAGGTAAGCAAAGGCCAACGAATACGTGTCAGACCTGTCCACATATAGCTCAATAGTATATAGTATAGTCTTGGGGCAGATCCAAGTTGGGTTCATTAGAACCTCACAGGGCGACACGCAGAGGCACCGGGGTAATTATATTTCATGTAAAGAAATCCTGACGCTCTGGTAGGGGAAACAAATTGTGCAAATAGCATTTATATGAACACATTAACACTACCGCTCAAAGGTTTGGGGTCACCGCGAAATGTAAAAGAAAAGCACATTTCCCCATTAAACTCCTGGGTTCCAATGGCCCTTTATCACTCCCATCACTCCTGTGTTCCAATGGCCCTTTATCACTCCCATCACTCCTGTGTTTCAATGGCCCTTTATCACTCCCATCACTCCTGTGTCCCAATGGCCCTTTATCACTCCCATCACTCCTGTGTTCCAATGGCCCTTTATCACTCCCATCACTCCTGTGTTCCAATGGCCCTTTATCACTCCCATCACTCCTGTGTCCCAATGGCCCTTTATCACTCCCATCACTCCTGTGTCCCAATGGCCCTTTATCACTCCCATCACTCCTGTGTTCCAATGGCACGTTGTGTTCGCTGATCCAAGTTTAAGTTTTTAGGCTAATTGATGGTTAGAAAACCCTTTTGTAATTATGTTACAGCCAGAAATCTCCTTGTTTTCCATGAAAACCGCTGGGTGACCCCAAACTTTGGAACGGCCGTGTGTAGATATATTAGAAGCAGAGCTCTAGCAGTCACCTTACCTTCCTGTTCACAAAGTCTGCATGGTTATTCCTCCCCATTAGGTTATCTCTAGCGTTGCTCCCTTTAAATCCAGCTTCTGCCGAATCCTCCTAGATGATGGCTCTTTTACCTGCGAACAGAAAATAGGTTTATTTCATCGAAATCAACATAAAACGCGCATTGGTTCCCCCTAATTTGCTTAGAAGTTTTATTTGGAAGTATTTCTTTGAATGTAACGAGTTTCCGGCGTGATTTATTGTTCCTCGCAGACCTCGAGCCCCTTCCTAATATTAGCCGTCAGACTCGCATCCCTCTCGAGGGTTACAAATACATTATTTTTTCGAAAACACCGTATTCAATCTATCATCTGCTTATTTATATGCTGATGGCCTCATAATTACTTTGCAAGCAAAAAAGACGGATTTAAGCGGCACTTACAATGAGTGAAAGGAAAAAAAAACAACGTAACGGGAAAATAAATGAGGGGAGATTGGAAATCCCTGAAACGCAGAGGAGCCGGTCTGTTCCATTATAATACCGTCCTCAGCTCACTCTTATGTCGCATCAACACTTTGCTTTCCAGTCTGGTTTGTACTGGAGGTATATATAATATATATATATATATATATATATATATAGATATACCGTAATGGGCTATTAAAAGGGTAATACCGTATTGTCCTGATGATAGGTTGCTGCCTATAATCAGGGTTTAGATATTCAGGATGGCGAGTGGTTTGTTTTTGCCTCTCCTGCGCTGTCTCCGCTTCTTCTTGTTCTTCTGTCTTCTTTCTTCGTCCGCTTCTCCCCTGGAATCAGCTCCGTTGACCAGGCCTCCCGGAGCACTTCCGCAAAAGGGCGGAGTCTCCGCGCAAACACTCTCCTCCCCCTGATTGGATGAACGGGGGGGGGAGGCTGTCCCTGCGGTCTACGCTGTGGCTCCGCCCTTTTGCGGAAGGTCTCAGAGAAGCCAGAATAATGCAGATGGATTCGCGGAGAGAGGTCCAGAAAAGCTTCTGTTTCTCTGTGAATCCTTCTGCGTTATTCTGGCTTGTTGGAGTAGTTCCGCAAAAGGGCGGAGTCACTGCGGAGGCCCCGCCCCTTTGAAGAAGCACTTTGGGAGGCCTGGTCAATGGAGCTGATACCAGGAAGAATGGACAAAGAAAGAAGACAGAAGAACAAGAAGAGGCAAGAGAAGAAGTGGAAAAGGAGACCGGACACGGAGAAGGTAGCAAGACATTGAGACAGAGTGTGAGAGAGAGAGATTGTGAAAGAGTGAGTGAAAAAAAATGTAAACAAATTAATTTCTTTTAAAAGGCACCAAACTAAAGGGGGGGGGTATAATTGGGACAATATGGTATTTGAGTCTCCAGTTTAAACTACTTTGAAAGTTCCTAGGTACACGTGTGAGCTCCGTGAGTCATGCACCGCGGTGTAATTAATCCAATATTTATTCCGTAAGATAAATTCCATTATATCTCCCGCTTTGGCAGAGACTTGGATCGATTTCAGTAAAATGTTCTCTTTCTGATTGCAGAAGCAAATCCAGAGAAATTCAACAGTCGGTTTCGTAATAAGATGTTCTATGCAGGGGTAAGTGCTACAGAACCCTGCGAGACCCTCATACCCGGCCAACCCGGAGGAAAGAGGGGCACAAAAGAGGAAAGAGGGGCATAGGGAGAGGAAAGAGGGGCATGGGGAGAGTTAAGAGGGGCATAGGCGGAGGAAAGAGGGGCATTGAGGAGGAAAGAGGGGCATTGAGGAGGAAAGATAAAGGTGGATCTGTCCTTCCTTCACAGGTTGATCAGATTGAAGCTTCTGTCCCTTAGTATATTTCTCGCCACATCATCCCGTGAAAGCACCTTAAGTCTAAAATAAAAAAATTAAAGCACAATAAAAATCCCCACCAGCCTGTGTTGGACGGTCTGGGGGGTTACGTAGAATGACCCCATGTATCTGCAAGGGGGGCACCAAATACATTTAAAGGGATCTCTCAGCTGTTGCGGTGCATGTGATGGTAGAGCGTCCCTTTAAATTGCCACCATAACTACTGATCTAGTAGTGAGCGGGGTAAATTCCCTGGGGGGCTTTCGACTGTCCATCCTTTCCCAGTAAATCCCTTTTGGCAGACTGCGGTGGAGGAAGCGGCTCCCTGATTTATTGCCGGTTACTTGGCACCGGATAGGTGATTTATAGTAAATTAGCAGAGGGGGATTTGCTGTATGATCTTTATTGCCGGTGCGGTAAACATGACCATAAACATTCCGGGACGGCACAGAAGTCCCCGACGTGCTTTCTGTCCTCGGGAACATCACAAACCTTCCAGTTATTAAAACAGACCGCTTTCCCCAACAACAAGACGATTTATCAGCCGGTAGAAGGCGTTTCGGGTATTCCGTCCGTTAACCCTTGCGGCGCTCGGAGATACTGGATGCATCCGCGCGGCGCGAAGCCCCCTTCTCACCGATATGTGATATATTTTGCAGGCTGCTTTCTCTGACTTTTTGCAAAGAAGCTCCAGAGATTTATCCAAACACGTGAAGGTCGTGGTGAGTATCGGACAACATTCTTGGGGGTCTTTCCCTTTATTCGTATACAGGGGCCGCACGCGGTCTTATCTCACATCCCCATTGCATTACATAAAGGTGTGCAAATCAGGGCGCCTTCGTTGAGGGTTGTGGCTAGCGGAAGTAGTTGTTTTTGCATATTGTCGGGTTAATTATACTATTTCAGCGTCTCCGCTACCCCTCCTTGTAAATGTCTTTCTATCTCGCAGTGTGACGGCACCGACCTGACTCCCAAGATCCAGGAACTCAAATTTCAGTGCATTGTCTTCTTAAACATCCCCAGGTAGGTGGCTGCGCGGCGGAGATAACGATTTCCATTTGGAGAAACGGGCCGGCGGATTTATTGGCTGCCTCTGTATTGCGTCCCTCGGGCATCTCTTTGTTTTGAAAAATATATATATATTGATATTGCGCGTAATATTTTTTGTAAGGAAAGCTCAGATCGGGGAGTTTTGTGCCTCGCGTCTCCAGCTACGAAGCAAGAAAATTGTAACCTGATTCTTCTTCTCGCTCCCCGCGTTCTCTGGAGCTCGGTGTCCAGGGCCGCAGCATTTTGTAAGATGAAGGAGGCTTTATTGCATTGTACAGCGCTGTGGAATAGGATGGCGCTATATAAAACAATAAATAATACATAACCGAGAGAAGCTTCTTCTGCGGGCTCTGTGAGAGACGAGTTGCCCCCGCTTCATCCCATTTGCTGCCCCTCGCTCTGTAATGACTTGTATCCATTCTTGACCGCAGGTACTGTGCTGGCACAATCCCCTGGGGCAATCCAAGTGACCACAGAGACTTCGAACCTCAACGCCACGATGACGGTTATATTGAGGTCATCGGTTTCACAATGGCCTCGCTGGTGAGTCCGTTATACACTTCGATATATATCTTCTCCACCAACCACTTCCGTGTCCCCACCGCTCTGCTTCTTCCACTTCTTCATTCTTCTTGCTGCTCCCAGTGATCCGTTCTCTTTCTCCATAGTCCCGTCTCCATTATTCTGGCCATATAGGAGTGCTTCAGGGCGGATCCTCGGCACGCTTCACAGGGACAGCCCCTCCCTCATTCCTCCAATCAGGGGAGAGGCTGTCAGTGTGGTGCGCGCAGAGGCTCAGCCCTGATACTGAAGCGCTCCGGGAGCCCAGGGTAATGCAGAGGATCACTGGGAGAAGCGGATTGCCGGAGAAAAAGGAAGAATGAAGAAGAGGAGAACAGGGAGACATTGAGAGTGTGTGAGGGGTGATAGAGAGTGCGTAAAACTAAATTCAAAAGAAAATGTTAAGCTTCCCGCTTCGTTTTCATTTGGAGGCCCTCCGAATGTGCTCAGAATGGGAGTTCCAGTGAGCATGTGCAAGAAGTGTACTGGAGTATGCTCCTTGCTTTCAGTAGAAACGGCTGGGGGGGGAGGAGTTAAATTAGACCGATATTAAAGAATGCCCGCAGTAATTTTCCTCTTTCCTTTCAGGCTGCCCTCCAGGTAGGTGGCCACGGCGAGAGGCTTCACCAGTGCAGGGAAGTGACTCTGCTAACGTACAAGGCCATCCCTATGCAGGTAGATGGGGAGCCTTGCCGGCTCGCTCCCTCCCTCATCCGGATATCTCTAAGGAACCAGGCTAACATGGTACAAAAGAGCAAGAGGAGAACGTCGATGCCCTTATTAAACGAGTAAGTCACGCAGCCACGTGCTGCTTTGCGCGTACAACTGGCCACTTGGTAGTGGGTGATCGCGCATGCACACACTGCCCATACAGAAGCCAGACCATTTGGTATGTAATTCCTCCATACACGTTTGCTAATGACTTCGTATGGACCTTGTCTTTTACACATTTGGGGGTGGTAGGTCTAGAATAACATGTATCCTTATTATTGTTATTATTATATTATATTTAATAATAATAAAAAAAATAATAATATACTAAAAAATAATAATTAATAATAATATTGTTTTAATAGATTCTAGTTGTTTATATATGTATTTGTGACCGGTTCCCTTTAATAAAGCAAAATGCAGTATATCATGTGCTGAAGATTCAAACCTTCTATGGCCAACCTGGAAAAAGGTTCCGAGCTTGAGATCTAAATGCGCTTTATCCGTCACGCTGTAGATATAGAACGTTACGTTTTTTGACAGACATGTTTGGGTGAAGTAAGAAGCCACGTGGACCCAAAGACAAACTGCTCTTCCTTGATCCAAACACATATTTAAGAAGCTTCTCCTGGTATCACAACCCCCCCCCAAGTATACAGAACCCCATCAGATCCCCACCGCACCCCCATTCCTGTGGGGTTCTGGTCTCATTGTGCATGCGTCTCACTTCATCAGATGTCTAACTCACTCCTCTTGTTTCTGTTAAACTGTTTGTGTGTCTGTCTCTTTCTCTCCCTATCCTCATGCGCTTTCTCCTCTGGCTTCTGCCCTGTGTTGTTGTACTGGCTTTGTGCTATCTGCCACAGTATCCATAAAGTGCCCACCGCCGACCACAGACGCGTCTCCGCTCCCCCGGACTCCTTCACCGTGTAAGTACCCCACGCGGCTTGTCGATGTTCCCCTCCGGATCCCCGGCAGCGCAGCGCCCGTCTCATTCTGTGTACGGCTGCCCACTTCCATCACTTGTTTATCATCACACAGAAGACTCATCCCTCGGATGCCCCCGCCAGGACCGCTCCATCTTCCCACGCTGTTATTGTCTGTCTAGTGAAAGACGTCCCTGTGCGTGAAACCATGACAGTGATTATACTTTGTAGCTGGCGCGCTACATAATCCGAGTCATTGGTCCCGCAGTACACTTTGATGTTGGAGCCGTAGGGGTACGCTGATACACCGCACTCCAACAAACTAGTTTATACTAATAGTCTGTACTGGTGAAACGCGTCGGGCACACACATTTCTCTTTGCCGCTAGGTTCCTCCATAATAACGTAATTTAGGGTGAAAAAAAAGACTCAATTCTATCAAGTTCATCCTCGCTGTTGATCCAGAAGAAGACAAAACAATCCCCACATGGAAAATATTTCAAATTGTGCCTCAAACGGGAAGATTCCTTCTTGGCTCCAAAATGGTCTATAATTTCTCACAGGATCGACAAACTATAACTAATCCCGTCCATATAACCCGTCATATCCCTATATAATCCTCATATTATATATTTTATACTCTCCGGCCGTATAACTATAACACTTATATATCCTTATAACCCGTAATGGGAGTGATAAAGGGCCGTTGGAACACAGGAGTGATGGGAGTGATAAAGGGCCATTGGGACACAGGAGTGATGGGAGTGATAAAAGGCCATTGGAACACAGGAGTGATGGGAGTGATAAAGGGCCGTTGGAACACAGGAGTGATGGGAGTGATAAAGGGCCGTTGGAACACAGGAGTGATGGGAGTGATAAAGGGCCATCGGGACACAGGAGTGATGGGAGTGATAAAGGGCCATTGGGACACAGGAGTGATGGGAGTGATAAAGGGCCATTGGAACACAGGAGTGATGGGAGTGATAAAGGGCCATTGGAACACAGGAGTGATGGGAGTGATAAAGGGCCTCTGTACGTCTATAAAGAGATTCCATTAAAAATCAGCCGTTTCCAGTTACAATAGTCATTTACAACATTAACCCCGTCTGCGCTGGGTTTCTGATCCAATTCATGTTGTTGTAATGGACAACATTTCTCCGTGACCCCAAACACGGTAGCGTGTATCGTGACAGACGGACAACTTGCACGTCTTTTAGCAAAAGAAACTCGAGCCGTGCGTCTGTATAGATCAGAATGTGCGTCATTCTTTATATCCGCGTATGACGCGTTCTGTATCCCGGCGCACATTTCTTCCATGGTCTGAGAGTTTGTATCATTCAGGATGGAATCCTTGCGACAGAACCTTCATTAAAAGCTCATTTTCATTCTGAACCTGATCAGATCATTCAGCTTCCCCCTGATTGTTTGAGAGCCAGAGAACATTTAATTAGTCGGCATGTTTGTTTTCTCCACGGCTTCTTCTCTATTTTCCTATAAGAAAAAAATAACATAAAACACATTTCCCCGGAGGAGATCGGCCTCTCCAGCTTATTCTGCATTTTCATCTCACCGTAATATGGAGTTGCATTAAAATATGTTAAAGGGACACTGTAATTAGATATTTTTTATTGTATTATTATTATTATTATTATTATTATTAGTGCATTTGTAGCCCAAGTAGAAGAAAGGTAATGCAAAAATTGGTTTATATCAGGGGGTACAAAACCCTGGCCCTCAAGGGCCACATTATCCTAGCTTAGGCACAAGCATCCCAATTAAATATTCATTAAACAACTTTCCAGGCAATACACAGAATACCTAGAATTTCCTGGCCCCATTCGGCCCCCGTCTAGTCGCCCGTTTCTCCCGCCGTAAAGACTCAAACCTTAATCAGTCGTTGGTCTCGTCTTTGATTCAGGAGCCGTATGTCTATCCCATGCATGTTTAATACCCTCACTGTATTACCCTCTACCACCTCTGCTAGGAGGTTGTTCCTGGCCTGTGTGTGGCCATCTAGGACTTCATCATTGAAACAAAGTGATAATGTTGGGATCTCTGCCCACGCAAGCTCATTTCTCCGGGTCTCTGCCTGAGCGCAGGCGGTGTTCTAATGTTCTTTACCTGCCTAGTCACATCGCATAGGGAAATGTACTAATAGAATTTACTTTCTTACTTTCCCAGCATTTTACCAGCGGGCAGAACAATAAAAGGGGTATTATGTGAAAAGCCGTTTTTCTAAACGGTAGAGGAAATTTTAAAAGAAACCGCTGCATTATGCATAGTGGCCACTAGGGGGCAATAGTACTATTAAGAATTCTAGTAAGTGTCTCTTTATAAATAAAAAAAAAGTTTGATTGAAATTATTGTTTAAAGGTGGTCCAGCTAGACCTCTAAATTGGCCTCTAAATATCAGGCTTTTCATCCCAATCTAAGAGTCACTGGGTGAATAAACAGATTATCAGGGTTTTTACCCCAGTCTCGGGGTGAATGGGCAGATTCTCAGGGTCACACAGTCTGGAGCCGACTCCTTCATATTCTCATTTAATGATATCTGAGCATCCTGATTTGCACTCCTCCCAATGCTATATAACATCTGGAATCCCTGCTTGAATACAGGTGACTTCAGAATACCTTTGCCCCCTATCAAGTAAGGACCGTCATTGGAGCCATTTGGCTGCCACCATTAGCGAGCAACTGTAATCTTTGCGAGGGGTTATTAAGGGTTAATATATGGTGTGCCTCGGGGTCAGAGAATTCTTGACCAATTCTGATTAAATTAAATTAATTGGAATCCAATTAATCCCCAACCCAGACCAAAGAACACTTAACTGTCCCGTCTCCTGAATCTTGCTGCATGCTGTTTGCCAGTGTGGGATACATGCTCAGGGGCCCCGGCATCGCCCCGTGGTAGGTAACATCCAAACGGTTATTAATGGAAGGATTTACGGTTTTCTTGTTTTTTTCCCCCCTTCTTTCTGCAGCCCTCATTCTGTGCCAGACCGGCTGCGCATTCGAGTCAACAGAATCCGCTTTCACGAGTACGAGGGTCTGCATTACGACAAGGACAAGCTCAGAGAAGCCTGTGAGTCTATATGTATAGCTGAGGGGGGTCCGGCGTTGCCCTGAGGCATAACTCGAGCCCAAAGTCTGGTTCTTCTCGGGCTTCTGCAATCTCCCGTCCTCATTAGTCCGTGATTACAGGGGGTTTGGTCCTTTCCTTGTTTCGTGAGGGCATCCTGGGCTCAGACCTGTGCCGCACCATATGTCGGCTTAACGTTTCCATATTAGAACTTATTTAATCACCAAAGTAAGAAATATACAGTGCAAGAGGTACCTGACGCCCCAGGTGGTCTTTGATGTTCCTCATTGTCTTATCTGCTGACCCCCACGTACAGAACTTTCGGCCATGATTAGCATGTGAGAAAACGGACCAGACGTAAATTTTTGACCAATGAGACATTAAACTATAACACGCTGCAGAAATCCCAACCGGCTAATATGTCGCTAACTTTGGGGCAGAATTCTTGATACATTTGTTACAAGTTCCTGAAGACGTCTGGTGAAGACATTCTAGGTTATACCAGGAGTTCCTGAGCATGACCTACAATTCCCACCGCCTTTGGAAGTCCAGATTACCTAGAAAGCCCCGGTGCCAATAAGAGTTAAATCGTCGTGGCCTCGATGTATGCCATTACACGTATGTGGCAGACGCATATGGCCCTTTAATATATGTTGTTGCTTTCATGGGCTTGTAATGGTTCCTCTGTAACATATCGCCGGGTGCGTTGCTGCTCCGAGGCACATATATTGCGTTCCGTGCCGTTTGGCCTCGCATTAGCAGCTCCACGGATCCCAGGTACCTGGAAGTAGTGAATAATGCGCCTTGCACAGTCAGCGCAAAATGAGACGGACGCAGCGGCGGGGGAGCGTACCTAGCGGCTCTGATCGCATGATGAAAACCCGCAGGAAAGTTGCGCTTCCACCCCCACCGCTCGCCCCCCCCCGGTATACACAACTTAATTGCTTTGTAGCATGTACCAAACCCAGCTAGGGCATTGCTGTCTCTGCGTGCCGCCGGTGCAACGCGCATAATGAAGTCCCTCTCTGGGTGACAGTCAAAGTCATTAATCAACGCTGCTGATACCGGTTTAATAGAGTCGCGCTCGTCCCCCGGACTCATTATTCACGGCAAGTTGAGAGTTACAGGAGAGTCTGTTTTAAAGCAGAGGAGATGCGGCGGGACGCAACATGGTCCAATTACAAGGGAATCCGTGTAACTCTTTCCCGTCGCCCCCCGGCAAGAGGCTCTCGGTTTCCTGATGATTAAAATTGAAAGTTTGCCGAGTCCAGACTTCACCAAGACTTTATAGCTAATCATCTGAAAAGCGTGGAACCTGCGGTGAGCGGCCTTAATCCTGTAAAGCATGGAGGGCTACGCTATTTAATAATAGGCTCATTTTGTTTCTAATTTCACCCATATTTGAGAAAAGTAGTATTATGAAAAATGCTTTATATCCCAGAGCCTAAAAAGGGGGACAAAACCAGGATAAGGCGAGGCGGTTGATGTTCCGGGCGTTTCGGTAGAGGCTCGTTCTCTGGCTTATCTCTGGGTGTTTAGAAAAAGTTTTACCAGAATGGGAACCACTGGGGTTGTTGGGAGTCCTGAAGGGCCCATAAGCTTTGTCCGTACTGGTGTTTGAGATGGAGGAGAAAGTGAGATCTTTCACAAATGTCCATAGAAGCCCATGGAGATGGGACATTCTGGCTGCTCTTTCCATGGATCTTCAAGATGTTCCTGTCTGTCCCAGACGTTGGGAACATTAACAGTAGGAAAGTAGTTTGGACATTAATCTGATGTCTGATGGATCCATCTCAAGTTTAAATAAGTGA
Organism: Spea bombifrons; assembly: GCF_027358695.1. Taxonomy (NCBI): domain Eukaryota; kingdom Metazoa; phylum Chordata; class Amphibia; order Anura; family Pelobatidae; genus Spea; species Spea bombifrons. The sequence goes on from NC_071090.1 coordinate 3,008,626, forward strand.
ACTGTGAAGTTGGTGCCTTGTCAGTTGAGCTGCTATCGAGTAGACCTCTTGGTGGTCCTGATGATACCAAGGCCTTCTCAGCTTGTCCTTTCTTTTGGAACCCATTGTCTTCCCTGCCATAGCTCAGCGATGGCAGAATTGTATCCTATATTCTAAATCCAATCAGCAACTTAACAATAGGAGAGAGAGAGGACTCGATGGGGAGGAATAATCATGCAGATCCTCATTTTTCCCATTGATTTATGTGGCACCGATTGTGAGGACCAAGTTCCCGAGAAAAAAAAAAATCAACTAAAATATATTCAGAAGCGAAGGGCATTAATAGAACTGGGTCACCGAAATAATTATAATATGCTGTGCTTATTAATAAACATGCCGCCGTAACCACAGCACGCGCTGCACACCTGCGGCGTCAGGTTTGACACAGGCAATTAAACGCGCCCCAGTGCCGTATTGCGGATGGGCAGATAAAGTATTAAGTCGTAACAGCAAGGTTGATGTCCCGCTTTGTCATTGTTCGGAGCTAAGATTTTTTTTCTTTGCCCTTCATTCTTTCGCGCTCTCGTCCCAGTCTGATTCACGTCTCTCCCTGACCTTGGGCTGTTCCAAATCCTATTGGAGCATTTTCAGGGTTAGACTCCCCCCTGGGACACTCTCCAGGCCAGAGCTGGAGCTGAGTGTCTGTAGCGCATCCCCTGCAGGGGACTCCGGAACTAACGGTATCTTTGCGTTCCTACCTACAGCCATCCCGTTAGGTATAATCGTGGTACGAGGAGACTGTGACCTGGAGACGTGCCGGATGTACATCGATCGTCTCCAAGAGGTGAGTTCTGAGAGCTAGAGATCAAGGCTCGGGTGATCACCATTACTTGTTTGGCTCTTAAAGGGTTAAAGTATTTAGAATTTTGGTAAGCCAGAAAGCTCATGGCGGCAATGGGTATTTCATTTAAAGGGACAGTTAGTTCAATCTCTTAGTGACGCAGGGACTCTTATCTTGACTTTAATATTTGCAACGGAGCCCAACTCACCAGCTGAGCTCAGCCTTGGAATCGCAGCACTCAACACATCTACTTTTTTGTTTCTTTCCATTAAATCCTTAACACATTGGGCCTGTAACACTTTTCATCTTACTTCTCTTCTTCCCGCAGGATCTCCATTCCGTGACACACAGAGATCACTGTCAGGTAAGCACAAGACCATCTGTCCATCATTCATGTACTCATTCATGCACTCATTCATTCATTCTAACTTTCATTCTAACCCAACGTAGAATTTTATTTCATGTTCATTAATACGAACGGGCGTTAAAGTGGCAGATTAACTAAACGATGCCATCATCAAACCAGGAAAAAAAAGTTCTAAGAGGCTCTGTAATAAGATGAGCGTTCCAGCCAAGCCTCGTTACTACTAAGTGATCTAGGAAGGGTAGAATTAGTACGAATATCCCCAAACTAATGAATTCTTTAGACCATTAACACAACTAACGACTTAATTTGAGATGTTGTGAAGGAAGAGGTTTTGCTTATAGCCTGCTTTTCAGTAATAATACCGGACCCACTTCGCTAGTTGCTGAGCATACTGTGGGTTATAGACAGAAGCCGAGAAATCCCAAAGAAGGAATGAAAGAATGCATTTTTTTATGATTTAACTCCTTTTTATTCAATTTTTCCTGCAGGATAATGATAGCTCCTTCCCGAGGTTGCTCACGGCTCAGCGACTCAACCCCCGATGGTGCTTCCTAGATGGTGAATATTTTTGGGTTCCTTTGCCGGTCAATGGGCTCTGATACCGAGAACTCAGTGGCCTTTTCTGGGATTTACATGATCCTGGCCACGGGCACCACTTCAGATACTGAAATGATATTGGTGGGCTTGCAGGCTTCACCCGAGGTTCCAACATCGACGGGTGCATTAAAAACAGGGTTGGGTTTTTTGGCTACCAGAAAATTTGGGGACGAAAACATAGAATTATAAGAGGTTCTTGTTTGCTTCCCTCCCTGACCTTGGACTGTTCTGAATTTTGACCGCCAGCTTCAAACCTGACCCTGACTGACTTTGATTCTAACACCACCAAAAAAAACACAGAGGACATGCAGGTCCATGTTCCACAAAAGCTCCATATTATCAACCAAACTGCTATATGGAGAAGTCAACAGTCACCAGGCCCAGACTGGCCAAGGGGCACAGCGGGCGATTAATTGCCCGGAGGGCTGCCAGCCGCCAGCGACGCGGACTTACCTGATCCACCGCTCCAACGTGAGCATGAAAACGTAATGTGCGACTGTCCATATCCAGCCGGTCGCACTTACGCCATCAGGCGGTCGCTGGCCTTAAAGTGCCGGTCCAGCCCAACTTTTAGAACTTGGTCCCAGATCTACTGTTTGGTCCTCAGACTTTAGCAGAAGACCAAGTAGGAACACCTACTCTCCATAAACCAGTCTGAGCTTTTTCTTCTTCTTCTTTCAGCTACCTCTGCAGACCGGTTCTATCGGATCGACAGATCTCAGGTAGGTTGAGCGGTCCACGTCTCATCGGATGTTTCATTTCCGAAGCTCAGAATTTGCGCAGTTCCACCCCCGCATCTCTACGTCTAATTAATCATATATTTTTATTATTTACTTTTTCCAAATAAACATTAAATATGAGAAATAGACAGATAAACAGGGACGGGGGCGGCTGCGGGATCGCAAATTGGATTTAATTATAGGAAAATAAATTGGCGAAACAGTAAGCATTTCCCTAATTAACATTTTATACACCAACCGTGATTCATGTTTAATCACCAATATTGGCTACATTATGAGAGAGACTTTGACAATAATAATAAATTTATATTTTTTATATAATTAGACCTTTTCAATTAGTGCATCAAATCAAAAATATTTGAAATAACATCCCGAGGCGCCGGATGTACAATAATAATCCACGTGTCGCCATCGCTTGCATCCGAACCCTAGATTAGCCAGATATACTGCACTATTTAGACTCATTCGGCCCCCGTCTGCCTTCGTCTCCCAGGAACATCTGCACTTTGTGACGGAGATTTCACAAGACGAGATCTTTATCCTGGATCCCAAGACAGCCGGGAGTCCGCCGGGCGGCGCGAGCACCGGGATGCCGGACCTCGTGGTGGAGCAACCGTCTGGGTTAGTCGGTGTATTTTGAGATTCAGCAGCCAGGCACAGACACTAGACGCACCTGCCATGTGTCCCCGAATCATTTGTTCAGTCCCTCTTTTGGGAATCACAGGGTTCTACAGCCCTAAAAGCCCCATAATGTGTATAGAAACAGCAGGGAATGGCTTTATAAATTAAACATGGGGGAAAAAAAACATTATTCTTCTTTTAAATGCCCCCCAGTTACACAAATACCCCGCGATAGGGCACAAAGTCACATAAAAAGTTTGGCTATAGCCCCGCCCCTGGTCACACTTCTAACCACACCCCCTAGAATAAAAGTGCCCCTATTTAGCCATTTTAAATGTGGGGTCCGTGTTCCAAGTTGCGGAGCATTACATTAAGAGCATTCACATGTTGGCGCGGCGTGTGCTGTGACTGTGTAATTAGACGTGGGGTCTCTCGGGTGCTATTAATCCTCCACTACAGTATGTTTACAGGCGGCATTGTTGCAGGGTTGTGGCATTTAAATAGTCGTTAATTATCCTGGATGAATATACATCGGGGTTGTTAATTTACCGGTAAATTAAATGGTATCTTCTACCTCCCAGAGGAGCTTTAAAGGCGATTGTCAGGCGGCGTGTTTTGTACTCGGTAGCCGAACGGTGAATCATGTGACCTCAGCTCAATATATTAAATATCAGGGTGGAGTAGATACGGGTCTAGGGGACTCCTGCTGTAAAGACTCAAACCTTAATCAGTCGTCGGTCTCTTCTTAGATTCAGGAGCCGTATGTCTATCCCATGCATGTTTAATTCACTCTGTTACCCTCTACCACCTCTGCTGGGAGACTGCTCTACTTATCTACCATCCTCTAAAGTAACAAAATGTGTTTTTTTTTGTTAATTAAAGCCTGATATTGAATGAGACAAGTAAAGTAACATGTTTGCCGCTCCACTAAGTCAGTAAATCTAAGCCTCTGACCCTCTAGAGGACGGAGCTGTGGCCTCAAGTGGAGCACCAGACGTTTTTGGGGCAGGACACCCTCGCACTTCCCCTGCATACTGGATTAGTGTTCTGTGTACTGGGGTTAACTGGTGATAAAGCCGGCCTGCGTCATGAAAAAGATAGACTCTTGGGGTGTTTGGGGCCCCCTGTCTGGATGTCTTGGTGTTTGGGGCCCCTGTCTGGATGTCTCGGTGTTTGGGGCCCGTCTGGATGTCTCGGTGTTTGGGGCCCCCGTCTGGATGTCTCGGTGTTTGGGGCCCCTGCCTGGATGTCTCGGTGTTTGGGGCCCCTGCCTGGATGTCTCAGTGTTTGGGGCCCCTGCCTGGATGTCTCAGTGTTTGGGGCCCCCGTCTGGATGTCTCAGTGTTTGGGGCCCCTGCCCTAAGCCATTATTTCTTCTCCCTTCACCGTAGGCCCTCAGGCTGGTGGACCCCGACGAGCCGGAAACGCATTGTGAGCGACAGCTGTGTGCTCGGAAAGGCATCTCTGGACGATAAGACCTCCGACGACGTGCCGGACTCCCCGCCGCACCGCGCTCTGCCGTAAGTCTTTTTAGTCTTAACACTAAGGGGGGCAGCTGTGCTCCCCCAGGGGGCAACATTTACAATACATCTCCCTGTAAATCCATTCGAAAACCCAAATCAAATCAGCCAATCAGAAAAAAGGCACAAATAAATGACAGAAAAATGATAGTAAAACAATGTAGTTATTGGTCACAATAAAATAGGGACTGTTGGCAGCTATCAGACTCCTTAGGTATTTTCCTGTATCCCCGTGCAGCTAGTTGTTAACGGCACAAACGTGGCAGTGAAGAGGTTAACGAATTTTTGGGGGGCTGTGATCCGCTTTCACGCTCGTCCTCAGGGCCCGGAGAGAATGAGATTGTAATTGCGGGAGGAAATTAATTATAAGTTCTGCTTTTTAATCAAGCGAGGAGCGCGCTAATTCTCTTTTATTTCAGGTGGGATCTGATTATTCGTGTTCGCGATGTAGATAGGCGATGGGGAGTGCCGCTGTAGGTGGAGGGGGGGGACATGCGCAGCCCACACCCGGATAGAGAGCAATAACATCAAAGGACGGCTTAGTAAATATTAGTAGTTTAGAATATGGTATTTTGCATGTTTAGCTGCCCCAGCCCTATTAACTCTTGGTTTACAGATAAGAGTTTTAGGTCATAATCTAAAACTAGAGGGCCAGAGACGTGGACGGAATGTAAGGAAGTTTCGTTTACTGAGAGGGTGGTGGGTAAGTGGAACAGCCTCTCAGCAGAAGTGGTAGAGGGTAATACAGCGAGGGTATTAAACATGCATGGGATAGACATACGGCTCCTGAATCTAAGACGAGGCCGACGACTGATTGAGGTTTGAGTCTGGAGTCAATGATTTAATGATATCTGAGCGTCCTGATTGGTTGCTTTTCTCCCTGCTATGTCACAGCTGGACTCCCTGCTTGAATACAGGTGACGTCATTCACAATATCTCCAATAAGGATCGGTATAAGAACCATTTGGCTTCCCTATAATATAATCTATTAGCTGATATTCTCCACGCGCTCTGAAGTTGGGTTCATGTTTTATCGTATATATATATATAGGAAGTGGACGATGAACCAGGAAATGCTACAATTTATTGCATATTTTATATCAGTTGCTGAAAAAGCCCTGTATGTAAGTGCCCTCCGTACTTGGCGTTTAGAGACATTGTTGCTCGCGCTGAAGAGGAGCCACCGCTGGCCGTGGTCTAAGTATCGCTGACACCGATTGGGCGAAAGGCTGCGTTACGGATGTCAGAAGCAGATAAACCGTCGAAAAGTTAATGAGGTTCTTCAGACGGTCTGAGAATTCTCCGCACGCTCCGAGACGAGATGAACGGTGACAGGGCTGGGATTACAAGCCGCTCACGGCTGAGTGAGAAAGATATCCCTCAGTGTGTGACGGGTCCGTCAGCTCGGGGGTCATCGGCCCCCCGCTTTGTCCCCCCCGCCGCCGGGTGTGTGTCCTCCTGAGGGTGTGACGCAACGCGGTGGATGCAGGAGATGCTCTTGGATAGAAAGTCTCCAAACCTTGAAATTGTTGCCAGCAATGAAGACGAGAACCGGTAAAAAACCCACAAATCTGGGGCATCAGAAGCCTAAAATCGGGCGAAATTTCCGGGACACCGCGTGCTATTCTGCAATGTTGCTTTTAGGAAGCACATCAACATCGCTACGGCGCCTGCTGGAGATATAATGTATATATACAGTATATATATATATATATATATATATATATATATATAATTTCAACCAACGGGAATTATGTAAAGGATTAAAAAAACACTTTTTTTTCTTTATTTTCTCTGCATTTAATCATTTAAGCTACATTTTTGCTCAGGATCCGTTTTTGGGCCGGAAAATATTCAGATGAGATGAGAGAATGTTTGCGTTCTGAGAATCGAGGAATAAATGACACCGGTGATTAAACCACTAGATGGCGCCAACTTTTATCAAAATGCTCTTCTCTCCGGCGGAGCGGCTTCTCGTGGTTCTGTACCCTCTGCGTAGTTATTGTTCTGAATGTTTTACAATGTCGGGTGGAAAAAGCATGTAAAATAACAAAAAAATTATAGGGGAAACCTGCATCGTTCATAAAATGATGAGAAGATGGTAGATAAGTGGGGCAGCCTCCCGGCAGAGGTGGTAGAGGGTAATATAGTGAGGGTATTAAACATGCATGGGATAGACATACGGCTCCTGAATCTAAGACGAGACCAACGACTGATTAAGGTTTGAGTCTTTACAACGGGCGACTAGACAGGGGCCGAATGGGGGCCGATCTGCAGCATATGTGAAGCTGAGAGGAAAGAAGGATGGCGGCCTCTGTCTCCGCCACCTATCAGCCAACAATCACAAAACTCTTGGTCTTCATCCAGGTCACATCAACAGCTCATCAACAAGCCGCGAACAGCTCAGTCTGAGTTTCTCTGTCGCTGCGGTTTATACATCGAGCTGCAATTACACAAAAACAAAAAAATCTGCTCTTTCTTCTGTTTCGCTGTAAATCGGAGAGAAACTTGGGCCGAATGCCAGCAGATTTTTTTAAGATGTGAGATTTTGGCTTCACAAAGAGCTTCAAAAATTCCAAGGACATAAAAACAAGATAAAAAAAAAAAAGTACGTTAACAAAAAAAAAAGTACGTTAACCCGAATCATTAACATTGAGGGAATTTGGAACACTTTAAGCAACATGTGGCAATTGTTTGGCAGTTTATTTTGCAGACGGACTCAACAGCTGCTTCCTGAAGAGGAAGTCAGGGCAAGATAAGGTTTATAAGCCTTTCCGCTTAAAAATATAAATGTCTGAGCACTCTCTGCGTATAAAGGTTTGGTAGAAAGATGGCTGTATATTATTATTGTTACTAATTATTATTATTATAATTATTATTAATATTTTTACTGCTTCTATTAAAGGAGCTCTCCAGCCCTATTTGCATGGCATGTTGAAGTCCGTTTGGCACGAAGTACAGTTCATTTTACCGCATACGAATCGGTGCAGGCGTTCTTAAGTTATTGGAGTTTGAAAATTAAGACGTCCGTCTCGTTTAACTCCGCCCCCAGCTCCCTCTACTGAAACCAGGAAGCATTCGTCAGTACACTTCCTGCACATGCTCAGTAGAACTTCTATTCTAGTCAGTAAGAGCAGCAGCAGCCAATCACATGCACCTGGACACTGATAGTTTGAAAGTGGAGTTTTTTTCTGATTTGGTTGTTTTTTTGTTCTTTTATTTCAGATCTCCGGTTTCAGCGGAGGAACAAGGTGAGATGGCGTTCGGACGGTACAGTCATTGACACAGTGGTTAGGTCTATAGTCCGTCGGTGTGCACTGTGACATACTTATTGGTAACATGCAACATTAGCAAGGCTTAAAGGCAGCCTTAAAATGAATGACTTAAATTTAGGAGAAGCTGCAGCTCCAGGGCTGCAGCAGAACACCTCCTTCGTGACATGAAGCAGTGGCAAGAAAGCACTCCCATAGCAATCAGCCGAACTCATCTCCCGAACAGCAAATAGCTGGGGGGGGGGCAAACACCCTCATTTCTTAAGGTACGTTTTCCTTCTCTCCAGGTAGGAAATGGTTAAAGCCGCCCCTGCCGGAGACAGGAAAACATCCAGAAATCATAAATATTCAGGATTCCCTCTTATGTTACCTGGAAACGTCCAATATTCATTATTTGCTACGCCCCCCACTAACCGCACCCCTGAACCAAAAGTGCCCCTTTTAGACCATTTCATGACCAGAAGCCCTAAAAGTTTGGAGAATCCGGCGCTCCAAGGGTTAAAGGGATTTAGCAGAATAGCCATTCCGGCTTCTGTAGAAAGGCGTTTGCCGTAGATTTGGCATATCCCCCCCACACTCATAAATCCCTTTCAACGAGATCCAGCTCGTAGAAATCACTGCAGTGGAAATCTTGGCGCGGATCTGGCCGCTTCCAGGAGGGCCGGTAACTGATTTCGGTTCTGCATTGCAGGGATGTCATCATGGGCATTTGCATTCAAAATATCAGTAGATACATATAATATCACCCAAGTGTCCTGCTTTTGGCCCCATATTCCTGTGCCTCTGTTATCGTGTGCAATTAGCGTTAATGTTGCCATGGTGATGGCATCTCTGTTGCCCCTTGGGGAGGATGAAAAGGGTTAATGGCCGCAAGTAGAGGACTTGCTTCATATTTGAGATGCCATTTGGGCTCATCCATGCCTTCCCCACCCCTGACACTCGGGGCAACTTATATTCAGAGAATAGCCCCTTGTGATGTTTGTGGTGATACCCTTTGTATGTTTACACCTTTTTAGTGAATAGACCCCGGTGATAAAACCGCCCTAGGTTATGAAGCGTAGCTCCGTGTATCGCAGGTATCTCCATTGACCTCTGCCGGCCGTCTTCTCTGTCTTTCAGATCTCGTCGAAGCGGTGATAGCTGGAAATCTGGCGAAGGTAAGCGTTTCACCTCCGTGTTTTATTTAACGTTCTATCAACTCACGCTGAGAAAACAAGTCGGCGTTCTGGGGGCCGAAGCCGAAGAGACGAGACATACGGCCATACGAGGCTGTAGATTTATTAGGAATGTGCGAAACACAAAGTAATAATGATTGTAAAGATACAGAAGATCAGAAGACCCACAACATCATCCCACACGAATATCTCACGGCTCATAAAGTTGCCCCAGTCGGGTCGCCGGTACCTTCAGATGTGTCTTCTAACCACAACTGGGATCGGGCTGTGTGTACAGGCAATGTACGTTCAATCGGAGTCTTCTATTCCAGCGAACACAAGCCGAGAGCGAAAGGAGGGAAAACCAAAGGCACGCTTCTAGAGGACACATTAATCTACAAGACTTCTCCAGCTTGCTAAAGGGTGGTGGGATTGGTGGCCGGACCATATCCAGAGGGGTTAAATTTGCCCCAGCATACCAGTGGTAGAGAGATCCTTTACGGGTTCCCCTTTTAAATGATTGCAGGGGGCATCAGCGGTTGTAGTTGGTTTAAGGGGCATCTTTGTTTCAAGATCTTCAAATTTACTTAGGCGAACCACCAGTTTCCAATAAGGGGCGTTATTGACTGTCTGACGGGGGTCCTCATAAGCCTCCAACCTTCTCCAGATACTCCAGCGGGGCGGACATCCCACCCCTGCCTTCCTCGCCTTAATACGCCAATCCGCCTCCTCTTCCTCCATTGAATTATCGTAGGGGCGCAACCTTTTTTCAAACTCTGCGTAGTTGGATAAGCGATAGTCTGGTGCGAAGATCATCAGACGAGAGTCCAAGCCTCTCCAGATCAATTGTCTGTACTCACGGTCATCTCTGGAGACGTTCTCACTTTGCTTTACGATGAGATACATCATCCACATGCGATCAAAATACTGGCCGACCGGCTCCGTTATTCTTTTTTTCTCGTATCTGAGCATCTCATCCACGCTTTCCGTTGGATTGAAGACATTCACAACGTGCTGGCAGATGACCAGCCACTGAGCCCTTCCCGTCTGCACCTCCTCGGGCAGCACAGAGAACAAGTTAACAGCCAAGCACTTACGCAACACTCTCGTTACATCTCTGTTGGTCCAACCTTCCACTTTCTTTTCCAAGTAGCACCTGTACAGCCACTCGATAACATTCCCGGCCATAACGGGGCCCATTCTGTCGGCCACCTCCATGACCTCGCACACAGTTAAACTGATTTCTTGGTCAATCTCAGGCAAAGGTAGCCAACACTTTCTACTCGGACCTTCCTGCTTGAATGAAGCATCGCGGAAGAGGACCACCGTTTTGTTGTCCTCATCGTAGTTGCTCTTCATTTCGGCCACTTTTCTCTCCAGGACTTCTCTTTCGTCTTTGTATAGCCTGACGCGTTTCTTTTGTTCCTTCAGCTGATTTTCCAGATCTAGAACCTTACCGGGCAGGTCGTTGAATGCCTGTTCTTTCTTCCGCAGCTGATTTTCCCGATCCAGAACCTTACCCTGCAGGTCGTTGAATGCCTGTTCTTTCTTCCGCAGCTGCTTTTCCAGATCTAGAACCTTACCGTGCAGGTCGTTGAATGCCACCCGGAATGCCTGTTCTTTCTTCCGCAGCTGATTTTCCCGATCTAGAACCTTACCCTGCAGGTCGTTGAATGCCTGTTCTTTCTTCCGCAGCTGATTTTCCAGATCTAGAACCTTACCGTGCAGGTCGTTGGATGCCACCCGGAATGCCTGTTCTTTCTCTCGCAGTTGACTTTGGAAATCCACTATGTTCTCTGACATTTCTTTTAGGTTTTCTTCTGACCAGGAAACCTGACGGGTCAAGTTGAGTATCTGCTCCTCCAAAGTTTTTACCTTGTTTTGTTCCTTGTAGACCTGGATCTTATACGCCATCAACTCCGTTTTGGTTGTACCCAATTCTTCTGAGGTTTTCTTTGCTTCTTTTAAAGCTGTGGAGGTCACGGCTGCCACGTACGATAGTGCTGACCAGAGCCTGGAAAGCTGCTTTTCTGATTTAGGTGGCTTCTTTCCAGAACGCATCCATTTATCCAAAGCCTCACACCAGTCGGACCATGGATTCTTTTCTAAGAAATTTTCAACCCTCCAAGGTTCTGACTCTGAAAAACATAACTTATACCAGGCCGTCTGCACCTCCTCCCATTGGTCTTTCTCGGTTGTGTTTTTATTCTTATGGGAAACTAAGCCTCGTAAGGTCTCCATATCGGTAATTCGGCTGAAAAGAAGAAGAAAGAATCTTGTATCCCCCGCAGGTCGAGTAATAATGAGATACAAAACATTCTCAATCGGAATGTTGTCTATTCGCTGCTCACCTGTTCGGCTTCCGCAGACGGTCAGACCACCCGAAAGCTGAATCCTTCGCCACGTGATATATGGTACCGACTTAGAGACGATACTTCAGGTAGACGCTACCCGGCTAAAGGAAGAAAATAATTTTTTATACCGTTTTTCCTTTAGCAGTCTACGGCGACACAAGGAGCAAAATGAAAGTAACTTTCACCCTTTATGATATCTCTCTCTTCCTTACACTAAATAGACCTTTGTGGCGATATGTTACAATCCCACCTTATGTGTAGACCGTGAGAGCGGCCATCTTAAGTTTCCTGTTCTCAGGATCTGCATGATTATTCCTCCCCACTGAGTTATCCCCCCCCCCTGTTGTTAAGTTGCTGATTGGTTGAGGCTGGGGAAAATTGAATTGATATTGTAAACGTGCAACCGTCTGTGACAAAGTTTTGGTTGCAACTTGTGGCTGAAAAAAAAAAAAAGCAAGGTATATGCGCCAAAAACTTTGTTGTCACAAACAGTGCGTATAAATATTTGCCAAAAAAACCCTTTGTGTAAAAATGGGATCTTACGAAATCAGCCATCTGGTTGTGTGTGTCTGGGTTTGTGGGTTTGTGGGTTTGTGTTAGTATGTGTCTGGGTAGGAATGTTATGAAAGTGTGAGTGGGTATGTTAGTGAAAGTGTGTGTCTGGCTGTGTTACTTTTTAGTATCCGGGTATATTTGTGTGCGTGTCTGAGTGTGTATGTTAGTGTGTGTGTGTGTGTCTCTGTGTTAGTGTGTGTCTGGGTAGGTATGTTAGTGAAAGTGTGTGTCTGCGTGTTAGTGTGTGTCTGGGTAGGTATGTTAGTGAAAGTGTGTGTCTGTGTGTTAGTGTGTGTCTGGGTAGGTGTGTTAGTGTGTGGGTCTGGGTATGTTAGTGAAAGTGTGTGTCTGGCTGTGTTAGTCTTTAGTATCCGGGTATATTTGTGTGCGTGTCTGGGTGTGTATGTTAGTTTGTGTGACCATGTGTGTTAGTGTCAAGTGTCTGTTAGTGCTGAGTGTCCTGTTGTGTTGGTGTGAGTGCCTGTGTTAGTGTGAGTGCCCATCCCGAGGTCAGGCTTTGGATCCGCTCTTGAGCTACAGTCACTCACAAAGCAAGGTGTGGTTGGGTAGATGAAACTGCAGCTTCACTGCAGACTCCCACTTTAGTAAATAAACACCCTGAGCTGTCACACATCGGAGCCGCAATGTTTGGCAGACTTCCATTAACTTTACAGCTGCCTGGGCCGGGGGAGATGCGAGGATCTCCTCAACCAGCCCCTGAGCCTCGCTTCCCATAAAAGCTGGACCAAGGGGCAAATATGAGGGACAGTGGCTGAAAATCAGGACTGTCCTGTGAAAACCGAGACACTTGGGATTCATGCATGTCAGCATGTCCTGCTCAGCACCAAATTCCCAATTTATTTCTGCAAGATTGGCCTCTGCCACCCATCCCCCACATAGCCTTCCTCTACCTCCCCCCTCCGGCCTCTTTCCATATGTTTCACCCCAAACCTCATGCATGTGCCCTTTCTCTCCCCAACACTTCTACCGTCTCCTTCTTCTTCTCCACCATTAGGGTTCCCTCCTCTCTCTATATTCTTACCATTTTCCCCCCCAAAAGGCAGCCTCCCCGGAACCCACATTTTTCGTCCATCCTCCCTAAAAACAAAAATGTCCACTTACAAGCGACTGCGAGACTCTGCAGGAAAGTTACTCGGGAATCTTCGTCAAACGAACCCAAAAACACGACGCGCCGTTTCCCCGACTCTCACTTCTCTAGTAAATATTTTTTTGGGAAACGGAAAGTATAAATTCCGCCCAGTCTGGAGACCACAGGTTTACCACAGGGGGAGTGTTTATGCAAACGGAGATAATGCCCCTTATCTCACACGGCCGTGCTGTATTGGTTTAGATGAACGTGAAGGAGTTTTACTTTACTGATAGGGTGGTAGATAAGTGGAATTACCTCCGAGCAGAAGTGGTAGAGGGTAATACAGCGAGGGTATTAAACATGCGTGGGAGAAACGGGCGACTAGACGGGGGCCGGATGGGACCCACAGTGAGCCAGTAGGAATGTGTCTGCCTGGCTGTTGTTGCAGATACAGGGGTACACCTGCCAAGTGTGCCTGTTCAGTCTGGCCAGTCCCTCTTCGGGGCACAACTGCCTCTGTCGTTTAGTATTAGTGTTGCAGCAATCATATATATGGGGTGCAATTCTCAGGCACCACATTTGCGGTCACTGGGGATCATGGGCTCTTCGTCACATAATTACTCCGGGTTCCAGAATCCGGTCTGTTTAAAGCTATCGTTTTGTGTCCTCGGTTTCACCTCTACGATTCGGGGGGTAAGGAGCGAGATATTAAATTAAGGAAATGTATTTTACATTTTCCTGTCGAAATGCTCAGCTGATCCAAGAAAGAACGAGCGGAAGGGTGGAAAGAGAAAATGGATAACACGAAATCGCAGAATATTAAAGAGAAGCACAAATCTTCACAAAGGAAGATAAAGGCGGAAGATAACGGGGACAATCGTTACAATAATAACAAGAAGTGGAAATCCAAATGAAGCCGCGATTACGGCCGGAGTCCAAGAGAATAACGATTAGCGATGGCCGGATACGATAGCGGCAACCAATCAAATAATAGCTTGACTTCACGCATTCTACGCCGAATATTGGATTTAGACCCACGTTTGCTTGGCCGCTGAGCTGACTCGTTTGTCATAAGAGAGAAAAAAAATTGAGAAAAAAAGGGGAAGGAATGCCAGGATTTGGGCACACATTTTTTGTCCTTTCTTGCAATTCCATGAGTGACCACTGGGATGCAATGTGGCAGCGTTTCCCGGGTGATTGCATTGTTGGCCCCTCGCTGATGTAGAAACCATCTAGAAATGGACAGAATGCATAAAGTGTCAGCGGCTTGTGTGCCCAGAATGCTTTTGGGTACCGATAAGTGATTTGAATGGGACCTCCCAACGTGGAGCTGCCAACCTGCGTATTTTCTTTGTCCTGTGGACCATACCAAGTACTATCACAGGGGTATTCACTATCTGTCTCTCCAGCTGCTCTTGACTTATAATTTCCAAGGTCATCAAGATCACCACGAACAGTTCTTGTGCCGCTGGAGCCAGTGACTGCATAGATAGGTGGTGCAGGCTCCCAGCAGAAGTGGTAGAGGATGATACAGTGAGGGGATTAAACATGCATGGGATAGACATACGGCTCCTGAATCTAAGACGAGACCAACGACTGATTAAGGTTTGAGTCTTTCCAGCAGGAGAAACGGGCAGACCTGACGGGGGTGGTAAATGTATAGTGTTGCCCGTGGCTCTTGTGTCCGGCTCTTTCTAAGTTTCTTGCTTCTTTGTTTCCAGGTCACAGAATGCTGTAACAAGGGGGCGAGCCTCAGGATCCAGGGGCCGGAGAAACGCTCGCTGCTTCACGTGGCAGCCGCGGCCGGACACACAGATATAGTAATATACATCTTACAGCAAGGTGAGGGGCATGGAATAATAATAATATCTCCTCCACGCCGTAACATCACAACTGACGCGGCTCCAGTCAAAAATAATCAACTCCACCGTTTTATTTTTTCAGGGTGCTGTGTCTCCGTGGGGTGAAAAAATAGGTTTTATCCTAATGTAAAAAAACGTTGCACTTTTTTAGGAGTATCTTTCACTAAATGAAGGTGTAATACTCATTAACCCTTGTAGCTCCTGTGTCTTCGAGTCCTAGAGGGGCTCCCAAAGGCTTCTTGGGGCAACAAGTGGCTTCTTTGACGCCGGCGATAATGACGTCCGCTGCGGCTTTTCTACCCACAATAGGATAGATACCAGCAAGGGGACCCCCTTAGCACAGCTTGCCAGGGGCCACAGCAAAAGCATAGACCGGGGTCCCATGAGTGTCTACGCCAGCTCTTCTGGAAGGCGCAGGGTTAAAGCATGACCTCAGCTCCCTCGTTCCTAGAGCTGCCATCTTTTCACAGTTCCTCCTTTTTTCTTTTACCCAGAATTGTCCCCGCTGTCCTCCGCTCCCTCCCCGTGTATGGCTTCCCTCCCTGCTGTTCCCTCCCCCCTCTCTATGCTCATTCTGGTTTTGTTCTCCTTTTCTCCTCTCCCCCGCTTTCCTCTCTCGGCTCGGCACCCGCTGGGCACTGAGTGACAGTCTCGCAATGGGATCTTCTTTTAAAGCGTCTCCTTTTTTTGTCTGTGCCATGGATGGGGATTTGGGACGGTTGATTGGAGATGCCAGGGTAACAATACTCGGGATGCGGGTGACAGCTCTTCATAAGATGGGAGCCAAAATTATTAGCATGCGCTGCTCTGCCTTCGTGGAAAGTTTGCAGAAGGACACGGATCTGGGTAGCTTGCCACACAAACATTTGTAACCTGCAGAGCTTACGATTAATCATCTTTCCATATTCAAGAATAAATTGCATTGAGTTACTGAGTCTTCCCCCTCAATATCAATAATAAAGGGGATTTTTGGCAAACAAATGAGGCTTTGGTCGGTTATCTGAGAGATCTGATGGATAAATTGGATCAAATTGTAATGGAAACTCAAGCTGATAGAATCTACGGGAAGGTCATGTGGCTGGGGTAAAGGCTATCTTTCTGGCATACAACGGGTTAAACTGTTCACCAGGCTTTTTGGGCAGGGGCGCTTGGCATCTTGTTCATAAATCCATGGTTAAGCTTTGAATCCCCAGCCTCTGGAGGCTTCTAGGTTGTGGCGGAAATGCCTCCAAATGGGGCAAGTTCACAGATGAGACCTCATTTAGAATAACGGGTCCCCGGTCTGGGAATTACATGGTTAATAAAGGGCTATGAATGGACCCAAGGCAAAAATTTCTCACCCCGGCTCTCGATTGCCCCCAAAACTGGGCACCCTAACCAATAAATCCGGCTCAGATGTCTTTCGTGGCACTTGCAGGGTTGCATTGAGCTGACGATCCCTGTCCATGACATCATCAAATCTATTTTCTTAACTCTATGCCTTAGAAAATGACATAAGACTCTTCAGAAATGTGTCTGTTTTTTATTATCATTTTTACTCTAAACTACATTATTAGAATGTATTGGTTTATATGGCGCCATCATATTCCGTAGCGCTGCACATCAGGTTCTGATCCTCTCGTTCTGTGTCTTGGCAGGGCCTGAAGATTTGCTGGAACTGACAGACCGATCCACGTAAGTGATACTAAAAATCCCTGATTTAGTCCGTTTAGTGCAAAAATAATTCCAGGACGACGCGTTTCACTGGATCAAAACTGTCAGATTAATTTAAAAAGAGTAATAAACCCTTCGTTACACTGTCAGACGCATCAAAAAAGGTCGCTTTTACAGGATATTAAAAGAATTAACAGATCCACATCATGTGACGGCGAACGGGAAAGATCTGAATAATAATCCCGGCCAATGAAGTGAAACGCAGTGAAGTAGCTTTAAATTTGTATAAAAATGAAGAATGAAGGAGATTTAATCCAGGATTATTAGAAACATTTCTATCAAAGGGAAGCGTACCTGACATGTCTTTAAGCCTTAGATCACATTACCTTTACTTATATAGCGCCAGCAGATACCATAGCGTGGATTATGAACGGGATCCTGATACTTAGCTCTACTACTACCTCGGTTATTGACGGATAACATCACATTATCATATTATAATCCACTCAGAACGTGAGCCAGTAACCGAGACAACGAAGCTCACTGTCCTGCGTCTACTAAACTGCGCACGACTTGTTCAAAGCTTAGGACCTGCCGGCAGATCGGCCCCATCCGGCCCCCGTCTAGTTGCCCGTTTCTCCTGCTGTAAAGACTCAAACCTTAATCAGTCGTTGGTCTCGTCTTAGATTCAGGAGCCGTATGTCTATCCCATGCGTGTTTAAATCCTCTCACTGCATTACCCTCTACCACCTCTGCTGGGAGGCTCTTCTGCTTATCTACCACCCTCTCAGTAAAGCAAAACTTCCTTACATTACATCCGTCTATAAGCAAAAATGTAGCAAAAAGAATTGTAAATCATAATATTGTATTTGCTAAATCCTCCAAATTTAAAGATAGTGCCTAGAACCGGAGTTTATGGAACCAACCAATGATTCATTTGCTGTCTAATTTATTCCCACGGCATGTCATGATTGGACAATCGGCAGATATTGAGAGATGTTTGCTGTATGTTATTGTTTATAACAATTCATTGTTTTTTTCCGGGTTCCCTGGCTCGGTAGCGGGGAGACGGCGCTGCACAAAGCCGCCCTCCGGGGCCACAGGCGGATTTGCCAACTCCTGGTGGAGGCAGGATCGTGCGTCGTAAAGAAAGACGCCACGGTAACGTAACCTGACGGGTTAGGGGACGGCTCGCAGTGATGGGGACGCGGGTTCTCCAGCTCTTTTCTCTGTGATTTAATGACTATTGTGCTTATTTATTATTTATTGCTATGGGGCCGCCGGCCCGACAGTCTGTTAGTGTACTCAACATCATATCTGGTCATGTGATGACACTGAATGATGCGTCTTGCCGCAGGTGCCATTAAGTCGGGCTCTGGTAACAATTAATTTTAACCCCTTCTGCCCCATGTTCAGTCGGAGAGTGAAAATTCCTGTCCGAGGACCCCATTCACTGCCAGAACAGCCTTTTTTTCTCCAATTTTAGTAAATCTATACATATAGTTTTCTTATGATCTGTCTGTAGTTAACCTCCACGTTCACCATAATTCGCCAACACGTCTGGCTTGGAAGATGAATTCTGTAGCATGGGTGGTTAAGTCCGGACCTTAAAGTCTTAGACTTCATCTTCAATAAACATCTATCAGACCTTAGCTGTCTTGACAGAGGTTTATCCTGGTTTTCGGACCACCTGATGCCTTTTAATGCCCATCCTGGGTTATACATTCAGATCCCGCTCACGTCTTGTAACGTTGTTTCATTCTTCTTTTAGTTTAATTCACTTCTTCTCTTTATTGCTGATCCTATCTGTTCTTCTTCTCTTTTTTTAATCACCTTTTTTCTTCTCTTCCATCTCATCCCAAAACAGGGAAAGACTCCTTACGACAAAGCCCAGGAGGCAGGGTACTCGGACCTGGCATCCTACCTGGAGGATTGCCAAGCCAAGCAACTCCTTTCTAACGAAGACCTGGAGACGGCGGTCTGAGGTGGGCAGCGGATGAAGGAATAATTCCAGGAAGGGATGAGAGACCCACAAGTGTTTCCACAAGGTTTCCTGGAGAGCGTCACCCCTTGAGGACCAAGCTGGGCGCTGGTGGCACCAAACCCTCGTGCAAAGCAACCGGCGGAAAGCGTGCTGACCAGTTTCTAAGGGCTAACGAGACTTGCCAAGGAACTGCCGCACTCTTGATGCGTTGACGGAGGAGGAAGTGGGGTGTTGAAGGTCAAAGTTGGGGCTGACCCCTTGCTCCATGTGGAACCCTCTCTGTTTTCCAACCAAAAGCATGATCCTGTCCAGTGTCTATCTCCTCACTTTGGTCACAACTCACACAGCCCGGTTGGAAGGAAGAACTCGAAGGCCTGCACAGTGTTATAAACCTTACATCTGTTTCGGTATCCGCAGAGCCGAGTTATTAAAGTGGAATAGACTGGATTCTTGTCTCGTAATTTTCTGTGTGTGGTTAAAATCTTGGGAAAGGTTTTGGGGACGGAGCTGGGTGAAAAGTTTCCCCGTATCCCAAAAAAATGGCACTTTCCGCCTGAAATGCTGCCGTCCCGTCATACCTACTCCTCGAATATACATTAAAGAAATTTAAGAAGGCCAGGGCATAAATAAGGGAAGGAATAAATGGGTTACATCAGCAATTAATCCATCTTGGCCCAGTTAGGTAGGACTTGGGAAGGGGGTTGAAGGAACTCGGCGAGAAGTAGCTGGGATGTTATTACTTAATTGCTGACAATAATTGCTCATATTTATCTAGGAGACCCAGCGTTCCTCGGGGTTTTCAAGTATTTATTTGTTTTTTGGGTCTTTAATTACTGAGTTTTATAACTCTAGAGCCTCTTGTCTAGAGCCAGCCAGAAGAATTACCAGAACTTAAGCTTCTAATGTGGTCCTTACCAACGCAACATGGAGTCTAAAACCTACATTGAGTGATTTCCTACAGAATAATTTACGAAACCTACCATCCGACCCGAGGCACGGCAATAATAGCAAGACACGGGAGAGGACGGGGAAGGGGTACTAGGGACACTTGCCCCCTGGGCTGCTTTAAATTGAAGATCTTCTCGACATGTAAGTGTTACTTTTAGGGCTGTAGAACCTTGTGATACCCTCATACCCAGCAAACATTCCGACCTCCTAGAAAAGAGGGGCATTAGTGGAGGAAAGAGGGGCACCGGGGTTTACGGCTCAAAGGGGGACTGTTTTGGATGCTTTCCAAGAAAGCCTTTCTTCAATTGTTGAACTGCTCCAAATTATATGAATATAAATGTACGTGCACGGAGAGAGAAATAACCCACACGACACGCTCTGGGTCAGGTCCAAAATGACATTAATTGGTTAATCTTTAAAACTATGCGGATATAGGCAGAAAACCGTTTCAAGCAAACATTAGGCAACATTAGGCAATTTCCTTTAACTAGATGCAAGATGCTAGCCGGTTGCGGTTAGTAGAACATAGATGAATTATCTGTTAACTGAGATTGAATCTACCAATGTACTGCTACTTGCGTCTCCCGTATATCTGCGTGAGGTTTGACCCTTTATACTGGTCGAAGCCAGCTTATATTCATTATATTCATTAAAGCCATAAGCGTTTCTTGCTAATATATAGATATAATTTTGGTTCCATAACAGGACTGGCAAACGTAAACAGGGGCACCTGGGTGGTAAAGGTGTTGTCCAAGAAATGGAAAACAAGTAAGGAGTTTGTAAACCTGAACATAGCGATAGAGAGGTTCTTTCGTCTGTAGTTTCGTGGCTTCTCGAACCCTTTAAGTAACGTCCGTTGCTCGACCAGCACCAGGTGACAGATTTGTTTTCTCTTGTTTTCTCCCGTTATGCATCGGCTTTTTGGAACATATCCCGTATCCTACTGCGAGATCCTGCGCGGTTAGCATCCTTTTAAAATCTCATGAATAAATAAATCAATAATTTGGAAGATGCACAACTCCCATCCTCTAAAAAGCCCTCGCCGCTAGAATGACATATGGGTCTGTCATCTCGAATCCGACGGGGGATAGCGTCACAGATACAGGCGGGCAAAGGGCCCGCCGAGTGACTAAATCCATTACAGTAATGTACTAAGACGAGGAAAGTATCCAACGGACAAAAGGGTCCCTGCGGGACGCGGAAGCTGCTCCGGCGAAAGACAATGGGATCTATTTATCAAGCTGTAGGAAACAAGCCAAGATTTATTAAATATATCAAATCGATATACATACCCCCTAATAAATGAAATGCCTAAAGAGGGGCACTTTTATTTTGGAGGGTGTGGTTAGAGGCGTGGCTGGGGGAGGGGCTTTACCAAGAACCCTGAGATACCCTCATACCCAGCAAACATTCCGAGCGCCTAGAAAAGAGGGGCATCAGGGGAGGGGAGAGGGGCATCAGGGGAGGGGAGAGGGGCATTGGGGGGCAGAGAGGGGCATCAGGGATTTGGGGCCGAAGAGAGGGACTGGGCAAGCTAAATGGGGACACTTGGTAAGCATTATGCTAGGATCACTTTTAGCACCTGCTATCAGTGTAAGTTTTTCATCTTCCCGTTTGCGGCTGTGGAAGGGTTAAAAGCACCGTTGCTGCGAGACGCCCCAGGGCGCCATGCTTGACATGCGACATGGAAACCTGGACTGTATTCCTGCAGCTGGCTGGTCCCTGCGGCCCCTTTTATTTTTAATGTTGAGAAGATCTTCCATGGGGGGGTCGTGATAATGTTTTCCCTGATGTTTAATGTATGGAGCAGAATGCATTCCGTTTATTTGCCGCAGACACCTGCAAGAAAAGCCACATTCGCAAAAGCAGCCCAGCCGTTGTTTAGCTGAATCTCTCGTGGCCCTGCTGAGGGTGCTGGGAGTTGAAACCGAGTAACATAGCGCGGTGGTAATTGATCTGCGTCTGGCCATTTTGTTTTTATGGATTAGTGACAATTTGGGACAGAAGGGACATTTGGTATAATAGAGCGAATGGATAGCCCGGGGAATCGGGGAAGATGGAAATCCCCCGCGGGTCCTCTCAGGTTACAGAACAACATTCAGTCGTGTGGGCTGGACACAGCTAAAGCCCCCAAATTATATTCTTTTTGGATATATATATATAAAAGCATAGATATTCTACTGATACATATATATTATATGAATATTTAATAAATGTATCCAAGCCAATGAATGAGGCTTTTGGGGCAATTGTCTTGATTTTCCTAAATGTAATAATTGTAAAATGACTTATATATAACTTTTATTTCATTAGATTTTTTTAATTTCCTTTGTTTAACTCATCAGCGTTCCGCTCCCTTAAGGAGACGGATAAACGGCACATTAACTAGCGGGTAAACTTGTAAAGAACATTTTTAAATGTGTTTTTTTTAAAATGCATCCTTTATATCTTTATAGTGGGCGAAGCGAAATAATTATTTATTTCATGGACACTGAAGGGGTATCGGGGCTCGATTTACATCAGAGGCCAACTATTCGCCCCTTAGCTGCCTTCAGCCCTTTCCCGCTGTAAGATGAAAATGCACTGGGAGCGAGAGCAGATACCCGACGCGTTTCATGGACCGGGTTCAGGAGACGGCGTCAGGACGCTAAGTAAATGGGCAGCATTTTTCGGTTCTCGCTCAACGGAGAAGCCAACCTCATCCGCCCTCCTCAAAGGGAGAATAACATTTTACGTTTCCGCTAAATATTTTGTCTGTCCTGGAAAAAAGATTTAAAAAGAGTTCATTTTTACCAAATACTAACCTAATTCATGTGAAATATTGTTTTATTTTAAAAAAAATATATATTGGTTTTCAAATATTGTAACTTTTTAAAATTTTAATGCGGCCCCTTTATGTCAAATTCTAAAACTATCTAGAATTAAAAAACTCAAAAATATTTACCCTAAATTACAGAATAAATATTTAGCTTTCAATTTCCTTTGCTGGGTATGAGTTTTAATTAAAATTGGGTTAATAAAGTTAAGGTGAGTTTCTAGGAAAATGGTAAAAACACTTTAGAATGTTGTGTTAGAGAGAAGAAGGGATTAGAATCTTTTTATTAAATGAAGGTTCCTTCTCCAGGCTTGGATTTCTCCTCTCTTTCTCCTCTCTCTCTCTCTCTCCCTCTCTCTCTCTCGCTCTCTCTCCCTCTCTCTCTCTCTCTCTCTCTCGCTCTCTCTCTTTAAATGACACACATTCAAAGTGGCTATTCTGTTCAGAGAAAGCTCTGAGCCTTCTTTGTGGTGCTTAGTGAGCGCACACGCATCAGCTCACACATCAATACACGCACACACACACACACAGATCAGTGCGCACGGAGAGCCACTCCAGCACCCCGGGGGAAGTTTGCAACCAACCCTTTGGACCGACGTTATCAGCCGCACCACCAGAAAGGCTACGTTCGCGCAAGTAGAAGTGGGAGAGAGCGTTGGCTTCACATGAGCTGTATTCTCTGAGATCAGACGGGGATCATCGCAAAGGAGAACGGAGAGAGATCGAGAGACACGGAGCTGGATCGACAGGCGGCTTAAAGTAAGTGGATCCCAACAATACACCCGGAATTAACCTCAGGGTTCCGGTTTAGATCCATAGCCTATAGAAAGTTTAACGTCAAATTCTACATTCTAGTCTTCGGTGACCGCTGGAGACCACCCAACATTGTCCCTCTCAACTATAATATTTTTTTATATTATGTCGGAAATTACGTGATATTAAGCAAAAAATATTATTTTTTACCAAAATTTCAATATTTTAAAAACATTTTTTAATACACATGAGGCTCTATTTATCATCTAGAGCAATTCCGGTACTTTTGGAGAGATCATTATATTTGTTTCCACGGTGACTGCTCATTTTCCTTGCGTTTTATTTAATAATAATTTAATAAATGAAGAAACTTTTTTTAGTAATTGTCACAGTTTATAAGGGAATTTGATTTATGGGGTTATTACCCTCACTTTAGAAATGATTTAATTGGGTTTCTCTAAGTTTGAATGTTTTTTTTTATTATTAGTTATTATTTTTGTGTTATTTTTTAAATGGAATTATTTCTTTATTATGGGATTTGTGCCTTTAGCCCTAGAAGAGTGTGGGACATGACATCACATGACACTGTAAATATACACCGTATTCGAATGCGATTTAGTTACTTTTGTAGTTTGTGGGCATCACGTTCCGGAGGTCGCTTCCTTTGGCTTTCCCATGAACCGTTTTACTGGTGTTTTGGTGGCTGAGGGACCACAGGAGGTGCTTCATAGAGATAAAAATGATGTCATTAGTAACAGTTTGCGTGAAAGATGGGTCCCGCGTGGATTTAGACTGGAATGAGATCTGAATATGTGTTTTTAACGCTCATTAAATCGCATCTAGAAAGCCAGTCTGGTAAATAAAGACAAACGCGCCTAGTGGTTTCTTCTCTCGTGGGAAACGTGGCGCACCTTTTTAACCCTTTGCTCTGTCACTTTGTATCCAGCTAACAGCACTGACACAATGGTGCACTTCAGTTTCCTTGTTTTCCCTGATTTGCTCGAATCACTGTGTAACCCTTTCAGTTCTGCGGGGGGAGCAGGCTCTTGGACGAAGAATGAGGACTCGGCCGCGGGCAGATGAGGTCTCCAATACCTCTCAGCAAATTGATGGATGATGGGCTTTGTCTGGGTGGGGTATAGCACAGACGTGGGCCCTCCCTGGAACCGTGGCTCTTAGTAAGTTCACTAAAGCCTCCAATGTTCTTAAGTAGGGCCCACATCCAGTATGGCCGGTTCCTTATGTGGCCGGGGTCATCTTGTATTCTACGTAGTTAAATCATCATAAGAAATGTCATGCATGTTGAGGTCAACCTTTCCAAAATATTCCTTGGACATCTTTTTCCTGGATTAGGTTTCAGTGAGTGTCTCAGGGCCCAAAAACCCCCAGATTTGTGGATATGCAGAGTAATGGCCAGAGGGGAAATTTGCATCCGAACCGAACTCCAGCCATAGCACCAGACATTTACTGATTCCTGCCCATTATCCCCAAATACCTCTTAACACTCCGACAAAACAGAACGTGGACATTAAAGCCATTGTGGGTGGGGCATGGTTGGAATAGAAGGGATTGGGCAGTGCTTTTATTTTACCACGCCCACTGGATGCTCTGATGCCCCTAAAGACAGCATCCTAAGCATCTGCTTAATAGGCCTTATGGAAAATGGAGACGTCCCATGAAAAAAAAAACCAGTGCTGTATACAGTAATAACCCCCAGCGCTGTATACAGTAATATAACCCCCAGCGCTGTATTCAGTAATATAACCCCCAGCGCTGTATACAGTAATATAACCCCCCAGCGCTGTATACAGTAATATAACCCCCAGCGCTGTATACAGTAATATAACCCCCAGCGCTGTATACAGTAATATAACCCCCAGCGCTGTATACAGTAATATAACCCCCCAGCGCTGTATACAGTAATATAACCCCCCAGCGCTGTATACTGGGGAGGGGGTTGAACATGGTTTTATCTCATTTTGTTCCAATAAACTCCCTCTATCTTCAGACCTGGAGCCGCCGTTGCTGTCAGTCATATGATATTTTGGGTGACTTTCCCGGCTCAAACACCACACTGAGCTGATGCTTTATGGCAATGCTAATGAAGTCCGTTCCTCCGTACACTTTCATTGGTCAGAGAGTCCAACTGGGTGATTAAGACTGAGCCATTCTATTGTTCGCCACAGTCAGTATGATAAGAAGTCAAGGGTTTGTCTAGTAGATTGGGGATCAGATAACAGAGTGAGAATCATACAAATGGCTGATATGCAGCTGCCTGAAAACATTATATTATGGGGCAAAAAAACTACAAACTGGTTGAAAAAGAAAACACGAGTAACAAAAATATGGTGGAAGGTCTTAAATTTTAAATCCTTTTGCATTTACATCATCACGGTCCCAAAACGTTGAATACTAATGAAAATGTAGTAGGCTTCAGCCTGGCTGAGTATCATGGGAATTGCAGTTTCACGAGGGCTGGAGAGAGACCTGTTGGCTTCCATTAGCCTCAGAGTAATGCGGCCGAGCCTCGTTATCAGAGAAGACAACCGGCCAGACCTGAAATCAATTACATAGTGATTACCCGGCACGGCTCTATAAGTGGAAGCCCCCGCAGGACCTGAAATTGGACGGATATTTCCAGTATTCTCGGGATATTAGAGTCAATACCTTCACTCAATCCGCTAATATTGTTTTAACTCCGTCACCGCCAAACAGCAAGGCGAGGGGCGGCCGGGTGGATTTCAGAGTCTCGTTCATCACGGTGGTCAGACACACTGGTCATACCGAGCTTGCTTTAATAGGATCGGGCAGATATTAATAGCCAGCTTGGGCCAGCGCTGTACTTAGCAGGATATCCAGGTTAAGAAACTTTATCCCTCCCCGGCGTGAGACGGTCACTTAAAGTGAACTATGGTCACTATGGTGCCACTTTAGAATCTCCGACATATACCGATACCGCATACGGCTCCTGAATCTAAGACAAGACCAGCAGGAAGAACGGGCAATTAGACGGGGGGCCGAATGGGGCCGATCTGCCGGCAGGTTCTAGTTCTATTATATGGCAGGATGTGGCAGTCTCCTGCCTCCTCCTCCTGGCCGGCTGCATATGTAAAGGAAAAGAATATTTAGGGGAAAAAACCCATCTGAGCCATGGGCTGAGCTAATCCCAAAAGATTTAACATGAGGATGATGGGAGTTGTAGTCTCTGTCCCGTTGGACGTGCCGCACCGAGGATTCCGCGCCTCTGCTCGCTTTTCCCTTCTCTCCCCATTGGATTTGGCGATGAATGGGGTTCATTGAGCCTCGCTGTCGGAGGCCGGGGGAATAGGTTTAGAGTTCGCCTGCTCCCATTTTTAAAGCTCTGCTTCACGTGTCCCGGGAGACCAGACAGAAAGGCGAAAAAACATCTCCCTGGAACATTCCGGCTCAAAGTATCCATTATTCTCCAAAAAAATAAAAAAATTGATTTCTGGAATTACATTTTTTTTTAAAAAACTTTTATCATTTTCACAGAAAGCGCTTTCTTCTCTCTGACAAAATAATCTTTCCTTCGAATTCAAAACTTTGTTTTAGGAACACAGATAAGCAGGCAGATCGGCCCCATCCGGCCCCCGCCTAGTCGGCCGTTTCTCCTGCTGTAAAGACTCAAACCTTAATCAGTAGTGTGAGTGGTAATGGAGGTACATGGGGGGGGGTCTCAATGGCCGATCGTGGACTAATGACCCATTTCAATGTCTAAAAGCATTTGAGAAGCTCGGATGCTTCTGAGGACCTCTGGGCAGAAACCTTTGGAGTTCGATAGATTGTAAGCTCCTTTGGCTCCTCCTCGCCTGTCTCTGTAAATCTATTGAGTAACGCAAACGTACGTTATAGTTATTTGTATAAAGTAGAAAGGCTTCGCGGGTTTCCCGAGGTCTTCTCCACAACAGCCAGACGGCTCCCAGCGAACTGAAACAACATTTCATTCCACATCAGCGCGGAGCGTCGCTTTGGCTTCAGTTTACCCAGGCTTTTTACGTGACTTTGTGCCCTATTCCGGGGTATTTGTGTAACTGAGGGGCATTTAGAAGAAGAATAATGGGGCTTATTTACCCCGTTTAATTTATAAAGCCGTTTCCTGCTGTTTCTATACACATTATCGGGGCTTTTAGGGCTGTAGAACCCTGCGATACCCTCATACCCAGCAAACATTCTGACCTCCTAGAAAAGAGGGGCGTCAGGGGGGGAGAGAGGGGCATCGGGGGGGGGGGAGAGAGGGGCATGTGATGTATTTTAAACGTAACCAATTCCAGGTCACACGCCGGGCCTGGTTGGCATTCTCATGGATTTGTAATCTTTAGGCGTTTCATTAATGATTAAAGACATTATGGATCGTACCGAGGCATTCTATACATCCTCTCGTCACACAAAGCCTGCATTACAAGGACACAATGTAACCGGGGATCTCTTTCAGTGCCACAAAGGGAACATTGTGACACTCGGATCAATCCAGAGAAACAACTGATACCACCTCCTCTGGTGAGAGGCGTTCTGCTTCCTGTCATATCTTCGGATATAACTTTACAGGGAAAGAAATCCTTTTTCTAGTTTTTTTCACTCATTTAAATGCCGGCACGCTGCTTGTATTTCAAACCCTGTTTCTTAGGGGTCTCTTAATCAACACTTGAGTTGAGTTGGTGAGTCCTACTCAGCTCACTATCCACCTCCAGGGGAACAGGAAACCCCATAAAGTTTTGTGGGGTGTCCCTTAGTTCTTACAGTTGATGTCACCTTCTCCAGCCTGACTTCGGACATTAAGGGCCGGTAAGGGCCTGAGCTGCCGTCAGACGTGCTGTACACGACACTGAAGAACCATACAGACGCGTTTCACTACAATACATGGATTGCGTGACTATGTCGCACGCTGAGTCATGTATGACACAAACAGATGGCATCTTCTGATCTCCAAGAGGCTTCCAGGTCATGAGATCTAGTATCTCAAAGAGCAGAGGATCATGGGTAGGCTAATCATTTGCCCATCCCCCAGCTATTTCCCGCGCAGGAGTTGTGTTCTCAAGTGGTGAGAAGTGTTGGGCTGCAGAGGAGGCAGTGGCAGCGAGGGGCAGCTCTGGTGCTGCAGCTTCTCCTTATGTTTTTTTTTTTTTTTTTTTAAAGAATGGGGTTCTTTCATATCCATTCTTATTTGGTGAGGTTTAAAAAGGTTTGGAACATTTTATTCAGATATTGCTTTCTGTTACGTTTATTTTTTAACTGTATTTTACTTGAATAAATCCCATCACCCTCTGCTAGACGTGAAGTGCGCCGGTCTCCCGACAGCTACTCAGCCAGCGAGGAGCGTGCTGGAGGCTGCTTGTATAGAGGGGTAACTGCGCGGTGAGGTATATGTGGGTGATCCTGGCCCCCCGGGACACCTAACAAATCAGCTGTACGTGGCACGAGCTATTCACTATTTTATTTTCCAAACCATGATTAGATATTCTGTTACAAATGACCGCGTTCCTCTCCCCCTCTGTAAATGTCACAGATTTATCCAGGTATTTTGAACAATGGGTCGCTGACCTCGGCAGATGGATGACATCAAGAGGAAACAGGTTTAAGCAGATAGATGCAGAAAGTGATTTGCTGCCAGAATGTGGCGAGGGAACAGATGGCGGGCTGCGGGAACCCGGTCTCTGCGTGTAACAGACACCGCTAATAGGTGACACTGATCCCAGGTATTACACGGGATCATCGCGGTGCCGGTGGATTTCAAACCCCCCCCTAGACAGCGAAATGGCTAAAAGGACCTAAAAAAGCTGCTCTAGATCTGACCCAGGGTCCCAGCTCCCCGTCTGCACCCCCTGTTCTTACTCCTCCACAGTATGATGTCATAAATGAACAATGGAGGATGTGCTGATTTGGCATGACCCTCCCTAGCGTTAATGGGCCAAGTGGGGCTATCAGTGATATCCCTTTTAACTAGCCCATTAGACAGTGCTGATACAAGGAGTCTGACCATCCAAGATGGTGGCCCCCCTGCCACCTTGCGCCAGAATATGCCCCTCAAAAAAGTCTTCTCAGTCTTGTGTGGTTGTGTCAGACTTCTTGAATGGCCTCCACCACTAATATCTGCTCAAAATGTTTAACGATGCCAGGTTTACTGAACTAAAGGTCATGGCAGTTATTTATACAGAGGAATTCTGTTGTAGAGCTTCAAAAGTGCTCTTATGACAGGAGCATTCCATTGGCTGATCTGATGACAAAACTACTTTTAAAACTTTGAACCAAAATCGCTTTTATTTGGGGGTTATTTATAAAGTGTACTTCTGGAGCAAAGTTTTAGAGGTGGTCTTACCACCATAACAATCAATACATTGGTCCAGTCAGTAGGATCACTGCATTGGGTAACATGGCGATTTCAAAATAAATGTATCCCTGTATATGTCATTGTTCTTGAGGAAGGACAAGGGGGGGCAACTTGTGAACCTTATCAGTCCAGCCACATTGCGGTGCTCAGCTAAAATGTGCCACGTGGTGGCCACATGGGAACTATGGTAGATATCTATGCTGGAAACACACAGACTTCAATCAATATCACCGCTTGGTGGTCTGGCCAGGGGACATTTGAGGATCTCCCCAACTGGCCCATTATCTCCACTGCCCCCAAAAGTGATAACAGTCTGCGTGTTTAGCGGATGTCTGAGTATCTGGACTGTCCAGCAAAATTGGGGCAGTGGGGAGTTATGGGACAGGAATATGTCTCATTGAGTTGAAACATGATCTGTACATTTCCGGTCAGACTCTCAACATATTTCAGGGCAATGATAATCTTAGTGTAAAAGTGGTTTACTTTTGAGAAAGTGATGTTAAAGGGCCACTGCCAAGTTTACAAACTCAAGGGCATACTTTTTAAATGTACCTGTTTACTGTCAAGTCCCTAGTCAGTCCTCAAATACTCCTATGCCTCTACCTTCCCCTTTGCTCCTCTTTCCTCCTCCGATCCCACTTTCATCCCCTGATGTCCCTCTTTCCTCCTCCAATCCCCACTTTCCTCCCCTGATTTCCCTCTTTCCTTCTCCGATCCCCCTTTCCTCCTCTGATGTCCCTCTTTCCTGCTCCGATCCCCCTTTCCTCCCCTGATGTCCCTCTTTCCTTCTCCGATCCCCCTTTCCTCCCCTGATGCCCCTCTTTCCTCCCTTTGTACCCTTCTCTCGTCCCCTGATGCCTCCTTTTCTAGGAGGTCAGAATGTTTGCTGGGTATGAGGGGATCGCAGGGTTCTACAGCCCTAAAAGCCCCCGATAATGTGTATAGAAACAGCAGGAACCGGCTTTATAAATTAAACAGTGTGAATAAAACCCATTATATTTTTAGTGTTAGACAAATCATTTTTACATTAATATTTAGAATTAACGGCATCACCCCCTTCCAGTGCGCTGCGTTTTAAACCGATACCAACTAGTGAACATTGTTGAAATCTAAACGAATCCCAAATAATGTTAACAGCGCGATTTAATGCCGCCGCAGCTTTTTGGATAAATATTTCTTGCGCGGACGGAATTAAAGAGCCTCGTGTAACACGAGAAAGGGTTTTTTTTTTTTTTTTTAAAAAAGAGAATATTTATCACATTTCTAAACAAAGAAAGGAGAAGTACGGGGAGCGAGGAATAAACTTTCGCTTAGGACCAAAAGCGTAGAAACCTCCGTATTTAAATCCCCCAGCCCTCGGGTTAAGGGTGGCTTTTCCCGCGGTCCTCAGGGTCTTCTCGATGTCTTTATATAGAGTTTGTTGTTGAATCATTAATTTGTTTGGGCTTCGTTAAAAGACATCTGTGACCTCGGGCGATAAGGAGGCGCTGGCGGGCTCATTAAGGGAACGTATCTAAAAATAGGCGCAAAGTGATGAATAACCACGAGGGAAGAAGGCATACCACGCAAGACTGGCACAGAGATGGCCCTAGGGGGACGGCATGGGACACGAGCCAGGAAGGCAAATATCTCTCCTCTTCTTCTACAAGCCGGGGTCTGCCCGAGGACATTTCCAATTCTGATTACGCTCATTAGGAAGAAGCTCAAAGATTATTCGCCGAAGCGATAGGCATCTTTCTTTATAAAGACATCTCGACGTGGAGTTTCATTCTTACGGTTTAACATTTTCAGACCTTGTCACTTTGTATCCATTTTAAAAAATATCATTTTTTTAAAAAAAAATATCATTTTTGTTTCTCTAGACTCAGCGACAAGTAGCACCGTATGCAAATTAGTTATTAGTTCATTTGCATACGGCCACCATAACAGAACTGTTTTTTTTTCTGCATTTCGAAAAAGCATGTATGTTTCTATTATTATTATTTATTATTTTATTATTATTACATTATTATCATTTTTGTTATAGTTGCAAAGTCTTCATCGCCACATCCTCGTGTTGATCTTGGGGGTAAATGATCAGGGTCTTATAGTGAATGAGTGAGATCTGCGGGTGAATGTGCAGGTTCTGAAGGCAGAAGGGTAGAATTTTGGGGTGTAATATGAACGGTCGGATTCTCAGAATGAGAGGGGAAGGTTCTCAGGGTCACGCCGCCCGGAGAAGACTCTCCGATCCATCATTTTCCAGAAGAGATATGGCGGCCGTGCCTGGACCGCGGCACTCAGGCGGATTTTATGACACGAGTCTGTGAAGTCACAGATTACTTGACCATCTCGCTGCCGCGCTCCATTGACGCTCACAATTGTTGCTTTTATTTCTAAGCGTTTCTCTTCTCCGCGCTCGATCAATAATGAAATGAAACACTCCATTGCGCTAATTCCACTTGTCAGATGCAGACAGATTCACTTCATCTCCCTTCTGTCCCTCTCTCTGTCTCACTCCATTCTCATCTTTTTCCTTCCGCTCTTCTGAAAGCCGGGTGTATGTGACTGAGCAGAGAACTAAAAGACGCATGCGAAGTCCCACGGAAAAAAAAGATTTATCTCCCCGAGCACAAACCCCAGCGCTGTATACAGTAATATAACCCCCAGCGCTGTATACAGTAATATAACCCCCAGCGCTGTATACAGTAATATAACCCCCCAACACTGTATACAGTAATATAACCCCCCAGCGCTGTATACAGTAATAACCCCCAGCGCTGTATACAGTAATATAACCCCCCCGGTGCTGTATACAGTAATATAACCCCCCAGTGCTGTATACAGTAATATATAACCCCCAGCTCTGTATACAGTAATGTCAGTGACCAAAACCTGGTTTTATCTCATTTTGTCCCAATAAACTCCCTTTATCTGCAGACCTGGAGCCGCCGTTGCTGTCAGTCATGTGATATTTTGGGTGACTTTCCCGGCTCAAACACCACACTGAGCTGATGCTTTATGGCGATGCTAATGAAGTCCGTTCCTCCATAGACTTTCATTAGTGAGAGAGTCCGACTGTGTGATTAAGACCCCCATTTCAAATTAATTGTGATGTTAATGTTATCTGTT
Source organism: Spea bombifrons (assembly GCF_027358695.1). Lineage (NCBI taxonomy): Eukaryota > Metazoa > Chordata > Amphibia > Anura > Pelobatidae > Spea > Spea bombifrons. The sequence goes on from NC_071090.1 coordinate 3,041,188, forward strand.
ACTTATATATATGATTTATAATTCACTTATATATTATATTGGACCTAATAATCAGCAAATCACTGAGATAATCTGGATATCAGGTGCGTGAAGAGATTTGAAATATGGCTGATAGAAAAGTAGTATAAAGTAATAAGTCTATTAGTTGGATAATTACAGGAGCTCATTAAATGTATTACCTGCAAATCTCTTAAATTAACCATTTAATAGCCCATCACATGGATTCTTTTACAGTGACTCGCTAACAGTGGCAACCTAATGCTCCTTATGAAAATCATGACTTGTCAGGAGTTAAAGATATTTTGAATTGTCACCTGTGTTCAAGCAGGGATTTCAGCTGCTCTTGAAATACAACACGATTATATGTTTATACTTTGCTTCCCTAGTCGATTGTTAAGTATTACTCTGCTGATATTTCGGATTTTAACAGGCAGACCTCCTTATATTTGGTCTGTCTACAGGTGTGATTTACTAATAAAACGAATTTTCTTTTGAATTCCCAGAATGCATCAGCGACATGGAGTATTTATGCTGGCGATCGTTTCATCCCTGCTGGTGCTCGCCGTATTAGGGACGGACGTGGGTAAAAAGGAAAAACCAGGTAAGACGTATGACGTTATGGGAATGTTCGCTTATGGAAGCCGGACGTGGAAACCGTGACTTGCCAGGGGGTAAAGGAATTTTGATTTAAGTCACCTGTGTTCAAGCAGGGATTCCAGCAATGAGAAAAGCACCTGTCCGGATGCTCAGATATTCACCCCGAGACCCTGAGACTGGGGTAAAAACCCTGAGACTCAGGGGCAAACCTTGCTTGTCCCCAGACACGTTAATATATCACCCCACAGAAACTACCGATGCATTCTACATCACAATGCGTTATGTCCACGTTATTCACCAACGTCATCAGACCAGAGGCAGAGTAAGAACTTAGTAAATCGAAGAATGTCTGTGATTCAGAAATGGCTTCTAGTGTTCCTCGGTCTCAGTGTAAGCGATCAGCTTTCTGCCCCGCAGAGAAGAAGGCTAAGAAGTCGGACTGCGGAGAATGGCAGTGGAGCGTCTGCGTCCCCACCAGCGGGGACTGCGGCATTGGCACTCGGGAGGGGACCCGCTCCGGGAAGGAGTGCAGACACACCATGAAAACGCAGAAATGTAAAATCCCCTGCAACTGGAAGAAACAATTCGGAGGTAAGAGATGCCACTCTTGGGATGCCTACGGTCTCCTACCGACCTAAGAAAATACACAAGCCTAGACGTTTCATCATAAGGCGTACGTTATCATAGTCACTCCTGACAACTTACCAGCAGAGGTGGGCGAAAAGGTTTTGTCTATATTATAAGAATGGTGGGAAATGCCATCTCGGGGCCACATCTACAAATTATGATTTCTGAGCGTCCTTCCACCAGCGCTGGTAAATCAATTAAATGGCTTAATGACTTAATGTGTGAGCGGAGACCATGGAAGCCACCCCAGCTAGAAGATGCGGCGGCGAAGTTCCTCGGGATAATGGACGAGGTCTTCTGGTTGGCTCATCTTACGTTCCCAAACTTAGGGTTTTCGCCACCGATACTGATTTTTTCAGAAAGCTCCAATGTGATTCTTAGGTAAAAAACTGAAACTGATCGGCTCGATTATGTAAAAGTAACCTGAGACATATTTTGTGGATAGTTGTCCTCCTTGATTGTTGTTCTGCTTTGGGTGTTTATTCAGTAGGTTAGGACTTGGTGACCGTCTCATGATCTTCTTCTATTTATCCCAACAGCTGAGTGTAAGTACCAGTTTGAGGAGTGGGGAGAGTGCGACCCCGAGACAGGTGTGAAGACCAGAAACGGCAGCCTGAAGAGGGCCTTACACAACGCGGAATGTGAGAAAACAGTAACCCTATCCAAGCCCTGCGGGAAGATCACCAAGCCCAAACCTCAAGGTGAGCAGCGAGCGGAGAACGGAGGGGAACAATTAAAGTTAAACCTGTCCCACCGCCACTGACCTTTTAAGTTACTTTGATACCTCCTGAAATACAGATAGTTATTAAACAATATATATATATATTCCATGGAACCTTATTCTCATACTCTGTATTCCATGGCATGAATTTCCTGATGTCATCATTGTGTTTTAACATGAGTCTGTTTCAGTGACATCATACTCTTTTCCACAGATTTGAGTGGATGATGTCACTGAGGCGTTACTTCTTGGTTGGGCAGCATGATTCCTCCACAATGGTGGAGACAAATGCAAAATTATTTTTCATCCCCAAATATGCTGTCTGCTTCTTACTTTTCACTTTTACTGCTGTAGCTCAGTGGAACCGCCTCTCAGTGGTAGAGGGTAATACAGCAAGTGTATTAACCCCTTAAGGACAATGGGCGGTCCCTAAACCCATTGAAAACAATGCATTTTGAGCCCGTACATCTACGGGCTTTGTCATTAAGGGGTTAAACATGCATGGGATAGACATACGGCTCCTGAATCTAAGATGAGACCAACGACTGATTAAGGTTTGAGTCGTTATAGCAGGAGAAACGGGCGACTAGACGGGGGCCGACTGGGGCCGATCTGCTGGCAGATTCTATGTTTCTTTGTCTCCATAACAGCACTAAATTCTTTTTATAGGCTCGTGTCAGAACAATCTACAGGGAACCGTGTTACTTTGTACCTGTTTTGAAACAAAGAGACAGCTCTGGCGTGATGTATCTACTGAATGATAGCTAAGATGAAGAATTCCATTTTTCATTCCATTTAATAGCTCAAAATATGCTCGCAATTAATCAAAGCAGAGTCTGGAAAATTATTAACTTAAATATTGTATTAACATTTTCTTCCCTCCGAGACCTTCGTGAACATCCGGGAGCCGGCTCTCTGATACAGCATCCTCATTATTTATAGAAAAGAAAACATTTCCATTTAATCCATTTGGGTTTATTCCGACGCGTCTGGCAAAGCGTAAAATAACAAAATGAAAAATAAAATAAGACGAAATAATTGAAGATATTTAATATGCTGTAATGTTAATCAGATATGAAGAGATAGGGTTTTTTTCAGAAGTCCTTATAAGGCTAGGTTTCCACTTGGGTTTTTGTCCGGCGTTTTTTTCTTGATGAAAAACGCCAGGAAAACTGCCAAGAAAACTGCCACTGCATTTAGCTGCGTTTTGGCGTTTTTTCTGCAGTTTTTTCTGGCGTTTTAGCCTTTCTGTGGAAATTGCTTTTTTTGACCTTAGGCAGTTTTTCCAGCCTTTACAAGTTAGAAGTTTCACCCAGCTAAAAGGGATTAGGATAAATGGCAAGTATCTGCCCTCTCCTGATGTCATTTACTTGGTAGACCCTTTTGTCTCTTTTCTGTGGTTTGTAAGGCATGCTTTATTCCGAATGTCTGCTCCTCTGGGAAGATTGGCCCCAAATGATGGTGCAAATTGTTTGCTGTTGCTTTTGGCACGCAGGATCCGGTCGCGAATGTTTGTTTGTAATGGCATGTTTGTTCCAAATGGTGTAAAATTCAATATGAACCAGTCCAGGACTTTGTTTTGTGTGAAACTGTTTGTTTTCAGCCTATTTCTCGTAGGACACACAGATACTGGGTCCATCCTCTGCATTGTAACTGTGGAAAAAACGCCATAAAAAACGCCAAGGCAATAAACCCACATGGCTTTTTCATGGCGTTTTTTCTCTCCCATAGACTTCTATTGGAGAAAAAAAGCCAAGATTTCTTGCAAAAAACGCCAGAGTGTCAACATGCTGCAGTTTTGAAAAACTGCCACAGAGCCCAAAAAAGCAGAAAAACGCCAAAGAGGACTGAAAAAACGCCAAACAGAAAAACGCCAAGTGGAAATGGCATTTTGCGATTTCCCATTGAATTACAGCTAACATCTGGCTGCATGCGTTTTTCACAAAAAAACGCCAGGTGGCGCTATTGGCGTTTTTATAGGCGTTTTTAGCATAAAAAACCCAAGTGGAAACCTAGCCTTAAAGAAATACTAGAATTCCATTGTAATGTAATTGACTGGGTGGTCCCAAAGGGCCAGGCAAAGGAGATATGTGCTCAACCAAAAAACCTGTAGGGGTGATACTCCACAAGGTGTCAGGGCCAGACCGGGGATGACTAGGTGGTTTTGGCCCTTTAAGGCCAGCGGCACCCAAACGACGTAAGTGTGACCACTGGCTGGATATGCGCTGGTACAAGTCAGGTTTTTATGCTCATGCCAGATGGCCTGTCCGGGCTTTTTAGGGCTGTAGAACCCTGTGATACCCCCATACGCAGAAAAGAGGGACATCAAGGGTAAAGGGCCCAAAAAAGAAGATGGCCAGACTAAACAGGGACACTGGGGAGGGAGGTGAACGTGTTCAGATCCACAACTAGACTGTTAGAGGAATAGATTTCAACAATGAGAGATGGGTCTGTTCGTTACAAGGTTCTGTTAGTTAGAGATCCCCTGCAACTAGAAGAAACAATCCGGAGTTTGCAGACGGTCCCACCACCTCGGCCTTTCCGACACGGCTGACAGTTCTAGATTTTGTCCTCTGACCGCCTGGCAGGTTCCACGTCAGCTCCTGCGGCTCTCAGCAGACGAACTCATTTTCTTTCCCATCGATCTGACTTCATAGTGTAATGGACTCCTCGGAGCTTCTCCTGCGCATCCCGGAGGCTAAGCCAAGGATTATCCATAACATGAAGGGGAGGGCGGCACAGAGAACCAGTTAACCCATGCATGGGTGAAACAGCTGGAGGGGAAAAAACCCAGATCCCACCATGTATAAAGAAGTTCCGACAAAGACAAATCTGCTCCGGTGCAGAGGAAACCTTAAAAAATAGTGTAAAAAAGCCAAATTTAAGGGAGATTTTGTGTTTTTCCATGAACCAATGATGATACCCATGCAGGCTGTACTTTGGGTTGACAAACCTACCTTACACATAAATGAAGAGATGATTGAAACCATAACTTTAATATTATGGCTGATGCCAGCGTTCTATCTGCAAAACGTACATACATTACAGATTGCCGTTCTGTTCCTATGAACTGGCATAACCTCCTGGATCTATATTCTGTGTCAACCTCATCACTCCTCTGGCCCCCGGGGGGGTTATACAAGGAGACGCCGCAGCGAGGAGCGGGCATTTTCTATGCTTAGACCTCCAGCTTTTATCTTCTTGCACATTTGACGGGGTTTTGGCTCCGTGTCAGACTCCGGCTTCCGCGGCGCTGAGCCGCTCTACACAGAGAATCACAAGAAAGGCTTATAATACGATTGTGTCACTTACGCTGTGTGGTTTGAATTCGATTTGATGGAATCTTGGGACAACGTATTCTGGGTTTTAAAACAAGCCCGCAAAACAGGACCGAAAACGCAGAGGACGGACCAGTATTGGCTCAAATTTGCAGAGAAAAACTCTTTCTGGCTCATAAGATTAAAACCACTTTCTCCTAACCTTCTTGAGCCATGGGCTTATCTCCATCTTCGCTCCTCAGAAAGTGAACCCGGCTTTCTTAAATGTTAGTCTGGCCTGGCTGGGGTCTACCCAGGCTTGCCAAATACCATTCATGACCCCTTCGTGTTTTTTTTCCCCCAAGAATTCCTAAAACAGACCAAAATATTACCCCGAAAACAAGTCTTCTGGCTTCCTACTGGCCCCTCTGGCCAAGAGCTACGTCTCAGCCTCTCCAGCTCCGAGAAAATACTGATTAATTAGATTTTAAGTAGGTCTCTTCTCCTGCAGAATTTTCAATGGACTTCGTTTCCAAAAATCTGTTTGGTGGGTTTGATGCCAATTGTCCTTTTTTTTTTCATCACAAAAGTGTGAATTGAAACCAGTTTGGCACATAGCGATGGGATAAACCTCGTTTCCTGAGAACGAGCCAAATTCCTTCATGGATTAGCTCGGCTGGAGACTGGGGAAGGGGGGGGGCATATTGTTTTTTTAGAAACGCAGAAACACAACCCTAGGCAGCCCTTCAAGGTAAGAAGATCAGAAGATATCCATGGCGTCCTTAGCCACAGATACGTCGATGATATTATTTTCCGCTCAGAAGAACCAGCCGCCTAAAGAAGATTTAATAAGACATTCTTAGGTTTGTGCTAGGTTATGGTGGTCCGTTAATGGCTGTCGGTTATTTACCATGTAGAGTTTTAGACATGGAACAGGTCAAGCAGGGTTGCCCTCAGGGTCCATGAACGAAGGTTTTCCATAATATGCTGATGCTGTATCAATAAATAATAATAATGAGTCCTCTTTAGGTCTGTGGTGCCACGTTTCATGCCACCACATCATTCCTGGATAAACTCAGCTCCCCTTCTTGTACAAAGTCTCGTCCGTGGGCTCTAGTGGACTCTTGGCAGGTAAATGGCTTCTAGGCTTCTGTAGAACCCGCCATCTTCCTAGCAAGGTGCTCGGCCGTATTTGCCCCGGGGGTTGATATCATTTTCCTTGAAATTTCTTTCTTGCTTTACTAGCTGACTTTTTGTGGCCTCGTCCCACCTGCCGTCATACGTTCTCTGACCCGGAACCCGGTCTCCGTCTTGTTTTCTTCCCCTGAAGAACCGAGGAACGCTATGAACGTTGTAGGCCCTTTTGGGACACTCTTGATGTGAGAGAGAAATAAGCTGCTTTATTATTTTATTTTTTTCCCCTGGTCGTGCGGGGGGGGGGGGCGGTAGAGACAAAAGGCTGCTGTAATATCTCCGGGGATTAAACAATGGTTTACTGTGCTACTCATTCTTCAGAGCTCTAAGACGGAGGGTTCGCCGAATTGACCATGACAGCAACTCTCCGATATGTCACGGGTATAATGGTAATTTGGAAACGAGCCCTCTTTACCTAGAGCACCTCATAATGGAGGGGGGGGGGATTATTCCACGGAAATTATATTTGAAAATCTTTATTAGAGTCCTTCTTTATTTCAAATCCAAGGAATGAAATTATTTTCTAAATGAAACCACGGAACGGAGGAAAATGCACGATGGATTACGACGATTATGGAAAGTGAAGGGCAAATAAAACTCAACCGGATTTATCGACGTAAAGACCCGAAAAAGAAGCCTTAGAGATCGTCCACTCATAAATCCAGTGCAACTACATTCCTTCTTGCATAATTAACGAGGAATTTAATAGAATTATTGAGGAATTTGTGAATTCTGGTTGGACGTGGCAGATATTAAGATTTGTCTTGGAATTTGGCTCATTGAGCTGAAAACTCCCCAAAAATGATTGTTTTAGTAAAAATTGTATGGATTTGTGAAATCTGTTTATTTTGAGGGCCAATCAAATTGCAATGCGGTTTCTCAGATAAATGAACCCGTTCGAGTGGAGATCGGAGCTAATTAGAGGAACGAGAAAATTGGGCATTTTAGAGAAAAGGCAGGTAGATTCTTCGTCCGGTGTATATTTCAGAACTAGTGCAATTCTTTAATTGTGGATTTATCACCATAGCAACCAGAAGAACGTTTCTGCCGACTGGAAAATTCCATTGGCTGCCATAAGGACTGAACCACTTTGACCCCGTGTTTAGTTTTTGTTTTTTTATCACCCCCCCAATAGGTTTAATTTCTTCCACTTCAGTTGGTTCAATGATCGTTTGTCTCCCACTCCTGAGATAAGGGGAGCTGCCGATACCAAAAAGGATTGTTTGCTCGTCGTCGTCGTTTAAACATTCTATGCCCAGAGGAAAAAAATATATAAGAGAAAGAAATTTCAAATAAATGAAAAGGAGAGGCCACCTTCGGTCGGAAAAAACATTTCCAAACTGCCAGAAAAACAGAACAATAGAGAAAAATAAGGCAGAAGAAAAAATCTAAAGAAGACAGAGCCCCGTCTTGCGCGGCGATCCGTGACCTTGTTTCTCCGCTGGCAGTCCTGTCGTTCCCAACCTTGTATTGCATAGTAATAAGCGACTGAATTCAAAGAGGATCCGTCCTTTTCAAGGCCTCAGATTATTTTGTGAGGTTTAACTTTTCTCTCTCTGTAGACGCTCAATCCGTGGCCTCTGTCCGTGAATCACTGGAATAGATAATGTTCTTATCTTCTAGAGTCAGGTGGGGGTCACACATTCCTAGCACTGGAAGCATTTATTTACCTTTTGGGGGGTTTTTGTAGGGAGTCGGTGGGAGTTAAAACAGCCAAGTAAAATCTGCCGGCAGATCGGCCCCATTCGGCCCCCGTCTAGTCTGCCCGTTTCTCCTGCTGTAAAGACTCGAACGTTAATGAGTCCTTGGTCTCGTCTTAGATTCAGGAGCCGTATGTCTATCCCATGCATGTTTAATCCCCTCGCTGTATAACCCTCTACCACTTCTGCTGGGAGGCTGTTCCACTTATCTACCACCCTCTCAGTAAAGTAAAACTTCCTTCCATTCCATCTCAGCCTCTAGTTTTCCATGATGGCCTCTTGTTCCAACATTTCTCCCACCTCTATTTTGTTGAATCCCCTGTATAAAACTATACATTATTCATTAGAATTTTTACATGTTTTTGTAACGTTTTATCTGATGTGTTTTTAATGACTTTTGCAGAATCCAAAAAGAAGAAAAAAGAAGGGAAAAAGCAGGAGAAGCAGATGGACTGAGAAAGACGGGATATGGGTACCTGAGAAGACGCAGGAGACCATAACATATCCATTCACTTTCTACCTAGACCTGCGATTTCCTAGCCCGCCGTTAGGGTAGAGGGGGGTATAAGCTACGTGTTAGAGGGTTTGGGTGGTTGGAGGGATATATATTTTTTCTCTTTTTTTTGTTTTTTTTTAAATTGTAACATTGTTAGGAGACGATACGGCTGATTTTATTTACGTATAATTAGGCGTGTACATAGTTAATCGCGGACCACAGGGGACCAGGTATAGAAACTGCGTGTGAGTTAATGGCGTGTAACAGAGTGATGGGATTTGTATATTATGCCTGTCGTTTGTGTTATTATTTTCCATTTGGGAACTATAGAGAAATCCCATAAAACCACCTAAAAAAAAAACAAAAGAGAAGAAAAGCAAGTGTATAGATCAAAAATGAAAAGGGTTGAGTCGGCTCCGAAGTGACATTATAACAGCCTACATATGCAAATGAGATCACCTTCACGGTAATGCGCATTTTGCATACGGGGACGCCGGGAAGTATGCAGCGTTAACATATAGGACCCGCCTTTTATTCTACCCTATACATTTGCTTTGAAATACACTGATATTTCTTAAGGTTCAATATTCAAGCTGGAAACCCGGTTTTAGGTGAAATTTGAATACAAAGTAACAGTAATTTAGGATGAAAAAAAAAACTTAGTCCATCAAGTTCAAGCCTTCTATTGATCATTAAGGGCAAAATTTTAAAAAATTTATATTCACAATTCCATACCTTAAATTCTTGCTATAGTTGGGATTTTATTATAGAGCGTTTGTTTTAAGATAGGATGGCCGCAAAATTAAGTTGATATTGGGAGTGTTCTATTGTTGTGGCAACACCCACTTTTTTTTAAAAAAAACACCAAATTTAGATTTTTTTTTAACAAAAATCCACATTTTTAAAGGCTTTTGGTTAGTTTTTTAGGGAGGAGGGTGGATTATACAAATTGTAAATATTTTACCCAAAATAATATTAAAAGACAAAAAAACTAAATTAGGGTGTTGTCAAGAATGGAGATTGGGAAATTTTGGAGAAAAAAAAAAAGGGAATCAAATTCAGTAGGGACAATGAAGCTCTCGGACGTCAGCTGAAAAAGAGCGAGACGCGGCATTATACTAAGTTCCGTTCTAACCCTGAAATGGTGTCGTCTACCCAGATCCGTTAATCTATAATCAGATTGAGTAGCAACATAATGATAATAAACTAATATACAAATCTGTGTGTCTTATTGCTGGTACTGAAACGTCATGACCCTTTCAATACACGACAGCAGCAGTTTCCCTGCAATAGGCATTTTTTAATGCTCTATATCACATTGAAGAAGAGACTTCTGAGGTCCTTAAAGCTTTTGTAACTTTACGTGTTTTTCTATGTTCGCTGAATAAAAAGGTATCAGCTCCTACATAGAAACCCAGAACCTGCCGGAAGATCGGCCCCATCCGGCCCCCGTCTAGTCTCCCGTTTCTCCTTCTGTAAAGACTCAAACCTTAATCAGTCGTTGGTCTTGTCTTAGATTCAGGAGCCGTATGTCTATCCCATGCATGTTTAATACCCTTGCTGTATTACCCTCTACCACTTCTACTGGGAGGCTGTTCTGCTTATATACCACCCTCTCAGTAAAGAGCCTCTGACCCTCTAGATATAAATGAGGTCCTCTTGCGTTATTTATTTTTTCTAGATCACAGCTCACCTCTTTTAAACACTTTGAAAAAAATATAAATGTTCCCTCTATCCTCGGTTCAATATTTATATTTATAATAGCTAATTTCCAAAAATATAAATGCCACATTCAGCCCTGTTGGCTCCTAGCGATAAAATGTATCATTATAACCAAAATATGGAGAAATCCCTTCCAGAATTCTTTTTCCCAATTGTTCTTTTGTTTGACCCCAAGATATTTTTGTAATTATCTTAACACCTTCAAGACATCTGAGCCCGAGAAGAAGCCACACAAATTATTTTCCCCTCTCCCAGCATCACTGTAACAAATAACTGATAAATGATCTTAAAATACACCAGCGTTATCCGTGCTATCTGCCTTCAGGATTCTTGGAATGCGTGTAAAAGTTTTATTGATTTATTTACTTCTTCTCAAGACGAAACAATCTGGTTGGGCCAAGCAAGGCAGTAACACCTACTCAGCGCTGATCAGGAGGTGTAATGCTGTCCCCTGTACACTAGAGGGGGCTCTTGATACACTCTATATTAGGCTTAGATGTAATAGATGTAAGCTAGTTTTATTTAGGGTAGTAGATAAGTGGAACAGCCTCATAGCAGAAGTGGTAGAGGCTAATGTAGTGAGGGGGTATTTAAGATGAATGCATATATTATTTATTGATTTACTTAGCACCATCCTGCTGTAAAGACTCAAACCTTAATCAGTCGTTGGTCTCGTCTTAGATTCAGGAGCCGTATGCCTATTTCATGCATGTTTAATACGCTCACTGTGTTACCCTCTACCACTTCTGCTGGGAGGCCGTACCACTTACCTATGATTTTCAGTTGCTCAAAAAATTAAGAAATAAGCTTGACCTGCGTTACCTTTTAGAATTTTGTTTTTCACCTCCTTCCCGGTTGCAGAATCCCAAAAATCCAGTTTTCCGAGAGATGTGAGTTTCACGTGCGGCTGTGTGCAGTCCCTGAGTTTAAATGGCCGAGTTCGGGAAGCCGGATCATCAAATAAATAGTCCACTGTCTGCCTCAAATTTATACACTGCCGCGGTATATGATGGCCCTATATAAATCAACAGATAATAATAATAATAATAATAATAAAAATAATAATAAATAAATTATAGTAATAAAATCCCACAAATTTCACGGTCCACAAGCCCTTCACTTTGACAGATATTTTACCTTTGTACCCCATTCTCAGAATCCGGGGGGATTCTATCGGGTTCATCACTTTATTCGATTCTTACTTAGGTTTCACGTAAAACAGTAACGTTAAAACTACATAAGTCTTGTAAAAGAAAACTTCTCTCGAACAGACAATTCACCTTCGTCTGTAACCTGTCCCAGAATCAGAACAGCAAAATGGTAAAAAAAAAAAGACTTATTGAAGCAATTACCATGGCAACGGCAGTTTCCATGGCAAAGGCTTATTATGTTTATTTATATGTGTTTTTTGACTCCTGAGTATATTTCAATATGAATCATGAACCTAATCGGTGTCAGCCTCGGGTTGGCGGCTCCAAAATTCTGACCTATATCCGCAAAACTTTGAGGAGTCGACTTTCTTTGTTGTGAAAATATAATATTAATATAATTAATTCTCTAATCTTATTGTAACTTTTTTAACATGTTCAACGTGCTGATCTTCGGAGCTTACACTCTAAAGAAAGATGCTCCCGCTGGCACCATCAGACAGCTTGACAGAGAGCCTGCTAGTAAATGTATAGATCAAGGTATAGCGTCCAAAGAACCAGTGTTCGGTTTTAACAAAGAGTAGGTGAAACTATAGCTTCATAGCGATACCCCTGGCTGAGAAGTGGCCAAAATGTATTATTTTTCACAAAATAAACTCAATTTTCCACCCTGGTGAGATGCACTTGTGAAAAGTATAAGTTTTGGGCCGTTAAACAGGAAACCACCACCATATTTTGTTCCTAGTAGACGTGCAAATGGGCCAAAGACGGTTTGGATTAATTCCTTGGTTTGTTTTTGGCCCATTCGTTTTGGGCGAAAATTGGGGGGCTTTATAGATTCTGAAACGGAATTCATTGTCCGACACCTACTCTCTCTCACACTCTCATTTTCTCTCTCACGCTCTCATTTTCTATCTCATGCTCTCTGAATGTCTCCCTATATTCTCTGTCGACCACTTTTGCTTCTTTGTCTCGTAGCTCCGCTTCTCGCATCTTCTTGTTCTGCATCTTATTTTCTTTCTTCTCTTCTTTCTTCTCTCTTTGTCTGAATGTTGAAGCTTCCGGTATTGCCCCCCCATTTGGGGCAAGGGATACAAAGGTGTCCTCCAAAGTACACACAAAGTTTGCTTAGAGCTCCTGGTGACGTCCTCTCTACTGATCCTCCCTTTGCCCTCTTGGATGCATCAGGCCCCCGAGGGTGTTGCACCTCAATGGGTCAGTTACAGGGATCTCTAATCTCCCAACCAGGAGATCAGGCAGAGCACTAGTAGACACTGGGGGCATTTAAGACATGTTGGACCACCATATGATGTCATATCCTAATGCCCTTTACTACTAAAGAGGGTAGCTGTGGGTTGAGGACCTGGAGGCGCTGACCTCGGTCAGGCTTGGATCATCACCAAAGGTTAATTACACCATCGTTTATCATGAATTTAAATGTGGTTAAAAACATCACCTTTAAAAAAAAACTGTTAAATACAACCTGCGTTTTTTCAATATTAAGCAATTTGTCCGCTTTGAGGGTATAATGTTAAGAATTTTGGTTCTTTTCTGAAATACCCAATTTTTTTCAGAATATGGAGGAATCGGGTAATTCAACAACGACAACAACAAAAAAGATAAAGCCCATGAGGTTATAGACAGCTGCTAATAAGCTCTGGGGTTGGGGGTCCTGAAGATGTCCCTCTGTCTATTGGACACAAAGCGAACGTCTCTTCTCTCGGCGCTCTTATCTTGCTGCATTGGTCAATACGCCATTGATTCCGTTCCTCTATTGTATAGGTGTCATGGTGATGCCGTCTCTTGTCGTATCGCTTTCTTCTTCCTCCTGTCTTATGCTCCATTAAAGCTCTTATCTGTATTTTTATTATTGTTGTTCTGCTTCCAGACAATTATGTCCCAGAAGAAAAAAAAATGTAATGTATCTAAGGGGGGGGGGAGGGCAAAAAACTTGAGCCAAGAGACGGGAAGTGGGAACGTCTCATCATACAACAGAAAAGGCAAATTCTGATATTCATGGTAGAAGCCTAGACCCAGCGTACTAATACTATAATAAGTAGATACGCGGAACAGCCTCCTAGCAGCAGTGGTAGACGTTCATACAGTAAGGGGATTTAAACTTGATTGGGATAGGCATGTGGCTCCTGAATCTAAGAAGAGAAACCGATGTTCCCGTCTGAGCTGATCCTGAAACAAACACAAGGTAATCTGCCGGCCGTCAGATGCATTTGGAAGTTACCAATCCATAAAGATGGGATTGTAGCCCCCCTGACCGGTGTAAAATGTTATGTTTTGATGTCACATGACGAGGTCGGACCTCGAACGCCCCCAATATAAATCCCTTCCCTGACCCCCGATGGGCACGTGAGGAGGCAGCTAAACGTTCCGTATCGGTGTCCCCATCCCCTTCCAATTACAGCCCTGTTTACGTCCCCCTTTGGCTTTCACCGAAACCCCCCGCTGTTTATTATTCAGAAATCAGAACCTTCTCCGCGTAAGAAATCTTTAAGTGGACAAGTACAGTAATAGCGTAAGTGTCCAGCAGTCACAGACCACCGAGTCCCTCACCCGGGGCGATTTCATTCTTTCTTTTCAAAGGCTGCCTTTATTAAAGCCGTTTTCCGGCTCAATAACCCCCTTTTAGTTTATGTGCCCGACACCTTTAAGCGCCGGGAACCGTCCTCTTGGTGCAGAGGCTCTTAATGTATAATTGATTTTGCCGTCGCCCTGTAACTACACTTTCAATTTGATTCAGGCGGCTAATGTGGCCGGTCGGAGTTAAGGCCGGGCTGGAAATGCCTGTGGTTCTAGGAGGCCGCTCTGTAGGACAATGGAAATTGGAAGTTTGTTTTGGGGCATTTTCTGGGGATTATTTAAACGTGCATTAGAAACATAGACTCTGCCGGCGGATCGGCCCCATTCGGCCCGTCCGTTTCTCCTGCTGTAAAGACTCAAACCTTAATCAGTCGTTGGTCTCGTCTTAGATTCAGGAGCCATATGCCTGTCCCATGCACGGTAGTAGCCTCTATCACTTCTGTGGAGGCTGTTCCACTTATCTACTACCCCATTAAAGCCCATCCCAACTCTCCTGGTTGTTCGGCGAGTTTTAATATTCATTATGTTGAAGCATAACAGAAGATCGAGGTTTCTGTGGTTATTGTGATTATCTGAGGATAGTGAGAGTGCTCCTCTGGCATTTAACTCATTAAACACCACGGCTGAGCATGTCATTCAGTTTGAAACATTTGTTCCCGTCTGACTTTTTCATAAGAACGATGAGATATTTTGTGACGCGGTCGAGTCGCGGAGCACTTCGAGGGACGATGACATTCATTGCTAGGAAAAACAGCCGGTCTCGCCAGGTCTCAGCTGTCTCCCGCGGTACTTTTCTACAAGGTGATGTCTTCTTGTCTTTAATTTCTGTTCACGTATTTAATTATCCTTTTCAATATGCAGCCCGCGCCGTCACGCTCTGGTTCATGTGAGAAGAGGGTAGAGAGAGATACCAGCTGACGGCACAGACCGGAGGCCTCCAAACTTACGCCATCGAGGGTCTGACACACCGTATGATACAGGCGCCGTATGATTAGCTCAGCCCGCGGGACAGTCCTGATTTTGCCTTTCTGTCTCTGTCCCACTTTTCAAATGGACCCATGGTCCCGATTTCCACCCCCCCCAGCATGCTGATTTGCCGGGGGTAGAGTGATGGGAGTGATAAAGGGCCATTGGAACACAGGAGTGATGGGAGTGATAAAGGGCCTCTGTACGCCCATGAAGAGATTCTGGATTTCTGATCCATTTCTTGTTATTTTAATGGGCAAAATGTGCTTTTCTTTGAAAAACAAGGGAATTTCTAAGTGACCCCAAACTTTTGAAGGGTAGTGTGTATTAAAGAACTCATAAAGTACCTAATTATGCATGTTTTTTTGGGGTGAGGCTGTTGGGGACATTACGCAGCCCCTGCCCAGTACTGTTGGCGTGACTGTAGTATTTTATGGCGGCTTAGGGAAGGAGTAACATCTGGCCTCCTCAGGACCCCGTGTCACGTTACAGATTGCGGACATATTGAAATATTAATTGCTGCCGCAGTTGGAAAGTGAATACATTCATTAAAGAAAAGTCAATTCATGTCGATAGCAACTTAACTGCAGCAATACAGGGACTGCCTCCCGGAGAAAAAAATCTCACCTCTGCTAATGGGGAGGGAAAAAGCTGGAACGTGGCCGCCATACGTCTATTCCATGCACTTCTGCCGGGTGACTGTTCCATTTATCCACTACCCTCTCTATAAAGTAAAACTTCCTTCCATTCCATCCAAGCCTCCGACCCTCTAGTTTTAGATTACGGTCACGAATGGATATCATTTCACCCTCCGAGCTAACGCAGGTGCTATGTGTGTTTTATATTTACAACAATTTATTTAGAGGTTAAAAATTCCAATTTAAGTTAAATTGTATTTGGAGTTGACTCCTGGGTGCAGGACCTAAAATTGGAGAAGTGAACGGTCTGATGCACACATTGGCTGCGGGGCAAAAAAAGGGCAAATAATCACCGGGACCCCGCAAAATCTTCATTGCTCGCGCTATATAATCACATGACCTGCTGCCCTGGCGCTTTAGGCGGCCGAGACTACTTAGCCGCCAGCTTGGACTTTTTTTTTTAAAGTGATCTACACGCTTTTCATCAACCAGTTTTTCCTCCCCACGGTCTGGCAAGAATTATTACGCCTGCATCAACAAAGAGCATTTAAGACAGGTGTTCAAGAAAACATATTTTTTCCTCCCCTTTCCGAAAAAAAACAAACATTTATGACTTTGTATTTCTATGTTACAATGTTGCTGAAAAGCAGAAAGAATATTCCGAGCAGCACCTGCCACTCAGAGCTGACAGCCAGAGCTGAGAAGCTGCCGGGTGACAGCGGAATTAATGAGAAGAGATCGGCCGATAATGAAAGCGTCCAGAGCTGAGCGAAGGCATCTTGTTTCCACCGGAATAGACCCGCGTTGCATTCATTCAGCATCTGCATGCGGGGAAATGTGTCGGGGGTTAAACCGACGGGAATAATTAGCCCCTCGGTACGAGCCACCTGGCAAGGGTAGCAGTTAAAGGACTTCGGTGTTTTCCCAGCTAGTGGGACATCAGTATGAAGACGGGTAACCCAAGCCTGTGCTGAACCAGGGCCATCTCTTTTTTGGGCAGTCAAGCGGCGCTGCGTAGGCTTAGATCCCCCTGCAGTTGGCATTTGGCATGAGATGGGGGTTACGGGGGAGACCACGGAAATATTGCATGCATACAACCTGCCGGCAGATCGGCCCCATTCGGCCCCCCCGTCTACTCGCCGTTTCTCCAGCTGTAAAGACTCAAACCTTAATCAGTCATTGGTCTCGTCTTAGATTCAGGAGCCGTATGTCTATCCCATGCATGTTTAATCCCCTCACTGTATTACCCTTTACCACTTCTGCTGGGAAGCTGTTTTACTTTTTTCCCATCTTCACCCATATGGTATTGAAAAGTGGCTTTTCCTGCAGTCTGGCTACTAATCTTATAAAATTACATTTCTTTGCAGCTCTCCTCTTGAGTTTGACCCCTCATTCGGCTGCAAGGATTGAATTATTAGTATAAAGTGCTTTTGGAATTCTTTATAACTTCTGTGTTCCATTATTATTATCTAATTATTATTCTATGCTATATTGGGATTGTCAGTGTACCGCACCTTCAACGCCTCCACTCCTTCTGGATCAAGCTGAACGTGCCCTATTTGATGAAATTATAGCTTGTACGGCAATTTCTTACAAGCAGCGAGGGTATCAGTATCTCGGTCACCACAAGAAAAGGCTGAAAAGTGTGTTTCACGCAAAGGTCGGAGACAGACGGGAGTCGCGTCACCCCCGTGCCGCACCGAGCAGTGTATACTGCCCTAGGGTCTCGAGGCAGTCTCTCTGCAGTCCCTCTGCTGCAAAACGGGGGCTAAATTGCCCTACTGGGTGATCAGGCTGACCAGTGCACCACTGATCAATCTGACGGGATATATTCTGGCGCTCGTTGGAAAAGAAGGCAGCCACATCTGGGACACTATGTCTCTGACCGCGCATAGGAACAGGGGTATGCACCTCGGTAACACCAGATTATGTGACCCCTACAGTAGTAGCGTGGCAGCAAGCATGGGGAGTGTGAGACGCACTCCAAATGAGATAACTACAAGAGTGTGTGTTAGAGAGAATGTTAAAGTATTAGTGTGTGTGCGAGCTTCTGGTGCTAGTGTGTTAGTGAACAGTGTCACGGTGCTGGGATTTAAAAACCAAAGAGCTATTGCAGTGAGAAATCTCCCCAAGCTGCTAAGAGGCAAGATATAAAGCGAGGTCGACGTGAATACGAAGGGTCTCCCCGCATTACTTGCGATCGTTAAAGTAACTAATTCTTCTCATGCCCAACCCCGGTGCTGAGCAGGATCTCTAAGGACTGATATGCGGCAGCACTTCCTGGAGAGCCTAATTATCACACTCGATGCCGGAATAATAATGTTCTCCGCTGAAGGTGCCTAATTAGGCAAAATTGTTAGGGCCGTTTACCAAATCAACCTTTTTACCCTATGAGTGCCTGAGAACGCAAAGCCTGCAAAGTAATGAGCCATTGGCGCTGAGAGGGTTAAGAAGTGCACTTTACTTCCACTAGTTTATAGCTTTCCTACTCAATAAGGATCTTTTTTCTAAAGCCCATACTTACAAAGGATTATAACGTTGGGTATTATGAATCCTGTATTTAATGGGGTTCTAAAAAAGTTATTTTTAGCACTCTAATAGAAACATAGACTCTGCCGGCAGATCGGCCCCATTCGGCCCCCGTCTAGTCTGCCCGTTTCTACTGCTGTAAAGACCCAGACTTTAATCAGTCGTTGGTCTCGTCTTAGACTCAGGAGCCGTATGCCGATCCCATGCATGTTGTTCTTTCTGTTATCTATATATTAAAAACACAGATATCTGGTCAGTCTAGGATACGGATATATATTTCATTTTCACAGGTTTTGGCACCGACCCCGTCCACATGGCCAGAAACTTAAGCCTTGATTTAGTGTTTGAACCTCATGACAAATTAATTTGTTACAGTGTATCAGCTGCACTTATTAATCCGTTATCTCGGTGATGGTATCTTTATAATTACTTTAGCAAGGAAAACCTGGAAAAAAGAAATCATAGCGGCCTCTGCTGCCACAGATCAATATATGTGAAGAATACAGTTACAGAATAATGTAACTGCCAGTCATACAATGAGTTCAAATATCGATATATATTTATTATATATATATATATATATATATATATCCAATGGCCCTTTATCACTCCCATCACTCCTGTGTTCCAATGGCCCTTTATCACTCCCATCACTCCTGTGTTCCAATGGCCCTTTATCACTCCCATCACTCCTGTGTTCCAATGGCCCTTTATCACTCCCATCACTCCTGTATTCCAATGGCCCTTTATCACTCCCATCACTCCTGTGTTCCAATGGCCCTTTATCACTCCCATCACTCCTGAGTTCCAATGGCCCTTTATCACTCCCATCACTCCTGTGTTCCAATGGCCCTTTATCACTCCCATCACTCCTGAGTTCCAATGGCCCTTTATCACTCCCATCACCCCTGTGTTCCAATGGCCCTTTATCACTCCCATCACTCCTGTGTCCCAATAGCACGTTGTGTTCTCTGAGCCAAGTTTAAGTTTAAAAGGCTAATTGATGGTTAGAAAACCCTTTTGTAATTATGTTACAAACAGAAATGTCCTTATTTTTCTAGATAGGGCAGCTTTGGGTCTATTTAGAAAGTAGTGAAAAGTATTGGATCTCAAGAAATTGTCCAGTTTTTAAAGATTCTGTTTAAAGGTGCTAGAAATGCAGCATTAGAAACATAATTCTTAGTACTGCTAAAAGTAGTTAATTCTTTAATCATTAAAAAAATGCCTAATTGGTGATTTCTTTTCCGGAAACACTTTATTGTCATGTGACACTAAAGCAGGCGCTGATAGGTTGCTGCTGTAAGAATATTAAGTTTATGTGATAATAAAATGATGAATCTACTATGGTTTATTTATCTAATAGGGCTAAAGAGTATCCTCATTAAACTGGGGGGAAAAAAGCATCATTAGCGACGTTGTCTTTATCCAGCTAAATTCTGCTGCTCGTGACCAATAAATGACTGGTTTGGGATTCTTGTCAGGCTTTTAATAAGATTAAATATAATGCGATTTAGCGATGGAGCCAAGACACTGAAGGATATTTTGTATGATTGAGCACCGTTAAGGAGGCTGACAAATAAGTGAGTGATTTAGAAGACTTTCTTTGGGGCTTTTAACAAAGTTCTTTCAGATATCAGCGTGTGGACTACAACTCCCATCATCCGCACCTGATGTCGCTATGGAATACCGAAGTCGATGACGGCATATTCTTAAACCTCTAAAATTATGTCTGTGTATAGAAAATTATGAATTCTGCAAAAGCCTGTAGAACCCTGCGATGCCCACCGTACCCAGCAAACATTCAGGGGAGGAAAAAGGGGCAGAGGGATTTGGTGCAAAGGAGGGACTGGCTAAACTAAACAGGGACTCTTGGGAGGTATCCATTATTCTTTGCACTTTGGGCCAAAGTGTGTTCAGGTCAGCATTTTCCTGACCCTTGCAGGGATGTCTTAGTTCATTCGTGGATGAGTAGTGTCCTATCGGTAGGTCCGTGGCGGGAATCACCCTGCTAAACACTGCTTAGGCGACATGTCCCCCCCTGAGCGCAGGGTAATGTCCAGGCGCGGCAGACGGCTGTGAAAATGAGCTGTGGGAATAACAGATTACAGACGAGGCTCCTGCTAATGGGGAACGTGGCTGCTTCATCTTTAACTCACATTTACGTGGATGCCAGCTTAAGGCGTCACTTTGCGAAGCCGTAACAGAGTTTTGTGTATCGCCCCCGCAGGGGCCGTAATGAGTACAGGGAAGGGGGGGGCACCGCGCAGAAAGACCAGCGCTGATTATTGACAAGGAGAGAAAAGAATTCTAGATCTAAAAACAGAAAACAATAGGGTGTTAATTATTTAAGGAGGTTTATTATAATTGCATCCAGAATTCTTTTTTATAATTCAAGAAAGGGAGTACGGGGGGGGGGGGTTGTTATTTCAAAGGAGGAGAAATGAGAAACAAGAGGTCATAATCTAAAACAAGAGGATCAGAGGCTTAGATGGAATGTAAGGGAGTGGTAGATAAATGGAACAGCCTCCCAGGAGAATTGGTAGAGGCCATATACAAAAAGAATACACAGAGTAACACAAGAGACTCGGAATTCTGAGGAAGAGAAGAAGGAGCCGGGAGGATGAGATGGAACGATGGAAGAAAAAGAAAGACATTCGGGTAGAGAATCGCCTAACGTTCGGGTTCCGTCTCACCGCCCCCGGCGTCTTTAAATGTACTCGTTGGCGTGCGTTAGATTTGCATGCCGAGTCATTAATCGTACGGGTGCTTTATCTACGCGCGGGAGAAAAATAAATGGCCGGAAGATTTAAGTTGAACAAAGAAATCCTGCAGCTATTGGAGTCGGGACACGGAATTTAAATGCGTCAAACTCTCCGAGGAGAGAAGAAACTGCTCGCAATGACAAGATGAAAGACTCCGCGCTCAGGTGAATGATGATAAAAGGGAGGAAAAGCGAGTCGTTTGAAATGAGTCCAAAGTGATACTTTTACGAAGGAACACTCCGTAACACACGCCAGGTCATCCCGCTCACAGCTATGAATGCAGATCCGTCGCTTATCCTACATCTATATGCTAAATAAACCTACGCAATGGTGTTTATGGGTTAAAATAAGTAACATATGTGTATTAGAAGCCTCATCATGGGAGCAGCCATCTTTCTTTTGCATTCTCAGCAACAGTCCAGGCCTCCATTGATTTTTCTCCTCCCTGGGCCACCCTCCCATGTTCCCTGCTGCCTGCGAAAACAGGACAGCGGGACAGTGTCTGAAAATCAGGACTGTTGGGAAGTATGTCGAGGTTTGTGCCGCGGTAGCACTGATCTCCATTGCAGCTCCCATGTGGCCCCCTCGCGGCGCTCTGAAGCTGGGAACCGCATGGAGTCTGACCACGGCCACTTCTGGGACACACCCCTTTCTAGCAGCAGCCCCTCCCCTTCCTGACTCATGTCACGCCCCACAAACCAGGTCTCCAGATATATACACCTGAGATGTTGGGAGTAGTTGTGTATTTTAATTTATTTTATTAAAATGATTTAATTTGACCGATTCACAAGTAGCTATGTCTGTTCCCCAACTAGCTGGTTTGTAACTTTTTTTTTTAATTTTCCCGCAGAATATCGTGGCCCAGTAAGTGTTAAAAATAGAAATAGGAAAAAATAAATAAAAAATAAAAAAAGTCATCATCTCAGATGGGCCTCTCTGCTCAGCTAATCTGTAACTGTCATGAAAATGTGTTTTTTTTCCCCCCTCTTCCATACCATTAAAAGGCGCATGCTACGGCTGTGCAGCCATGCGTTCAGGTTGAGCAGTTTCCATGACAACACATCAATCTGCCCTTGTCCCCCCCCCCCCACTACACCACCTGGATTCCACCGGCAAATTGCATCCACTCATTACCCAGAATTTTATTTTATATAATATATTTTATAATACGTTCAGTATCGGAACTTCAATGAAAGTTTACAATTTGCCGGACCAACATCTCGTTGGGAATTATATAGCGCTCTATTCAATGTTAGATTCCGGTCTTTTACAACTAAAATTACATGCAATTTTAGAATCTTTTTCAGCTTTGAATGCATCGCTGCGTACAAACCGCTGACGGCGTGGAATTGCCTAAGAATTTGTTTTCACTGTTATTTTTTTTATATAAATTACACATATAATAAATAATAGGTATATATAATATATATATATATAATGTAGCATTTCAAGACTACTGGTGTGTAAAGAGTGTTAAGAGAAAAACGCGTTTCCGCAGGAGAGGGATTTTCAGACATCCCAAATTTCTTAGGCAAGTTGGACAATTGGATCGAGGATTCATTGCGTCTATCAGCCAATAGAAGAGCGGATCAAGAGATTATTTCGAAAGAAAAATAATAAATAAATAAATAAAATCTGTACTTAATATCAAAATTCCGGGGAGGCAAAATGAATCGCTGAACGCACAGAAGGCAGCCGACGGTATGAAGAGTTTAGAATTTGAATAATGCCCTCCATGCTATAAAAATCCTAATAGGGGTATTATATATATATATATATATATATATATATATATAATGTCAATCTGCCCTTGCCCCCCCCACACCACCTGAATTCCACCAGCAAATTGCATTCACTCATTATATATATATATATATATATATATATATATATATACCGTATATATATATATTATATTATATATCTATCTATATATTATATAGACATTACTTTGATGCAATCACATAGCAGTCAACTGAATCATATATTGTAAGCTCCCTAGAGCAAGACTCTCTTCTTCTCCTGTAACATTATGTCTTATTTTTATCCATGCTATCGCTAATTGTGTAAATTAGTCGTTTTGTAATTTGATTGTTAATTATCTTTTCTCCTATTGTAACAGCGCTACAGAATCTACTGATACTCTGTTAATAAAAGGGATAAGGGCGCATCTGCCGGTTATCAAAAATTTGGTATCGCTTACAGGATTATTAATGAAGACTAAGCCCTTATCAGCTGTCATAATTGCGTTATGTGAGATAAGAATACATCGCGAAGAGGGTTCTCGGGGAATCTTTCTCTTTTTTGGTCCAATGAGCAAACGTTTCCGGTAGACTGCGCTAAAACAGATTAGAGCGCTCCCGATCAAACCCAACACCGCTAATTGCTCGGCGTGGCATTCTTCCTGCTTTGATCAATCTGGTAAAGCTTTCCCCGCCAATACTAACAAGCAGATTATATTGTTAAGCAGACCACAGAATTGGACTGGAATCCAGAAATACGAGAACTAACAAGTCGTAGAGTTATAATAAATAATTCTTATGAATGGCCATTCCCTTTTTTTTTTAATTAATAAAAATTCATAAAATGATGCGATTTTGACTTCTCCAATGACGGGATTACAGTAATGTAGGTCGTCGTTGACAAAAACCTGGTTTTATCTGATTTTGTCCCCTTTATCTGCAGATCTGGAGCCGCCATTACTGTCAGTCATGTGATATTTTGAGTGACTTTCCCTGCATAAACAACACACTGAGCTGATGCTTTATGGCGATGCTAATGAAGTCCGTTCCTCCATAGACTTTCATTAGTCAGAGAGTCCGCCTGGTTAATTGAGACCGAGCCTCTCTATAGTTCCCCACAGGAAGTATGATAAGGCGTTGGGGAGATTGGGCACAAATAACTGAGCGAAAACTCATACTAATGGCAGTTGCCTAGAAACATAAAGAAAAAATATATTTTTATGTTCCGGGTTCCCCTATAGCAGGACCCCCCTTTTTAATAAGGTGTTTTCCTTCTAATTTAGGTAGAAAGTATGAGCGGCTTCTCTCATAAAACAGTAATCCAGTATTTGTGTTTTATCCACTATTTTGAGGTTCCCATCCATTCAGGCTTTTCCAAGGACGTAAAAAGGAGATAACTTTTTTTTTTTTTTTGCTTTGTTTTCATTCTGAGCGTCGACATCATTCACCGAAATAGCCACTCGAAGCGGACTCTTGGCTAAAAGAGATTGGGCTGCAATACTGATGCGGTCGCGTTCGGAAAAGCTTTAAACTACTACATTAAATTGAGAGTTCGCTAATAACATGGCAAGTGCATTGCAGAAAATTGCAGGTCCCAGGGCACTTAAACATCTCTTTTCTAAATGGATCTTTAGCACTGCCGAGGCTGAGAGATAGCAGAGAGGTTTTAACCACTTTATGGCCAGAATTTCATTTTAGGTACTCACGGACCCCGTTAAAGAGCCACTAAATTAAGGAGGAGGATTGATACCCACTTATCAATTGATTTGTGAAAGCACATAGGGGTCCATATATTGAGCAGGGACCACCCAACCCATCCAGATGTGATTTACTACTTATAATGTCCTTTTCACCTATTGAACGGCGCTACGGAATATGATGGCGCTATATAAATTAATGAATAAAAAAAACCTGAAATGTTTCACATTTTGAATTGCCAGTTGATGTTGGTAGCCATTCCCTCGCTAATGGAATTCTAGAAGTTGGAGAAGATGCTGTTCACTCAAGCAGTTGAGGTTGATTGTTGGCACGAGGGAAGGTGGCTGCTCAATTTTGGCAGTTGGTGGCACACCAAATCACTGATGTGACATGCTTGTCATTTTTATTCATTTTCATTGTTATTATCTTTTTATTTATATAGCGCCAACAATTTATGCAGCGCTTCGTACAATACATTTATTCAAGGGATATGACAAGGCTAGAACTGACAGACAAAGACAAACCGATACATTAGGTAGAGAGGGCGTCCTCGCACGCTTACATTTGATGCTTCCTATGAATGACATGATGGACGGTGGGGTGTATGCTGGAGTCTCTAGCGATGTATTCTGGCCTAGGGTGGCAAAACCGGCGGGGAGGGGTTCAGATCACTGGTTTATATGGCAGTTGGAAGGGTGGAAGGGAGATCTCTGATCTCCACAACCGGTCTTTGTGCTTGGGATACAATGTCATATACCGGTGCTCTGCAGTAAGGATGGCGTCCATGGAGGGGGAAGTTGGGTCCGCTGCCCTGGATAAATATGACTTTGGAATCCTCTATAGTATGACGATAATCTGTGTTTATGATTCTGGCGGCTCTGTGGCATACATAGGAATGGAGGTTAAACACGTTTCAGGCAACAAAAGAATTTAACAATTTAGGATTTGATGAAGGGGGCCGGAGAAATAATAATAAATAATAAAAAAAAACAATTTCTAAAATGAGATCCAAGACTGGATTTGTCAAAAGAACGAAAGGCAAAAGAGATGAAAGCATCGTTGCTGAAACAAAGCAGCCGGAAAGAAAAGATGTTGTGACACACAGAGGGAAGAAGGTTGTACCGTCGGAGGAGTTGGCCTGGGGTTTCTGTAATATTTTCCCAGCTCATAATGACTCCTCTGGTATCAATTAAACTGTGACTTTGATATAAATTGCTTGCTGCGTTATTCCTTTCTTGTCGTGTTTGAGATTTTCTAAGGTTCGTTAGCACTGCGTCTGGATGCTAATAAGCTAAAAAAAAAAAAACTCTCAAAAACTCTGTGCCAGCAAACTGGAACGGTTACAATCTTTCTACTTCGGCACAAGCGGCAAAACCCGGAGGCCCTTTTCTATTCCAGACTGTGGCCCCAGCACACAAAGCAAGAGCCATAAAGACATGGATGAGTTTGGGGTGGGAAGAACTTGGCCGGCCGCACAGAGCCCTGACCTCAACCCCATCGAACACCTTTGGGATGAACCGGAACGGAGATTGTGAGCCGGGCGTCTCGTCCAACATCAGTGCCGGACCTCACAAACGCTCTACTGGATGAACGGGTAAAAAATTCCCACAGAAACGCCCAAAAAATCTTACCAGAAGAGTGGGGGCTGGTATAGCCACAATGGGGGGGACCAACTTCATATTAATGTCTATGTATTTAGAATGAGATGTCATCAAAGTCCCCGTTGGTGTAATGGTCAGGTGTCCCAATACTTTTGTCCATATAGTGTAAATATGTGTGTGTGTGCGCACGCTTTCCTCTTTAGCGAGGCTGACAGGGCTGTCTCTTTAACAGGGACACTTGGCAGGTATGATATGATAGCAAATGTGACATCAGGTTTTATTGAATGAAGGCATTAGGCGTCCCTTCTGCACAAATATCAGCTGGTTATCATTTAATGATTAGCTGAGAGTGTCAGCAAATTGATTAATCATTTGGTTGCTAGGATATGTAATAGGTGAAAGGACACGTTGCTACGCTCCATAGGGACTCCCGTATGGACAATATCTGCGGGCAAATCATCGCTCGAGTTCCTATGGTGAAACCGGCTTCCAGTATAAAAATTTGATTAGGTGTCAGGTGAGCGTTTCTGCGGAGGCAGAGATTAAAATGTTATGTTACGCTTTGCTGGGTTATTTTTTCAGGGTAATTAACACGTCAGACCTCATCCGGCACTGAAATGTTGCTTTTTTTCTTAAATATTAAAACTGTATATTATTATTTATTTTCCGATTTTTTATGCTGTAAAGGTGAATGCCGTTCAAACTAATTATCTATATTTACACAAACAATTCTGGTGTGAAAATCGGAGCGCTCTATTGGTTTTCACGGTAATTACTCCGGATGTAACGCTTTTCCCCAGAATTGTAGATTATTAAAAAAAAATATTTTTCTGTTTTGACTCTTTTGTAATGTATTCCTCATAGGGGTTTGGGGCCAAAATGTGCACGAATTTGAAATAAAAAAACAAATATGTTGGCAAATATAGGCACTTTGTGTAAATGGGCGTATTTTTCAAAGGCAGAATAATAAAAACAACAAAAAATAAATAAAAAAAAGTGAACCCAAATTTTACTTGCTTTTTACTTGATTCCAAAAATCACATTTTAAACTTTGCACCATAATCAGTTTTAATAGATAAACCATACTTTGGATTGTGTGTTAAATTTAACCAAAAAAGGAGATTTTGGACACAGTGGGCGGTCACACTGGTGTTGTGGGCGGTCCTACTGATGTCGGTGGGCGGTACTGCTGACATCAGTGGGCGGTACTGCTGATGTTGTGTGCAGGGCTAGCACTAGCCTCACACACAGGAAGACACCATTGTTTTACGGGGAAGTGGACCTGATTGGCCAATAAGCCAATCTGACTCAGTTATGCACCCAATGGGCTACCAACCCCCCCCCTTGAACAGCCACCATAGGCTAGTCTAGGCCATTGATATTTTCATTGGTTTATTTGTCTGTTTGTCTTAGGAAGAAGACCCAATGGGATGGAAGTATTGGCCTTTCATATTAATCATGTAAAATGTAATTTTTTTTGTTTTTTTTTTAATTACAGCTGGGACATTCCTGGCAAATTCTGTACTTCTGGCAGCTATTCTGAAATAATATATATTCAATTTTTGGCTTAAAAGCTATATTTTTCACAGCAGAGCTGATTGTATCAAATTTGGTCTAGAATCAGTCTAATTAATTTAAATCCCTGAGTCAACTGGCCTTAATTTCCCATCATTTTTCCCATTTAAACACTTAAGTGTGTTTTTACTCTGTAAATATTTACCATTTAATGCCCCCCATTATGAAAACCTCAGCAGTCTCTTTATATATGAAATGCAGTCAGTTGCAATCTGCAATGGAAAATTAACCCTCTGTGAGTTGGAAATAGTCCACAGACTCGTATTGAATTGCGGGAAAGCTTGAGATCCGTCCACAAATCACAATCATTATGAAGAATAAACAGCGTGTTTTGCTGCCTCAGGACCTTTTCTCAAACGCCTTGGGCATCTGGTTAAAAAAACGAAATTGAACCTATTTTTACTCCTACTATTACTGTACAGTACCTGCCAAGTTGCCTGAGGCTCATAACGCTTCCAACCCAAAACATGAAGAATGATTAGTGTGTTTTTTTGTCACTATGAATGCAATTATTTGTTGAGCACGGGGCAACACAAAAAGCAATCAGGTCAGGATTATTGGTATGGAGTTTAAAAACATTCTAAGAATGTTTAAGAATATTATCGGTTTGCCATTTTTATTTAAAAAAAACCACTAATACAGAAAGAATTTTTCAGCAGATCGGCCCCATCCGGCCCCCGTCTAGTCGCCCCTTTCTCCTGCTGTAAAGACTTAAACCTTAATCAGTCGTTGGTCTCGTCTTAGATTCAGGAGCCGTATGTCTGTCGCATGCATGTTTAATCCCCTCACTGTATTACCCTCTACCACTTCTGCTGGGTGCCTGTTCCACTTATCAACGACCCTCTCAGTCCTTGGTCAAACAAAGGGCTGCATTTTACAATTTAATAATTTATGTCAATTATTATACAAAAAAAATCAAAGTATTGTGATGAGACTTATTTATAAAGTTTAGAAGATTCTGTCCTTTGTTTTTCTTGCCATTCCAAACATGACAATTAATGCGGCAAAAAGCACAGAAATAGAAATAAAGCACTACAATGTGAAAATTGACAAAAAATGACGTTGGTTTCACAAATAAATTAGTTATGGATTTTACCAGTTCTGACTCGTTTCAAGCTATGAGAGGTCCTGTATTTTGAAAGAAGAGATCTAAGATTGACGACCGTTAAAGAAAATAAGTGGAAGCTGGGACACCATCGAGTTTGATCCAAAGTCTCCGGGACGCTTTCCTCTTATTCAGGGGAGGGGTGTAGTATTTGGCCACGTCCATTCAATCCCCACCCCATCTGGGTGGTCCCACCCAATAAAGGTTAGCCCCACACCCCAGAGACACCTTGCCCATCCCCCTCACAAAGCAATTACCCCGGAATACATAGAGCTCTGAGGAGAACTAAAATTCCCAGATAGGAAAGTAGTTCTCGTCTCTTATGAACTCCCATTCCTATAATACATATATATTATGTACATATAACCCATACACACAAAGTGGGCGGGGCCTCACACTCTGGATGACTCTGCAGCATTGAGTTCTAGGCTACCCGGTACAGATACTGGGTAGTTTGGAGCTCATTTAGCACCGTTTAGGCTGTGTGTGCCTTAGACATCCACGGTTAAAACGCAATGCTGCCTGCACACGCTGTAATGCACCGGCAGTATTGTAATGCTCGAATTTGACGGGACAGGACCTACAAAACGGGACTGTCCCGGGATATTCGGGATTGTTGTATAACACATTTTTAGGCAGGGTGAGTGACGGTGGGGCCCTTCA
Organism: Spea bombifrons; assembly: GCF_027358695.1. Lineage (NCBI taxonomy): Eukaryota > Metazoa > Chordata > Amphibia > Anura > Pelobatidae > Spea > Spea bombifrons. The sequence continues at coordinate 3,070,524 of NC_071090.1, forward strand.
AGATGATTTAGGTATTCCCCTTATAACCGTGTAGCAACACACAGGTACTTCATGAGGCTTGTATGTGGGGCCCCTGCCTGCAGCACAGGAGTGTATGAGGGAATATTCTCTGTCAGAAAGCCCATTCTTACCTGATATGAGGAGCCTTCTCTTCTCTCTAGCAGTGGTCAGCATGCACAGGACATGGCGCTCACTCTGCCGCCACAGGACACTGACTGTGAAGCAGTCTCACTGGCTCCTCTATGCTTAGAACGCTCCAACTTGCCCCAGGAGAGCCTCACAAACAGGCTGTCCAGCTTGCAGGCATAGATGTGACAAACAGGCTGCTCCTCCATTTTGAGCCCTGGCAGTGGATAGACAACCTGGTCAGTAGAAGCAGCAATAAAACATGTAAGTGAGAACATATATAATATTTAATATTATAATAATAATAAAAATAATAATATATTATATTTTATATATAAGTATGTCCCTGAGTCTCAGGGTTTTTGCCCCAATCTCAGGGTGAAGGGGCAGATTTTTGGGGTCACACAGTCTAGAGATGACTCCTTCCTGTCTCCCCCGATCATATATAAAACTACCAGTTGGTGCTTTTGCTCCCAGTATGTTATGGTGGATATTCCTGCTTGAATGTAGGTGCCTCAATTAAGTGTATCTTTAAATAATGACAAGTCAAGGTTTCCATGGTATTAGAGCCATAATGGACTATTAAAGGGTTAATATTTTAAGTCTGAGGGTCCTCTCCTCCCAGGTGTGCTTGTAGGAAACTAAATCTGTTAACAATCGTTTTTACTAAAAAGGGCAAAATTCCAGGTAGCTTGGAATATAAATCCTGCGGCGCTTTACGACACAGTACGATGTTTAGACGCCACGTTGTAATTTTTTATAATTGGGTTTGTAAATCTGAAGCTATTAAAAGTTAAATATCAATAAAACAGTATATATACGGTATACAAACACAATGATTATTTTAATATATTGTAAACCCTTGGAGGTAGAGAACTGAAGAATTAATAATCCTCCTATTTCTTCTGGATTACACTGAATATACTTGATAACTAAAATATACATAGACCTATATATATATATATATATATATACGGTAATTATAATTTATATATAATTGTTATTATTTTTATTTATGTATATATATATAATCTTTTATTATAATTTATATATATAATTTTTATTATTATAATTTATATATATATATAATTATTATTTTTATTTATGTATACTGTATATATATATATATATAAATTGTATTATTATTTCTATATATATGATTATTATTATTTCTACATATATATATATATTTAAATTTTTATGTATATATATATTTTTTATTTATGTGTATATATATATATATATATATATATATATATATATAATGGTATTATTATTTGTTTATATATATATATATATATATATATAAATGTATGTATGTGTAACATTTATTTATATACTGAATTCCAGAATACCTGCATAAAAATTTCTTTTGGCTGTATTTTATCAAAGCTACACAAAACAAATAATATATATATATATAAGCTTGTCTTATGCGAAATTTCTACGAGTATTTATACAATCCCTGCTTTAAGAAACAAGGTGGCCTAAGGCTACCTCCTACACAGGAGGCTCCAGACCAAAGCCTCAGTAAGCCTTTTTAATTGCATTGGAGTTCAGAATATATGCATGAAGGTATTTAAATTCCCAGCTTGAAAACACATGGTGCCGGCCCGGAGCTACGGATTCGCACTCACCTTTCAGAGTCATCTTTAAAAATGCAACCTTTTGGATTTGTGTTCTTAGCGATTCTCAATACAAATCACAAAAGGATCGTTTCTTCGACAAGCGGACCATAATTTCGTTATGAGAGAGCAAATGTCAGTGGTTTAAAAAAAAAAAGACTTGTTTTTAATATAATGATATCCAAAGGGTAATTGTATTTTTTTTTTTGCCAAAAGTACCCAGAGGTTACGAGATAATTTATAAAAAAATGTGTGCAAATTTTTCTTAGGTAATTAAAAATTGAAAAATAAAACTATAAATTGATCATTGCTGGTAATTATCAGAACGGAGCCAAACTCTGAGATCAATTTTATCTTTATCTTACATTTATTAAACTTGTCATTTTTTAAAATTAACTTTAATTAAACTTTAATTAAAATTCCTTGTGCATTAGAGATGTTGCTAGGCTCATATATGTATCCTTCTCAAAAAACATTAATGACTCACACGCATGTAGCAGAAACATAAACACACACACATTACATGTGATTACACTTGGAAACCTCTCAGGTTTGTTCCTCTGGCGTTCTCTTCCACCTTTTCACACGCCGGTCAAGAAAAGCGGTAGTCCCATGGAATAAATATTTATTCTCCCTGAGCATAACCCCCAGCGCTGTATACAGTAGTATAACCCCCAGCGCTGTATACAGTAATAGCCCCCCAGCGCTGTATACAGTAATTTAAACCCCAGCGCTGTATACAGTAATATAACCCCCAGCGCTGTATACAGTAATAGCCCCCCAGCGCTGTATACAGTAATATAACCCCCAGCGCTGTATACAGTAATATAACCCCCAGCGCTGTATACAGTAATATAACCCCCAGCACTGTATACAGTAATATAACCCCAGCGCTGTATACAGTAATATAACCCCCAGCGCTGTATACAGTAATATAACCCCCAGCACTGTATACAGTAATATAGCCCCCAGCACTGTATGCAGTAATATAACCCCCAGCGCTGTATACAGTAATAACCCCAGCACTGTATACAGTAATATAACCCCCCAGCGCTGTATACAGTAATATAACCCCCCAGCGCTGTATACAGTAATATAACCCCCCAGCGCTGTATATAGTAATATAACCCCCCAGCGCTGTATATAGTAATATAACCCCCAGCGCTGTATACAGTAATATAACCCCCCAGCGCTGTATACAGTAATATAACCCCCTGCACTGTATACAGTAATATAACCCCCAGCGCTGTATACAGTAATATAACCCCCAGCGCTGTATACAGTAATATAACCCCCCAGCGCTTTATACAGCAATAGCCCCCCAGCGCTTTATACAGTAAAAACCCCCAGCGCTGTATACAGTAATACAACCCCCAGCGCTGTATACAGTAATATAACCCCCAGCGCTGTATGCAGTAATATAACCCCCAGCGCTGTATACAGTAATAACCCCAGCACTGTATACAGTAATATAACCCCCCAGCGCTGTATACAGTAATATAACCCCCCAGCGCTGTATACAGTAATATAACCCCCCAGCACTGTATATAGTAATATAACCCCCCAGCGCTGTATATAGTAATATAACCCCCAGCGCTGTATACAGTAATATAACCCCCCAGCGCTGTATACAGTAATATAACCCCCTGCACTGTATACAGTAATATAACCCCCAGCGCTGTATACAGTAATATAACCCCCAGCGCTGTATACAGTAATATAACCCCCCCAGCGCTGTATACAGCAATAGCCCCCCAGCGCTTTATACAGTAAAAACCCCCAGCGCTGTATACAGTAATAACGATGACAAAAAATTGGTTTTATTTCATTTTGTCCCAGTAAACTCTATTCATCTGCAGACCTGGAGCCGCCATTGCTGTCAGGCATGTGATATTTTGGGTGACTTTCCCGGCTCAAACCCCACACTGAGCTGATGCTTTATGGTAATGCTAAACTTAGGTAAACTATTCCATAGACCTTCATTAGTCAGAGTGTCAGTCTAAGACTGAGTCGTTCTATTGTTTACCCCAGGCAGTACGATGATGAGTTAAGGTGTTACTCATTACTATATAAGCAGCGAGGCTCCGGATTACAATATTATGTGTTGTTGTCTTTGTAGCCCGCCGAGTGAATGTTTCATGTTGTTTATATATTGGGGGTATTGGTACAACAGCCAGCTTATTGTAGGTTGTCTCCGGTGTATCTTAAGATTCCAGCTGGAAATATTTCAAGCTTCGCCTTGTCTAGACATTCTGTAATAAAACAATTGGAAACCCGCCAAATACAGTTAATGGATCTGTGGTCACTGCGCCTGTCTTCGGCGCATTGATTTTTGTGGGTGATTTTTGGAATAAAGCACAGCCGACGACAATGTAATTAAAACAATTTTATAACCACACAAAATATTTAAAATAAGGAGGACCCTGGAAGCCAGGTTGTGTTACTGATCCCTTTTCCTAATATCATTGAGGATTTTTTATTAAATGCAATAGGTGCCATGTATCTTAGATCTCTACCCACATCCAAGAAATGGGAAACAAGAATTCGTCAAAAAAATGTAAGTTTTATTTTCCATTTTCGATTCCATCTTCCCAAATCCTCACCGGGTGCATCTTTTGCATAATTATTATCATCATTAAGGTGGATACCGTAGTTTATTCTACACCGTTTCTGAGTGAGAAGACAGAAGGTGGTCAAAGACACAATCAAAGAGAAAGCCTTTCCGCTTATTTCACCGTTTCCTTACTGGGATTGATTGCCAGTAGCTTCAAATGGCTCCAGGGCAATCGACTTCAGGTTGTTGACACTTCTGTGCCCTAAAGCTGTGTATATTTTCTTGAAAATCCAGTACACTTGATTAAGAAGTATCGTTTTGGATGCGTAACCTTACATTTATCTATGTTATATCCAAATATCCCATTTTCCACTCGGTCCCAAAATTTTCCTGATGAGAATGCAGAAAACTGGTCATCAAAAATGCTCTAACAATACAAAATTATACAATCAGAATTTCATGTGGAAAGATAAAGACAATTATTAGTTCAAATGCAATACTATATATATCAATAGCCTGGCTACCTGAAGGAGAATCATGGGAGTTGGGTGAGGAGAATATCCATATAATAGGCAGCTGCCTGTGGTGCCACCATGAAGTTCTCTTCTACGTTAAACATCACATACATGTAGTTGAGAAGCCCTGAAGTCATTGTTCTCCTAGGGGACCAGAAATCTAGACGCAAGCCCTGGACTTTAAGCTTCAATGCGGTTCAAAGAAGGATTCTGGGAGTTGTAGTTCTTCAGCAAATGAAGAAATGGAAGTTCCCTACAATATACATTCTTTTCCCCCTTTTATAGACCTCTGTTTACCATCATTGAGTTGTATTCTAGATGCACTTCCTATGACCTCAGTTTGGCGATGAGACATCTGTAACCGATAATAGGTCATAAAACTTGGTGTCCCATGACACCATTTCCCTGCTGTGTTATTCTTAGGAAAGTGATCTTCTTTTGTTCCCTTTATCAACACAATATCAAGGGTACAATTTATAACTTTTACCTAACGCACCAGTAATTCACTCAGATGGCGTGAAAATTTCAGTCACGTTCCTGAGCCTCCTCTTTCATTTCAAGGTCTGTTAGAAATCAATATCTATCTAGAGGATAGAAGTTTATGGTTTCTCAGAAAAAGACCCAAGGGGCCTTGGAGAAACCTTTCCCCCTCAGCCTGTGCTCTCTGCCACTTAAATTCGGCAACAAGAGGGGACCTTTGGGTAGATATAGTGGATTATGATAATTAAATGTCTTAAAGGATTGTGACATTACCAGTCGGAATGAATGCAGAAAACGGAAGATTAAACGATCAGGATAAGAAACAATTTTGCCTCGGATTAACCTCAGTTAAACAATGTAGGATGTGGTGGCTGGAAGTAGATGCAAAAAAACGTTGGCTGTCAAGGGGTTAAAATTCCTGCAACAAATACTCTTTATGCAACTCTAAGTAGGTCATTTTGCTTGAAAATCGGAATTTCGGTTGGCCTAATACTACATAGGCAAATGCAGCAATGTGTTCATCATGATGATGTCATGGTGATGTGATAATTGTTCAAGGGGAGGAAGATGGAAATCTTCAAGTAAGGCGTGATCAGGGATTCTTCATAGTTGCCCAGATAAAAAGCACAAAAAAATTAAAAAAATGAGGTTTTGCACCATTTTCTGATCTAGGGGACTTATTCAGAAAGTTGGAACCATAAGGGATCTTCTGATTGGCTTATTGAATCAATGGGTTCCTTTGATTCGTGACTCCTTGGATTTTATATTACAGTGGTTTTCAAACCAACTCTCAAGTGCAACTAACATTCCATGTCTCACAAATTTCACCAAGTTTACGTTGATTACCTTATTGGGTAATCCAGAAACTCGAAGCTGGCGGTTCTAGAGCAATGGATTGGCAGCCACTAATGCGATATTGAATGGATGAATGCAATCTGCCCTCAACTTCTGCAAACCTAAAAAACTCATCCCAACACAACACATGGCTTACAATTTAACGCCATTTATCGTTCTTCGTTAGTATTTTGTCTCATCAAACCATATTTATAACTCCTGGCCAGAGTTCCAAACGTGGAGCCATCAGCACAAATAGTCTATTTGTTGCCACAATGACTGCTTCACTTTTGGAACCTTGTCTCTCAAAAATACTCTCAAAAATTTACAGAGGACATGTGAGGGTACGTTCAAAAACTACCTTTTTACATTGCTCATGGAAAAGTAGACACCACTTTCCTTTATAAGTCTTGTGGAAGACTAAGGGGTATGTTGTCTTCTATACCCACACTTCACCCTAAACGGTGGCTTCTCTTCACCTCATCCCATTCCCATTTGGAAGTCATCGGAACCTAGTGTCCATCAAAAGCCTAGTAGTATCTACCCTTGAATCATTAAGATGACCATTGCTGTTATGTCAAGTCTTCTTTTTATTATAACAAATGTAGCATTTTCTTCGAGCAGCTATGATAACAACAAAAAGCTAATGAAACTGAACCAGAAACAAGAAATGACTATTTCAAAATGTCTAAATCTCTTTCAAACTGATATCTATCAGCCTTTTTCTTTTGTAATGTTAGGAGTTTCTGATAATAGTAAGGAAGATTCCAATAATTACCTTACGCTGTGTAATTATTCTCTATTATGTAATCATAAGGTTGATCTTGCACTGTAATTGTCTATTATTTCTAATTGAGGTAAGAGGTGGATAATTGCTATATTGATCCCAGACAAAGATGGGTTCGTTGAGGAGGCAATGCCTGCAAAAAAAAAATAATGTCCCTCTAGTATTATTAAGACTGTAATGTTTTGAAGTCTGTCCTTAAGACACATTAACTGCTACAGCCATGAAAGAAGGGGATTGTATGTACTGTCTACTGTTACAAAAGCATAAAAACAACTAAGAAACCATATTTAAAAACAACATCAACAACAATTTTATGCAAACATATTAAAAGTGATTATCAGGAAATGCATGCAGCATTCCACTCAGTTCAATGGTAACTGCTCTTCATTTAAAATGTATCTTTATTATTATTATTATTATCTCTTTATAAATATTATAATTATTTATTAAATTATTCAATAATTCGATACTATATACTTTTTTATTTTCCAAAAGTTTAACTTTTTTTTTTAATATGTTTATCCAAAGTTTTATTAGACTAAAAATATGTAATACATTTTTTTTATTTGTGAAAATTAAACCTACTTAAAATACACCTGTTCTGCCCGTAAATTATAAAATTAGAAATGTTGGTAAGCGTCCAGTGCCAAATTGTTCCTAAAATTCTCATACCAGCATTTTTTGTTAGGCATGAATCCAATTCTTGAGAGTTCTTCAGGACATCGTAGCTAACAAATCCATTAACCCTCTAAAAATGTTTGGACCTGGTAGGGTTAAAGTTAATAACTTTAGTCCCAATTGAGTTCTCTACATTTTAAGATTCTAAATCTATAAATAGGTGAGTGTTATATGTTGGCTATAGGCCGTCCTTATAGAACCCGACTTGGCTGAGCGTTGTTTGCGTCTTCTGCATCTGGGCTTAGCTCAAGGAAAATGCTTTTAGCTTCATGCGATCCCAATGACACCCTCCATGCCTCTTCATGAGAACTACATATTTTTAGCTAAATTTAATCCTGCAAAGTAAAAAAAAATAAATCCCTCAATTTCTTCCTGTGAGCAGCCCCAAGGCCATGATGAAATTATTCATAGGGGCTGAGATCCAGCACATATTTTTAACAAGTTGAGCTATGCTCCGGAAGGAACCTTTTAGAACGTGTTGACAAATCCAGACAAAGGGAGACAGCCTTTCATTGTCAGCCATGAACTACGGTTAAGACGGTAAATAATGGCATGTGGCATAATTATTATAGCTTGTGCCAAAAGTAACCCCCTCCACCCAATCTCATGAAATGGAAATTCAGATAATGAACATTCTTCTGCATTTATAGTAATAAAAATCCCTATCCTTCCAAAAATGGAAGCAGATGCTTAGACCTCCTTACTTCCTTGAACCTCTAAAACATAATAATAACCAATAATATAATATTTTATTGCTTCTGTTTTCTATCAAAATATATATGTATAGAAATGGGGTACAGTTAAACCCCGTTAGTCACGTACGTAGACTTCATTACGGAGAAACTTTCACCTATTTCCAATAACTGGCCAAAAATAGGACTTTCCACTCCTCGGAATCTACCGCAGTAAAAAATGTTTGTGATTGAGTTTGTATAGCCATTTGCACCATGTATGTTGCGATGTTTATGTCTCTTAACTTATTACATCATGACCCTGGAAACTTCGTACTATGTCGTTAAGCAGGACCTGGCTGTTTCTGCCCCCTTCTATTGGCATCGTTTTTCAAAGTGCTAGAAAGATGCCTTTTGTCCAGCTTTATAAACCAGTCCTATCTCGCAGTCGGACCAAGAATGTTGTCATATGTGAAAGAAAATATACATACAGCCGCATAGTTCTTCCACATGGGCTCATTTTGTACTTGTTCTTTCCATTTGCTCGGGGACAGAACAGGAAGGTTTGGCTTCTCCAATTCATGGCTCCTGGACTTACTCCAAAAGTTCTTCTGAGATCTTCTATACAAATGAAGAAAATCAGCATATTTTTACTTCTTTTTTTTTAAATCTCTGAAAGAAAACGAGGTTTGTTTCTTTCTTCTCCTGTGGGGAGCCCCAAGGCCATAATTAAACTGATACACAGGAACAGAGCTTTGCTTTTAGGGAATCAAGTCCCAAAAAAAGATGTACGAGATGTGTTGGCAGTGTCCTCATTAACGCAGGAGTCTGTTCTAAGTGTTAAGAGCACATGGCACAAACAGACCCAAATTCAGAGACTCATAGATCTTTTTTAGATGCTAGAAACGTAGACGGATCGCTAAAAACTCCTAACAGAAGTTAAAGGGAAGATAAGACCCATTCAGCCTATATAGTCTGCCCTTTAGTCCCTCTGTGAAAACTCAGACCTTAATCAGACCTTAATCAGTCGTGGGTCTCGTCTAAGATTCAGGAGCCGTATGTCTATCCCATGCATGTTTAATGCCCTCACTGTATTACCCTCTACCACTTCTGCTGGGAGGCACAAATTATTAAATCTGGTAGGGGTGTCACAGAGAGATCTATCAACTACAGGGAGAGTTTGCAGGAGAAGTGTATTTAAGCTCCTTGACTATACATGAAGGTCCAACCCCATTGAGCTTCTGTTGCAAGAAGAGCTTGAGGGGCCCTCTACAATGTATACTTAAATCAGTGTAATTTCTTTTTCTGTTGAACATTTCATTATACAGGACCTGCTCGGGTATCTTGTCGAGAAACCTGCCAGTGATGGTTCTTCATGAAGAGTAGTGTAGTGATGGAGCTGAGATACAACTCTCCTACTAACTTTACTGACAACTCCCTTTTTTTGAGAATAAAACCAAGATGTGACAAAAAACTTGAAAAAAAGAGAAGTGGCTATAGATGCAAAATGTAATTATAGAAAGGGAGGTTGATCTTGGCTGTGGAGGGTAATTATAACAATAGCTGTAAATTCTGCTTAAGAGGGTATTCCTATCTTCTTGCCCTACACATAGGCAAAATCAGCCAGTATTTGTCTCTATTTATAAGGTTCGCTAATGAAAGCTGTCCCAAACTTTTAAGGACAGAGCATGGGAAAGGGACAGAGATATGTCTAAAGTGTTACCAGTTAATCTGCTCCTCCCTGGTTCCATTGGCTGAGGATGCAGGGTGATGACATCATATCTTGGCGCTCTCTGCAACTGCAGAGCCGTGAACAAAAATAGATCCTCTTAATCTTTTTTCCACCGGACCACTACTGATCCAGTAACGATCAGTAGGCATGGAAACAGAAGTAAAATGTATCCATTACAGGACTTTGTAAAGTTTACTAATGCTAATGTTTTCAATGAAACTGGGGAAGAAAATTGTAAAAAAATAAGAGCGTTGAAGCAATTAGTTTGACCTAACCTAATCTGGAGACGTATTTCAAGGGAACGATCCCTATTTTGTTTGAAAGCTTTGTTTCAAAATAGTGCCCAACTGCTAGAGTTGCCATAACAACTGACACCGAATTAAACAACTTTCATATAATAAGAATAAAAGATAAATAAAAAACATCACGTAACAACTAGAAAAAGCCACACGGAGCCCAGAATCGTTTGGACAATCATTTTATATATATTTATACTTTAATAATCCTTTGCTAGTCGTTATACACAAATGGTATTAATTATTTTATCCATTTCTGTACACGCAGATATATTGTGTCAACAAAGTTAAAACACTCTATATTATGCCATCGAATATTTACAAAAATGATTTATAACAAAATGATAAATTTTGCACCTTTTTATGGCACCAGAAGCTTAACTAATACATTCCGATATGTTTTTCCCCAAAATCCCACGGATTATGTATCAGGCACAATTATTAACCCTATTTGCTTAAGATTTTTTTTTTAAAATTTAAATAAATTTAACTTTCTATTTAGAATCCAATTCACACGTAAGAATATAATTAAAAATACATTTTTATAATGTTTACAAAAAAGGGTATTTATTTTGGGGGGGAAGAAGGTGTTTCATTCAAAATCAAGCAAAATCATTCCAAATATTTTACGATCCAATGCCACAATATCTTCTACTGTAGGTATGTTTGATATCATTCTGAGATTTAGAAATCCAGAGGTGTTAACGGCAGACAAAAGTTAAAACATATTAACCGTGGATATGGGAAACATTTTAGGATGTTTGGATGCTGGGTAGAGATTTGTGGGGTGGATGTATCCCCAAAAGTAAATTAAACAAATTTGGTAAAAATGATCAGTTTATTGGCTAACTGAATTCTTTTAGATCGCAAGCTTTTAAGACTTAGGTGTCTGCCGTCCACGACCTACCCGGTACACCTATACACTTACAAAACTTAATTGTGATACGTTCTGTACTCTCGCTTGACTGCCCTTTTAGAGCGTGCTTCTGATATGTACGAACAAGAACAAAATAGGTAACACAGAGATCAATAATCCCTTTGAGGCAAGTATTCCCTCTAAGGCGAATAACATTCCAACAGTTAAATAATTGATCCTCTACAGCATGTCAGGATGTCGAGCACCCTTTAGAGAGTTCATGAGGTCAAGATCATCTTACTACTTTAGGACCAAGATGATCTTGATCTTAGTACTTAGGGTCGTCTATATGGGATATTGTGGTAACAATCAGGCCGTTTTAACCCCACTTAACACTTTAGTCTGATTAAAGCTACTGTACCTGTGGGAAAATTGGGTGAAAAGTGCCCCACCAGGTTCAACAAGGAACAACTCGCCATCACTATCACAATATCCCTGCTTCGATCCCTTTGGTTTCACCGTGAAGGCTCTGCAACTGGGGACCCAATGGATTTAATAGGAAGAAAAGAAGATGAAATTTGGGGGAAAAAATGTTTTCCCTGTGAATTCTGCTAATTGTGACTTCAGCCGTGTCCCCACAGATGCCAGACTCCATAAAACAGGGAGAGGAGGTCTTCTCTCATTGCACTTTAGGGCCATGTGTTAATAATTACCCTACTTGACCACATATTTGGTAATGGATGCTCCAATCATCTTTAAATCATCTTTAAACGGAGCACCCAACAGGACCTTAAAACTTTCAAACCGAACCATGTGGTCTATTATATCGATCCCCAACAGTAGACCGACATAGGCAAGCAATGCTTTCTTAACCTCAGAGAACAATCTCTGAGCCTTGACTCTAGAGTAGTGACCCAACGAAAGTGTTATCCAAACGTCTCTAATACCGGCCCTCATGGAAACCTTGACTTGCATTCAAGAAAGGATCTCAACCATAACATACTTGGAGCAAAACACCAACTGGAAGTCTTATATATGATCCCAGCGGGGAGAATAGGAAGGAGTCAACTACAGACTGTGCAACCCCGAGAATCTGCCCCTTCACCCTGAGATTGGGGGAAAACCTTGAGACTCAAGGATAAACCATGAGAGTTCCCAGTTATGACTGCAACATGTTTTTTTTAAGATGTCTATCATTTATTTATATTGTTGTTCAAAAGTAGGAACCAAAGACTATGAACATATAAAGACTGACCTTAGATTTCTTTATGTCTAAAGGAAATTATGATCCTAACAAGTCAACCAGCACCCTTACATGCCTTGCACTTTAAATGGTCAGACCCATTGACCTATGTTACCTAGGTCGGAAAGGGGTGGCAGTCCCTGAGCCGCTTTACTAGGGGCGATATGATATATATTTGCTTTTTTATCAATACTGCCTTTTTTGATGGACCTCAATTACATACCGATGGTCTCAAAAATGTGTTCTCTGTTCCATTTAGTAAAGCTGGCTTCTGGTTTCTTTAGCAGCGATTACCAAATAGAAAACATCGCACGTAGCAGGAAATTGGAAAATGAGGATAAAAACCAAATATGGGTTTATATGTGATGGATGCTCAGATGTCACAGGGACCAAGAGAGTGAGAGATTTACCAGCGAGATACAGATTGATTGGAGCTGGAAGGATTTACAAACTCCAGAAGAGAGATTTCATATTAGCTCCTGTGCTTGTTCAGGTGGCAGATATCTAATAATGTGAATTTCTGTGATGGAAAATCGTAGGTGATGTATTACTGTCATACATCACTAACACAATACTATGGATACAGTGGCGACACGTTAATGTCAGGAAAAATTGAAGTGGATCACATCAGCGTTATAGGCATCGACCAGGTTTTTAAAAAAAATAAAAATACAGTTGCCAAATTAACCCTTTTTTGAATAGCAAGGGAATCATTTGTACGAAAATGCCTCCTCTATTATATTAATGAAGTAGGAATCGATGGTTTGTGCAAGCTGTACTGTTCTCAGGGGTTCCATACCTCCCAACAGTCTGTGGGACAGCCCTGATTTTCAAGATCTTTATGGGTAGCCTCGCCAATGTCCCACTTTGGTGAGCAGAGGGGATCATGAGCTAGTTGGGGAGATTTTCTGGTCTCCTATGACTGTTCCCAGGAGTTGTAAGATTAATGAAGTGCTGTTGCTTCTGGGGCCAATCTCACCCCCGTGGTAGTGGGGTATTTTGTTCCACTAATGGAACATAAGTTAAACTAAATTCTCTATTGGTTTATCTCCAATGGGAAATCAGGAACAAGGATCACTTTGTACAGAATTTCCCAGGAGGAATTTATCCCTCAATATCTCACCTTGACCCCCAATCTGAGATCCTAGACGAGCAACAATAGAGGCAAAACTTAAAACCTACCCCACCTGAACATCAAAAGAGGACTGTTGGACTAGCAACACTATCATACCTGGAAACTCCAGGGCAAACCCAGCAAATTCCTAGGTATGGAGATTATATTTTAATGTTCACGTAGAATTGTTTGAGGAATCATCAATTGTGAGCCTTCTTTCGTTGAAACATTTTCATAAACCAAAGCTCGGAAGTTGTGCGCCTATAATTATTCTGGGCACCCTTGAATGTTTTTGATCACAACCATACAAACATACACCCTCCGCATTAGTAGGGAAGGATATTCCCTTTTACCGGGTGGAGTAATACAAGCTCTAATATTGCAGAATGACAATCATTCTTCCGTGATTGATACTTTGGTGAAAAGTGTTCTTGTTCAAAGGAGCCACGAAGCGCTTATCTTAACACCACAAGAACATGATCTAACGCAGAAAGGTGGCATTCCTTAAAAATATATTTTATAAAAATCTGATTTATTTTACAAAAATAAATATTAATAAACAATTCTAACCACTTTTCGGGAACTTGATTTGGTACAAAATATCTCACCCAAAAGAAGGGTGGATATCAGGACCTCTGGGTGCTAAGACTAGACAGAAGAAGAAGGGGAAGACTATGTGAGCTCAGCGCCGCTGCGGCCTGAACGCTTTGGAGAAGCGATTGGGATCAGATGGTCTTCCTGGCAATTTTAGATATGACTTTTATCAGGGCAGAAGCAGACGTTGGCGTATCCCCAGTGGATGATAGAGGGAAGTGTGGAGGTCTCAGAAAGATGTTTGTGTTGACCTTCTTGAAGATGGTATTTAGGTGATAGAATAAATTGTACTTTTTATAATGTTGTTAAAAGTAGATAAAATTATAATGGTCACAAATACCCTGTGACGGCATCACAGTAAGGGGTGTTTTGGTTATAGGGTGCCACCCAGGTATATCTTTAGCACTGTGAGAATAGGTGAATGAATTAATAGAATGACCCTAAAATATTTTGGTTCCCAAAAGATGCTTTTAGTATCACTGGTTTTAGAGGTTATAGATTTTTTTTGGCGTAGTTAAACTTTACACAGACCTGTAGAGTGGTTTAACCTTTCAGACAAGCAAGGGTGGGTTTATAGAGGTTACAAAGTCATCCTGACATTTGGTCTATCCATCATATTCTTGACCAGGCTTTCCAAATCTTGCCGGATATATATTTTTTCTTTGCATTTGGCCTTTCTTTTACGTTGTATGGGGATCAGAACAAACATCGGCAACAATGGAACTCAATAAGTAACATTACATTGATCATAAACTTTTTTGGACTACCCATATCTTACCTTTTTTCATTGGAAGAACGGTTATTATGAGAATTTTATGCACACGCAAAGCTACCTTACCTCTCCATATCTTGTTTTAAGGGCTGCAACCGCCGGCAAATTTACTTACAGTCAGAAGAAATCAATTAAAATTGGACATGGAGGTCCAAAGAAGTTTGATTATCAATAAACCTTTAATTGAGGCGTATTCATACTTTAATTTATAGAGATACATTTTCATAAGTAAAAAGCTGTAAAAATATTGTTACTAAATTGGATTATATTCCCATAAATAATTTTCAGATAGCTTAAAGATCCATTCTTTAATCAGTCGTTGGTCTCGTCTTAGTTTCAGGAGCCGTATGTCTATCCCATGCATGTTTACATTCCCTCACTGTATTACCCTCTACCACTTCTGCTAGCAGGCTGTTCCACTTATCAACCACCCCGTCGGTGAAGTATAACTTTTTTACATTCCATTCTAGATTTAGGCTATGGCCTCTTGTTCCAAGATTTCTCCTTCCTTAAAGTAAATGTCCCTCCTGTACTTTTTAAAATCACTTTATGTATTTAAATGTTTCTGTCATATGCTCTCTCTCTCTCTCTCTCTCTCTCTCTCTCTCTTCTTTCCTCTTTCTCTTTTCTCCTTTCCTCTGCTCTGCATATTAGCAACCAAGTTGGATAGTTAGTTTTTTGGACTTTTTTGATATTTGTTTGTACCATCAACCTATAGTATGATTACTATGTTAATTTATGTTAATGTATTTATTCCCAGTTTTCCAAACTACATAATTTTAAGACAGAATGGCATTTTTACAAAAAATTAAAATAAAAACTTAAAGGATCATGAACATTTGTCATCGAGCCAGTGAAGAAAACCAAGAGATATTACAATTAAGCAATTTCTTATTATATGTCAATTCCATAATAATGCATCATTGCAAGTGAACTTGTGACATCACTAAATCCCGCATATTATAGCTATGTGTATTTAATAAAATTATTATAGTGGTGACTAAAGATATTTAATATAAATATATATTTGAAACCCATCTTATCTCTATGCAGCGGGGGAAGCCGTTTGGACTACTCTTCAAAGAATTTACATAGTTGGCCCCGCCCCATTAATTTGCTCCTCCCCTTTGATGAAAGCCCATTCCCAGGAAGAATGAATGAGGAGAACAGAGCTGACCCAAGTCTGTGATATATATACATGTGTGTGTGTGTGTGTGTGTGTGTGTGTGTATATATATATATATATATATATATATATATATATATATATATATATATATATATATAGCATTTTATTTTCATTTTATTAATTTATTCTTTTAAGGAATACAAAGTTTCCATGATGTTACACGGATGATATTTCCCTAGAAAATAAATGTTCGTTGAATGTAGATATTAATACTGAATGTTTCAATAGTGGCATTATAAAGAGACAGTAGAATTTGCATACAGAATGCCACATTACTTCAACCATAAAGACTACAGATTTTCCTGTAATAGAATTATATCATCTGCTACGATAACCTTGAAACACATACATTGTCCTTTGTCCACGAATAATTATCGTTTCATTTAATCCCCCTTAGTTGCTTTTCTAAAGTGCCATTGTTTTTATCTATAATGAAATTGTCTTCAGGCCAACTATTTGTGGTCTTCAGGATGTTGTTGGAGTCCAATTTCCATCTATTTAAAGAGTGGCTTACAATGTTCCTCCTAAGGTGAATTGTTCTACGTTGAGACAGTTGCACTAGTTTATAACTCATTATGGAACCTACGTTAGGTGCTTAACATACATATCGTGTCTCAATATTAAGAGACAAGGTTCTTTGGGTATCATGGAAACAGTATTTGTATCTAGAAGATTCTAAGGGAATGCAGCGGTTTACAGGTCTTAATCCAAAAGGACCTGGCATCACCACCCCAATACAGTAGTGTGTGAGCTTATTGCAAGCCTTTTTCTAGACACATGCAAAGACTTTAAGGTTCTTAATACACACAGAGCCTATACTGAGGCAGGTGTTGGACAACAAGCCCTTCTGATTCATTTTTAACGTTAAATCTGGTGGTCTAGACAAGGAGCTCCTTATCCATAGATACAGAAATCCTTTCCCTTAGGAGGTGTTTGGTGGAGTCTTGAATCTACATGCACATGAACTGGAAGTGGGGAAAGGACATCGATCTATATCAATGGAGGGCTAGATCTCCCTGTTACCCCAACTGGACCATTTAGGACACATTGTGGGAAACTGGGGCTAGCGGTGCTGGAAATTGCAGACCCTCTGCCGCTTAGTTATATTTATGGATGGGAATTGTAGTCCAACAGCCAGAAGACAATCATCCTTTAATTTCTTAACCAAAGCCTTTTGGTTCTTGAACTTCTAATCACCATCGTCTAGCCTCAAGCCACTGGACGTTCATACCATCACTCCCAGAAAGAATGAATGGAAAATACATTGTATCATTTCAAGCCTTTTGTGGTGTTTACGCTGCATGAGTTACCCGGGAGTAGATACTTATGCTATGATCTGAAACAAGGCTAACATATATGCCATATACCAAAAAACACAAATCCTTATATATTTTAATTGCTTTGCTCTTAGTGTGTTTGTTTTAAAGGAAGCGCTTTCATCAGCCCGTTTTATACGCGAGGGCTTAAAACTTTTAGATATATTTTCATAGACAGTCACTAGAAACACATAGGCACAGATAAACCAGTTTTAACTCAAGGTTCTGTGGAAATCGTCAACGTTCCAAGGTCTCCAGTGTCAAGGTCACAAAAAGTCACGTGGTTAATGCTTCACCGCTGGAAACAAAGTGTTACAAAGTTACATTTTGTTCAATTCTTTATGATACCTCCTGCGGTTTATGGAGCTTGTTTCGTATAATTATTTTCCTGTAGGTATCAGGACAGAAAGAAAAATTCAAGCAAACAGCCCTTTGGAGTTTTATAGGACAAAGAGCCAAGGGATGGAGCCAATTTGGCATCTTCATAGCATGTTTAGCAGTCCATTGCTGTCCCTGTGTTTAACGTCCAATAACTATAAGTGCAGTTTGAGTTTTCTTTAAAAATTCGTTTTACTGATTTCCTTTTTTTTTTCAGATGAAACTGATTTACAGGTGTGTGTCTGGAATAAAATCCCTAAATTAGACATTCCATAATCAAATATAAAGTGCTGTGGCATAATATTTAAATGGCAACTCTCCTTCCTCGGACTGCTTTTTAAAAAACAAAAAATATTATTATCATTAGTTTTTACCTTGCCGTGCCTATGTTTTTGTACTGACACATTAGAAGGTGTTTAAAGGTTTTCTTAAAGGCTGTGTTGCACAGGGCATAGCAAGCGGGGTTGATCGTACTGTTGATG
Organism: Spea bombifrons; assembly: GCF_027358695.1. Classification (NCBI taxonomy): domain Eukaryota; kingdom Metazoa; phylum Chordata; class Amphibia; order Anura; family Pelobatidae; genus Spea; species Spea bombifrons. Next base: position 3,088,766 of record NC_071090.1, read on the forward strand.
TAGCAAAGCCAGTAGCCAATTGTCCATACTGTGTTGGGAATGCAGACATCGCAAAACGTGTTGATTAAAACCATTACGTTGTATGGTGTCCAGGTGATAATGAAGGCTAAGAGGATGGCCAGGATAGTCCTTGTCACCTTCTTTTCTCTGGATGGAGGGGGCTTCTTTTTGGCTGGCTGTTTGGTCATCTTAACAATCTTGCGTGCCACCATGTTTTGCTTATCGTCTCCATTTCGACCATTGGCGCCCGGAACAATCTCCACTGTAGTTCCGCTGGTGCTTCCACAATCCCCTTTGTGGGATTTTGTCACTATTCGAATGCACTTGAGCTTGGAATTCTCCATCTTTGCATTGGATTGAGATCCTGAAGCCTGAGGAGCATCTCTGGCCGCTCCATCTTCCTTTCCATCATCTTTTGTATTGGAGCCAACAACGCTCACGGAGGTGGAATCATTTGATATTTCTTTTTCCTCCCCTTCTGTCTGAACGCAACTTTCTATCCTGGAATGGCTAGTGGCTTTTCCGTTCTGGATTTTGCTGTGGTCCAAACCATCTTCAATGGCAGACATATTATTATTGTTTGGTTTCACGATTTTACCTTGGACATTACTGGGTGAAATGGGGTCTTGATTTGGGGCTGTGTGTTTTTTGCCCTTCTTTATTCTGCTCTTGCTGGCCCGGGAAATCTGCCAGTACAAAACTGTCATTATAATGACCGGCAGATAAAATGCCGCAATGGCGGTACCAAAAGTAACGGCTGCGTTTGAGAAAAACTGAATATAGCATTCACCTTCAGGAACAGTTCTGCCTCCTACAATGAACTGCCAAAAGAGGATAGCAGGCGCCCAAAGGATAAAAGACAGCACCCAAGCTGCGGCGATCATCATGCCCGCCATCTTGGTCGTTCTCCTTACCGGATACGTTAGTGGTTTGGTTACACAGAAGTATCTGTCGAAGCTGATAATCAGAAGGTTCATAACTGAGGCATTGCTGACAACGTAGTCCAGAGCCAGCCACAGGTCACAAACCACCGGCCCTATGGGCCAGTAGCCAATCACAGTATACAGAGTGTACAGGTTCATCGAGAAGACCCCAATGATCAGGTCAGCGCAAGCCAAGCTGAACAGAAAATAGTTGTTGACCGTCTGTAGGTGTCGGTTAACTTTGATGGAGACCATTACCAAGATGTTTCCAATAATGGTCACCAAGCTGAGGGATCCAGCCACAATGACAATGAACACGACTTCCACCGTCTTGTAAGGACTCCCCATCATTGTCTTATTCGCAGAGGAAATGTTGGTGTAACTTGAGTTATTCATGTCTGCGTCTTTGGCCAACAGCTACTTGACTACCTTCTAGATACCATGAACACCTGAGAAAAAAGAATGAAAAACATTACACATAACAGCAGAGAAACATATTATTATTCAAAAACGAGTAATAATGAGTCAAGGAGAAAACATTTTAAGTGGGGGTTTTGTAACGTTCTTAAGAGTTTGGGGTAAGAACATGTATGCTTCAACGTGCAGTGAAGCCGGTAAAGAATTCCTTTAATGGGTCTAATTATCACACTACTGATATAATTTATTACTATGCACTTAAAACACCACAAGTTAACTGTTTTTGAAGATATTGTTAGGTATCCAGTGGATCCAGTAGACCGTGTCCATATACAGGGAAATAGATTTTTGGCAAATCTATATAGTATAAGGCACCAGTGAATTAACATACTGAGCATTTTCTCCAACAGCATATGAAATGACATTTTGGGTCTGATGGGATCTGCTTATATACCATATATCATTTATTAAGTTCTGTGTATCATTTCATAGCAGTCTGATTTTATAACAGCCATATGCCTAAAACAAAACCGAAGAAATGTGTCCAAAGAAGCGAACAGATTTCAATTTATTTTGCTGGTGTAATTCAGCGGTGACGTGTTCAAGGAGGGAGTGAGGAAGGAGAGAATTAAGGAAAGGAGGGAAAGATTAGAGGATAAGGGATGTATGAAGGAGAGAGGAAGGGACAGAAGAAAGGTTGGGAACAGGAATGGAAGCAGGGGAAGGAAGGAAAAAGGAAATGGAGGGACAGAGGAAGGACAGGAGGAATTAAGGATGGTAGGAAGTAAGAAGGAAAAGGAGGCAGGAAGTGAATGGTTGAATGTGGTGTATGACGGAGAATGGAAGAAAGAGAGAATGGAAGTGAAATGAAAGTAAGGAAGGAAAAGAGAAGGAGCGAAGGTTCAAGGTGTAAGGGATGTATAAAAGAGGATGGGTGGAAGAAAAGAAAATGGAAGGAGGAAGTAAGGAAAGGAAATAAAGGAAATTGACAGAAAGAAAGAGAAAGAGAGGGACCAGAAGGAAAGAAGGAAGGAAAAAAAGAAGTGAAGGATTAGGGCTAATGGATGTATAAAAGAGGATAGAAAGAAAAATTGAAAAGGAGGAGAAAGGAAGGAATAGAGAAGCAATTTGTAAAAAAGATGCTTTTGGAATCCATCTTCTTTTTGGCGAAATGACACGTCCCGTCGACTCGTGCAGCACTGAGAAAAATTGGTTAATGCACAGCTAACAATATATTAACTTCTCTTTTTAAGTGAGTAGAAGTAAATGCATTGCTAACTATGCATTACCTCATTCTTCCTCACAGGCATCAGAGTCTTCAGGTCCATTTTCTGTTCAAGATTCTACAAGTTGGACCGCAGATATTAATATGTGATTATCCGTGGCTCTTCGTGGTTTGACATTAAGTAGTCTTGAAAGCTTGCATTCTAACACAATTATCAAATAAACTTGCCTTCTTTTCTAAATAAGATGAAGAGAGGCATATTTACCGAAGTAAAACTGGAGCAATTCTGGCGCAAATTGTTTAATTTGGAGCAATCACCATGGAAACCAGTGATACATTACTTCAAATGGAACATTTTGCACCACAAATGCTTCAGATGAGCCTTGGTAAATATGGCAGCATGTGCCGTTTGCTTCTAAAAGGATTGAATGCGACTTCCAAAAGGCGAAATAGGGAATTTTGGAGTATTTATCCAGACAGCCCGTCCCTTTTTGTGACATTTCATTGTTTTGACACATATAGTATAATTTTTATAATAATGTTAATTATTTGTATAATCAGCTACTTGATACCTAATATAAAATAAGTCTTTAAAATAAAATTACATATATATATATATATATATATATATATATATTCATATTAATGTAATAATTTGAAATCCACGTTAATTTAATACATTTTATTCCAAAGCAATTGTAAGAAAAAATTGCACTTTTTTAAATTTATTTTTTGGCCATCACAATTTCACTTTGCAAAATATTTCCTTTTTTTTAATTAAAAATGAATATGACAAATAATTTAGTTAATTGATTATTACTGGTATAATATACCATCTTGCAATTTGTACAAAAGAAAATATAGCTTTTTAAAATTTAAATAATAATAAAAATCTAGTATAGTAGATTCAGTAATAGTAATATTTAAGTATTGTTTTACATATATGGGACAAATTTAAACTGTGGAGAAAGACACTGTTCGTCAAGTACCCAGCAAATGGGTATATGCAAGGTATAGATCAAATCCTCGTCTATGCGCTATCTGTCCTCTGACAGCATTCTACGTTCCAAACACTTCCAATGCAAGAACCTGCTACATATAAAAGAATAATTAACTTGGAGTATGCGGTAAGAATACAGCTTTTTTTTTTGCTCTGTACAAAATGCCCCATCTTCTGCATTAAAATTGAAGAAATTGGTTTTGGGCTGTGAACTGTGAACCGTAGCCATGCAATGACTACAAGACTTTGCGAGAGCGTACGGGCCGGTGTGATATTTGTTTGCTGTTAAAATTGTGTATACAACAGGATAAATTAAAGCTTTAACTTGAGGGATTTTCTCGCCGCCTCTCTGTTAGTCCTTTTAACACACGCAGCCCTTGTATGAATCATTTATGAAGCCGCTTCTTCTGGATTTTAAACCTAGTTCTGATTTAAAAAATTGTATGTTTTTTTTTCTTTTTTTTTTTCTATTCTTTCTTCCACTCTACTTACCCACTTTCTTCTAAAATACAGGTTGTTGTAGATGTTACTTAAACACGCTTATCTTGGTAGATAAGTGGAACAGCTTTCAAGCAGAGGTGGTAGAGGGTAATACAGCGAGGGGATTTAAACATGCATGGGATAGACATACGGCTCCTGAATCTAAGACGAGACCAACGACTGATTAAGGTTCGAGTCTTTACAGCGGGAGAAACGGGCGACTAGACGGGGGCCGGATGGGGCCGATCTGCCGGCAGATTCTATGTTTCTATGTAAAAAACAAGATGGAACAGGATGTGATTGATCAGTTTGCCACTTATATTGAGGAATAACTAACATTTTAGTTTAACAGCAATGACAAACGAGCCAGTCCTTGGACAACGTAGAGTTTAACACTTTAAGTGCTAGAGCTCTTCAACCTATTCATCATACGGTATACTCTCTATACCACCTCTAGGAATCGCAAAAGTGTTGATCATCTCGGATGCAGTATTAGCGATGGGCCCCCTCTAGTGAGAATCCTAGAAGTTGCAGTAAATACAAAGCCTTTTGAACCTGGAACAGCCGATCAATTATTCACATAAAACGACAGCGAGAAAAGGCAGTTGTAATTGTGAAGCAATCACCATGGAAACCAACGTAATGTCTTGGCCAATTGCCCTGCATAAAAGATGTGATGTTTGCTTTGCTGAATGGGTGGTAAATAAGTGGAACAGCCTCCCAGCAGATGTGGTAGAGGCTAGTACAGTGAGGGAATTTTAACATGCATGCGATCGGCATATGGCTCCTGAATCTAAGACGAGACCTGAGTCTTTACATCAGGAAAACATTCAACTCGATGGGCCGGATGGGACCGATCAGCCGGAAGATTCTATATTTATAAAAGTGGTTCAATGTATCAATATTTTTCTTTATTTTAGAACGCACAAGCCTTTTCGGCGTCTGCGCGAGCGTGCGCGTGATTGATCGCTGTCAGACTGTATCAATTTATTTCAAGATCGTAGGAACGCGCAAGAATGTAACATGGCTTCCCAAGCTGAATGCTGCTTCTCATAAACACGGTCCATAATGCCTTCGTTTTGTGCTAACCGGTGCAAGTTGAGCAATCACCATAGCAGTCGACGGAACGGCTGATTGCAATCTTGTAATATACATGGCGGATATGACTTCCGAAAATATCATTATTTTTATCACCGCCCCCCACACGCTGTTCCACTAACGTGATGAAAGCTGTACATGCTAGCTGACATATGCCAGAGCGATGACCTCGGTGGAGCGTTGTGTCACATATTTTTAGGTTTCTTGCTTGAAGGGGAAATCTCGCCTCTATTATCATAGTGTTTTTAGACACGTAGTGACAGGACGAAGGAGCGGGCAGGTGGCGCGTTCCCATGTGCCTTCATTTCCTGGTACGGACTATTGTTCAACAGCTCAGCTGATAACCGCGGCGGACAGATCTCCGTTGGGAACGTTGGCCAACATTCTCATGAGATTAAACAGTATAGCAATGTGCTCTAGATATGTTTGACCTATACAGTGAGCTAGGGGGAAGCCGGCACTTGCCAGATAATTCAACATATCACTATGATATCCTTCAAAAATCTAGGAAATTCCTAGGTTAGCTTTGAGATAACGAGGACAACTTGGCTTATTGGAGGAGCGATGAATCAGTGGGACCATTCATTGAAAAACCCAATATGATTCATTATGAAGAGCCATTGATAACAACAAAGCATTCGGAAATTATTAGAAATCCACGCAGACTGGAAATCATAATAAGTTACCGCTGCTTTCGACGTACAGCTGAGATAATGGGATTGCCATTTACTGATTAGGCCAAAAGAGACTTAGAATGTAAGAGCTCGTACTCACATCAACATTCCGCATAATGAATCAATGAGCGGTAAAGAAAAAATCCTTTATTTAAAAGATATAATTTACTAATCAAAGGAAACGGAATTCTCATTCAAGAATCGCTTTCAAAAATAAAACCGTGACATAAAAAAACCTCTTCCCTTTTTCCGATCACTGGAAAGACCTTAGGAGCTCTCTTAATCAGGTCAAAACACAGGACATTATTTCCTTGTTTATTATCAGGTTGAGGTTTTTTAGATAAAACCTACGTTTTTTTTTAATGATCAAGGCCAAAGGGAGTTAAAAAAATAATGTTAAACTCAAAAGGTTATTGTGATAATTCTTACCACCTGAGGCAATACCAAGAAAGGCTGGAGAACCTTCAGCTTTTCTCAACCAATACCTAACGTTCTAAGCTGGACAGTGCAGAAGATACCTGGAACCTCTAGGACATCACAGTGGAATATGATGGCACTATATAAACCAATACATAATAATACGGTGGCCTCTAGAAATATCTACTATGGGTTACCAACAAGAAGGATAATATGCTAATGGGGAAGACGACTTGTTAATGTTCCATCGATTCAGAATTCTTTGCTCTTCTGCTAGATTTTCATGAAATATTATACATAGGGATATAAAATCCCACGAGAGTCCATAAGGATGTGTATAAGGGTGCGACTGACAGCACTATACATCCATCGCAGTCTATTGTCTCTGCATATACATATAGTGTCACGTCTGAAGGCACCAGGATAAGTGTGATCCGTGGGGCGAACGCTGGGCGACAACAGGATTTGTGATATTAAAAATTGTAATGAATGAGAAAATCAATGAGGGCTGACAAGTGTATGAGAAATATAAATGGTTTTCATGATATGGAAACATATGGGCTACGGGTAGAAAAGTGAAATAAACAGTAATTATTAGATCAAGTCAATGATTCCTGATGCATGAAGGACATCGCTGAGCCCTGAAGCAATCTCACCAAGCCCATGTAATGATGTAGACACCATTAAGCAGAATGCACGCGGGTCTCCATTGTTTTTCTAAGGATGAATGGATTGGTCTCGCTTTGAAACCCTTTGGAACGGTTGACAGATGAGAAGCGGTATCAGATATTCGTAAATGCCGCATGGTCCCTTTAACGTCTACACCACTCCATTTGATCGATTTCTATGAATTCAATTATTTCTCAATATTAAGTCCCACTTGACTTACTGATAACGGTCATCATAATGTGTTGGACGCGTTTGGAATGTCATGTGATATATTGGTTTTGTATATTATCCCACCCGCGATTCCACTATAGATTACTTTTAAACGTTGGGGCAATAAGGGTAAAACAGGCATTTAGACGGATGAAAACAAATAATGCTTTTGTGAGTAAATGCCTCAAAAATATAATATTTAAATGTCTTCGGTCTAAGTCTAATATTAAGACCCAGCCAATCTATTATCGTACGTAGGAACTTCCCAGGGAAACTACTCAATGATCTCCTCTTCTGGGGGGAGTAGCTTTATGAAGAGGCAGGGCTAGTCACATGTAGGGGTGGGGCCAGCTCCGGATAGCAGTTAGTGGGTGGAGAGTGGGTGTGGCCAGATAAAGAGTTAACTGACCCGGAGACCCAGGGCTTCACCTGAAGACTCTAGTTCCCAGATACATCAAAACTTAAAGGGTAAAAGATCTTTTCAACTAGAAATTTTTTTTATAATGTATCAATGGCTCGTTAGCATGGTCTCTCCCTGGTGACAGAGGGTCCCACGTATTTAAAATTCTTGGCAGCACAAAACATATCCATCCTTGTGGCTTCATTTATGCCTTCCTTTGGACTTTGGGGCTTAATGGCTCCATATTTACCTTTGGGGCCATCCTAGGCCTGACTTAAGGCAGCGGCCCCAGTCGCCTACCCCTCCATGGTCGGTGTCTCCGGTACAATAGAGGTGATGCACGCCTTTAAGAAATGAGCGCGTCGGGAGATGATGCCCAAACAATCCTGTTGCGCAGGTGAATCCGTCCTACAGATACATTGTAGCTGATGCCATCTTATTATTTATACACATTTAGCCTCCTTTGTTTGAGAAAGGGGCTCCTCCAGCACATGTTTAGGAGTCGATACGTCCTCTGATTTGCGGTGCTTGCATAAGCACAATATCTGTTTAGATCGATTTAATTCACTTTAGTGTCTGGTGCAGAGAAGCCCTGCCAACCTCAGGCGGGGGTAGACGGAGAGACCTGCTCAGCATTCTGCATTCCAGTGCGGGCAAAACTCTCTCCTCGATCATCCGTTGTCAATATTATTAACCCAGCAGCGATGACTGCCTTGATCAGCAACCCGAAAAGCAATGGGCTAACCATTTAAACAATTTCTGCATTGGAAGGAGGCAAAAATGTAGCAACGGCTGCATTTCCTAATCCTCTGCAACAAGTACTTTTTTTTGTGACATTAATTCTAAATTCACCCCCCATTAATTCTAAATTCATGTGCACTTTCCTGGCATGGGGAGGGTTAATGTGGGCATTTAAATGGCTAGCATGTAAACGGTGATTTGATGAGGTTCCGGGCCATTTAACGCACTTAAATTGCTCGTGTTTAATCCCTTTCTCAAAGAGTTTTCCCTCTCTCCTTTGTGGCATGAAGGGCGAAGCAGCCCTCCTGTAAGATTTGCAGCAACCAAATAAAACACGAGTGACCGATCTCTGTGCAAAGACATCAACTGAGTAAAAACACATAAAAATATTCGAATTTGTGTCCAACAGAAGCAGAAGATTATGTCTTAATAAAACTGGCACTCATCCTGATGCACTGTTACTGCCTTTACCGCGCTGTTTAGTAAACATGGGTCAATTCCCGGACGCATTACCAACATCCCAAGTGAGCAAGAGCTCCAAAATAGAAACATTTTATATTCTAAATAAAAAGCTTTTTTTTGTTAGAATAATGTCCCCTCAGTGGGCGTATAACGTTTCACATTACGCTAATACTGTCGGGAAGGAATAAATGTATATTGCGAAATACCGGGGTTAATAAAGAAGTATAAAAAGTCCTCGTTTTGGCCCAAAAAAAGAGGATAACTGGAAGCAGTCGCATGCGAAACGCTGTAGTTTATTTGATAGATTTCACAGAATGCGCTGTTGAAATGGAATTGCTGTAAGATAAATGGGTTTGGAGACATTACGCGTTTCTTTGTTATTTGGGGACTGATACAAAGGGGGGGAGGATGAATTTCTGGCTGTGAAACGCGCTGGACATATAACGCTATTTTAGAACGGGGAATAAAAAAGATACAGGATACAAACTACCCCGTATCTTCTGATCTATGGCGGTATTCAGGAAGGATAGTGAAACCTAGACATGGATACTTTACCAATGGAATAATGACGTGAAACGCGTCGGCTCCTTACAATTACACTAGGAATAATAAACCAGACTATGATACGTATTGCATGGATAAAAGCCGTTCGTTTTATGGCAATATAGATAAAAGGCTTCCTTTTCTCTAGGACCCTTATCCAGCCTTAGGGGTTAACCGGAGGGGTGGATTTTTGACTTCACATTACTGCTCTAAAAATGGCAATGCTCTTCGTGCCATCGCTCCAAAAATTCCAGAGCTCGGACGTCGCTTGACTCGCTTCACGCCAAACCCAGAAAGCTATCAGTTGGGTGGAATGTGCAGGGAGGAGAAACTCTGAACGTGCGCTTGCCGTGTGCAGCTCCAGCATGCGCGCCCTCGTCTCCTGGGTCCTGCTCGGTTTGGAGATTACAGGTTTCTGAATCTCTCTGACTGTGCTGGAGCTCTTCCAAATGTATTCCCTACCTCGGTCATCCGAAAGGACAAATCTTGAAGAGGAACAGCAGGAGGGAACATGCCTCCATGCCAAGGCCAGAGGGGAGTACATTCAGCGTGTTTGAAGAAGTGCTTGCGTGTTTATGGCAGAGGTACCTCAAACTGCCTTTACAAGACATCATACAGAGGAGCTGGGGAAAACCTAGCCATAGTGTCACGGAGTACATTATTCTATCCTCCAGCAACACAGATGTGCATTCCCTGCATTTACTTTACTGAAACGATGGTAGATAAGTGTTACAGCCTCCCAGCGGAAGTGGTAGAGGCTAATACCATGAGGGTATTAAACATGCATGGGATAGACATACGGCTCCTGAATCTAAGACGAGACCAACAACTGATTAAGGTTTGAGTCTTTACCGCAGGAAAAACGGGCAGACCAGACGGGGGCCGAATGGGGCCGATCTGCAGTAGATTTTATGTTTCTGAAAATTCCAGGGGAAAAAATCTAAATTGTGCAATCTGTGATTATTTTTGTTTTTATTTCGAACATGTGTTTCCGCTTTATTCATAAAGGGGTGGAGCCGATCATCGCTGACGGATGGCAGCACATGCGCAAAACGCCACTGCTCCCCTCCTGCCCGGTGAATTCCTGCAGTAATAGCTAGGACCTGAAATCCCATTTATTCACAAAGCTCCGGAATCCCCCCTTTCTCGTGTAAAACATCTACATTCTACATTCACTCAATGACTCCACGCAGGAAAAAAAGAAGAAATCGCGATGTAAATGTCACAAAGAGGTTAATTCCCTTTTCCTCTGCGGATCGTGTGGTTTTTTTGCGCGTCTGTTTCCGTTGGTAACTGCATATTATCATAACACGGCACAAACTTTTAATGAAACGGATAAAATTCAATTACTGAGGTTTTTATTTCCCACGGGCTAATTGCTGCTGTTTTTTTTTTTATTATTATTTTGTTTTATTCCACATCTGTTCGGCCTCCGTAATTGGCGATCTGTCTACAAAGAGGAATTTGCCGGGTAACACCTGCTTGGATCGGAGCCCAACAGGTGTAGGCTGTGTAGGTATTATCCCTCGTTCTTCTCTAAAAGGATATTTTATTAGTAATATATCTCTTTAGATAGCATTCTCCTTAGCGACATGTCTATCCCATGCATGTTTAAATTCCCTCACTGTATTACCCTCTACCACTTCTGCTGGGAAACTGTCCCACCTACCTATCACCCGCTCAGTAAAGTAAAACTCAGTCAGCCTGACGAAGTTCAATAAAGTTCAGAGCCAAGGTGCTTCATTATAAATAGATGAATCTAGTTCTATGGAATCTGCTTATGCTAATAAATATAATTTTAATAATAATTAATAATAATAATATGAGAGTCGAGTCATTTTTTGTTGGTCGAGCGTCCAAATCACCAGTCCACTCAACCTCATCGGAATACGTTGGAATGGGCCAACATATTTTCATTAGAGAGCAATACACCTTGGACTCATTCTTTCTACCATTATGGAATGGACTCCGTTGGGTGCCATTGTGGACAGGCTTGGAGTCCCAAAGGAGCCACTCTAGACCACCATGGTGTCTAAACACAAGAGATGGAGTATCTTCTGCAGCACGGAAGACGGTAGCTCTTATTATTCCGGGCCCAGAGATGCTTTGAGGTCCTCGCTGGGTCTATCTGCTGCCATAACCTCAACTGCTTTACAATCAACTGCTAGACAAGGCTAATGAGAACATGAAAAAATATATAAAAATGCCCTTTTCAAAGAAAAAAATATTGGTCTTTCATGTATCCATATTTGCATTACTTGAGTTTGAGTCCCAGTGGAATTTATGGTTACTTTGTGTCAAGTCGACTAAATATAATTCTCATTCGGAATAAGTATGGAGCCAGCTGTTACGTAAAGTGCCAGTTTGATATGATTGTTTGGTATTCACAAAACTGCCCAGATTGCCAGGCTAAGGTAACAACCATGTTGGATCAAGAGGAACATTCCGAGAACCTGTTGCCGTCATCGGCACGATACTAGATAACATTCCTGGTTTAACAAAAATGTAATTATGACTCCATTTGGAGACCGTCCAATAGAGCCTTTTAAAATGGTTATCTTATTTTGAAAGAGCGCAGAAAGCTCACAATCTAATTTGGTTTCTCCAGACACTAAATGTCTCATTACAAAAAAAAAATGCAATTACTTTTTTAAGTGACCGACCTCAAGTCTACAGAACCCCGTCCTGCAAACAAGTCTGAGAAGACACATTCGGCCCCCGTTTGGTCTGCCCGTTTCTCCCGCTGTAAAGAGTCAAACCTTAATCAGTGGTTGGTCTCGTCTTAGATTCAGGAGCCGTATGCCCATCCCATGCATGTTTAATACCCTCGCTGTATTACCCTCTACCACTTCTGCTGGGAGACTTTTCCACCTATCAACCATGTTCTGCCCTGACCTTTTTTCTCAGGTTTATGCAGGTTGCTGGTGCAGATACAGAGTTATCCTGGCAAGACCGTCCGATTTTTGCTGGAATTCTGAGACGTAAGGCACCGAGTCTTATTTCACTTGAGGAATGAATCCCACAAGTAATCACGTAATTTAATAACTTTCGAAAAGACACAGATGAACATTATTTGATCACATCGGAAAATCACAGCTGGTGTTACAATGCATCCAAACAATTTTCATTTAATCAGAGAAGAGCAAGGAGGAACGTACCAGCCAAACACGATTCTGTCCTCCATTGCGAATGACAATGAAATCAGGGAATTCGCTTGCTTTTTGAAGCAAAAAAAACATTTTTTAGTGATAAAAGCAGAGCAGAATATTGTAAATTTTGGGCTTGTATATATATATATATATATATATATTTTTTTTTTTTCTTCACCTGCGCTGGAGGTTTTTGCATTCTAAAATTTATATATATAATTAAAGGGTCCAAATTAAAACATTTTAGCCAGAGTGTAAATTTAAACAAAAAAAATAGAATTAGAACAAAAAATTGGTTATTTTTATCCTATTTTTGTGCCAAACAAACTTAATTAACAGAAACCGAGTGAGGAAATGGCAAAGATTCCATTTTTTGTTTTTGCGTTTGACAATTGTTTTGCCAGAACTGCGGTTCTGATCGCCAAATAATATTTAAATGCCGTACTTAAGCCAAACCCTTTTGAATATTTAGTAGCCGGGTGAACTGGTTTTGAAAATATGTTCTTGAAAATGCCTTGTTACCTCTTTTTTTAGTCTTATTCAGTTTTGTTATTTACTAATGGAAGCTCCTCGAAGACCCCGGGTCTTCTTAAGCTTTGAGTCTTTACAGCAGACTTGATGGGCCGAATGGGTCTTATCTGCCGGCAAATTCTATGTCTCTAAGTAGAAGGAAACGCATGGAAAAGGCTGGCCAGCTGGACATAGACTTTCCGAATCGTCCTGTCGGCAGCAGTGCTTCCACCTAATGGTGAAAGAATGCAATTACGCTTTCTAATGTTCACGTAATATATATATATTTATATAATTTGCAAAGGTGTCTAATAATTTTACTTTCAAAAACACTTTAGAGGTCTATTTTAAGAGCATACATGTAGAATTCCGATACAAATAATTATTACAACAGAATTTATTTTGTTTAATCATGTTTCTTAGAACCTCAAGGTCTTTTCTACTACTGATGCACATGAAAGATTGTTGTGAATATATATATATATATATATATATATATATTCCTGGACTGGAATTTACTGCTTCCAATAATTTATCGCCCCTTGAGACGCAATGGTCCACACCTGGTGTTGTCCAGCTTGTTCACCCATCAGCTCTTTAATATATCTTTAACTGGCCAACTGAGACTCTTCAAAAGAAGAAGATCCTTCATTAAGATTCTGGACACATTTCAGCTGCTGTTACTCCAAATAACTCACTTCACAGATATATTATTATTGCCGTAATGGAAGCAGTTTGACCTTGAAACCTAAGGGTCTTTGATTAAACACCTTTGACCTTGTCTCTACCAATAAACCGTTCAATAGAAAGCCGGTTAGCATAACAGGTTCCCAAAACTGTTAAATATATATAAAATACGGCCAAGCTGGATTTTATTAGGGCCTTCCCCCAAAAATTGCTCCCCACAATATAATTTATCAATATAAACCTTTAATTTAAAGGTGTGGATATGCAATAACCTATGTTACTTGTAAGACATACATTTTATAATATTTACATTTTTTTATCTATTTGTAATATATAAAATATATAAATATTATAATATATATTATTATGTTTTTTATTATATTTATTATATTATAATGTATATATATAGTTATCATAAAACAAATGACCCAAACAATGTTTTTATAGATAATAACCTATTTGCCCACCTTGCCAGAAATCCAACCCAGCTGATTTAAATAATTTATTAATGGGCAGGACTGGGTTCAAAGTAGGCGGCATATCTATGGGTGGGCAGGGCTTTACTTAGCTCCTCCCTGATACAAAAAAAAAAATCTAATGGAAAATCCAGACCTGCTCATAACGTAGCCCAGCGGACCGGTATAGAAATAGTTAAATGTTTAATCGTCCGGAAACGCACGAATGGAAATGTCTTCGATATGAAATGAAACGTGGGGACAAAGTAATAAATATGTCAGATGTAATCCAGACATCACTTAGGAGACCCTGTCATCCGCCGGCCAAGGAAATTCAAATCATGGTCCATTGGATACATTGTATCGGGTTTTTATCTGTGATTTCTGTTACATGCTATTGGGGCGGAAAAAAAAGAATCCAACGTTAGAGGGAAGATGACATTAAAATAAGCAACGGAAAAACATTACAATAAGAAATCAGAATGGGATCCCGTCTAACAATGCGGAATGCGCCGTGTTCCTCAGCTTACAGCATCTCCCTCCTTTTTATTCTCTTTTAAATGGAATTTCATCAATTATGTGGCTACTCCGTCTGACAAGTACATTAGGAATGCTATCAGGAGAGGCATAAAGTCAATAAATGCCCGTGAGTTTGTCTGCTGACAAAGAGAGGGCTAGAAGGGGGTAAAAAAGAGATATTAGAGACCCCCTCCCCCATTTTGACCCTTGTGTATTCTTTGAAAGCTCCCCAGATACCCCTCGCTCTGTATTTCCACCCCTGAGGACGGAGTAGGGCTTAATCACATTGACGGGGTAACATCGAAGACAAGTCGTGCGGATTTCCCATAAATCTCTCTGTTTGTGGCCACGAATTTGCATTTTAAAGGGACTAAACCTGCCAGCCCACGTTTCTAATACAGGTGGAAAGAAATGAATTAGACGGAAAACGATATTCGCCTTTTCTCTACATTTTGGGCGAATACGTCCTCGGTTTCCTGGTCGTAAGCTAAATTTAGCGCCTGACGAGGAGGGCTGAAGTGTGATGTGAGAGAGAGAGGGAGACGGGAGAAATTATTAATACTTCCAGGAAAAAAAGGAGGATTTGGATAATAGACGTTCCAGCGAGAGTTTCCCTAATATGCACTTTTTTTGTCCAAATAAGCTTGTAAAGGATCATAAACGGAAAGGAGCCTTTTGTGGTATTGACCGATCGGACTGACTGTGTTTTGTTAATGTCTCCTCTTGTTAACCCTTTAATAGAAAGTTGAGGAACGCATCAGCTAGTGGTTTATTCTCCCATCCCCGGAAAGGGATCTGGCACGCTAGGTGTGGGGCTTTATTAATACTTTTTAGTTTATGGATTTATGGGTTTTCTGAACACTTTTATTGTGACTTACAAGACTGCAGAACCCTGTGATAGAATCATACCCAGCAAACATTCCGAGCTCCTAGAAAAGAAGGGCATCAGAGGAGGAAATAGAGGTATCTGGGAGGAAAGAGGAGTATCAGGGGAGTAAAGAGGGGTATCGGAGGAGGAAAGAAGGGTATCGGGGGAGGAAAGAGGGGCATCAGAGGAGGGAAGAGAGGTATCTGGGAGGAAAGAGGAGTATCAGGGGAGGAAAGAGGAGTATCAGGGGAGTAAAGACTGGCATCAGAGGAGGAAAGAGGGGTATCGGAGGAGGAAAGAGGGGTATCGGGGGAGGAAAGAGGGGTATCGGGGGAGGAAAGAGGGGCATCAGAGGAGGAAAGAGAGGTATCTGGGAGGAAAGAGGAGTATCAGGGGAGGAAAGAGGAGTATCAGGGGAGTAAAGAGGGGCATCAGAGGAGGAAAAAGGGGTATCGGGGGAGGAGAGAGGGGCATCAGTGGAGTAAAGAGGGGTATCAGTGGAGTAAAGAGGGGCATCAGAGGAGGAAAGAGGAGTATCGGGGAGGAAAGAGGGGTATCAGGGGAGGAAAGAGGGACATCAGAGGGGGAAAGAGAAGCACAGCAATTTGTTACCCAAAAGGGAACCATGTGCAGCCATGCCTTTGGGGCAATGAAGGTTTGCCCCTGATTCCAAACCTGCCCCTGTTTAATACTTTCCACCTATTCCGCCACAGGGTTAAATATTTGGCCGATACAATTTCCCAGAATCCTCTAGTTAAGAGGTTTTTTTTGCGACCAGGGAGAAAAAGGTAAAGTCAGACGCCACGTATGGCAGAAAATAAATAACTACATATTACATTGTTTTGTTTTCCTGGAACATCTCGTTTTTTTTGCCTCAATTTATAGAACTGAATAGAAGCAGCGGGCTGTCTGGGTTTCCTTCTGCTTAGCTTGGCTGCCGCGCAAGTATATAAATAATCTCGCTCCCCGATGTATGCCTTTAGCAAGAATAATATATGAGACGCAGGGAATTACAAAAAATATAATTCCATTAACGGGTTTTTGTCACGTTGGCTGCGATCGGGCGGTTTATTAAATGCTATACGTGCCTGAGATGCTCCGATAATCTTGTCTCACTGCTCGCGAAACTTGAATTATGTCAGCCCAGGATGATACACGCTTAGAATTAATTCTACATGTAGCGTGTAACGTTCCGACATATAAACCGAGATTTATAAAACTCTTAAATAAAACAAAAAAAATCATTGTGGGTATAGACAGAACTCGGGTTTTTTTGAACGGCACAAGCAGGTCCGGGCTGGGGTTGACATGGCGGCCCTGCCACTTTAAGGCCAGCGGCCACCAAATGACATAAGTCCAGCCGCATACAAGGTCAAGCTTCGCTTCTCGGGTTCTCTGGGTCACGGTGCAAAATCTCTGGGTCATAGGGGCTTTGGTTAGGTATGTCCCACTCCCTGCCTCTTTCTCCTCCCGGCCCTAGATTTTGGGGCTAGTCTCACCCAAAAACATCTCGCCCTGAAAAGAGACCCCTCCGCGTAGCCGGAGGTTCCCGGAAGTGGCCATTTTTTCAACCACTGGCCATTTTTCCGGTGTGGCAGATGGCCAGTCCAAACCGAGGTGTGAGGCAGGTTTGGGGATACGGGAAAAGGGAGTTGAGCCTTCAAAAGGGGAATTCTTCCATCTGGGATGAGCGCCACCTTCCTGCCACAAAAGGTATAAAATAATAACCCATAAATATTAGGGAGAAAGTGATGTTTTTCTTTTGGGGATTCATTAAGGGGGCTGGAAACGGTTTGCCCCTGAGTTTTTACCCCCAATCTGAGGGTCTTGGGTTGAATGGACAGATTCTTAAAGTCAGGTACTAACCGCTTCATATCCTACTCCGATTTAATGCTATCTGAGCATCCCGGCTTTTCTTACTGCTATATCACAGGTGGAATCCCTGCTTGAATACAGGTGACTTCATTCAGAACCTCTTCACCTCCTGACAAGTCCCGTTTTTTCATACGGACTATTATTAGATCCGATTGGCTGCCACCATTAGCGAGTCGCTGCATTAGAATCTGTGTAATGGGTTATTAAAAGGATTATATTTGCTGGGTCAGCGCGATTTGAATTTCCCAGATATGTTCATTATGTGTTTCTAGGAAATAGAATGCAGAGAAATGAATGCAGCCAGCATTAGCCTGCTTCCTATAAGTCCTCCCCGTTCCCTGCTTCCCGTTACGATCTCATTTACCTTATTAGAATTGGCCATTTTGGATAATTTATTTTCACTTAAATCCCAAATGTTTCTTTTTTTAATCCATTTAATGTAATCATTTTTGGATACTTTGTTAATGTTCCTGAAAAAAAACACGCACACATTTTAAGTTATAGATTTGTTTCCCGGGATGCTTATTTTTGGCCCCGCTCAACAAATTATGCGGGTTTTCTGTTTTTGAAATCAACGACCGTGGAAAGTGAAAATGACCGATCACTCATCGCCAACGGGGGGGGCGGGGGGGTTAAAGTCCTTTGAAAAGAAGGCAAACAGCTTCAAAACGGAAAGCAAGACAAATAAAAACACAGAAATATCGAAGGACCATCTGTGCTCCATTCGAGATATTCCCTTATAAAGGCCGCTCGGCTCTGCGAATCTTTCATCGCAGACCAATCAGATAACGTGCGACGTTACGGAGTCCCGATGACTGATAAGGAGAAATTTCCATTTGGCTTTTAAAGGAAATACTCCCATAATTCATAAAGAAAGAGGTGTGGGGTGATCCGAGGAGTATGGACCCAAAAGGAACATTGTCGTGAAAACAATTTGTTGTTCCTACACACTGGTAAGACTGCACATTAATACAGGAGCTGACTATATATATATATATAATATATATATATATATATATTGTACTATTTAGGGAAACGAAGAGGTAAGGAACGGGCATTTCCAGACCCGCGGGATGCTGGGCCTTGTCAGCATGATGGATACTTCCGTTCATGTGCGCAGCGGTGGGCTTTGCCATTAATAAATGTCGGCGTATGTTCGGCCGATAAGCCTTCGCACCGTTAGACGGTCACGGCATCGGCATCTTTCTGCAACTCACAGAAATCACCGTATTGAGGGGTTCATTCATTTCAAACAGGTTCTGTCCCGATTTTCGGTCCCGATTTGTCTGGGACACCGGAGAATGCCTACTGCACATGTGCAGAACTGTGCACATGCCCAGTAGTGCTGCCAGTTTGAGTGACACTCTACCTCCTAAGCTCCGCCCCCAGCATGCTGATTTATCAGGTGTAATGGCTTTATATGTTTCGGTGGGAAGAGAAGACCCAACAAATTATATAGATGGTCTCTGGTTTCATTCAAAAATGTCAACTAATGCGGGTGCACAACCTTGGGCTGCGCCCCCTCCGTGGTGATCGTCTTCACCGCATTGAAAGGCACATATCTGCCCCCCCAAGTTTTGTAGCAGGGGTGTTACTGCCCTGCTGGACCCAGCCGCTCAAACCCACCGGAGATTCCGTAACAAGTGAGAACCTGGGATATTTTTATATATAGGATCCAAGTCCTTTAATTAAAATCTATGGAAAGGTAAGGAAACTGATGATCGCCAAATGTCACCGACGAGAATTTCCCCAACAAAATGTCATCTTTCGAAGTTCACAAGGAACGGATTCACGGAAATGTTACATTTTTCGATATATCTATGATTTTTTAAAATAATTATTTTCACTTATGCCAGTTTAAGGTAGGATTTGTTCTAAAAATAATAATGCCTTTATTTCTTGCAGGCCTCCTCTGTGGCTAAACCCAGGCATCATTAACAAAACGCCCAGACGCCTTCACCCCAGACGTACAAATACAATTAGATCGGCTACGTTGGCCGTGACGATCCTTATTCAGTAATGAGGTTTCTCCCGAAAGATACAACAGGCAGTGTAAAAAAAAAAATAATAATAATAATGATAAAAAAATAATATAAAGAATAAAAGTGGTGATTTTGTGCAGATCTCGTTACATCAGACTGGCTATTTAAATCCAATTTAAATCCAATAATAGAATTTTATATATATATATATACATATATATATTTGAGTTTTATTTATATATATATATATTTGAGTTATATATATATATATTTGAGTTATATATATATATATATATATATATATATATAATTCTATTATTGGATCCATGTCCCTTTAAATAGCCAGTCTGATTTAACGAGATCTGCACAAAATCACTTTTAGTATTATTTTTATTAAGCACCAACATATTCTTATTATTATACTCATATTCTTATAATATATATTATTATATACAATTAAATATGGAGAGGTGTGATATATTTACACTTACAGATGCAACAGGAGTGGAGGACCCTGTCCATGAGCTGCTATCTAGCCTTAATGCAGCAATAAAAACCTCATTCCTATCAACTAATAATATCCTAGCCGGTAATATGCCCTTAATGATTGCCTAGAGTTTTTTTATTTTTATGTCGGGCCTCCCTTAACTCCTTAACCCCCATTTTTGCAACTAAGGATGATGGGGATTGTAGTCCAATAAATTGGCGATCTGTTACAGTCCATTCCTGAGTTAAGGAATAATATAATTGAAGGTTAAATAATATGTGTGAAAGACAAAGATTCTACTTCTAAGGTCTGGAGCCTTTATACCAGAACAGCTCGTCCTGATCCTGCGCATGCATTAAGGCCGGGAACATTACTGGATGGAATTAAATTGATTAAGAAATCCTCCTGTTCTTGCGTCAGCAAAGCAAGGTCATTTGTTTCTTTAATTTAACCCTTGTCCTGCTGCGGGCAATAAATCTGAATTATGTGAGGACTACGAAAAACGCAACTGGATTTTTTTTTTGGGGGGGGGTGGATAAAAATGGATCATAATGTTACAGGCCATAGTATATGATGATTACATCACGGTATGCACTTCCTATGGGAAAAACGAGGGATTTAGTAGTGATACCCCCCTCGCCCAACACCCCCACACACACACAGACACGTACATCCTGATTGGCTAAACACAAGAAGACAAAAGGCAACAGATGACCATTCATAATATTTGAATTTAAAGGGACACTCCATGCATCACATGCGCTTTAATGCAGCGATCCCTTTAAACTTCCGTGGTGTCCCCCCTTGCAAAAACCACTGGCTTAGTAAGCGCTTTGGGCAGAGGTCTTTCCTGCCACTGATTGGCTGCATCAAGCACCAATCAGGGATGAGAATCCTCAGTCCAAGAAGGAGATGGGCAGCTGCAGCTTCTACGTAAGGCAATTATTTTACTGTAATGTATATTAACGTACTCGCCTGGTACTTTGTTGAGGCTCTCATAGACACTTAGCTGTCTCTTTAATATCACTGCAGTCTCTTTAATCGCATCGGCAATGTCTGCTCCCCCACCAATACCAAACGATCAATTCCCTAGAAACTAATCAAATGTCCTAATAATGTTTTTGCTACGGTCCGAACATCACTTCACTATGATAATCGTACATATGGAGGAAAGAGGTGTGTAATCCACGACTGTCCGATCGATCCTCTTAGACCACTGAGCTGTCACCGTTTTCAAATTTTCCACCTTAACAGCCAATCAATCAATTGATTTTGTTGTATCAATGGTAATAAAAATGACCTATATATATTTTATTCTTTTTCATTGACACTTTACCCAAAATATTATGGCCGGGGATAAATCTATCACAAGTAATCAAATAGAATTTTGTCTCTCCCTACATTCTATTGGAGGATTAGTATTCAATTACTTGTGATAGATTTAACTGCAGCAATTTAAATCACCCCAATGTGTATGCATTTCTTTTTTTAATTCAACAGATTTTTTACATGAATTTCCAGCCAAAGGGGATAAACGGTAGATACGTGGATCAGCCTCCCGGCAGAAGTGGTCGAGGGTAATACAGTGAGGGAATTTAAACATGCATGGGATAGACATATGGCTCCTGAATCTAAGATGAGACATATGATTCTATGTAAGTTGGTTTCTTAAGTTGCCATGGTGACAGCTCCAAATTTGCATCAGAATGCTCCAGCAGACCCGCGGACTCTTCTTCCACGCAAACACCTGTCACTTATCAATAATATATCAATGAATATAACATTGTGGTCTGTTAATAGCCCTTGAATGGGGCGACCCCGGTGTAATACATCTTTTAATGGAGTGCGTTCTATTGGGTTTGCCGCGGTCCCTGCGGGGTAATAAGGTTTTCTGTAACTATATTGATGCTCGCCCTCCCGCGCTGGACGCAGGGCTGCTTCTGGGATACGTCAAGTATTGATCTGCTAAACACTAAAGACAATACAATCCCAGCCGAGCTGACGCTGCATCCAACCACGGCTTTACGGGGATGGAAGGGTTTGCGATGGCGGTGCGGAAATACGTTAAATTAAACAAAAATACAAAAATGGAATATGATGCATGACATCACACACGTGATGTGAATAGGATGTGACATCACATTTGTCTTTATATAAATCAAGCACATTATACAGGAGACTCGCTCACAGGGGATCTAGAAAGAAGGATACTTTTATTATTATTATTATTATCTTTTATTTATACAGCGCCAACAGTTTACGCAGCACTTAATACAATCCATAAATTCAAGGGGTCTGACAAGACGAGAATTGACGGACTGAGACAAACCGATACATTAGATGGAGAGACTCGGCTCGCAAGCTTACAATCTCGAGGCTTCAGTATATTAGAAAAAAAAATAGATATTAATGTTTTTGGTAAAATAATAAATAAATAAATAAATGAGTCATCTTTCAGCTAAAAAAATAAATAGACAGTTTAATGTCCCTGATGCCCCCACTAAGGAATAATGCGTATTATGATACTTTGGGAGTAAGCCACACCCTCTGAGGTAGAAGCTGCAGCTCTGCAGCTGTAGTTCCTTTTGAGGTTCGAAGCCAATCAGTGGCAGGAAAGCACTTCCATTTAAATCAATGGGAGCACTTTCCATGCATGCACACGGGGTGGGGTGTGGGGGGGGGTGTCAGCGTCCGAGTGCCGGGTGATTTATTTGGCCAAACACATGTTCTAATAATAATAATAATAATAATAATAATATTCTGCATGGAAATAGCGGGGGGTGGGTGGGAAAGGGGGCAATTCTGCAGAATTTGCAAAGGGGACACCATGAAAATGTAAAGCAATGAATTATAATATATATATATACTGTTTATTATTCGCACTCGCCCCTCATTTGGTTGGTACTTCTCCGAAGCTACAGTGTAACAGCCTTAGCCAGCAGTAAGGGATAAGGAAAAGCTTAAACGATTATTATGTGGGTTGACTTCTAAAAGTGCTTTCAGGCAAATGTTTGTAGAAGGAAGGCACCTTTAACCGGGAATGCGACGGAGTCTGGGCTCCCTCTGCAGCGGCAGAGACTGCATTAAGCTTTCGCATGGCCTTTTCTAATCGCTCAAATCCCTTTTCATCCTCATTTACACGCACGCAGTATTAGTTCGGGGTGATTCATGCAGCTATTGTTGGACGCGGCTGAGCAGTCTTTGCTAAGAAGAGCAAAAAAAAATCCCAGGGCAGCGAAAGATCGAAGGGCTGCGGGATTGTCCTGGAACTGGAACGCTAAAGCCGCAAATCTCAGCACTCTCAGGAAGCCATGCTCGAGCGTGTCTGGAGTAGTGAGAGTAACAGTAACCCAATTACTGCAGCTAATCACCTAACCTTGTGGATCTGGGGACCTTCTGTAGACAGGTTCGATGTCTGATAAGATAGAAGGTCCATGATAAGTGGAGGTTGATGGGTCTTGTCATGACCATTGGAGCAGAATCGGCCGCGCATGTATAGAATCGGCTCGGGAGACAGATCCATAGGCTAGTTATGGAATAGTGGGGGTTGCTTTAGCAGCTTCTGACCCAGGGTGTCTCTACTAGTCCCCGGCTAGCTGGACCATGTCCACCAAGCGCTCCACCGTAGTCATCTCAGAAAGAGCACCTAAAATATTCCGAACCGGCGACATTCCGGCGTTTCGTGGGCTTGCAATGAATTTTATATTCAACTAAACACAAATCTGCGCCTCCCAGAAGCTGCTTGTGTGGGAGAAGAAGCTGAATTCAAATATGTCTGAAAAGTTTGGGGGAAAAAGATAATATTATATTATATACGAATATGTCGTAGTTTTTTTTTTTTTAACAATTGGAATTTTACTTTTACAACCGAGCAGAGAAGGAAAGCTGGATTCTGGGCTCGATCTGCTGCCGGAGACGCAGTATGGGGTAAATATTTGGCTCTTTCAGCTGCCGGGCTGTTGGTCATTTGCCCGGTGTGCCAGATGGCCTGATGTGTACCATAAAGCGACACGTAAAGTGAGATCTGGATAGGGTGGCATCCAAATGATACAACCCTTCCCTCCTAAAGCTGGTGCTCTCAGAGAGAGTGTAGTCCAACAAGTAAAGTTACTTCTGTTAACCCACTATACTGTGCCTTGGTTGGTAGATAGGTGGAACAGCCTCCCAGCAGGGGTGGTAGAGGGTAATACAGTGAGGGTATTAAACATGCATGGGATAGACATACGGCTCCTGAATCTAAGACGAGACCAACGACTGATTAAGGTTTCAGTCTTTACAGCAGGAGAAACGGGCGGCTAGACGGGGGCCGAAAAATTCCATGGATACCCAGAAACCTCTCTATTTCTAATAAAATAATAAAAATTAAATATGTTAATTAACTCTTTTAAGTGACCAGTGGCCAATCACGTACGCAGCCCTGTCTGTAATGAAGGTGAGCGTTTGGAAGAATATTGAGTCACACGGATAATTAAACCCCAACGCCTTCCTCAAAACATGCTTTTTGACATCGCGATATGAAACGGAGCGAGCTTTATGTGTCTCGGGGGAATGTGGTTTTTTAGGAAGACGCGATGCTTCTCACAGCTGGTATTCTGGGGCGGAATCATCTGAGCTTTCAAAGAATATTAACTCGTTATCGTAGAACAGAAATGGAGACATCTATGAAGAGAACCCATCTTTTTATTGGACCGGATTGGCGTTAATACTGTTAGCACTCGACTTATTTCAGTAGAGACCTTTAGATTTTCATCTGGTATCATTGAGAGCGCTCTCGGACGGACGATGGTCGGGGCTCTCTCGTGTTTTCCGCTTATTCGGTATGTTCCTCACGTAGAGACATAAGAAGTGAAGTGGAGAGAGGGACTCTGTTACTCCGCGTAACGACAGCAGAACACGGATCAATCAATACAGAGACAGCGCTCCTTTAACCCCTTATCGGCCCATAGGAATTATCTACTGAGAGGCAAACTCTGGCATTCCAGACCTTGACTCTTATTACAGCCAGCCAGCCAAAGTAATGTCCGTAGGACCTGGGAAAGGGATCATTCGGAAACATGTATATATGAAACCTGTCAATGTATTCACTAGAGACAGCTCTTTGTCATGATGGCACCATGGCGGTCTTCGCGTGTCGGTGGATCATTCACCAACCCGTCTGGTTTACTGCGAGGAACGCGTCCCCAGACATCGAGCTCACAGTGGTCTGACATACAGACTATTCTTGGAACCGGGACACGGCGCTGACATACGTGACAAAAAGGTTGCAGACGTGTCACTAATTAGACGGTCTTTGGTTTTGACACCTTCCTCTGTCAAAAGGCTGTTAGCCGTGGTGTTTCGACAGAGTGTGGACACTAACGGCTCGCATTGTACCTTCAATAACTGAGAGCTTTAACTTACTGTACGCGATATGACCCCGGTGCTCTTCCCCTGCAATTACTGGGCCTGTATAATGTATATTTTACTCTATGTGACCAAAAGCATGTGGAACTCCTTCATGGTTATTGAGTTTAGGTGTTTCAGCCATTGCTAACAGGTGTATAAAACCCAGCCCATAGGCAGCTGTCCCCATAGGCAAGCATTGGGTCGGACTGAAGATGCCATCCTTGCCAGAAATCATTTCGTAAAATTTCTGCCCTGCTAGATCTGCCCCGGTCCGCAGTAAGCGCTATTATTGTGAAGTGGAAGGGTCTAGCAGTAACAACAGCTCAGCCACGAAGCGATAGACCGCGTACACTCACAGAGTAGAGTGTGAGTAGAGTGTGTCGGGAGCTTCATGAAACCATGGGTTTCCATGGCCGAGCAGCTGCACACAAGCCGGAGATCACTGTGCACAAAGCCAAGAGTCAGCTGGAGTGGTGTAAAGCCAGCACCGCTGGGCTCTGGAGCAGTGGAAACATGTTCTATGATGAATGATGAATCGCGCTTCAGCATCTAGAAGTCTCATGGGAAAGTCTGTGTTTGGCGGATGCCAGGAGAACCCTACCTACCAGTAAGTAAAGTTTTCTATTCCAGCATGAAGCAAGCTTCATAAAGACACGGATGAGTTTGGTGGGAAGAACTTGACCGGCCGCACAGAGCCCCGACCTCAACCCCATCGAACGCCTTTGGGATGAACCGGAACAGAGATTGCGAGCCGGGCGTCTTGTCCAACATCAGTGCCGGACCTCACAGACGCTCTACTGGATGAACGGGCAATAATTCCCACAGAAACGCCCCAAAATCGTGTGGAAATCTTTCCTAGAAGAGTTGAATCTGTTATTGCCCCAAAGAGGGGCCAACTCCATATTAATGCCCATAGTTTTGGAATGCAATGTCCAACAAGCTCATAAAGGTGTGATGGTCAGGTGTCCACATACTTTTGGTCATTTAGTATAGAACAGATATCATCTCCATTTGCAGCATCAACGTCTTATGGCGTCTCGTCTGAATGAATAAGGTGGAAGGGGCTCTACGTGGAAATTCACAATATTTATTAACATATCCTTATCACCCGCGAAGGGTGCGGACCTTGCTTGGCCCCGAATACATTAACATTGCATGTTTTCCACACTTGTCTGGCTCCGTCTGCCATCTCTTCATGTAACCCTTCCATCAGTACGAAGATCTCGAATGGAAATCTGACGTCGAAGACCCTCGTGAACAAAGTTAGGATTTTTTCAGTGATTAAGGTTACCTCTACCTGTGTGACTGCTATATTATTCAATGCTTTGACTGACATATGTTGATCAGATAAAGAAAAATAAGGCTTATTATTATTATATTAGTTTGTAGTCAGACTGCTCATTTTTCCTCCCGTGAAGACCTTAATCGGTGATTGGTCTCGTCTAAGATTCAGGAGCCATATGCCTTAAAATTACTGGGAATAATGAGCACATGACTGCAAAGAAGTTTTACTTTATTGAGTGGGTAGTAGGTAAGAGAAACAGCCTTCCAACAGAAGTGGTAGAGGGTAATACAGTGAGGGTATTAAACATGCATGGGATAGACATACGGCTCCTGAATCTAAGACGAGACCAACGACTGATTAAGGTTTGAGTCGTTACAGCGGGAGAAGCGGGCGACTAGACGGGGGCTGGATGGGGCTAATAGGGGGTAAAGTCTTTGTTTCTTCCTTGAACTGTAAGGCAGACCTCCGAGGTTCTTATTAACGCCACAGATGGTAGTCATGAGGATTATTATACCTTGAAGGGGTTTGCTCTGCAAATAGCTTAGGTCTCCTGCCATATTTAAGTGAATTCTGCGAGCGTGCGCCTGCTTTGAACGTAATAATAACACAAAGGGGCCGCCAGACTGATTAAAGCCGTGTTTTATTTGAGGCAAAGGAGTTCCTTATCCCGTAGCTCTGCCCGTCACAGAATAAATTGGGTATTTTACAAAATGACTAACGCTTTCAGTACCAGGGGGGTCGTGGTGTTCATTTTTAAGCAGGAAAGATAAATAAGATAAATAAATCATAAAAATGAGTGAAGATTCTGGTGAAAAGGTCATTTCTGCTTAAAGTCTTTCCTGCCCGTTCTCCTCGTGGCCGGGTTGTCTTGGGTTAAAAGCCTGAATTAATAAAAGCCGAGCAGGAAGAGGTTAATCCACGGATTTCTCTCAAGTCGGATTAGATGGTGATTTATTATATAATGACGCTGCTTTGTTGACAAACTCTCTGAAGGCAAAAATAAGCTTTACTTTAATTAGGTTATAGTGAAAGGCTAATAGGAATAAAGGGATGGAGGAAAGAGTGAAAAATGGAAATAACGGGAATGGAGGAGAAGTGGAATGGAGAGGGAAGGAAAGGGAAAAGAGAGAGAGAGGGGAGAAGGATGGAAAGGAAAGGACAGATAGCAAGTAGAGTAGGAAGAAAGGAGCTAAAGAATGGAAGAGAAAGGGAAGGGGAATAATATAAAAGGGAATGGGAAGAAAAAGAAAATGGAAGAGAAAAGAAGGGAAAGAAAATTAATGGAAAATAAAGGAAGAGGAAATGCTGTGCTGTCCCAAAATATAAATGAAAGGAAAGAAAAATGAAAAGGATGGAAAACAAGGGAGATACGGGAAATGGAATAGGAAGGAAAAAGGAGCAAAAGAAGGGAATGGATGAGAAAGGGAAGGGGAATAAAATGAAAGGAAGGGGGAAAAAAGGAAAGGAAATAAATGATAAGGGACAGGAAATTAAAGAAAAGGAAAAGAAAGTGAAAGGAAAAAGAAATGAAAAGGGAAGAGAAAAGAGGAAAGTGAATGGGAAGGAATGTATGTTGATAAGTATCCCTTAATTACATTGATATACTCTGTGCAGAAGAACCCTGGTATTTTTTGTGTCCTGCCCTGACCCTTGGCTGCCTTCGGTGTAATGACCTACAGTCCCCGGCATCCAGCGGCCGGCCCCGTACCGACTCTCTGATTGAGATGAGCTGCAGTTAGCAGTAAACATTGATAGGGAAATGCATGCTCACCGAGCGCTGTGTCCCAGGCGCGCATTAAATGGAGACAAGCGCTCCCCCAGCACAGCGCTCACTCCTCAAAACCACCGCTTGTCAATTAGCCGTCCCCGCAGTGATTGCGCGTAACTCTGTAACTGCACAAATAGATCGCGTCTGTGGAAGGGATCGCTGCCAAGTGACCCGCCATTATCTCTACTGGGGGATGCACTGTGTGCATGCGCCACGCCGTGGACTTTAGGCATGTGGATTGGATGAAAGTCCTGACATGGACATGTTCTCCAATTCCTACTGTATTTCAGTTATTTGCCCTGAATAAACCCGTTTAATGGTGGGTACAGACCTAAATATATATGCATTAGAACCCCATCTTTTATTGAACAGCCACCTTAACTTCCCGTTCCCGAGATTTGCAAGCTTATTCCTCCCCATTCCGTTATCTCTCCCCTAATGTTAAAATGGCACTGAGGCCATCATATGCTAAATTAAGACTGTTCTCCCTGTGTGTGTGTGTGTGGGGGGGGAGGCGGAATTTGGCATCTCTGCTACACTTGCTTAAATTAGGGCCTAGCCTAATGTAACTGCGGCCAGCACCATATCCCCGATAGTTCCCTGAAATGCATGTAGAGAATATTCTGGGCTGGTGGAAAAGAGAGTTAACGAGCCGTGGGAAGAAAATTAAGCTAAAACATCAACGTGTGCTCCTTTCTGTCCCTTCTCTCCCTATCCTCTCTCTTCGCTATCCCTTCTCTTCTCTCCCCCTCTCCTTTCTTTTAATTATCTTCTCTATCTCTCCTTGCCTATCTCTTTCTCATTCCCCCCCTCTTCTCTCCTTTCTCTATTTTCTCTCCTCTCTATTCACTTTTCTCTCTTGCCCTTTCTTGTCTCTCTTTTATCTCTTCCTCCTCTCTCCATTTCTCATCATCTCTCCTCTCAATCCCAACATTCCTTTCTCTCTTCTTTATCTTTTCTCTCCTTTATTTTCTTTCTCTCTTCACTCTCTCTCTCTCCTCTCATTTCACACATTTCCCTTCTCTTTTCTCTCTTTCCTTTTTTGCCTATTATCTTTTTCTTTTCACCAGTAAAGCCAAACAGCTCGGCAGAAGGTGGTAACCCTACTCTGCTCCCTTCCATCTCCTATAAGGAGCAGTAGATGAGAGTTAAAATGAGTTCAGCCCAGAAAGTTCCCGGCTGTAGGAATTCGGGACGGTTAATAATAAAGTGGAATCATGTCAGCGTCAGTTAATCGAGTCACCGTGGGACCGAAACGCAACATTTCGACCTCCACCGATTTTTGCAAAGCCTTTCACAGCGAGACTTAGCTTGAAAGAGAAATTCTCGCAAAAAATAGCCAGTATTTTCCAAATATCTTTGCTCCGAGAGGCGTATTTGTTAAAAAAAAAAACAAATGGATTTTGAAGGGCCCTGATAAATATGATGGATGTTGCATAAAACCCAAATGTGTTTATACCAATGAGATCGCATCCCTGCGTTTATTGTTGATGAAAGCTGTGATATTCATCAAGACGTTTCTACAAGCGCTTGTTATAGATTGTGGCGTAAGCGCTGTGCGTAGAATGTGAATGCCACTTCATTTACAGAGTCCTTTGTTCAGACAAAAAAGACGTTTATCATAAAAAAAACAATGTTTTAAATTAGGGAAATTATATCGATGTCCTTTCTTTTGTGGGATCCTCCAAATTACATTTTTTTTTTTTTAGTTTTTTTTTCTTCACTAAGTTAAGGGGGACTGATAGAAAATAGAAAAATAGGATATGTCGGCAGATCGGCCCCCATCCGGCCCCCGTCTAGTCGCCCGTTTCTCCTGCTGTAAAGGCTCAAACCTTAATCAGTCGTTGGTCTCGTCTTAGATTCAGGAGCCGTATGTCTATCCCATGCATGTTTAATACCCTCGCTGT
Organism: Spea bombifrons; assembly: GCF_027358695.1. Lineage (NCBI taxonomy): Eukaryota > Metazoa > Chordata > Amphibia > Anura > Pelobatidae > Spea > Spea bombifrons. The sequence goes on from NC_071090.1 coordinate 3,118,902, forward strand.
ATTACCCTCTACCACCTCTGCTGGGAGGCTGTTTCATTTAACTACCACCCTCTCAGTAACCTTTTTGAATTATTTTGTGACAAATGATTCCCATAAATCAAATGCCCTGCTTTATGGCACACCCCAGATGCCTTGTCTGGTGCCCCTCTTTTCTGGAAGCTCAGAATGTTTGCTGGGCATGAGGGTATCTCAGGATTCTACAGCCCTAAAATACAGATATATTGCTTATTTTATTTCTCTTAAATGTAGAATTTGGGGAAAAAGTGACGGATCGGCGTCAAACAGCTGCCCCTTATTCATGGACACGTACGCCGGAACCTTTTACATCCAAAACATATTTACAAGCAGGAGAACGCAACGCATTCCAACCCCTCTCCGAAGGGAAAGTGTTACGGACGCCTCGCGCTGTTCTGATCGTCCCGATATCCTTGCCATGAAAATATGTCCTCTGTGGAGCTCAAGCAGATGTCTGCAAATCGTCAACGACAGCTTTGTGTCTGCCGGTCGACACTCTTCGCTATCAGGCCGCAAAGGACAAGAATTACTACTCCCGCGAGGGAAGCAACGCGGACCCAACTGAGGGTAAGCAGGTAAACACTAGTCACCAGAGACACCTGAGCTTCCCTTCTTTTACTCCGAGACTTCGTATTCTCCGCCAGTCCTCTGGTAAGAAAGGCAGCCCCAATGGGACGCCAACTAGCTGGAGCTGTCTGAGAAATAATTTAATTAACTATCCAGGGTGACATCACAAGGTGTACCGCGTTCTACAGCGTAGGGACGGTGGGATCCCCTATGTCCGATCTTCCTTACAATTTGACTTTTCCAGCCAGCCCTTTTTACCCTTAATTTTCTTTGTAATTTGTAAATTTCCCCCTAGTTTCGAGGGACATAAAACAAAATTAAGAAAGTATTTTTGGTGAAGGAACCCAGAGAGGATGAAGGAGCTCAAGGATGTTCTGGTATTAAGGCATCACGATCTCAGATCATGTTGTGACGCTTTGTAATCACTAAACACGAGTGAATGTCTTGGGCTTGCTCTACAATGTTATCAAATCTTGAGTTGAAGTTGATACTTTTTTTGGGCCAAAGTATAAAAAGATAAGATAAGTTAGATATCCTTCCAGGACTGTAGGAAGAAAAGACCTCTGAGGTCCTAAAAACCCACGTAACTTTAATTCTTATGTTGGACCGATAAAAATGATCAACTTCGATTAAAGACTCAATTTTCTGTTGGGCTAATACAGCGGTACTCATTTCGCTTTCTTAGTGGCATTTTGGTGGGAGGCTCTCGGAGGGTGGGGGGTGCTTGGAGCCTCAGGTCTGAGGTTGTCTTCCCTTGTAATCCCATTTTTTTGATGTTGTGTTACTTATTGGGTAGTTGAATTGCTCGGCCCGGACATCGAGGGTACATCAGTCAAGCAAGCTGCAGGAGTGGTGAGAGGTAAGCAGGGGCGGGTGGGGGTATGAATGTATATGTGTTAGCATATATGTATTATTGTATGGATGTGTGGGTGTGTGTGTGTGTGAGCATGGATGTATAACTGTGATAGTAAACTATTAAACTCTGTGTTCAGACCCCAAAGACTCATACAGTCTCTAGGTATAAAATTAACTTGCCAAATATCTCATACAAAAAAATAAAAATAAAAAAAATAACCAAAAACTGTCCCCCCCCAATTTTGAATGGACAGGATGAAGATTAAAATGTCATGGTTCACTTTAACTTATACAACATATACATTGTTAGTTTTTGAGTCCTAGATACTCCTTTTGCTGCGATGGATTTCACATTGGATCGTTTACAACACATATTTTCCAGCGTCCTCCTGTTTTTCTTTTTCTCTTTTTCTCTTTTTTTATCCCTAATCTGTGTTTTTATGAAATCCATGCGCAAAAATGTATTGAAAAAAGTTAAACGACCGCAGAAAATTGTGCCTCGAGAGACACAAAACATTGAAGTTAAACAAATAAAAAAAGGCGACTTTGTAGCCGCGCTGACATTTATAGTTTCTGAGCAGTCTATTAACGGCCGCGGTGACTCTGATCTGCTTTTAGATAACCACGTATTTGGAACGAATGACCTTTAATTCCCGCACTAATAAATAGATACCTTAAATCTTACCATGGCAGGGTTCCGTTTCTGAAAAAATGTACCAATTTATAGATTAACAATAAAAAAAATGTTTTTTTTCCCCCTCCATTCAACAAAAATAACATTAATTATGAAAATATTTGTCTTTGTAATTCCAGCAGCCTCCAGCGATCCCTGAACTTTGGACTTCCCGGCACATCTGAGGTCCTCTTGGCTTCGCAGCCCCTCTCTTCTCCTCTAATAACAGAATGCTGAGCCGACAAGTTGATGGTGAATGTCACGCTGCTTTCAGCGGGCAAATTCTAGGCCTGAGGCTAGCGCTTTAACCGGACGCTATAATGTTGGTTCATGTAAATAATAGAGATTTTTGTCACTTGTAAGCATCTGTCTGCTTCTTTTCTTCTAGAAGCTGCAGCTCGCATCTTAATTTACGGAGTGGGTGGTAGATAAGTGGAACAGCCTCCCAGCAGAGGTGGTAGAGGGTAATACAGTGAGGGTATTAAACATGCATGGGATAGGCATACGGCTCCTGAATCTAAGACGAGACCAACGACTGATTAAGATAGATGATTATTATAATAACGTTAAAATATTATAATTATTTCTAAAATAATTTCACTGATAAATAGGAAGAAAGTTTTAAACATCTGGTAAAAATCCTACAAATGTTTTTAAAATAAAAAATGTAAAATACAATAATAAGAATTATTCCATCTTATTTAATGGAAACAATTCCTATTTAATGGATTTAAATTCAGGATACTAGTCCTTAAAAAATGTTTTTTTTTGCAAATATTCTGCTGTCGTTGTTAAAGGGATTAATCAGTAGGTTTTAAATCCGGTTTCACGAGCAACAAACAAACAAAAAAGTAATTTATAAGCCAATGCCCCATCCTGTAAGCGTATAAATCGGATATGAACCTTGTGATCGAATAAAACTAACGCGGGCGAATAAAACATTCTAACGTTGACAGGGTTTATTGGCCCAATAAAGCGTTTATGGAGATTATCTGTTATCATCGTTCATTTTTAATGGGCATTTTGTGGTCCGTTGTTAAAAAAAAAGACAGTTATTTTTTAAAAAAAACAGGGATTTTAATGACGTGAAAATAGGGCGCGGATAATGGAAAGAGAGAAATAATGCCCTAAGGTGGGTGGCCAGGTGACCCAACATTTTGAGGTACTAGATATAGTGAGCCTCCACTCAGCTGAAGTGATACTTGTATTAATGAATGCAAATCAGGAATTATAGGCGGTTTTTGTCATTTTGACATTTTGTGTTAGGGGGTGGGGTTAAGGGCTCTGGGCGGGGCTTTCCGAATACTTTTTAAGTGACTTTTTCGCCCTATTGCTGCGTATTTATGTATATTAAAGGGTATTTAGAAAAATAATGTTTTTTTTTTAACGCACAAAGCCATTTTCTGCTGTTTCTATATAATACCGATACATTCATACCCAATTGGACATTAGAGGAGATTAAAGAATATTTGTGCCCCAATGAGGGACTTTCCCTGCTACACAGGGACACTTGGCAGTTATGGAAGTATATGACAATAAATTCTTAATTTGTCTTCTTATAATTGTCATTTATGATAAAAAAATCACTATGATAATTATGGTATAGCACCAGAATTTAACGTATTTCTTTTGTTTGCAACTAAGTATTTCTGTCGCTTTATGATGTCACTCCCTGTGATCAGAATCATTACAGACTGAGCGTTACAGCGAATCTCCATCACGATTCTTACATAGAAGCCCGACTACCTCACAGGACGCAGCAGGGGAAGGCAGTCCGCCTGCTTTACAGCTGCCGTTGGCCCGCGGCCACAATGCTCCTCATCACACGAGCCGCCGACCAGTAACAGCTGGCTAGTGACAAGCTGCCGGTGCACAATCCAATAAGCATAATATCCGTCACGCGCTACACAAAGGATGTCATGCCTCTGGCGTATGTTTTCTGAACGCCGCTATATTGTTCTTTAAGAAAGAAATACCATAAAAACCCTAATAACGTCCATTGGCTCCGAGTCAAAAGCTTATGAAAGCCCTGTTTTTTCTTAAATTGAAGTATTTTGCCCCTGGGCCGTATCGTAGGGCTACAGAATTTATGTGAGCGGCGTGCGGGAGATAGATGCGATACCCGGCACAGAATCCGTCGGCCAGTTGATATTCTAAGTATATTTAGACATGGGTTCCTTGTTGCGGCCCACAAAGGGTTAACAACGTCAGATGCCTCCCACCTGCCTACCCCGCGTAGATACCCCTCTCCAAGCATTCAGACCCAAGGAGAAACTCAGTCAATGGATTGAAAATTCTTTTTTTTTTGTCCCTGTCATGGGAAACAGCAGGGGAAATGGCTTTCATATGGAGTCCCCATGTTCTACGCTCCGCATCGCCATGGAAACGGAACCAGAATAGATTATCATTATACATATAGGTCACAATTATCAGGAGTAACTTTGTTACTTGCGCTCGACGGGAGGGTGGATATCGAGGGGGCTGCCAGGTACACAGCCCATCACCAAATCTTTGGGAAATTCAAAAAAAAATAAATAAAACTTAAAAAAATAAAATTCTGGAGATTTCCTGAGATTTAATCCAGGTTTGAAGGGTGAAACAAGGGTTACTTCTCTTTTGCTGGCTTATCCATCATGTTTATTCCAGATTTTTGTTGGGAGAGTCTATAAAACCTGACCCATGGGAGAGAAGGAGAGGATCCAGAATTGAAGGAATCTTAACTTTTTTCCCCCTGTATCTTCAAGAATATAAAATGCACCAAAATTACGATAATTCAACCGGATATCTGACGTTTAATATTAACAGAAATAATTTAGAAAAAGCCCAGAAAATAAATAGAATCTGGATTTATATTGTGGGTTTACGTGTAATTGGGTCACACAGTGACGGAATGCCACCACATTTTGAAATGTTAATTTTGTAGACGGGATTGATGGTCGTTAGCGCTTTGGGAATTGATTGGAAAGTGTGCCGTCTCCAGGGACTCAAGGAAGAAATGTACTGGGACAGCTCCCTGATCGGAGAGACCCTGCAAGTTTACACAATGATGCGTTTAGGTTGGAGGCCTGACCTGACCTTTCTGAAGACCACAAGGATATGACGAGCAACTTGCCCAAGATGGACAGCCGTTAAGTACAATGTCCCGTGTAGGCTGTGCTGGTTGGCCACGGACCTCCATAGTGTAAGTGGGCTGGTTACAAGAGATATAATGTCTCCTCTACCCAAAAGGTCTATTTCACACCAAGAAGGAAGATCAAGAGTCTACACCACCTGTCTACCCAATAATGCTGACCCTAAAGTTATGTTTAGCGTTAGGTTGGCATCTACAACAACTTGACCTGTGAGTTCACGTACTGCGTTCAGTTAGAGTTGGGTAAAAACTTTGTCCTCCACCGGATGTGATTTTTTTCCCCAGGAGTTTTGAAAAGCGGGGTACAAAGAGTGGCGTCAGGGGCGGAAACTCGTTCCCAATGTATCACTCGAAAAATCCTGGCTTTTGGTGGAGCCTCCTTTTTGCCCAGGAGGTCTTTCCCATCAAGGTCTTTCACCACCTGTGACTCATAGGAGATCCATAGGGGTAGTTTTCAGGAGTAGAAGTGTACTTATTCTGGCAGTGACCCTCTTGAGACTAGGCCGTGGATAAGCTCATGCTACAACCCTATCGGCATTGCAAAGTTCCAAGTAACTCATAGAATCGCCAGCGATTTATCTACCTCTGCTAGTCATGAATGTTCTCAACATGCGATTTCTTCTGGTGTTTGGGGAACTGCTTGCGGAGAACTAACCCGAGCTACCCCTTCCATTAAGCCAAATTCGAGAGACAGTAAGTAAATCCTTCATCGTGCAGAGAGCTACAGACGATCGGAGAGAGAGAGAGTTCCCCCCGGAATCAACCAGCTGTTCCCCGACGCCCTTCAAAGGAGGACGAAAGCGTTTCACATGCGCTCTTCAGTCTGTCTGGGGTTTTTTCATCTTCACTGCATAAGCTGGAAGTTCCTTTGAAGGCTAAAAATATAATTTTTGCATCCAGTTAACCCCCATGGCTCGCTACCCCTAGCTTGGTGATTCCCCGAACTGAATTCATTACTATGTTAAGTTACCGTTACCGGATTCTCTACTGTTTATTATAATTTTATTATTATTATTTTTTTTTTATTTGGTCCTTTCACCAAATGTATCGCGATGAGAAGCGTTCTCCCAGTAAATTGGGTAGAGGTCGGACCGTGACCTCTCCTTCCCCCTTTCCTCTGGCCGTGGATATGGATGCGAGGTGTTTGTTCGGCCCGTACAGAAAGTTATCTTTGGAAAATACTTGACGCTCGGATTGGTATTTTAAGGATGACAGGGTTTACCAGAGCTTGGCATTTACCCAACCAGATTCACTAATGGGCACCTTGTGTGCGTCTCCTCCAGCGCTCTCCGGACTGTATGACAATTATTAAACTCCGCGGGTTTATCCAAGAAAAGAAAACAAAACTACTAAAACCAAAATTAATTAATTAAAATGCCTGATTTTAGGACGTTTGCTAAAGATTTCACATTTAGAGTAAAGAAGGCAGCATTACCCTAAGCTCTATGAGCAACTGCCTATGGCCTCTGATAATCTCTCTAATATTACTTTCTAAAATTGTTAAACATAAATGTATAAGGGGGAACTCCTACCCTTTTTTATTATTATTCCTAATTAGATTAAAAATACGTTTCCCAAAATATCACTCTGTTTTCTTCTTTACCCCAGTTTGTGCCCCATAATATAATATTTCAGGCAGCTGCATATTAGCCATTTTTATGATTTTTATGTTATATTACTGTATACAGCGCTGGGGGTTATATTACTGTATACAGCGCTGGGGGTTATTACTGTATACAGCGCTGGGGGTTATATTACTGTATACAGCGCTGGGGGTTATATTACTGTATACAGCGCTGGGGGTTATATTACTGTATACAGTGCTGGGGGTTATATTACTGTATACAGCGCTGGGGGTTATATTACTGTATACAGCGCTGGGGGTTATATTACTGTATACAGCGCCGGGGGTTATTACTGTATACAGCGCTGGGGGTTATATTACTGTATACAGTGCTGGGGGGGTTATATTACTGTATACAGCGCTGAGGGGGTTATATTACTGTATACAGTGCTGGGGGGTTATATTACTGTATACAGCGCTGGGAGGTTATATTACTGTATACAGTGCTGGGGGGGTTATATTACTGTATACAGCGCTGAGGGGGTTATATTACTGTATACAGCGCTGGGGGGTTATATTACTGTATACAGCGCTGGGGGGTTATATTACTGTATATAGCGCTGGGGGTTATATTACTGTATACAGTGCTGGGGGGTTATATTACTGTATACAGTGCTGGGGGGTTATATTACTGTATACAGCGCTGGGAGATTATATTACTGTATACAGCGCTGGGGGGTTATATTACTGTATACAGTGCTGGGGGTTATATTACTGTATACAGCGCTGGGGGTTATATTACTGTATACAGCGCTGGGGGGTTATATTACTGTATACATCGCTGGGGGTTATTACTGTATACAGCGCTGGGGTTATATTACTGTATACAGTGCTGGGGGTTATATTACTGTATACAGCGCTGGGGGTTATATTACTGTATACAGCGCTGGGGGTTATATTACTGTATACAGTGCTGGGGTTTTCCGGTGGGATTTCACTTTTATGGATACTTTGCTTCAAATATAGAAGCACCCATTTCACGTTTTTTTTTCTTAATATTATTATTTTTTATGAACGCCCGAGGGAAGATGACTCAGACAGCATCATATATGATCCACTGTATTACTTGACAGAAGTCATTATTATGTCGGTGTAATAATTCCCGTAATCCCTGAGTCTCTTAAGTAATTTTTTTTCCAGCTCGTCTTGACTCTTCCTAATTGAATGGACGCATGCATCAAAGCACGTAAATTAACTTTTAGATACAAAGAAACAGCAAAAAGGAGACGTGAGAATTCCAGAAGCAACAAATAATAATAAAAAAAGCTGAATTTGCCACAGGCTGCCACTGGCCTCAATTTCCACTCCAAAGCCATTACACTGATCCATAAACACAAATTATAGATAACTTTAAATGATTTTTTAAGCTAAAAGTTGAGATAAGGAAATTTCCAGTTTCTATTTAAAAAAAAAGTAAAATTATAATATCTAAGAAAATCATAAAATAAATAGCATTTTTTAGCCAATGGGAAAATCTGGTTGCTAATATATTATTTACACAGACCGCAGGCAGTTTTCCAAATTTGATTATTAACCCTTCCAATACCTTCAACACTCTATCATTGAGTAAATATTCTATTATTGAGTAAGAAGCCACCAAAAAAAATAATATATATATTCCTTTTCTGATACTATATATATATATACCGGGCTGTTCTTATTCCCCTGACCCGTAACTAACAAGGTGCCTCGGCAAAAAACGTAACGTTCTAACGATTATTCCAATTAATAGTGCCGCAGGTTCCATTTTTTCCAGAAATAAATAAATAAATATGTCAAAAAATGTGAGAAGGGTTAAATTTTTTTTTTTTTTTTTAATAATAATGTGGAGCGCTGCCTTAAATTTAACCAAATAAATAAAAAAAGCTGACTTGATTGTATTAGAGGACCCTGCTACACGAGGCCAGATGTTGCAAACGTATCCAGACATCGTGCGCCGGGGATGCTTCTGGAAAATGTGTCACCGAAGAGCCTCTTAAAACGCAGGCTGAACTACTTTCGCTTGCCTCGGATAATTCCGCAAGAAGCCTCTTGACTCGGTGCCAAGAATGGAATTCCGTGACTATGAGAGCTTGGAAGGGAGCCAGATCCGGCTCATACGCCGAAAGCACAACACCTGATTTCTTTTTTTGGGTGTTTTTTTCCCAAAAAATATTCATTCAAAATTTCATTCAAAGGAACAATAATGTTTACAAAAAATTCCACAACATTAAGCGTTTGTCTTTCTTTGATTAGAACATTGTCTTCCCCACCCGTGGACGGAATTCCAATAATAAGGCTTTGTAAATAATATAACGAGAAAAGAAAGCAATTAAACTTAATCTTCACTGGGTTTTTTGGGAACAAAGTATTTAATTTCAGTATTTTTCTAATAATTGATGCCCCCCCCGCGCGTTTCCCATCATCTTAGACAGACATGGTATAGATGCTTGTATCCAGACCTGTTTAGTTCTGCAATCTATAGGTATTTGATCTATGTATTGATGAGATTCATCGTTTTATCAATACTGGGGTTCGATAGCTTTCTCATTAGGAGATGGAACGTCCGCGCACTGCGGCAGAGGAGACGTTTCGGGGGATACAGATCGCTGTAAAGTCCCCAGTATAGGTTAAAAAAAAAAAAGAGCTGTAAAATTTGATCTATACATTGTGCCAGCGAAACAACAATCTGATATACAGAAACAGTAGAGAAGGGAGGCATACATCAGTGGAGACTGTCTCTGTGTCATCATTGGGTTTGATTATATATAAATACACAAAGTCTGTTTTGCTTTACTGAGAGGGTGGTAGATGAGCAGAACAGCCTCCCAGCAGAAGTGGTAGAGGGTAATAAAGCGAGGGTATTAAACATGCATGGGATAGACATACGGCTCCTAAATCTAAGACGAGACCAACGACTGATTAAGGTTTGAGTCTTTACAGCAGGAGAAACGGCGACTAGACGGGGGCCGGATGGGGCCGATCTGCGGGCAGATTCTGTGCTTCTCATTACCTGGAAGACGATCAGCACATTTTCTAGCAAATCGCATAACAATAGCGTCTAATTGTAATCTTGGATACATAAGAAGAGAAGATTTGAGCAGAAGAGAACAAAACTGAGCAGGAAAATTGTATGATGTTTGGTGTCTGTGTGTCTGGATGGCCTTCTGTCTGTCTACAATGTGGCTTGTTTGACACAATAGTTCATTTATTTATTACCTTTGCAACAAAGGTGAAGGAAAAAGCCATATGCCTATCCCATGCATGTTTAAATCCCCCCCACTTTATTACCCTCTACCACTTCTGCTGTGAGGCTGTTCCGCTTACCTACCACCCTTTGAGTAAAGTTATGTGCTGGTTATTCCTAGACATTTTGAAGATGAAGCTGCGTATGAGTTACGGCGTTTCATCTCAGTAACAACACGGAGTTTTATGAATCGTTCCTATTCTCTTACTATCGACATTACCCTGTCATGCAATAAGAATCCCATGACATGAAATATTTATCTCTGCAGTGAAGTTCTGAGGTCATAAAGGAATACTTTAAAAGTCTCTACATTACGCGCTACATCGATGAAACAAATGTGTCATATTTATAAAAAAAAGAATCAATGTGTCCATGTGTCTAAGACATGGATAATTTGGTCCAGTTCTGTAATCATGACCCAAATACAAACCATTCCTTCTTCCTTCGTCTTCGTGAAGCTCCATACCTTTCAGATCTGGGAGATACATTGTACTTATTTATGTAAATAAAATGGAAATAAATTCCTTTTGGAATCTACAGGAGCTTCCGCTCTAATATCTGAAAGGGATTGTCACCAAGCTGGACCATCCACCCTTAGTTTCCAGAAGGACAATTATTCAATTTGTACGCGTGTCAAGGAGTCTTCTGTGAATAAAGGGATTAAGGATGGAGCCTTCTGTCTGTCTAAATCCAGGAAAACATGAAAAGGTGAAAATTCTGATGAAAATAATCTAAAATCCAAGGGTTTGTATGAAGTCCTACTGCAGATATGGTGTCTTTCTTGGCGCCGAGTATAGATCTATAATGACCTTATAACTGGCGTTTGTATCATCTCAATAAATAAAGGTTCCATTGTCTCACAAATAAAGACCCATTCCATTTGTTTTATTTAGGAGGGTTGGGTGGAGACACGTCTCAGCACCAACACGGGTGACCATTATCTGGGCTTGTGTGTGGACCGAAACATGGAATTACCAGGGCATGTTTGATGTAATCACAAGATGGCTTTAGACATGAAAGTAGAAGTTTATGTATTACGTATATGTATAAGGTTGTCTCTCAAGCTCGGCCTTCGTGTTGCTGAAAGCTTAGCTCTAGAATCTCGAGGGAAAATGATTTGGTGCCTACAAGTGATGAGTCTATGATATCCAGACACTGGAGCCCAATACCTACTGGAAAACATATCCAGCAACATAACATCTCGAGAGTCTGTCGCTGAAGGAACCCTGATAATGTATAAAAATGTTCTCTAATCTTATTTGTATGAGGAACGAAGATACATTTATTACATAGCAGCCATCAGTCCTGACTGTGATAGTCATAGATAAGTGAAACAGCCTTCAAGCAGAGGTGGTAGAGGGTAATACAGTGAGGGTATTAAACATGCATGGGACAGGCATACGGCTCCTGAATCTAAGACGAGACCAAGGACTGATTAAGGTTTGAGTCTTTACAGCAGGAGAAACGGCAACTAGACGGGGGCCGAATGGGGCCGTTCTGCCGGCAGATTCTGTGCTTCTCATTACCTGGAAGACGATCAGCACATTTTCTAGCAAATCGCATAACATAAACAATAGCGTCTAATTGTAATCTTGGATACATAAGAAGAGAAGATTTGAGCAGAAGAGAACAAAACTGAGCAGGAAAATTGCATGACGTATATTATAACCCTAGTGTGTTTGGTGTCTGTGTGTCTGGATGGCCTTCTGTCTGTCTACAACGTGGCTTGTTTGACACAATAGTTCATTTATTTATTACCTTTGCAACAAAGGTGAAGGAAAAAGCCATATGCCTATCCCATGCATGTTTAAATCCCCCCCCACTGTATTACCCTCTACCACTTCTGCTGTGAGGCTGTTCCGCTTACCTGCCACCCTTTGAGTAAAGTTATGTGCTGGTTATTCCTTGTCATTTTGAAGGTGAAGCTGCGTATGAGTTACGGTGTTTCATCTCAGTAACAACATGGAGTTTTATGAATCGTTCCTATTCTCTTACTATCGACATTACCCTGTCATGCAATAAGAATCCCACGACATGAAATATTTATCTCTGCAGTGAAGTTCTGAGGTCATAAAGGAATACTTTAAAAGTCTCTACATTACGCGCTACATCAATGAAACAAATGTATCATATTTATAAAAAAAAATAATCAATGTGTCCATGTGTCTAAGACATGGATAATTTGGTCCAGTTCTGTAATCATGACCCAAATACAAACCTTCCTTCTTCCTTCATCTTCGTGAAGCTCCATACCTTTCAGATCTGGGAGATACATTGTACTTATTTATGTAAATAAAATGTAAATAAATTCCTTTTGGAATCTACAGGAGCTTCCGCTCTAATATCTGAAAGGGATTGTCACCAAGCTGGACCATCCACCCTTAGTTTCCAGAAGGACAATCATTCAATTTGTACTCGTGTCAAGGAGTCTTCTGTGAATAAAGGGATTAAGTATGGAGCCTTCTGTCTGTCTAAATCCAGGAAAACATGAAAAAGGGAAAATTCTGACGAAAATAATGTAAAATCCAAGGGTTTGTATGAAGTCCTACTGCAGATATGGTGTCATTCTTGGCGCCGAGCATAGATCTATAATAAATAGATCCATTGTCTCACAAATAAAGACCCATTCCATTTGTTTTATTTAGGAGGGTTGGGTGGAGACACGTCTCAGCACCAACACAGGTGACCATTATCTGGGCTTGTGTTTGGACCGAAACATGGAATTACCAGGGCATGTTTGATGTAATCACAAGATGGCTTTAGACATGAAAGTAGAAGTTTATGTATTACGTATATGTATAAGGTTGTCTCTCAAGGTGGGCCTTCGTGTTGCTGAAAGCTTAGCTCTAGAATCTCGAGGGAAAATGATTTGGTGCCTACAAGTGATGAGTCTATGATATACAGACTATGGAGCCCAATACCTACTGGAAAACACATCCAGCAACATAACATCTCGAGAGTCTGTCGCTGAAGGAACCCTGATAATGTATAAAAATGTTCTCTAAACTTATTTGTATGTGGAACAGAGATACATTTATTACATAGCAGCTATCAGTCCTGACTGTGATAGTCATAGATAAGTGAAACAGCCTTCAAGCAGAGGTGGTAGAGGGTAATACAGGGAGGGGATTTAAACCCGCATGGGATAGACATACGGCTCCTGAATCTAAGACGAGACCAACGACTGATTAAGGTTTGAGTCTTTACAGCAGGAATAAAGGTAAGACTAAATGGGGGCCGAATGGGGCCGATCCGCCAGCAGTTTCTATGTTTCTATATTCTTGGGATTGCCAACACCTGTTGCAGGTGGAACGCTCTGTGACAGAAAAGGCACATGCTTTTCTGATGCTACAGCAACATACCGATCATTTTGTCACATGACTACTGGCAAGAATTATATATATATATATTAGAAGTAACAGGTAAAAAGCACCGTTATTTGTAAAGTTTGTGCCGTACGGTCTGACTCTCCAGGGTTCTCTGCAGTTTCACAAAGTAATTCTGTAAAACTCACACGGTCCCGCGTACATTCTGTACATCTGTTCCGTTTGTACTGTGCTCATTCCTCTCATTTCATGTTTATTCTGCCCTCATTCACACTTAACATTTGTCAGCTTCAAAGCTGTTTTACCAATACTAAGAGAAATTTGGTTAAACAGAAGAAAAAGAAATTCCCATCTGATGTATTGTCGGCTCTTAAACAGCTTCTGCTACAGAGAACCTGAATATTGAACATATACATTAAATTAACTCATTCATGTACCTGGGAAATGCTAGCGTTTGGCCTCTCTACTGCAACAGGGTTAATACAGAGACAGTCTGGTCCCCAAATTCAAATATGTATATTCTTTAAACTGCTACTCCCATTGGTTTCATTGACCACTGACATCAACAGGAGCGCTACTGAGCATGAGCAGGAAGTGTACTCAAGTACACTTCCTGGTTTGCGCAGAGACAGCCGGAGGATGACCCAGTAATCATTTAATGTGAAACTAGGACTCGATCGTCCCTCTAAAGGGAAAATGTGTTGGAGCCTGAAGATTTTTTTTTGTAATTAAAAAAGAACAATAAATAGGAGAAACTCTATATTTCAAGTTTGCGATGATGGTTTAAGAGCCGCGGTTTTAATTTACAGAGAGGGTGGTAGATAAGTGTGCCAGCCTCCCAGCAGAAGTGGTAGAGGGTAATACAGTGAGGGGATTAAACATGCATGGGATAGACATACGGCTCCTGAATCTAAGACGAGACCGACGACTGATTAAGGTTTCTATGGCCAATATATTTGGGAAAGCGATGGTTTCTTGTGATACTCCGTGATGCGCTCGGCCGGTGCCGTTGCCGGTAATGGCAGTAAAGCGTTATCAGCGGAGGCTGCGCTCTGTGTTCGGTCGGTAATGTACATTCTGCGATCACCCAGCTGGAAGTATCAGGGAATGACTGGGAAGCCGGCGCGGGCGATGCGGTTTATGGTACGCGTGCCTGGCATTCTCCGCAGAACCACTTACTGCTCGCAGCTGAGTACTTACTCGGCTAATGCTTTCTGTTCCGCCGTTTGCAGGTCCTTGAGGCTGAAGGTCACAAACAAAATCGCAAAGATAAGAGGCGACTCGGCGATTTGATCTGCCCGTTCTCCTCTCTGTGTAGCAATAAGGGGCAAATATCCAGTTGGGTATGAAGATATTGCTTAATACCCCCCTTACCGATGAGAAAGAAAGGACGACCACGGCGCTATGGACCAAACGGGCCAATAGGCCATAGTGCTTTGAGTGGACTTTTTGGTTGTTACTTGTACACCGCTATGGAATATGATGGCACTATATAAATCAATCAATGCATATTATTATTATTATTATTATTGTTAATAATAATAATAGTAATAATAAATAGAATTATGCTATTGAAATGTTTTGGTAATATTCTGAAATTTTGTCTTGTTTTGCACCCCCCCCTAAATATTTGAGTAATTTTTGCCCCATTTGCTAGCAATAAATACATCTCCCGTCCGCTAACTTTTGAAAGCAGCAACATTAACCCAACGACGCCTAAATTCCTTTATAATTAAGACCATCAGCAACCCAGAAATTTCCATATTGCTTCATTTTACCGATAAATTTGGGGTTTATTATTTAAAATCTCTGCAGAAATTGGTTAAATTAGATTAATGCCTATGGGTGCAGTAAATTAATCCAGAGTTCACGACTGGACCTTTGACATCTAAAGGGTTAATACATGGTTAAAAAAAAATACTTTTTTAAAGGAACAGTCAACATTTTTTTTGGCAAAATAGAAAATCTTGCCTTAATTTTAACCCTTTTAAAGTTGCAATAAAAAAAAATTTGCAGAAAAAAATTATTTTAAAAATTGTTACTCTTTCAGAAAAATTGAGCTTATTTATTCTAACCTTCAAAGGAGGTTTTTTCTTAAAAAGAGCATTTTGGGGCTTTTTTAACGGACAGTAAATTTGAATTTGCTTCATTGCATAGAAAAGAGTACACTGTCCCTTTAAGGTTCTAGAATTTAAGGCAAGTTCAGCAAAGAACGGATTTATTTACTTTAAAAAAAGGAAATCTTTGTATGGATCGCATGGAGACCCCCATATCCATTCTGATCCATAAAGCCCTGAATTTAGGGGAAAAAAGGAAGAAAGAAAATGAAATCCAGTGATGTATCGGAGAAAATCTTTGAGATCTGAGCATGAAAATCCGAAGCTCAAAGAAAAAAAAGGGTATTTTCTTGTCTGTCATTTATTTAATTCTGTTTTTTTTTCTGCATTTTCTGTACTTTATTCTATTTTTTTTCCCTCCGATAAATCTCTCGGCAGCCCTTAATCCGACATGTTACAATCGCACAAACTCTCCCAACAAATTGCGCTTTTCGTCCCCGTGGAGCCCACGGACGGAGGAGGGGAAGTCGGTTCATCGAGTGACAGATTGTCCTCGTTATAAAAAGAAAACCCCGTCCCGCAATTAGTAGATTTCCAATTAGACCCACTTGGCCTGCGTGTCTCGTCTTAGAGTCAGGAGCCGTATGCCTATCCCATGCGTGCTTAAATCCCCCCTCCCTGTCTTAGCCACTACCACTTCTGCTGGGAGGCTGCTCCGCTTATCCATCACCCTCAAAGAATTTAAAATCAGATAAGCGCTCCAAATATTTTGTTTGAAGTGAGCTGACTTTGTTTTTAAAGGTAGCAAGATCCAGACAGATAATAGCTACGCAGCAAAGTAAGCTGAACCATTAGACTATTAATTTGTTTAGCGCTTTGACGTGGGTCCAACTTGGCACAGTCAGCGGGTCGGCCTCTATAAATCTCGTACGGCCGTGGCAGCGTTCTGCAGTATAACGTCTATTGCGGCATGGGATGTGCGGAAAAAGGAGTGCGGCGATGGTCAGCTCTCCGGACGGGGGGTCACGGCTTAGGAAATAATTTTTATAATTTATTCCTCAAATGACAGCAAATAATGGTATTTCCTGTAAATCATATAAAAAGGTAGCCTGTTGGGATCGGCCCCATTCGGCCCCCGTCTAGTCTGCCCGTTTCTGCTGCTGTAAAGACTCAAACCTTCATCAGTCGTTGGTCTCGTCTTAGATTCAGGAGCCATATGCCGAACCCATGCATGTTTAAATTCCTCCACTGTATTACCCTCTACCACCTCTGCTGGGATGCTGTTCCACATATCTACCAACCATCTTGGTAAAGCAAAAATTTCATGTTGCAATATTGTGGTACAATAATAAACCAACAAACAGATGGACAATGCCCTAAACACCACCCTTAAACAATTTAAAATGGTTGTATTGACACCATTTATCTCATTTACCCTCCCCATTGGAAAAATCACATTTCTTGGCAGCTTAAAACACAATTTTACAGACCCCTTACTCCCTGCACAAATTCTATTTATAAACCCATTGTACAGCACTGCGGAATATGATGGCGCCATATAAAACAATAAATAATAATAAAGAACATATTTATGATGTCACAAGTCCAACTATGCTCTGCTTTTACACGGTTTTAGGAGAGGGGCCCAGGTTTCAGACCCTGTCCCATGGATAAACCATTCGCAGCCGTGGGTTAATTCTCCTTACCGAGTTTCAGAAAACTGTTTATTAAATAAAAGCTTCAGACTCTGTAGGGCTGCCATTCACAGGGTAACTGAACACCTGGCTGCAGCCTGATCTCCTCCCTCTTTCTTCTTCACTTTCCCCCTAGCTGCCTCTCATACTATTAATTTATCTCTTTCCTCCCTTCTTCCTTTCTTCTTTCTCCTTCCACCATCACTCTATATTTTCCTTCATTCCTTTTTTTTCTCCATCTCTTACTCTATGCCTCCTGTCCTTTACTCCATCTTTTTCCTTCTTCATTCCTCCCTCTTTCTTCCTTCTACCATCTTTTATTTTTCCTTCATTTCTTCCCTCCCTCCTACCTTCCATTCTCCCTTCCTCTCTACTTTATACATCCCTTACTCTCTTTCTTCCTTCCTCCCTTCCTTCTTCTCTCCTTTATACATTCTTTACCCTCAAATCTTTAATCCTTATCTCACATTTGTTCCTTCTTAACCTTTCTTACTTTTTTCATTCTTTCCTTTTCTTTGTTCTTTGCTTTCCCTTCCTCCTTCCTCCTTCCTTCCTATCTCATTCATGTCTTCTTTACTCTCAAATGTCTAATCATTCTCTCCATTCCTTCCTTTTCTCCCTTCTTTCCTTCATTCCTTCCTTCTATTTACTTTCTCCCTGATACACCCTCCTTCTTTCATTTACACTCGATTTGCATTCATTCATCACAAATGAACATCAATTGTTTTTCTCTTCCATAATCTGTTGTAAAATATGGAAAAAAAAACTTCAGTACAGTTATAAAAAAAACATTCCCCAAAATGAGCAGATGTCTGCACTGAGTAAGCATAATGTTTGCAGGAAGGGAAGGAGGATGATGGTGTTTACAGACTATAGAAAGCGCTTCATAGTCTATATTCCTTTATACAGCTTACACCCTGCGCGAGTACCAAGCCCCCCCCAACGAAGAGCCTCAAAAAGCCATTCCGCAAGGAAATGATCCTGAATGCTTGCAATTCCAACAGAGCAAGCATGACATTGTCAAAAATCACACTCGTTTAACAACTCTATCTGCCCCCCCCCCGGGTATGTGTCGGTGCAGAGTTTTCCTTGAAATTAGCGGGGAACGCTGTATATTCACAACAGGACAAGGAGATTTTTGGCTGGAGCGCTGTTAATTCTCACACTGAAGCGAGAGAGTCAACAGATAGACAGCCAGGACTTGCTGACAGCTATACGCTATATATATATATATTATAAGCTATATATATATTGGTATTTCTTTTCTAAAGTACTATGTTTTAATAGTACACGTAAATAATGATAAATAGATATAAATGGATATATTTATTACATACAAGTGATTTTGAGGTCTTTACAAGTCACTGTATCCTCTTTTCTGGTCGAGCTACCGATGCCATCAGCTCTGTATTTTAGGAAGAAAGGGGTCCATTGATCAGTATACCGTTAATGATATATCATTGATAGAAATAATTGGATTCCAGTTAGCAAGAGAGTACATTTTTCTCTGTGCTGGCAGAAAAAGGGTTAATTAAACACAAATCTTTCATTCTGCCCATTGAGAATATTTAGAAAATTCAACATTAAAAATCCTCTTTTAGAAACATTGTATTTATTCAGCAATTGGATCGTTTGTAAGATGCTTAATATCTTTGCTTAATGTGTTTGAACGTTCATTCGATCCCCCAAGCTTTGCCTGCTCGGCTTTAAAGGACTTTCTCCAAATCAATGTCCAAAGACAGTGACAAAGGACACTTATAAGCCACACAAACGACAATGTTATAAAATGTAGCAATGCAGATAATATCAATCACATCGGCAACAACGTCATGATCAACTTGGGGGCTGGGATGGAAACAGTCATCAACCAACCGGACTAAGAGGATTACAAGGAGAAAGTACCGGGATCTTCTACTCACTCTAAAAATACTTTAAAAACAACAATTTAGGGAGTGCAACGTATAATTTGTATAATTCGATGCAAAACACAGTTAAGGACTAAACAATACTAACCCGAGAGAGCCTGCGTTCCGACACACTCTCTGCTATGTACTGGGAATGGAAACATGGTATCTAACCAAACAGAGCATCCACCCCGAGTATTTAACCTACTGGAGTATCTAACCAAACAGAGTATCCACCCAAGTATTTAACCTACTAGAGTATCTAACCAAACAGAGTATCCAACTAGATTTACTAACCAGATTATCCAACCAACTAGAGTATCTAATCAAACAGAGTATGCAACTAGATTATCTAACCAAATAGAGTATGTTACCAGAGTATCCAACCAACTAGAGTATCCAACAAGAGTATCCAACCAACCAGACCATCCAACCAACTAGAGTATCTAATAAGAGTATCCAACTAGAGTATCCAACTAACTAGAGTATCTAACAAGAGTATCCAACCAACCAGAGTATCCAACCGACTAGAGTATCTAATAAGAGTATCCAACCAGAGTATCTAACCAACTAGAGTATCTAACCAACTAGAGTATCCAACCAAACAGAGTATCCAACTAGATTTACTTACCAGATTATCCAACCAACTAGAGTATCTAATCAAACAGAGTATGCAACTAGATTATCTAACCACATAGAGTATGTTACCAGAGTATCCAACCAACTAGAGTATCTAACAAGAGTATCCAACCAACCAGACCATCCAACCGACTAGAGTATCTAATAAGAGTATCCAACCAACCAGAGTATCCAACCGACTAGAGAATCTAATAGGAGTATCCAACCAACCAGAGTATCCAACCGACTAGAGTATCTAATAAGAGTATCCAACCAACCAGAGTATCCAACCGACTAGAGTATCTAATAAGAGTATCCAACTAGAGTATCCAACTAACTAGAGTATCTAACCAAACAGCATTTTCAACCAGAGTATCTAATGAAAAAGTGTATCAAACCAGAGAATCTAATCAAGCAGAGTCTTCAACCAAAATCAGAAAACTGGGGTATACAATACCAAAAGACGGATTTGTAAAATAATCCGACCATGAGAGCTCTTTGAGACCCGCACTAAAGTTTTTCAGATACATAAAAACAGAAATGGTATATTCTAGAGACACCGAGTCTATATCGACGATTCCAATTCTGGAGACAAGAGACAGAGAAAGTCTACATGACGGATTTATCCCTTCCTCGTCGTTTGTCCGGCTGCCACCCCACTCATAGAACAGCTTCTAATTACACCGAAATTACACGGAACGGGGGAGACAACAGTCGAGCAAACAGACGTTGGACTCACGAGCTTTGTAAGGTGAATGGCTTGTCTGTTTTGGTTTCGCAGGAAATGCGGTGAAGTTTCCATGCGATCCTGAGCTCACCTACATGCGCAGAGACGGAACAGGGGAACTGGAAGCACTCAGCCATAGAACCCCCACCTAATGCTAAATCCTATTATAATAAATACTAGAAATTAATAGAAATTAATAATAATACGCATATATAAATACCACTATTCATCTAATATACTTTATATAATGATTATATATATATATCTATAACGGCAGGCATTCTCATCTACGTTAATCAGATTTTTAGGTATTTACCGTCTCCAATAAAAAAAAAGTGGAAAACTCAGCACTTTCTTTGCTTCAGATAAGTAATAAACAGGAACAAACGAACACTGAGGATACAAGTTGAATAAAGCCTAACGCGTTTCGCGCCCGTGCTGCTTACTCAGAAGCTAATTTAACGCCCTCCTCTTGGAAGAAAAGTTCGATTTTTTTTAAAAACTGCACATTTTCCGCAGTCGAAATGATGAAACTTACTTCCCCTATAGCAACCGTTACCCTATAGATTTAGGATTCTTACAAAGAATGGATCGTTTTTTTTCCTGTGAGTTAACCCCGTATAGTAAAAACGAAGGCAATGAAGGTGTTAATAAAACCAAACTGCACGGGGTGGCCAGCAGATGAAAGGCTGGAGGGATTAATCCTTTAACACACTCAATTTGTCCACTTTTAAGGTGTCTGCGTGGCTGGTAACGGAATAATCCCCGTTGGATAAAAAGATCATCCGGTAATATTTCTTAGGAGAAACATTAAAGTGATCGGCTTCCTCTTTCTATAAATCATTAATGGGGAACGCTGTGGGTTTTAAAATTATTTCATGCATTTAATTAGCAGATCAGAAACGCTGACTTAATTGTCCATACATTAATGTGTATATCAGCCCTGGGGCTGGCAGGACGCAGCCTCGTCTACCTTTTTTTGTTATAAACAGGCTGAGGAGTTTGGGGCAAAATACAGGGGTTTTTTTGGTCATTTTGGGGTGCAATGAGTGTAATGTTATTCCACTTATGGAGTCGCCATCGTGGAACAGAGAAAATGTACTATTTACGATACAAACACATAAAAAATGCTATAAAAAACATAAAGAGATATAAAGAACTGTGGGAAAGGTGTTTGGAAGGGGCAAAAAGGGTGTTAGGAGGTGTTGGCAGGGGCAGTAAGAGCAAGCGGCAAAAGGGAGAAGAAGAGGGGCGACCAAGGACATTGGGGCAAACAGTAGGAATCCAAATATGGGAACCAAGATTGGTTGGAAACAATTACCCCCCACCTGGCTTAAATGGAGGTGCCCACAAACAGATCGGGGGTAGAAAGGTATGGGGCACGTATACAATATACAGCCCTAAAAGAAATCGGTTGCAATCTGCCCTAGGTGGGTAAAACACAATTTGTGGAAGCGGTAACATGAAATGGAGCAGAAATGAAGCGGTTAATTATTAACCATTTCAGTGCCAGCAAAGAATTTAACATAATGTATACAACTGGGTATCAAAAAGACCAAATAGGCTACACCCAGGAACGAAGCCTTTAACCCTCTCCCCTTCCCAGTAGACCAGCAGCTGCCGAACTGGTATTTCCCACCAGTTGAGTGGTAATAGGTTAAAATGAAGTGCTAAATGGGGGGGGGGGGGCAAATGGAAAGCCCCTAATTAAGACTGTCTGTTTTCTGCTGGGAAAGAAAGGTGATAAATGAGGGTGAGCGTTGGCTTGCATGGCGCTGTGTATTTTGGGTGGGCATCTAGCATGATCTGAAGGCATACCACCCCTCCTGCTCTGTGGCATGGGGTATCAGTGCATGCAGCTGCCTCAATGCAGGGCATCAACTGCTTATGCAATGCATGCAGATAAAGCCACAAATGAATGCAAGCAACTAGTGTTGCATTGCCTGCATGGCACACTCTTGCGCTCCATGCATGCAACTAGTTTCAGCCAGTGCATGGTAGGAATGGGGCTCTACCTGGGGTTAACCCTTAATGTAGGGGCTGATGCTGGGGCTGTTGAAACCCAGAAAACAGGGGCAAAGAAAAAGAAGCTGCAGCTTACCTGGAGCAGAGATACCGGACTGGATTCCCTCACTGACAGCAGAGTCTGGAGCACCCAGTCATATAATAAAAGCAAGGATCTGTCTGTCCCATGTCTGTCTGTCTTTCTCCAGAGCAGAGGCAAGTAGGTGCTATGGCAATGACAAGATCAGACGCTGCTCAGAGTCTTCTGGGGAGAGGTGGCATTGTCCATGGGTGATGGATGAAGATCCTTGACAAGCATCCCTGCTGGCAGGACTCCACTAGGACACTGCCAACTTGGTCTGAAACAATGCAGTGAGACTGGGCAGGGGCACAGGGCTGAGGGGGCAGCCTCTGTTGTGCTTCAGAGTAGGGTGTCTGGGTTTCAGGTATCCATCAGGGTAAGAGACAGAAGCTGCCACCTCTCCTGGTGCAGTCAGTGGTGGCTCCTGAGGCTCATCCTGGACAGGGTGTCATCTCCTGGGCTGTGTGGTTGGCAGTGATGGGGGTAGGAAGAGCTGCAGTGGGCTGCCTGTGCACACAGCATTTACAATTGTCTTTCACTATGACAGGGATTAGTTGCTGTTCAAGGTTCCTCTCATCCAATGAGATCAGCAGAGGCTCCTGATTTGGTGGCTTTTACTGAATATAAAATGAGCACCTCTGTCTCTGCCACTCTCAGCCTGCACCCCCTCTCCCTCTTCCCACACCATCTCATTCCTTATATCTCACTCTCTCTCCTCCCCCTTCTCTCTGTCACCCTCTCTGCCTCTCAGTCACATCCTCCTGATGCCCCCTCTCTCCCCTGCCTATTTACTCTCATCCTTCCCTCTGTCAGCTCACCTCTCCTCCAATAGCTCACTCCTTTATGTCTCTCTCAAGCCTGTAGATCTCTTCATACACCCCTCTCTCTCTCTCTCTCTCCTCTTACTTGCACTCTTCACTTTCTCTCACACACATCACTCTTCTGTCTCTCCTTCCCATTCTCAAACATCACTTTTCTCTTTCTATCTCTTTCTCCCTCACACAGCTCCCTTCTCTCTATCTCTGTCTCTCTGTCTCCCCCTCTCTCCCCAGTGCTATTCCCTCTCTCCCTTTCTATCACAGCACTCCTCTCTTTCTGCTCTCTTGACACAACACCCCTCACTCTATTTCTACCTCCTTCACACAATACACCTCTCCCTTCCTATCTCTCTCACACAACACTCCTTAATGCCTTTCTACTCCCCTCATTCACCACTCCTCTCTTCCTTCCTACCTCCCTCACACAGCACTCCTCTCTCTTTTACCTCCCTTACACATCCCTCCTCTCTATTCCTCCCTTCCCCACACATCCCCCTCTATTTCTACCTCTCTTACACAGCACTCTTCTCTCTCTTCCTTCCATCCTTTTATCTCTTCCCACTCTCCCTCACATTGCACTTCTGTGTTCCTTCACACCTTTCCACCCTCTTTTCCATGTACTCATTAACCCCCTTCTTCTCTGTCTCTCCTTTTTTTCTCACCATTCCTCCATACCCTCTTCCTATATTTAATTTCCCACCTCTTTAGTGATCCCTGACTTTCCTCTCCAAACCTAGAACCCCCCCAGAGCCCTACAGCCAACACCAATTCCTCCCTATCCCCAATCCCTTTAATCCCAATCTCCCCCATGCTCTCCCATCTATCCATGTTCACCCACATCTGACAGCCCAGACTCATTCCCACCGGAGCCTTTGATATATTGTAACAATTTCACTCTTCATCCTGCTTTTTATTTATTGTCGTGTGATGTCAATGTTTATGCTTC
The DNA here is from genome assembly GCF_027358695.1 of Spea bombifrons. Classification (NCBI taxonomy): domain Eukaryota; kingdom Metazoa; phylum Chordata; class Amphibia; order Anura; family Pelobatidae; genus Spea; species Spea bombifrons. The sequence goes on from NC_071090.1 coordinate 3,143,168, forward strand.
CTCCTGCCATGGTGTCTTCCATGTATTTATTGTAGGGGAAAGAATGTTCTATAAAAAGGATGGCAGGAGCTGTTACTTTGCTTTATTCTTCTTGTAAACATATTATCATAATTACATATTCATAGAAGACATGACACACCGGGATCCAAGTGGATGCTATATGCGCTTGGTAAACATATCGGATTATATGAGAAGATGCTGGAGGGGATTTTCGGCACGGAATGAGTTAATCAATTTTAGCTTTTTATAATTGATCACTAAATCATTATAGAAACATAAATTAAATCAACAGAGAAGATTCCGTTTCCCCACTGAATCTGCATGTTGCTTCATATTGCTAGAAACCTGCTTATTTTTTCGGGATAATTCAATGCATAAATGTTATTGTATCTACCATATCTGCTGAAATGCTATTCTAAGTATCTACTATTACTTATCCATGCCTTGGTCATTCACCCCCCAAAAATGGGGACAATTGCGCTTGTTGTAGATGCTTCTGTATGAAAATAGAGATCCCTAAATTGGGAATTCCCATCAATTTCTTTGTTACTAGTAACACATTAAAAATACATTTACAAAAAACATTGTTTTTTTAGTTTTGTTTAAAAAAAATATGTTTTCAGGCAGCTGCATATCAGCCATTTGTATGATTCTCACTCTTTTATCTGAACCCCGATCTACTAAACCCCCCGACTCCTTATCATACTGCCTGCAGGAAGCAATAGAATGGCTCGGTCTTAATCACAGCTGGACTCTCTGACTAATGATAGTCTATGGAGGAACGGACTTCATTAGCATTGCCATAAAGCATCAGCTCGGTGTGGTGTTTGAGCCGGGAAAGTCACCCAAAATATCACATGACTGACAGCAACGGCGGCTCCAGGTCTGCAGATAAAGGGAGTTTTTGGGACAAAATGAGATAAAACCAGGTATTAATCTCGATGCAAAGGGGGAGAGGTTAGTAGACCCAGACAAAAACATTTCCCATGTCCAAAAAAGAGGCAAATTTATTGGGTTTCTGGATACTCAGTTCTCTACGTAAGACACAGATTTCCTTTAAGGGACACCAAGCCATCGGGTAGAGTTCCAGATTTTAAGAGAGCCGCTTATGCCTCGATATTTCAAAATTCTGTAACGATACTTTTTATTAGTGGGCGTGGTCACATCAAGCGGACCTTATTGTTCCGGGCGTTCTGGGGGTTGGGCTTCATTCAGAAGGTGGGGCCAGCCCCAATTAGACTTGATCTGGAATTGACTTATCGGCCCTGATGCTTTAAGGCCAGTAGCCTCCCTATGACAGACGCGGGGCTGTCGGACAGACACGCAAATCTGTGCTTTGTGGCAGCGGCACACTGCCGGACCCGAAATGCTGCTGGAGCTATTGGCCAACGTCCAACAGGAGGAAGATAGCCAGTCCCAAAAATTGAAGAAACTCAGAGGCTTAAACGTAGAGCTTCACTCGGGGACCCTGGGTCGGAACCAGTGAGTTCCAGCTCCGCTTACTGGGAATGGGTTCCTCGAAATAGCAAATGAAGCTGGTGAAAATTCACAATAGTAACATCTGGATACATCGGATGAAGGGATTCTGGTTTCGCATCTCTATTAACCCCGTGCATTTGGATAATGCGCTACATAATATCTAAAGTACACAAAAAAGAGATAATGAATTCCATTAATAATACGTGTCAATGATTTGCATGATAAAAAAAATGAAATGATGACAACAGACAATGCTTGCTTTCCTGTCGGCCTCGCTCTGACATCATTGCTTATGGCGCATTAATTATAGTCAAAGGTTCTATCTAATAATGTTTCCATTTATGTGTTTGCCTTCAGTCGGCGCGTCTCGGCTCCTCATTAGTGTCTCTTCCGTAAATAAAAAAAGAGCAAATATCCTGACACTTCTGTAAATGTATCCCCAAAATAAAAAAAAACATAAGAATGGGTGATTGCATTAACCCCTTAGAGGGGTTACGGGTGAAACAGACATGCGCTCTCACATAGTCACCAACGCTTCTTTTTTTGGAAAGGCTCATCAGAGATCATCAGGAAAGCGTTTAATATATAAATGCATGGCGGGTAATAAATCAGAATTCCGCTAGACTGGAACCGTTCTGTACGAGACAAAGTCTACAGTCAATAGCTGGAGGTGAAATGAGAAATGTGTCTTATTCCACCAACCACAAACACAATAACATCAACATTTACCTTCCAACAGCTGCTGCCGAGGAAGGAGGACGTCCACCGACCCACCACCTCCGTCCAGAGCAGAAAGTGATTGGACTTCCCCCCGGCTTAAATAATATTTGTTTGTGTTATAAAGGACAATAATTAATATTAATGCAGATATTTCTCACGTCTAGACTTTGTCTACTTAGCCACAGTCTTTGATATAAATCGAATACCTGTGAAACGCGTTGGTTGGACCCCGTCTGCCATTCCGTCCGAGAAAGACACCTCCGATGTCCCGACAGCTTATGCCGCTTTTCATCTTCTTCTATGTTGTCCCAATAAAAGGTAATAACTCCATGTAAATGCTCCGTGTTGTTTTCTGTGTTTCACTTGTAATACCCCCATGTAGCCACAAGATGGTGCGTAACAAAACAAGGGCTTGGCGCAGCATTTCCCCCCTGACTGTATCCATTCTCTTTTTTTCTGCGCATTCCCCTTAAATGAACACACGTCAGATAGGACGTGATTGTTGGCATGATGTCATCCTCATGATGTAACGGGTCCCGTTTTCAGACATTATCAGAGCCGGGGTAGACGTTTTTCACCACCTCTGCCCGTCAGCCTTTCTTTTATTCAGATATTATCTGACAAAGCAATGATTCTTAAGGTTCCAGGTTTAATGGGATATATATATATATATATATATTTCCTCCCACGTCGCGCATGGAAAGTGGAACGTCTACATACAAATGAATCGTGTAGGACTATAAAATTCTTCTATCTTTCTAGAAACCCTGATTATTTTGCCCCCGATTATTTTGCCCCCGATATTCACTTCATAAACTACATTTTTGTGTACATAGTAGCTCATTCGGTTGGTTCTACAAGACGCTCTTGGGAATAGAAAGCGGGTAGACGCCAAGTGACCATTCCCTCCCCAAAAAGTCATTGGAATGGAGGATTCCGGGGCATCTCCCTGTAAGCAGTATTTTGAATGTTATCACTAAAACGAGAACTTACAGATGGGTTTGCATGAGAGCTGCAGCTTCATCGTGCGTTATGAAGGGCCAACTCCATTGAAGTTCTCCAAAGTTTGGAAGCCTCCTTTGTTAGAAGACTTATTGTCACCATCAGACCTTTCGGCAGGAGAAGATTACCAAATCTGGCCCTTTCTAATCTACTGTGTAGCTGGGGAGTTGAAACTATCCTACAAATGATTGCTTTTGGAAAAAAAAACCCAGACATCAATATTGGCCAAGAGTGACAACCCCACGTCCAACTAGACCACTAGGGAGAACCTCCAAACCTCGGGTTCCTGCAGTGGGCTCTGTAACCTTTTTGAAGGTCTTGTAGGTCAAAGAACGAGATTTTCCTACTAAAGCCCAGGACTACCAACCCACTGTGACTCGCAAAGAGCTCCATGCTTGCTAAATTTGGTTACTATTATAAAATTTGGTGAAAAAGCTTAGATTTACGCTAGTTAACCAACATGTATCATGAACACGCATGTAAACGGGATTCAGTTGGTAGAGTTGTCCCATTCTCTAGCAATTTCTACTTTTTACATTAGTACATGAACAAGGGCCCCGGCTGGCCACCTCGCACAATGGGCGAATCCTCGGTGGCCCGTTGGCCAAGAATAACCCACATGGGCATTAAAACACCACGTGCTGCTGTACATATCCTGCCGTCACCAACACTTCCATCATCAGGTGGCCGCTGACCTTAAAGTGCCAGGGCCACCCAACGATCACCAGTCCGACCCGAGACTTCATGAAGCGCGTGGGGTAACTGGCCATGGAAATTGAAGTCAGAAACAGAGATGTTTCCACAAAAGATTCCATTGGGTGGAACGCGTTCATTTCTAGAACACGGGTGGAAGTTCTCTGCCCTCTCAGGCTGAACCTGATACCCAGTAGGAGGCAGGAGACCAGCGAAGATCTCAAGACCTCTCCATCTTCTAACCTCAATGTCCCTGTTTGTCTGTTTTTCCTGTTTGGCCCCATGTTGGCTCAAAACATTATTATTCCTAAAAAGCATTTGGGGTAAAAGAGTCATCGTGAGCGAAATTATTCATATACTCCCAAAATAGAACAGAACCTCGGAATGCTCCTCCGATGAATAAGTTACCGCTCGGTGGGAGAGTCCTTCCGAAACACATTCAGCTTCCCTGAATACAAGAAGAGAATTAAGACATGGATGCAGGAACGGAAAATAAATATCATGACATCCCCCCCCCCCAAAGAACGAGGTCACGAAGGGCTTTTAAGAGCGTTCCAGCAGATGTAGAGATGATTTGGTGCAGGAGAGGTTCGCTCTTCTCATTTGTGAAAGGCCACGGCGATTGTGATATTTGCGATGAGAAAATGTAGCCTTCTGGTCGCCCCCTCCCCCGCGCCTCTGTTTGGTAAACAGTAGGATTTTGGTTTGACTTCACGCTTTTGATAAATGTATCCAGAAATCCCGGCTCGTTTGTCACTGGAAGCCTCGGAGAGGCTGACTCCCAGTGACTGCCATGTATGTCCACCGCCATGTTCCATTTGAAAGGATCCCAAAATAAATCCTCTCTATTATGTTTAGGGGGAGAGCTCCAGATAAATCACTATTAGCGATACACAAGCGTGAAACTTGCAAGGACTGCAAAGAGCAAACAGCGGAATTAACTGTATCCCGACTCGAGATACATCGCGGCCCCCCGGCCCCCCGGCCCCCCGCACCCCCCCGCACCCGGCACTGGAATAGAGAGCGTCTTTGCTGAGTTATCAGATTTTTGAAACAGATATTTCTTGTGTCGTTCATTTTGTTTGCCTTTTGAAAGGAAGGTTGTGAATGGGAAACAAGAAATCGGGGAGGAATAAGAGATAAGCTGTATAGAGTTCTATAGAGCATGGCGTGATCTTGTATAACGTCAGCCGACAACCAGAACCCTTTCCATAACTCCCTTTAATGAATTCATTGAGATCCCAGCTACCCAGCTCTACAAACGAATAAACCTTTTATTTCTTCCTCTTACAATCTAATCTCCTAAAACCAACTCAGACATTTTAAAGGAGCCTTTTAACTTCCACGTTAACAACCTATCAGCCGCTGCTTTTGTGTCACATGACAATTAAACGTCCCCTGAAAAATTAATAAACCCTAATTTGACTTGATTAAATAATTATTTCTGGGATGGGTTTTGGGCGTTCAACGTTGCTTGGGATGATGTTTCTCATGTGGAATTTTGTTCCATGGGGAGGAATGTAGGGCTTTATGCCCTTTATCCCCAACATTCTACTCACAAAATAAAGAAACACAGAGCCTGCTGGCAGATCGGCCCCATTCGGCCCCCGTCTGGTCGCCCGTTTCTCCTGCTGTAAAGACTCAAACCTTAATCAGTCGTTGGTCTCGTCTTAGATTCAGGAGCCGTATGTCTGTCCCATGCATGTTTAATCCCCTCACTGTATTACCCTCTACCACTTCTGCTGGGAGGCTGTTCCACTTATCTACCATCCTCTCAGTAAAGTAAACTTCCTTACATTACATCTAAGCCTCTGCCTTCTGCCTCTGGGGTGATGAGCGGTGGGGTGATGAGCGGTAGGGTGATGAGCGGTGGGGTGATGAGCGGTAGGGTGATGAGCGGTAGGGTGATGAGCGGTGGGGTGATGAGCGGTGGGGTGATGAGCGGTGGGGTGATGAGCGGTGGGGTGATGAGCGGTAGGGTGATGAGCGGTAGGGTGATGAGCGGTGGGGTGATGAGCGACAGGGTGATGAGCTGTAGGGTGATGAGCGGTGGGGTGATGAGCGGTGGGGTGATGAGCGGTGGGGTGATGAGCGGTGGGGTGATGAGCGGTAGGGTGATGAGCGGTGGGGTGATGAGCTGTAGGGTGATGAGCGGTGGGGTGATGAGCGGTAGGGTGATGAGCGGTGGGGTGATGAGCGGTGGGGTGATGAGCTGTAGGGTGATGAGCGGTGGGGTGATGAGCGGTAGGGTGATGAGCGGTGGGGTGATGAGCGGTGGGGTGATGAGCGGTGGGGTGATGAGCGGTGGGGTGATGAGCGGTAGGGTGATGAGCGGTGGGGTGATGAGCGGTAGGGTGATGAGCGGTAGGGTGATGAGCGGTGGGGTGATGAGCGGTGGGGTGATGAGCGGTGGGGTGATGAGCGGTGGGGTGATGAGCGGTAGGGTGATGAGCGGTAGGGTGATGAGCGGTGGGGTGATGAGCTGTAGGGTGATGAGCGGTGGGGTGATGAGCGGTGGGGTGATGAGCGGTGGGGTGATGAGCGGTGGGGTGATGAGCGGTGGGGTGATGAGCTGTAGGGTGATGAGCGGTGGGGTGATGAGCGGTGGGGTGATGAGCTGTAGGGTGATGAGCGGTGGGGTGATGAGCGGTGGGGTGATGAGCGGTGGGGTGATGAGCGGTAGGGTGATGAGCGGTGGGGTGATGAGCGGTGGGGTGATGAGCGGTAGGGTGACGAGCGGTAGGGTGATGAGCCTGTCACCTGGTGCCTCGGTGCGCCCCATGGTCATGTTCTAGAACTTGGAGTCACCTGGAGACTTTGTAGCGACGTCCTGGGATAATTTAATTGTCCCGGAATACGCTGCGAGCGAGTTACCTGTCTGTCCGGACGCCAAGGTGAAATTACATCCCTGCTTCAAACTGAAATTCCACTGAGATTGTTAGGAATCGAAAAGCTCCGAGCTATGGTAATTAATTAACCCTTGTCATTTTTTAAAACATGTTCACAAGGACTTTCAGTGACGTCTGTTTATAAAACACATCCAGAAGCTCTAGGATAGAACCTCTCAGTATTCACCAGTTTGCCAAAAATCTAATATCTTAAGAAATATATATATTTATAATTTTGGGTTGCCAGGAAAGCCGAGCAGATAATATAACTCCCTCTCGGGTCTGCCCGTCCTCCACTATGGACATGATATTAATTTATAGAGCGTCAGCAGGTTCCTTGGCACTATTACTATAAGAGAATGATGAAAATTAAGAAAAACATTAAAATTGACAATATACAAAGTTAGCAGTAATGAATTGTGATGTGGGAGTATGATGATGGTCAGGGGCTGCTCTACCTTTACAAATACATACATACACAAGTGCTCGCTCTAACACATATATATATATAATGTATATATATTTATATATATATATATATATATATATATATATATACACACACACACAAAGCCACTCTAACACCGTACACTTATTCATACATTCATGCACACACACACTCTAACACCTTACACATATATAATGTATATCTACATATATTATATATATATATATATATATATACATACAAAGCCACTCTAATGCCATACACTTATTCATTCATTCACACACACACACTCTAACACCTTACACATGCATGCACACTCTTACATACATACACTTACATATACATGCATACATACACATACAACCACTCTAACACCATACACTTAGATTTACATACACGCACCACACCAACACTTACACATACATTTGTACACACACACACTATAACGCCTTACACATAAAACATGCCTACACAGTTTTATTAACCAGGCGAAATGAAAATATGGGTTTTCGTTTCTGCAAAATCTGAAAATAGGCTGATTTTTCCTTAAAAACAAGAACAAACTGCCCTGAAAAATAAATGAACTTTTTTTATTAACAGTTTTCCTTTTAATGTCCGCGTGCATTTATCAGAATGCGTGAATAATGAGAAAAGATAGTAGATACACCACGTTTGTCCTGAGAAAAGGTATTTAACCCCTTGTGAGCACGGCAATGAATTTTTCCCGCGGGACGATCCCTTTTGTATTGGCTGTAAAGTCATCTGGTTACTTTTCTGCTTAGTTTTCATTATCCTGCCTCGATATCATTTGATTAACTACGATAAAGCTAAGAACAAAAAAAAATCAATAAAAAGTATATAAAATGTGTTAAAACGAAGCGATGAATCAGCTTGGAGTAATGCGGCAAAGTAGCCAAATTTTGGATGCCTTTGTTGTTTTAATAATTATCTGGAATGATGGAAAATACTGGTTCTGGATGATGAATTTCAGTATTTTAGCAGAAATGGCTAGTATACAAATTGCACGGGGCAGGAAAATGATGTGTTTTTGTGATTTGGCCAAAATAAAAGTACTAATTATTTCATGTCTCTGTTTGAAGGTTTGGCATTGAATTTTGCTCCATTGTTTGTGAAATTTGGCTGAGTTTTCACCCCTGATGCCGTCTCTCCCGGGACACCGGGAGCTCAGCAGTAGGTTCTGGACTACCACTCACATTGCTCTCAGCATGGGTATCCAAACATGGCGTCAAAAGTAACTCAACACTCTCTGCCTCTAAGACATTATAACAGAACATTATCAGACTCTGCGGGTGAACGGGCAGAATCTCAGGGTTTTTACCCCAATATGTGGGTCTCAGAGTGAAAGGGCAGATTCTTGCATACAGTCTGGAGCCGACTGCTTCATGTCCTATTCTGATTTAATGATATCTGCTTTTCTCCCTGCTATATAACAGTTGTAATCCCTGCTTGAATCCGGGTGACTCCATTCAGAACCATCAGGTTGGCACTAGTAGTGAGTCGATACGATAGAATGTTTGTGATTGGCTATGACAGGGTTAATATTTGGTCATCTGGGGGTCATCTCATTTAGAATGCCCACATTATGGTATTTATAGGTGTTGTGATGCCACTGAAAGGCCGGAATTTGCTATATTTAATTATTATTATTATTATAATATCTAGCAGAGGTTCATATGCGATAAATTAACCCTTACAATTGAGATCACGTAGCCGGTTACAAAACAGAATCTGTACTTTATTAGAATAAACCACTCCAAATACAAGAAGCCAACCCACAAATGGTAAACCCGCTCTTGCATAACCCAGGAGTATACCAAAATGCATTGCTAATTAACCCCTAAAGGACAATAGGCGGTCCCTAAACCCATTGAAAACAATGCATTTTGAGCCCGTACATGTACGGGCTTTGTCATTAAGGGGTTAAGTTTGGTAAACATCTATCCAAACAACCATCCTATCCAGCCAAATACCTTCCTCATGCCCTTCCTGTAGGTTTAATTCAGATTCCAACAGAAAGTGACATCACAGCGCCATGTGACATCACTTCCTGTGTACCTGTTTCAATGATGTCATATTTGAAGAATATAAGAAAACAAATAAAAAAAGAAAGACTATTAAAAATCCTTCTCCCCCCCCCTCTTTTCTTCCTTTTATCAAGATAGCTACTGCTGTCAATAATGATCCATTAGTTTTATTAATAGAAGAAACAGTTAATATATTACCAGCCCTTTCAGGAGCCAAAGTGTATTTAATGTAACATTATTACCCCTTTAAATGCGTTTAACCGAGTGGAGAAAGAGGCAGCACCTGTCCGTCTTAATGGATATCAATACTAGGTCTCCAGCAAGCGAATGGTGTCGGTGATTAATAAACATTGATATCTTTATGCTTATTGATTTTTCTTACAAGGCAGAGATAAAAATGTTTATTTTTTTAATTAAATATTACGATGCGTTATAAATAAATATATAGATATATATGTTGTTCTCGGCAACGCGAAACTTTACGGCTTTGCCCTCGGGGGATACACTTTTCTGGGATAAAGGGTTCCGAAAATCCCAGCTCCCTCTGTACAGAAAGGCCGGTGAGGAGCGAAGAAATTACAAGGGGGGAATTTTAATGAGTTTGATCGTTATCATGGGAAAAAAATAATAATAAAAAAAAATCCCTGGCACGACTTTACCGAAATGAGACAGCAGAATGAAGTGGGAGCTCAAACTGCACAATATTATCTTCTCGGAAACAAACGCTTTAGATAAACTCGTTTGGTCTAACGCGTTATCGCACGGGGAGTTTGATCAGACTCAAAGGCGAAAGGGCATTGTAATAAAAGCTTGATAAAACCTAATTTCATGAATGGTGCCACTATTAAATGTAGCAGCTAGTTTGATACAGTATTTTTTTTTGGTGGTAGATAAGTGGAACAGCCTCCCAGCAGAAGTGGTAGAGGCTAATATATGGCCCCAGGTTTGATTCTGGCGACATTATTACACCACATGCCTGTTTTCTATCTGCGGTTGACATCTCCTACTTCATATCACAATCTCCCGGTTTTTTTACACCTCCTCTTGGTAAAAGGATCGATGCAGATGCGATATACATTGAATATTCATTTTCACCCCATATGGAAGCCGTCAGTTCCCTGTCCATTTCTAATCTGTAACGGTGGATAAAAATCAATTCATCAGCTGCATTTACTGACATTTGGACTTCATTCTAATTTGCTAATCGGTAAAAGCGCCATTTGCCAAGCAGCGTCTCAAACATTTATTTAGAAAACGGAAGAATATTTCTTAATTCTGTATAAAAGGGTTAAAAAAACAAAACAGAAATAACCTGCATGATATCGATGATAAAGAAGGACCATGCCAGAGACCAACACTGCTCTCCGAACGTATGCACATTGGCTAATGAAACAGCCAATCAGAAGCAGGGGAAACACTGGATACATTAAAAACTAAGCAAAAGGAAATGTCTATATTTATTATTAAATATAATTAGAAATGCGAATGTTTGGACGAGAAAAATATTCCTCTTTCAGCCATGGCGATATGAAACGTCAACTTTTATAATTACAGTATGTTTAACCCCTTAAGGACAATGGGCGGTCCCAAAACCCATTGAAAACAATGGATTTTGAGCCCGTACATGTACGGGCTTTGTCATTAAGGGGTTAAAGGAATTAGTTTGATTTAACTTGAGTTTGGCTTTGAATATAATCTGTACTGTAGGTTTCAGGGTTCCTTATGATACTGGGGTACTGTATGTATCTGGATCTGGCATGCTAGAGGAACAGAGACGGACAGATAGACATGAAATTGGGCTAACGGACTGAAATCCAGAGGGGCAGAAAGAGAAAGTAAGGAGAACGGAAAGAAAAGATGTAAGGAGAAAGAAAGAAAGAAAGAAAGAAAGAAAGAAAGAAAGAAAGAAAGAAAGAAAGAAAGAAAGAAAGAAAGAAAGAAAGAAAGAAAGAAAGAGAAAAGGAAAAAAGAAAAATAGAAAGAAAACAGAAAGAAGGAAGGAAAATAAGAAGCAGATAAAGAACAAAAGGAAAACAAGATAGAAAGACAGAAAGAAGGAAGGAAGGAAGGAAGGAAAGAAGGAAAGAAAGAAAGAAAGAAAGAAAGAAGGAAGGAAGGAAGGAAGGAAGGAAAGAAGGAAGGAAAGAAAGAAAGAAGGAAGGAAGGAAGGAAGGAAGGAAGGAAGGAAGGAAGGAAGGAAGGAAGGAAGGAAGGAAGGAAAGAGAAAAGGAAAAAAGAAAAATAGAAAGAAAACAGAAAGAAGGAAGGAAACTAAGAAGCAGATAAAGAACAAAAGGAAAACACGATAGAAAGACAGAAAGAAGGAAGGAAGGAAGGAAGGAAGGAAGGAAAGAAGAAAAGAAAGAAAGAAAGAAAGATGAACAAAGATGGAAAGAAACCAAAGAAAGAAAGAAAGAAAACAAGAAGTAGATAAAGAATAAAATATAAAGAATAGAAAGAAAGTAAGAAATTAAAGAAAACTGAAGGAAAAAAGAAAAAGAAGATAAAAAGAAACCAAAGAAAAAAAAGGAGATAAACATAAATAATGGAAAGAAAGAAAGAAAGAAAGAAAGAAATTGCTTCTGAATTATCCAAAAGCCCTCTTTCCTCTTGTCCTGATGTCACGAAGAGTGCTGATTACGTAAACTCTGTCCCCGCTCAGCGGACGGCTTTTCTTCCCATCTCCTCATTCCGCAGGACGTAGCGTTTTGCTTGAAATAAACCGATGATGATGAGGAGGCAGAATTGTTTTATTAAGAGATATGAATACGAGGTATAAATACTAACAAGGCAGCTCCTGGGCGTCCGCGTGTGCCGGGCGTGTGCCGGACGTGTCAGGCATTTCTCTATTAACGTACAGAATGTGTTTGTGCTGCACTCACACAGACCTGCATATCAGATTTCTCCGGAGGGTTTCCAGGCGTGCGAGCTATTTAATGGGTTATGGGCAAACAGTCCGTGGTCTAAGTGTAGTAACAATCGCAATTTGTCCCTAAGGCTTTATTAGAAAGCACCTGAAAGAAGCAGAGCCGGCGTTTCTGCGGCACCGAGCGGCAAACGGAATATTTGTTGGGAAAATGTAAGTAATGAGGCTGTCCTGTTTTGCTGACCATACAAGAAGTCATAAATACCCCCTAAGTTATATAGATGAAGAAAGAAAAACAGAAGGCCAGGGGTCAGCCTAGGGTTAAGTTGCAACCCGGTGCAATATTACTTTGTCGCCCCCCCTATAACTAAAACACAAGCTCACACTAGCACACATACATACTAACACACATACTAACACACATACTAACACACATACTAACACACATGCTAACACACATACTAACACACATATTCATGCTAGCACCATGTACACTCATTCTAACACCTCATGCTGGATGGTTTACACATTACTCTCTGACCGATCTATTCAAGACACTGTTCTTCAGTTTCGGGGAATCTTGTGCTCTCTAAACAGTGTAGGGCAGACCAAAATTTCATTCTAGATTCTGAGATTTTTACTTTTATTTAATGTAAAAAAAAGTTTTACTTAATGTAAGGAAGATTTACTTTACTAAGGGGATGGTGGATATGTGGAACAGCCTCCCAGCAGGGTGTTTTTTTTTATTTTTGTCCTTGTGCCCCTCCGCTATAAATTGGTGTTTTGGTGGAGAGGTTTATTGCAATGACACTAAAAGTTTAGTTTTTAGCATTTTTTTTCTTTTGCTGTATGCAACCTTTTGCATCCTGGCCGTAAGGGGGGGGGGGTACATTTGCTGACACTTAATAAGCAGCACCTTTTAGATTTACTGTACTTAACACATTGAATGGTAACCACACTTTCTGGGAACATTGCCAAGATAGCCCTTACAACAAAAGTAACATCTTCTAATTAACTGGCAACCATCCCATAAAATGTGTGAGAGGGAGAGCCAGAGATGACTCATCTACAGCAGGTAAACAAGTGAATGAATGAATGAATGAATCTGAATGAAACATGGTATTTGCCTTTCATTTTCATTTGCTCCTCGTTCATACAAAAACATGAAATTGGCAAAATCTGTTAAAAACAATGAATCTGAATGCACGAGTCTACTCTTTATTCAGGCCATGTCAGCTTGAATTTTTAGAAGTGTAGTAATGGTTTAACTGTAACCCCATGGTCCATGATGGAATGAGCTGTTTAATGCCCCATTCAGCCCCACCAACAAATAACTTTGTAACTTAGTACCATAATATTCTTTACCTTTATAATAGAAAAATAAACCTGGCTTGTATTACTGCCTCCTCTCTTACAGCAGAATTACTTCTGGGCAAGTTTGGCCATAAACAGGAATTATGCTTCTAATGCTGAAGACTGTGGTAGGTAAATGGAAGAGCCTTCCAGCAGAAGTGGCAGAGGCTACTACAGTGAGGAAGTTTAAACATGCATGGTATAGGCATATGGGTCCCTGGATGAGACCAAGGAAAAAATGGGCAGATGAGATGGGCCAAATTAGTCATCCCTGCTTTCTTCTTCTTCTTCTTCTTCATAATAATAATAATAATAATAATAATAATAATAATATTATCAATGCACATGTTATCCATTGTATTATACACTGTACACATATATACATACTAACACATATACAATATTTATGCAATTAAGTGGGGTATTTTAGCGCACGGAGCCGTAATACGTAGGTCTGGCTTTAATATTTCCTCTTCTCTATATAAACGCACTTGGTTAAAATACGACATTCTTCTTTCCGTTCTCGCTCATCCCTCATGGACTTCCTTCTATCTCTGCCTCGACCTCCTGATCCCATCAATCAGAGTACAGTTTCTGGTCACTGCTTTGGGAGTTTAGTTATCATGCCAAGTACACGGCATACATACGGCGTGGGCCTTTTAACCCCTTAAGGACAATGGGCGGTCCCTAAACCCATTGAAAACAATGCATTTTGAGCCCGTACTTGTACGGGCTTTGTCATTAAGGGGTTAATAGACGGAAGTAGCATTTCGCACATGTCTGATTCAAGACGCCAGTCGTCGGAGTGTGATCTTAAACCTGTCCGTCTGTGTAAAACAAAACCCCCAATCTCTCCGAGTAAAAAAAAAACTCCAAATCCTCTGATTTCAGGACGGAAAGATAAATATGGGGTTCCTCGGGTGAGCTCGTTAAAAATGTTCCTTGTCTGCAGAGCTCTTGGTTTACGAGACGGCCGCGGGGTTCAGCACCTTGGACAGGGATCAGCCGAGCTTTACCCCGCGTTACGATGAATCACACAAAGCACTTCGCGGCGAGGGGAGAAACCTGCGTTTAACATTTCGCTATTTCTTGTAGAAACAGAAATATTTTTGGTTGTTTTATTTGCGTGAAACCATTTAACCCTTTGGCCGTCTTATTTCTCAGGGAGGCTTGTGTGAGTTTTCTGCTACATCAAAAGAGCCTCGTGCAATATTACAGCAGACGGATAACACTGACCCGAGCGTCCCAAATACATTTAGTCAGATTAACAAAATAAGCTCTTAAAAATATTATGTTTTCTTTTTAAGTGTAGTTTTCGCTTCATAATATAATGTTTTCAGGCAGCTGCATATTAGCCATTTGTGTGAGTTCTCACTGTATACAGAGCTGGGGGGTTATATTACTGTATACAGCGCGGGGGTTATATTACTGTATACAGCGCTGGGGGTTATATTACTGTATACAGTGCTGGGGGGTTATATTACTGTATACAGCGCTGGGGTTATATTACTGTATACAGCGCTGGGGGGTTATATTACTGTATACAGCGCTGGGGGTTATATTACTGTATACAGTGCTGGGGGGTTATATTACTGTATACAGCGCTGGGGGTTATATTACTGTATACAGCGCTGGGGGTTATATTACTGTATACAGTGCTGGGGGGTTATATTACTGTATACAGTGCTGGGGTTATATTACTGTATACAGCGCTGGGGGGTTATATTACTGTATACAGCGCTGGGGGGTTATATTACTGTATACAGCGCAGGGGGTTATATTACTGTATACAGTGCTGGGGGGTTATATTACTGTATACAGCGCTGGGGTTATATTACTGTATACAGCGCTGGGGGGTTATATTACTGTATACAGCGCTGGGGGTTATATTACTGTATACAGCGCTGGGGGTTATATTACTGTATACAGCGCTGGGGGTTATTACTGTATACAGCGCTGGGGGTTATATTACTGTATACAGTGCTGGGGGGGTTATATTACTGTATACAGCGCTGGGGGTTATATTACTGTATACAGCGCTGGGGGTTATATTACTGTATACAGCGCTGGGGGGTTATATTACTGTATACAGCGCTGGGGGTTATATTACTGTATACAGCGCTGGGGGTTTATATTACTGTATACAGTGCTGGGGGGTTATATTACTGTATACAGCGCTGGGGGTTATATTACTGTATACAGTGCTGGGGGTTATATTACTGTATACAGCGCTGGGGGGTAATATTACTGTATACAGCGCTGGGGGGTAATATTACTGTATACAGTGCTGGGGGGTTATATTACTGTATACGGCGCTGGGGGTTATATTACTGTATACAGCACTGGGGGTTATTACTGTATACAGCACTGGGGGTTATATTACTGTATACAGCGCTGGGGGTTATTACTGTATACAGTGCTGGGGGTTATATTACTGTATACAGCGCTGGGGGTTATATTACTGTATACAGCGCTGGGGGTTATATTACTGTATACAGCGCTGGGGGGTTATATTACTGTATACAGCGCTGGGGGTTATATTACTGTATACAGTGCTGGGGGTTATATTACTGTATACAGCGCTGGGGGTTATATTACTGTATACAGTGCTGGGGATTATATTACTGTATACAGCGCTGGGGGGTTATATTACTGTATACAGCGCTGGGGGGTTATATTACTGTATACAGCGCTGGGGGTTATATTACTGTATACAGCGCTGGGGGGTTATATTACTGTATACAGCGCTGGGGGGTTATATTACTGTATACAGCGCTGGGGGTTATATTACTGTATACAGTGCTGGGGGGTTATATTACTGTATACAGCGCTGGGGGGTTATATTACTGTATACAGCGCTGGGGGGTTATATTACTGTATACAGCGCTGGGGGTTATTACTGTATACAGCGCTGGGGGTTATATTACTGTATACAGCGCTGGGGGTTTATATTACTGTATACAGTGCTGGGGGGTTATATTACTGTATACAGCGATGGGGGTTATATTACTGTATACAGCGCTGGGGGTTATATTACTGTATACAGTGCTGGGGGGTTATATTACTGTATACAGCGCTGGGGGTTATATTACTGTATACAGCGCTGGGGGTTATATTACTGTATACAGCGCTGGGGGGTTATATTACTGTATACAGCGCTGGGGGTTATATTACTGTATACAGCGCTGAGGGGGTTATATTACTGTATACAGCGCTGGGGGTTATATTACTGTATACAGCGCTGGGGGGTAATATTACTGTATACAGTGCTGGGGGTTATATTACTGTATACAGCGCTGGGGGGTTATATTACTGTATACAGCGCTGGGGGTTATATTACTGTATACAGCGCTGGGGGGTATATTACTGTATACAGTGCTGGGGGTTATATTACTGTATACAGCGCTGGGGGGTAATATTACTGTATACAGCGCTGGGGGGTAATATTACTGTATACAGCGCTGGGGGTTATATTACTGTATACAGCGCTGGGGGTTATATTACTGTATACAGCGCTGGGGGGTTATATTACTGTATACAGCGCTGGGGGTTATTACTGTATACAGCGCTGGGGGTTATATTACTGTATACAGCGCTGGGGGTTTATATTACTGTATACAGTGCTGGGGGGTTATATTACTGTATACAGCGATGGGGGTTATATTACTGTATACAGCGATGGGGGTTATATTACTGTATACAGCGCTGGGGGTTATATTACTGTATACAGCGCTGGGGGTTATATTACTGTATACAGCGCTGGGGGTTATATTACTGTATACAGCGCTGGGGGGTTATATTACTGTATACAGCGCTGGGGGTTATATTACTGTATACAGTGCTGGGGGTTATATTACTGTATACAGCGCTGGGGGTTATATTACTGTATACAGTGCTGGGGATTATATTACTGTATACAGCGCTGGGGGGTTATATTACTGTATACAGCGCTGGGGGGTTATATTACTGTATACAGCGCTGGGGGGTTATATTACTGTATACAGCGCTGGGGGTTATATTACTGTATACAGTGCTGGGGGGTTATATTACTGTATACAGCGCTGGGGGGTTATATTACTGTATACAGCGCTGGGGGGTTATATTACTGTATACAGCGCTGGGGGTTATTACTGTATACAGCGCTGGGGGTTATATTACTGTATACAGCGCTGGGGGTTTATATTACTGTATACAGTGCTGGGGGGTTATATTACTGTATACAGCGATGGGGGTTATATTACTGTATACAGTGCTGGGGGGTTATATTACTGTATACAGCGCTGGGGGGTTATATTACTGTATACAGCGCTGGGGGGTTATATTACTGTATACAGCGCTGGGGGTTATTACTGTATACAGCGCTGGGGGTTATATTACTGTATACAGCGCTGGGGGTTTATATTACTGTATACAGTGCTGGGGGGTTATATTACTGTATACAGCGATGGGGGTTATATTACTGTATACAGCGCTGGGGGTTATATTACTGTATACAGTGCTGGGGGGTTATATTACTGTATACAGCGCTGGGGGTTATATTACTGTATACAGCGCTGGGGGTTATATTACTGTATACAGCGCTGGGGGGTTATATTACTGTATACAGCGCTGGGGGTTATATTACTGTATACAGCGCTGAGGGGGTTATATTACTGTATACAGCGCTGGGGGTTATATTACTGTATACAGCGCTGGGGGGTAATATTACTGTATACAGTGCTGGGGGTTATATTACTGTATACAGCGCTGGGGGGTTATATTACTGTATACAGCGCTGGGGGTTATATTACTGTATACAGCGCTGGGGGGTATATTACTGTATACAGTGCTGGGGGTTATATTACTGTATACAGCGCTGGGGGGTAATATTACTGTATACAGCGCTGGGGGTTATATTACTGTATACAGCGCTGGGGGGTATATTACTGTATACAGTGCTGGGGGTTATATTACTGTATACAGCGCTGGGGGGTTATATTACTGTATACAGCGCTGGGGGTTATATTACTGTATACAGCGCTGGGGGTTATATTACTGTATACAGCGCTGGGGGTTATATTACTGTATACAGCGCTGGGGGTTATATTACTGTATACAGCGCTGGGGGATATATTACTGTATACAGCGCTGGGGGGTATTACTGTATACAGCGCTGGGGGGTTATATTACTGTATACAGCGCTGGGGGTTTATATTACTGTATACAGTGCTGGGGGTTATATTACTGTATACAGCGCTGGGGGGTAATATTACTGTATACAGCGCTGGGGGTTATATTACTGTATACAGCGCTGGGGGGTATATTACTGTATACAGTGCTGGGGGTTATATTACTGTATACAGCGCTGGGGGGTTATATTACTGTATACAGCGCTGGGGGTTATATTACTGTATACAGCGCTGGGGGTTATATTACTGTATACAGCGCTGGGGGTTATATTACTGTATACAGCGCTGGGGGTTATATTACTGTATACAGCGCTGGGGGATATATTACTGTATACAGCGCTGGGGGGTATTACTGTATACAGCGCTGGGGGGTTATATTACTGTATACAGCGCTGGGGGTTATTACTGTATACAGCGCTGGGGGTTATATTACTGTATACAGTGCTGGGGGGTTATATTACTGTATACAGCGCTGGGGGGTTATATTACTGTATACAGCGCTGGGGGTTATATTACTGTATACAGCGCTGGGGGGTATATTACTGTATACAGTGCTGGGGGTTATATTACTGTATACAGCGCTGGGGGTTATATTACTGTATACAGCGCTGGGGGTTATATTACTGTATACAGCGCTGGGGGTTATATTACTGTATACAGCGCTGGGGGTTATATTACTGTATACAGCGCTGGGGGTTATATTACTGTATACAGCGCTGGGGGTTATATTACTGTATACAGCGCTGGGGGTTATTACTGTATACAGCGCTGGGGGTTATATTACTGTATACAGCGCTGGGGGTTATATTACTGTATACAGCGCTGGGGGTTATATTACTGTATACAGCGCTGGGGGTTATATTACTGTATACAGCGCTGGGGGTTATATTAGTGTATACAGCGCTGGGGGTTATATTACTGTATACAGCGCTGGGGGTTATACACAAATACAAATAATTATCTAGATTTAACAAAAAATATTTTTCTCAAATGAAAAAATGGTTCTCAGCTTGTTAACCCCTTCCAGTTGTGACACAAACACCCGCAGAGCTTCCATCTCTATTTAAATAAATGATATAGTATTTAGGCGAGACGATTTATTCTTCTTTTCTCCCATAAAGGAATACGATTAAAAAAATGTTATCCGAAAAGATTAATTGGATTTTCTGAAAATGAGATATTGGGGAGGAAAAGCTCGATGAGAAATCATAATATTGAATGATTTCAGTAAATACCCGTAGAAACGACGCTCTATATATAGATGGCGGTTGGATGTATAGGAAACGAGTGGATGCGGCCGGGGACATGATCAGAATCTGAATTTGTCTTCCCCGTTGGAGGCTGACGTCGCGCATTAACCTTCCGTTTTGTGTTACTCCTTGTTGTCGAGTTATTGTCATTATTGGCTTCTTTTTTCTTTCACTTGCAAGCCTTAAATGATAAATATGACACCACGTCGGACAGCGCTGCTTAACCGTAACCTCTGCCGGGAGATACTTTATTAAAGGTTCTGGTGTGAGGGATTTGGAAGGCCTTTGTGTTAATAAACCCTTATCGAGTCACGGCAACAATGTAAACACGGAAAACCGACGACAGGCTTAACGAGGGCAGCATGTGGGGTGAAGGGAGCGGGGTCATTTTGAGGCTGGTAGCAGGCACACTGTAGATTTAAGAATATGGGAGGAGATATGAGACCCCATGCCCCTCCCATCAGCCCGCCCCATGTCCATCCCATTGTCCCACCCATTGCTCCGCCCATCATGAACATAAGGTTCTCCCATAGGCATACTTTATAAGAATATTTCCTCAGGGCTCCCCTGTAACTAACATGCATACATCCTAACACGCCCACTCACTCTAACACCCACTCACTCTAACACCCACTCGCTCTAACACTTACATACATACACATTCATTCACCTGCTCCTCTTCCTCCTTTTACAGGCATCACTAACACTAGGCTCACCCCTGACACTCCAACACCATACACTGACACACAAACTTGTGATAAAATCATACACTGACAACCACACACACACACACACACACACACATACTAACACCAAATACTAACCCCAATACATTCATGCTAACACGGCGTACTAACACACACTTACACACTTCAACACCATACTGCAAAAGGCACATGCTGGGAGATGAGATGATATCCTGGGCCCATACTTTACGGTAAAATTGTCTTCATGATAGTTGGCCAAGGCCACATTTGAGTTGGCCATGGAGTTTAGCGACGTCCTATCCTCTCTCGCCTCCTCCTTAGGTCACATTGGTCCTTTTCCAACTTTGAGCAGACGAGTTTCTCTCCTTTTTATAAGAACGGCTGGCACTTCGGTTGCCTTGAGCTGTGGTTGGGTTGACAGTTGAGGCGCGTTCATCATTTTTTCCGACTTACTCGATTAAGCTGACCGTAGCCCCCCAGTTTGAAGACTTAACGCCATTACACGCTTTGTGAATAGGCTACCAGCCCCTTAAACAAAGTATAGTTACCAGCGTTCTATATGTTGCCACATACAATTGCCCCCGCTGAACGTTGACAAACGAACACGCGTGCGGAACGTTCAGCATATGTAACCGCGCACGGGTTCCGTGGGACATGAAACGGCTAAAAATAACATTTATGTCACCGTCAACAGGAATAAAATATTCCGATAATTACAGCCATCACGGCAGCTCCCGAATCCCCCTCATAGACATTGAAACGTCTTCCGTCTAATTATATACAGAAGACGATCCCGTCTGAAAAACAAGCATTTCGGGAAATAAATAACAACTGATTAAGGACACCGCGCTCGCTCCGTGTAATTATTTGTCATTATTTTTGTACAACACACACAAAAAATAATAATAATAATAAGCCAGTGTGTTGAATAGCGAGAAGTGACTGCCGGGAGAGTACGTAACGTTACATTCCTGTGACAAACAAAAGAAGGGAAAGAAGACCAGCCATTTAAAAGAGTCTCTTTATAGAGCTACTTGTCTCGTTTGAAGAGGAACGGGGGGGGTCGGAGATCCGTATATATCATTAGTGCCACCGCTTTGTAGACGTGTCGGCATGGCGCTGACATGTGTGCGTAAGCGTGTGGTTTTCTTTCGCACGTTGGGGGCAGACACATGGTTTGAATGCTTAGGAACCCCCCCCAACCCCTTAGTCTGGGGTCATACATAGACGGTCCAAAGGGCATTTCAGTTATTTTTGCCCCCCCTTATGCTATCGGGAACAGGATGGAGCCGCCGTTGCTGTCAGTCATGTGATATTTTGGATGACTTTCCCTGCTCAAACACCACACTGAGCAGATGCTTTATGGCGATGATAATGAAGTCCGTTCCCCATAGACTTTCATTAGTCAGAGAGTCCAACTGGGCGATTAAGACTGAGCCATTCTATTGTTTCACACAGGCAGTGTGATTAGGAGTTGGGGGGTTTGTCTAGCAGATTGGGATCAGATAACAGAGCGAGAACTCATACACACTTAGCAGATGAACTCAATGAGACCAATGACGTCTTGCTGGGTTGACCTCCACTAAGGAGCTATATTCAGACTAAGCAGGGTTTTTAGGATCTTTTAAAGCCCATCTCCGAGTCCACTGATTTTAACCTCCTGGTTATTCCCAACCCCACCCCCCCAGATTTTTTTAGAAAAACAACAATATTGGGGCAATCGAGTTAGAAAACATATGAATTATCCGGAACAAATAGTCAGCAGCAAAACACGGCTACATTCAGCATCTGCCGGGAATGAGGGGGAAACGCAAGAGAGAAACAACGACAGACGGACGGGGAAGGAGGCCAGGAAAGCAAGAGACACGGCAGAGATTACAGCGAGGCGTCGAGCGCGATGTAAAAGAGAATGCGTGATTACGGCTCTCTGTTCCCTCCGTTTCAATGAATTTTATCGCTGTGACAGAAGGATCAGCGAGGCAGCGCGGTGCGGGGGGATACGGGACAGAGGGGATTCTGTAAACAGCCAGCCCCGGATACAAAGAACACAAAATAACCGATAATTGACCCGGGTTATCCAGCGCCATACACAGGGTGCGCCACTAGGGGGCCTCATTCCAACTTTAACAGAGAGCCCGCGAGAAAACGCATTATATTTTTATAGAACACATTAGAGAGGGGTACTTTTGTTTTAGGGGGTGTGGTTAGAGGTGTGGCCAGAGGTGGGGCTTTACCATGACTTTTTATGGGATACAAGGACTGTCCATCTTAAACAAAGACACTTTGGAGACATGGATTTTACAACCTAGGTAACACAAAATAATGCCCCTCTCTCCTCCCCCGATGCTCCTCTCTCCTTCCCCGATGCCCTTTTTCCTCCCCTGATGCCCCTCTCTCCTCCCCTGATGCCCCTCTCTCCTCCCCTGATGCCCCTGTTTTCTAGGAGGTCAGAATGTTTGCTGGGTATGAGGGGATCGCAGGGTTCTACAGCCCTAAAAGCCCCAATAATGTGTATAGAAACAGCTTTATAAATGAAACGGGGTAAATAAAACTCATTATTCTTCTTCTAAGTCTTTTTTTTTTTTTTAATACAAAGTGACATCTCTTTTAGGGCTCATGTTGGGACTGGCCTGCCAAAGAGGGACAGCTTGGAGGTATAGTCTTCCGCACTACTCTAGGTACTCGACGTATTGCACCCTTTAATATTAACCCTTGAGGGGTGTGTGTTTTTTATTGGCCGCACGCAGTAGTCAGAATTTTTCGTATTAAAGCTTTTTAAAGGACGGGCCTTCGTTTTGCTAAACCGGCACCTTTTATGCCAAGCGAAAGTCGATGCGTCTCGTCAAAGTTCTTTTGATGTTGAAAATATTATAATTAATTTGGTTGGATTGTTTTCACTTTGGCAGAGACACAGAAAATTGTCAAAGAAATGACCTTGTTGAAGCAGGACTCGTAGGTCCTTCGCTCACATCGATCGATGTTTCCTGTGTGGTAGGAAATGTATATTTACCCCGATTTATCTGGCGCAACGGTATTCTATAAAAAGTTTTACCCCAGTCCCCCTCCCGCTCCCCGTCTCTCTCTCTCTTCGCTCCCCGTCTCTCTCTCTCTTCGCTCCCCGTCTCTCTCTCTCTCTTCACTCCCCGTCTCTCTCTCTCTCTCTCTTCACTCCCGTCTCTCTCTCTCTCTCTCTTCGCTCCCCGTCTCTCTCTCTCTCTCTCTTCGCTCCCCGTCTCTCTCTCTCTCTTCGCTCCCCGTCTCTCTCTCTCTCTTCGCTCCCCGTCTCTCTCTCTCTCTTCGCTCCCCGTCTCTCTCTCTCTCTTCGCTCCCCGTCTCTCTCTCTCTCTTCGCTCCCCGTCTCTCTCTCTCTCTTCGTTTCCCGTCTTGCTGAAAGGGTTAAATCTGCTTTTGTCGCTTATATTAAAGTAAAAAAAAAAAAACCAGCAGTTAATGAGGGCGTTATCTCTGCGCTGAATTATTTATGTCTTTTCTGGCTCCGCACTCCGGTCTTTATCTCTTCCCCAGGCAGGCAGATTACGTCTCGCGGCCCAGGAAAGGAGGAGGAGAGAAGACTGGGGAGGAATTCTAATGGGCGGATTTACAGGCGACAGAATTACACAAAAGCCACAGAATCAACCCAAAAGAAATGAGCTGCAAAGAATCCGAATCGCTGTCGGCTGTCATTTCAGTTCTATGTCCCAAGTGTCCCTGTCTCGTTTGGCCAGTCCCTACCCAGAACGCAGTCTCAGACACGCAGGCCTTTAGATGGGGAGGTTATACCGATTGAAACATACCGTACGTGTAAGATATGGGATGATTGGGTGTCTCTGGATAACAGCATGGATTTACTCTCCAGAACACAGCCTATGTAACTCCAGAACTCATCTAGCTCATGTCTGGAACCTTGCCTACCTAGATCATATCTAGAACACATCTAGAACCCATATCTGGAACCCTTTCTACCTCATACCCAAAGCACAGCTACCCGTGTTGTCTCGGGCTTGATTGTTAAATACTCAAACCATGGAATAAGAGGTAACGGTAGGAGTTCTGTCATCTGAGGAACGGAAGCTGCTGATTGGATCCTAAATATTATATTCCCAGCCGCCGGTGTCTCAATGTCAAAGGATGCAGCCATAGCTGGAGGGGAAACATTCTGCCGGGAAACTATTATAAATGATTTATCCAAACAGAACACAAGATCACACGCATGTACACGCAGACAAGCATAACTCATACCTGCCAAAGGTCCCTGTTTTCACCAGAAAGTCTTGGCAGACCGTCCCAGGTAGCTGCCCCACTGCCCCAGTAGGGAGCACAGTCTGATTGGGGAGATCCTCCGATCTCCCCTGACCAACCCAAGGAGGTGAAAACACACACAACGGAAAATGTATCAGTATCAGCGTGCCAGGGTTCCAAATTAGAATACTGTGTGGAGCCGACGACTGATAGACTAGAGAGCGAATCACTTATTGGCCGAACATGTCAGGGCCACCCCATCATGGCCAGTCCGACCCTGATGAATATGTACAGCACCACAGAATAAGATGGTGCTATACAAAACAATAATAATAATAATAATAATAATAGTAATAATAATAATAATAATAATAGTAATAATAATAATAATAATAATAATAATAATAGTAATAATAATAATAATAGTAATAATAATAATAATAATAGTAATAATAATAATAATAATAATATCATATAAATGCACGTCTCAGATTCCATACTCAATACACAACCCTGGAAATAATAAACATTAAATCAATGGTCCGGTAATTTATTATTGTATTTCTAGTAATACAAGAACCGAGAATTGAATTAAAAAACGCCATCTATTTGGTTGGAAAACGCATTATTAAAATGATTGGGGTAACTATGGGTATGTTAGATATAGTGCCCCCTATGGGCTGGTCAGGGCCGGCCCTATAATGGGGCAGACTGGGGCAATTGCCCCAGGCGGCACTTTAGAAGGGGCGGCACTTTGCCGGCCCCAAGCGCTTTTTTTTGTTTGTTTTTTTTTGAAGCAGAGGAGAGAGAGAGGGGCACCGAGTAGTTTTCGCTTACCCGCTCGGCGCCCCTCTCTCTCTCTCCTCTGCGGCGAGTCTCCCTGTTCTGTCTCGGTGCCGGCTTGTAATGCAGAGCGCCGGAAGTGACGTCAATTTCCGGCGCTCAGCATTACAAGCCGGCACCGTGGCAGAGCAGGGAGACTCGCCGCAGGACTGTTTAAAGGTAAGTACCGGGGGGGGGGATCGTCGGCGAAGTTTAAAATGCCCCCCCCCGGCGTCGGCGGCGTTTTAAACTTCGCTCCCCCCCCCCCCGGCGTCGGCGGGGGGGGGGCGGCGTTTTAAACTTCGCCCCAGGCGGCGTTAAGTCTTCGGCCGGCCCTGGGGCTGGTTAATAAAGGCGCAGATCATAGTTATCCATACGGGAAAATGATATTCTATAGCTTTTAATGCCAATTCTTCATCCGTAAATAATGTATATATAGAAATATATAAATATAAATATGAATGACGAGGGTTCTCTTTAAGCGACGCGTTCATCACCAGGCATCAGGAGTCCACCGGAAGCTTGGCGAGAACTTGCTGGTCCTTTTCACCGATCAGTGTTTCGGATACTTTGTAGCCCCCCTGCGTCTGATACGTCGGCGAATGTTGCCATTTCGGAATTGTTTAGGGTGATTGATTTGGGTTCAGGTCTTCACGGCCGGGAGCGACAAAATACATTTATACAACGTGATCAGCCTTCAGCTGGCCTGAAACAAAATAATTGAATTGCTTTCAATCCCACGGCGCTTCTTCTTCCTCCTCTCTTCGGGGTTTAAGCCGCGCCGAGGGACGGGAGACAGGAGGGAAGATTGTTTTTGCGTCTCTGCTGTTGCTCTCATACCTGTAATTTTCAATTACCGAGGTTTCTTTGGAGCAATCGGAGTTTTACACAATGGGATGACAGCCCGCATTAGGAGACACCGTCTGGAGATCGCATTCAGATTGGGTTATAACGCGCCTTGGGTCAGAGAGGATCCGTCATTCTACAGGCTTCAAAGTAAATCACGGATGTCAAGGAGCCTGCCGAGGTCCTGAAATGTTCCTCCAAAGGATAATAGTGTTCAAAACTCATATTCTATATATATAGAAAGTAATGGGGGGCTATGGTATAGCTTGTTAAGATTGGCACTCTTGCTGGCTGATTGGCCCCCTTCGGCCCCATCTAGTCTGCCAGTTAATCAGTCGTTGATCTCGTCTTAGATTCAGGAGCCATATGCCTATCACATGTATGTTTAAATAGCCTCTACCACTTCTGCTGGGAAACTGTTCCACTCATCTACTACCCTCTCTGCAAATTGAATCTTGCCTCTGATGTCGCTACGTACAGATCATATTACTAAGGCGTTCACGGGGATCACGTTCAATATTTTGGAATGGAAATTTTTTTTTAGGATTTCTTTAGTGCAAAGATCAGAAATGGTCTGCCTCGGAGTGTCCCTTTAAACAGTCATGTGTTAGGTCACGTGTTAGTCTCAGATACGTATTAATAAACAGGAGGCGAGGGTCCGTGCGGCAGATTTCATTACCGCGCAGGATGGAACCTCTCGTACAAAGCCTTCGCTGTATGGTCTATCACAGAAATGTAAAACCTCGGTGGCCATCACACTGGGCGATAATAATAAGAGAGGAAATATTATATGCCAAGCATCTGGGCTCCTGACCCAGATTGGAAATCAATGTTCTGACCTAACAGAGACGTGCGGTCAGAATGTGAAGGAATCCTGCGGTTTCTCCATACATCGAGTGCATTTTCTATGATGACTTTTAATCATTTTTTTTGTTGTTGTTGTAAAGGACCCCCCCCCCACCGGTTCCTGATGCAGCGTTATAGACCGGTAACATTGTTCTCTTCATTACCGTTTGCCGGTGGGACAGCGGACGTGACGCTCCCGTAAACGATCCCTTGCGGAGAGTCCGCGGGTTCTCCGGCCGTTGGACTCTTTGATGGGATAAACAAATGGCAGGAATATGGATGAGTCACTGAGTGTTTATCATTCCCATTATCATTCTAAAACAGAACGTTTATCTCGTTGGGAGATCTCAGGTATAAAAGAGGGACAATATATTAAAAAAGTGATTTTTGATCCCACGTCTGCCACCAATATTTACAAGGGCAGATGTCGCTGTGTACGCTCCGTGCTCGTATTACATGCATATCTTTCATTTTCACAAACGCCCTGCTGCACTCCTAACAAAATACGATGTAATTATACTACAATAGGCATTTTTAATAAACAATCTTCTTCTAAATTCACAAAAAAAAGTTTCCAAAGCACCCTAAGAATTCTAGGTATTGGCATCCCAATGAAGATCACAAAATATGTCATTTTCTGGTTCCCCACAACTCCCAACTTCCTTGTCTTGTCTTTGAACATAACTTTGATCGCTGAGATCCTAAATTCAATTGATCCCCCTAATTTAGGATCACTTAGGAGAACCTGGCCCAATGAATGGTCTCCGCACATCCGCGGACATGGCCATTTGCTTCATCTCTTTATCCAGTTCGACTTTTATTGCCCGGAATACATAGGCAGACGTTATCTACACCTAATGTATGAAGGCCAGACCACTGACATTAAATAGACAAGCCTGGGGGCCAATAGCTTTCAGGGGCACATGGAGGCAACGCAATATAATAATGCCCTTCCCGGGGGATTTCATGAGGATGGCTTCATTTTCTAAATTGAAAAATGAGTTGAGAAAGAAACCACATGTCACAGACGCTGTTATGGCTCCTTTCGTGGTTCTTCAGCACTTTCCTGGCCATCAAGAAGGATGATCGCCTCAAAGCTGATGTAAGTTGCAATCTTTATGCTGTTTATACAATAAAGGGAACTTCTAAGTGTCTATAGTTTCATCAATACAGGTTTCCCGGCACAGGATGGTAAGAGCTGGAATATGATGTCACACCCTGGGTGCTGACATCATCCAGGCTGGTGGGGTGGGGCTAAGAAGAAGACATTTCTACAAACAGATAGACACTGCCGATTACCACCAGCCATTGTTTTCAAGAGGACTTTGGTTGGGTGGAACTGGCTGGAAAATCTGGTGGAACTCCATAAATGTGACGTTAAACCTGGTTTCCATCTATGATGGGTCTTCAATATTCAATAATAAAACTGGATTTTGGGCCATTTGTTGGGTTTATTTGTAACTCCAGGTAGTTTCTGAGAAGGTTCTAGAATGCCCAAGATAAACATGACGATGGCTCTCAGCCTTTCCATGTGGCTTCCCCCGGACCGCATTCTCCGCGCTCCGTAAATCTTAGGACCGGTCTTTATTCGGTCAAAAATAATTAAACTCTAATCAGCGGAGATGCAGGTAATTTGGATTGAAATTGAAATAGAAAATGAGGAGAGAAATGTTAATGAAAGACAATTAATTATAGATCTCTGCTGTGGCGCGATGGAGAAAGAAAGAACGGGGCGATTATTTGTGCAGAGATTGCTCACGAACAGATGAATGTATTGCCATAAACGTCTTTTTCCCGTGGTCTTCCGGGTGACGTATAAATATAGCATTTATTATTTCAACATAGTATGTTTTATCTTGGAACATAGTATCCGCCGGCACTTCGGCCCCATTCGGCCCTCGTCTAGTCTGCCCGTTTCTCCCGCTGTAAAGACTCAAACCTTAATCAGTCGTTGGTCTCGTCTTAGATTCAGGAGCCGTATGCCTATCCCATGCATGTTTAATACCCTCACTGTATTACCCTCTACCACTTCTGCTGGGAGGCTGTCCCACTTATCTACCACCCTGTCAGTAAAGTAAAGCGTCTTTACATTACAGCTAAATCTCTGACCCTCTAGTTTTAGGTTATGCCCTCTTGTTCTCAGTCTTTGGTCAATGAGTAGAAGACAAGGCACAGAGGCTATTCCAACATAATGTATTTGATGACAGGGAATGCATTGCCTGAAAAAAAGTGTTCTTTTCATATCTGGTTATTTTTTTCTGGAATTTACTGCTGCGTTCTGCAATTCTTCCCATCTAGCCAAATATCTGGACTATTAGCCGTCGCCATCATTACTTGGAGTGATGAGAGTGAAGGTGATTTCTTGTCCATTGATTTATGTGTCGAAAGCTAATACCCTTAACACTAACCCCCTCAACATAAACGAAAACCTCTTAACCCCAACGCATTTTAAATAAACTCAACCTCTTTCCACATTATGAGGTCACTTCACATTACTGACATTGCCTATCATGCTTCTGCAATCCTATTGGCTGTTCATTTCAACCAAAGAGCCAATCAGACATGAAAGACGGTATAACCTCGAGTAAGGGGTCTCCGACCTTTTGTTTAACCTCATTTAGTAGAAATGGTCCATCTACTGTGGGTTTAAACCTCTGCCACATTTGCTGGGAGGTTATTCCACTTATCTACCACCCTCTAGGTGAGTGAACCCTTTTTTTGTTACATTACTTACTGTTGTATGGCAGTCTTTCGAAAGGTACATGGTGGCAGCCAAAAGCTACCAGCCGTTCAAAGGTTAAAAAAAAAAACATCTTCTACCTGCCTGATCTACCAAAATATGCCAAGTTTACATAAAAATAAAAGTTCTAGGTAGTCATCCTTCCACTCCAGAAACCATTCGTGGGCTTGGTGTGATAAACATCTACAATGGGAGTAAGACATGAACGGCAACGGTCATAACTGGGAAGCCGTATACATTTTCTTTCTATCTACTCCCCCAAAATAATCTGGAACGGTCATGTTCTAGATTAGGTTCTAGATCCGCTCATGGTTTTATTTCCATTCTACACATTTACACAAGTTAAAGAAATAACACGGAGTTAAAAATGAAACTCTGCGTATTAAACACATTATTTTCTTTCAAAAAATGAATAATAACTGATAAATATTAAATATGTTTCTGGCGACATTGTATCCAGGAGATCCCGAGTACTTGGAGTGTCTCGTGGTTTAAGAGGTTCCCGAACGGAGTATTTTTCGGGCTGAATCCTTTCTTTATGAGTCGGTATGGAAAATGATACTAATATCGCGGCAAAGTCTTTGTGTTTCCCCGTCTGTTATCCGCCATTTATGCAAATCTTTAAAACAAACTCTATAGATCGTTCGGGGTAAAGACACCGATTCCGATCCGGAAAGAGAAGAAGTCTGGATTTGTCTCCGGTGGGCAATGATTCAAGTTGAAAGTAAGATAAATACTCTGTGGGATCTCGGTATCTGCGAATATTGCTTTCCGAGCAGTAAGACAGATATTCTAATGATGCTTCGGTTAAGGACCCATAGGAGGTTTAACAATGACAAATGTGTTCGTGGAGAGCTATAGCCTCCTACGGAGCGGCATTTGCTACAGACGATTTGATTCCGTCATTGAAGGCAAGGTCCAGAAGCGTCCTTCGATCGCGCACAGACATAAGCAGAGATCGGTAATAATATTTAAACATAGAAACATAGAATCTGATCCATTCAGCCCCTTCCACTTCTGCCGGGAGGCTGCTCCACTTATCCACTGCCTTATTTCCTCTTGTATTATTTGGTTAGACAGATAGCTATCAACTGAAAAAGTGACAGATGTGCTTCAAGCTCAAAAACAGATTAAAGTGTCAATTCTGTAGAACTTGAACCTTTCCCTTTTTATGCTGTATAAATAATCATTTTGTGAGTCAAAGTAATAAAAATTATTTGGGGGGGCACTGAGACTGCATGAACTGAGGATAAAACGATTAAAGGAACAGAGACATTTTAACCTCCGAGTGTAATAAAAAATTGTAATGAGACCC
Source organism: Spea bombifrons (assembly GCF_027358695.1). Classification (NCBI taxonomy): domain Eukaryota; kingdom Metazoa; phylum Chordata; class Amphibia; order Anura; family Pelobatidae; genus Spea; species Spea bombifrons. The sequence continues at coordinate 3,174,595 of NC_071090.1, forward strand.
AGTGCCATCTTAGCCCCCAAACAGCTTGTCTGTGCCATCTTTTCCCCAAACAGCTTGTCTGTACCCCCAAACAGCCTACCTCTATCATATTTGCCCCCAAAGAGTTTGTCAGTGTCATATTTGTCCCCAAACAGCTTGTCTGTGCCGTCTTTGTTTCTAAACAGCTTCTCTGTGCCATATTTTGCCCCAAACAGCTTGCCTCTGCCATCTTTGCCCGCAAACAGCTCTTAAGTGCCCCCAAACAGATTGTGCCTTCTTTGCCACAAAAAAGCTTGTCAGTACCCCAAAACAGCCTGTCTGTGCCATCCTAGTGTGGGGGTCCACTGTCATACTCTCTCATTCACTTCCTCTCAACGTCTTCTTACTTGCTGCGCTGAATGCTTCTGTGTCCCTGTCTCCTTTCCCTCTGCACCGCTACTTTTCTTGTCTCTTCTTGTTCTTGTGACTTCTGTCTTCTTTCTTCGTCCCGCGTCTCCCTGTATCTTCTTTCTTCTGTCTTCTTGCTTCTGCCTTCTTTCTTCTTCCAGACGCTGTCCTCTTGGCACCACCTTTTTGCAGAAGAGCACTGAGAGGCAAGAATACTTTGGACAGATTTGCGGAGAAAGAGAGGTGTAGGGCTGCTTCTCTTTCTCCACGAATCTATCCCGAAAGAACATGTCTACTCTGTCAAAGCGCCACACGGGTTCAACGGACCCACCGGGACCCCTGTCTCTGTCTACCACTTATAGGAGGAAGTAAGAGGGGGCACTCGAGTTAAGGTTGTGATGCTAGTCACACAAAAGCTAAATCACATAGGAGTTAAGGAGTTTCTAATATATATATATAGAATATAAGAAATCCCGTCCAAAGTTGGCACCACGTGAAGTCCAAACTAACCGCGATATTACGGCCCGTAATGTGTGCTCGGAAATGACCATGCATGGTGCGGACATCATCATCCTTCAACGCAGATCCCCACTGTTCTGCTACAAAGTGTTTCCCTTCCGCCGTCCATGAGTATGAATACTTAGAGCAGATTTGAATTGAAACAATGTTTTATTCATTAAGGTCCCGCATTCCATCAGCAGCCTCTCGCTCGAGCCCATCATGTTTCACTTTGTTGGAATATGAATCACGAAGCGCAGGGGGATTTAAAAGAATACGCTGATGATAGAGAGGTGGCCAAGAATTCTCCGTCTTATAAATATTTGCTATTCACGGAACAGCCCTTTACATTTTTTTTTCAGGGAAACACGTTAAATCCTAGGATTCGGAGAGCTTTGGGGGGAGCGCTGGGTCCGGTGGGTAAAAATAGTCTGCGATATGAACCCAATTCCGTTTAAATTTAAAATCCTTTCAATGGCTGTAGATTTAAAAAGAAATAGTTTAGAAAAACAGCTGGCTATTTAAAATAAAAAAAAAAACAAATAAATAAATAAAACTAAGAAAAATATCTGGTTTTACCCTAAAATATGGGCATATAACAATAAAAATAATAATTGAATTGTTACTGAACTATATGGTGTGATAGAAGGTAAAGCCCAGTAGAAACGCTGGTTATGTTAGTGGGAAATAATTCTAGCAGTGGCCCCCGGGGCGGTAAATATTACATGAATGCCCTCGAGGAAAGTATCCGGACAGGTGTGTTTCACGTGGATACCCGAAAGGGCTGCTGTCTCCAAATAATAATGCAATAGCCGGGGATTCTATAAACAGAATATAATATAACTATAAGAAGTGCAGAGATCAGGAAAAAAAAGGGGCACTAATAATAACAATAATAATCATAAAAAACTTATAATAATACTATTAATAATAATAAGTGACAGCGTTATAAGAATTATATATATATTATCTTTTGCAATTTTATTTGTAGACATTACTTGTTGTTTATAAAGATTTTATTCTGTTTTTTATGCAGCGGGGGGAGGAACGAGAGACACGGAGATTTGGCTCCCGAAGAGGGACTGTCCTTCCTAAACAGGGACAGTTGGGAAGTATAGGTTTTTTTTACTGCTGTAAAGCTCTCCTCCGTGTTAGTAAATTTCTTCCTACGGTTAATAAGAGTTTGCTGAGTCCAGATGTCGTGGAACGGATATTTCTGGCCAATACACGCGTCATGCGCAGAGCCAGAATCTGCGGAAATATGGCGGCCGTTCAGCTCTTGCCTTCTGGGTTCCGGTCCGGTTGATTTTTTGCTTTCGGCGCGAGGACTCGGTGACCTTTTCAGCCGCGCGCACACATTCTGCCGTGATATCTCCAGTCTTTATCTTCTCATGCGCTGCACGGCTTTAGATAAATCTCATCTGTCACTTAGCCCTCCTCGGCTAGCGGCTACCGATGGCCGAGAGTCTTAAACAAGGATGAATACTGATATTCCTGGGAACTGTTACTTTCCTGGAGTTCCTTGTAACTTCGCCTCTAATGACGCTTCCTCACCCTCCACGGGCCACCGATTTACTGCCGAGTCCCAAATCACATCTGAAACAGTGACCCAGCTCCATTACATCACAGTGCCGGCAGATCGGCCCCCATCCGGCCCCCGTCTAGTCGCCCGTTTCTCCTGCTGTAACGACTCAAACCTTAATCAGTCGTTGGTCTCGTCTTAGATTCAGGAGCCGTATGTCTATCCCGCGCATGTTTAATACCCTCACTGTATTACCCTCTACCACTTCTGCTGGGAGGCTGTTCCACTTATTTACCACCCTCTCAGTAAAGTGAAATTTCTTTACATTGCATTTAAGCCTCTGACCCTCTAGTTTTAGATTACGATCTCTTGTTCTAACATTTTGAAATAAGCTTCCCTTCTGTACCTTATTATGTACTTATGTCTACTAACGTCTCTCTCCCGGCCTCTCTCTCTCTTCTATCCCCCGAGCCGGACATTTATCGAGATTCCTCAATCTTCTAATCCTCCAAACAATTCCCCATTTTATTCCGCCTCCTCCTCGGAACTCCAGAATGTTACTTGAGAAAGAAAAGTATCCATGGTATAAAGAGAAAGATTCCACAGTATTTATAGACATCTTGTGTTCCATATTTATTTATAAACTTGTTATATTTTATCAACAACAGAAGACGACAGAAAAAAGAGCATTAAATCTGCGATACCTATAGCTGGAAAAAGCAGCAGCAGACGGATATGCGGGGAAAGTGTTACCTATAGAAGGAGGCACGGATGCTACATTATTACCAGACTTGGGCATCCCCCCCTGGGGGGGGATTTCTTCATAATCACCCTCTCCCCTCCCCGCATGAGTTACTGGGGGGGGATCTTCCCCCCATCCCCCCCGGTTCCTACGCCCATGCATCTCCATGATACTTTAACCAACGGTAAGGAATGGCTAGCAAAAGAACTTCTCCGGTCACCACCAGCAAAAAATAGAATCTCCAGACAAGACCCAGAGGGGCGAACGAAGCCACCAAACATTTCTTGGAAGACTTCGTTGGCCAAGTCTAGTATTGCTTCATTTTAAACATTGTATCCAAGACAATGCACTAAAGTTCAATAAGTCGTGGGTTTGCAGGCGCATTGAAACATTTCCACCCATTATCTTCCCTTCCGCATCATGAAGGTCCAACCCCAGCGAGTATCTCAGGTTTGACCTTCATGATCTGTAGTTTGGCCTTCAAAGTCCAAGAGCCCGAGGCTTGGCCTTTTCTGATCCATAGAAAAGAAAGCAAGTGAAAATGTTTCGACGCAACGTTTCTTGAATGAGGTCTTCTTCTTCTTACAGGAAGGACCTTCTTGTAAGAAGAAGAAGATCTCATTCCGACCCCCCACAGGTAACATATAGGTCAATCAATAAGAAATAAGGTTTTCAAGGTCTTCTTTCCTTCTTGCCGAAGAAACTCACCAGGGTTGGACATCCACAATTAGTAGCGAAGTCAACGATGTTCTAACGCATCTCCTCGTTTAGTGGAAACGCCGGTTAAAGGTGCCGTAGATAATAAGCGATGAGCTAATGGTTTATTTTGAGCGCAGTGATTTGAAATTGGATTCCTTGTTCGGTCGACGTGAAGACATCCCGATTAGAGATTAAGCAAAGCGACTGGATTTGGGATCAGTGGAAATTGATTTTTATCACGCTGTGAGCACGTGTTTGCCTTCTGTTTTTTTTTTTTTTGAAGCATCAGAACTCGGTTGCTAAATACTTTTGTCTTTGAGCCGCGCGACGTAGGTTCAATCGGAGCCGTTCGCTGGGGAGGAAATTTAATCTATGTTAAAGTGATAAGGGTAGGAAAACATTTAACGGATTGCAGCTGTCTCGGAGCGATAAAAGAAATAAAAAAAAAAAAAACACGACACCTATGAGAATATAAACATATGTCAAACAGCAACAACAACAAAAAATTCCCGACCATGAAACATTTGCATTAATCGATATCACGGGGATTAAATGAAAACGCGCAGGGGGGCAGGGGGGTGTCTGCGGTTGAAGAGAAATCACGTTATCGTTGGCTACTGTTAAAGTGCTCTTCCACATAATTTTTGCCAGGGACATCTAATTGTCATGTGACACAAAGGTAGGCACTGATAGGCTGTTGCCATGGAAACTAAAGAAAAAGAGGTTACAATGTTCTGTGTTGATTTTATTTAATTCAACAAAAAAAAAGAACAAAAAATGACAGATCTGCTGATGTTTATTTGCTTCATCGGCTAGTGAGCGCAATTAATATGTTGATTAAGTGGAACGGCACCTTTAACAATGGGCAAAATATTTCACCAAAAGGGAAAATACTGCTGAATTTCACAATGGTAAAAAAACCAAAAAACTGTAAAAAATTTACAAAAATCTTCACTCTTGCAAAGTATGGGGTTCATTGAGAACCCGCCCAAAAAAATGCCCCCCTGTGGTTATCATCTCCAGAGTCAACTGCTCCAAAATTTGCCTATTTAATTTTTTTTCTGAAATTTTAAGTAAAATAATAGCATTTTCACACTTTACAAAGATTCCTGGAAGGCAAAAAAATGGTGCCCAAAATAGTCAAAAATAATTATAACCCATTAGTAACTTTGTTTCGAAATATCTGAAACAGTATTTAAAATAATAAAAAAAAACAATATTTAAAAATTAAAAAAAATTAAAAAGAAATTTAAAAAAAAATTAAAAAAATTTTAAATTATAAAAAAAAACCAATATCAGAAATATGCAGGATGCCTGCGAGGTCCAAATCTATTCAGATGAGCAATCTGAATATTTTAACATTTTTAGTAAACTTTAATAATTGTAGCAAGTTATTTTTTTTGTTTGATAAAATACATTTTGTTCTCCTGTAACCATACGAGCCGAGCGATTAACCCTTTCCCTCCCACGCAGCAGTTTAACCAGCACGGCAGCGTTTTTTTTTTGGCATTCCAGGAGTATTTTGAGACGCCGGAGCCGAGGGTTTAATTTTGGAATATAATTGTGCATTAGCTCCGATTATCTGTAGAGAATCTAATCTGTGTTTGTCTCAGGTGATTCTCTGCCTTCGCACATCCACAGCTGATTTGTATTCATTTTAGGAGGACTCCACCGGAGCCGCGGTTGCTTTATCCGCGGAGACGCTCCAGGGAACCGTTAAAAAGAATTTAAATCTGTTATGTACGGCGAGATTAAAAGGCCTGTGAAATCCTAAACTGCCCTTGGCGAGCCTGTAAAATGAGAATGACTTCCATATTGAAGAGGACATGGCATCCGCAACTTGCTCAGCTGCAATAACATGAGGCCGTTCCACACACAAAGATCAGTACGTTCAGTTATTGTCAGCTATGAGTCCGGAATCCATAGACTTTCATTAGTCAGAGAGTCCGACTGGGTGATTAAGACTGAGCCATTCTATTGTTCCCCGCAGGTAGTATGATAAGGAGTCGGGGGGTTCAGTAGATCGGGGATCAGATAACAGAGCGAGAATCATACAAACGGCTGATATGCAGCTGCCTAAAAAGATTATATTATGGGGCAAAAACTATGACTGGGGTAAAAAGAAAACAGTGGAATATTTTTGAAAAATAGTTTAAAAATTGGTGAAATTTCCCACTTAAGGGGCCAAACCGTTACTTGCCATTATGGGAAACGTAACATCAAGAAACGGTATGTGACGGCCACATGGTAAGGCTGTGGGGCAGCTGCCACTTAAATACACCAATTATTAGGTATAGAGGGATCATTGTCACTCAGAAAAGAAATACCTCAATTGAGGTTAATCTGGTACCTCAATTAATCTCAATCTGGTTAGTAAAGATGCCTGCAAACCCAACAAAAAAGAAACAATTAGAAAACCCAGAATTCATTAACTTTCAAGAAAGAAAATACTTTTATTAGAGGAGGCGGAGAAAGCCAAGGCAGGGGGGGCCAGGTTAGACCCTGGGCTTTCTCTCCTAGATGGATGAAAAGAACAGAAGGAGAACAGTAGACATCTTTGGCCAGATCACCAACTCTTGTTCCTCCGATCATGATGAGCCAAACGAGCCAGGCTCTTTACTTTACTGAGGCTGTCCAACGTTTCAACCCCTCCACCAGGTCTTCATCAGGCCAAAAATACGATGACAAGAACCTCTTTGCTTCCAGTCTTCCAGTTAGGGCAAACACAACATGCCCGGTGACATGAGAGCAGCTCAACGGGAAACCCTGCCCAAGCTCCTCTGTCTCTTCATTTCCACCGTTAACACGTCTGATCTACACCACAATCCCTCGCACAGTTTTAAAACGGGGAAAGCTAAGAGTCTGTCTCAAAAAATATTCTGCTTAAATGGATAACCGCGATTCAATCTCGGCTGAGTCACGCGAGTCGCCTCCTGGGTCATCGCTGCCGCGTTACGCAAATGAGGCGGCTTGGAGAGGGCGAGCAGGGATGTTGGGAGTTTGAATGATTTCAGGATCAAAAACCTGATTTAAAATTTAAAACCAATTTCAAACTTTACACTCAATTAAGATAGCATGTGGGAAGCGATTATAATTTTTAATATACTCTTCAAGTCGGGAAATGAAGTCCAAAGCCGTGAGCCCGCCAGAGATGAACTTTCAGAACTGAATAACAGTGTATTTTAAAAGAAAAAATTTGGAAAACCTTCCACCCCTGTACCAAAAAAAAAAGGACTCAAAAATATCACTCAAATGGGGCGAGTTAAAATAAAAGCTCTTTCTGTGTTCAGCGAAGAAACGTAAAAGACTTGTGCAAATGGACCAAAGACGATTCGGTGGTCCATTCGTTTTCGGGCAATGAATCCCCCCCCCCCCTGCCCTTTCGGTTCAGGAGAAATTCGGAGCGCTTTTTCCATTCAGAAACAAAATTAATTGTCACCAACCCTCATTCACTCTCTCACGCTCTATCCTACTCTTATTCATTCTCTCACACATTCTCATTCATTCACTCTCTCTCTTAATGTCTCCCTACCTTCTCTGCTGACAGCTTCCATGCATTGACCTTCTTCGCTAATCTGCCTGCATTATTCTGACCTCTCGGAGTACTTACGCAAAAGCACCCGAAGTGCCCGAAGGCCGGATGTGCTGCTGGAGGCACGGTTCATGGAAAAGAGGATGAAGAAAGAAGACACGGGCAGATGTGGATGACAAAGGAAGACAGAAGAAAACAAGACCAAAGAACAGGACGAGGCAAGAGAAGAAGCGGAGCTGCAGGAAATTAGACAGGGCAACAGAAGCTGTGGTCGAAAAAGATAGGGAGAGAGTGTGAGAGTGTGAGTGAGAGTGTGTGAGCATGAGTGAAAAAAAGAACAAAATGCAAACTAAAATGTTATGTAAAAAGAGATATGTGGAGGCATCACGTGGACGTTAAAGGGACCTCTCAGCTGCAGTACAGCATGTATTAAAATGGATATGATGGCTGGAGGGTCCCTTTAACCCGTGTCTCGTATGGCAAGAGAAAAACACAGAGCTGTAGCGATCTCACGCACATGCCTTTTAACCGAAGGATGTCTCCCTGCCGTCGTAGAGCCTGCTGCGTGGAATATAATGAAAATCCGTGTGTTTGTAATCGATCCGAGTATCTTTAATGGGCCTTAGTCAGAGCGCCGCGTCTCTGTTGATGTATGGATCATGCTGAGGAGCCAAGAAACGGTTTTAGGTTTCATTTACTTAATGACTCGTGAATTAATTGAACTCCACAAGGACCTTTACTATGTTCTGTTCGTTTTGTATCATTCTGACGTTCAATAGTCTGTTGCAGAGCTGTGTGTTCTGCAAGTCAAATATTATTTTTTTTTTTTAACAAACGCCTGGTCCCTGCCCCCACATCGCAAGGTCCGAGCAGAAGACACACAGCTCAAGTGCATTCCGGATAAAGTCTTATATATTAAACATCTTTAGAATTCGAAGAGGTAGATCTGAGGCACGTAGAGCGGTCTTTGGAAACAATCAAGTTCATGGTGAGACAATTGGGCTCGGCTTGAAGAATTTAACCCACCAACTTCCATTCAGCCCAGCACTGGTCTAAATATACATTTTAAGGTTCAAGGTTGAACTTGATGGACCTCATCCAAGATCTCGATTTGAAGATGATACTTTGTGCTGGGCCAATATAGAAAAAGATATTGAGTCACACAGGCTTTCAGAACCTCAAAAGTTTCTCCATTGGGTGGAATTCCATCATAGCATTCCACCTAAACAAGAAACCTCGAGGTCTCAATCTCCTATCTAAGTTGGCCCAACACCTTCCAGCTGAAGAAGAAGCCATCTTTTCTTGGATCATATGGCTATTTCCATTCCCCTTAGCCTTATGCCATACTAGGCGTGCTTCATGGTAGATGACTTGTCTCCTACTGGTTGCCCAGCATTCTTATTTGGAACTCCAACACATGAATACCAACACACCTGTCTTCTGAAGCCCACCTAGCATTTTCATACCTGTTTCATTAAAAGTAAATGTGTTGTTTTCTTGACTATTTCAACGGTGTGAGGATTTGGTGTCTTTAAATAATAACGCTGTGTTGGCGCATGGGCAGAAGCGCTCCCTCCTGGCAGCAAGACATCTCGCTAATAATTTAATCAGCGTGCAGATAACCCAATCTCTGGGGAGTGATATCTCGCAATAAACACTAACCCTCCGCCACTCTCAACGGGGAACACGCGGCTAATATTAGAAGCAAGAGGGTTTCATTAAACATGGCGGATTCGGCTTTCTCCAGGCTGATCGATGGATGAAAATAGACATAATTATATATGCTTAATGTATGCTTCTCAGGGTAATTGTGGGGTATTAAGATAGTTAGCATAGTGAGTCTTGGGATTCTTTGATCTCAAGGCTTCCGTGTCTATAAGTTCCTATAGGAATGCGAAGCGTATGAATTACTAAGGTAACACACATAATAAGCTTTAATGGGTGATTTTTTAAAAATATATTAATAAATATATATATATGGTAGCAGCCATGTTAATCTGTTCTTGGATCTGACTATTCCTCCCCATTACGTTATCTCTCACAATGTTAAGTTCCTGGTTGTTGCTGATTGGTTCTGGCAGTCTCTAAGCTAAGAATTAGAAACCCAAGACCACTTGTTGTCTGGCTGAAAGTTATGGGAGTTCTTCTTAAAAGCCGAAGGGGGTCGTGATGTCCAAATTCATCATTTAAGAAGAAGTCCTGGTATTTTGAGAAAGTTGTCGCTTCCTTGGCATGGAATGGGTTACAGACCGGGTACTCCGCACCTTTCACATTCTGTTATCCTGATACTTGGTGTCCAAATCCACTCAGGCTGGGGACAGATCTGTACCCGTGTGCCCAGCCTTCGCGTTCTCTTTGTCAGCCAAGGGCATGCGCGGCGGGGACGAGGGGCATCGCTGATCCGCTTGATTAACCTCCTCCTTTTGACAGGGCTTCTTTTACCCCGACGCGCCTTCAGGACGTCCTCGGACACCGCCAACCTGCTGCCATATCTGTGCGACCCCGAGTGGCACCGAGCTAATGATGGTCACGCTGTGTAACATTAAAGCCTCGACAACCGCAGACCTACTTTTTCAACCAAAAAAAAGTTCTGGTGTGCGATGTTTGACGATTTAACAGAAAACACGGGGATTACTCTGCAAAATGAGCAGAAAAAAATGGGCAGTTACAACGGAGCAATAAAAACTTTAAATTCATTGAAAATCTATTTTTTTACTCTCAATCCCGATGTCACCCTAGAAATAACTTCAGCCTACCAATGTAGCCTAAAGCGAGCTCTGTCATACAACTCATACAATACATTCATTCTTCTCCTCATTCACCTATTTATGAGTTGCCTCAAGCTCCACAAAGTGAGGGGCAATTTTGAGCAGCCCAGTGGCAATGCCCCCGGAAGCAGATATAACATCAGCACGGGACCGGACCTCTGACCCTGACTCAGGAACGAAGAGCCCTATTTATATCTATGTACCGAGCTCCTTCTATATTCAGTACTAACGAAGTCCTTTTTTTATCTAATGAAGTCCTTTTCTGCATAGACTTTCATTAGCCAGGGAGTCCTGCTGGGTAATTGAGACTGAGGCATTCTGCTATTTACCATAAAACAGTGTGATAAGAACATAGTGTCTTTTTCTAGTAAATCGGGCTAAACATAAACAAGACATAACTTATATACAGCTGTTAATAAACATTATGTTAAGTAAACCATACTGATAAAAGCTGCTATGATTATAGTGTTTAGATGCCATAGGCTTGTCTGTTGTCACTGCCTGCGGTAACCCCCAGGTTCTCAGCTCTCCAGCACAGAAAGGGTTAGACCGCCAGCTCTTACTGATTGTGCTCGCTAATGATTTTGGCATTTCACAGCGACAACAACAGAGCAGCGCGGTCCCCTCTTCAGCTGGTAATAGGAGAGTAGATAAGCTTAAAAAAAGGACTCGGGCTGCTCAAGTTTCCCTGCGTCTTTTCTTCTCTCCTCTGCAGCTGCATCCTTTGAAGCCGCTCGCCGAAAGTGATGAGAGAAGTTAGGCAGAAGAGACGCGCACGGAACACAATCTGCTGAGAGATAATGAGACCACCCCATGCAGCTTACTTCAAAAAATCCCACCGCTGCCACCAGTAGGATCCGTCTCCAGGCTGAGGATCTGCAGGCTCACTTCGGAGTACATTGAATATTTTATAACTGAAGGTCCCATTGAAACAATAATTTATCCAGGAAGCCAACGTAGGCCATTCTGTAAGACCCTAATGGCTACTCTAGTCTTTAGGGTCCTTGGCCAAGCTACCCGGTACCCCCAACAAAATCTACCGGGCTGTGCCATTCTAAAAAGCAGATGTGCTAATGGGTTACATTGCTCCACAAAGTCAGGTCTAGCTCCAAACAGAAAACGCAGCCATCAAATTGAACAGTAACACGTGACGAAGGTCAGCGGGGAGTAGGATAAATGATGTCACAACATTTTCGAGGGAAATTACAATTGTCTGAGACACTTTGCTTGATTCCCGTGGGCAGTTTTTTTTGCGAAATGTCGTTTCCAGATCTTTAAATGAAAATGGAATTCCATTATTGGAACGGAGGTTAGATCCGAAGAGCTATAAGTAACAACTCCGTACAATGTCGCCTCCTCATGGTACTGACACGTGTGTTTGGTGTTATCAGAGAAAGCAAAAATCAATGGCAACTTTCCACCTCAGGAATGAGGGAAAATGTGAATGAACTATACCCCCCCCAACATTAATGAATCTTATTAAGAAATGGAGGAAGGGGTGAGGCACGGCTAGGTTCCTCCTTCATGACTCCATTGCCGTCACAATAATCCCTGGATCAACAATTTTAGGTAGACATTCGTTTTAAGAATGGGTTTTTCGTGCAACATTGGACGAAGGAAACGAAAAACGAATGTGCGCGATACGATAATCTTCGTTCATTCATTCGCTGCCGCGGTCACCATTTTTTTTAACTACACTAAGAGGAGGAGAATCTTGCCATTTTAATCCAACTTCTTCTACGCGTTTATTTGTTGTTTCCACGGCAACCAGCCGGACAAATTGGATTTCAGAAAAGGAAAATGTTGGCCAGAGACGGACAAACTTTTGAATTTTTTTGGTCCGAAAACAAACACCAGTTTTCCGCCAGCTCCCAAGTCTAATTTTAAGTTATTAATTATGTCTAACCATGAGAGTTCTACCACTTAGCCCAATCTACTAGACAAAGAACCTGGCTATTTATCAAACTTCCTGTGGGAAACAGTAGAATGGCTCAGTCTTAATCACCCAGCCGGACTCTCTGACTAATGAAAGTCTAGGTCTAGTCTGAAAAGGTTGTAAATTAAACTTTTCATTCCTAAATCTGTCACATGCAATCTTTTTCTGTATGTGGAATACTGGGACGCGATTTTCTTGTAGGCGCAGCACAGCGATCAGCGTAATATTCCTTCCTGGAGACTCGCAGAAGGTTTCTGGGAGATTTAACGCCTCTTTTAGGCAACGTTACATTGTGGAAATGACGATATTAGCATAAAGTCTATTTCACGCTTTCGGGACACCTGGGCTTAAAAACATCAAATACATTTTGCGCATGAGAGAGCAACTGTTTTCCGAGGGCCACCAACAACCCCCAGAACGCTGCCGGGGGAAATAAATAATTAAAAAAAATGTTTATTTATCATTTATTTGTTCCGAATAAAAACAGCTAAGAAGAAACACGTGCTTTCATTTAGAAATACATGGAAAACGAGTAACAGAATGGGAACGATCTTCTGGAATTGGACAGAATAGAGGAATATTTTATGGACTCAACCACAAAACAAAATTCCCCGTAATGTGGTTAAATCTCTAAAACACTCCATAAATGAGATCAAGGCTTGGGAGGATCTTATCTTGCCGAGGACCCCTGGGAATTTTCCCTCTTAAACTCGGGTTAACTTGGACCTTCAAAGCTGGACAGTTGGGCGTTTATGGATTTTTGGTGAATTTGCCTTTTTTTTTTGTCAGATGACATTCAATGATCCCTGATTTAACCAAGTATTACGAAAAAAAAGGTAGCTCTGCCCCTCTTGAAGAAGTTCCAATAGTTGCAAAAAGCGCCCCTTTTGGACTCTTTAATGGGAGGTTATTGGAAATGGAACGCTGTTATCTGGATCGTTCCGACGCTTTTGTCTGCCAGAGTTCAGGCCTGAGGCTTCTCAAATGTTTAGAACTTTAAAAAAATGTCTGATGATGACCTAGCGGACCTCGTAGACCTACGGGTGAGCGGGCTGCAGCTCCAGCCCTGAATGCAAAAACTTATCAACAAATGTATCCATAAACAGCGGACAGAAAGAAAGCGAGGTCCACCTTTGAGAAGCAAAGTCGTTCTCTGTCTCCGCCAATGGGTTCCTGACGAAGAATCATTTATATTTTTCTCCTCCCGACCTCGTTGTTATCCGAACACGTCAAGCTGAACATTTTCCACGTTGAAACGGGACAATGATATTATTCAAGATGCATCTCAGCCTCGGGGGCCGCTCAGACGATCCGAAGGAAATTTACATGAATCAGTAACGCTGTCCTCGTTAAAAGGGTCACAGATGGCTTTCACTTTCACCGTTTGGACCTTTTTTTTTTCCGGAGCTGTTTTGCTCATGGAGCGTTGTTGATTTTTTTCCGGTTTATCGCCGCGGTTTGCATGTCTTGGACGCTTTTACCAAAGGTTTTTTTTTTGTGTGTTCCTGCCGCTGATCGGTGATGTAACGAGAGCCGACAACGCGTCTAGGTTTTAATGGCCGCGGAAGTTCTATTTATAAATCGTAAACCGGAATGAATAACTTATGATACCTAATAATTAAAAGTTTTTTTTTTTTGTTTTTTTTTAAATCACGATTTCTTGACGAGAACGGCATGCGGTCCGGTGATAGTCAATGAATGCGCATGAATGATGATAACTCTTTCTCAAGAAGAAGAATTGTTGGGTTTCACCAATCTATCCAGCTAAACCACGGGTCGAACGCAACACGGAGATTACTGAGGCGCCCCACACCCTAAAATAATTAGGGGTGATCCATTGGAAGGCTGTAAAAATGGGGGAGCTATGGAAAGAGACTTTATGGGGTGTCTAGTCTACTTAATGGGGAAATTGACCCTCTACGTGGCAAGCTTTACCATAATACCTCACCATTGTTCTTGTCCCAACCGACCAAGCCCCTATCCGACTTTTCCCAGCCCTTTCCCCCCCCCCCAGTTGTCTCCAAGGCTTTGCTGTGGCGTTTGTGTCTCCACGGCAAGGACTCCAAGACGGAACGACAGAAGAGAGAACTGAACGGATCCAGAATTCTAATCTATTTCCTCATCCCTTCGAGAGTCGGAAGACTCGGCCTCCACGTCTTCCCGGCACTCCAAATACGAAGAAACTCTTTCTGAAGTCAACAGGGACATTGAATTACCCTCTGCGTGTGAGCTGAATTTTATGAAGACATCCATGTCACCTCCACCTTTACAACGCTGCATAAAATTTGCCTATTTCTCATGCAAAAAGCATTCCGAAGTTTAATTGACTCTCTCATCGTGTTCCTCAACCTTCTCCTAAAAGACATTTTGATTACAGATGAATGAAATCAGATCTAAAAAAAATCAAACACCTCGGTATAAAGTTTCAATCATGCAAACCATGGCTGCGGTTAGATATCACGTTTAGGTGACATGTACCTGGGTGTAGAGTCAACGCGGAGCTTGGGACCCTAACTAGACGAGGCTGCCGAAAAGCCAAATCGGGGCATTCAAGGGCAAAGGAGAAATTGGAACACGACGTACAAAACAGAAGAACCTGATTTTTTAACATAATCAAAATTATGACACCAATTATGAAAGTTCTCATTTAAATTTTTTCATGAGAAAATAAAATTTAGAAATACAACAGTTCCCGTCTCCATGAACATGTCAATTTTACCCGTCGGGGAATTTGGGGCAGGTAAGGAAAAAAAAACAGTGAAATAATGTAAAGATGCGTTAAATGATTCTTTATTTAATAATTTTCTGCATTTTGGTATTTATTCCAGTGGAAGTTATCTTGGAAGAGGAGGCTAAAATCATAAGGGTTCCATGGTCATCATCTTCGCGAGATTCATACAAATATCGGAAACCCAACAATTCACTCTGGAATTTTATTTTTACCTAAATTCAGGAAGATATTGAGGCCAGATATGGCAAAAAATACATGAATGGACTTTTACTGCCTTACTCCTCATTCTTAACAAAAAAAAATGCTTAAAATTCTCCATTTCTCTAAAAAAAATCTGATTGGATAAAAAAAAACATTCAAGTTTAAACACCCAAACTGCCTAGTTTGCGAGAAAAATCCAAAAATGTTTCA
Organism: Spea bombifrons; assembly: GCF_027358695.1. NCBI lineage: Eukaryota > Metazoa > Chordata > Amphibia > Anura > Pelobatidae > Spea > Spea bombifrons. The sequence continues at coordinate 3,189,800 of NC_071090.1, forward strand.
AATCAAATATTTATAAGTGCCATCCGACGATTATTGCTCTCTGTCGCCGGTAGGATCCGGATGGCATCTGTAATGTTGTGTTCAGAAAAAGTTACATTTTTTTTTGTTTTTTTTGCTACGTGCCAGAATAAAAGTTTCCGGTTAATATGATTTCGATGCAAGAATCATCCTCGGCAAAGGAGCACTCGAGAACTCAAGTACTCTGCAGAGCCTCCCAAACCACCTGCTCCGGCACTCCACCAAAAGTGCTAGGAGTTAGGAGGAACATCTGTACTTGTTCACTAATGATCCCCATAGAATGAATAAACATGGCCTTTTAATAATTCATCTCCACCGCATTCTAAAGTGTAATAAGGAGAGGGAAAAATGAATCCGGCATCATTATAAGTCTAGATTTTTGGTTTTACAAGAGAAAATTGCATAGAAAGCTTCTACTCCGAGAAGATTTTGTCCGGCATCGATGGTGGACAACCAATGGTGGACAACTGATGGTGGACAAGCTATAAAGAAAAAGTAATGGTGGTCAACCAATGGGTATACCGGACTCTTATGATATGTTATGTCTTCTACTAATGGTGAGTGGGGGTAGGTAGGTACGTTTCAAGCATAGTTAGGAATGAGCGGAGCCAAAGACAGACCTTGGCCCAACCAACCTTGATTGCCTTCCATAGAATAAACTCACCGATATCAGAATAACCATCCAAAGACCCAATGCTGCAATGGAACAAGACTTTAAACTGGCTTAAATTCTGACTCAATTTAGGCTTAGCTAAGACCCTGGACCAATCGAGGCTTGACTATTTCCATCCCAAATAACGAGCAGTCTAGACGAGTCAATTTCTATTTTCTATGTTATTTTTATGTAGAATTGTTTATCTTTTTTTTTGCTAGCTGTTCTCCATATTCCTTGATTTTGAGTTATTTGTTCATTTTTTAGAGCGCTGAGCTTCATTTTTTTATTTCGATTCTGCATTATTTACAGGATATTTTTATTCGTCAATCTCAGAGGAACCAATATCTGGAAGCTTATTTTGAAAACATTTTGCTTCGTGGAATTGTTGTTGTGAAAAACGGGATTCAGATTGACAACTGGCAAAGCCAAAAACAAAAAAACGTGAGAAATATAGACAGTTTTGGACCACAGCACAATTACAAAAAACATTTAAAAAAATAGCAGAGATGCCACAGGATCGGTTTTAGAGATCTAGATTCCCGAAACAGCCTTTAAGAGTTAGTTATAAAAATAATAAAAGTCGTTTAAATAATAAAATGTTGTTTTTTTTATACCTGGCCTAAGACTTCAGGTCATTTATTGCTATGCGGTAGTGTTGGGCAAATTTTGGGGAAAAAATATTACATATCAGATAAAACGTGGATGGAAAATTGTGAAATCAACAGCGGAAAAGACCAGAAGGCCAAAATAATTTTTGGGATTGAGGAAATGTCTCTTGCCTTTTGGGAACTTAAATAACTTCAGCCTACTTGATGCTGGGTGCACGTAATGGGTGTAGAAATTACTGTAGAACCTCTTTGGCCAACTCAGGCCAAGTAGACATCATCTTGTCCTCTTTGGCCGCGATATCTGGTGGATATTTCCACAAATGCCCCAAACCTTTCTCCAGACCTCACCAGGGGCACCGGCATCATTCCACCTACATCCTGTCTATCCCTGGTCCAACTAAAGTCTTCTCCAAGTATGGACCTCACAAGGTCCGTCTCAAATAGAGACCCCTACAAGTCCAACAGTAAAGCAATTAGCTCTTTTCATCAAGTTCAAAAACTCACAGGATCCTCAGGATGACTCGGAAGAAACGTTGGGGTCACAACGTGGGATCTTTCCTGTGGGGCCTTCGTTGTGTCTTCAGCGCCAATGGATTTTTGGCCAAGGTCCGTAGAATGCGGGACTGCCTTCCAGTTTCGCTGAAGCATCACTGGGCCATCCGACTACCGATCTGCTAAAAGGAGAAGAATCTGTAAAAGAGGGGTTCCATTCTCCATAATCCGGTAAGAACACCCATGGTTCATTTTATTAGCGGGCTGAAGAACGCCTTCCATAATAAAGAGCATTGGGCCGAAGGAGAAACAACGAGAGGGGGGGGAGGGGTGAGTTATACAAATTTTACTAAATCCCTTACAGCAAAGCAACTTATAATTTTTTTTTTCTCCTATCCGTCCTCAGCTCCAAAGACTAATAACAATATTGGGGGGTTTTTTTTTTGTTGTTGTTTATAAAGAACTTAAAAAAAATATAATACAAAGCCTTGTTTTTCTTTGAGAAATGAAACGGAATTCTTAACTGACATTTCGGGACGCAGATTTTATTATTCAGCACCACGGACGGTGCGATTTTATTCCGCGCTAGACAGCTGCTTTCATTAAAGCTTATTAGGACACCGCCTGCTGATTATTTCTAATAGTTTTAATTGGTTTCCGAACTTCCACATGCATCCGTCGGAAAGTTCTCTGCCGGAGCCTCTGAAGGTTGCAGGAATTCAGCCAAAATGAAATATGTTTCGATACGGACGGCTTTTATATACATTATTGCGGAGGACACGTAAACGCCGTCATTTTATTTATCCTAGCGCGACGATTTATATATATTTTTTTTCACGGGCCGCTGGAAGTGAGTGACATTGTTTTAATTACGTTAGAGAAATAGAGTCTCTGACTTTGAAATATAAAAAAAAAAAAGGAAAAGGATATCGGACGAAGAAAAAAAAAAAGAAGAAAATATTACAGAGGAAAGACAAATAAAACCCCACCAATGACGGGATTAGGCGAGGAAGGTGACATCACAACGCTTCTATTATGGATCGGGTCATCAGAACCAAGACTCGAAAGAAAATATTTTGGTGGTTTAGGGTATAGAAGCACATTAATGGAATGTTTTTTTGGAAGAGAAAGACATTTTCTCATGTCGTTTGGGAAATGATGTATTTAGATATGAATAGGAGTCTAAAAATGTCTTCGGCCTACTTGACGATAGGCATCTGGGTCAAGTACTCTTAATCATTTGAGCGTAATGGGTTAAAACACTTTGGAAATGGCTCTGTTCTTATGGATCAAGAAGACAACTCTTTGATTTGGTTCAAGAAGGAGGGAACCCTTCGTCGTTGAAGCTGTTTTTGGTCCAACAGCAGGCTTGTTGGTGGATGTTTCTCAAAATGCCCCAATCACTCCTAGAAGCCTCGTCAGGGACGCCATCTTGTCTACGGACACTTTGTCTTCTGCTGGTCCAACTCAACAGCCTACCACCAGGGTGACTTGCCAAGGTCCTTGTCTACCTCGGACCTCGACAAAGCCAACTGAAAAGCATCTCGCTTTTTCTTCGAGTTCCACGACTTTAAGGAGAACTTCTCAAGAGAACCCAACTGTTTGACGTTGAACTTTTTGAGTCCGCTCCACAAATCGAAGGAGAAATAAACCAGAGGAAGATCGCTGAATCGGGGAGTCGCTCTACAACAAGCAAAACTGGTTCAAGAAGATACGGATATTACACTCGGCCAGAGGGTTCTTGTTAACCATTTGTTTGCCGTTGGAACAGGGACCCGAGTTAAATGGAGACACCGTCTATGGCAGAAAGAGTCTAGGAATATTCTGAACTCCGTTTGAACCCAATCTGTCACTCACAGCTATAATGTCGTAACTTTAAAAAATGAATGATGACATAATGCATAATCTAATTTTTGTGCGAGTGAAAGATATCGAATGCCAAGAGAAAATTGGATGGCTTTTCACATAGAACGCCACGTTCAAATGGAGGCCCCGGCTGCAATTAGTCTTGTTAGAGTCGGTTAAGTACTAAGGAGGGACAATTAAATATTTTTTTTATTCTTTTTTTATATCAACGTTACTTTGTTTCCTAACTTTCGCCAATTACTTTTTTGGCACCAGCCCTTAATGACGCCTTGTCCAACTATGTAATGGTTTACTACGGAATATATTATTATTATATTTTATTTATTTAGCCCCAACGATCCCCGCAGTGCTTCTTACAGTCCATACATTACAAGGGTCTGACAAACTATAACCGATCCATTAAAAAGGGTCTGGCTCACAAGCTTGCAATCTAGGGGATAATAACATAAAGTCTTCTTAATAAAGTCAACCTTTTTTGTTTGATAGAAATTTAAGAGACGTCAGGTTATTCTGTTTCAGAATTATTCACGCAGAGGCAGGTAGTACTTTTACAAAGCCATGCCATAAAACTGAAGGAAGTGCTGGTAAAAGGATTCTTGTCCCCTTAACGGGGAAATCCCACCATTTTTACCAGTATCGGCTAAAACAATATTGGGCAGTTTTCTATATTAAACAAGTGATAGTTTTTGCCCCATAAAATAATGTATGATTCTCGCTCTGTTATCTGAGCCCCAATCTACTAGAAAAAAACCCCGACTCCTTATCATACTGCCTGCGGGGAACAATAGAATGGCTCGGTCTTAATTAGCCAGCTGGACTCTCTGACTAATGAAAGTCTATGGAGGAACGGACTTCATTAGCATTGCCATAAAGCATCAGCTCAGTGTGGTGTTTGAGCCGGGAAAGTCACCCAAAATATCACATGACTGACAGCAACGGCGGCTCCAGGTCTGCAGATAAAGGGAGTTTATTGGGGCAAAATGAGATAAAAGCAGGTTTTTTGTCAATGCATACTTGGAGGACGCCGGATGTATGTTCTGTATTATGGGAAGGACGAAATCTGTCAATCCTTATTAAAGTAGAAGAAAGACAGTACCCCAAAGTTCTAGAAGTTAATAGGCTTAGCAATCTATATTAGACGTTATCTGCTTTGTAAAATCGTTACTAAGAGATGATAGCATGAGGTCCTAATATTGGAGCCTCGGACTTAAAACGAAGGCAGGACTCCAGATTATTTCTTTGATTTCTTCTCTTTTAGTTAATAATAAATTATATAGTTCTCTGAACGCAGATCTGTGAATGTACGAGATGTTCTGCCAGCGAAGAGAGACGTAAATAATAGAATATACATGGGAGAAAAATGTCTGGAAGCTCGCAATCCAATATGACCAAATATTTCTTATCTTTACTTTACAAAAACGTTTTTTTTTTACATTTTCTGGACATTCCGAGTAAAGACCTCCAAGTTCCATCGTTTCCAATTCTTATCTCGCCAGCCTGTCTGTGCCTTTGTTTACTTAACGCAGAAAGTGATGACAGTATTAACGAGGCTCCGTTACTGGAAGATTCCGAAGTTCATTGAAACATTTCTAGCAAGAATGCTTAAACAGCAAATTATCAGCGTATTTAACCCTTTAAGGGATTTACATCCTTAGATCTGGAGGCGGCCATTGCTGTCAGTCATGTGATATTTTGGTTGACTTTCCTGGCTCAAACACCACACCGAGCTGATGCTTTATGGCAATGCTAATGAAGTCCATCCTACATAAACTTTCATTAGCCAGAGAGTCAGACTGGGTGATTAAGACTGAGCCATTCTATTGCTCCCCACAGGCAGTATGATAAGGAGTCGGGGGGTTTAGTAGATCGGGGGTCAGATAACAGAGCGAGAATCATACAAATGGCTGATATGCAGCTGCCTGAAAACATTATATTATGGGGCAAAAACTACAACAGTTTTTAAAAGAAAACATAGCGATATTTTGGAAAACGTATTTTTAATTTGATACGAGCAGTAAGAACACTTGGTGGAACTTTCCCCTTTAAACTAGAAGTTCCATTATGCTAAAAGCTGGTTTTAAGCCCAAAACTTGCCATCGATATCACGTAGCCACTTCTTTAGGGGGAAAAAATGGTGAATGTGAAAGTCCTGCAACAAGAGAAAAGTAACATTTTTAAGAAAAATAAACAGGCCAGTCATTCGCAAAAAAATAATAAAAAAACCCCCGATTATTTATGTCCTATTTTTCAGAGGGTAAACGGGTGACGTCCTTTCGTCTTTCGCAGGAAATCGCGCCTCTTCTGTAGTGTAAATAGAGAAGCCGAGAGAATTAGTTCAGTTCTGGCCATTTGTTGTAATAAGGCGATTATTCTAATGAGCGATCCGGCAGATTTATACGGACTACAGCCGCTCTCAAATAATGAAAGCCATCTCGCGCGTAAGATCATGTTTCATCCTGAAGCCTAAAGACGGCATTGCCAAGGACTTAAAGAAATAAGAGAGTCTGGCTTCCTTTACATCTTAAATAAATGAGATTTAAAGTAAAAAAAAATAAAAAAATTCTCCGCGCCGTCATCCACCTTTGAAAATGGCAGATTATCCGCGGTATTACTTAATTCATATTCTAATTATCAACATCAGAGATTTGGTCGGACTATACGATTTTATTCATTAACTCTTAATCAGGCTGGCTAAAGAATAATTATTAAGTTAAAAAAAAATGTAAATTAAAAAAAAAACCAAAAAAAAAACCCTTAATGCTGTAAGTAATATTTCCAAATTACGATTTGCTGCATCTGGGAGATATTTGCTGCTTGATGGGATATATAATTAGATTTTTTAAATTGTTTTGTGCGAGAAATAATAATAATACAAAAATAATAATATTTTTAATATAAATTCTAATTAATAATAATAATAATAAAAAACTAATTATTTAATACCTATACCTGTCTCAGGTGCAGATCTCTACATCAGTCATTGTCCTTCGTAGCCGGTTCACCACCCTGTGTTGTAGAGGGCAGGGGAAAAATTGTGGGGGGGGCTCTGTTTGGCGAGTTAGGACCACCCCTGGAGGACATGCTGCACTTCATTGGTTTATGGCAGAGGAGGCTCCTGCCGGCGACCAATAGAGTTGCTCGTACGGACGCTCAAGGAGAAAAATATTTTTTTTTCATGGGACGCCATTGTGCATAATAATATCAGTATGCTGAAACTGCAACTCTCTGGCAAACTTCTACTTTAGTAAATAATATAACCCAGTGGCGTTGCACACGTGTTGTGGAAAAACATATTGGGGTCTAGAAAACCAGGAAATCAGGACATTTTTAGAATTTGGAGAATTGTTGCAAATGTTTCTCGTGTAGCTCCATCATCTTATTTTATTTTTGTAATGTATATATATATTGTAGGTAATGGAAACCCGATTAAAATAAAAAATAAAAAAAATGTAAAGTCCAAGAGCGGCAGAAAAAAAGGTCAATAGAATTATAAACAAATTAAAGATCAAATAAATACAAAGAGATATAATTGGGTCTTATTTTAAGCAAAGCCGCAGAAATGGCTAAGCGTGAATGTTGTCGAGGCCAATCAATTTATCTATAATTGGATTTGGCTAGAAGCCCCTGCGTTAGCCTCATGTATTTGGGAATAAGCGAGGGGGTGGAAAGTTAGGTAATCATTGAAAAAATCATCGCTAATACAGAATATGGGATTCCATTTCAGCTTCTTTAGTCCCTAATGAGAAAATAAACCCTACAGGGCTTTAAAAGCCAAATATTATTTGTAGGAACACATTGGTAGATTTGCTGGATTGATTACGATCAAACCATACAGCCCATCATGCGTTTTAATTATCGCGGCCGTCCGGATTAAAGCTCCGCCGCTTCCTCGGAGATCCTAAATTCCATAATCCAACACAATAAAAATCCTACGTAATAGTTTAATAAAATAAATATGTAGTTATTAGAAACCCCCCGTATTCATATACAATGGGAGCAGCCATCTCAACTTCCTGTTACCCCCCCTATTAAGTTATCTCTCCCCTATTGTTAAGTTGCTGATTGCTGTTGATTGGTCCAGGAAGCCTCAATAGATCACTCTTGTAATCGGCCTATTGTGCGGGGGGGCCAAGAGGCTAGATCGTCCGAGAGCGCCCCCCCCCCGAACCTGCTGTCCTAGACCTGGATACATATATCACTGTCTATATTTATATATATTTTTTATTATTATTTTTTATTATTATTATTTTTCTTTTATTTATTTTTTTTATTGTATTTTTTCTCTCGGCAACTCTCTGGGAACCCCCAAAAAAAACAAAACTCTATTTTTTTTTATAATATAATATTGTTATTTATTCGTACAGCCCATCTGTAGGATACACACAGGGTTAATGTACGTACCACATGGTGGAGTATTTTAAAACTTGCTGATTTTGCACAAATGAAAAAAAAAATGGTTTATATCATAATGGTAAAAGGTTTAGTAACATGACCTGAAATTTCAAGCGCTTGCATTTCTTAATACGTCGCCGGCGTTTCCGAGATGTTCTCATGAAATGCGACTTTGGATGCATTTTCCGGGTGAATAGAAGTCATTATCTGGTCTATACTATGAACAACAATGCAATCAATTTTTCAGATGTACCGGCCGCGTGAAACCATTTAAAATTACGTGGAGTTCGGCTGGTTTCGTGATTTAACCCTCTGACTGCCATGGGGGGGGGGTAGTCTTATTTTATAGGACCATCAATAGGTGACTTCAGATCCACAAAACAGTAATTGTAGATTGTAAGCTCTTTGAGCAAGGCCCTCCTTACCTTTTGTTTCTGTAAGTCCATTTAATTTTGTTACCCACAGATTGTTATTATACAGCATTGTGGAATATGGTGGTGCCCCCAAAAATTATAATAAATAATTGCAAGACACACAGTTTTCGCTAAAAAGCTACAATGTTATCTAATAAGAAATGTTACATTTCGGGGTTCGTATCCTAGGCTTCCAGAGGCTCAAAATATTCGGATATCACCCATAACCCCTCGAATATTTTAAGGTTTTGTTGATAAGTGGGCGTGGTTAGATGTATCCCCACCCACTTTCACATTATACCCTCACCTATAGAATTTCATGGACCTATGGAAGGAAAATGGGTTTGACCCAATCATAGTTCTGCATTTTTATTTCTTTTATCTGAAGCATTTATTAATTTATTGATTTATTTGTTATTTTATGGCTGGCGAGGGCTTGTTCCCCCTACCTAGGGACTCTTGGCAGGTATGATTTGGTTGCACATTGCCAGGCATTAACATTCACAAACTCCTTCCTAATTACGGAGTTAACCATCAAGCAATATGTTAAATTACTGCATTTACCTAATTGGAATGAATGCCCTTTTAATTAAAACCGCCTATTAATTTCGCTGCCCCTCCAGATCAATGTAATTAATTCAGGTGACCCGTTTGACTCGGGATCTCCAGAAAACCATCATGTGGCCCTTTTTGCCGGCGCTCTCGCCTCTTCCTCCGGCTTTCTTTTTTTTCAGAGCAATAAGCGGACTCTCGTACGCTCTGAATAAATCACTGATTTAGGGTTAAAGAGAATATCCGATTGGATTTGAAATCGCCGGCGTCTCAGAGGTCGGAGAACAGAATCGCGTTTTAATGCAGTCGATATCATTTCTCACTCCTCCTAAAGCCGTGTTTATCGAGTTGGATTTAACCCCATCCAACTGCGAAAATGCGGGAACTCATAGACCGCAGGACAGGGCTGGCACTTGCTTAGATGGTCTCCTGTCTTCATGGGTGATAACGGCACACTAAAGGGTTAAGTCATTAAAGAAAACCTTGATAAGGCCAATCGAAGGCTTTATTACGATTCCAGTCCAATGGGGAAATGGCATCTTTTGTAGACTTCCCGCATGGCTCATCACATGAAAACATGGCGGCACAGCCCAGTCGCCAAGCTGATCAAAACTCAGGAGTAGTGCAGCAATATGGCGGCCATATTCCAGCCCGGCAATCGGCAGTTGAGTTGTACCCCTTCACCAATGAGGCCTCAAGACATGGTGTCCAAGGTCCTTTTAATTCTAAGAACCCTTCAATTCTTGACGCCGTGCCTTTAAGGAACACCGATGGCCAGACTCACAACAACCTATAGACACATCTGTTGAAGATTAAAGTGGGATGTAACTCCACCCACTCATGCCTATATTTGGTTAGTCCACACCCATAACAGCTCGAAGTCTAAATCTATTCTAGAGGACTCTATGGGTATAGTACATAGCTGCTGGTCCCATGCGGGAGGACGTTGATATCCAGTTGGATTGGTATGGTTTTTCACCCCCCCTCAACTTTCATTATGGTTACAACCACTTCCTGCTCCTTTAACCTTATACATGTCACTAGCCCCGCCCCATAAAGCTAACCCTCCTTTGCAGCCATATAGAGAGAGCAGGTGTGGCCCCTGGGTCTCAATACCTTGGCAACAGCGACAGTAACTTAGCAACAGGGGAGAAATATTAACAGGCAGGAATAATCAAGCAGATCCTGAGAACAGGAAGTTAAAATGGTTGCTCCCATGGCATACTTATAGGGGGGGATTAATACTCATATATCACTTATTTTGATACGATTACATGAGTACTTCAAATATAAATCTGTCTTCAAGAAAAATGTAATTATTAAAAATATGAATTCACCCCAAATTGGTCAAATTAAATATTGTTTTAAAACCAGTACAAAGGAAGATTTTTTTGTTTGTTTGTTTTTTTTGTTTTACTGGTTTCCTGTTTTTTTATTGGTTTAGTTGACCCAGTTGTTTTGGATTTCTAGAAAAGCCCTAGAAAATTAAAAAAAAAAATTGAAAACACTTGCGCGGCCTCTCGAGCGTCGCGTGGACAGACGCAGTCACTGTGTGTCCTGCTGCAAACGGTCAGGCTTATTAATCAGATGCCGCGTCTGAAGCAAGACGCAGGCTAATTTTAGCAAACGTTTCGTCTTGGATGCACACACTGTACTGGGAAGCGGGCCCGTGCTCAGCGTCCTTAAGAGACAGAATTCCTCCAAAAAAAAAAAAAGTATGCGGGGGAGGGGGGGGCTTCTAGTTTTTCAGCTACCGGTGACTACGAATCCCATCATCCTGCCAGCGAGGATGTTGACATTTGTTTCTACACCGGACTATAAAAAAGAAAATCGTTGGCTTCCGTCCAATCAGGAACTCAGCCAGCGATGGCACAAGAGATACACTTAATCCAAGTCAATTGGAATGCGCGGAACAGAACTTTAGAATGTTCTAGATAACGCCAGTGCCATAAGATAGAAGCAGCTGTTCGCTGGGTCTTATGGCTGGATATAAATGGGTTACAAAATGTCTATATATATAAAATATAAATCTGTCTTCAAGAAAAATGTAATTATTAAATATGTGAATTCAGTCAAAATTGGTCAAATTAAATACCTAAATATTTTTTTTAAACCAGTAAAAAGGAAGCCATTTTTTTTTTTTTTTACTGGTTTCCTGTTTTTTTTTATTAGTTTAGTTGACCCAGTTGTTTGGGATTTCTAGAAAAGCCCTAGTTCGCTGGGTGTTATGGCTGGATGTAAATTGGTTACAAAATGTATCTGTTTTGCGGCGTAATGTTTTTACGCTTGCAGACGGTAAGCGATGCAGACGGCAGAAACACCAGGGGGTCTCATTGATACTTTAGAGAATTCTCGCCGTTTAATGAGATGCTGCCATGGGATGGCAAACGCTCCGCACTAAATCTTTTCCTAATAGCTGTGATATGACATTGGTGAACACGAGAACGCCTTACATTTCCTGAATTTTTTAATAAAAAAGAGAGAGATTCGACGAAAACTATATTGTCTATACCCTGGGGGCAACTAGGCGGCCCTGGCACCTGAAGGCCAAATCAAACAACGTAGAGCTCAGAAACTTTGAACTTGAGTGGATGTCCCCAAAAGAGGAGAAAGAGGTCATAATGCAAAACTAGAGAGTTGCAGATTAAGTTATATTGTAAGGAAGTTTTACTTTACTGAGAGGGTGGTAGATAAGTGGAACAGCCTCCCAGCAGAAGTGGTAGAGGGTAATACAGTGAGGGTATTAAACATGCATGGGATCGGCATACGGCTCCTGAATCTAAGACGAGACCAACGACTGATTAAGGTTTGAGTCTTTACAGCAGGAGAACCGGGCGACTAGACGGGGGCCGGATGGGGCCGATCTGACGGCAAATTCTGTGTTTATCTATACATTTATTATATCTATCATACCTAGAAAAATTAAATTAATCTGAAGATCATCAAACTCACCAGAAGCCCCTGTGAAGGCGCAATAACACCCACCCCACGGAGCAGGTCAAGGCATTTAAGAAGTTAAACTTCCTTAACAGCTCAATGACTTCTTGTTAAATACTCCGACTGCCAAATAAATTGTTATCCAAACTACAAATATTCTTAAAAAAAATAAAAATCAACCTTATGCTGACATCGAGAGAAAAAAATAATTATTTTTCCCCAAAATAACGAGGGAGCTCTTAAAAAACGACCGCTTTCCTAAAAAGAAGCAAAGGTCGCTTTTAAACGAAATCGTAACATTTTTCAAGGGCACTTTGACAGCTCGACGTTCTGCAAAGCAAATCAAATAATCGAAAATTGCCTTATATATATATATATATAAAAAGCACAAGATATGGATTAAAGGTGCCGTTCCACCTATGCTACTAAAACTAACATTTTTTACAACACCATTAGAAACACCATTCTTAGCACATTTAGACATCCAAACCCTTGCAAGAATGAAATTGTTTAATCCTGGAACATTTTGCTGGATTCATTATTCTTCAGGGAACTCTTAATTAAGCCTGTCTGATTGACAGAATTATTAACTCTTTTTGTCTCCTTTTAGACAACTTGGGACAGTTTTTTTTTAATAATTACGTCCCCAAAACATTTCACATATTTTTGTTAATTATATTAATTTTGTCTTCTCATCAAACTGCTTTATTATTTCCAAAAGAAAGAAATTTGACCAAACAAATAATTTTTGGTAGTTATTTTTTACTACTAACTAGAAAAAAAAGCTGAAAATTAGCTTTCTCATATATGAAAAAAATACTGTTACACGACCCTGTGATGCAAGGAAATGGATCGCCTGCGGCATCGAGACCCTGATGAGAGGCGAGGTCATGTGATGTTAGAACCCTATGCGTTTCACGGCATTCTATCACAGCAGGTTCATCGGGGTGGGGGGCATTTACATGCCCCTCTGGCAGTGATGGGTTAATTAAGTCAATTTAATTGTCAGGCCCAAGGAAACAAAAATATCGCATTATGAACTCTTTAGGGCAAATCTAATTATCCACGAACTAATACTGGAGTTTTTACCTTTAATATAACACTAATTACAAATTAGGGATCATTAAGACGAAAAAAAAAAAGATTGCGTTTTACTAGGATCATTAATTTTGGAGACCTCCTTAGGAATGACTGCATAAATAAATTAAAAAATCACAAAAATAAATAAAAATAGAATAAAAACACATTTTTTTCTGATAAGTAACCAGCTTATGCTTTCCAGAATGGAATTATAATACATTTTACCAAAGATGGGCATTTACACACAAATTAGAAAATATTCATAAATGTATATTTTTTAATGGATGCTGATTGGCTGGTTTGGCCACACCCATTTATCAACTTAGCCTGTGCCCCTAAAAAAGTCACCTTCTGAGGTTCAAGGGGAAAAGGCAAACAAAGGACTAAGGTTTTTTTTTTGCTAAAAACGCCCATAAAAACGCCAATTCAGCCACATGGCGTTTTTTTACGCAGGACAAAAACCCAAGTGGAAACCTAGCCTAAGACAAGCAGATTTAAAAACAAAATTTGCTTTAAAAAAGAAAAACAAAAAAAGAAAAACCCAACGTGTTATAGGTAAAGCAGTAGGCAGTATAAAATGTACCGGTATTTGCTAAAATTATAAATAAATAAATAAAAGTGTCACCAGAAGTGTTTTTTTTTTAAGAGATATAAAGTGGAACTTTTTTAATAATATTTAATTTAACTGATTTAATTTTTGAAAATAAAATAAAAAAAACAGGATTTTTATATTGCCATTTTATATTAATGATATTTAAAGTAAAAAAAAAGTGAAATCTGAAATAAAATAGACATTTTTGAATTGTGTTTTATGGGACACACTGGGGACATAGCCCTCCATCAGGGGGTTTAAAAAGGGGGCCTGTGGTCTCCCTGCCCTTTCCTTCCTCCTTCATATAACACAAATCAATTTTGCTTTTACATTTTTATATGTTATTTTCTGTTATTAAAGGACTAAAAAGCAGAGTTTCTGAATAAAAATGGATTTTTCTTTTATATATATAACAAATATTTGGAGATTCGTCTTAGGAGCTGACAGTTAATTTCTCGAATGGCTTTGTGTCTGCATCCGCTTGCGTTCTCAATGTGACTTTGGAGGAAGCGTGAAGACGAGGCATTAGGGATTCGAGAGAGAGTTCTCTGTGTTTGAAACAACTCTGACAAAGCCATTGCGTTATTATTCCGCGCATTAAAACGCTGTCATAATATTATGTTATTTGTGAGCAGATAATGAGAAAAGCGTTTCCAATCATTAGGAGACGCGGCTCGACGCTGTAAAGCCTAGGGAAGGCAATTAGGGCTTTAACCCCTTAATGACAAAGCCCGTACTTGTACGGGCTCAAAATGCATTGTTTTCAATGGGTTTGGGGAGCGCCCATTGTCCTTAAGGGGTTAAAAGACGGAGATGATGCCCTGTTTTGTGCTGGATATTTTTTTTTTTGGATTGCCATTAATCTTTTCAACGTCGAAGGAGAGTCATCCGAATGGGGTGCCAACGTTTTTGAGGCTTGTACATTGTGACCCCCCCCCCAGTAGTCCGATAGTTAAGAAAACTAGGATCTTTCTACTTTGTCGATACGTTGTCATGTTTTGCATGCCAAAGAGTTGAGCGGTTTTGAGAATTAAGCCATTGCTGCCCCACCTAGGCCAAGGAATGAACCACAAGGCAACTGAAGTACTGGCCATTGCTCCTGACAGTGCCCCCCAAAATATTGCCCGGTGCCAAAATCCTCCTGTTCAAATCCCTTACGTTGTATCGATATCCATCGTTATTTCCAAAACCATTTGCCCCCAGCTTCTTCTCCTACCACCCATGACTGGTCCCGATTGCCTTAACGTTTCATTTTTGGGTGTAGAAAAACAGATTTTGGAAGTCTTCTTCGCCACTGATGCCCAGAAGGATCAATGAAGACTCAAAAAGTGACATTAATTGACATTCCAAACCATCAAGGGACGCTTGTCCTCTCGCCGTGGTCCATGGCCACCGCCCCGGGGAGAAAGAACAGGCGAAGCCTTATCTTCTTCTCTCGATTATAAAGTTTAGAAGGGAAATTAGGACAAAGTCTGGGCCACTTGGCATTTGTCAAATTCCACTTCATGACAAGCTGGCAAATTTTTACGTGTCTAATCTTGTGAACTTCCACTTCCACCAAAAAAAAAGAAAGCACATCTGCGTTTAAGCTATCTCTGGGCATCGGTGACAACCCTCCCCCCATCCCCCACCCAATAAAGGCTGGAAACAAGGATTTTAATGAAGGTTATTAAAAATAATAAGATGTCTTTTCTGTGAGCTGATTGAAATCAGCCCTTTACTTTCCTACTCCATAAATGTCATGAAAAGCGAGGCGTCTGGATTGCCTTCAGGGTGATGCCAACTGACACACAATTAGAATCTGACACTGAACATTCTACCGGGTGTCTCAACGTAAAAAGTCCAAGGGAATCAGGTGGAACCGGAGTCTTCTTCTGGAGATTGTTACATTCCGAGCCGACGCTATGTGCTCCGGAATCATGTTTTTTCATTATATTTGTAGTTGCCCGTGTCATGTGAATTTTTGAGCTATATATAACACGCTTCTGGTGTCTTTTACTTACACCTCTGTCACAACATGGAATTTCCATGTATCCTTAGAAGTAATGTTACCCGGAGCTAATCTTTTTTCCCCCGGTGGACGGCCAGATTGAAGGGATAGTCAAGAGAGTCTCTCGCGTTCTAGCAATGGGCTTATATCTAAAACTGAACCTTCAAGGTGCTGGCGTTTCGAGCCATGGAGATAGACCAACTACTCTGTTGGACGTATTTAGATACCTTTGAGATTAAGACATAAGGCATGATATAAAACAAATTAGATTGCCGCCGCCACATCTTGAGAACCTTGAGTTAAAACCCCAACTTGGACTTCTAAAGGAACACGTTAGACATCAATGTACAAACTAAACCTATAGTCATGGCTTTGCCCTGCGTTCCCGCCATGATTTGGGTTTTTTTTTCTTCACCTCTGGTCTTTCTTTGTGTTTTTTTCTGCAAAACATGGCACATTCAGTGTTGTTTTGGGCCACGAGATGGAATTTTGGAGCCATAACCTTTCCGACTATCCCAAATTAACAGAGATAGCAGATTAAATAAATGCAAAAATATCTTTTTTATGCATTTCGTTACTTTCCAAGATCCCCTGAGGCCACTAGACTCATCAGAAATTAGACTAATTAGATTAATATCTGATGTCACAAAAATGTAGCTTAGTGGGTATGGAAACCCATCTGTAACATGAGTTTTTTTGGACAAACAGTGGGTCCCGTCGCTGTCAAATTCTTTTTTCAGTTCAACTTTAAGGATGACCATTGGAAAATCATATATTGAGTCTAAAATAATGGCAATGGCGGTCTGTGATGTCATCAGTCTGACTTCATACACAGGGGAATCTTCTTCCTTCTAGTTGCGTGCTCGTCAATTTAATCTATTGCAATAGCATAAAAATAGTTTTGAATCCTATTAGCGTTCCGACTCAGATTTATTCTCCTTTTTCACTAATAACGATGAGACGTGGCGGGTTTCTGAATCGTAAAGCAGGGTTTTTTACATACAGATTGAGTCTTAATCGGACTGCCCACTCGTTTCGAACCCCGGATCCCGTGTTAGCGGATCACACGTGTGACTTGTAGTAATTATTAGCATTTAGATAACCCTGCAAACAAAAAAAAAAGAGAGATGACTGTCGTCCTGTATCGAGCTCTCTTTGCATAGAACGAAGCACAGATCATCCGCAATTACATCGGCGATCACTGAAAGACTCAAATCTAAGCTTAATCCACAAAACTGGAATAAAAAAGAACGTTTTTAGAATTTTCAGGCAGATCAAGAACTTCTAAAGACCAAAAAATTCAACAGAAATTAATTTTACGTCGATACCGTTAAATAAAAAATGTGTATAAAATTCTACTTTTTTTGATTCGACGAGATCATGAGCCGAAAGGTTCGAGTCTTTGCAGCAGGAAAACCAGGCAGCCTATACGGGGCCGAATGGGGCCGGTCTGTTGATAAATTCTGTATTTCTATGAAAGTTGAAAGTACACTGTAAATACAACATTTTTTTTATGAATTATTATTTATTATTATTATTATTATTATTATTATTATTATTTTATTACATTTATTTAGACTGCAAGCTCTTTGGGTTCAGGGATCTCCTTTCCTAATGTACCCTTGTTGTCATAATGTCTGATATTGTATCTTATCTTTTATTATAATGTAAACCTTAAGGTGTTTAATACATCTAATCGCTTAGATTGCTAAATAACGCTTAATGCTAAATAAAAAAAATATTATATGATAAATAATATAATAATATATATAATAAAATATATAAAAAAATACATAATTAAAAACATTAGAAAGGCTACATTTATATACTTATTATTCTACATTCTTTAGTTTAGTTTGGATATTATACAACTAGCCTTTTGTCACTTAATTTTCCCGTATTTTAAATGAAATGACACAATTTGAGAAGGTCCATGTCCCGTACTGCGCAGAGAGCATTTGGTGCGATGGAGGCAGAAGATAACCCACTCCGTGTTGGCGGAAAATGCCAAAACTTAGCCCACGGTGTTCTTCCCACGCACACCGTAAGAAACATAACAATATTAATAGGAAACCTTCCTGCTGTGCGGAAAAAAAATAAAAAATAAGAAAAAAATAAGGATTATTTGAACACTGAGGAACTGAATCAAATTTATTTTGGATGGAAAGGGAATATATTTCGAGCAGGACTGTTGGCCCCTCCCCGTCAGGGTATGACATCATATCCCATTACCCCGTTTTTTAAAGGAAGTGCAGCAGGGAATGAGACTATGGAGGACTGTGCCGACTCGAAACACCCATCGGAATTTTTAATTGGTCGGTTGGAGAGATGATGGATCAGCCCATTGGGTGGTAGAGTTGTAGGCCGCCTGAGGCTCCCTGTTATGCGGCAGAAGGACTATCGCCACCATGGACCTGCCGCCCTAGGCCAAGAGAACGTGTCACTGCCTAGAATGGGTCTGATCTTCAAATAGCAGAGTTTTCAGATTTTTTTGGGGAAAATTTTAATTTTTTTATGATTAAGCAACCCAACAGTATGGAACCTTAAGGCTGATGAATGATGATGTCCCCTACCACATTCTGTGTTCCATTCTCTTTACGAGCGAGGATCTCATTCGTTTTTAGTGTTTCTCCTGTGGTTGTCATGTTGTGTCCACGTAAGAAGACCCACCATTAGTCAGAGAGGCTGGGAAAGTCTTTGTTGACTATAACAGCCGACTGCTTCCAAAAAAAAGCCGTGTTATCATCAGAACGGTGTTAAAAAAAACACTCGGGATTAATTAGTAAATGTGTTCACAAAAATTAGAACACTCACTTGATGCGACAAATACTTAATTATAATCCAAAGTAACATCACAATTTTCCACAGGAGCGAAGCTGTTCATGAAAACAGAGGCGCTTCAGCGAAATGTTTAATGAAAGGTCATGAGCCCGTGTTTCGAAACAACCCCAGAACATGTACAAATATATCAGACGGCTCGCAGTCGCCAATCATGACGTTCGGTTCGTTCGGCACCGCGGTTCGAAGCCAATTAAGGATGGCGCCTTCCGATTTGCTCTTTTTTGCAGCCTACATGAGAAAAGGCCCAACCGCCAGTCCCGTTACCAACGTGGATCTCCTATCATCAAAAATATTCAGAATCCCATACAGATTAGGAGGGCAATTCGTTTCCAAGTAGTTTGCCCATTCCACTTTATGACATCATGCAGCCTGCTGTATATAAGAATTGGTAGAAAGGTCAACAGTATGAGGTCATGAGTGATGTCACAACATTGGCTGCAATTGTTCTAGCGCGATATAGAAATATCTCTCAGGTTCCTCATTCACCCTTCTTAAATACAACTTAGAAGATGACGCTACATTAACTGTTAATAATCCTACACTATGTAGGAACGTTTCTGTTTTCTTAACTTATGATCAAAAAATCTCATATTTTTTTCATCATTATTGTTTTATTGTGAATATTGTTCTGAGATTTTTCATTAGAGGTTCCCTCTAATAAATGATTTGAAGTCCTCAGGATTTACAAGACCCGATAATAATAAAGAAGAAATAAAGCGGCGGGAAATGATCCCAGTGATGCTGCTGGTGATCTTGGAACGTCTTATGAGGAGCTAGAAACCAACCCTCATTAACTCCGATCGCTTACAAAGAGAGCGAGCAAACAGTAGAAGTATTTGACTTAATAGGATGGGATTCTAATGAAAATAGCAGAACCAACACTCCGATTAAGGTCCGCATGTGATGTTTATTGACTCCTTAGCTTAAAAAGGTAGCAGAATGTCCTCAAATTGTTTGTCCAATAGATTGAAAGCCAACGCAAGCCACAAGTATTTTCTTTCCTTGACTCATCCTTTCTTTCTTTTTGTTGGAATTTAATGTCCTCCTCATTTTCCTCGCATCATTTATTTTTCTTATTTCTTATAAGAGTCCCCCCCCTCCTTCCATTTAATCACCCAAATGCTTCTTCAAACAGCCCCTAGGGGCAGCATCGTCGTTGTCCACAAAATTCCAGGTGGAGGGCTTCTACGTGACCTTGGCTTTCAATCTTCAAAATGGAAAACGCACTTGTGGGAAACATAAAATATGGTTTTCTTTTTTGGAATTGCGTGAAGAAAGGTCCATGGTGGAAGATGATGGAGATTCGAGATGGTGCATGTGGACATAGTCATGTTGGTCCAAGCAAAGACGGAGCCTTTACTCTTTGGGTAAACATAGCAAAGGTGGCAGTCAGAAGCCTTTGGTGCCTTCAAGGTCTCTTCAATCCAGGATTTAGGTCATAATGGGCATTGAGGTCCTGTGTCCAGTGCAACTTTATCTCATAGCAGTAGGAAAAACCTGAAAGAACACAGAGACAAATGATGTCATGGTTTGTGGAAGAAGGACACAATGGAGACAATGGAGACAATGGAGACAATGGAGACAATGGAGACACGTCCTCCTTATTCCACTAAAGACATTTTCCTCAACATTTTGTCAACTTACTGCCACTAGTAACAAATCCATCGATGGACTCCACCACAATGCCGATGTTTTAAATTCCTGAAAGGAGGCCTGAGAAATCTGAACTGTAATTTATCTTTAAAAAAAAAATTAAATCGTCCAATTTTTCTCCAGTCTTGCTGAACAAATATAATAAAAAAGCTGGTGATCAATTTTTTAACTCTTTGTATGTTAACGGTCTTGATTGTGGGAATTATGGAGCATCATCCGTGTTGTTAGTTCAAATGTCCCCAGGTGCCCCTAAATTCCCCCACGAGACGTCGTAAACGCATTCTGCTCATGGATAGAAGCCATTCGGGTGTTAATGACGGGAGTGCGTGTGCGTTTGGGCAGTCTGAATAATAATTATAGAAATAGGTAATATAAAAACACAGCCCACTCTGCGGGAGATGCCCTCCTGCCCCCCCCCCCATAGCTCTGCGATCTCCGTATTAATAACTGGCATCAGAAAGCACAATTAAAAGTCAAAAGTGTGCGCCAGCCAGGCCGGGGATGAATGCGTTTTCCCATTAAGTAACGGAAAGGCAAAAGGCAACCTAATTATTAGCAGGCCAGCTGGGGTCCTGATAGTTTTTGGCTGCTGCGCATGCTGAGAATTGGAATGTTCTGGATTCTATAGTGTACGGATTCTTGAACGGAATCCAAAAATGCCAGCTGTGATTGATGAAATACTGATACTGGTCCTAACTTTAAAAGGGGAACTCCCGTCTACTTTTGGAATGACTTGTATGACACGGTGTTTTAAAAAAATCTTGAAAAAGTTGGGTTTTTTCCAAAAAAAACATTTCTAGTTTTCAAATAATTCCTTTCAAACAGCTGCGTACCAGCTCAGCTTTCACCACCCAGCTGAACACCCCGATTAATGAAAGTCTATGGAGGGAGGGACTTCATTAGCATCGCCATAAAGCATCAGCTCAGTGTGGTGATTGAGCAGGGAAAGTCACATGACCGACAACAATGGCCGCCTCCAGGTCTGCAGATAAAGCCATGTTTTTGTCGACACAGACCGGCATTATTTCTTCCTTTCTTAAAATGTTCTTAACCCCTTAAGGACAATGGGCGGTCCCTAAACCTATTGAAAACAATGCATTTTGACGGGCTTTGTCATTAAGGGGTTAATTATGTGATTTTAAAGATGTTGTCCCTGTACCAGAACCTTTCCTGCTCTTTTATTGTTTTTTCCCCATGTTCTCTCCGTGTTTTGGGATATTCTATTAATAGTTCTATAGTAATTAAGGTTTCAAACTCCATGAAGTTAAACTCCGTTTGCCAACCAAACAGAACGTTCCATATTCTGAAAAGAATTCCGCGATTTCATTTCAAAGTCCGTCACAATGTGGGTTTCGCTTTGATTAATTCAGCTACTAAGCGATTTGATGAATCCCCCAGACTGCTTTGTTTCCTGAGTCCGGATGCAATTAAAACCCTTGTATCGGAATTCTTTTTCTCTCGATTTGCTCTTATTTTTCTAATTTTTTTTTTTAGATCTCTAAAGATTTATTTGACTCTTTAATGTCTTGATCTCCTTTTTTTTGACTCCTCACCTAATACAGCTTGAAACGGTAACACACATCACAAACCTGAATAAACTAATTCAATGAGTTACTAAGTAACACAGATGCACAAAAACGTTTTAACTCCTGGAGCGGGGGGGGGCAATGGTCTCCCCTGGCCGAGTTTTGCCGTCAGGGCTTAAAGGTCTGTACGAGTGATTCTATTGGTCGCTCAGGGAGCTCGTCTGGCATCAACCAATGAAGGGCAACTGCCCTTTATTGGTTGATGCCAGAGGAGCTCCTTGCCGGCGACCAATAGAGTTCCTCGCACAGACCTTTAACTCCTGGAACCTCCCCAGGCCAAAAAAACCAACAATTTTCCAGCGGTAGTGATGACATCAGCAACTGTGTATTTTATAAAATTTAATGCAAAACTTTTACTTTTGCAGATGATGCTTTTTATAAAATAACGTATATTAAAATACTTAAATTATGTATTATTCTTTGGCATGGCGCCCCGTGACATTAAACTGTCCCTTGTGACTTCACGAGCCTTGCTGACTGTGTAAAGGGCTGCTATCTATGCCATTGAGGTTCATTTAGTTGTTTATTCGTATTTCTTTTATGTGGTCATGTAAGATTCAGACATCCGTGTCCTGTATTTAAGGAGATTCACGCAAACACCGCAGATAACTCCAGGCCGTTCAGGACAAAATCCTCATTTCTCAAAAGTTTGTTTTCGTTCCTTCTAAATCACGGAATTCCATGTCAGCTGTTTGGGCTCTTTCTTAATCTTTGGGGTTTTTGTCATTCGGTTCATTGCATTTTGTAGCATAGAGATATAGAACCTGCCAACAGATCGGCCCCATCCGGCCCCCGTCTAGTCGCCCGTTTCTCCTGCTGTAAAGACTCAAACCTTAATCAGTCGTTGGTCTCGTCTTAGATTCAGGAGCCGTATGTCTATCCCATGCATGTTTAATACCCTCGCTGTATTACCCTCTACCACTTCTGCTGGGAGGCTGTTCCACTTATCTACCACCCTCTCAAGTAAGAAATGTTTTTCTTACCTCGCGCTGGTATGATCAGTTTCCGTGGTCCCCTTCTCACTCGCGGTTCATATACCCTCCTCGTACTATTATGTGCAATTTATGTGTCAAAATTAGCCAGAGCTGCAATATCCGATCAATTTTCTTTTCGCGTTTCAGAATGACAGAAGAAATTTCCTCCTCTTCTCTCCAAAGAGATCTTTAAATGGGAAATATAACGTTCTTTTTTTATCCTGCGCTGCTCCCAGTAATCTCTGTGGACTGAACAGATTGGGCTTGGTGGGTAAACCAGACACTGATATACTGATATTACTGTATACAGCGCTGGGGGTTATATTACTGTATACAGCGCTGGGGGTTATATTACTGTATACAGCGCTGGGGGTTATATTACTGTATACAGGACTGGGGGTTATATTACTGTATACAGCGCTGGGGGTTATATTACTGTATACAGCGCTGGGGGTTATATTACTGTATACAGCGCTGGGGGGTTATATTACTGTATACAGTGCTGGGGGTTATATTACTGTATACAGTGCTGGGGGTTATATTACTGTATACAGCGCTGGGGGTTATATTACTGTATACAGCGCTGGGGGTTATATTACTGTATACAGCGCTGGGGGGTTATATTACTGTATACAGCGCTGGGGGTTATATTACTGTATACAGCGCTGGGGGTTATATTACTGTATACAGGACTGGGGGTTATATTACTGTATACAGCGCTGGGGGTTATATTACTGTATACAGCGCTGGGGGTTATATTACTGTATACAGCACTGGGGGGTTGTTACTGTATACAGCGCTGGGGGTTATATTACTGTATACAGCACTGGGGGTTATATTACTGTATACAGCGCTGGGGGGTTATATTACTGTATACAGCACTGGGTGGTTATATTACTGTATACAGCGCTGGGGGGGTTATATTACTGTATACAGCGCTGGGGGGGTTATATTACTGTATACAGCACTGGGTGGTTATATTACTGTATACAGCGCTGGGGGGGTTATATTACTGTATACAGTGCTGGGGGTTATATTACTGTATACAGTACTGGGGGTTATATTACTTTATACAGCGCTGGTGATTATATTACTGTATACAGCGCTGGGGGGTATATTACTGTATACAGCACTGTGGGTTATATTACTGTATACAGCGCTGGGGGGGTTATATTACTGTATACAGCGCTGGGGGGTTATATTACTGTATACAGCGCTGGGGGTTATATTACTGTATACAGCGCTGGGGGTTATATTACTGTATACAGCGCTGGGGGGGTTATATTACTGTATACAGTGCTGGGGGTTATATTACTGTATACAGTGCTGGGGGTTATATTACTGTATACAGCGCTGGGGGTTATATTACTGTATACAGCGCTGGGGGTTATATTACTGTATACAGCGCTGGGGGTTATATTACTGTATACAGCGCTGGGGGGTTATGACTGTTGTAGCTTCGATCTTCCGGGCTAGGCTTACTCCCCCCTTAAAACCCCCAATAAAGACACCACACCATAGAATATGGATAAGAAAAGGCCACAGCCAATTTTATTTATTAGAGTCATTGTCACGCCAAAACCTGAAACAAAACATCGGTGCGTTAACAAGGACAATGACTCAAACACCAACATGTAAATATTTACAATAAACACTCAAGCTTGCCAAGTAATCCAGGTAGCATAACCCAATACCACTTAAGGAAGGGACATACCGAGATGCCCCCACCCTGACCTGAGGTTCCCAGCACTGACAGCCAAGAACCTCCCACCAGATGTTACCAACCATTCACTTACCACCACATTAACCCCCTGGATACCTGGCAAGCTGCCGCCCCACAGGCTGTGACAAACGACACCAACCCACAAACAAAAGAAAAAAGGGGAGGGAGGGTGGGACACGCAACCAGGTAAGCTAACCACAAAAAATGGTTCCTGAGCCCGGGAAAGCAGGCACTTATATAATCTACCCCTAACTCCACCCCCGAAATTCCCGCCAAAAAAGCCTACCCCTCCTCCGCACAACAGTCAAGGCCCACTATAGCCCATGCTGGCCCCCCCGTGGGCATCATTACTGTATACAGCGCTGGGGGTTATATTACTGTATACAGCGCTGGGGGTTATATTACTGTATACAGCGCTGGGGGGTTATTACTGTATACAGCGCTGGGGGTTATATTACTGTATACAGCGCTGGGAGGTTATATTACTGTATACAGCGCTGGGGGTTATATTACTGTATACAGCGCTGGGGGGTTATTACTGTATACAGCGCTGGGGGTTATATTACTGTATACAGCGCTGGGGGGTTATTACTGTATACAGCGCTGGGGGTTATATTACTGTATACAGCGCTGGGGGTTATATTACTGTATACAGCGCTGGAGGTTATATTACTGTATACAGCGCTGGGGGTTATTAATGTATAAGAAACTTTTATTACTTTTGTTCCCATTTCTAAGCTGAACCCTCGCAAAGCAAGACATTTTCGTGATACGGATGATGATTCGGTTCCAAGTTTTCTTATATCTAACAAGGGCATTCATTTCAAACAAAAATCCAATTATAATAATGGTGTCAGCACGATCCAAGTTCTGACAATTTCCGAGTAATAAAATTAGTGTGATTGAGTCCTGGGTGGACGTTACTGATCTTAATATCAATTACAAGTTCTAAAATGTTAATGCCAATTTATTTTTTTTGGGGGGGAAACAGCTTTTGATCTTTGGAGGTTTTAATATTTAAAGCTTATTTTATTCATTCTCAAAGAGATGACGCATTTCGCTCTGTCGTTCAAAATGGCAGAACGTCTCAAAACTGTTTTTTTTTAAATATTTTTTTTTATCTTTCCCTATCTTACATTTCTTATTGGCCAATGGGTTAGAAGACGCCGTCCTATAAAAGCTTTTGGCCAATTTTTTTGACGTTACCATCAGGTCAAGGACCAGTCAGCTGCTTCGACGTTCTTCTTATTAACGTGATTTGGGTTTTTTTTTCTAAGAATTGATACAAACTTGCATCTCTTCACCAGAATCTTCGCTCTCTAACAGAGGAGGCTACGTTTTCGAGAGGTTGTTGTCCTTCGTCCTTTACGGTTTCTTCTTTTCTCGTGGGAAATGGAGGTTTGTTGAGTGAAATCTGGCAGGGGTTTATCGCGTGACTTCTCTTTTGTTGGGTTTTTGCCACCATCTTCATTACTAGCCATAACATTAAAAAAGATAGCAGGAGCTAATATCTACCGAACCTAAACAATGTCCCAAAAACAGGCCACGTTTCCTCTTTAGAACCTCAAGGTTTACGTGAGGATTCGTCGTATTTATATATATAACATTTTTCATTTATGTTTTGGATACCAGTTTTTGTTATAGAAGCTCGGAGCTGCAAAGGGGGGCCGTAAATTACACGATTTTACAGCCGATCGGTCCATTTACTATCGGAAAAGGTCACCTAAATTATGCACGGTGCCCAGATGAGCCATTGATCTTCCAGCAGAGCTTTATGTAGCTAAACCTAACTATATATTGCACTGTTGTCGACAAGAACCAACGCAAAATTAAATTGGGAAGCCCACTTAATCCCCGTCGCCAACAATTCTGGAGAAAGGATCTCCTCGGTTGCTGGCACAAAAACCAAGGTGGAAACGATAGCATAGAAATGGGGCCGCTGATCCATTCTCAAGCATTCTCATTCTTCGAAACTTAAACATACTCACAAATATCTCATACAAAAGAAAAGTTGGGGCTCAACCCAAAGAAGAACAGCCACTTAACAGACTGTCCTGGGATGAATCCCTGCTTGGAGGCATCTCAAGCTTCAGCTCACTTGAGCCATTACTGTGGAAAAAAATACCTCGGCCCACGGATCAGTCTGGCCCTGCCTACAGAGATAGCCCGAAACCGAAATGGCAAGGCAAATCTTCTCTGTACAAGAAACCCAACAAACCAAGACATGTACGTCAGTGAGATATAACCGATATCCCACCGGGAGGAAAGAGGTCCACGCCTGGACTCAACTTTACACCTGGTGTGGAATCCCAAGAGATTCCCCCAAAGGACAAAATCTGAGAATGGACCTGCCCTACAGGGTTCCTCCTCTCGGGAAAGTCTCAAGTTTTTGCGGTAAATCACCACCAACATACCAGAACCAAATGTTATACAAATTTACTCCACATGAAGGAACCGACAGCCCCAGATGTACATTTTGACCATCATAAGCCTCATCAGTTAGGTCCAGTTGGTATCCTTCTAGCCACAAGTAAGCAAGGAAATCCAAATCTGGACTTATCTTTACACTTGCTTGTTCTCCAAAAAATTTTTTTATGGCAGTTCACCCTTCGGGGATCTCTTGAGGTCCACCCCAAGTGTAAATGTTAGTCTAGATTTGGATCTCCATGCTTATTTGTCCCTAGCAGGATACTAGCCGCATGCCACTATATAAAAAAATATATATATTTTAAGCATGTTCTGTTTGTTAGGGGGGAAGTATTTTTCCAGCACACAGTTTGCTTCCTGCTATATATCATCCTTTAACTTCCTGTTCAGAAACAGAGAAGAAAGACTAGATCCCATCAACCTTCTGAGGAACAGTCAGATAGCTTAGTTGCAAAAAGTGATACTTCTTCTGAAATAAATGAGTTTGCCCTTCCTTAATTAAGTTTCTAAACGAGAGGACAATATGGATGCAATTAACTAATTTTAAGGAAAGAAATATAAACAACTTCCTTTACGGAGATATCCCAACAGCATGGTTTTGAAAGACCGTAAACATGTCCTCATCATGCTCTCTCCATGTTCCTTTCCTCACTTTCTTTACCTCCGCTGTGATTTTACCCACCAGCGATTCTCTATTCTCTAATTCCTACGAAGTCTTTTATCATCCATTTTTCCCTTTATCTCTCTTTATCTCTCCTATCCGTATCCTCTTTCACTCCTCCTTTTCTCCACTCATCTCCCGCTGCCCGTCTCTCTCTCCCCCTCGCCTCTCTCTCTCTCGCTCACTCCTTGGTTCTCCCCTCGCCTCTCTCTTTCTCTCTCTCTTGCTCACTCCTTGGTTCTCCCCTCGCCTCTCTCTCTCTCGCTCACTCCTTGGTTCTCCCCTCGCCTCTCTCTCTCTCTCTCTTGCTCACTCCTTGGTTCTCCCCTCGTCTCTCTCTCTCTCTTGCTCACTCCTTGGTTCTCCCCCTCGCCTCTCTCTCTCTCGCTCACTCCTTGGTTCTCCCCCTCGCCTCTCTCTCTCTCGCTCACTCCTTGGTTCTCCCCCTCACCTCTCTCTCTCTCTCGCTCACTCCTTGGTTCTCCCCCTCACCTCTCTCTCTCTCTCGCTCACTCCTTGGTTCTCCCCCCGCCTCTCTCTCTCTCTCGCTCACTCCTTGGTTCTCCCCCTCGCCTCTCTCTCTCTCGCTCACTCCTTGGTGCTCCCCTCGTCTCTCTCTCTCTCTCTCTCGCTCACTCCTTGGTTCTCCCCTCGTCTCTCTCTCTCTCTCTCGCTCACTCCTTGGTTCTCCCCCTCGCCTCTCTCTCTCTCTCTCTCGCTCACTCCTTGGTTCTCCCCTTGCCTTTCTCCTTTTTTTTCAATCACGTATGGAGTCTCTTTATCCTGCACACAGAGGCTGAAAGAGACTTATACCTGTTGTGTGAGGTTAAACGCTTTAATAAGTAACCCGACGTCTTCAAAGCTACTTCCCAGTCTTCTCACGGAACGGCGACAGAAGAAAAGCAGGTTTTCTTGAAAGATAATTTCCTAATAATCGGCTCTATATTCTGATATAAATTAGAGAGTCCGGCAAGCAATAAATTGCACGTATGTTTTCCAGACACCTCATCTATCTCTCTTTCGTCTGATGATTCTTTTTTTTGTATTCTTTTTCATTCTACACTATTGTCAAGAAAGAATCTTTTCACCAACTTACAAAGATGCCGTCCTACCGTGAGATTAGCGAAATTTTATTCTTGGAAAGTTTTAGCGAACACTGACATTGTTTAAACTTTGTCATTCTGGAAAACAGACCCATTACAGAGAATGTTACCTAAAACTAAGGTCTTATGATGTCATATCCTGTGCTTAGGAGGAAGCATAGTGCAAAGTGAGTGGCAGTCGGCGTAGGGCAGCACCGAAGATAAATACGAAACAGAACATCTGAACGTTCAATGCCATTATTTTACTTTAATAAAATGTGATTTTTTTTTTAAAAAAGCACTTTTCATCAAAATAGTAAAAACGGTTAAAAATATATGAAAGTAGACCTAATTTATTGTCTCTGTTGCTCTAAAAACATGTATTTAACGCGCTAAAAAGAAGGGGTCATATTCCTCTGGCGTTAATGAGCACAAAATGTTTACTTGCCCCTTTAAAAAGGAATAAGAAATGGAATTTTGCATGGACGAGGCACCAATGGAGGGCCAATATGAAATGTTATAGCTGCCAACTGTCCTGATCTAGTTAAGCTTGCTTACTGGTATGTTCTTCAGACTTCTAGAAGTTTGCCCACATCCAAGATACATCTACTGGACATTGATTGGGTTTTTTAGTTCCTTTTCATGCTTCCTCCATCAACCATCCGTCGGGAAAGGCCAAAGGTCAACTGCATGGATTTCCAACGCGGCTTCCGTTGGGATTATTCACAGTAAATTACCGCCTTCAATAGCCGCACTTTCTAAAGAAGAAATATTATTGATAGATTTACTTAGCCCGGTGCTTATTGTTATGTATCAAAAATAAACCGAAAAACCAAAAATCCATAGTGCCAGGTTCACGGAATACCACCGGCAGCTCAACACTTCACTGTCTGGTTATTAATAACTATTATTAATACGCGTTCCCATTCCAGAGATAGAATGCAAAGAAGATAAACCACCACATATTAACTCTTTATGACATCCGTTTAAGAAGTCAACAAGCGTCCACCCTAGGAAGGGACTATAGGGGTACAATGGATGGACTATAACGGACGATCATACCTGGGAACTTCCAGGCTTTGGCTACCTGGAGTCATCATTCTTTGGAGGGACTGGTGATGTTTGGGGGGGGGGTCCGTCGATGTTTGTGTGTGGGCGTGGTGCCATTTGTGGGTGGGGCTAGCTTTGTATGGGTCGGTAAATGGGCAGGGAGGGGGGGCGTGCTTCAACGCGCTCCCGTGAACTGGAGATTTTGCGCCATGACCTGAAGAAAAGTTGCTTCTTCCAGGGTCTTTGGGTCAAAATACTGAGACCAATAAAAAAGGAGACTTTGTGCCGCATCTCTGGAGCTGGAGCTTCTCCTAAAGGTTAGTATTTTTTTCATACTTCTTTATATTTTAGTCTAGAGAATGCAAAGTACTTTAATACGAATTATTTGATGAGGAGGCTGCTTGGGACACCGGGCGTCCGATCAGAAAGGAGGCTGGCTGAACAATGAAAAATGTCACAATTATTAGATTATTAGAACAATTATTAGATATATCCCTTTAAAAACCTCAAGAACTGACATAACATATGGAAATTACTCATTTAATGGTTAACATTGTTTGCAGGAGCACTTTGAACAGATCTATGACAATACGGGGCATAAGGTCTGCCACGTTGTACGTGGTGCCTTCACCTTGGCAAGGAGCCTGACGGCCGGGCGTAATCGCCACCAATCCATAACGGAGTCGTCTTTTATAAAGTTCTTCTTTCAGGCAGCGGCTTTCGAAGTTAATTAAGTTGGAAGACAGAGCCGGGCCCATTATGGACGCCTAATTATGCACAGCGAGGTGAGTTATTAAACTCTCGGTCATCACCGTGGCTAATTAGCCTCTCACGTCGGTCTCAGACGTCCCACGGTGGCTCATGAGGAAAACTCCGGAATGCTGTGAAACGTGCGGACACAAAGCTTTTTTGGTGGTCAATGCACGGTATGTGACAGACATGTAAATGGGACAATTTGGAGAGAAAAAAGACAGAGAGAGTTATAATATTTAACCTTTCGAGCACCAGTTAGGCAGGCGACAGACAGGGAACTGCGATGAGTAAGTTTTATACCCAAATGGATCCCAGCTTCTTCCATGTCCACCTTCATAATGCCCTATGGGGAGGCGAAAGCTGCCGTCAGTCGCATGAGCCTCACTGTTGAGACTGTAATGGCAGGTCCGGGACTGTTGGCAGCTATGTATCTCATACCTCCTGTAAATGGGGGCCGATGGGGTCATGGAATTAGCTGACATGCATACTAACATTCCCCATAAGAAGTTTAAAGCACTCGAAGTAGCAGCTCAATTTATTAATACGCGATAAGATGGCAGATTAACTCTCGAGAATCTCAGCCAGCATTTCCAAATAGGATTTAAATTCTCCTATTCGAATGTCTTCAGTCCGTATGAGAGCCGCTCCTGGCGGTATTAGGTACTTTTATCAATAGCCGTGACAAAATTGACACCAAGGGACCAAAATGAAAAGTATAATAAATCTATGCATTAAGTAGCTCGGCTCCTTTATAATTTCTGCGATATTGCCTGGGTTTGTCATTAATTATCTTAATAACTGCCAGTTCTGTTTACACTTTGTTGCCCTAATATACAATGCTTCATCCTGCAATTACACCGGGGTTTGAACCATATGAGTTTATGTTCCCCTCTATACATCAGCCTAACGTTTTGTAGGGGAATTGGTAAGAATGGCTTTTTAATTGGTGATTAGTGCATTGCTTGTTGTAGCTTTATAACTAAATGCTTATTTCTGAAACAACAACAAAGAAATGAATCTGTCAGACCCAGGAGTGGGAAGAAAGAAAAAAAGAGAAAAGAAGGAAGGAAGGAAGCGAGAAAGGGAGAAAGGAAGAGAGGGAGGTAAAGAGGAAAGGAAAAGGAAAAAAAAGAAAGAAGGAAGGAGTTAACGAGGGAAGCAAGAGAGGAAGGGAAGGAAGGAGGAAAGGAAGGAAGGGATGGAGAGAGGAAGGATAGGAAGAGGGGGAGGAAGGAATCTGCATTCTCAATATTTGGGACCACAATGTATTTGTTCTTTCAACTTAAAGTATTTAAGTATGGTTAATCGTACCTGGAATAGTGAAAATCATAGCATATAGTGGGGGGCCATTTTTGATGTGCAGGACCCCCAACAAAAATAGAAGTTAAGCAACTTCCTTTTAAACCAAGACCTGCCTACCCCATTCCTCTGCCTGTGACCTTCTTCAGTGCTACCTTTCACCTTCTACTTTATCTGCCCCATCTACACCCTCTCGTCCTAACTAACCTTATGGGAGCCGGCCAGGGAAGGTTATCCCCCCTAGAATTGTTGGCGTTCTTCTTATGATAATGGGGAAGCCAAACATAATTTGAATATTTTTTTTTAATATGTATTTCTTTATGAAGCTTAATTGGAGTCTAGATGTTTATTCTTACTCCCCAGTGAATATACTCAGGAGTTTGTAGGGTTTTCCTTTTTGTTAAAGTTGCAACAATAAAGGGAAAAAAAAAAGTTTCTGTTAACAATTTCAGATTGAGAAATTCCCCAAAGATCCTAGCAGTTCACGATTGAATATTCATTCAATTAATAAACATCGTACTCTGACAGCTGTCTTCACCCGAGCCATCTTCGGGATCTGGTGCATAGAATCCGCTTCCCAGCTGCCGCCCGGACCCCACTAATTTGATGTGTAAACTAAAGCCCTTTCCTTCGATCATCCCCAAACGACGATGAATACAGGAGTTGGTAAACTGGTTGAGTTTATATAAAGTTTTCCGGAACTTTGTAACATTTATTAATTCATCGGAATTCTCTTAAAGACAAGAGATGACCAAAGGTCTCGTAGCTTGGTGGGTATGAGACCAAAACCTGAAATGCATCATGAATTATATGCCCTTTGACTGGTGGCCCTGGCACTTTAAGGCATAAGTGCTCATGTAGCGTGCGGCTGGGAATATCCAGTTATTTGACTTAAACTGGTCATTTGCCCAGTGTGCCAGATGGCCAGTCCATTTCTCGTATTGTTTAATTGCAATACCACATATGTCCACAAGGGGCTCTAGACTAAAACACACCAGGGTTTTCTTCATTCCATTAGATTGGGGGTCTTTGTTGCCCAGAGCTCATTGTTTTTTTTGAAATACCAAGTTCCATCCGTCATTGAAGCCAAAAAAAACCCCCTAATAATTAATATCTAATATGTAGACACGAGAGTTTTGGCTTTTCTAGTGTGATCCAAGTAATTTTGGAAAGTGCTCTAATTATGCACGCCCTGGGTTATAAACTCAGAAATGAGATTTGATTTGTGACCGAGTACTGAAAGCAAAGGCACTTAATGAAATTTCCTCTCTTTTTTCGTACTTGAGCCGCCTGCCAAAAGTCCTTGTAACAACATACATTGTGAACGAGTATATTCCCTGACCTGGAACATGGAGTGTGTAGTATAAAAAACAAAATAAAATTAAAAAAGGGTGGTTAGGGTGACTTTCTTGACTTTTATGGTCCTGCAAAGAAGAAGCAGCTTCTGCTCTTGATGTTTCAGGATATGAAAGGCTAGAAACATAAGACGTTATATATGCCTCACTCCGCAGCCTCTTGTTGAGATGAAGGCTTCCCTGGCCTCCACTTACAGCCGACCTCCTCTACCATCAGAGTTCAGAAGCAGGCATGGCTGGAAGCTACAAAGTATATGTTTGCGGCTACTGAAAGTGGAATCGGTAGAGCATATTGTAATTGTGTCAAATGCATCGTCTGATGTTTTTCGGTCTTAAAAAATGTGCCGGTCAGCTTATTCCCGGCCGCTTTATGATTATGGCTTTAAAGAGCGAATCTTCTGCCGGACTGCGTTCATCTGCATGGTACCGCTGACAACAAAATGAACACAGCAACTTCAGAAGTCCTCTCCTATGCCTGCCTATACACCAATGTAATCTGTGCTCTGTATGGTTTTATTGTAAAGTTCCTGGCTAGAAGTAGTTAATCCTAATAGGTGTAGTAGAGGCAGGAACAGGCCAGGTGTGTATCTGCTCAATGAGGCTCATTTAGACTATGGAGGCTGTGCTAAGCCAGCTGGAAGCTTTTACGACGCAGAAAGCTATGATATAATGTTATGTCGATGTGACATCATATACGGGTTTCGCTCCAGAGACACAGTGTGTCCACCGGTAAATCCACTAACCTTCTTTTTCTGTATTAGTATGTTAGAAAATTGAGTTTATTGGTATGAACAAATAAAATTAAGACGGGATTTAAATTATATCTGCTGAAAAAAAATTAAAATAAATAATGTATCAGAATTAATAAAAAATGAGACTTCTTCATCTGGTCTGTACAGTTCGCGTTCGGCATTTTGCCCAGAGCAATAACGAGACAATTCTAAAAGAAAAATGTATCAAAATGTCTGCGTACGCAGGAATCCCAGACAGTTTCTACAGTAATAATAGCTTCACAAATTACCTTTGTGAGCAATCATAGGCCGTAAATATCTCCTATTTCTCTTACATGACTCAGTCATCAAATTTCCCTTTTTATCTGTCACTGCGGCTCCGCATTATCTCAGAACCTCTGCTTATTTTCTGTATCCTTTTTCACTTCATTTAATAAGCACAGTATAAATACAATACAAGATCATAAGAGGTCACCGTATTTTTCGATCTCCTCCGAGATTCCCCCCCCCTCACACTTATATATCTTCGTACTCTAGAGTCGGTTCCAATTCTGTGATGCTGACATTGGGATCAAGCTGCTTTGGCCACCTGACTTGAGTTGGCTGAAGTTGACTATTGGCCTTCAAATTCACAATGAGTGTCTAAGTACTGCATACCAAGTCCTCTGGCCACCGGAATTAAAGCTCAATTGAGTTCTTTGGTCAGTTGATAAAAACCTCCAACCTTAGAAAGTAAACCTGACTCCTAAGAAGGCCAGTTGACCCAGAACTGTTTTAAACTCAATAGAGTCACTAAACTTGATGACCAATTCTAGAGTTGACTGGATTGACAGTCATGGCGACCACCTTGAATGCAGTTGAGGTAAACACAACAACAGCTCAATAGATCCCAAAGGGAAAAGTGTGACGTTTGATTCAAAAGTAGTCTACAAAGCCTACATTTTTTATAAAAAGCCACGTTGCTCTTTTGGGTTGCTTTAGTTGAGTGGTATCAAGTTGTTCCAAATGAGGTTAGTTAGGTTACCTGTGGAACTTGACTGCTAACTAAAACCTGTACAAATAGAAACAAAGGATCTGTTGGCCATCCGGCCCTTTTTTCAATAAGACTCAATAAATCTTTAATCTCGTTTTAGATTCTGGAGCTGTATGCCTATCCAATGCATGTTTAATTTCCCTAGAGTGTTATACTTTTGTACCACCCCCACCTCAGTAAAAACACGACCCAGGTGGGACTCGAACCCACAATCCCCAGCTCCGGAGGCTGATGCCTTATCCATTAGGCCACCGGGCCAATTACTGTGTGCTTGCTTTACTTGCTTTCGATGCCTATGCCGGTGAGGGGTGGTGTGACAGGTTTCAGCAGGGTCAGCCAAGGTCAATAACAGTTACACCACTATACTTCTCCTTAATCACATTGAGCTTCATTGGCGCCAGGGGGTGTTGCAAATTTTGGAGGTTGCTGTAAAGACTCAATCAGTCCTTAATGTTGTGTAAGATTCAGGAGATATATGTCTATCCCATGCATGTTTAAATACCCTCGGCTGTATTTGCTTCACTAGAAGCTGTTCTACCACCACCTTAGTAAAAAGACCGCTTCCGACCCAGGTGGGACTCGAACCCACAATCCCCAGCTCCGGAGGCTGATGCCTTATCCATTAGGCCACTGGGCCAACTGCTGTGCTTGCGTGACTCCACCTCCATTACTTTCATCTGGTCTGTGGTCCCTACCTTTTCCCCAAACTCCCTTGGAAGGTAGGAGTTCTTTAAACTGATTCACGTCGCTGGTAATTCTACAACTGCTAGTTAGAGAACATGAAACGCAAAGTTTATTGTGTACCAAGAACATATTACAACGTAGCATAGATTAGCTATTTCCCCTATATACTGGATTACCCAACCCTTGTTATAACAAGAGGCCATAGTCTAAAACTGAAGGGTCTTTTGCTGAGGTAGTGGTAGATAAGTAGAACAGCGTCCCAGCAGAAGTGGTAGAGGGTATTACAGTGAGGATATTAAACATGCATGGGATAGACATACGGCTCCTCAATCTAAGACGAGACCAACGACTGAAAGCAAAATTTGCTTTTATTGGAAACAAATAAATTGGAAAATGATAAACATCTAATTTAAAAAAAAAAGAAAAAGAAATCTCCCCATAAGTATTTTGGAATTAAATGAGTGCAGAGGACCTGATGTTAAGGAAATGTATAATAAAATCGCTTAGCTGTTTAAAACAGAGGGAAAAAATATCTGGAGAATTTACTGTGGATTAAAGTTAATTAATTAACGAAAAGTACTCTTCTTTTAAAATGCAATTAAAAGTTTTAAGTAAATTACTTGTAAAAAATTAAAAAAAAGGACATTTTGTGTCTTTGTGAGACCCTTTTGCTGACCTGTTCTACAATTTTATGGATTCTTTTAGAAAAAGGATAAATTGTTCCCCCAGTGCAATTACATCAGGGGAGGAGAGAGGGGCATCAGGAGGGAGAGATGGGCATCAGTGGAGGAGAGAGGGGCATCAGGAGGGAGGAGAGGGGGCATCAGGGGAGGAGAGAGGGGCATCAGGAGGGAGAGATGGGCATCAGGGGAGGAGAGAGGGGCATCAGGAGGGAGAGATGGGCATCAGGGGAGGAGAGAGGGGCATCAGGGGAGGAGAGGGGGCATCAGGGGAGGAGAGGGGGCATCAGGGGAGGAGAGAGGGGCATCGGGAGGGAGAGATGGGCATCAGGGGAGGAGAGAGGGGCATCAGGAGGGGGAGATGGGCATCAGGGGAGGAGAGAGGGGATAAAGGAGAAAAGAGGGGCGCAGGGGAGGAAAGAAGGGGTCAGGGGAGGAAAGTGGGAATCAGGGAGGAAAGAAGGGATCGGGGGGGAAGAGGGGGCATCAGGGGAAGAAAAAAAGGGAAACAGGGACTTGCAGGGAATCTTAGCAGTCATGATTTAAGAGCTTACGTAGTAGCGCCCCCTCTGTGCACCAGCCGAGTTGCAGGAATGTTATCATCTATTTCTCCATGACGGATTTGTTTGAAACCCATTTGGTATTTAACATCGAAGTGGAAACTCCAGCGGGTTTATTACAAAGTATCGATCACTATATCAGAAATGTATCTATATATCCTTCGTCTGCCCAAGCAATCCTACAAATGTTTAACCCATGATGATCAGGTGACTCAAAGAATTAACCCTAGGACTTCACATTTTCCGGATTAATTGGAATACCTTCCATACCCACTCCGGAATAACGCGCTTTAAAGGTGTTTGCAAAGATTCTTTAACCCCTTAATGACAAAGCCCGTATATGTAGGGGCTCAAAATCCATTGTTTTCATTGGGTTTAGGGACCGCCCATTGTCCTTAAGGGGTTAAGGTTATCAGAAGAGAGGTGAATCGACACGCGGCAAATTAAACATTTGATATTATTAATTTTAATAAAGCACAGTGTGTGTGTTCTGCGCTGGGAATTGCTTTTGGGTTGTCGTTCTGAGAGCCCCAGAGATATTCTGCGTTGTTTATGGTAATGGAGAAAATCCAATCATTACAAAAAACATGATTAACAGAAAGGGATCTGTCATTCTTTCGGTGCATGCGCGACAGCCGGGAACTGATTGTGACAGGTGTGTAATAATATCGTTGGAAAGAAAAAAATACAGAAGATGTTCGGAATCATTAATTGACAAAAACAATGGAGACGGGATCTTGTAACGATTCGCGTGGCTGATCTGTAATCTTTGTCCCAGAAAAGTATTTTTCTGCTGTTAGACATATAGAAGAAAAAAAAAGAAAAAAAAATATATATAGTATTGGCTGGAACAGAAGCCTCAGTTGTTTGTGAAATGTATAGATCAAAAAAAGGGGAGCTCCCATTATTTTATTTTATTCCTACTATTAGATTAAAAATAATTTTTCCCAAAAAATAGCTTTTTTCCCTTTTTTAAAGTTCTAGTTTATGTAGAACATATTGTTTTTAGGCAGCTGTATATTGTGTCAGTTCCCACTCTGTTATCTGAGCCCAATCTACTAGGCAAACGCTTATTATCATACTGCCTGTGGGGAACAATAGAATGGCTCAGTCTTAATCACCCAGTCGGACTCTCTGACTAATGAAAGCCTATGGAGGAACGGACTTCATTAGCATCGCCATAAAGCATCAGCTCAGTGTGGTGTTTGAGCCGGGAAAGTCACCCAAAATATCACATGACTGACAACAACGGCCGCCTCCAGGTCTGCAGATAAAGAGAGTTTATTGGAGCAAAATGAGATAAAATCAGATTTTTTCACCTCTGTTGTGTCTTAAAGTAGAATTGCGATGGCTAGGCGAGTTAATTGGTCTTTATCTGCAGTAAAATCCTTCGTTTCATGTTCCGCATGTAATATATTTATAATAAGTCAGCAGTTTCTATAATGTGTAATATCACTTCTCTATACCGTCTAACCTTTATCATGGAAAATGCCGTTTAATATCGTATCATTGTTAGGCTAGGTTTCCACTTGGGTTTTTGTCCGGCGTTTTTTTCTTGATGAAAAACGCCAGGAAAACTGCCAAGAAAACTGCCACTGCATTTAGCTGCGTTTTGGCGTTTTTTCTGCAGTTTTTTCTGGCGTTTTAGCCTTTCTGTGGAAATTGCTTTTTTTGACCTTAGGCAGTTTTTCCAGCCTTTACAAGTTAGAAGTTTCACCCAGCTAAAAGGGATTAGGATAAATGGCAAGTATCTGCCCTCTCCTGATGTCATTTACTTGGTAGACCCTTTTGTCTCTTTTCTGTGGTTTGTAAGGCGTGCTTTATTTCGAATGTCTGCTCCTCTGGGAAGATTGGCCTCAAATGATGGTGCAAATTGTTTGCTGTTGCTTTTGGCACGCAGGATCCGGTCGCGTATGTTTGTTTGTAATGGCATGTTTGTTCCAAATGGTGTAAAATTCAATATGAACCAGTCCAGGACTTTGTTTTGTGTGAAACTGTTTGTTTTCAGCCTATTTCTCGTAGGACACACAGATACTGGGTCCATCCTCTGCATTGTAACTGTGGAAAAAACGCCATAAAAAACGCCAAGGCAATAAACCCACATGGCTTTTTCAGGCTAGGTTTCCACTTGGGTTTTTTTAGCTAAAAACGCCTATAAAAACGCCAATAGCGCCACCTGGCGTTTTTTTGTGAAAAACGCATGCAGCCAGATGTTAGCTGTAATTCAATAGGAAATCGCAAAATGCCATTTCCACCTGGCGTTTTTCTGTCTGGCGTTTTTTCAGTCCTCTTTGGCGTTTTTCTGCTTTTTTGGGCTCTGTGGCAGTTTTTCAAAACTGCAGCATGTTGACACTCTGGCGTTTTTTGCAAGAAATCTTGGCTTTTTTTCTCCAATAGAAGTCTATGGGAGAGAAAAAACGCCATGAAAAAGCCATGTGGGTTTATTGCCTTGGCGTTTTTTATGGCGTTTTTTCCACAGTTACAATGCAGAGGATGGACCCAGTATCTGTGTGTCCTACGAGAAATAGGCTGAAAACAAACAGTTTCACACAAAACAAAGTCCTGGACTGGTTCATATTGAATTTTACACCATTTGGAACAAACATGCCATTACAAACAAACATACGCGACCGGATCCTGCGTGCCAAAAGCAACAGCAAACAATTTGCACCATCATTTGGGGCCAATCTTCCCAGAGGAGCAGACATTCGAAATAAAGCACGCCTTACAAACCACAGAAAAGAGACAAAAGGGTCTACCAAGTAAATGACAGCAGGAGAGGGCAGATACTTGCCATTTATCCTAATCCCTTTTAGCTGGGTGAAACTTCTAACTTGTAAAGGCTGGAAAAACTGCCTAAGGTCAAAAAAAGCAATTTCCACAGAAAGGCTAAAACGCCAGAAAAAACTGCAGAAAAAACGCCAAAACGCAGGTAAATGCAGTGGCAGTTTTCTTGGCAGTTTTCCTGGCGTTTTTCATCAAGAAAAAAACGCCGGACAAAAACCCAAGTGGAAACCTAGCCTCATGGCGTTTTTTCTCTCCCATAGACTTCTATTGGAGAAAAAAAGCCAAGATTTCTTGCAAAAAACGCCAGAGTGTCAACATGCTGCAGTTTTGAAAAACTGCCACAGAGCCCAAAAAAGCAGAAAAACGCCAAAGAGGACTAAAAAAACGCCAAACAGAAAAACGCCAGGTGGAAATGGCATTTTGCGATTTCCTATTGAATTACAGCTAACATCTGGCTGCATGCGTTTTTCACAAAAAAACGCCAGGTGGCGCTATTGGCGTTTTTATAGGCGTTTTTAGCTAAAAAAACCCAAGTGGAAACCTAGCCTTAAAGCTTAGGATTTTTTTTCCCCGTTTATCCCTTAAACATAACCTTTTCTTCTGTTCTTGATAACTAATAATTAGCAGAAAAGGTCATTGACATTAACCTTTTTTTTTGGAGCAACTAATGAAGTTTCAACAGGTAACAATGAAGGTCATATTAATTTGAAAAGGGCATTTGATTAAAAGGGGTTTTTTTTTATTATTTTTTTCTTTTTTAATTTTATTCTGATTTACACTCCTGTCTAGAAATCAGAAAACAATCTTGGGTTTTTCTCAAAAAAATATCCTTCTATTTTGCCAAAGTCGTGAAAACTGAAACCTGCGATTGGATCAAATTCCACCTTGTTTGTTTGGGTTGTCCATTCACCGGGTCAGGTGACTTTGTTCAACGTCTAACAAGGTTTTTCATTAAAGAAACGGGTTAATTTTTCAAACATTTCTTAATAAGAGGAATTTAATTCTTATCCAATTTCAACCGGTTGATTTTTGTTAATTTTTTTTCTTCTATTATAGGAATTTCCGCAGTTACCGGCCATTACTGAAATTTGATGCCACCGAAAAAAGGAATATTTACTGAAATAAGGAGCAGAAATGTTACCAGAGGCCATCATCTCATGAGAGGCTGAGATGGAGTGGAAGGAAGTTTTACTTTACTGTGGGGGTGGTAGATAAGTTGAATAGCCTCCCAGCCAGGCCCGGACTGGGACAAAAAATAGGCCCGGGCATTTAAGCCTGAGCAGCCCATATTTATTTATTTATTTATTTATTGTTAAAGCCCACCCTTCATGTACCACCTTTGCATTTAATCATTCACACAAATCATTAACACATTCATTAATGCAGTCTCACAAATCATTCAAGCAATTCATCCTCACATGAATTCATTAATTGTCATACGCATTCACACAATTCATCCACACATTTATTCATTCATTCTCATACGCATTCACACTACCTCCTCTCTTCATCTTATCTGCCCCTTTCCACTATGTAACCCCCTTCCCCACTTCTCAATATGTACCGCCTCTATCTATCCCCTCCCCCTTTCTCACTATCTAACCCCCCTCTGCCCCTTCTCACTGCACCCCCCTCCCTCACCCTACTTACCTTGTTGCCGAAGCAAGCAGCAACTGCGACCGCGCCTGTGGCAGGGCAGGATTGACTTAGGGGCTAATGGAGCTGCAGCTCCAGGCCCCCACCTTAAAATAGGCCCACTCAGGACCGGACTGACTGGTCCTATATGGCCGCATTAACGCAGAGCCCCTTAAGCCCGCCGCAACTACCCCCTCCTAACTATCTACCCTCTCCCTCTTTGAAGTTCACTTACCTTTCAGGAGTCCTGCGGTGGGGTTGCAAGGCCTCTGCCTCCCAGCTCTGCCACTGTATGGAACAGTATAGAGTGATGGGAGTTATGATGCACTTTTAGAGCATAATTAGATCATGAAAAAAGACATTGGAAATGGTACAGCATAACACCCATCACTCTCACACACTTACCAATCCACACGTATACCAATCCACACGTATACCAATCCACACGTATACCAATCCACACATATACCAATCCACACACATACCAATCCACACATATATACCAATCCACACATATATACCAATCCACACATATATACCAATCCACACATATATACCAATCCACACATATATACCAATCCACACATATATACCAATCCACACATATACACCAATCCACACACATATACCAATCCACACACATATACCAATCCACACACATATACCAATCCACACACATATATACCAATCCACACACATATATACCAATCCACACACATATACCAATCCACACACATATACCAATCCACACACACATACCAATCCACACACATATACCAATCCACACACATATATACCAATCCACACACATATATACCAATCCACACACATATATACCAATCCACACACACACATACACCAATCCACACACATATACACCAATCCACACACATATACACCAATCCACACACATATACACCAATCCACACACATATACACCAATCCACACACATATACACCAATCCACACACACATATACACCAATCCACACACATATACACCAATCCACACACATATACACCAATCCACTCTCACTTAATGCTTTCCTACCTTTCCTTTCTTCTTTCAGCTTCTTTTCCTCTTCTTCAGTTCTTCTGTCTTCTCTGTCTTCTTCCGGGTCAGAGGGCACGGACAGCGGTGGGCGCGGCTTCAGTGCTGTGCGCCGGGATCTGACAACAAACCCCGGCGCACAGCAGCTGTTGCCGCACGGATCACAAGGGAGCGGTATCGGAGGTCTTTAACAGACCTCCGGCTCCCTTGAGTGATTTTAAGCCGGGTTGAACCCGGCTTAAAATCACTCAAGGGAACCGGAGGTCTGTCAAAGACCTCCGATACCGCTCCCTTGCGAGCCTGCTCCTCCAGCGGCGGACATTACTGTCCGTCTCTGGAGGGGTGCCGGGTGCCGCAAGTTGGCGGCACCCAGTGCGGACCGCCCCCCGCCGCCGCCCCCTGGAGGGTGGTCGCACACCCCAAAGGTCGGCCCTGCCCTAAGGGGCCGGGAAGCTCCCACCAGGGCCGGCCTTAGGGGTCTGCGGCCGTACAGGGT
Source organism: Spea bombifrons (assembly GCF_027358695.1). NCBI lineage: Eukaryota > Metazoa > Chordata > Amphibia > Anura > Pelobatidae > Spea > Spea bombifrons. The sequence continues at coordinate 3,232,455 of NC_071090.1, forward strand.
TTAAATTAAAACATCGGGGTTTTTTTTTTCAACTTAAAAAAACTTTATTTAACATGGAGGATGTTAAATAAAGTTAAAAAAAAAACCCCGATGTTTTAGTTTAAACCCTGTGCGGCCGCAGACCCGTAAGGCCGGCCTTGGTGGGGACTTCCCGGCCCCTTAGAGTGGCGGACCCGGTCGCAGTTACGGCGGGCTTAAGGGGCAGGTGCCCCTTATGCCCTGCGTTAATGCGGCCGTAGGTAGGGTAGGGGCCTGGAGCTGCAGCTCCATCAGCCCCTAAGTCAGTGCGGCCCTGCCGTGGCCCGGCCCACCGGGCAAATGCCCGGTGTGCCCGATGGCCAGTCCGGGCCTGCTCCCAGCAGAGGTGGTAGAGGCTAACACAGTAAGGGGATTTAAAGCCAATAATGACAAGACGTGGCAGCCACAAGACAATAATCTATATATATATCCCTGATGGAGAGGGGAATATTTACTCTAACATTAAATTTTAATTTATAAACTCTGTGGATGATTTTCCCGTCGCTTCGGTGACTAATGATTTCTTGGTTCTTTACGGGTTGATGGACGTTACTCACCAAGGTGTCTCGTTTCTTAAAAAAAAAATGAGTCATGTACTTTTTTTTCTGGCATGGATGCCAACTAATTAAGCAGATAAAAACAACGGAAGAGAAAAAAAATATTGGAAAAAAATAGTGTTAAAAATGATACAATAGCTATTGAAAAAATTTATTTTCGGCTTTTTAGATATCAGGATTTTGGTATAAAAGAGTTTAGAGAACGGGATCTAATGAGCCATTCTGCATCACTCTAAAGTCCTTAGGGAGAGAAATGATTTAATTGTATGGTTTTTCCGCTTTCGACCTTTGCGCGGGGTCCGTATGTCACCATCCGAAAAGTTAACGATGGAAGAACGTTGTTACGAACCCGAAAACAATGGTCGGAAGGATACATTATTGCGGAGGGTTGTGGGGATGACTTGTGATCCTGGTCGATTGTGACCAGTAGAGCGCGATGATACACGGTGGCCGCTAACGAACCGCCAGCCGGTAATGACTGATTCCCGGAGTGATCTTTGTGCCTCCCAAGAAGTTTGTTTAGCGGCCGTCTAAACGCCTTCTGTAAACGGGCTGCCCTCCCACTCATTAGCGGCGTGAGAGACATGTCTGGGCCGGTGAGTTCTTAATGAGATGTCGCTGTCAAGAGACAAAAACGGCCGGATACATAAAAAGGAAGTGTAAGCGTGCGCGATAGTCTTCTCCGGTATTACTGTACATAGACCTTGTGGGGTCTACGATGTCTTTAAGTGAGATGAGGAATTGGATAGAGGCCACCATACCCATATCTCATCTGAATATACGCATTAGTGGTATTTGCCCCCACTCTGGGTTTCTATAGACCCTCAGAAATTAATTCTGAATTTCACTAATTCAGAACAATAATCCACGTTTTATAATTGTCTGTGGATATGAAGAAATTGTAATGTTACCAGGGGGGTAATAGCACACACGAGAAACGTCAGGATCTCCCCCATGCGTCTTTGGTATTCAACCTTGTTCTTACAAAGCAAAATATCAGGGGTTTTACCCCAATCTGAGGGTCTTTGGGGTAAACGGACAAAATATTAGGGTTTTTTCCCCCAATCTGAGGGTCACACACCCTGGAGCCGACTCCTTCAAATTCTCCTCTGAAGTAATGATATCTGAATATATTTTTTTAATCTACTTTATTTATGAGAATATATATATATGTATATTTTTAATAATGGAATTTTTAAATACTGATTTTCATCTGCGAGCAATTATGTCAGAAATACCTCTTGATAAATAGACCCCCATGTCTTGGAGCAGCTGAGTATCATTTTCGAATGAAATGCATTTTTAATTAATTGTATCCAGGATACAACAAATGTGTCAACCCACAGGGTGCATTTCCTCAAGATTTCAATGTTCCGTGTGTGATTTTTTAGTAGCAAATGTTATTCTGAGAGGTAATCACCCAGGGAGATGAGCTGATGGCTGCCGTATTGGTAAATTCAAGTTAATAACAGATACTTTGTTGAGGAATATGGGCCGATTTGGGGGTTATTAAACAGTTCTATCTATACTAACTCCTTATCATACTGCCTGTGGGAAACAAAAGAATGGCTCAGTCTTAATTACACAGCAGGACTCTCTGACTAATGAAAGTCTATGGAGGAACTGACTTCATTAGCATCGCCATAACGCATCAGCTCAGTGTGGTGTTTGATCCGGGAAACTCACCCAAAATATCACATGACTGACAGGTCAAAGCTGACATTACTGTATACAGCACTGGGGGGTTATATTACTGTATACAGCGCTGGGGGGTTATATTACTGTATACAGTGCTGGGGGTTATATTACTGTATACAGCGCTGGGGGTTATATTACTGTATACAGCGCTGGGGGTTATTACTGTATACAGCGCTGGGGGTTATATTACTGGATACAGCGCTGGGGGTTATATTATTGTATACAGCACTGGGGGTTATATTACTGTATACAGCGCTGGGGGGGTTATATTACTGTATACAGCGCTGGCGGTTATATAACTGTATACAGCGCTGGGGGGTTATATTACTGTATACAGCGCTGGGGGTTATATTACTGTATACAGCGCTGGGGGTTATATTACTGTATACAGTGCTGGGGGGTTATTTTACTGTATACAGCGCTGGGGGTTATATTACTGTATACAGCGCTGGGGGTTATATTACTGTATACAGTGCTGGGGGGTTATTTTACTGTATACAGCGCTGGGGGTTATATTACTGTATACAGCGCTGGGGGTTATATTACTGTATACAGCGCTGGGGGGTTATATTACTGTATACAGCGCTGGGGGTTATATTACTGTAAACAGCGTGGGGGTTATATTACTGTATACAGCGCTGGGGGGGTTATATTACTGTATACAGCGCTGGGGGTTATATTACTGTATACAGCGCTGGGGGGTTATATTACTGTATACAGTGCTGGGGGTTATTACTGTATACAGCGCTGGGGGTTATTACTGTATACAGCGCTGGGGGTTATATTACTGTATACAGCGCTGGGTGTATATTACTGTATACAGTGCTGGGGGGGTTATATTACTGTATACAGCGCTGGGGGTTATATTACTGTATACAGCGCTGGGGGGTTATTACTGTATACAGCTCTGGGGGGTTATATTACTGTGTACAGTGCTGGGGGTTATTACTGTATACATCGCTGGGGGGTTATATTACTGTATACAGCGCTGGGGGGTTAATACTGTATACAGAGCTGGGGGGGTTATTACTGTATACAGCGCTGGGGGGTTATATTACTGTATACAGCGCTGGGGGTTATATTACTGTATACAGCGCTGGGGGGTTAATACTGTATACAGAGCTGGGGCGGTTATTACTGTATACAGCGCTGGGGGTTATATTACTGTATACAGTGCTGGGGGGTTATATTACTGTATACAGTGCTGGGGGTTATAATACTGTATACAGCGCTGGGGGGTTATATTATTGTATACAGCGCTGGGGGTTATATTACTGTATACAGCGCTGGGGGTTATATTACTGTATACAGCGCTGGGAGTTATATTACTGTATACAGAGCTGGGGGGTTATATTACTATATACAGCGCTGGGGGTTATATTACTGTATACAGCGCTGGGGGTTATATTACTGTATACAGCGCTGGGGGGTTATATTATTGTATACAGCGCTGGGGGTTATATTACTGTATACAGCACTGGGGGGTTAATACTGTATACAGAGCTGGGGGGGTTATTACTGTATATTAGGGGTTATGCTCATGGAGAAATATATTTTATTCTGTGGGACTTCCGCTTGAAAAACAAGGAAGTTGCATTTTTTTTGTCATTTGCAGATATTTTGCAGCTCGATTTCTTTTTCTTCTTTTTAAACTTCATTATATTAAAAAAACAAAAATCTTAGGTAGGAGGGAAGGCGTTGTGGGCAGAGTAAAATAATTAGGACAAGACTAATTGCTCATCAGTAAAGCCCCCACCTGAAGCCCGCGCACCCTAATGAGACATTTCATCAGGCAGATAATTACCCCGGGCTGAGAAGCGGCATCTACTCTGACACTTCTGCAAATGAAAAAAAAGTCAGGTTACGGAATCATCCGACGCCGCTATCAGCGCTCATCAGATTACGTTTGCATCACAATAACTTTCAGTGTATCCTCGCCGGCGCTGAGAGTGCGTTTAACCTAATTGGGGGCCGACGCGTTTATCAAAACTTCTATAAGCTTTCCTCCGTTTTATTCTATGCCTGATTTTCTTGCGCCTTATTAAAGGAACGGCGATGGCGATCACTTTGCAGATCTCCTATCCACGCACGCATTCACAGTAAATACAGGGACTTATTTACTACCAGCCCCCCCCTCCGCGCCATGATGTCATATCCCGAGGCTCTGCCTTTTAATGACGGGCATTGCCATACCTGGGGACTGTCTGGGTTTCGCCCGGGGTCTCCGGTTGAAGCTCCGCTCTTCTGGGTCTCCGGGTCAGCGCAGTGAACCTCCGGGTCATGCGAGCTCCATTGCGGCACGGCCCACTCCCCGCCCACTTGAATCTTCCAGCCCACTCCCCGCCCACCGGTGTCAGCAGGACCGCCCACTGACATCAGCGGGACTTCCTACATGCATTCCGCAAAGTGGGGGGGGGCTCCGGATAGCCAGGGCCAAAGTGTTTCCAGGTGAGGTTTTGTAGATGTCCTTTTTTCCTCCCCTGATGCCCCTCTTTTCTAGGAGGTCAGAGTGTTTGCTGGGTATGAGGGGATCGCAGGGTTCTACAGCCCTAAAAGCCCCGATAATGTGTATAGAAACAGCAGGGAACGGTTCCAACAAACAGAAAACACTCTTCTATTTGTCTCCTTTATTGAAGCCGGTGATGTAGAATGGACTGCGTTCCCAGGCCTGGCTCTTGTTTTTGGATTTTACAATAACCCGGGGCGGTAAAAGTAACACGAATTTTAATTACAGAATTGTACAGCAAACGTTGGAACAGCGATCGTCGTCCTAAAACCCGCGGATACCCTCCCTCCCTCCCTGACGCCGGAGACAGCCTCGGAATCGGCGCTAGGCCGAAAAGAAATGTCATTCTCCTGATACACTTTGTTTTTACACGCTCTACGTAATATCGATTTATTTCATTCTGTCTGTAAGTGAAAGGGATACAAATAGAATTGGCTCTGGGGAATCGGTGATTGCCTTCTCGTGTACACGGAGGGGTCATAATATGACGGTGGCCGGAGTCCCTGGCAATATGGTGGCCCTTAATGTTAGCGGCCATTTTCTGGATCCCATTAAGATGTAAAGGGCTGACATAAGTAATATAAAAACACACACAGCTATCAAGTCACCCCATATAGCTAAACCTGTCCTTATAACCTGTTATATCCCTGTGTCAGGGGCGTATCTAGAAACCAAAAGCCCCTGGGGCAAAAATTGCCCCGCCCCCCCAACTTCAACAGTTGGTCTTTGCCATCATTGCCCCCAAACAACTTGTCTGTGCCTTGTTTGCCCCTTGCCCCCTCTTCCAACTTACAACATATGTAAACACACACTAATTACACCCACTTACTCATACTCACTAACTTACACATCCATACTCACACACACACAATTTATACATACATGCTCACAGCCACAATTACACACCCATGCTCACACAATACACACACAATTACACATCCATGCTCACACAATACACACACAATTACACATCCATGCTCACACAATACACACACAATCACACATCCATGCTCACACAATACACACACAATTACACATCAATGCTCACACAATACACACACAATTACACATCCATGCTCACACAATACACACACAATTACACATCAATGCTCACACAATACACACACAATTACACATCCATGCTCACACAATACACACACAATTACACATCCATGCTCACACAATACACACACAATTACACATCCATGCTCACACAATACACACACAATTACACATCCATGCTTACACAATACACACACAATTACACATCCATGCTCACACAATACACACACAATTACACATCCATGCTCACACAATACACACACAATTACACACCCATGCTCACACAATACACACACAATTACACATCCATGCTCACACAATACACACACAATTACACATCCATGCTCACACAATACACACACATTTACACATCCATGCTCACACAATACACACACAATTACACACCCATGCTCACACAATACACACACAATTACACATCCATGCTCACATACATCCATACACGCAATGTGCAGACAGCCTCGGTTTCACCGCGGGGTCACGTGACGTAACCAAACCCTGATCCGCTCCTGTCTCCTTGTACTGGTCCGGTCCAGGTCCGAAGGGCCCCTTCTAAACAATTTAAATCAGGAACAAGGGGTCGCAGGGGTCGCACCGGACCTAGAAGTAGCTGCATTTTGGGAAAAGGTAGCAATTCTGCCCAAATTGTTATTGTGCTTTTAAAAAAAACATAATTTTTAAAGCAAATCGGATGCAGAGGCAGGAATTAGACTAATGGGGCGTAAGAAATACCACCACCCCTTACTAGATATGACTTTAGGGCCGGCGTCTCTTTAAGCCCTCGGCGGGGGAGATAAGGAACCTCCGATTTCCGCTAATGAATCTTTGTGAATTTATTACTGTGCTGTGGGAGCCGCCGCTGCCGCTAATCACTCCGATGAGAGCCGTATACCTCCACAAGTGGGCTCTTTCAATCAATTACATTCTATCCACCGGTACCTTTTTTTTTTTTTGTTTGTTTATATATGTTATAAATATATTTTCTGGAACACATTTGCATGATTACCTGGAAATAGAAAACCCTCCTCAATCGCATTTTTTTTAAAATTTCAGCACAAAATGACATTTAAATTTTCGCCTTTATAGATGGAGCCCATCACTTCCGCCACGCGGAGGTGAAAGTGGGAGATTGTGGCGGGGGTCCAAATGGTTACCTAATCCGGAGATGGCTCCACCCACTTTTCACACCTTTGTAACATCGTCGTACATTCATAGCCCCCCTCTCAATCCAGTGGAATCCCTTCCTTCCACGCCCCCCCCCATACTGATATGTCAGTATATATATATAAATTTTTTCCGTCTGGGTCTCTTTGGCCAGTTTTTTTGTCATGTATATCATGACGTTTTGATCACGTGACACGTTTATGTCACCATGACATCAGGAAGTAAAGAGTGGCATTGTTGCATCACGATGCCGGCGAGTGTTATACCTTCCCACGTGAGGTTCCCCCCCCCCCCCAAAAAAAGAAAAGTCATGAAAAAAATCTAAAAAAAATGCAAAATATGTTAATTATTACATAAAAATGATCTCATGTGTCAGATAAATGGTTAAAAATCACCCGGAAGGATTCGAAAATGTAGAAATAGTCACCCAAAATGGCGAGTGGCGCAAGTAAAAAAAAACAAACAAAAACAACAAACGTAAATAATTTTACTTTTGGCACAAAAAACCCCGATATGTAACATAAAAAAAAATGATCTGCACCTTTAAATATATTCAACTTTTCAAATAAAAATACAAAATCCCTCTTACCTCTTTATCATAATTAAAATCTTGCACCAGATTTCCGCTTGCAAGCGCTGCTTCTAATTGCCGGCGTATGATTAATTATTGATCAGAACAGGGTTTCCCGTCATGGACGTTTGTAAGGATTTATGGATCGGTGACGGAAAGATGACAGGAGAACACGGATTGTGTATTCATCAACGAGACGCGGAGAGGGACGGAGACAGGCAATTCGTGTTCAAAAGGATTCTCAGATCCATAATATGGGGGGGACGCGCGGGGGAGGGGAGAACGCTATCTGTGAATTTCAGAGGCACGCTAATGAGTATTGGAACGATAAACTGCGAACGTACAGAGATTTTATAAAGGAGAAATCACAAATATTGTATTGTTTGTAAGCCAGTTGTAGTTTTTGTAGAATATAATGTTTTCAGGCAGCTGCATATCAGCCGTTTGTATGATTCTCGCTCTGTTATCTGATCCCCGATCTACTAAACAAACCACCCAACTCCTGTGGGGAACAATAGAATGACTCAGTCTTAATCAACCGGTCAGACTCTCAAGGTCTCTAAGCCCCCAGGTCTGCAGATAAAGGAACAAAATGAGTAAAAATTGTTTTTTGGCAACGCCGACCAACTTTACTGTAAACAGCGCTGGGGGGGTTATTACTGTATACAGCGCTGGGGGGTTATTACTGTATACAGCGCTGGGGTTATATTACTGTATACAGCGCTGGGGGGTTATATTACTGTATATAGCGCAGGGGGGTTATATTACTGTATATAGCGCTGGGGGTTATATTACTGTATACAGCACTGGGGGGTTATATTACTGTATACAGCCCTGGGGGTTATATTACTGTATACAGCACTGGGGGTTATATTACTGTATACAGTGCTGGGGGTTATATTACTGTATACAGAGCTGGGGGTTATATTACTGTATACAGCGCTGGGGGTTATATTACTGTATACAGTGCTGGGGGTTATATTACTGTATACAGCGCTGGGGGTTATTACGGTATACAGCGCTGGGGGTTATTACTGTATACAGTGCTGGGGGGGGTAAACGATCAGGAATGTGACAGCTCCCCTTTATGTTTTCCTGTTTGATGATTTTAAGAATAATTAATACTGTTTTCTATTAAGAAAACGTAACCATGAAAATCAACGATATCTTTATTTTTGGTGTAAATTAAACAGTCTTATTGCTCAGCCTGTAAAATGAATTTTTGGGGAGGAACAAGCAGACGGCTTATACAAAATCTGTCTTTTTTTTTTTTTTTCCCCGCAGGCGACCTGTCTGTTTCACAAACATGGGACGCAGACACAGCAGCTGAGTCCGGACTCAGACATGGAACAATTGCCCCGGGCCGGGAACAAGGCTGGACTTTTGGCTGGATTGTGTTTGTAGGGAGCAGGAGGGGGGGTTCGGAATCTGAGTAATTGGTGTATTGCACAGGCAGCCGCACACCTCTCTGTGTCGGGGGCTCCGTGGAGCTATGACCACGGGCATCGACCCAACACAAGGAGGACACGTTACGGCATGATAGAATTATACCCCGCTGTTTATTAATACCCTCCAGACAAGTCAGACCAAGCCAGGTGTTGGGCTGGAGACCGGCTGCAACGGAACCTTGTTCTCATTCTATGGCAGAGCAGCAGTAGATGTTTTACGTAGAGTTCACTGGAATGAAATACACTCTGATACATTCTGATACACTCTGATACATTACAACACATTCCGATACATTCTGACACACTCTGATACATTCCGATACATTCCGACACATTCTGATACATTCCGATTCATTCCGATTCATTCCGATACATTCTGATACACTCTGATACATTCCTATACACTCTGATACATTCTGACACATTCTGATATATTCTAATACATTCAGATACATCTGATAAATTCCGATACTTTCCGATACTCTGTGTCTGTTCCCTAATAATATATTTCTACCCAATACCCTGTTGGAAAGGAGGGAACAAGTATTTTTCCTACCTTTCACCAACACCCACTAATCACGCTTACACTAAGACTAAAAAATAAGGGGAAATCACGCTGCTTGTTTCTCGTTTTTCTTCATTTGTGCGTAATTTATTGTAAAAAATGATTGTATTCGTGTCTTACTTTGCATCCTTCAGTTTTTAGGATGGACGGCATTCTCTGAATCTTAAAAGGAGATTACCGTCAACGTTTTTAATTTATTATTAATATATTTTTAAGGCAAAATCCTTGTAAAATACCTTATTTTGGGTTCTCCGGGAAGCTCACAGAGCTCAATAAGCCTATTATGTTTTTTTATTTCCCTAAATCGTTTGAATCCTTGAGTCTAGTTATAGAACACAAATACAATTAGTTATATATATACAGGAAAAGGGTTTTTTCACATATATAGAGAGACGGCACGTAAAGAATCAGAAAACTGTAAAGATTTAATGAGAATCCTTGATGTCTCTCGTTATGAATCCGATCAGAGTAAACGGCACATTGTCCGGGCAAGGAGAATATATAATCAACAACAAAAAAAAATGAAAGCCTTTGATGTCCGTGATACAAAAACAGAAAATGTAGAAAATTGAATGTGAATTAAATATAAAAAAACTATTTTTAAACAGTACAATTTGATTTAATTATAAGTTGATTTGATCATACGAAGTCTTTTAAATGACCTATATTCGGGGAGGGGGGGGCAGGGTCGGACTGGGGATAACTAAGTGGCTACCTTAAGGCCAGCGGGTGCCAAATGGCTTATTTTGGAGATACCAATTCTGCTTAGAGGCTATTCCACTTATCTACCATCCTCTCAGCAAAACTGTGATGGGTTAATTTATTTCCCATTGAATGCTTCCATGTGGATAAACACAAGGCAGCCAAAAAGTTTTTTTTTCTTCTTAAATTCTATTTTTTTAGGCATAATGTATTTAAATTCTTGTATAATTTGGGTTCTTTGTTTTACATGCATGAAAGTCTAAAAAAGTTAAAAGTAAAAAAAATATATCGATAGGATGGTGTCATTTGTTGACGGAGAAGAATGTCTTCTAGTTAGAGTAGAATGTCCGCTTTATTCAAATAAATTACCTGGAAATAAATGTGCGACGGGATTTCATGCCTGTAATTAGAGGTTTAATTGGCATCCAAGAGAGACAGAGAAAAAAAAATGCCAGCGAGTGAGATGAGGACCCGTCAATCCAGAATCGGCTGCTTGAGGCAGTTAATAAAAATAAAAAAAATTCGGATTGTTCCAGAGTTTGTTTTAATTAAATGTGACCCCCGATAAACGAGGTAACGGTCGAAAGGTAATGGACTAAATATTCAAACAGGCAGCCGAGAGGTGTCTTATTGCACGGGGCAGATGCCCCGTCTTACCCCTGCTGCTCGTTCCGACCTCTGCTCACAGGTTTATAAAAGTCTGTTCACAAAAGCTTGCAATCCATTTCACGGCCCACTGTGTAGCCTTGTGCTGTATACAGTAATAACCCCCCCAGCGCTCATTTTGTCCCAATAAGCTCCGTTATCTGCAGACCTGGAGCCGCCGTTGCTGTCACTCATGTGATATTTTGGGTGACTTTCCCGGCTCAAGCACCACACTGAGCTGATGCTTTATGGCAATACTAATGAAGTCCGTCCCTCCATAGACTTTCATTAGTCAGAGAGTCCTACTGGGTAATTAAGTCTGAGCCATTCTATTGTTTCCCACAGGCAGTATGATAGGGAATCAGGGGGTTTGTCTAGTAGATTGGGGATCAGATAACAGAGCAAGAACTCACTGCCAGAAAACATTATATTATGGGGGGCAAAAACGACATCGTTTAAAAAAAAGAAAACAGCAGAATATTTTTGAAAACTTATTTTTACTTTAAATAATAGGAGGGATTTTTTATAGAAAACAGCCCTATGGTCTTATCGCTGAATATGAATACATTCCATAGATTTTCAGACAATATCTTCCTTACCCTTAATATTAAACACATTATCCTAATTAAACATAGAAGAACAGACGGGTCTGTCTTTGAAAAGGAATAATGCATACATTTTTTACGTCGCGAAGAACACAAGCAATCGGCACTCATTGAACTTTGGTCCGGTCTCTTCTTGCTGTGTGTTTTTTCAATAATGGCTCATTTGCCATTCTCTGTAATTTCCGTGTTATGTATAAACTTAAAAGGGAATAAAACACAAGAGCAGAGAGCGTGGGACCCGGAACCTGCGGATATAAGAGGCAATCGTATTCAGTAGACCGACGGCTAGAACACCTTCATTTCTTTCAAGATCAAATTCCATTTGAATTTAGACATCAAAAGCCCGGTCCGAATCTCAAGAAAAAAAAACCTTCCAAGAATAACTCGTCGATTAGAAATACTAAATAGCCAACCCAATATTTTCTTCTTAATACAGTGAGGGTATTAAACATGCATGGGATGGGCATACGGCTCCTGAATCTAAGACGAGACCAACGACTGATTAAGGTTTGAGTCTTTACAGCAGGAGAAACAGGCGACTATACGGGGGCCGAATGGGGCCGATCTGCCGGCAGGTTCCATGTTTCTATATTTATAGCCAATTTATAGATATTATTTCCCAAAATCCATTCTAAGCACTTTAAGGCCAGTGGCCGCCTGATGACTTAAGTGCAGCTGGATATGTGCGGCTGCACCCTACTTTTTCAATGCTGACATCGGCAAATCGGGTGAGAGCTGCTGTTGGCCAGTCCGGACCTGGACTCATTTACGGAATTTCACATGGAAAAGATCATCTCTGTTCGAAAAAAACACTTTAGGACTTTCATTTCTTTAATTTTTTTTTTTTGTGGCAATTCCGAGCAATAATTTATTTCTTTGTCCATAGCAGCAAAAGGGGGTCAAAATACAGAAGGGCTCTTTGTTGGGCTTTTGCTGTCCAGCAGAAAATTAGTTTACAGACCACCCAGCAATCAAAGCAAAAAAGGTGCCCAGAGCATGTCAATTTCAAATAATGCCGACTCAATAAAACACCTGACGTCATGGATTTTACGTCCATTTACTGACATGAGTCTGAAGCCCCCCAAGTCCCAAACTCCCTGCGGTGTCAGAATCGAGGAGTGAGAAAAGATCTCTCCATGTGCCCAGTTTCTTGTTTTTATGTTGATCAGAACACTGGATCTTGTGTGAAAAAAATTATAAATAGCAAAAGTTTTAGGCAGGTGTGAAAAAAAAGATGTAACAAATAGACACGTTAATAGTTTTTTTTAACATTTAACAAAATACAATGTTAGTGAACAGAAGAAAAATCTAAATCAAATCAATGTTTGGTCTGCCCACCCTTTGCCTTCAAAACAGCGTCAGTTCTTCTAGGTACACACAAAGTCAGGGATTTGTAGACATATAGTTTGATTTATGATTAAACAATTATACCAAACAGGAGCTAATGGTCATCAATTTATTATGTAGGTTGAAACATTATCATAAACTGAAACAGAAACTGATGTGTAGGAGGAATAAAATTGGGTGAGAAACGGCCAAACTCACTAATAAGGTGAGATCGCTGAAGACAGTTTAATGCAAAAAGTCATTTGCTATGGCAGCACCGAGAACAGCAACAACACACAAGGTAGTTACACCATTTGAGGTCTCTCACAAAGCAGAAATTTTAATACAGGCAGGGGTTTCCAGATGTTCTGCCCAATCTCTTTTGAAGAAGCACAAAGAAACAGGCAATGTGGAGGACCGGGACGCAGTGGTCGGAAAGAAACATTGATTTGATTTAGATTTTCACTCACTTTGTATTTTGTTAAATGATAAAAAATAAACTATTAACATGTCTATTTTTGAAAGCATTTTTACAGTATTTTTTCACACCTGCCTAAAACTTAGCATTCCATTTTTTTAAAAAAGTGCAAAAACATTTAAACAGTTGGCTTTATTGTGGTACAAAAAAAGAAGGTTTTAATAAAAACATATTTTGTCCGAATGTAAGCCTATAAGTTATCGCTTGGGCTAATAGTCCTAAAAATAATCTACTATGAAAGCACAACGTTTTGTGTTCTTAAAGTTGTCCAAAAAAAGTTGTCCGTTTGAGGGAAACGGGTGGAACATCCATTTTACAGCGGTACGGAATTTGATGGCGCCATAAAAAACAATAAATAATAAACAAATAATAATAATAATAATAACACAGGCAAAAAGGGATATAATATCTAGAATCATATACATATCGGAAAATTACAGTTTCAATTCGGGGTGAAAACTATAAAGTCACCAGCTACTGATCAAGACGAGACCAACGACAGACTAGACTGGGGCCGAATGGGGGCCGATCTGCCGGCTGATTATTTGTCAGCTTTCAAGCACCCCCCAGTCTGGCCCTGGAAGGTGACATTTTGCTCTGTGCAGGAAAGGGTTAAATAATGGTGCATTAAATAAACGAGGGATTGGCATAATGTTTCCCAAAGACACAAACGCTCGCGCTCAGCAAACCTTAATCACCATTAGCGAGCGACTAGCTATTTCTCAAGGAATTTCTCGCCGATAGTAACGATCTCTCCCCGCGCTTTCAGAGCAGCACTTTTCCAAGTGAATCAGCGAAATGGTAATATATGGTAATTCCTCCCCTTAGCTTGTTTTAGGAGTGATGTTAATAGTCCGCTGGTATAAATGTTTAATAGGATGCATTTCAACCTTAATTTCGGGAGCGTTCATTTACAACCATCTGCAGCGCCGAAAGAGACGGGGGAGGGGGGCGAGCGTCGCCTTTCCATTTAACAATAACAACAAAAAGATAATAAAAGAACTTAAATAAATCATATTTTCAGTGCGTCCCTCTGGGAGTCGGCCATGTATAATGTGTAGTTGATGTGGGGAGAGTACTGGAAAGTAATCTCACTTATTCAACTATACATTATACAGGGCCAGCTCAACAATTCCAAAACATAACTATACATTATACAGGGCCAGCTCAACAATTCCAAAACATAACTATACATTATACATGGTATCTTACTGATTTAACTATACATTATACAGGGGCCTGTCAGTGATTTAACTATACATTATACAGGGGCGTCTGATTGATTTAACTATACGTTGTACATGGCATCTTACTGATTTAACTATACAGTATACAGGGCCAGCTCAACAAGTCCAAAACTTTACTATACATTATACAGGGCATCTCACTGATTTAACTATACATTATACAGGGCCAGCTCAACAATGCCAAAACTTAACTATACATTTTACATGGGCCTGTCAGTGATTTAACTATACATTCTACATGGCATCTTATGGATTTAACTATACATTATACAGGGCATCTCACCGATTTAACTATACATTATACAGGGGCATCTGATTGATTTAACTATACATTATACAGGCCATGTAACTAAATTTTTCCATGAAAAGGAGTTCAAAATGTAGGTTTTTTGTTTGTTTTTTCTTTCTTGGCTTTTGGAAAATGATGTCTTTGTTGCACAAAAATTCTACACTACGATCATTTTTAATGTCTTTGGATTATTCTCCTTCTTTTATCCCAATAAATATCTTACTTTGATATATATATATAAAGAGAGAGAGAGAGAGAGAGAGTGAGAGAGAGAGAGAGAGAAAGAGAACGCGGCATTTGATGCAGTGACTTGTCTTATGAAAAGAACAAAACAAGAAATCATACGGGGTGCCTTGGGATTTATCGCTCGACAATATCTAGAAAAGCCCTTTTTTTTTTTCTTAAGACACAAACCCAAAAGTATAATAATTACAAAAAAAAATGCCTAAAATGCGTTTAAAAGGTGAGCTCAGAATCTTCCTCCGGCGAGAGATTTATGACGGCGTTCACCTTCTGCGCTAGCATCATACAATCGTTTAAGGTTTAATAAAAATAATAATTCTTTTGCTCGGCCTGAAAACTGACAGCTTTAACTCCGATACGAGGTTCAGGTTCACGTTTATTTTATTTCTACCTGTATTTTGTGAAATAAAAATATACTTTTTTTTTTTTTTTTAAAGTTCAATCATTTTTAGGATTTTTTGTTATCATCTTCCATCAGCACATATAGGTTTATTTGCTGAGCTACAAAGTAACTTGCTGCCAAATTGCTGCCTACATGAGCTCAATTGCTGTCCCGCATGCCTGCTTTTTTTTTTTTAGTTGCTATGGCAACAGCCTATCAGTGCCTGATTTTGTGTCATATGACAATTAAGTGTTCCCGGCCAAAAAAAAAAACCCAAAAAAACAAACAAATGAAGCAACTTTTTTGCATGATCGATAAATTATTTCTGGGGTTTGGGTGTTCAGCTGCACTAGTAGGCGTTTGCCAGTCCGTTGGGTTGGTGGTCTAGTCGGAGGGGTTGGGTAGCTCTCTTGAGCTTAGTAGAGTTATGGGTCGGACCGCCTGCTCTTGGGGAGTCATGTAGACTTTGGGTGGTTGAAGCCACTTTTGAGCTTGATTGGCAGCTTGACTCAAGTGGAATTTCCGTGAGCTGTTGTTATAATCTTAATAGCAACTTGGGAGTTGAGTTTATTTGAGTCGAGACGACTCCGACTGTCTTTAGAAAGCCACGAGCTGCTCATTATCAGCCAGCTCAGCCGAGGAGGACGATTCAGGTGACCACTTTACCAAACTCAAAACGTTCGCCGGTGGGAAGGCCATAGAATGTGCCTATAACGTCTTTCCGATTGACCAGTTCTTCATTTCCAGTAACTCGTGCCGGTAAAGTATGACATAAGATATATAATATATAATAATGACCACGTCAGGCAGGTTGAAATTTGCATGGTTCCCTCTCTCAACAAAAATATGAATAATTGTGAATAATATTTTATTCTAATAATAAAATATTTTGTTATAATGACAATTATAATATATGTTTTATTGATGATAATAATACTAATAATACGAATAATAATAATATATATAATATAATGTTTTATTGATAGTTGTAGTATTATCTATTTATTATTGCAAGAAGAGTAAGAGGAATAGGTTTTTGGGTGTTTAAAGTTCCCCTTTCACATTTCCCAATTGAAAAGCATAACTGAAGCCAAAGGACTGAGCTCAAAGTAATTGAGGTAGTCACTGGCAGGCGAGGACTTTTGGTGCAGTCAGCCTTCTCGTGCACTAAACCTGATTATATTCATTTAAAAACATCTCTGAGCCAAGGAAGAAGCGCAGGAAGAGAATATAGGTAATAAGAAAGTGTCGTCATGCTGGAGATGAGCTGCAGAGCAAGACCCTGAATTTTCACATCGTACCCACGTGCCCTCTCACCCCACGGACTGAGATCATGCTTCAGTAGTGAATTATTATTATTATTATATTATTATTATTATTATTAATAATAATAATAATGCTAGTATTATTACTACTACTACTACTAATAATAATACTAATAATGCGCGTATTATTACTACTACAACTTCTAATAATAATAACAGTAATAATTGCATTACTACTACTACTACTACTAATAATAATGCTAGTATTATTACTTCTACTACTACTAATAATAATAATAATGCTAGTATTATTACTACTACTACTACTAATAATAATAATAATAATGCTAGTATTATTATTACTACTACTTCTAATAATAATAACAGTAATAATTGCATTACTACTACTAATAATAATAATAACAATTAATAATAGTAATACTACTATGACAACAAATAATATTAATATTATTACTACTACCACTACTACAAATAATAATTATAGTATGACTACTACAACTCATAATAATAATAATAAAATTAATTATTATTATTATTATTTGATTTATAAAGCACCATCATATTCCATAGTGCTGTACAATGGATTGTAATGATCTAATAGACTGATGAGACCTATCGGTATTATAGCAGGGGTGTCCTCTAAAAATAATTTCACTTGAAGGGAAGGAACATAAAATACGATGTTTTCTGGATTGTGGATACCTCGTATGTAAGGGAGACCATGAATTCTCACATTCTACCGATGGGCTGTAGAACCCCGCGATACCCTCATACCCAGCAAACATTCCGACCTCCTAGAAAAGAGAGTTGGAAAGAGGGATACAGGGATTGGGGGCTCATAGAGGGACTGTCCCTCGTAAATAGAGACACTCGGGAGATATGGATTCACACATTGTTCAGTGATGCTATTATTTAGTTTAGTTTTAATTAAACTATCGTAAACTTATCTGCGGTTTGAATGAAGAGTTGGCGACAGGACAGGTAGTTCTCCTGTTTGTGTGACTTTGCTGAATGCCCCCCCCGGGCATCGCTTTGATAAAGCCGGTTTCAGTCCATTTGCCAAGGTGAGTCATTCATCCGGCTCTTTGTTCTTAATCTGCCGTAGGGCTCGTCCTCACCACCAAGCGCAATCCTCGGTTACTAGTCCTACATCAATAACCAGGTCTTTGTTTGAAATAACCATAAAAGTGAAGCCGTCACAGGCAGCATCTAACAATATTAAATGTATTTAGGAGAATTCCTGAGGATTTGCCCATTTTGTTTCCCAATAAGCAGAATTAATTTTAGGTTATCTGGTTAAAAAAGTAAGGGCGAGGACATGTGGGTGGAGAACATACATAACTAACTACTTGATCAGAGCTCATCTTCTACAGCTGCCAATACAAGATTCCACCAAGACCTAGACGGGGTTATTATTATCCATTGTTATCCACTGTTAGGACCTATCTCATCTGGAATTTGGGGAGCTGGAACCCTTTGCATGGAGCTCATTACAACGTGATGCTCACCATCAGTGGTAAGATTGAGACAACCACTCTCAGTAGGCAAAAAAAGAGAAATAGGAGCTGGACCTGGGAAAGCCGAGGTTTGTAGAGACCACAGCCTGGTCGGGACAGGCATGGGTCAGTAGCCGGTATGTCAAGGTAGTCGTCAGTAGTTGGAGAGGCTGGAAAATGGTCAGGACAAGCTGAGGCCAGTAGTTGGGAGGTCGAAGTTGCCATGGTCGGCAGCCAGATGGACTGGGGAGACTGAAGCAGGATCAGGACAAGCCAAAGATAGTAGTCAATGAAGCTATGGTCAGCAGCTGGAGAGACTGGAGCGTGATCAGGACTGGTTGAGGTCAAAGTAGCCAAAGACTGGGGAGGACAGGAACGGGGCACATGGAGCAAGTTGACTTTGGTAAAATGTATCCCTTTCTTAACTGCCAGCATTCTAATTCGGAACACTCAGACTTGTACAAGCGCCTGTAAGAAAGTATGGTTTTGGACTCTGCTTTCCCGTTTCTCGGCGACCTGCCGTCTTTTCAAAAAGCTGAACGACCAGCGTGTACCTTTCCTATATTTCTAACCTCAGCCTCCACCTCTCTCCCTCCCCAAGGGTGGCAGGCCCTCTGATGGGATCTCATCAGCATATGAAGTGGAGACATAATTACCGGCTGCGGAATATAAGCGCGTCCCATTGTGCCGCACTTTCTGTTGTGAATTTCTCCTCTTCCGTCGGTGAGATACAAATTGTTCTTTGTTAATCCATCTCCAGTTAACAGCTAGGCGAGATAACAAGCAGGTTGATTGGAAAAGCCTTATCAAGGTAGCCGTGCATGAAAGAAGAAGAGAAGCAAAATGAAAGGAGGGTGACATAAATGAGAGCAAATAGGGGGGAAGGAAGGAAGTGTATGATACACGAAGAGATACGGAGCGATTTATTCTCCCGAGTCTTTTAACCCTTTCAAAAGGAGACTTCCTTGTGCTGTACGGCCCAGGTTTTCTATTAACCCTTTATGGGTGGAGGACCTACGAAGCACTAGATCCTCTAACGGCATGAGTCCTAGACTGTATTAAGCAAATATCACAAGTATTAGGGCCGTAATCGCCTTATCGCGCATACTGTCCAAACCTCTGAGGAGAAGGAGACAAGATGGAGAGTTAATAGAGGAAAGGAATTTATAAATGCATGGGGTAGGCATATGTCGAGACCGACGACTGATTAAGGTTTGAGTCTTTTACGGCAGAGAAAACGAGCAGATCTATGTTTCTATAAGTTCTGCTCATGATGTAACGCAGGTGACATCACTCACGCACAGTTAGGTAAACATAAAAAGCTTAGCGAAGCCAGAACTTTTTCCTCTTTCCAGCATAGATATGACTTGATTTGGACACCCCATCTAATTCACTATTCTGTTCCCTTCCGCTCAGCCATCGTTATGTGGCCATCATTTGAAGGATGGTTTTATGGACGACCTTAGAGGATCTAATTACTTGGCTGATCCTCTGATACTGTTACCAACATAGACCATAGAACTCGGGGCATGAGTGTGAGAAAGGACAGTCATAAATGTGGCAGAGGACGGACGCGTTAAACACCCGTCCGGGATTAGGTGGCTCTTCTGACACGCCAAATAAAAATTGAACCTCAGACAAGAGACTTATCGTTAATGTAGCCATGCAAGTCACGTAATGTCAATATTTCTAAGAAATCTATCAAACCCTACGCGATATTCTAATGACATAATATATCAAAGTGTCTAACCGTAATAATTCTATAAGGCAACAGGATTGGTGGGGATTTACATATAAAAAATAAAATAAAGACCTTTAAAAAAATCATACTTTATTAAATGAAGACATCAAAATAAAATAACTGACTTTGTAACTTTTCTATTGCAATAAAATAATATATAAGAATTTGAATTTTTAGGGTAATGTCAAGAATCAAACGGAATATTTCTTCCATATTTGTCCAAATTCAAATCTTAATAGGACCGGCCCGACTTAATTTATACATTTTTTCTTCCCCAATAAGTTACTTGGCCCCTTTGGAGGAGCTGTTTTTTTCGGATTCAGCAGGAGGAATGGAAGTTAAAATATATTTTTTAAATCTATATTTAGTTTTTTTAAAAAGGCAAATTTAATAAGACAAATTCCAAGGGTAACGTATCAGGTTACCCTGCCATTTCCAGCCTCCAGCTCCATTAAAAAAAAAAAGTCCAAATCATGTAAATATGAATTTTTTTATATTTTAGAGTTTTTGGGGCAGGCTGCAGATACGGCACGATGTCCTAATTATGACACAAAATGTAAGAGGGATAATTTTAACTTAAAGCCATAAGTATACCAACACTTGCTACATTCTGGAAAACCCTCTTTCATATTTAATAGATTTAAATAATAAATAAAATGAAATCACAGGTGACAGGTGGCGATACCGTCCCAGGAGTAGGAAATCCGACGGCATCAAAAAAAAGGAAATATTGGTCAAAAACATACAGCTTTTCTCTAGGTTATTAACAAATCTGGGACATCTCAGTGCTGGAAGTTAGAAATACTTTGACATACATTTCTTAAATTCAGACTTTTCTCATTATTTTTTTAGTATCTTAAGTAATTAAGGGATATGGTTTGTTTTACTGTAGATGGTAGCCTCAAGCAATTGAATTAGAGAAGATAAGTGTCCTCCGGTGGAAATCCATGAAGATCGCCTAGGAGGTCAACTTTGTATCTCTCAAAGATGTGTTTTTGTCACCAAAAAACCCTAAATCTAACAAGTTATGTTCTAAAGTGGCCATAGCCACCTTCCTAGGAGGTTCCAGACCCCCCAATTTCACCCCAATGTCCTCCTAGCATTTACTTCTTGAAAATTGTATTGAGTAGTAGCTACGGGCAAGAGCTAGACGTCAAGGAAGCCTAGGTAAAAAAAACATTTAATGGACATGTGGTCAACTGGGTAACATCGGGACATGAAGAACCAATAAGATGCCCCAGAAATTGTTTTAATAGCACCAGGTCTTGTCTATTTTAAAGTTCCAGAATTTTTATATATATTTTTTTATTTTTTTAGGAATTATAGGACCTATAATCTCCTTGTTGGTAGAAATAATTGTTTTTTAAAAAATCAAATAATTTGATATTTTTTCTAGCAGTGAAAAGGTTGTTTTTTTAAAAAATGTTGACTTCAGAAGAAGACCATATGCAGTAAAATTCAGTAAGAAATAACAAAGTCTCAATTCAGATAGACACGTCTCGAATATTTTCCGGAGAAACCGAGAGATTCTTAGAAGTAGGAATTCAGAGGGCTTAGCGGGAAGGATCCTCAGCCACTGATGGTTTGAGAATTCACCTGGTGTCCCATCAGAACCTCATTTTATATCTTCTGACAGCTGGAGCCGTCTTCATTCACACCGAGCATGTGACGATTTCCCAAAAAAACCCTTAATGGCCTTCAGCAAGAGCCTTGCCGGAGAAGGCAACGCATGAGAAATGAACACGATGTGTGGGATTGTTCTTGCAACAAAGTATCCTGTGGGCTTAGCTTTTTGTAACATGCCATTAGCTAGAACATTTAGTCTACGGGAACGTTCCAGGCTCATAACTCATTGTTGAACGTTGTCATTCCGCATCATTCTTCACATCTGTTATTTCGTGGGACGGAATCCAGCATATGTGCGCTGGGGTTGCCTTTGTGTTGATAGCGGATGTCATCTTTCAACTTGGCACCTTAAATTTCAGTAAACCCCAGGGGTCCAGTTAAACTATCAACTTCGTGTATCTCATCTCATCTCGGCTTCACTTCCATTTTCCCTTTTGCTGCAAACTCAGCTCGCGAAGAAAATATATTGCGATTTACTAAAGTCTCTTAACAGCGCCCCGGATGGAATGAATTTATCAAAGTGACAATTGGGGGCAATTGGTCATCGTAATATAACATAAAGAAGGAGTAGCGTATTTATCTAAATTTATCAAAATTGTCCCGGTTTTCAGAGGACAGGACCTGGATTAAGACTTCTGTCCCCAAAAATGCCTCTAAAATATATTTCAAAAATATTCAGGTCTTTCACATTAAATAAAATTAAATAAATAAATATATATATATATTATTATTATTATTTATTTATTTTATCTGACTACTGCTGGGAATTCTAAATGATTTTACTACTTTCCGGGATATAATAAAATGTTTAGATATATTTTTTTATTTATATTTCTGGATTTCTTGTAGCCAAGAATGTCTTGGAAAAGCAAAGTCTAGAAAATCAGACCTTAAAAATAATAATAATAATAAAAAAATTCTGACCAATATTTATTGTAGAATTTATTACGTCCTATTTACACCATTCCAAACCAACGAGCTTCAATAAGTAAGAGATATACAATTCTAGAAGTTAAATATTCATTAAAAAATAATGAATAAATAAATAACCACTCTTGGCAAGCCAACGAAACGTGTTTATCAAGCCATTTATTTGCTATTTAACAAAGTCTAAATGTTTTTGCTTCTTTAGGGTAAAGCTTCCTATCTCATTGCGGCTTCCACCGTCACCATAAACTCATAAACCACATGTAGAAAATTAGATTATTTTTTCTACGTATTGTCTGAAAAAAGAAATTCATTTCCTGTACCTGAATGCTGCAGTATTATATTTTTTTCCTCCTTTTTTTTATTATTTTATATAAAAGCTTTTTTTTTTGATTTCCATAAGAATGGAGGATTGTAAAGGTGGTCGAATACATAAACAGATGGAAATTGCTGAAGACCTTGCAGACTCAAGGAAAAGCCAACAATCCATAGAATATATAAGGGACAAAAAAAAAAAGAGCTTAAGGGATTTATACGGACCCCCGTTCTGCTGACAGAAGGTGATTCGAATCACCGGTTCTTTTACCGCTAATGCAGAAAAGTCGCCAACGCGGACCCCCCGTAAATAGAAAGGTTTAGTGGGAAGATAATACAAAGTATACAAGAATATAGAATGTACGTCGAAGAGACATTCCAAGAAGAGAATACTTATCCCACACACATGGATTTATTTATAAGCGGTGAATTAGTAAGGTTAATCACGACTCATTCTTTTATTGCTCAAGTATTTTTTTATATTTATTGTTTTCTGTAGCGCCGTCATATTCCGCAGCGCTGTCCAATGCCGTTTCATATATTTAGAGCAGACATACTGTTTTTACATTTTTTTTCTTTTTTATGTCAGAGGTGGGGGGGTGAAAAATAAATTCACAAAAATCAAGTAAGTTGGAAAGTTTTAGAGCAAACTGAGAAAGAGCAGTTTGGTGCAAGGTTTTAAAGGCGCTGTTCCACTACAAAAACAGAACCTTAAAACCCTATCTTATCATCGTTACAACCGATGGGTCAGGGTAGGGTCCGCTTGACACGAGGGAACCCTCTTCAGGACAGGGTTGAGTTGAGATAAGTTAGTCGAAGGTCGATTTTCTCCTGTAACTGTTTTTCTAGCTTCGTAAATACGGCTTCTACTGCAGGGTCAGTCAATACCAGCACGGTTTTACATGCTCAATGGTATAAGTAGATTGTAAGCTCTTAGAGGCAATCCTTTTCTGTACTAGTATCGCTTAAAGGGGATTTAAACATGCATGGGGTAGACATACGGCTCCTGAATCTAAGACGAGACCAACGACTGATTAAGGTTTGAGTCTTTACAGCAGGAGAAACGGGCAGACTAGAATGAAATTGAAGCCTTTTATGAACATCATTTTACCAACAAATAGTTTTTCTTAAGTTATTCTCTTTTAAAAAGTCTTGTTTAAAGTGGGTTAAAATGGAAAAAAAATCCCTTTTAATATAACCAGAACAGGAATCCCTAGAACTGATAGGAAGCGTTCTTAGCTTAAAAACATTGCGTAATAACATATCAAACCCATTATTACCCTGTACAGGGGAAAAAAACACACTGTTTTCTATGATTTTCCCCCAAAACATTCAGCCGCATTAAATAGCTTTCCGCTGATAGCCATGCCTTTACGGAATAACGCAGCCTTACAATTCCTATACAAATCTTTTCCGAACACATTTTTTGATTATTAAAGTATTAAAAACGAACTTGCATTTAATCCTCTGTGACATAAGCCGCCCAAAATAAGCTGTTTCTTCCAACAGGGAAATTGTGTTTCCCTTTCTTTATCATTCCCGTAACTTATTTCTCAAACATTAGTCATTTCCTTTAATATGTTTTGTAATTGAGATCATGAAAAGTTTATTGCGGACAGGATCAGTACTGGGACCACAGGAGCATCTCAGGATACATTGAATTAGTTAATATTTCTCATCAGGGCCGGATTGGTGATGGCCGAGCAGTGCTGGAACTTTAAGGCCAGTGGCCACCTGATTACATAAATTGGATAATTTTTTTACAGTAAGAGCAGTAAAGATGTGAAATTCACACAGAGTCTGTGCTATCAGATCCAATAGATGCCTTTAAATATGGGCCGGAGAGTATATAATATATAATATGAGGAATATGCAGGGATATAACGTGTTAGAAGGACGGGATTAGTTATACGGGGGGGGAGAGTATATAATATATAATATGAGGAATATACAGGATATAACGGGTTATAAGGACGGGATTATTTATACGGGGGGAGAGTATATAATATATAATATGAGGAATATACAGGATATAACGGGTTATAAGGACGGGATTAGTTATACGGCCGGAGAGTATATCATATATAATATGAGGGATATACAGGATATAACGGGTTATAAGGACGGGATTAGTTATACGGGGGAGAGTATATAATATATAATATGAGGAATATACAGGGATATAACGGGTTATAAGGACGGGATTAGTTATACGGCCGGAGAGTATATAATATATAATATGAGGAATATACAGGGATATAACGGGTTATAAGGACGGGATTAGTTATACGGCCGGAGAATATATAATATATAATATGAGGAATATACATGATACAGCAGGTTATAAGGACGGGATTAGTTATACGGGGGAGATTATATAATATATAATATGAGGAATATACAGGATATAACGGGTTATAAGGACGGGATTAGTTATACGGGGGAGAGTATATAATATGAGGAATATACAGGGATATAACGGGTTATAAGGACGGGATTAGTTATACGGGGGGAGAGTATATAATATATAATATGAGGAATATACATGATACAGCAGGTTATAAGGACGGGATTAGTTATACGGCCGGAGAGTATGTAATAATAAAAATATACTGATTTGTAAATCTAACTTTTAGTAACAAGTTGATAATAACCTTCCCGGAATTCCGATGTTATATATTGTCATGATAAAAGCCAGAATATATTGTTACAATAATGAAAGGCAATATCCAGTTATTATTTTGCCTTCTTGCCCCCGACCTGCTCTCGTGATCGTGATGTTGGATAACTTTCGCACTAAACAAATAATAAATGACCCCAACAACGAGAATCTCATCTCATCTCCAAAATAATTTCATCTTAACACTAAACCACGCAGAGGCCGCGGAACAATTGACTTCTTGTGTCAAGAGGTAGAACGACGGTAAATGCAATTCCCAAACTCCGAACATTTTCTCTGCCAGACTACAGTCAATAAAAGTTGGGGGCTTTTAACTTAAGGAACGTATTAAAGAGGCGTTGGAGAAGTTTACAAGAACTTTGTGTTTTAAAATAAATCCACAAATAATATACGGATTAAATAACCAATAGAAAGTGAGAGAAATGCTTTATAGCAATATTTTTACTGATCCGATTAAAAAGGAAACTTTGATTTGAACGAGAAGAAGGAGCACAAATAATCAGCATAAAATAATTAGTATTTTACAAGACTGGGCTTATCTCATCTGTTTCCAGAGGGACTGCCCTTCCTAAATAGAGACATTTGGCAGGTATGGTAATGATCGGTTGTGAATAGCATACCATATTGATAATCCATTTATAGACAGCCTGACAAAGGTGATGCTAAAGGACATCGATGACCGCAGTCCAGCTTGAGGTACCCTCATCAGTGGGGCATCAGTGACCAAGCGGGGCACCTAATCCTGGACGTCTGAGGTATGTTGGAGAAAAGACCCTGTTATGGCCGTGCGATGCCCACTTCCATGTGCCTACAGAGTATGACTGTCAGAAGGATGAACAAAGCATCACGCACCCACATAGAATTCAAAGGGTTAATGGTCCGGCTACTAGACGGAGTTCCTTAAACCACCACTAGGTGGCAGAGTGAATCACCGATGGGAATAGATGCTACGAAGGGCAGTGATTGGAACATGGATGTTTGGGGGGAAAAATGTGTATATTACGTCATTTATTAGGCACCAAAATATACCACAAGCAATGTACTGCAGGCAGATTATAGTATACCTTTCAAGTGTCCCGGTTTTCACAGGACAGTCCCGATTTTCAAGAATTAAAGGCTATTCTGGTGGAAAACTTTAAAAGTGGCCTTATCACCATTGCAGAAAACGTCCAAACTCTGACTGTCCCATGAAAACTGGGACACTTGGGAGGTATGTATAGGTATGGTAACAGCGAGACATACCATACTTAGTAGGTTATTCCCTACGGAATCCTGTCCTGTAACTAATATACAGCTCTACGTAACGTAATTTAATGACCATTTTATCTATCATCATGCATTACATTAACGGAGATCTTCTTCATTTGAACATAACGAGAAAGCTAAGGATTCTAGTAAAATTGTATCGTAATAACCCTTTCAGTGCCACGGCGGTGAGGCGGCGCTAAGGGGTTAATGGCGATTCGGAGCTGCCAGCTTGTAAGGCTTCCCCACTGGGTTCAATAAGTTTTATAAGATTGTTTATGAAGCCAGCAAATCGTGAAGACTTCATCATGGACGGTCTCTTAAGGGAGACAATCTGTAAAGCGCAGAGCACCGGCCGGCGTAAAGGAACTGACTCAAAGGTCAGACAGAAAAATAAACACGATCACCGATTAAAGGTCACACAGGATAGGACGAGGCGTTTCATTCGTAAGTTCATTTAAAGTTTTCGTTTCCTCGCTTCCAGTTACAAGTTCCTTAGAATTTTTATTGTGATTGTGAGACATCCCAGCCGCCATATTTTCTTCATGGCTGAGGGTCCCCTCTTAGCTTTGGAAATACATAGAAGGGGTCTGCAGAACTATTAAAATTTATTCTGGGGGGAAAAAAAACACTTTAGGAGACCGACATCGACAAACCTGGCATGCAAGAGGTTAAGCGACGGTCTTTAAACCAAAGTAACCATTTTTCTCCTAACGTCTCAATTTCATCTACATCCCAAAGCCAAGCTCAAAAAGTGATTTGCTGCCCCGTCTATAAACGACGTCCATTCTGCGGTTAGATTTTATTTTACAAGCTGTTTTGCTGGTTCAGTAAAAATATATATATGAAGACGGGCGGCCCTGGCACGCGGTGAGACGTTCGCTTCGTTCCTCTTTAGAATGTTCTCACGTTCCGGACGCCGCAGCTTTGGAGAAATGGTTTAAGGGTCATTAAGCTGCGTATTCAGCAATAAACGCACTTTTTTGAAAGCTTCTCGTGAATTATTCATGAAAAATAGGTGTTTGTATCAATTTTGGATTTTTTTGCGTAGTGGGCTCCAGATGCGCCAATAACAAAAAATAGGGAAATGGCGGCAGTGACATATTGGACGGTGCCCCAGACCTGACCCAAGGCAGCGCCCTCCGTCGTCCTTCCTGCCAAGTGCCGGTTGTGTATTTACCGTTGGGGACGCCCCGGCTAATGTGGCGCCCAAGCTGCCCCCTCCGAGGTCGGCACCCTCAATACGTTAATACTTGCTTCCATGGCAACGGCCTACCGCCACCCTGATCCTGCTGCCCTTGGCCTGGGGCAGAATACGTTGATGAATCAGGGACACAGACAGACATTGTCTCGCCCCATTTTTTGCCCTATTTAACGTAATGTGGCCACCGTAGCAACCGCTTCTCCTGATTGGACCATTCCACTGGTTGCCATGGTGACAAGACAAATTTTTTTTTTCAAACACTGCACCAGAATCACTTTTGATGGATAACCTGCGGGGTTTTTTTTGTCATTAAGTAATTAGTAACCCAAAAATGCATTTATAGACTAGTGGCGCACAACTCTTTAACCCTTTAATTTCCACTTTATATATATCACGACAGCCATTTTTTGTAAAAAAATAAATAAAGGCTACTCGTTGCTGGCAGATTGTGGGCCCAGGGGCTTCATGGCTATGCGATATTGTTACTGAGAGAACAAAATGTCAGAGGAGTCGTTTCAACAACCCGGGAGTTTGTCCTAATAAGTAATTTCAAGAAAAATGCCTTAGGGCGCAAAAAACGTACAAACTCTCACCAACGCGGTGACCAAGAAACACGTATCTGATCTTTACGAGACACGGATAGTCAATGATTTCTATTTTTTACGCTCCCAGTTTTAACCCCATCAAAATAAACCATAATCATGCACTTTAAAAAAAAATGTTTTTTATGTTCAAGAAATTGTACCCCCGATCTTCCTGTACCAATACGTATAACATCTTTTATTCAAGATCGTGTAGGATAAGAATCTGATTTGCTCGGTTCTACTTTGTGGGGTCTGTCCTACCCAATCTATACTCTTATGACTTCTGTTTGCCACGCCCACTCCCTGCCCATATCCTGTCTATGCCCCGCCCTCCTGGTGTCTATTCTCCACCCAGTTCCTTTCCACTAAAGGCTGTCTAGAGGAAGCCCATCCTACACATAACAAAGCAAGAATTCAGCTCATACCCGACACTTAGTTAGCCCCATCGCAGCTCCTTTCCTTCCCTTTCCCTTTTCTTCTTCTGTCTTCTTTCTTCGTCCGCTTCTCCCCCGTATCAGCTCTGCTTACCAGATCTCCCCTTCACACACACACATACACCCTCTCCCCTGATTGGAGTAATAGAGGAGAGGCTGTTCCCATAATGCATCATGAGGACCCCCGACCAATCTCCCCGAAGGCTGTTTTCCAAACTTGGGACCTCTGTCTTCTATCCTCCATGTCTTCTTTCCTCTATATAATAATTGGCTTGTAACCTTAAAAAAAAATGCGTATCTTATTTTATTATTTGCCGATTACAATGTAACAAACAATAAATCTCCCGGCGCAGGAGCCGAACTGATGAACACGCAGAACAAGCCGAGAAACAAACAGGTTACAAACATATTAATCTAGACACGCTATGAGTTTGCATACAGATTACACCCGGCTGCGTCCCTTCATAAAAAAAAAAAGATTCATTATCAGATCGCGCGTCCCGGCAATGGGGAACATTTCCTTTTGTGTCAGCTTCTGTAAAGCAAATATTTCAGGTTTAATATGGCCGGTAGTTCATCACGTCCTTTCACCGCATAATGAATTATGTGATTAACACATATGGTACGTTTAATCACTTTGCTACATAATAATACAAATCCCTCCAGGAATTGTGATGAATGGAAGCCTCAGTGCCCAAAATCCTGAGGCAGCGACACGTTTTCAATTTTCTTGCCTTTCCTATAAGGATCTCTGTTTGGTATTAAATTGGCGCTTAAATCATTATCATTTTTTTTTAACTATGTATTGAATGCCTTTTCGTTGGCATTAACCCTTTAAAAACACAGTCCCAGCTAGGTCCCAGATCCGCGCAATGCGGGACAGTTGGGAGGCATGTCTTAGTGAGTAACCCCTGTGGTGTTTTCTGGCCTAGGGTAAGCAGCCTTATGGAGGCAAAGCAGGAGCCTATTGCCCTCTTGAGCTAATTGAGCTCTTTCCTGCCATGTATTGGCGGGATCAGTGGTGAGAATCGTCGGAAGCTGCAGCACTGGAGCTGCAGCTTCTTCCTAAGTGTCTTCATTTATTTCATTTTAAACCTTTTAAAGAAAGCATATTAAAGTAAACGTTTCTGAACATTAACGCAGGCAGACAACAAAACGTCCACCCAGGCTTTTTTAGTTTTTTTAAACACATTTCTGTTGTAAGCATTGGAGATATTATCCACTTTGTCAGGTAAGGACACATCCCGCTCAGCTTTGAATTGTTTATTAGGCTTTAAAGAGAAAATGCAATTCAAGGCGCTTTGGCCCACGTAGACGCAGGAGAAGGCAGTGTATCATTTTACCCCCGATTACACAAAGTAACGCCGCGTCTGCCGACAACATAGCGGAAACCAAAAACAATTCGATGCTTGGTTTACATCGTTATTTTCTGTTAAGCGCGTTGTGCGGAGACCTGGCGGCAGGGGATGAATAATTAATACGCCGGCAAAATGTAAGGGGGGATTTTTTTTGTCTCGTCTCGGACGATACATTTCAGTTTCCACCAATACAATGTTTCAATTTACAACCCTGAAGTGTATACATTTTGGAATCAAGATGCATCTTTTATATTATCAAATCTGTAGAATGTTCTTTTTTTTTTAAGAAGGATACATTTAAATACTTTCTTTAAAAAATATCAAATATTCACTTATTTTTACTTATAACTGAAACCCCTTTTTTGTGCCCTCGTCTTTTTCTTATATTGACTACTGTATAGCTGTATATATATATATATAAGTCTACCCTATGGCCAGTCCTTCTTGCAGTTTTCCAACAAAGGTAAAGGTACCAGTACATACTACCTACATACCACCCAACGGTCCCAATTTTCAGGCACTGTCCTGGGTAGCTGTCCCATTGTCCTGCTTTTGTGGGCAGTGAGAACCTTGGTCCAACTGAGGAGACCCTCTGATCTTCCCCAACCAGCACAGGGAGCTCTATGATCAATGGAGTTGACATCTATCACAGCATCCATGTGGTCTCCTATAGGTTCCACCCTCCCCACCTCTTCCCACATACCCCAACACAGGTGCCCCGATTTAACACATGCAATGTTGGGGGGTATGTACCTACAATACTCACTCTTTCTATAGCCTCCAGTTCCCTTCCTTACTCCTGCTCCTCTTCAATGGTTCATCATGCCTCGGCTGGTCTTCTACACTCTATGGACGGTCTTTCCTCAAAGTTATATACCTGCTTCTCAAGTCTGGACTGGTGATCTGGGGTCCCGGGAGAAGGTCCGCTGGACCACTGATTGCCATAGATTGTATAGCCCATCCCATACCTACAACTTCAAGAAATCGGAGGAACTATCGCATTTACAGCTTTTAGCAAGACGTACCTGACCTTGAGATTCCGGAAATAGTAACCCTTTAATGGCCCACTGTCAAGATACTATGTAAAGAAACGCCAAACGGCTCCAATACCAGTCCTCATGGAAACCTCGACTTGCTATTATTTAAAGATACATCTAATCAAGTCACCTGCATTCAAGCAGGGATATATGACCACAGCAGTGTAAAATAGGAAGGAGTCAATTCCAGACTGTGTGACCCTGAGATTTTGGCCCTTCACTGTGGCAAAAAACCCTGAGACTCATGGTTCCCATAAAATAAACAAAATTCTAAATGATGATATGCAGGAATGAGTATAGATCCTAGAACCTAACCCAGCGCCATTTCAACAAAAGCAGAGATGGGCTTGGATAGAATGCACCCGGCCGTAAAAACCTCCGGTATTCTGAATTGATATCGAGCCAACAAAGAGAATTTTAAATAAAGACATGAAAGACACAATATATATAAAATCCTCAGAGTGCAAACTTATTATTTAAAGCAGGAATTCTCGGAAACTCCGCTTTTATCTCTGATACAAATGTTTCAATGGTCGGAGCAGAAGCATTAGTGGTCTCAAAGATGTGGGCTGAAAGAGAGCACGCTTTATTTCTAGATGGCGTATCTTGAGGAACGTCTCTCACCACCCAACATCGGCAGCAACACTAAAGCATTCATGTACGAGGGAGATATCAAGGACAAGCTATGGGACAATAGAAAAGTGCATTAGCTGATGCTCATCGTTGCAGTCAATCATTCAGACCTCTTCTCCTTGAGGTCAAATATTTGTGAATACACGCATAAGTGGACCTAGGAAATTGAATGGCGTAGAAATGTTTAAAGCATTTGTGTCTCACGGTTTTAGAAGGGACAGTTTAATGTCTCGGGGAGAAAAATTCAGATTAAATATTTTTGAAAAGCTTAAAATAATAACACACTTACCCTAGGTAGAAGTTGCAGCTTGGAGACGGGGAATCTGCAGCTTCTACATAAAGTAAGTATGTTAGGGAGAAGCTGCAGATTCACAGCTGCAGTTTCCCACATCTACCACGGTCCAATGATTTTTTTTAGTTAATCTGATTGGCTGATTGAAGCAGCCAATCGGTGGCGGTAAGATGTTTTATATATTCCTGTAATTATCTAGTGCCAATATATTTTGAAAGGCGTTTGTTTAACTTATGTCCCTTATCACCAATTAGCTTCTTCTCAATGAGATCCCCCCCGGGCGCATGTGCAGAAAGCGTTCTCATTGATTTCAATGGCAGCACTTTCTTGCTGCTGATTGGCCGCTTGAAAACCATTGACTTGAATCTAATCTTTCCCACATGGGGTTCATGCGGGTAGAGCAAGGATTAGAAAGCAGATAAAATGTTTTTGTTTTTTTCTTGGAAGGTTCCCCGCCAGGATGGAAACGTTTTCCGTAAGACTGAATACATAACGCAACTCACCCCCTATCATGAATCATGTCTGCGAAAACGGCACTTTACTTAGTTCACAATAAAATATGTTTTCTACAAATCGCTCTAATGACCCATTATTACTCCCCAGCACACGGTTCGTGGGGAGACTGTGCTTTCAAATGTAATTATTCTCCTTAATAATAATAATGTCCATATAAAAACACCCCAAAAAAAATCTATGGGCGTTATGGTTTTCATTCTATATTGTTTCTAAACATTACGAGCAATCACAATAAATATAAAAGTATATAGAATATAATAAAGTATATAGAATATGTTATTATTGTTCATATGGTGGAGTCATTCCTCTAGCAGGATGATCCTGATTAAAAATGGTAAAAATCAGGCGAATAACACTTTAAAAGCAAGATATGTATATGTTTTCAGGTAGCTGCATATTAGCTATTTTTATGAGTTCTCGTTCTGTGATGTGGGCCCCAATCTACTAGACAAACACCCCGACTCCTTATCATAATGTCTGTGCGGGACAATAGAATGGCTCAGTCTTAATCACCCAGCCGGACTCTCTGACTAATGAAAGTCTATGGAGGAACGGACTTCATTTGCGTTGCCATAAAGCATCAGCTCAGTGTGGTGTTTGAGCCGGGAAAGTCACCCAAAATATCACAAGATTGATAACAATGGCTTGATTGATTCGTTTGAAATTAAAATTCAGAGCGTTCTCCTTCATTTTCCTTTGTTTTGTTGTGCTTCCTCCTCATTTTTTAGACATTCCTACGTTTTAACGAACTTAACAAAATCTAAAACTAGAGGGTTAGATGGATTGTAAGAACATTTTACTCTACAGAGTGAGTCGTACATCCTCCCAATAGAAGCGGTTGAACCCAATGCCACTTCTGCTGGAAGACCGCTCCACTTATCTATTTGTTTCTATGGCACTGAGTTATGAAAGCCAATGTTAGAAAGCTTTTTTTTCCCCAAATTTGCAGAAGTAAAACTTCATTCATCTATGACTTTTTTCTAATTTAGCTGTCCTCAAAATACTTTTATCTGCTTTCTATCCACTCGATGAATATTTCATGGAGCCGCCGCCAATCGAGGGTGTAAATTTCAAGTGTATTACATATCATTAAAGAATTATTAACTGTGTGTTAAATATTGATGTCTGCTTTATTGCCTGATATTAAATATGTGTTATGTCACTCAAACTTAATTCTACATCAGAGATTTGCAAGATAAAATTGCCGTAGCTTCCCAAAATATTGCAGGATTGTTTTTTGTTTTGGAACATTTTTTTTCTTTTTATTGCTTAAATGACTTATTACTTTCCCAAATAATTTTTTTTAATGATGTTTTAAGTCTCGTTCAGGTTTGGTCCTCGCAGAAATCCTACTGGAAGACCAAGATGACAGTGTAGAATGTTATATTATTATTAATATAATATATAGAAATTATATTATATAATATTTTATTATAATAATTATATATTATTATTATTATTATTATTATTATTATTATTATGTTGTGGACATCCCTTTGACATGTCTGACTATATGGTAAAATTAGAATGATTCACACATACCTCCCAAGAGTCCCTCTTAAGGATAACCAGTCCCTCTTTGGGTGCTAAATTTCTTTGTTTCTTTTTTCTGTTTTCTATGATCAGAATGTTTGCCAGGTATGAGGGTATCACTAAGTCACCATAAAATATATATGAACGGTCAATGAGGGGCACTTTTGTGTGAGTAAAGGCAAGGCTTTGAGCAAGCAGTAGTTTACAAAGACTTAAAGTAACTTATTGATAGCTATTTGTATCAGAAAGCCGACACATAAAAACATTGAAGGTGGTTCAGCATAACTCCCACCACAATATACTGTGCTAGGCATTAGTAGAGAATAGTACAGCATAACTCCTATCACTTTATACTGAGACAGGTACTGATGGTGGTGCTCCATAACTCTCATCACCATAAACTGGGGCAAGCACTGATCGTGGTACATCTTAACTCCCATCACTATATATGGAGCCATTGACGGTGGTACAGCATAACTTCCATGACTATATACTGAGCCAGTCATTGACATTATTACAGCATAACTCCCATCACTATATACTGAGCCAGTCATTGACATTATTACAGCATAACTCCCATCACTATATACAAAGCCAGACATTGACGGTAGTACAGCTCAACTTCCATCACTATATAATGATCCAGGCACTGATGGCAGAACACTGTAACTCCCATCACTTTATAGTGGGCCAGGCACTGATTGTGGTATACCTTATCTATCATTTGAGTCTTTACATCAGGAAAAAACAGGCAGCTTACTGCTGCTCTGCAACTTGGGTTATCTGGCCCCATAACCTTAGTAGAGGGTCTACTGACCTATCTTCTTCATTGGTTCATTCCAACCACAGTATTTTTTAAGAAACTTAAAATAAAAAATTACAAGAAAGAAAAAGGTTTTCTTGGGCTTATATCTCAAAATAACATAGCAACCTAAAAAAAAAAAAGAAAAAAAAGATGTGATTTAGCACCAAACGATCTCATAAGTCATGATGTTTCTTTAGCCTCCGAGGCAGCCAGGACACTCAATGGTTGAATTAATATATATGCCTGTAATTCAATGTGACAGGGGCACCGTCACCCCATATAAAACCCAGCATATAAAATGTAGATTTCACTCTATAAAGCTTATGCACTAGTGATTTTTTTTTTTAGCGGTTCTCTGAAAATATCTCTTAGACCCCCAGTGGTTGCCACTTTTGTCTTTCCTTCGCATTGATTGGAAAGTTTATTATCTGTGCAATAGGTGTTACTCACCCCAGGGTATACTGTAGGCAACATATAATTAGCCCAACTTTAAATTTCTTGTTATACAATACAACGACCTTTATGGCACCAGCTGTGACTGCTTCGCCATGGAACAAGACGGAGAAGGAACCGCGCCGGTATATAATTATGGAAAAAAAATAAGTGACTCGTGATTTTTTGTCAAAACTGATACAACATGAGCTCAAAGAAATAAATCATTAAGTTGTAAAGAAAAACATATTAAAAATTATATTTTCTAACCATGAATGATTTACAGGTGACTTCATTCAGAATATCTTTACATACTGACATGTCACGGTTTCCGCAATCATTGTTATTCGTAGAATCTTTGTGATGAGCTTTTAAAAGGTTAATACCTATAATATATCATTTAGAAGGTTCTCGGCGGTGTGCAGAATATTTGTTCAAATGACACACTTATGGGGTCCTGAAACCCATGCCTTGGAAGTTACATTTCAAACAAATGCAAAGTAACAAAGTTTCCATTCTTGGAAACTCTCCAGGTTGGACTCAGAGTCTCCGGGTGAAGCCTTGGTTTCCAGAGTCTCCGGTTCGCTTTCCCCTTTTATCTGGCCAGGGGAGCGATGTCTGTTCATGCCTACACGAACATTGTTCTCCGGCCTAAAAAAAAAGAAGATCCGGGGAAGCAAGGCTTCATTTGGAGACTCCATGTCAAACCCGGAGAGTTCCCAGGCATGTCTATCACCTTATCGACGTGTTTCTTTTTTATTTTGTCATTTTCAGGAACTTTTTTTTTTTTTTATTTGTTATTCATAAAAAAATCTGAATAAAATAAAAAAAAAATCACATGGATGATGAAAATGCAATAAGCCCATTTGGAAAGATCTTGATTAATTGTGAGTATTCAAATGCCAGTCAAAAAAAATATATATTTTTTTTAAATCCCTTTTTGTGAACTGAAAATATGCTAATTTATTTTAAAAAAAATCAAGATTTTTTTTCATAATTAAATGGGAATGGGGTGTTTTGAAATTCATCTGATCAGCGTTTATTGAAATTAAAGCACAGATGTCAAATATTAGAAAATCACTATGCAAAAAATGTTAATTGTCTGGGTACATACTATTCTTTTAACCAAATTTCCACGTATAATATATAAGATGTTGTGCCCACTAATGTATCACTTAAGGTAAAGGACAGTCCCAGATTTGTGTAAAGTTTATGAGGATTTACTAAATTTAAATGCAAATACAGGAGTTGATAGGAGTTGCCTGAAAATAATAGATTAACTAAAAATAGGATTTCTAGCTACATAAATTAAAAAGATCATCATCTGTAATCAGATTTTTTTTTACCGTGTGATCAACTTTCCTTATTTTACTTTGCTGAGAGGGTGGTAGATAAGTGGAACATCCTCCCAGCAGAAGTGGTAGAGGGTAATACAGTGAGGGAATTTAAACATGCATGGGATAGGCATACGGCTCCTGAAGATGGTCTGATCTGCCGGTTGATTCTGTTTCTAGATATAAAAAAATGAATCTCAATAAGAGCAACAGAAAAAATAATAACCTCATTACGCCACGAAAGGCCAATGAAACATCTTTCATATGTGGAACGTTAACAAAAAAAGGACGACGACCGACAAATATTTTTTTTTGTTCAGCCATCTAGTTTTTTGATTTTTCATTACTTTTCGCTGTAATATCTTTCTTTTTTCTCCCTCCATTTTTTTTTCTTCCCAAAACGTAATGGTATTTAAATTGAATTCCCCAGTTGCAATGACACCGGCTGATTGGAGTCTCCCGTGATCCACAGTCTTAATATGTTTGAAAATCAGCACCTGCGGCTCCCAGCAGCTGTAAAAATTACTAAAACACAATAATAAGGGGGGGGAAAATGCTGTTCGAAATCTTCTTTTTTTGCAACTGAAGATTTAACCCCTTAGGGGGTCAGAGGTTGGGCAATGTGTCCTGTTAACCATCTTAATGCCACGCAGCAGGATTCCATTGGGCTATAACCATTGGTTATTCTAATCCAGTGATCGGTAAGGTTGGAGGATCTCATTGGGGTTGCAAATATGATGTCATGGAGGTGACACTAAATCTCAGCTGCTGATTCCCACTTTAGTTGATAAAGACCATTAAGAGGGAAACAGAGCATGGCTGGGGTTATTATTCTACCCCCAATAGCGAAGGCATTAGACCTCTGGGGCGATCAGGACCCCCCCCATGCTCTCCTGCTCAATGGCTTTCCTTTCCCAACTGGCTTATGTACTCCATGTCAGTACAGGCTCCATTCACTGCTTTAAAAGGAGCTTTGCCCCTTTAAATCACAGAGCACCAGCTTATGATGTCATATCTCAGCAGTCCACAGTAAGGATGGAGGGTGGGGGTGCTGCCCTGGGTTGGGCCAGAGATCCATTCCGGGGTATTTAAATAAGATGAGGTTAAAGCAAAAGAAAAGGAAGAAGAAAAGTTGGAGAATGTTAAGAATGCTTTATAATATCAATCAAAAATAATGACTGCGCATGTTACAAATGGAGCAGGATTCCGCAGATCCGATATATTCATTGAGTAATAAATGGAAGGCAGCCGAGGACGGAGTGAGGAATTAGCCTTACAGGGCAATTGATCAACAGGAGCTTTCCACGTATAATGATGTATGGGTGATTGGCGAGGCCAGACATTACTCCGACAAGTTTCGGGCAAAGAAACAGGAAGGATACATTGTATCGGGTACAATAAAAAGGAAATGTAGTCATCAAAAATCAACACAATGAAAACAGATAGTTGGTCGATGTTATATGTAAAGGTGACAATCAATCGAATACATTGGTAATTAAACCATAGGGAAAAACATTAATTGGAGTCATTTAAAAACAAAACATAAGGGGGATAAAACCATTACATAACGCCGTATGTATTCTAGCCATGGCCGCACTTCAATCATTTGGTGGCCACTGGCCTTAAAGTGCCAGGGCCACCTAGTTATCATAGAAAAGAAGGACATCAGGGGAGGGAAGAGGGACACAGGGATTTGGAGCCCAAAGAGTGGCTGGACGAACTAAGAAGGGACACTTGGTAGGTATGGAACCATCCCCTGAAAATATACATTTAGTTACATATCATAAGCTTTTTTTAGCGTTTAAAGCTAAGATTTCCTCTTTAATAATGAAATCATTCATTTTTTTATCTAATAATGAAGACATTCGGTAAAAATCTATAATTACTAAAATTTCTGGAGCATCTTTGGATCGCTCTGCAACTTTTACATTGTTTTTCGATTGTCTCCGGTTTAACCGTCCTCGTGCCCCGAGCTTTGCTATAAAAAGTTTGAATATGAAATAAAGTCACGGAGTTGATTGAGGTTTTTGGAGATCTTATAAGAGATGAAACATCTTCAAAAGTGATAATATACATACTTGAAGTAGCTTTTGATAGAGCAGGGAAATTACTTTAGAAGAGATAACAAACATTTTGAGATTGAATTCTTGGAAAAGCTTAGAAGATGTTGATGGGGTTTCTCTCGGGATAAAAGAGAGGTGAATCAGGAGGTAATGTAAAAAAAAAAGAGCTTTTGGAGTTTGCTAACTCTAAAAAACATTAAATAATATGAGTAAGATCAGTAGATTGTGTTAATTATAAAAAAAAGACCCCCTTAACCCCCCAGCTCCTAGTCTTGGAGGTGGTATGTTTGGCAGAAGACATCTGCTTCTGCCTGGACCCATGTGGTATACTCACTAGACACCTGCAAATGGACCGAAAACCATTCGGACAGATGTTTTGGTTAATTTTTTGGCCAATTTGTTTTTGGGCGACTAATTACTTTTTCCTGCCCATTTGATTCAGCCGAAATTTAATTTGGGAATTAAATTCGTTGCCCACATTCACTCTCGCACACTCATTCTCTTTCACTCTTTCTCTCTCACACTCTAAATGTCTAAATATTTCCCTACCTTCTCTGACGACCAATTCTGCATCTTCTGTCTTCTTCCTTGTCTTCTCTCTTCAATCTGCTGTCTTTGTCTGCATCTCCGTGGACATAACCCGATGGGAACCGCCACCAAAATGGGGAGAGGATGTCACTGAAAGCACCAGCATTTTGTCCTAAGTTTAAATCATCGTAATATGTCAGCACAATCAGATGTACACGAAAGATAGAAGATTGAAGGTAGAAGAGAAGGGAGAAGATAAAAGATAGAAGATGAAGAAGATGCAGAAGCAGTTGACAGAGAAGGTAGGGAAAACGTTTATAGAGCATGAATGAAGAGAGTGAATGAGAATGTGTGTATGAGAATGTGAGTGAATGTGGGCCCACGCATTTGGAATTAAACCAGCGCTTTTTGATTTGTTTTAATCGAATTCATGGCGGTTCTGGCCTTGTTTTCTGGCTTCGTACGAATTGCCGAATTTACCAGAACTCAGGAAATTTTCCATTCATACAAATCTGAATGCACTAGTCTGGTACTCACCTCCTGTAATCAATGACAGGGGGTTGAGACGGTGTTCATAGAGTCAGTGCTGGCTGAAGGTCAGTATATCAAGAGCACGGAGATGTTTGGCCAAACACATCTCCTGCATGAGGGGTGGAAGGGCAAATGCATATGGGGGGTTCTTCAGAATCACCCCATGCATTAAAGTGCATAATAATGGCTGGCGTGTCCGTTTTATTTACTCCTCCATATGCTGGGCTGTGATAAGCGTTTTAATCCGCCACGAGAAGCAGTAGTTTGATACTTGTCGCAACAAAAAATATGTCCTGAATGTGAATTAGTTACGATTCTGGGAATAAATGCAGTCAGCGTTCATCATCGCCAATGTCTTCTGACACAAAGTAGCCGATCCTCACAATCTCATCTGGTAACGAGCGCAGAACCAAGGTCACAGCTGAAGTTCACATTTCTGCATTCTGAGCTGCTTGCGTAATAAACAGATGCAATAACGGACGTTTTCCATCTCGGAATGTTACATTTCGGAACATTATCTAGCATTGTTATGCTATTTATAGTCATTTTCATAGAATGTTAAGAAAAGTACATTGTTGTTGCTACATTGGAATTTACCATGGAGCACCCAGGCGCGGCTTGCAGGGTCGCCTGCGCAGTCTTTTAATCTCTGTGTTGGGAAGAAGTCCTACCCAGTGCTATTTAATTTCCGGCCATGTTTCTGCCGCCTGTGGCTTTCCGTATTCTTTCACCTTCCATGTGAAGTTGGAGACCCCCAACCTGGTGGTCTTTGTAGGTTCTCCTGATTGGCATGACGGGAGAAGGCAGAATTGAAGATGATCTGAGCTGATCTCTCAGCTCAGGAGTGGGGTGACAGGAGTGGTGGACCAAAAGTCGCCATGATATATGGATATCGTCTACCATACCTCCCAAGAGTCCAGTTTTAAGTAGGAAAGTTCATTTTTGCAGGTAATGGTGATCAGAGGCCATTTTGGACGCTCAGATCTCCCTAACCACTCACTGAATTGTGAAATCGATGAAGGTCAAAGGGTGATCCCATGTGTCCTTCTTGCTGTGTTTTGAAGACCACCATATGCAGATGTCCGGCTTCAATACATCGCCAGGTGGCTGGACATGTAGGGTAGGTTTATACTCTTGCCCCACATCTAACACCTTCAGGCACCTGACATTTTGAGGTTACGTTCCACCTACTTATGGGTTGGGATAAATAATGGACTGGCACAAAAGACAGACTTTCGGGACAGTTGGGAGGTATGCTGCTGGACGTTGACTATTTATAGCCACAGCTACAGCAGGCAGAATGTTGAGCATGTTCCCTGCTATGGACTACAACTCTCATCACCCTAAATAAGGCATTATTCTAGGTGGAAGCAACTACTCTTTACTGCAATTGATATGAACTACAGCTCCCATCATGCCCTCTGCCAGCAAGGGTGTTGCTATCCTGTTTTGGCCGACCTGAGCTCCCATCAGGCATCGCGGGGCTCAGAACTCAGGTCACGTGGTCCGAAACAACTCCGGCGCGCTGAGGTCACGGCGCAGGCGCCCGGCGCTGATTGGCGGAGAGCGGCGGAGAAGGCGTGGCTGGCTGCTGTGTGGGAAGCGGATAGATTGAGAGGCCGGAGGCTGCTGTCAGTGTCCAGGCCCCTGCTCACCGTATCCCCGCTCCACCTCACCGCCAACCTTCGGCATGGGTGACAAAGAGTTCATGTGGGCCCTGAAAAATGGAGACATGGACGCCGTGAAAGAGATTGTGACTGCGGTGAGGGCCAGTCCACAGGGGCCGCTTTGGGATGGGCGGGTAGCCCTGGCGCTCAATGGGTTAATGCAGTAATCCTGTACCAGCCTCCAGATGTGGGTTAACCCTTTGGGCCGCCCACTGAGTACCTTAGCAGTAAGCATACTGTTCTCATTTCTTCCGGCACCCAGAGGGTTATTGAAGAATGGGGTTAACCCACTGGGTGCTGGATTGAAGTCTTGCCTCATAGTACTGGTGCTGTTATTGGTTAATTCCTGGCAATCAAAGGGTTACTGCTGGTACCAGATGCACTGGCATGTAGGTGTGGGTTAACCCTTTCAGTGCCACTGGGGAAAAAGTGCATATTTTGAGTGTAATGGGAGTTGTCATGCTATTGATTTGTTCATTCCCAGGCTCTCAAATTGTTGAATGCAGACAAAGGGCACGTTGACCTGTCAGTGTGGGTTAACCCTTTAAGCGCCAGCAGGGTAATGCAGGTACAGGATACCCCAGGCTGGGTACATGTGGCAGAAGTATTGACAGTTGTCTCTTCGGCGTATCCTAGGTGTTGGAAGGGAGATTGTGTATCCATCATTGCGTGTTTACATGTAATGGGGTAAAAGTAGTATGTAAATGGTAGCACACGCTTTGCAATTCATGTACCGCTCCGTCCGGATCCAGGCGAATCAGTCGTTTCCAGCCGGTGCCCGTATAGGGCGTATTGTGACATTTAATTGATTTTAAGGGGTACCTCTTTGGGGAAATCTGACCTAGTCATGTGATTTTTGATATTGCCGTTCACACATTCCTAGAATTCCCAGGACTGTTGGAACGTATTGATGCCCCTTTCTTAAGGATTACCCTCCCTCCAGCATCACAAACGCGTGCTGCCAATGAGGAAGCCGTTCAGGGCAATGCTTATAATTATTGTAATGGGGTCATTGCCGAGAACAGGGTAAAAGGAGCCAAATTTGGGACTTTTTGTGCCTTTAGGTAAATTGACCCCTCTGCTTCTTGCGCTTATGCTTTGCGAAGCTGCTGGAACACATCTGATTCCATCAAATGGACAGGAGGGACTGAACATGTCAACGGGCCACCCGCTTGGGCAAGGGTGTCACAAGGTGACAGGTCCACTTTAAGAGACAGCAACGTCAGACCTTGGTCTTCAACCGCAAGATTCTAGAAGAACCCAAAGAAAACCCCGCTTCCTTAATCAAGTTCCAGATAACCTTATCTTCCCATTAAACCTCAAAGAGGAAGAAGTAAATGTTTCTGACCCCCATAAAAAAAGTAGAAAGGCTTCTGACTGATTATACATACAGTGAGCAAAATATCCCCGGAACCCCCAAATACATCTAACTGATCTTTATAACATCTGTCTTAAGTTAGTTAAATTGCGGAATACTAGTTATTGTGTTGCTTTGATAATCAATACAATAAGACAAGGACATGTTGTGTATTGATGGGCGCTCAGTTTTTATTGTTAGTGTTACCAGCGTGACTTAATTACCCGTCGTGTGGTCCCCTGTGATAGTTTTGTTGTAAATTGCCGAAGACCCAGGAGTCGCGGAGGAGATCATCTTGGCTTATTTAGTGGCCTGATTAAGATGGGGATCTGTTTACTGATGGTAGAGTTGTTACAACAAACTGAATTGACTTCCTAAAAGATTGCAAGCTTATAAGAGCGGGGCCATCCTTTCCTTCTGTAGTAGTAGTACGTCTTACGTGCGTTCATGTAGTTCTTCGTTTGTATATTGTTAATGTGTGTTTTCTTTCTCTTCCCCCCTCTTTCTCGTCTCTTCCCCCCTCTTTCTCGTCTCTTCTCCCCTCTTTCTCGTCTCTCCTCCTCTTTCTCGTCTCTCCTCCCCTCTTTCTCGTCTCTTCTCCCCTCTTTCTCGTCTCTTCTCCCCTCTTTCTCGTCTCTTCTGTCTGAAGTAAGTTAAAGTTTAACTTTATTCCAATAGTGCATGCTGTACCCAGACCAACTAATCGATAATGAAAATCGTTGACAGCTATTTTCATTTATCGACTTTTTTGAATCTATTTAGTCGACTAGTTGTTTCAGCCCTACTCTTAAACTCCATAGGTGGAGGCGAGTTGATCTTGCCGAGCGTGAAAGTACTGGACGTAACTTAGTGGCAGACTCTTTCGGCGGCCTCCGTCGCTTTTTTCACCGCTGGCTTTATCGAGGTCGCACGAACAAACCCTAACGCTTTTGGTATTGGGTTAAAACATTTCGTCACGGAAGTGAAAGGAGAGCGCCCCAGAACTGGCTTCACGCCATTGGGGTCACTTTGAAGCCCACCACGATGTTGTGATTAAGTTAGGCACATGCCAATCCGTTGGGTAAGAGCAGTTGATGTCTTATAATGCCAGTGACATATTTCTGAATATGACATCAGAGCGTTGAAGGCTTGGAGGTCCTGGTCACATGATCCCCCCCCCCCTTGCGTTCCGGGAGCCGCGTAACATAGAAATAGAAGTCGATGCTCGCAGGGCTTAGCTTGAATCTTTGTGAAAGGATTTGCCGAAGCCGTGTAAGATTACAGGCTTATTACACGGCGGTATTAGAAGACCATCTCACCTGCCTACATGTGCGGGAACTTTAAATCATGTGTCATGTAACTTAAAGGGACACGCCAGCC
Source organism: Spea bombifrons (assembly GCF_027358695.1). Taxonomy (NCBI): domain Eukaryota; kingdom Metazoa; phylum Chordata; class Amphibia; order Anura; family Pelobatidae; genus Spea; species Spea bombifrons. The sequence continues at coordinate 3,276,962 of NC_071090.1, forward strand.
ATCAAATGCACTTTAATTCATATAATAGCTGGGTGGTTCTATAGGCTTTCACTGTTACTGTAGAATAGGCATGGTGAAGGAGTCGGGAAGTTCTGTGAATAGCACGTGTTTGTTTTAAAGGGACGGTAATATAATCACCAGCAGTTCTTTTTCCAACAAATACGAACAAAGGCATCGAGGCCTTTGAATATGATGTTTATTAAAACTGCCTATAGCGGGGTTTTTTTTTTTTTTTCGCTTCGTTTTTATTTCCTGTGGTTTTGAGGTTAGTCCGCATGCATTAAAGCAACAGTTTATTTTTGGCAAGTAATATTGGAGCTTAAAAGCGCTCTAGGTTGCTCTTAAAAGGGACACTCCTGCCATCATATGCACTTTAATGCACTTGACAGCTGCATGGGCCCTTTAAATTTTCGTGAGGACCCTCTAGCAAATGCATGGGGGGCTTCTGCATCCATACCCAAATGCGTAGAAAGCCTTAATAGGGTTACTTTCCTGACACTGATTGGTTGCTTCAAGACAACGCACAGTGGAGGAAGGGCAGCTGCAGGGCTGCAGCTTCTTCTTAAGTTCCCCTTATACGTGTTGAGTTCTGCAAAGCTGCACCAGTATTGCAGCCTAGCCAGTCAGGTCACAGTGTGTTGCGTTAATGCCGCCATTCCTTTGTGTAACATTACTGTAATGCGTTGTGCAAGGGAATGATCTCAGACAGACAAGAATAGAACGAGCTGCTTCCCGTCTGCGTCCGTTTCATTAGGTTTGCAAATTGCTTGAGTTTTTGAAGTAGTGGAACTTGACCCTCGTAGCGGTTATTTACTCGCTATACGCACAGCACGTGACGGGCAGAGGCTAACGTCGCCTGTGTTTGACTTCTGCCTGCGGAAGCTGCACGTTATGCCTGGGAATTGAAACACAGATGATGATCTAATAATATTTCCAATCAACCACTTCGGGTGATTCTGGATTCTTAAATGTGTCTTAAATTCTGGATTTATCCTTATATATATTTATATATATATATATATATATATATATATATATATATATATATATATATATATATATATATATATATATATATATATGTATATGTGTGTGTATATGTATGGAATGCATTCTCACTGGTAAGCAGAAGATGCTTTCGGTCAAGGACCCGAGGGGTAAGGGTACCCTAATGATTTGATTTGCTTTTTATTAAAGCACATATTTTGGTTCTAGGGTCCCTTTTAACTTTCTGATCAACGTATTTTTAACAGTATCCCCCACTAGAGACGCGGCATATAGTTAAGTTTTTGCTATGCAGCGGAACTGGAGCGGGGCAAAGATGTCTTTTTGGAAGCAATGCTAAAATATGGCAGAAAGGTAGGAGTGAGGCGAAAAAAAAAAATTGTATTGAATATAATTACCATTTGCAATTTTTACAGCGACTTTTATAGCCGCAGCGTTTATCTTGCCGCACACAGCTTCTCGGCCTTCGACGGCAGCGCGCGAGTGCCTTTTGTTTATTTTGGATAGTAGCGCAGGCCAACAGCGATAGCTCCGGCACGCTATAAAAGTCATTTCCTATACAATGCAAATTCTGCTTTTCTGCTAGTAATTAGAAGCCTCTCTAAAGGAAGGAGAAGAGGCAACATCTGAACTAAAAACTGTGCCATGCTCTGCCCTCACTGAACTCACAGATTTATCTCCGTTTGCCACCGTCTACACCAGGGATTAATAAACCATTTGAACTCGTAACTGAAGCTTTGGAAGGATACTTTTGCTTTGTATAAGGTTATAGTCAAAGAGGTTCCGCTATATAAAGGTATGTCAGTGCTGGTATGATAAGGTGGATCAGTGAAAATCATCAATCAACGACATACAGTTTGTCAGTGGCGTAACTAAAAACCACAGCCCCCCACACGGCCTGTCAGTGCGGTCTTAGCCCCCAAACTGCTTGCCTGTGCCACCTTGGCCTCTATGAAGCTTGCCCGGTGTCTCCTAATGTCTTAGATTCAGGACCCATATGCCTAGCCCATGCATATTTCAATACCCGCACTGTATTAGCTGCTACTACGTATGACAGGAGGCTGTTCCACTCATCTACCACCCTCTCCGTAAACCAAAACTTCCCTCCATTCCCTCTAAACATCTGACGCTCCAGAGATAGCTAATGCCTTCTTGTTTTAACACGTCGCCTCCTTTGAAATGTGTTAAAATGTATGGACTCTCCCTCTGGTCTCTAGCCAGATCTTTTAATGGTCGACACACAGACAATATAACACAAATTTAATGACTAAGGTTCTCAGGTGGTCTTCCAGATGTGGTGTTCTTTATGGGGCACTCGATGCAGATCTCTAGAATACCAGTTAATGTTTTATTCCTCCTCCCGCACAGGTGTCTCGATATTATACGGTCTCTTGTAGCCTGCTGTTACGGACGGTCGCTCGCTGTATGCGTGCTGGAAAGTAATCGCGTTCTCTTTCTGCTCGCAGGGCGTGGATGTGAATCGAATGCTCGAAGGCGGTCGCAAGCCTTTGCACTACGCAGCCGACTGCGGACAAGACGAGATTGTGGAGTTTCTCCTGTCTAAAGGCGCTGATATCAACGTATGTCACCCAAACTGTATTTGGTTAATGTATGTAGGTAATGTGCATGTGATTAAAGAAACGCCCTATTTTTTAAAAAATTATTTTTGTATTTTTAGTTTTTTTAAGGGGACAGTTTAATGTTACAGACATCCCTGCTACAGAAAAAATACATGTTAAAGTAACCCTAACCTTCTGTGAGTACTTTAATATGCATTCTTACCTGATACAGAAGCCGCAGCCCTGCTTCTGCAGCTGTACTCCTCCTCCGTGCTCTGGCATTTCTTGCCACTGATTGGCTCCCTGACGCAGCCAATCGGTGGCAAGGAATTGCTCCCTTTAGATATCAATGGGAGTGCATAGCATGCGCAAGGGCTAAACAGACCCCCGACCAGGGCCAGTAATGTGGAAAGAGGCAAATGAGGGATTCTGCCCCCCCAAACTGGGGAATTTAAAGGGACCGCTCGCTCGGCTTTCATATGCATTAAAGTGCATACAATGGCTCATGTGTCTCTTTAAGATGTATGTTACATGTTCACATGCAAGATGGGGATTCATTTTCATAGTTCTAGAAGCGGACACTTGAAAGCAGGAAGAGACGTAGGGAATTTAAATAGTTTATTTTAAATATACGATTGGCTGTTCTGTTTTGAGGTCTTTCTCTTCCTCTTTTTTATTTACATGTATTCCGTTAAAATGTAACACTAAATATCCCTGAGATTAAATTTAATTAAACATATATTCAGCCCTCTTAGTATTTAAATCAGGATTAGCAGGCTTGCTGCGTGGGGCTCATGGAGTCATGTTTCAATGTGACTTATTTGAGCGTACGCCGCACCGTGCCGAAGTTACCTGCTGGCTTCTGGTGGAAAAAAAAAGATCTGTTTAGAATTCCTATTCAGTTTCAGAAGCCTTTCGCGGGGGTTTTAATATTCAGCAACGTTCAGATAATTAGCGAAAATTATCAAATAGGAAAAAGTTATTCCCTACGTTACCTCGTACGTGCAGATCGTGACTTTATCACATTCTGGTTCCCTTTTAAGCTGCTTCCCTGTAACGTTTTATGGTTGATTAAATCAAGCTAATTTGTCGTGTTTAGGAAAATATTAAAAATCTGTATTTTAGTACTCTTGCTTTTGATTGTGTATGAAAATGTGGCAATAAAAAAAACCTTACTTCGACTTACTACCTTCGATTTGGCAGGCTCCGGATAAGCATGGAATCACACCGCTGCTGTCTGCCTGCTACGAGGGGCACCTCAAATGCGTCAAGCTGCTGCTGTCTAAGGTGAGAATGTTACATATGAATGGTTGGTTGGCTTTAATTAACCATGTTGTGCAGGGGCTGCTTACAAATTATATCTCTGCTTGAGCATTGGTGTGTCAGTAAGCAGGAACGTTAACATCTGTGCCATGGATGCCACCATATAGCTGCCTCGAGCGCTTGCTTTATGTCTCCAGTCCAGTGTGACCTTTAAACTTTAAAGGGACACTCCAGATATCGCGTGCACTTTAATGCATATGATAGCTGAGAGGTCCCTTTAAATTCCTGTTGCAAATGTATGGTCGTATTCTGCAGAACCCCCCCCCTTTATGCATTTGCCCTCTTCCCCGGCACCAGCAATTTGCCACGAAAGAGGTATGTTCGACCAGATGCACCTCCCGGCATATGATATACGGGCATTTTTCTGCCGCTCATTGGCTGCTTGTACCATTGCCCCGTAAAGGAGACATTTTACTGCAGCTCTGGAGCTTCAGAGCTACCGCTTCTCCACAAGGTAAATCATTTTCATTTTTTATATGTTCATTAAAATGATAAAATATATAAAGGTACTCGCAATGTACCCTCTTTTTTTTGGCAAGACTGCACGGGACGATACGCTGTCCCTTTAACTGTAAAGCGTTTAGGTTTTTGGTTCTTTCGACCAAAGCCAACTTAAAATTCTAGCTTTGAAGTTTGTAAACTCGAAGAAACGGCTGAGTTGTGCGGTTTCTCTGCCAAGTTTATTTGAAGGCACTTAAAAAATTGGCGAAACGATGAAAAATACATCAATGTAGCTTTCTTTTTGTTTTGTTTTTTTTTGTTAGTAAGAAGCAAATAATAGTCACTTGAATAACATCGTGTGTAAAATTGAATTGATCCGGCATAAATAAGTGGTCCACTTCAACCCGTAGCTTTTCTTTCTCGTCTGTAAGTGATACGGCGTTTCCATCGCTCCTAAGTGCCGTTTGAAAAGCCTCCTGTGAAATGCAGTAATGGAGTCCGAGTGCTTAGACTTGTGGACCTTGCACACGGGGAGACATTTTTGAAGTGGGAAGGCTTATGATATTTCAAATACAATAAATACCATGTGCCAAAAAAAAACCCAAGAAGCAGAAGTGGCTACCAAATCTTCAATTTATTCTTATTTTTTTAACCAATATTTAAAAAAAATAAAAAATACAGCTGTTGCAGTGTTTAAGTGGGGCATTATTGAAAGACTTAAGGTGAGCTCAGCTGAGGTGGAGCTCTCCATCTTAGGGATCCGCGTGGGCGGTCCAGCCGTTCTGCGTGGGCGGTCCAGCCGTTCTGCGTGGGCGGTCCAGCCGTTCTGCGTGGGCGGTCCAGCCGTTCCGCGTGGGCGGTCCAGCCGTTCCGCGTGGGCGGTCCAGCCGTTCTGCGTGGGCGGTCCAGCCGTTCTGCGTGGGCGGTCCAGCCGATCCCAGGAGAGTTCCCAATTATGTCATCCTTTGCCCGGAGCTCCTAAAATGCTTTGTCGGACATCTAAATGTTACATGACGCTCAACCAGACATCCACTAGATGGCCATCGCAGCAATATGATTCCTAACAATGATTGGAGCGCTACTAACTACAGTCTAGGCTGGCTAAGGCTCATGAGAGTGGTAATTCAACAGCTGCAAATAAGAAAAAATATCATATATAACAAGCATACAGTTTCCAGTGCACTATTTGGGGGAATTTCCCTAGAATTTGAGGACTTCCCTACCCCCTCCTTATTTCTGATACTCCACATGCCTGGGGTAACACTTTTTTTTGTTGGATTTTAATAAAATCCCGTTCTAACCGAGCCAGCGAAGCGAAGCCCTTTATATAAAACCACTCCGTTCTGTCGTAGCCTACGATTGATAAATTGTTGCCAGCTCCGGAGTCATCTGCCAGTTGTCTTAAGTCGTTTTTTTTATGGAGGAAAGCAGCCACGGGGGGAAAATAGCTTTTTTTATTTCTAATTTTCTAAATGGCTTTATTGGAATTTCTGCCTTTTGAGCTGTCCAAAATCTAACCGCGTTTCTTGGCTCTCTCCGCACCCCCGCTAGCCGCCCGCTCGCTCTTCACATTGTTAGACAACGTTTCCGTAACTCGCACAAAAACATGTTTTTTGCGTCTACAAACCAATCCCTTTTGTTAAAGAGCAGATTCTGAGTCCGGGCGTTCGTTCCAGGAGAGTCAGCGATACTTAACCGGAAAACAAAGACTCATCTGGACGGGGTTGAGCACCGTACAGTGCTGGGTCTCCAACTCGTTCCGGTAATCTTTGCCTCCATGCCTGTCCCTGGCAACGGATCGTCGTGGAAAGAAAACGGTTGAAGAAACCGGCGCGATGGAGCGAAATGACAGATGTTATTTTAAAGATGCAGTTCCAGTAAAGTGCTCGGCGCCAATATGAATTTAATATCAATTTCTAGCTGCTCACTACTGTGTAAAAATATCCCACTTTACACTAAAAATACAAGAGAAAAAAATAAATGAAGGAGCGCTATAAATAAAAATTTACTAATTTATAGCGCTCCTTTATTTCTTTTTTCTAAAGGTGCCGTTCCACCTACTCTACTGAATTTAAAACTTTCTCACCTCGAGTTCGAGTTCTTACTTTCTGCAGTTCTGAGGAGTTTGTCCTCCCTTTTTATGATCTCGAGATCATTTTTTTTTGCACTACGTTGAATAAGGAAACTTAACCTTCAGATGCAAACATGCCATTTTTGGTTTAAATCGGCAAGTGCTAACAATATGGGAAGAACCAAAGGATAATTGCAACATTTAAGGTGATCGACGGCTTCTTTTTAAAAGTTCATGGCCAACAGAAGTTGAGGTTCGTAGGAAGTCGGACTGCGGCGATGTAATACATAGATGGCGGCACTAGAAGAATCACAGGACTCTGTTTCTAAGCAGCTCTAGTATCTCAATAAACTCTTTAATACAGTTTTTAAGTGACGGATCATCAAGCAGAAAAATAAAAGGATGGGTTTCCTTTACTTCTCTCTATATAATGAAGCATCCTAGGTGGAACAGCACCTTTAAACACCTGGAACAACAGGCTTAAAGAGATCTGTGAAGCAAGTATAGTTTTACCTCGCTCCTCTTCTCTCCTCTGTGTTACGGTTTCCATTTCAGCAGCTCTGCTTGTTCTCTTGCCTCTTGTTCTTCTGTCTTCTTTCTTCGTTCCGCTTCTCTGTGATATCACCTCTGTTAACCAGGCTTCCCCCAAGCGCTATCCCCACCGCTCGCTCTTGTAGTGTCTCCCTACCGTCTCCGCCGACCACTTCTGTGTCCCTGTCTCCTTTTTCCAAGCTCGGCTTCTTCTCCCGCCTCTTCTGTCTTCTTTCTTCGACCGCTTCTCCCCGGTATCCGCTCCAGTTACCAGGTCTCCTGGAGCGCTTCCTCGAAAGGGAGGTGCCTTCGAAACACACCTTCTCCCCTGATTGGAGGAACAGGGGAGAGGCTGTTCCCATGAGGCATGTGGTGGCTCCGCCCTTTTGCGGAAGTACTCAAAGCAACAAAATGCAAGCTCCATTTGTATGAATTAACGAAATCGACACATTTTTGTTAAAATTCATATAAATCCGAAATCACAAGTCTGAAGGACGCCAATAATAACAAACCATATAGAGAAGCAATTCCATCGCTATTATAAGGTTATCGCGCCCCGAACGGCTTCCGATTCCGGTTGGTTGAAAGTTCTTTATCGCTAGCTCTGTGGCGGTTGTTACAAGAGCCCCATTAGTTATGGCTTCATATAATAAATGATGCGTATTACAGCAGGAGCCGCCGCGCAGGCTGATAGCATCGCTCTCCGGAAAGCCGTTTTATTTCCGAGAAGAGGTTGGGTGCCTGGCGCGCGGTCACCATCTCGCATTACCCCCCCTGCTTGTTTCATGGAAAAGGTTTGCATGTCAGATTTAACTTTTTGCAGCGAGACTGATAAGAGCAGAAGCATTCATCACAAGCTGTCCATGCGCGTGAGGCAAATCCCAATGTCACGCAGCAGAGGCAATCAACGCCGAGGAAGGAAAAGCTGATCTCTCTCCGTCCTTTTTTTTTTATTTTTATTTTTTTATTCTTTTTTATTATAATTATTAACCTTTTACCTGCTTGAGGAGTGACATATAATATATAGAAAATTCAGATTTACTTTGATCTGCCTTAAAAAAAAATATATATATATTAATCAGTCTGCCCCTACTACCCTAAACATTCCCATCATCCCTCAGGCTTTCCCTTGGATAGTGAGAGTTGCAGTCATCTGCCCGTGGGCTCTCAAAGCCTTGGTTTTTAACCCATCGATGCCCTCCCCATACATTAGAAGCATTGAAATGCTTATTTGTACACATGTTATTGTGCTTTTTTTTCTTAATTGCAGCAAAAAAGTGGAATCTCCAGCCTGTTCAGACTCTGCTAACTAAACAGAAAATTCCGACAATAATTCTCCTTCATTGTGAGATTAATCTTCAAGTTGTCAGAACGTGTTTCTGTCAATCGTATTCCACCGTGAGCTGCTTTGAGTCCTTCTCGTGTATAGAAATCAGTATTTTGCTCGTCCTTCCTTTTAAAGATGCCTTTTTCCGTCTGGAATTAGCTGGTAGTTTTTACAAAGATCCCTATCGATTACGGAGTTGTAAGGCTTCCCAGATAGATCCTTAAAAATCTCGCTATCGGTTTGCACCGAGGACAACGCTTGTTTGTTTTATTTTATTTAAAAACTTTTTTTTTTTTTTTTTTTTACAAGAAATGGGTTTTATATTATAGAAGAATATTTGATCAAAGCCACAATTCTAAGGATGTCTTGTAGTAAGAGTCTTGTTCCAAAATCAAAGCATGTCTGTCACCCTTCCCAGCATTCCGTAGTTTTTAAATACTAAATAACCCTATGTTACCTTGTGTGTATAATATATAATGTGTGTGTATATATATTGTGTGTGTGTGTGTGTGTATATGTGTATATATGTATATATATATATATATATATATATATGTATGTATGTATGTATATATATATATATATATATATGTATGTATGTATAGGGGACATACCGTATGTGTATACCTTGGGAAGAGCCATCAGAAATTTCTGTTCCTGAGATCGGCATGGTTGGTATCTCTCACCTAATCGGTTGCTGATTGTTGATGATTGGTTCTGGCAGCCTTTGTAAGAGGAAAGGGGGGGGTGTAGGAAATGAATTATATAATAAACAGACCTCAGGTTTGGATTTAGTTATAAAAGTGAAAAAGGTAAAGCCAATGGTTCCCGTTAATCACTTCTGTAAGTTTAAGTAATATGGAGAAAAAAGGGGAAAACTTTTAAATTCCTGAAACTTTTTGGAAACTCCAGCAATCTTTCATTCTCATCTATATCATCTCAGCCTAGCGAGTAGAAAAGGGCTTTGCGGGTTCCCGGTTCCACCGTCTAATGAACTGCCGGCCCAGATGTGGCCCCCGGGTCCCTGCGTGTAGCCTCCGTGTTCCAGAAACCGTGTTCCTTATATCCGCAGTGTAACCAGCAGTGAGCGTGACGTCCATTCCGATGAGATCCCTGACAGTGATATGATAATTGCATTACGCCGGTCTCTCACACTTCCAGCCCGGCTTCCCTTTTCACCTTTAAACGTTAATGAAAGTGTTTAAAGCCGCTGTCGTTACTGAACTACTCCGGTGTTATTCCAGCGAAGATGGGACCGACGTGTCACTCTGCCTGAAAAGCTTAACACAAAGCAATCAATGCCCCCAGCTAAGAGAATCACAACCAAATGTGTCCATCATTGCGTCAGACAGCGTCATGAAGGATGAATCGGGGGGGTAATTTGGTTCTGCCTGCTCCTTTTGGTCCTTTGGTCATGGTGTTAACCCCTTTTTACCTTTCCGTAGGGAGCAGACAAGACTGTGAAAGGGCCGGATGGACTCAATGCCTTGGAATCCACAGACAACCAGGCTATTAAAGATTTGCTCCATTGATGGACTGCGGCTCGCCAGCCCCGTTTGCCTCTCTCTCGTGTGGCCTCTCGCTGCTGCGTGTCTTTCTTTCTTCTCTTTCTTCTCTCTCTCTCTATCTGCCAATTCCTTCACCTCCCCATCTCTTAACTCGGCGGTCTGCGAAAAGGAGCGACCTCACTTAGATTAAACAAGCGAATGTAGACTGACTTTTGGATCTTACTGTGTCTGCTCCATCATCATCCGCATTGTAAAACAATTAAAAGTAGCTGGATTAATGATTGTAATTGAAGATCTATTTAATAAGCCTGTTTTACGATGTATAGAAATAAAAACTGTAGTTTACGGGGTAATTTTTATCCTTTTTGTTTAAGATCTGCAAGCTTTCCCTTTAGATATGTTTGTTTTAATACCCCGTAACGTGTTTAACCCCTTCATGACAAAGCCCGTACATGTAAGGGCTCACAATGCATTGTTTTTAATGGGTTGAAGGACAGCCCATTGTCCTTAAGGGGTTAAAAAGTAACAACGGCTTAAATACCAATGTATCGTATATGAAAGTGCATTTAATAACATTAACAGGTGCTTTTGTAAAGGCTTGTACATCATGGTGTTGACAATTACAGCGCTAGGTGTTTGCTCACTTTACTTCCTCTGGCACAGGAAGTGACCTCAGAAGTTGGCGCGACAGGCATTTGCTTCCCCCTGCTCCCTAAAAAAGGGGCAAAAACGCAGCGCTGTAATTTCAAACATGTCTAAGTGAATGTAACCTTTTTGTTTTGTTATTCTTAATATCTGGTTCTTGGGCAGCCTCCGGCCATTGGAGTCACTGCTTCACCGGAAATGCTCTCTTTTTAAACCGTTTTCCATTGCTTTCTGACCACTGTGATCAGCAAGCACGTAACACCAGCCAGATACTCGTACAATCGCGTGCGTGAGATTAACTTCCGTCAGCGCTGCTTTATCGTGCACTCCACCTTCACCTCAAATGGACCTTTTTTTTTGGATGAACAACTTGGATTTTAGGTCTTTTAGCTCCAGATCCGCTAACTCTCCTACTGTCTGTATTGCTAATTCTTTGACGGTGGCATTTGCCTCCGTACCGTTTGCATATCCATATTTGCACACTTTTTGTATGTCGATTTAACACCTTCACCTAAAATGAAACCTTTAAAAAAAAAAGTTCCACCCGGGAGAATCCGGTTATTTCTGTATAAATGACGTCGGGTTTGCAGAAACAACTGTAGAAAACAACATATTTACAACTGTTTTAATCATGATCTAAAATATTTCTGCTTTTTGTCTGAATAAAACAAATTTAAATGTAATTTAGTTTTCCACCGGTGCGTGAACGGTTCCAAAACCCGGTATTTTTCGCATTCTACGGCGTATTGAATGAGGACGATACTACGATAGCAGATCTGTCGTCTTCCGATGGCTGGAAGTCTTCTAAGAAGAGAGGAGACGTACGCAGCCGTGTTTAGCGAAATAAGCGCAGCGTTCGTTGTTTAACTTTCTAACTTTTTTGTTTTGTTTCGGTGACATCAATCACATAAGAGCCACCGACGTCCCATTCGTTGACGGCACGAGGGAACGCCGAAGCCTTTGAATTGAAACGGAATACTTTGTACTTATTTTCTTCTTCTTCCTTAAGCACTTAATGAAACGTTCTGCTGTTACTATGCTGCAGACCAATTCCCATATTCATTTGCGAATGTTTTATTCTGCCTAAATTGTCACAGGAGCAAGAGGCTAAATTAAATTTTGACTTGATCCAACTTTAAGCAGATTGTGATGGTGTTTATTTGTTTTTCCTCGCTTGTCTTAAAATGTATGGTTCTTTTATAGAGTATATGATGGGTTTTATTCTCCAAAATCATGTTTTACAGGTCCCACGATGAGCCATCAACGGTCTTCTTGAGGTTGATGGCTCAAAAACAGCCAGAGATCTTCCGTTATCGTAGATCATGGGTGTTCTGTCCGTGTTCTAACAGAGCTGAAAATGTATTATATATGTTGTATACAATATGACCAAAAGTATATGGATACCTGGTCGTTGCACCTACGAGAGCCGCGATCATGGGCGTTAACCCCTTAATGACAAAGCCCGTACATGTACGGGCTCAAAATGCATAGTTTTTAATGGGTTTAGGGACTGCCCATTGTCCTTTAAGGGGTTAATATGGAGTCTGTGTTCCAATTGATCCCAAAGGTGTTCAGTAAAGTTAAGGTAAGGGCTCTGTGGGGGCCACTCGAGTTCTTTCACCCCGAACTCCTCAAACTATGTTTTTATGGACCTTGATAAAGAGTCGCAATGTTTTTGAAAATATATTTTTGATTAAAGGAAAAAAAAATGTAAATTTTCCTTGCATACCTTGGGAGTCGTACTGATCAGATACTTATCCTCCTAAAAATACCTGCGTTTATTAGCCGGGGGGGGGGGAATGCAGTCATTAAATCCTAATTTTGGTTTTGTCGCAAACATTATTTTGAATAGATCTCATTCCGTTCTTTTTGTTTTAACGGAGGAGTTTAGAAGCCGTTCATCAGAGGAATATAATTGCCTGCGCGAGGTTTCGCAATCCTTCATGAATGCACGTTGATTGAGTCTGACACATGGGGGGAAAAAAAAAGTACATTAATTTTGTTGAATTCCTACTGAAAAGTGGATCTCAATCATTTTTCCACTTATCTTCCGCTATGTCAAGGGAGGAAGAAAAAAAAAACCTCCGTAAGATTTTGTTATTTTAGTGTAAATAGAATCAGAGCATCGTTTGTTATAAATTGGCACGATGACAGGTGACGATAAGATGCGAGTAGGAAGTTGTAGAAGGAGATACTATTATATTTTCTCTTTAAAGCCAAGAAACAGAAGTCACGTGCTGTATTCCGACGGGAAAAAACAAATGCGCCTTAAAAGGTTGTGATTGAGATGTAATCATCTTCTTGTTCATGTTCTTGGAATATTACATTTATTGGTTTAGTCAGATCATTCGACAATAGACATTTGTTTCGATCAACGGCTAGAACTAAGATAGAGAGTTGCACGATGTTAGACAAAAATTGGCCACGTTGGGAATATATTAATCATTTTTTATTGAACGTTTATATTTAATGCCCTGTTGAAAATGGAGTTAATTCTTTTATAGGGTGGTAAATTCCTGGCGTTTTATGTTCTTAATCCAAAAACAAAATCCCTCTTGTGATGCGAAGCAATGTTTGGCTAGTAAATTGCTTAAACGCTTGTCAAAAGGCAACGTTGTGTTCGAGCCTGGAAAGCCATCCAAAATGTCACCTGACTGACAACAATGGCGGCCTCCGGGTCTGCAGGTAAAGAGAGTTTATCGGGAGAAAAACGATAAAAAAACTGCCATTTAGAGGGAAGCAGTTACCAAACGCATGAATTATTTCACCGGGTCGTAACCCCTCTAAAGTTCATATTATGTTTAAGGTTCGGATTAAATATTTACGTAGCCTTGAGGAAGAGCAAGGCAGAAATTCCTGCGCCCTGTGAGTGTTTTATTTGTGTATTTCTGGGAAAAGGAATCTGGAGGATTGTGTAGGCTTTATACAGCTGAAACCGCTTGTTCACACGTATCAGAGATTTAATCCCGTTCACTGCTCTAGCTGCAAAGGTTTAAGCTTGAAAGGTTTGTATGTATGGTGTTAGTGTGTGCGTGTCCCCGTATGGTGTTAGGGTGTGTGCGTGTCCCTGTATGGTGTTAGGGTGTGTGCGTGTCCCTGTATGGTGTTAGGGTGTGTGCGTGTCCCCGTATGGTGTTAGGGTGTGTGCGTGTCCCCGTATGGTGTTAGGGTGTGTGCGTTTCCCTGTATGGTGTTAGGGTGTGTGCGTGTCCCTGTATGGTGTTAGGGTGTGTGCGTGTCCCCGTATGGTGTTAGGGTGTGTGCGTGTCCCTGTATGGTGTTAGGGTGTGTGTGTGTCCCTGTATGGTGTAAGGGTGTGTGCGTGTCCCTGTATGGTGTTAGGGTGTGTGCGTGTCCCTGTATGGTGTTAGGGTGTGTGCGTGTCCCTGTATGGTGTTAGGGTGTGTGCGTGTCCCTGTATGGTGTTAGAGTGTGTGTATATATGTTAGTGTATGTTGTTAGTATGAGTGTGTCTTAGTATTTGGTATTGGCATGCATTGGTGGGTGTTAGCATGAGTGTGTGTTAATATGTGTGTCAAGATATGGAGTGTGGAGTAAGACATAATTAGTGGTGTGGAGGGATAGTGTGTGTACGTACATACGTTTGCGGGTGTTAGGATTAGTTAGTGTGTTAATATGTGTATATGCTTTGGTTACTAGGGGCATTAAGGGAATTCTGCGTGCAGGTTCCACTTACTCTCGGGTCACCCCTGAGCCTTGCTAAGGGTGGGGGAGGAGAACAGAAAACTGATTGGATAATCCAACTTGTGCCACCGATCCAAGCTTCCAAAAGGGAAACGATCTATAAAACGTCTCCACGGTAATAATTACCCTGATTGACCAAACCAAAAGCACAAGTTTTAGGTAGCGTTAATACAAAGTTTTATTTGTACTAAAAGCTCTGATGTTGGCAATCCCGCTGTAAAGCCAGTGATGGACGTATTATTGCTTGTTTTGCTGTGCTGCCTGATGGCGTTTGGAGAGGAAAGCAATTACCAAACATACAAAATTGTAAATTATATCATTCTTTGTGTCCTGTTGATGGATAATTTGCTTCTTAATTGCACCTGCGTTAAAGCATTTGGAGCGTCGCTCTGAATAATAATTTTTACTTTCTGTGTACGTTCCAAATTAAGCTTACATTATCGGTAGATCAGGTAGAAGTTTTCCCATAGCAACAGAGGGAAGTTTTGTTTTCTGCCTTTCCTACGCATAAACTGGAAATTCTGAAAAAAGTTTAAAAAAATAGCAAAAACTTGTATTAATTTTACATTCTATATTATTTATGGAATGCCAGCAGATGCCGTAGTCCTATTACTATAGGGGCGAGTGAAAATCTACAGTAACGTTAAAATTACCAATGACATATCACGTGTATGACATACTGGTACAGGGATGGACTGGGGGGGGTATTGGGGCGGCTGGCGCTTTAAGGCCGGTGGCCACCAGTGACCTAAGAGCGGCCAACGGCTGGATGTGAAAGGCTGCATGCTATTTAATTCAGCATATCCAGCCAGTGGCCTCTGGGTTTGTATGGAGGGATATCGGCCAGAGGTCCCCCAGCCATTTGCCCAGAGGGCCAAATGGCCAGTCCAGGTCTAGGAGGAGAAGAGGGACTGATCTTATGAACATGCAATCAATTTGAGACCCTGTGCGGAAAGAACTCTCATTGAGTTCAATTGCCTGCGACTGATTGGCTGCTTCAAGCAACCAATCAGTGACAACAATTATCAGATCATGATGCAGGAAGGTGGCAGATGCAGGGCTGCAGCTTCTACCCATTTTTCAGCTTGAAGAATACATATCAAAGTATTCACAGATCAAACCGGACATGACACGTTGTGTATCGCATAATGTGGACTTGCAAAAACAAACGATGAAGAGATCCCTGCTCAAAGGAGCTCACAATCTAGAAAGAAAATTGTCGCACAGGCCAAGTTGCCGAATACTCGATGGTCACTTAAAAAATTCTGAACGTTTTGGTCAAAAAAAACCTACAAGCGAGGCCAACGCGTCTAATCTTTCAGATACAGGAAAGGACTCTGAACCCTCGGAGAACGATCATACTTTCCTCCCTCCGTCCGCGTCGAGCTTCCTCGTTCATTGATTACACCTTTCACCGGGAAAAAGACTACATGTCCTCCATAAACTCCTGAGAACATCAAAAAACGGCATGTTCCGCTTAGGCTGCAGAATTATATAGAATTCTCCCGACGCTTCCGGAGACGCAAAAACCTACAGCCAAAAACCCTTATTATAAAGATTTCTTTGTTCTCCTGTCTCTTAACGAGTCAAATGTCTCTTTTTAAACACCTCCGAAGTCTTCCAAAGGGCCGGCGGACCATTTTAAAGGACATTCGATGTTAATGAGTTCTGTCCCTGGAAAGACGAGCGGAATTGGGTCAAAAGTGAACAAATCTGTAACTTTTCAATTATTTTACAATTACTAATGTACACTCCATATATATATATATATATATAGATATAGATATATAAATATATATGTGCCCTTAAATTGCCTTAGCATGATCCTAAAAAACACGATATAAATAAATATATTATTATATATTATATTATTCATAGAGATTTGGGTTAGAATACAAAAAATATAACCCCTATTCAGATGGAAAATCCTTTATTTAGTTGCCCATTTTTCTGAATTGCAAATTTCCTACTTTTCTTATCGGAATTTGAAGCGCCATTATTTTTATGATTATTAAAGAGGAAATGCAGTTACAACTTTTCAAAAGCACATCTTTTTTTGGGACATAAAGACACTGAAAAGACAATTTAAAAAAAAAAAAATATTGCAATGAAAGAGAAAAAGAAAAAAAAAACTGGAATAATAAATCCGACGCATTAGTATTCAGACCTTTGTAATGATAAACGTGTTCGTTTCTCTCCCCAAAAAAGGAAAATGTCTTTCTTGAACATAGAGACCTCCGAAAGGTGATAACGATCTCCTCCGATTAAATGTAAGAAATAATCTTTGGCAATACATTCTTCGGCCCTGATGGACCGGCCGCTCTGGGCCCAAAATATGCCACTTTACGCCGTGCGGAATCATCAAAAGGAAATGATTTATTGTCCTTTATAAATAAACTTATTTCGTGGTGTAAACGGTTCCTGTACAGCATCTTGAATTTGTCCATAGACGGCGTCGGACCGAAACGAGGTGGTTTTATATTAAAAATACAGGAATGCACAGAGCTCGCTCCGGGGTAATCTAATGTATTCTTCTCTGGAAGTATGGATTATTTTATTTGTTTGTCTTGCATCGGATGAGCGATCGGTATAAATAGAATTACGTGTCTCTGTCTCGCCACGAGAATGAAAAATACTTTTGTCGAAATGAACAGACCCAGGATTCTCTTCAGGTTTAGGAAGATCTTTCTGGAGTCTACAAACGCGCTGGTGGACTATACAACCCTACAAGGGGTCAACAAGATCCTATTAGGGACGGTGAATGCCTGGAATGTGGCCATGGATACCATCACCCCCCACCAACCAAGTGTCCTTGTTGGGTTCCGAGATTCCTGTGTCCATCCTTCATCCTCTGATGTCCCTCCTTCAGGTCTAGGACCTGACAAAACCACGAGCTGAAGGCGAGTCAAGATAGGAGGAAACATGTCGTCTTGCCAAGTTCTCCATGCAGGATGAAGAGCCAACGCTGGCAGTAGAAAGGATTGGCCTCCATACTTGATGGAAAGATGGTGAGATGACGTGTGTCACCTACAGCACACGGTTTAGTTCCACCAGAAGACGGTGGAACTTGAGACAGGTGGCGGGTGAAATCGAGCTATCAGGGCAGAGAACTCATGCCTGTTGACTTCTCCTATATGAATGAGTCTTTAGTGGAAGAGTAATGAATACATTTTCTCCACTGCTCCATGTTGGACCTTTTATCACCCCAAGTCTACACTTCCCGGAAGAGCATTTCCATTGGAGCATAACCCCCACACCTTTGACGAAGAGCCATTAACCTCCTGTCTAGGCTACCGTGTCATTGTGCAAGGCAGGTGTCTTCAGGGTTCTATCTCGACCATTGCCACCAGAGCGAAATGCATTGGGAATGCGTGAATGAATGAAGACCGTGCAGACCCGTTCTAAAGCAGGCATGACATCCCACCATACGCGTAAAAGGCTATTCTATATTATCATCTTCGGCCCCCGGAAAGCCATCAGACGCCACGGCCCTATTTACTTTTATTTTAAGAGAGGGAGAGAAATAAATTGCCCTTCGCGGTAAGCAGGATTCTATTTCCGGAACGGGAGATTTCATTTCAACTCCAATATCTACGAGGCTCGCCGGAGACAAATATATATATAGGGTACGGCTGTAGGTTTTCTGCCAAATCTGGTTAACACGCGTTTGGCCGGTATGTGACTGGAAAGGACCATTTAAATGCAAATCATTAGCGGTTGTTTTTCATCTTTTTTTTTATATAAGGAAAATTTCCTTTTCCAATGCGATTTCTGCTTTTATTTCACCCAAGAGACGAGACGAGGGCAGCGATTATATTTCCAGCTAAAAGTCCTGCGAAACGCGTGGATTCAGAGATGGTGCTACGCTACTTCATTTCCTCCACTTAATGACCACATCTGAATAAATGAAGAAATTATGCGGTATAAACTCGGGACTTGTCGAAAGCATTAGGGAAATGTTGCTTTACTGAGAGGGTGGTAGATAAGTGGAACAGCCTCCCAGCAGAAGTGGCAGAGGCTTCCAAAATATATTACAATAAAGGCACAAATAATGACTTAACCCCTGTATTACCCACATCCCGTACCAGGCATATGCAAAGAGCACGAGCAGTTTACCCCGGCGGAGTTGGCAGATCTCCCCGTCAGGCGGCTGAAAGCCCTAATATGAATTCAGGCAGTCGCTGGCAATCAAACCGTTATTTAAATGTTGGATGTTTGGAGCCGGGAGCCGCCGCTCTGATGATTTTAATGTAACATTTAATTAAATATCCATCGTAGCGATACTGAGAATCCGCCCGGCAGAGTGCGACTCCGAAAACACAAAACAGTAAGCAGCGCGTTCTGACGCCCCGCGGTAAATTGCCACCGATGGCCACTCTGGCTGCTCCAGAACCCTCATCATCCTTCAATCCACTCCCAGAAATGGGGAAAAGCAAAGCTTTATTCCAACCCTATTAAACATCCCACTGAAGGATAAATGGTAGATACGTGGAACAGCCTCCTAGCAGAAGTGGTAGAGGGTAATACAGCGAGGGAAGTTAAACATGCATGGGATAGACATACGGCTCCTGAATCTAAGACGAGACCAACGACTGATTAAGGTTTGATTCTTTACAGCAGGAGAAATGGGCGACTAGACGGGGGCCGGATGGGGCCGATCTGCCGGCAGAGACTATGTTTCCTTGTTTTCATTGTAAACATTCCGGGGAGGCCGCAGCTATCGGTTGACCCCAACGCCATTCAGGAAATTATTTTGCGGGATAAACGTTCATCCGGATGGTCGATGGACTAAAGTTGAGAAGCCAAATGCAGCCAATAGAAGAAGGAATCTCTGCTCCTGTTCTCCCATTGGACGGGGTGTTATTTAACAGACTCCTCCTATTTTGTACATGCACGACCATAAATGGCAGGACCTGAATCTATTTGCTGTTGTATACAAAATGGGAGGAGTTTTAGAATAGAAGCTTTTGGCAAAATAGATCAAGCCAATGGCTGGCAGGAACTCTGCCTTGCTTAACATCTGTATTCACCTGAAGAAAAGACCTCTGAGGCCCTAAAAGCTTATGTAGCTCTACATCTTTCTGCCCCACTCTGCCCTCAGGGCCTGATTTATGTAACCCTTTCATGGACAGCCCCTGGCTCTGCTCCATATCCTGACGATGGCATCCGAGCTTCCTATATACCCGTCCCCGACGTTGGCACATGTTATATGGCCATGAAAGTGGATGAGAGGATCATGAAGCCGTCCCTGTTTCCTCCCCATCTGACTTTGTTCTTGCGCAAGAACTTTCTTTAGGAGCTGAGTCGGCTCGGTTCGTATCCTCGATCCAGGACCCAGAGTTTAGTTTGTCCTCGGCTTCTGCCACCTCCAAAGCCAACCATAACACCCAAAATGCCGAATCGAGAGGCTCCAGCTGCATCTCACGGAAACATTAAGTACAAAGTAAAAATAAGGTCAAATGAAGCAATTTTTGTTCCACCTCGAAAACTTCACACTTCTCCTTTTTAGCGCTGCGATGTCTCCCCCTTCTGTACAGCCGGAGGTACTGCAACGCACAATGTTGCTTTTAAACAGAAACATTCGGCCCCCGTCTAGTCGCCCGTTTCTCCTGCTGTAAAAACTCAAACCTTAATCAGTCCTTGGTCTCGTCCCATTGGATATATCCTGCCATGTTTAGGGTTGCCATGGGATTCATGCTGCCATGTATAGGGTTGTCATGGGGTCTATGCTGCCATGTATAGGGTTGCCATGGGATCCATGCTGCCATGTATAGGGTTGCCATGGGATCCATGCTGCCATGTATAGGGTTGCCATGGGATACATGCTGCCATGTATAGGGTTGCCATGGGATACATGCTGCCATGTATAGGGTTTCCATGGGATCCATGCTGCCATGTATAGGGTTGCCATGGGATCCATGCTGCCATGTATAGAGTTGCCATGGGGTCTTTGCTGCCATGTATAGGGCTGCCATGGGATCTATGCTGCCATGCATAGGGTTGCCATGGGATACATGCTGCCATGTATAGGTTTGCCATGAGGTCTATGCTGCCATGTATAGGGTTGCCATGGGATACATGCTGCAATATATAGGGTTGCCATGGGATACATGCTGACAAATGGCGCTCTATAGCCAAGACAGGTCACCTCCATCATTGTTCAAAGCAAAAGGCCTAGAGCTCTTACCCTGTAAGCTCCTCTGGCTGGGACTCATCGGAGTTGTAGTTCATCAACATATAGAGATCTGCCCCCGATTCAAAACTAGACCCAAATTTACCCCTCCCCCCAGTAAATGCGTAGATGATGCTCATTTAGTCTGTAGATTGTTAGCTCTTGTGCCTCTTCCTTTGGGCCAGAAAACTGCAGATAACAGAATGTCTGTAAATAATTGAAAATAATGAATAATAAATCAGGGAGTTCTCTGGAGTTAAGGCGGCTTTTTGGGGTTTTGCAGAGGAGAAGCATGACTTTCATTACACCGCAAACTTTAATCCACCCCCCCCATCGTTCCTCCCCGGCGCCCCCCCCCCCCACTCCAATCACTGATGAAATGTACAAACAAACTATCCAAAGGGATTATTTGATGAGATTATGTTAATGCTAAAACCCACACAGACGTGCAATTATTTCCCAGCACCGACACCGAGATCTTTTGGCAGTTCCCTTAACCCCTTAATGACACAGCCCGTACATGTACCGGCTCAAAATGCATTGTTTTCAATGGGTTTAAAGACCGCCCATTGTCCTTAAGGGGTTAAAGGAGCAGCAAAATTCCCTTACTGTGTTTGCCTCTACCACTTCTGCCGGGAGGCTGTTCCATCGCAGCTCTTAACATTGTAACTAAATGAACTCATTAACATTCCCTATAACTTGTATATTTTATTTATTATTATTATTATTTTAGTTGGTGTTATCTAATCAGGGACCTGCCGTAAAGTTCTCTCTCTTCTCCTCCCCCCTCCCTTATAAAGGCTGCCTGAACCAATCAGTGACAATCAGCGAGGGGAGGGGATAATCATGCAGATCCCAAAAACAGGAAGTTAAAGTGGCTGCTCCCATGGTGCATTTCAACTGGCCAGAGAAGGATGATTTTATTTTAGGGGGTGTGGTTAGAGGTGTGGCTGTGGGCGGGGCTGTACCCAGAATTTTTGTGTGACTTTGTGCCCTATTGCGGGGTATTTGTGTAACTCAGTGGGGCATTTAGAAGAATAATGGGGTTTTATTTACCCCATTTAATTTATAAAGCCGTTTCCTGCTGTTTTGGGGCTTTTAGGGCAGTAGAACCCTGCGATCCCCTCATACCCAGCAAACATTCTGACCTCCTAGAAAAGAGGGGGCATCAGGGGAGGAGAGAGGGGCATCAGGGGTTTGGGGCCCATTGAGGGACTGGTCCTTCTTAAACTGGACACTTTCTTCCACATTTGTATCTTTTGTGTTTTCTTTTTCTGTATTTTCTTTTTTCTCTCCTTTTTTTGTGTGTGTTTGGGGAGCAGTCATTAACCCTTTCACTGCGTTCCCTTTTGACACCGCGGTTATTAAACATGGAGGATTCTTTGGTTCCTTCGACGGCCTCGGCGATTCTTTCTGCCGTCGCCCTCCCTCCCTCCCCAGCTCCTTATTTCCCCCGGCGCTCATCCGCTGACAGTTTTCAGTCTGGCGAAATGATGAGGTGAGAGTCTCTCTCCCAGCGCCTTCCGAATTTCTCTCCGGCTTCACATTTCCCCCCCCCGACGCTCGCAGCGCCGCGGCTCAGTCACGCCGATACAGTAACATCGCTGTTTGTGTCTGGCAGGAGTGAAATAATATTCATTGCGGTTTGCCCCCCTTGGGGCTTTTCCTTTGAGACGCCGATGTCCAGGAAAGAGTTTTGCTTCTGCATTATTTATGGGCCATTTCAGGAGCCGTAAGATTTAGAGCCGTTGCGGGCTGCAGATGTAATAGTTATTCGGGGTTGTGATGATTTAAAGCGCTCGCCACCTAAACAGCGTTCACTTTGGAACGTAGAGGATAGAAAAGCATCGACATATTGTAGCTACTGGGGTGTAGATTCTACAAGCCCATCGGGTCTTTTTGGGGGCCCCCGGTCTTTCTGCTCAACCTTTTGGGGGAATGGAATTCTGTGCCCTACATATCTCTTCCCTGCTGCTACATGAGCTCATGTGATGATGAAAGCATGGGGTGTGACATCATAACTGTACAGAATAAGGAAGTTAGAAACAGAGAAACATAGAAGTTGCCGGCAGATCGGCCCCATTCGGCCCCCGTCTAGTTGCCCATTTCTCCTGCTGTAAAGACTCAAACCTTAATCAGTCGTTGGTGTCGTCTTAGATTCAGGAGCCGTATGCCCATCCCATGCATGTTTAATACCCTCGCTGTATTACCCTCTACCACTTCTACTAGATCTGCCGGCAGATTCTATGTTTAATTATTCCAAAATACGGAATGATTTCTACTTTGTGTGAGTTCTGGAATAATTCCTTTTATTTTGGAGAACATAATTCATATTTCTTTAAAAAAAAAATATTCATAATGAAAAATTTAAAATATTTATAGTTATAATGAAATATTTCAAATAATATTTTAAAAGAATATTTTTTATATTTCCTTTAAAAACCTTGCCTTAAAAAATTGAAAATGCTAGCGCTTAAAATAATAAAATATAATGATAATAAAATATAATAATAATAATAAAATATAATAATAAAATATAATAATAATAATAATAAAATATAATGATAATAATAATAATAAAATAGATTGATAATAATAATAAAATATAATAATAATAATAATAATAAAATATAATGATAATAATAATAAAATATAATAATAATAAAATATAATAATAATAATAATAAAATATAATGATAATAATAAAATATAATAATAATAATAATAAAATATAATGCTAATAATAATAAAATATAATAATAAAATATAATAATAATAATAAAATATAATAATATTAATCATGTGGCAACGTGCCTGTTACTTGTATCGGTTCTGCATGTTCGTTGTTTTGGAAGAATTAGCTCAATCATAACATCTTAGAAAATAAAAATTCTTTTAGGATTATTAAGCTTTTTTTTGTGTGAATCCAAAGAGCGGATAAATGCACAGCAGATTTCTAACTAACCAGAAATCTATGCTGGGGTCAGGGGGCGGCTGTTAGCCGAGGACCAGGAAAGGAACCTTGGGAGATGTTCTCGCAGCTGGCAGACACATAATTATTTAACACTTGAACCCGGCAGAAGAGGACGGTTCAGGCTCTGCCGATTAATACAATTGCATCATTTTACGGCAAAAACTTTGTATAATCTGTTGTAACAAAGTGCAGATGAGAAAAAAAGGTTAATATGTTTCAATTTTAAGAAAACAAAATAGAAAAATATATTTGTGTCCCTCCACCAGTTGCCTCGACTGAAAACAGGAAGTGTACTTGAGTACACTTCCTGCGCATGCCTTATTGGGCAACCACTGAAAACAATGGCCGCCGCGGCACAAGGGACCTGGATGAAACCTGTGTCACGAAGGAACCTGTGTGCACCAATAGGAATCAAGACTTCTCTTATGATGTCAAACTTCTAAATAATGTTCCGAGCACGACATCGGCGCGTGAATGTTTTACTGCAGAGAACACACAGAGATCTGTAACGGATGGAGGATCCCCTCGGCCGGTGACCGGCGGCGTATATCTACACCCTACGGTTTATAACATTAATACGGCGAAATGCTTCGGGCCCCGCAGAGAAAAAAAAACTAATTACAGAAGATAAAGTAATTATTTATTTTTCCATTTGGCTGAGAAGCCATCGATGCG
This sequence comes from Spea bombifrons, assembly GCF_027358695.1. NCBI lineage: Eukaryota > Metazoa > Chordata > Amphibia > Anura > Pelobatidae > Spea > Spea bombifrons. Next base: position 3,300,898 of record NC_071090.1, read on the forward strand.
GAAGTGAGCGGCTCAAACGCGTCAGGGTGAATCTCTTGAAGGTGCGCCCCATGCCACAATCATCTCCATCGCGTCGTGTATTACGGCTTCGAAAAACTTCGAACTCCATCCAGGAGACAAAAAAAGGACTAGAATCAAAAATGAGTAAAAAATAAATGAAAAAAATTTAGAAAAAATTTAAAAAAGAAGAAGAAAAATATTTGTTTACCCAACGCGTTTTGCACAGAAACAGAGAACCTGCCGGCAGATCGGCCCCATCCGGCCCCCGTCTAGTCGCCCGTTTCTCCCGCTGTAAAGACTCAAACCTTAATCAGTCGTTGGTCTCGTCTTAGATTCAGGAGCCATATGTCTATCCCGTGCATGTTTAATACCCTCGCTGTATTACCCTCTACCACTTCTGCTGGGAGGCTATTCCGTTTTTCTATCACCCCTTCTGTAAACTTACGTTGCCATCTTTCGAAAGATTCCAAATATAGCCAACATTCCAAATTAGAACTTTGAACTTTTTCCTTCTTCTTACTCTTTTCCAGCAGCTCTCCAAAATAAAGCGGATCCTATTAACCAGCAGAATGATGTTTCAGAGGAAAATATCTCGTCAAAAAAAATAGCATTTCCCCGACGGAACCTGCTCGGAGCAGATATAACTCCATTACCCGATAAAATCAGTAATTGGCTAAATATGTCAAAAGGAAGTCCGGGGCAGACTGGGATCACTGGGGCGGAAAAACCTTTGCTTTCCGCGCAGGCAATTTCAGAGCGGAGGTTATTTTCCTGCTAACTCGGCGGGGTATTTAGCGGGTGAACCGGCATGATTCCTCCCCGAGGCCAAACGCGAGGATTTCATCTTTATTGGGCTGGGGTGGTGGGGGGGGCACATTCCCAGTAAGGGAGCTAGCGAAGGGTTAAACCAATCCACCGACGCTGCGTCCAATGCCTCTTATAAAAAAAAATTTTAAGGCAAAAGCTAGAGAAAACATGATTAATAGGTTATTTATAGGCGATGGAATCCGGCTCCCAGCAGAAGTTATTCTCATCGATAGGTTCGTACCGTCTGCGGCTTTGAGGAAGTCCGCCGGTTATTTAGCGAAAATATGTTTTTTTATGGATTTTTTTGTTTTCCTTAAAGTCGTCGGGTATAATGTATACAGAACTAGGGAGACGTCTGTTCAAAGGATCTGGGAGCGCATCCCTTAACCCCTTAAGGACAACGGGCGGCCCCTAAACCCATTGAAAACAATGCATTCTGAGCCCGTACATGTACAGGCTTTGTCATTAAGGGGTTAAACTAAAATGTCAGCAGAACTGCCGGCAACGCAGGGTAAAAACGGAGCGTTTAAGCCTCTGGCGGAAGAAAAAGCACATTATATAAAGAAAACGGAGACATCCCTGCCGCATAAGACTGAGAATCGCCTTCTCTGTATTATATGTGAGGAAAGTGCGCCCCCCGATGGCCATCAGGAGAATTGCACATATACGTTACCAAAAAGTCTTTTAATTATTGTTATTATTTATTGATTTATATGGCGCCTTCATGTTTGGCGGCGTTGGGTAAACAAGGCATAGCAAGAAATACATCACATAACAACTTGGAGGGGGTGAGGAGGGCCCTGCTCAAAGAGCTTACAATCTAGAAGTAATTGTGCTGGTGATTCTTCACTATCGTGTGTAACTATACATTTCTAATATTAGCAATCGTTCTAACCAAATAGAAAAAACAATTCATAATAATAAGAAGAATAAATAGATCTACTGCTTTTTTCCGTCACTCAATAGTATTGAGTGAATAACTCAATAGAATAACTTATTTTTTCCGCTGCAATGGCAACAAAGGCAATATTGTCAATATCCTATCCCAGTGAGAGCAGGTCAGAGATTGATTCCCCCATAAAATTCTCATGATCTTTGTAAAAAATCTGCATTACTTTTCACTTAACCCGGCCTTTTTAATAACCAGAGGTGAATTAACGGTTTTTATAAAGTATTTTATTCAAATAAGTTTCTATTTTTTTAAAATACGGACAACGAAAATCAGGGAAATGTTCTTAAAAAAATAAAATGTCTTTTTTTCCCCGTATTTTCCGCGCCGCCGGCATTTTTGGATTATTTATTATCATTGTCCTCCCAGAATCCGTATTCCCTACTTTTCTAAGCCGCTGTCTCTACAAACCCAGAGCGGTAGATATTCGAGTAACGCGCTTAGTCGGCTTCTTCCTAACCGAGTGATAACGATACGCGGCAATCGCGGAGTCCCTGCTTCATTTAATACCCGGCACAGCGGGGGGGGGAGGGGCTGGTATTTTCTGCCTACATGCGCAGGACTGTCGCGTAAATAATCCCATATCAAGGTTCGGCTTCCTTTCTCCAATAAATCGCTTTCATTCCATTATTTTTCTGAATAAAAAGGATTTTTTATTTATTTTTTTTACCTTTCTGACATTTCCAGTTTTGCTGGCGCCGCAGAAATGTAGAAAAAGTGCTCAAAATTTGCTGATTTTAGGCATTTTTATGATTATTTTATCTCCTGGTTGTTACATAATAATACATTTTTTTCCCCCAAATCCCTGTGCATGCGCTATCAATACGCAACTCCTGCATCTGTATACGATATGGGGAGGAATAATTATCTTGAGGTTATGAAATAGGTGCGTTTAAGTGTGGAGTTTTTGTTGCCAAGGTAAGCAAGTATTTTATTGCCACCCATGGCTTTTTCCTGCCCCTCTCAGCAATGGTAGGGGGCATTTTGGCGGCCGAGCACAATGTCACCGAGTTCACAGAGGTCCACATTACTTGGCCAGGCGGCCGCCGGCTTCTATACCATAATCTAAGCCGATCGCGGCTCATTTTCTTGGAATAAATATTATATAAAGGGATAAATGTTATATAAAGGGATTTTGCTCTTGTTTAATGAGCTTTTGCATTTCTTGGCAAAGTTCCAGCGGTGTTATGGAGTCGCATTTGTATCCGCGACAGTAGCGGTGTATCCAGCGGCATTTTATACGGGACGATATAATTACATGTTTATACAATGAAGCCGTGACTATCCGTCCCCATCGGTTACCACCACGCAGCAAGACAAAGCCCTGTTAGGTTCCCGTAGTTTGAGAATTCCACGGAACTTCGCAAAAGTCTTTAAAACAGCCGAAACGCATAGAAACAATCAATGGTTTAAGGCTTAACCCCTTCAGGACCCAGGGTCTTTAGTACCAATACCGGACGTTTTTTGGCCATTTGTGGGTTAAATTAGAATTCCCCTTTTCCGTGTTTGATGAACCCCCACAAATTATACATCCTTTTTTTTTTTTCAGAAAAAGTAGGGCTTTCATTTGAAATCATAGAAATCCGGTAATAATTGTGAGCGCTAGTGTGTAAAAAAAAAAAAAAAAAGACTATAATTTAATTCGCAATTTTCTTAGAGATTATTTTAAGCAGTAGATGCCCCCCCGATGAACAACGGCCCAATTTATGATACCCAACATACATATACGTTTAATGCTCTAGAGGGCCACATCCGTCCCTTCCATAGCACCCTATGGGGTAGTCATTTTAATGCTTCTGGTTTAAGGGATTTGGGGGTAAAGAACGGGAGTTATTCTTTTTTTGCACTATTATCTGTACAATAGGGTACATCTTATGTATACCGCTGATGTCATAATTATTTATTTATTTATTTTATTTCTTGTTTTTATTTATATTTTGTTAAAAAACAAAAACATTTTTTTTTACATACGTTGAGTCTCTTGCATGAGCACAGGTGGAGCAGTCAAAGCCCCCCTAACCATTGATTGATTGTCGAAAACGTACTCAGAAAGGGGTTCTAACGACATTGGAGAGGTTACATTGGAAATCTAGATTGTCTGTTTAATGGATACTTTGTTGCCGGAGATGGAGATGGGCGAAAGGTTCTTATCTGTCTTCAAGTTCAAACTTTCTATGAGAAACATGGAATTCGTTTCCTAATCCTTCTCCTGCGTTGTCCCACCCGGCCCGCGTGCTCCCGGGGAGAGCCCGTAACGCGCTATTGGGCGAGAACGTCGATCTTCGAGGGTTTCCAAAGTCTCTGCCGAGGAGACCGAAGCCATCGCCTTAACAGTGACTTTACCTGGAGGAAGCAGAACTCGGCAGCCTCCAGAACATCTGGACCATGCGCGGTGAGGACCGTCCAGATGTCCGGAGCAGATGCCATCTACGGGGGGGACCAGGAGAGATTAAAGCTTTACATATAGCAGGTAACGCTTATGTACCTACAAGCATGCGATGTCCGACCAACCAGCGTTATGTTCACGTATCCTACACATCGTGTGCGGGTTACGGATACATTTTACTTTTACTCAGCGGTTACCGGCTCATGCGCGCCCCGAATAACGTCGCCTTTAAACGTTGCCGAATTTTGCTCATTTGCATCTCGGGGAAAGTGGGTTTGGATGTGCGGGGGGGGGGATTAATCAAGATACGCTGGTGTGTCAGAAAACCATGGAAGAAATAGCGCTTCTATCCATCAAAGTGAATTGTGTGTATGGAAGGGTCTTCAGCGCCCAGCGTCAGTCCTTAAGACCCCACACTGAGTAGGTTTTCAGCCATCCATCAATGGTTGGGGGGGCTTTGACAGCTCCACCTGTGCTCATACCTGCACCGTTGGGGGTTCTGGATTCAGAGTTTACCTTTTGTATATATATTTAATTCAATTTAATGTAAAATCTTACAGTATTGGGTGAAATCGGTTCACAGAATGCAGTCAAAAGTCCAGAAAACGTTCTAGAGGACAACAAAACCTTATTGTTCCGACCCAAAATGTGTCTAATGGAGTTCCACCTGCCCAGCTGAACATCTTACAAACTAAATCCATCGTTAAAAAACCTCGTTCCTCGTACTGTTTGATGTCCGAGCAACCTCCAGAAATAATTCTTTTTTTTTTGACAGGAATACTTAATTGTCATGTGACTCAAGAGCAGGCACTGATTGGTTGTAGAAGTGGAAAAAAAAAATCTTGAATGTTATAATAATAAAATGATTCAAATAATTAAAATTTTGATTAAAATTGCAGAGTAAGCTAATAATGTTCTTTTTCAATGGAACGGAAGTTTTTAAATTAAACATATAACGCAACCGATGACTTTCGTGAATTTGTTCTAGTTTCCTAAAATGATGACATATAGCAAAAATATAATATTTTTTAAATATCACATCCCCTAGGTAGGAATGGAATTTGCATATAAATTGGAGTCAGCTTGGTAGGGGGCAGAACCTGAAAACCTTCGTAAATGTGAAAACCATAAATTGTTGGCGATGTTCACTTATGATGTCACCACAATCATTTTTTGCTTGATTATTACAGAAGATATTCTTAAATTACGCTATCTGGAGCTCGGGGGTCTCTAGAAACAGAATGATGACAAAGGAACAATCGCTACAACTGCTAGGACATCCGGATGATATTTATATTAAAGTTCTAGAACAGGAAATTCCCAAATGTGTCATTTTATGTGAAATTCTAGATTTAAACTTGAGTTTGTAGTCTGGAAAGTTTTGTTTTGTAGAATTGTTCTCGATTAAATACATTCTTGATTTCTCTGTAATTTGTCCTGAATTTTACTGCTTCAAATAAAAGTAAAAATATTGCTTTTCGATGCTTTATAGTGAAGAACGTCCTTGGCCTTTGGAACTATTTCTGTTCCGGATCTATGGGATTATTGTCGTTTTTTCTAGATTCAATGTATCTAGAACGTATTTTTTTTGTATTGAATATCCCAGGCTGGGGAAACATTTATAACGACATAGAAGGTTGAAGAGATGAGAAACAATTACTGGAACTAGCGGAGATCACCGTGTGTCGATTCATTCCTGGGTTTCATGACATCCCAAAAGTTCATTGGCTTCAAAGGAATCTTGAAAAATGCCCCCACGGGAGTCGCCAGGATCCTCCTGGTGGAACTATTTACCTTGAGCTACCTAGAACTCATTGTGATCTGGAGCCGTAAGTAATTGCAGCAGGTTCTCACCATAGGAAAGACTGAATTGACCCTTTAAAGTCACGGAGAAATCGCCCCCAAGATGAAAGTAGTTGCCTCTTTGACTAGATCCTATACTCCATTCCTTGGAATGTTCTAAATGAGTTGATTCTCGAACCTTTGAACGCTTGGAACACCTAGAACCTAATTATCAAGACTCAAAGATATGTTCACTCTATTAAAGTAGGGATTTTACTGTCATTTTATTAAGGAAACGGTTATTATGGATTTGTCAGATCGGTGTTAAAGCTATAGGGGTCACCTCCAGATTGTCACCCTAAAACACTGCGCTGCTCTTAATCTTTGAATGCTCGGAACCAAACCTGTTCTAGATTCTTAGGAAAGTATGTGATGTTTCTCAGCAGTCTCTGGTTGTCGTCCCCTCAATTGCTTTTTTTTTCAAGAACACGACAGCAGAGAAGGTTCCGATGGAATTTGCACCATAAGCTTATTTAACGCCCCCCACCCCCGGGGGGGGGAACGAGGGTATGTATTTGGGACATTCACTTTATCTGGGTTCTTTACAAAGTGCCCAGTCAGCACGAGGCGTCCAGATGTCAGAAATTCCCGGCTTGTCGCTATTTTATTGCTTAGTAGGAATTCTCTGCAATCACCTCCGGAAACATATTTCTAAATCAAAGAAGCTTTGATGTTTCGATCTCCCACCGGCCCCCGTCGACTGGGGGGATTTTTATTTCCTCCGTGTGAACTGCTTTATTTTGTTGCTCGATGGAGAATGACATCTTGTAATTTACTGAGAGGGTGGTAGATAAGTGGAACAGCCTCCCAGCAGAAGTGGTAGAGGCTAATGCGGCGAGGGAATTTAAACATGCACGGTATGGGCGTAGGGCTCCTGAATCTAAGACGAGACCAAGGACTTGTTAAACACCATAGAAACATAGCAACATATCAGCTTCTGTGTCACATGACAATTAAGAATTCCCTGGAAAATGATGAAAAAAACTTTGACACCACAAACAATCATGGATGAAGAATTATGTTTCTAAAGCCGCAAGTGTTAAATTCAGCAGCATAGATGGAACGGCAGCTTTAATACAGATCAGGCACCCAAAGCTAGTAATTAGATTTCTGTTGTTTTTTTTTTAAACCCCTTATGGAAATAGGTGAAAACACTTTAAAATCACCGCTTCTCTGCGTGATGCGTTATCAATAATAATGATAATAATAATAATAATAATAATAATAATAATAAATATTTCCTAACATTCTTATACCGCCCTCTGCTGGTGAGAGTTTGTAATTACCGTTCAATTCTATGAACACAAAATCCGCAACATCCAGAGAATACAATAAAATGTATCAGTAACAGCGATTAGCGCATGCAGCACGAGAGCCCCATACGATACGAGTGTGCCATCACCCCCGGGACCCTGAGACTCCTGAAATATTAACCCTTTAATAGCCCACCGTGAAGCTTCTAAGTAGCGACTCGCCAAACGTGTTGCCCAAACGGCTCAGATACCGGCCCTCGTGGAAACCTTGACTTGTCTTTATTTAAACATACACTTAATTGAGTCACCTGCATTCAAGCAGGGATATCAGCCATAACATATTACAGCAAACGCAACGATTGGGAGTCTTTATAAATGATCGCAGCGGTGGTCTAGGACTTGTTGTGTCGGCCCCCCGGGGGGGGGTGCGACTTTTTTTTCTGAAAGGTAATAAGCGATGGTAGAATGATTGCAGAGGCTGCCCGGGGAGTAAAGGTCAGACTTTTTCACTTCTTCTGCTCGGTAATAATCTGCTTTGCTATTTTACGCCGTAGGAGGGGGCAGCAGCGGGGGCTTTTATTATATCAGCGGGGGGAATGATTTTGTTTTCAGGCTTAGACTCGTTCCAAGACGCAGACCTTGTGCCGTTAACCTTGAAATAGCAATTTTTGTTTAAAAAAAAAAAAATCTCTAAAAAAATTAAATTCTGGGGCAAAGGTTTTAAAAAGTTGCTCAAAAACCATGGAAACCGGTGGAATGTTTTAGTCGATGTTTTAGTCGATGTTTCTACTCTTAGAGCCTCGCCCCAGACCTGCTCCTTATAGATAATTCCGGTTGTGTTCTGGAGATGTCATTAGGGATTCTTCGTGTCATCAGTTGGACCCCTGACTATGACATCATACCCACTTCTGGTAGCCCAACCAAGGAACGAGGACGTTGCCACCTTACAGCTCAAGCGTGGCCTTCACCTTCCGGCGTCTGGAGCGACTTTCCCCATGGAAGTCATGGCCCCCGTTTAATAGATTGGCCCCTTTTCTTTGGGAAACGTTTGTCCTCCGCTCCTCGTTTCATAGGAAGTGAAATGTTACTAAACCGGGGTCAGACGAGACGGAGGTCGTTGCCTTGTCCTGAGGATGATGATGGGAAACACTCGCTGAGTCTGAGAAACATCGCATGGAAGGAGAAAACACGAACATTCTCAGAAAACAGCGAGGGTGGAGGGAGCGCAGAGATATGGAAGGAATTTCCTGAGCTTTCAAAACGGCGATCGCCTTCCAAGCCTCCAAATATTATTCATCTAATTAAAGCCGGTAATTAATAAACATGATGTCAGAGAACATCCAATAAAAGCCAGAAACAGGTCACAGCCTTCCGGTCATAGACACATAGAACCTGCCGGCAGATCGGCCTCATTCGGCCCCCGTCTAGTCGTTCGTTTCTCCTGCTGTAAAGACTCAAACCTTAATCAGTGGTTGGTCTCGTTTTAGATTCAGGAGCCGTATGTCTATCCCATGCATGTTTAATACCCTCGCTGTATTACCCTCTACCACTTCTGCTGGGAGGCTGCTCCACTTATCTACCACCCCTTCAGTAAAGTAAATCTTTCTAACATCACATAAGGAAACCTGTCTTGGGTTGTATTCTAACGTAACTTCCATCCCCAGGGCTCTGCTCTCCACGTGATGAACTAGGCGTGCGCCTATAGCTCGATTTCTTAGGAAAGCCGTGGTTGGGTAAGGGGGGAATAGTAACAATTTCCTTTTCCTCTTCGCTGTAGCCATTTTCACGAATGCCTCCTGTTTTTTTTGCCTATGATCTGCCATTTGTATCAATTGGCCCATCTACAAAAAATAGTGCCTAGGGGCCCCTGCAATGTAAATCTAGCCCTGAACATTCTAAAATAGATCATTCTGTTCCCAACTCTGGAGTCTTATTGAAGGTTCCACGGATATGATAACCATCCATTCAGTAACTACTTGCAGAAATAATAGTAATACTAATAATTAATAATAATAATTATCATTAGTATTATTATATAATCGTTCATTATTTATTATTATTATTAGTCTATCATTATTTTTAATTATTTATTATTATTATTTGCTATTATTTATTTATTATTATTATAGGATTTATGGTTCATTGGATTGAAATAGCGGCGCGAGGCTGAAAGGTATTAATGGGGGGGGGGGTTTCTATGATTTTATATATGGTTTTATATTTTTTACATATTATATTTTCTTCTGTTACATTTTATCGATGACCGAGACGCACCCCTTTTTTGGCTTCTAAGTATTGTTTAGGACTTCTACAAAAAAAAAAAAAAAAAAAAACATTTATTTCCAAAAATCTTTTTTTTTTTTTTTTAAATTTTTACATTTTTTTTATATATATAGCTTTTCCCTTTTTATAGAGAGCGGTGAGTGGAACGGGACGCTGTTTGGGATTATTTTTTACGCAGAGACCTCACGTGCTTCGTTCCTGACTATTTCCAGATGTGTGCGGAGGGGGTGAAAAAAAAAAAAACTCTGCTTAAAATCCTAAAAGTCGACCCAACAGCAGCTTAGATCCGAGCAGCAGACTACTGTGCGGCCGCCGCGCAGGAGAACAGGTTACTGGAAGAACGCGTCGTCCCCCCATCCAACAGACCCGTCCAGCGAGCCAGCGAGTCATGTATGTACTAACGTGTCTCCTACTGCTGCTTTATAACTACGTGGAGGCCAATTTCACCAGCAAGTGGCAGAGAAGTAAGTCAAAACTTTTATTTATGGACTGAAAATATATATTTTTTCTTTTTATCGTGTTCTTTTTTTTTTTTCTTTGGGTGGCTGGCTAAGCTTGTTTAGAGTTAGAGTTCTAATGCGGCTGGAGGTCCTCGTCTTTATTGGCAAGTGCCAGAGGGTATCTACTGAAAGGCTCAGCCCCCTGGCACTCAATGGGTTAAATGTTCTATTTTATTTATTTTTATTTTTTTAAGAAGAAAAAGCTTCTGTGTGTTTATTATTTTTATTATTTTTTGTTACATTGTTTGTTTTATGGAAATTCTTTCATACAAAACAAAAGGAAAGTGAAAAGGGAGAGTGCCCTGGATCCTAAGAGTTCTAAGTCTACAAAAAAACATACTTTTACTTTACTGAGAGGGTGGTAGATAAGTGGGACAGCCTCCCAGCAGAAGTGGTAGATGTTAACATAGTGAGGGAATTTAAACACGCATGGGTTAGGCGTATGGCTCTAGAGACAAGGGATCTCTGTGTTTATGACATCACACCCCAGGGTGTCTGTCTGTCCACATCTAAGGAATCTCTCCACGTTGCACTTACTCGTCAGACTAAATACGATCCGCCGGCTGCCCTGATCTTATCGGGAGGAATTTAAATAGAAATACAGACTTCAGGGGGACACCAAAGAGCCCCATCTAATACCCCCAACACCCTCCTCTGATTCCCCCCAGACAAGAAAGTCTTTAATCATTTTCTATGTGAATGCGCAGCACAGAGCACATCTACGTCTTTGTTTATATTATTATTTATTGTTTTATATAGCGCCATCATATTCTGTAGCGCCGTACAATGGGAAGACAGGATATAACAAGTAGTATATAACATGACAATTAGATAGAAACAGCAGGTGAGGCGGGCCCTTATATTATATTATATTAAATATGTTATATATGTTATATTATATGTTATATTATATTGGATATATATTATATTATATTGTATATGTTTTATTATATATGTTATATCATATTATATTGTATATGTTATATTATATATTATATAGATTGTGTTATGCTATTCGTTTTATGCACCTGTTCCCGCTCTGGTAAATGTTTCTGTAAAGAGGTCGATCGTTCATCCGGATCACATAAGGAACGTCTGTCACTTTAAGTAGATCTTACATTTTACAATTCGGAACACTGAAGCCATACCTGCCAACAGTCCCGAATGTGCCAGGGTCCTGTAAAGTCAGGACTGACCCGCCATTAAAAATACTGCCTATGCACGGTGCATTACATTACACAGACAGCATCGCGTTCAAGTCTGAGACTGTCACTGGTTAATGAGACACCTGGGGAGTGAAGGGGTGGGGCCTAGAGTAGGTGGAGTCCTGCAGTGTCACATAACTCCACCCCCTTTGTGTCTCAGGATGCCTGGAGCAAAAGTTGGCATGTATATAAGGCATATCTCCCAACAGTCCTGGTTTTTGCAGAGCAGTCCCAGTTTTCAGGCACGTAGCTGTTCCGCTGCCGCTCTCGCATGGTCTGCTTGCAGCACTAATATGTATGAGGGTTACCGATCGGCTTTAAATACACCAATGCATACCTTCCAAGTGTCCTGGTTTTAGCAGGACAGTCCTGATTTTCCTCCATTGCAGCAACCATGCGATCACCTTAAAAACCCATTCCTGGCACGGACTCCACCCCTTCATACCTTAAGCCACACCCCTTACACTGAGTACGGGGAGTATGCCGGTGTCGGGGTGTCACAGCTCTAGCGGTCAGAGTTCCGGATTTGTGAGGAATGCTGCGTGAACCCGAGCCAGCTGAGCTCTCTATCATCCGACGCCAGAAGCCTGCGGCACGTTGGGCCCCTCCCTGGACTTAATGTAAACTCATTCAATCATACTTAAGTACGCCATTGCCCTGTAGGTCCGCATTAACCGTCTGACTGCCGTTATCCAGACTCCATGAGGGTGGGGGCCAGTCCTGCCGAAGTGCTTTTTTAATTAAAATTATTTTGGACCGTATTTTTTGGTTTTCAAGATTTTCACAAATTTCTGGAATCTTAAAAAGCAGGCGTTTAGTCGGTGGGGGGGGTGGCGGGGGTGGAATATATATCTGATCTTAAGAATACTTCTGTCTGGAAACGTCCCAATTAAATGTTCCGCTCTCTGCGCTTTAAACGGCCAAACAAAACAAATGAGTTCATCGCTGAGATTCCGTGTCACGAAGAATAAGACTCCTTCAGTGTGCACTCGTTAGACTGCGCTCGAGGGTGCGTGGAGCTGGCATCGCCGCTCAGCCCGTCATGGCGGGGAAAGGGTGGGAACCTGAGTAATAGTAAAAGCTTTCTCCAAGGAAATGCCGCAGAGAACTACAAATATTGGAGGAGGTTTCAGTTTTCCATCATTTAAACCCATTAGTGCCAAAACATTTTGGAAAATAGTTTTTAGACTGGTCGATTAAACGTCCAGATTCCGTTTATCTGAAGAAATGTACAAATCATTTAAATAATAATAATACTAATAATAATAATGTATCATTTGTATAGCGTAATATATCAGATAGTATATACAGTGGAGTATCGGACCACTTTTTCCTGTCTCCTCGTGCCGCTATGTCTATGTATAAGTGTGAGCATGAATGTCTATATATAAGTGTATGTGAGCATGAATGTCTATGTATAAGTGTATGTGAGAATGAATGTCTATGTATAAGTGCATATGAGCATGAATGTCTATGTATAAGGGTATGTGAGCATGGAGGTCTATGTAAAAGTGTATGTGAGCATGAATGTCTATGTATAAATGTATGTGAGCATGAATGTCTATGTATAAGTGTATGTGAGCATGGATATCAATGATTAGGTTAATCATGCAAACTTACTTTTCTCTAAAAGCAACAACACAAGTTTAAACTTAGGGACCCCCTTTTTTTAATCTGAATTCTCGCATTTTTAGTTACAGACACACATGGTGTTAAACTGATACAGGTGTTTTTTATGTAGGGTTGTAAAGTGGGGATCAAAGCCGCCTGTAAGACAAGAATTCTAGAAATGGTATCTAAAGAAAATCCTTCTTGTTCTGAAAAAAATATATAACTTGTGTGGTACACTAAATGGGAGAGATAATAATCACGAGCTCCGCAAAAGTGTTAAAACAGCTTTGGTCATGAAGGGTACAAAAAGAAAAAAAACAGCCTGGCCCTTACAAAGTTTATGTATAAGTGTATGTGAGCATGAATGTCTATGTATAAGTGTATGTGAGAATGAATGAATGTCTTTGTATAAGTGTATGTGAGCATGGAGGTCTATGTATAAGTGTATGTGAGCACGAATGTCTATGTATAAGTGTATGTGAGCACGAATGTCTATGTATAAGTGTATGTGAGTATGAATGTCTATGTATAAGTGTATGTGAGCATGAATTTCTATGTATAAGTGTATGTGAGCATGGATGTCTATGTATAAGTGTATGTGAGCATGAATGTCTATGTATAAGTGTATGTGACCATGAATGTCTATGTATAAGTGTATGTGAGCATGAATGTCTATGTATAAGTGTATGTGAGAATGAATGTCTATGTATAAGTGTATGTGAGCATGGGTGTCTATGTATAAGTGTATGTGAGCATGGAGGTCTATGTATAAGTGTATGTGAGCATGAATGTCCATGTATAAGTGTATGTGAGAATGAATGTCTATGTATAAGTGTATGTGAGCATGAATGTCTATGTATAAGTGTATGTGAGCATGAATGTCTATGTATAAGTGTATGTGAGCATGAATGTCTATATATAAGTGTATGTGAGCATGAATGTCTATGTATAAGTATATGTGATCATGAATGTCTATGTATAAATGTATGTGAGCATGAATGTCTATGTATAAGTGTATGTGAGTATGAATGTCTATGTATAAGTGTATGTGAGCATGAATGTCTATGTATAAGTGTATGTGAGCATGAATGTCTATGTATAAGTGTATGTGAGCATGAATGTCTATGTATAAGTATATGTGATCATGAATGTCTATGTATAAATGTATGTGAGCATGAATGTCTATGTATAAGTGTATGTGAGTATGAATGTCTATGTATAAGTGTAAGTGAGCATGAATGTCTATGTATAAGTGTATGTGAGAATGAATGTCTATGTAAAAGTGTATGTGAGCATGAATGTCTATGTATAAGTGTATGTGAGCATGAATGTCTATGTATAAGTGTATTTCTCTAAAAGTAACAACACAAGTTTAAACTTAGGGACCTCCTTTTTTAATCTGAATTCTTGCATTTTTAGTTACAGACACACATGGTGTTAAACTGATACAGGTGTCGATGCTGATCGTATTTTATGTAGGGTTGTGAAGCGGGGATCAAAGCCTCCTGTAGGACAAGAATTCTAGAAGCGACTGACCGTGGACGTCTTAGACCGTTCCAGAGACATCTTGGTATCAGATGTGGGGCATTCCCTCAAACCGGAACGTTTGAAAGTTCGAAACGCAAGTGTTTGATACGTGTTGGAGAAACAGCTGTCCGAGAGGCTGACGCTGTCACTTTCGGAATGCCATGACGTTTAAGACTCAGATATTAACCCTTGAATGGCTCTTCACAATTAATCTGGGAATGGTGGGATCCAAGTGGTTCTTATAATGGTCCTCAGTGACATATTTATCTCGGGCGCTGACCCCGGGCATTTACCCCCAGCCGTCCCCCTCAATGATGGCAGTCCTTTTTTTCCAGAGCGCTGGGGTATGACATCGTACAAAATAAGAAGAATTTTGTATGTTTTTTTTTTTAATCTGTAAAATTTATTGCAAAAAATTCCGTATTCCGTGTACCGAACTGTAAAACGTAATATTTGGGGAAGGTGTCAGATCCGCTTTAATTTGGGTCCTGGTACAACCGTTACGAATTTGGCCGGGCTATATGCGAGAGCTTGGCAGAACATCTTTAAGACTTTAACCTGGAATGAACTATAGGATCACGGAATCTGATGCAGCTCATAGATATACTATAAATCTCGCTTTCCTTAGAGGGATTGTAGAAGCTGCAGCTCCAGAGCTACACGCCTCCTGCCTAGCCTGATGGTTCTTGCCACTGATTGGCTGTTGAAATTAATGGGAGCGCTTCCCATGCAGGCACACATGGCTGAACATATCTCCTGCATGGAATACAGCTGGGGGGCAGACAAGGGGGCAAATTCTGCAGAACCCCCCCCCATGCATTTATGAGGGGGATTTAAAGGGGCCTCTCAGTTATCATACGCTTGAACGTGATCCGGCACATTATTCTTCTGCCTGCCAGTCGAGGGTTAAAGTTACTTTGGTAATAATTAGTGTATTAACCAGACAGGGTATCCCTGACCCCGAGGATAAGGTTTGGGATACAATGTTTCCAGTCCGTCTTCTCCACCCAGAAGCGCAGTGACCTGGTGACACAAAACATTCCCTGTTTAGACAGTCCGCGTCCGCGACGCTCTAAATATTTCCAGGGGGGGGGAAAGGAGCAAATTACTTTTAATGACCTGGCAGCAATTTTTACTCGTTAGCCAGCGTATGGAAAGAGAGGGCGATGCACCGAATTATTTTTAGAACTTATGGGCTATTTTTAATGTTCTGCTTTAGAGCGTCCGCAGGGTACAGAATTCAGACCGAAAACGCGAGACACACTATGGAGAGAATTACACACCTTCTGGCCAAGTAGGTGGGAGGTGTGGAGATCTCTGCCATGGGAGGGCTGGAAAGTTCTTGGGCAGGAAAAGCCAAGTGGCGCCATCAGCCCCTTACACCCCATCGGTAGGTAACATGCACATAGGTACTCATATTTACACACACACTCTCACAGTGACGCACGCTTACACCCACTCATGCTAACCCATACATACATACACCAACTCATGCTAACGCACACACTTACACTCTTACCCAACACACTCCCTTTAACACACACACTCTCTATAACACACACACTCTCTATAACACACACTCCCTATAACACACACTTATACTCTTACCCAACACACTCCCTTTAACACACACACTCTCTATAACACACACACTCTCTATAACACACACTCCCTATAACACACCCTCCCTATACCACACTCTCTATAACACACACTCCCTATAACACACCCTCCCTATACCACACACACTCTCTATAACACACACTCCCTATAACACACACTCCCTCTAACACACACTCCCTATAACACACACACTCATGCTTACATGCGTACAACACACTGTGTGATCATGTAACATTGCATTACGTGACCCCCGCCACTTTCCTGCCTCTGCAAGAACTTTGGACTGGCCTGGGAAGGGGGCAATTGCGTCCCCCCTTCCCGAACTAGCCCACCCCTGATCTTCCCAACCCACCCATGGCACAGAGGGCCAAACCTGGACTTTTAGGGCCGTAGAACCCTGCGATCCCCTCATACCCAGCAAACATTCTGACCTCCTAGAAAAGAGGGGCATCACGGGAGGAGAGAGGGGCATCAGGGGAGGAAAGAAAAACACATGGGTTTAGGGGCCAAAAAAGAAGGACTGGACAAATTAAATAGGGACACTTGGGAGGTATAAATGCACAAATATGGCTTTTTCATCTTCGCTGTAAGGTTCTTTTCACATCTCCTCTTTCTCTGCTTTATTGCTTCTGGCAGCTCTTACTTTAACAAAGTGTCCGCGCCAATGCGATCCGACGTCAGCCCGGGTCAGTCCCTCTGCCGCAGTACGTTGGCACCTATCTGTAGAGAGACGCCCTGCGCGAGTCCGGGACGCATCGTATAAACACAGCTCTTTATACGAAGCGATGCGCTGGATGCCAAAACACACAGAGCCGGCTCTCTATACCCCGCTGACGCACCGCGGTCCACGCGTTCCGCGCCGCTCGCCAGCATTCAGACCGCCGGCTGGGAAATGCGATTATTTTATTTTATTTCAGATTTTTTATTTTCTTTCCAAATTCCTGGCTAACATTTTTCACATGGGGTTAAAATTAACCTCTTACGCCCCTTGTCATAGAAATTGTTGCTTAAAAATCCTGCGTTTATATTGTATTGCTGCCAAGTGTCCCCGTTTTGGAGGGCCAGTCCCTCCTAGTCATTCATTTTCTGCTCTCTCTCCCCAGTGGTGCTTTTCCCAGCGGCCCAGAGGATCCGGCGTTCTTCGGCCGAATTGCAGGATCCCGTCCTTCAGACGTCGGAGTTGGAGGTGGAACTGCTGTACGAGGTGAGGCAGGCAATTAAGACCTTTTCGTTGGCTGGCTGGGAGTGATGGGGTTGGTGGTCCCCAGCAGCTGACGTTTTGGTCTAATGGATATAATTTGCTTGCAGGGTGGGGGGAGATATCGTCATTTCCTGAAGGGAACGAATTGCTAAGCCAAGTGTTGATTGTATGAGGGGCTGAAACGCGTATTTACTGCATGTTTCCTATAAAGAATTTTAATCTATACAAGGCTCAGGGTGGTACTGAAAGCCAGTGAGGCTCCTAGCGGGCATCTCCCGGGGGCCCGTAATGCATACATAATGTGTAATGTCTAGTTTAGCTGCAACTTTAAGCATACTTCATACAAAGAATGGAACCGCCTCCCAGCAGAAGTGGTAGAGGGTATTACAGTGGGGGTATTAAACATGCATTGGATAGACATACGGCTCCTGAATCTAAGACGAGACCAACGACTGATTAAGGTTTGAGTCTTTACAGCAGGAGACGGGGGCCGAATGGGGGCCGATGTTTGTAATTTTAGGGCTGGCTGGGGTTCATCTTGATAAATAAAGGTCTCCTTAATCCTGGTGTCTTCTAGTTCCTGCTGACCGGCGTTCACCTCGACAAAGAGAATCGGCTGAGCCTCCTGGATCCAGAGCTGGCATCTCTAAGAAAGGCTGCCACGTTTGACGTCGTCTGCAATGATGTCATACCCAAGAGCATCTCTGACATCAAGAGGCTGGCGGCGATGCTGAGCCACCAACGAGGACCCCTGAGGAAAGCGGACTTCGAGAGGACTCTGCTGACTGCCGCCTACGCGGCCTACAGAACATCGACATTCCGGAACGTCCACCAGCAGAAGGTCTGGCTGGAGACCCTCGGCAACCTCTTCACGACGCTGAAAAGAGACTTAACATTTTAACTTTTTTTTTAATTTTTTTTTAAAAAAGATGTTTTTTTGTATATTGTGCAAACTCTGCATGCTGGAATATTACATCACTTCTATTAAAATATAATTTATTTTAGACGAACAATATTACAGGATTAATAAAAGAGAATTTATGCTGTTTTATGTTTTATTATTATTATTTTATTATTTTTTATTATTTTTATTTTCTCTATGTCAGGAATTCTATAAAGTGACTATAGAGCAGGAGTTTGGAAGAGACTTTTGAGGACAGCGTTTCTTGTTCTGTGATTAAGGAATGGGGTTTAGAGATCCCTACATAACCCAAAATAGTTTTTGGGGTTTTTTTTAAAGTGGGAATTTTATTTAAAAAAAAATAGAAAAAAAATCAAGGAATGTGAAAAAAAGTGTTTTCATTTTTAAACTGAATGTTACCTTTCAAAAACAATCACTATTGTTACACATCTGTCAAGACGAAATTCTATTCAAATCAGGACAGAATATTAGATTTTAAAATAAAAAATAAAATCATCACATTTGGTAAACTTGGTAACTGATGTCTCGTAGATTCCAAGCTTTTGAGACCATCTAGGTCTCTTTTTCAGGCATGATAGAGAATATCCCTGAAGAATTAGGGATTGTCTTGTCAGACCCCTTGAATATATGTATTGTATTAAGCGCTGCATAAATTGTTGGCGCTATATAAATAAAAGATAATAATAATAATAATAATAATAATAATAACATGAAAAATGTATTGTATGGCAGCGCCCCCTGGTGGAAATATAAAAAATACAACCATGATAAAGTTTATTGAATTAAAATTCCAGAGCCTGCAATAAATAATTACTGTGTATCCCCTACTTAGTTTAGGTCACAGAAACCAAGTAATTCGTAATTATTCATAAATAATAATGTATTCGTAAATATTATTTCATTCGAAATAATTATTTCTGTAACAAAATATTAGGTTAAAACATAAAATGTATTTTTTTTAACAAATATTGTTAAAATAAAAGAACTCTTACAAGATGGAAAAGGATGTTCCTATAAATATATCAGGGCTTCTGAATGAATTAGTAATAACATGGGTTAAAATAATGAAAAAATAATAATTGCTTTCAGAAAATATATTTAAAAAAAATGAACAGTACAAAAAATAAAAAACATTGGACAAAATTTTAGGGTCACTTAGCTTTTTTTCATGGAAAACAAGGACACTTCTGGCTGTAACATAATTGTAAAAGGGTTTTAACCATCAATAAGTCTTTTAAACTTAAACCTGGATCAGTGAACACAACGTGCCATTGAAGCACAGGAGTGATGGGAGTGATAAAGGGCCATTGGAACACAGGAGTGATGGGAGTGATAAAGGAACACAGGAGTGATGGGAGCGATAAAGGGCTGTTGGAACACAGGAGTGATGGGAGTGATAAAGGGCCATTGGAACACAGGAGTGATGGGAGTGATAAAGGGCCATTGGAACACGGGAGTGATGGGAGTGATAAAGGGATAAAGGGCCATTGGATCCCAGGAGTGATGGGAGTGATAAGGGCCTCTGTACACCTATGAAGAGATCCTCTGATCTCCCCTGACCGAACCAAGAGGTCTGCGATGTAGCTTCCACATGGCCTCCTCGAAATACTCTGCACTTCGTGGCCACAAGGTGGCTCTTCGTGTAAGGCGGACAGGTGGCCCTACCCCGGCCCACGCCTCTAGCCTGTTGGAAGGTATGATCACTGCCTTATCTTCGGGCGCATGCGCAGAGCTACCTTCCAAGACTCAGCCAAACATACATGGATACATATGTTACTAGAGCCACTTGTCTCGAAACAATGGCCTTCCCCCAAGTTACAGCTGCCCCTCTCTGCCTGTGGTCATGGCGTCTCTGCTCACTTCTGAGCCACGGCCTTCATAATGTCAACGTCGGTCAAATCTTAGGCATTCCACGTGAAAAGTGTCAGAATTAGGTCTCTACAATAACGGCATTTCAACAGTTAATGTAGCTTTATAAAGGGGGAGTTGTTTTTAATCCTTAAGTTCATGGCACCCTTGCAAATATTTGCAGCTAGCAACACGCCAACAGGTTCTCTCCAAACCAGGGGAGGAGGGCGGCCAAGGATTAGCCAACGTCTTAAGCCTGCAGACTCGGAGTACGAAGTAAATCCTCCAGAAAAAGTTACCAGCAGAGGACGAGGAGTTCGCGTTCAGCCGGACCCCTTGGGAATGAAGAGAATGGCCATATGGACGAAGCTTGCCAGATCCAAGAACCTGGTGCTGGTGGTCAGCATCCCGTTGCTTCTTCTTCCTCTCCCTCTGCTTCACCGTAGCAGTGTGAGTACACGGGGCTCGCAATCTAATTCCGAGAAATATGCGCTTTTTTTTTAGATGATTTGAAACGAATCTGGCATTTTGCCTCCTAACTGGCATCAACAAAGTCCAGGAGGGGAGGTCATTTCAAACGAGGAGAAACGTTAGAACAAGAGGCCAGAATCTAACATTAGAGGCTCAGAGGCTGAGATGGAACGAAAGGAAGTTTGACTTTACTGAGCGTGTAGTAGATAAGTGGAACAGCCTTCCAGTAGAAGTGGTAGAGGCTGGTAACAGTGAGGGTATATAAAGACGCGTGGGACAATTCTGTTTCTTTCAAAGCTTCCCTACCCTCAGGTCCACCTGGCATTGTATACGGTGTTGCGTCTGGTCTTTAATTCTTACCATTGATTAACAAGGGGGGCTTTTTCGCTAAACAGTTATGGGATCAACTATCGAACTATGCATGTGAAGGGTTAATCCCACTGAACGTGGGACATGGCTTTTAGGAATACTGGATGGAGGTTGTTTCTTTGCTTCCGAGGGGCCGTACTGGGGCCAATGCAGCGCTCAGATAACTTCTGATTTGCTATGGTGCTTAACGTGACAAGATAAGAATGAAAACATCCAGTAAATCTGGGCCGGTTTCCCCTAAAAGAGATTTTATTAGGACTTGCTATTTTAGGTAAATATGGTGAGGACATGCGAGGGCAACTTCCATGTCAAAAGTGCCGTCACTGCCCTCAAACCTCCGACAGACGATGATGGCTCGGCTGGCGTGTTTCATGATGCTTGGAGTCGTACAATGTTTGTACCTATTGTCCAATCACGTGTAAAGACTTCGGGGTGTCTCTCGAACGTAGCTTCGTCTCCCGCATTGTGTAACCGGTTATGTTATGGTAACCAACGTGCACTCAGATCTTGGCTACTCAATATATGTTTCCACATTCGGATCTCTACCCAATAGTCCTACACTATACGATGAGTGGTTGGTTAAGAAACAATGGATTTGGTGGCCGATAAGGACCTCTAACCGGTGAACCGGAGTTGTTGTTATCCAACACACGCCTTTCCTTTAAAATGGTTTCCATTAACTTGGACGTCCACCATAGTAATCCGGAATCCACCAGGACTAGTGTAGCGTTCCAATCACCAGCAGCGTATGAGGTGATGTTGGCCACCTACCCACCGGACAGTTGCCTGGTCGTGGCCAGTTCGCGCTTGACTCTGCCATGTCATACCGCGCTTGACTCTGCCATAACAGTTCAGAAGAGCTACAACCAAACATAGAATCATTGAACATTTTCAGGCTCCCACCACGAGGATAAACCTGGTTTTGATTAGGGCCAGGGTTCCAGCGTGTCCAACTTCAGCACACATGGGACATCAGTTTTAGGTCCATTTTTTCCCAATAAACCCCCTTTATCTGCAGACCTGGAGCTGCCGTTGCTGTCAGTCATGTGATATTTTGGGTGACTTTCCCTGCTCAAACACCACACTGAGCTGACGCTTTATGGCGATGCTAATGAAGTCCGTCCCTGTGATATTTGCATTCCCTTCCTGCAGTTAACCCGTTTCTCTCCTTCCTTTGTATCTGCAGGAATCCTCGTGCGCCTACGTGCTGATCGTCACCGCCGTGTACTGGGTGTCGGAGGCCGTACCGCTAGGAGCAGCTGCACTGGTCCCGGCCTTCCTCTTCCCCCTGTTTGGGCTGCTCAAATCTAGCGAGGTCTGAGATACAACGTCGGCCTCTTATTTCTTTTAAAAAATCAACGAAACAAATGTTTCTATTGAAATGTTAGATTTAATGTTTTAGGTATCTGAGGCTGCGACATAATTCTGAGGTCTCTGGGGATAATCTCATTGACCCGGAATTGCTCCAATGGCTTAATCTCACGTTCCCGCAAACAGGATTATAGGAGAGACGTGGCGCTCCGTCACATGACAGAAAAGAATCTTAAATGTGTTAAAAAGATTAGAAAAAAGAGAGGAAATTCCAGTTTTATGTTTTTTTTTTTCAATGATGAAGACGTTATTTATTTCCGTACCTGGGAACTTCCAGGCTCCCCCGGCGCACCCCATCTTCGGGTAGCCAGATGATGTTGGTGGACAGGGGCAGACGTGGTTGGTGGGTGGGGCTAAACGGTGTCGGGCAGAGCTGGCCATGGGCGGGGGAGGGGCGTGTCTAAACCTCGACCTGGGCCATGACTTGGAGTCTCCAGGGAGAAACCCATAGAGTTTCCCAGTCTGGACTGGCCACCTGGCACCCCACACTTACCCCATCTGTCGCGCCAGCGGCCAGTAATGCCCTTAAAAACGTTAACGTGCCAGGGCCGCCTAGTCTTCACCAGTCCGGCCCTGCATTTGTACAGGGGGTCCTTTATCACCGTCGCTATCATTCTGTGGGTAGTCGGGCCTCACACACCATGGGGTTTGATCTATACATTTCAGTATTTCCACTGGACACAAATACCCCGGCAGCCCCCCGACGCCGCGCCGCAAACCTCAAACACGCTCAGCGGGAAGCCAGGCGGATAATGGAGAACAAAGCCGGCTTTGAGCGGCAGCCGACGGGATTCCTGCCCTCCGGAGTAAGAAGTTTTTTATTAGAAATAATTCCACCGCTAGGTGAGACCCTCCCAGTGGGGCAAAGGTGGCCGGACTGCCAATCTAGCTATGTATTAACTCCGTGGGTTACTGAGGCATACCCCCACAAATCCTACCCCACGCCGGGGGGGTCGAGCTTGGGAGGTGGAGTGTCAATCAAACAGGCAGCGCTACTGTGCATACTCACAATTCTGTGCCTGCGTAGCATGCATTTTCAGGTCCTGAACCCCTAAAGCGTGATGGAGGTAGAACTCGGCGGGGTGGCAAAATCAGGACTGTCCTATGCAAAGTGGGACAGTTGGGAGGTATGCTTAGGGTATACTGGTGATCTGGTACCCTCTCAGCGTGTCTGTACGGTACAAAAAGGAATTAAGGTTGATGAGGTCCGTCTTCACTTCTACCCAGTGTTCTGAAGTGACGTCTCTCCTTCAGGTAGCTGCGGAGTACATGAAGAATACGACGCTACTGCTCATGGGGGTGATTTGCGTGGCTGCTTCCGTGGAGAAATGGAACCTGCATAAAAGAATCGCCCTACGGATGGTGACGCTCTCCGGGGCAAAGCCAGGCATGTGAGTACTGCGTGGGGTAGAGCAATGTATATGTATTAAAAAATATATACCATGGCAGCAGCCATCGTAACATGGTGATTATTCCTCCCCAGTAAGTTATCTCTCCCCTATTGTTAAGTTGCATGATCCTCTCCTTGGGGGCCGGGAACCTCATTATTCTAGGAGATAATTAGGTTTGACCTTGGGTAACGTTTATAGACCTTCATTTTAAATAGGCCTCCTATTAAATTGTATCGCGTCGATGTTGTGACCCCTCGCGTTTGTCCCGTTTCGTTCAGGTTATTGCTCTGTTTCATGTCCTGCACGGCTCTGCTCTCCATGTGGCTCTCCAATACGTCCTCCACGGCTATGGTGATGCCGATCGTCGATGCGGTACTGAAGCAGCTGACAACTCCTGAAGAAGACAACAAGGGAACCATCGCCAACGGTTCCACCTCCGAGGCTCCTCAGCAGAAAGGTCACTCATACCTAGCGGTTCTACGGAGACAGACGAGGATTATAGATTTACTAATTTATTACGTCGTAATCTTTTACTTACAACCTGCCTGCTAACTGGCCATATAACCCGTGTCGGCTTCCTCTCTTCTGAAGACTACAGGCCAGCCATCAAACTTGGTGGTGCCAGTAGGCAAAAAAAAAAAAATATGACATCATAGTGACATCGTGAACTTGAGGGTGCTTATATGACTGGGTGCCTACAAGCAATATTTGCTCATGTCGTGTTTTCATTACAGGCATCAATGAGAAGCCAAGCCAGCCTTCGATTGAGCTGATCTTCATCAATGAGGAGTAAGAGACATGTCTTCATTATTACCAGATATAAAGATAAATGCCCCGTACTGTATCCACCCTATAGGAAAATACCCTATATAACTATATATAAATATATATCCTACAAGGGTCTTACAAGTTACATGTTGGAGGTGTATGTAAGTTCTACGATGAGGGACATACAACATGGAGAATTGTGCTCTACGCCATGATTTTGATTTTGTTTTATTTTTCTAGGGCCACGGCAAAGGATCTGAGCAAACTAATCCAGAGCAAGGTACCTTAGCCAAAGCAGTCCATCTAAAGATTGAGAATAGGGTACATGTCACCCAACACATAAAAACTACAGTGATATTATTCTCATGACCCGTTTCAGACCTGGTAAGGCCTACAACCTCCCCCCCCTCATTAGGTATTCGGTGAATGCCACATCAGTTGTCCACTCGAACTACCTTAAAATTTTGTTAATAAACTTGGTTTTGGTGCCGCATTCGTGGACTGAGGATATGATTTTGAGGAAGTGATGAATGTGAATATTTTTACCATTTCCCTCCCCAGCAGAACCTTAATGGCGTCCATATGATTGCCAACCCAATCACGATGGTAAAACCATTGCCCAATGGCCAACCCATCCCACAGGTAAGAAGATTGTGTATTTTTTCTAACCTCCTCTATCATTATGGGTCGATGCATGTTGGACTGGGTGGGGCTTTTATATGATCACTTCCCTGGTGTCTCTGAATTGGGATGGCATGCCATGTAAGCCCTCCCACGAGGATCTCAACTACTTTGTGGGGAGCCTGCCTCTTGGTCCATGAAAACTTTTAATAGTTTTGTACTGTTTCCCTATTTCTAGCAGACACAGATACTTGTTCTCCCATCTACCGACCCCAGGGACCTGAACGATCAAGAAAAATATAGATCGAGGCACGATCACATGATCTGCAAATGCCTGTCGCTAAGCGTCTCGTATGCAGCCACCATTGGCGGCCTGACCACCATCATTGGGACCTCCACCAGTCTGATCTTTCTGGAGCACTTCAAAAAGTAAGGACCACAGTCCATAAAGAAACAGTGATTAAAAATGATTTTCCCGTACGCGATGGATCGTCTTCTAGAAACCCTGCGTGACAGCCTTTCGTTAGAACGTCAACACCTACGGAAGTCATGGTAGATATCGGCACAATGACATCACTGTGACATCACATAACATGTCAGGGAAACTGTATGGAAAAAAGTATACTTTGTGTTTCCAGGATTTGAGCGTTTTCTGCCATTTTTAGATTATGGGTTTATGGCTGCTTCTGTTGGCATGGGCTGACGTTGGTGGACGTCCATGGTTTCTTTCCGGCTAGAGATTCCCGAGCACTGCAGACATTCTCGCACACGCGATACTTGTTACTTATTTAACGCCATGGAGTCTTTCTGCATTCCAGCCGCTATCCAGAAGCCGAGGTGGTGAATTTCGGCACGTGGTTTGTGTTCAGTCTTCCCATCACTGTTATCGTTCTGCTGATCACCTGGGTCTGGATGCACTGGCTCTTCCTTGGCTGCAAGTGAGTACGATTATGTGGTTCAGTAGGAGCAGCTTCCCTACATTGTTCCAAAGAGCTTACAATCAGATCCTTACGTGTAGTGCATTGATGGGGCCCCTAAATATACCCCATCAAACAGCTCATTTGTATCCTATATGCCTCTGTTATACCTTTAGAAAAACCTGACCTCATAAGCCATGGTTCTCCTGCATTTAAATAAAAATATGACATCATGATAATGCATAAATCTGCATGTGATCCAAATGATCAATCTTTATTTTATTTTGAAAAAAATAATGATACTATTTCATAACAATTTAACCAATTTAGGGAAACATTCTGATTTTTTTTTTATTATTAAATATAACTATTTAGGGAAACATTCTAGCTTTTTAATTTTTTTATTGAATTTAACTATTTAGGGAAGCATTATGGAGTGCTTAAGGTATTTGTTAAATTTATAACGGCTACATGTTTTCCCTGTTTTTTTTTCTTCTAGTTTCAGGGAGACCTGTTCTCTCAGCAAGAAGAAAAAGACCCTGCAGGAGGAACGTTCGGAGAGAAGAATCCAGGAGGAATACGAGAAATTGGGTGAAATGAGGCATGTTTTAAAATGAAGAGGGATATCGGACACACGGCGAAGAGGAATAAACAGAGGGGGAAGCAAATAGGTTTATATAAAAGGGAAAGAATGATTGAAGAAGGGGAAAGAGAGACAACATGAATGAATGAATGAATGAATGAATGAATAAATGAATGAATGAATGAAGATTATGGAACAGGTGTTCCTGCAATTTTTCGATCCCACCAATTGTTATCATCTGTTAATACTTGCAGAATATATAGTGTCTACATGGTTTAGCATAGCCCCCAAGTGTCCCTGTTTAGTTTGGCCAGTCTGTTTGTTGGGCCTAAACTTCCAAAGTCTTATCTTGATGCCCCTCTTTTCTAGGAGGTCAGAATGTTTGCTGGGTATGAGGGTATCACAGGGTTCTACAGCCCTAAAACCCCCCTTATTATTCTAAATGCCCCACTTAGTTACACAAGTACCGAGCAATAGGGCACTAAAACCCCCAGCCTCTACGCCGCTAGATCAAATCTGTTTCCGGTACTCTTCCGCAGTTACCCAGAGAAGGTCACCGTTATTTTCTTCATCTTGATGACCATCCTTTGGTTCACGCGTGAGCCGGGATTCGTACCAGGCTGGGAATCTTTATTTGACAAGTAAGCGTCCTTGATTTTTAATTTATTCCATGGATTATTTTGTTGCCCGTTTGGATCTTAGATCAGTAATTATGTGTGATTGCTACTGAACGCACGTCATTTGGATCTGCTTTCAGGAAGGGGTTCCGGACGGATGCCACCGTTTCTGTCTTTCTCGGGTTCCTGTTGTTTCTCTTGCCATCCAAGAAACCCAAATTTCTATGTAAGGGGGAGGGTGACCAAGGTAAGGACCGTAAAGTTCTTTCATTCCCAAATTTAATCCCACGATGGATTTTTCCAAACAGGATCTTAAAGAAACATTATTAACATATTAGGATTCTTTTTGTCTTCCTTCCCAAATGGTAACAGTTACTGGGGGCTTGTGCTGGAACTGACTAGTGTTTTAAACGTGTCTGCTTAGATGTGATGTAAGGAGGTTTTTTTTACGTTAGTTAAAGGGTGGTAGGTAAGTGTTACAGCCTCCCAGCAGAAGTGGTAGAGGGTAATACAGTGAGGGTATTAAACATGCATGGGATAGACATACGGCTCCCGAATCTAAGACGAGATCAACGACTGATTAAGGTTTGAGTCTTTACAGCAGGAGAAACGGGCGACTAGACGGGGGCCGGATGGGGCCGATCTATTATTCTATTTATATTAAGCTGACAATTGGTTTACTGGGACTGTTTGGGTGGTCTTGCTCTGGATCAAAAAAGAATAAGGGAACCCATTCCTTGTAAATGTTTTTTTTTCTCATTGAAGGACATGGCAAGCCTGACGATGGAGGAAATTACCCAGATGGCCCAATGCTGACGTGGCAGGAGTTCCAGAAGCACATGCCTTGGGAAATCGTCATCTTAGTCGGAGGGGGATACGCTTTGGCTGCGGGGTGTAAGGTAAACTCCCTTCTTTGTCTGGTCTCAGGTCTGGAAAATTTCCGTCACTCGTATTATTCTATGGAAACGTTCATCCCCTGAAAGGACCCAAGGAAAGGAGAGAAGCTTAAGTTGGGCGTTTAGCCAGAACTAGCTATAAGAACCAATTCTCCTGGCGGATGGTCCATGTGGTGTCCTTCACCTACACGTCCAATCCTCTTACATGGCCATAAGCTTCGGGAGCCACAATTACGACTCAACCTGCACCACATCCGGGTCAACTTGACCACTTCTTGAAAGTCCTCAATGAGCTTGACTGCCCTCGGCTTAATTTTAGTCATTCTTGTGAAGGTTTCTATACAAAGCCTTTATATGTTTTACGTTGGTCTTATTTATTCTTATTTATTTATTATTTATTATGTTTTCACCGTGAAGACGTCCGGGCTGTCCATATGGATTGGACGTCAGATGGAATGTCTGAGCAGCTTGCCCCCATGGGCCGTTCCTCTCTTGGCTTGCGTGCTCGTCTCGGCGGTGACGGAATTTGTCAGTAATCCAGCTACAGTCACTATCTTCCTGCCCATACTGTGCAGCTTGGTGAGTAATGCATGGATATCTTAAAAAGATATTCAATGGGGAGCTCCTGCCAAACATTACAAGCATCAGTCTTAAGCACCCAGCTGGACTCTCTGACTAATGAAAGTGTATGGAGGAAGGGACTTCATTAGCATCGACATAAAGCATC
Organism: Spea bombifrons; assembly: GCF_027358695.1. Taxonomy (NCBI): domain Eukaryota; kingdom Metazoa; phylum Chordata; class Amphibia; order Anura; family Pelobatidae; genus Spea; species Spea bombifrons. The sequence goes on from NC_071090.1 coordinate 3,329,586, forward strand.
AGCTCAGTGTGGTGTTTGAGCAGGGAAAGTCACCCAAAATATCACATGACTGACAGCAACGGCGGCTCCAGGTCTGCAGATAAAAGGGAGTTTATTGAAACAAAATGAGATAAAACCAGGTTTTAGTCACCGACATTACTGTATACAGCGCTGGGGGTTATATTTCTGTATACAGCGCTGGGGGTTATATTACTGTATACAGCGCTGGGGGTTATATTACTGTATACAGCGCTGGGGTTATATTACTGTATACAGTGCTGGGGGTTATATTACTGTATACAGCGCTGGGGGTAATGCTCAAGTTTCCAATGAGGCTTCCCGTTTAATATCAGCCCATAGAAAGCAGCTTATTCAAAAGCTAAATAAATATTCAATTTGCAACATAGTAACTAATTATCAGTTTGGATATCTGGAAATAAAACACATTTGAAGATTATTTGCTACCACGGTCCTTCCTCTGTTTCAGTCTGAAACCCTGCATATAAACCCGCTATACACGTTGCTGCCGGTCACCATGTGCATTTCCTTTGCGGTGATGCTGCCGGTGGGGAACCCTCCGAACGCCATTGTCTACAATTATGGCCATTGCCAGATCAGGGATATGGTAAGATCTTGCGACCTCGTGTTTTATGTACTTCGTTGGGAACGACATTTCCACCATATCTTCCTTTTCCTCCTTTTCCACAGGTGAAAGCCGGATTCGGTGTCAACGTGATTGGCCTGGCTGTGATTATGGTTGCGATTAACACCTGGGGAACCAGCCTCTTCCAACTGGATTCTTTCCCCAAATGGGCCACGTTTAGCAACTCGACTACTCACCCGTGAATGCCACCAAACGGAAAGAGAAGGAGAGACTTAGGGAGCCAAAAAAAAAGTGACTGCCCCCTCGGACCAGGAGAACCTCTCAGACACAGACCAAAGGAACAAAAGGGGGGTTTGTTATATTAGATGTTTATATATTCAGTCTTCCTATTTATTTATCCAGTTATTAAACGCTTCTCAACCTTGGGCGTACGACTATTGTATTTTGCTTTGTGTGACACGGCGGGATTGGCCACGGAAGCGATACCGAATAAGCGTGGATAGCGGACACATCGGAGACCCCAATCAGGGGACGATCCCAGTGCATTAAGGACAGCTCGGACATGACACCCCGCCGTTTTAAGGGACACGGACTCTTACTGGGTGCTCATGAAGATTTTAACCTGCTTTGCTGCATATCCAAGGGAGACTTTAGCATACGATACGGCGGCCGGGACATCAGCATGGCTAATAGGGCCAACAATGGTCCAAATCAGGTGCTAATGCCTGAAAAAGCCCAAACGGCACTTTAAGCCGTATAAAATAAGTGATAAGATGAAATAGTCATAAGGAACGTAGAAACACATACAATGTGGTGCCCCATAGGCATTCAGGACCTAAGAGATCCCCTTCTTACATTACATTTATTTATATAGCACCAGCAGACTCTGTAGCGCTGTATAAAGGGATCATATGAGGTCCAGAAAGTTTATGCAGCTACATTTTTTTTCAATGTTTGTTCGACAAAAGCTTCCACCTTCGACTAAAGACTCGAAATACCAAAAAGGAAGATGATTCAATAGTACGATATCACAGAAATTGGCCAAATTATTAGGAACCCCCCCACAAGAGAAGTAAAGACGTGCATAGAGCATCTTACCGTAAATATGTTATTTTATTAACTTCTATCCAAATCTACAAAGCCTATAGAAAGCGATTGTCGGACATAGCATACTCTTCCAACGCATGGTCACAAACCCGGGGAGAACAACACCACCAGAACACTAAATTGGTAACAGAAGGCCACGATAGCCCCCATGGAGCGTAAACGTAACAATCAGGATCCCGTCCGGAAGAGTCCAGATCGGTCTACCCAGTAAAGCCTTTGGATACGTAGCATGAGAAGATCTGCTGAATCGACGGGTTTTTGAAAGTTAAGATTTATCATTTGGTGGCTTCTTCTTGTCTTCCAGATCCTTCTTAATGGATTCAAATTTCTTCCCTATATCTGGGACCTTGGGGGGGGAAAGAGAGAAAATATAATAATAATAATTAAAGAATGCATGACCCCAGTATATGACAAAGTGTATGACCCCAGAGCTGTGTGTGAGGGGCAGGTTCAGTAACAGGTGCTCACCTCGTAGTTCTGCGCTAGGTACATACCCACCACGTTGCCGAAAGCGAACCCCAGCTGCAGGGGAAGAAAAGGTTAAATTATAATAAAACGTTGGAGAAATACAGGGGTTTTCATGGGAGTTGCGCAGAAATCTGTGCGATTGAAGATTCGTACAAAATGTGAATTTTAATAAAGTTTGCAAAAAACCCAGTCATTTGTAGAAAAGTCCGAAAACGAGGAGGAACCCCCAACGAAACACACGAAAACTAAGCACAGAGCTCCGAATTTCGTTAAACACCTCGACAGGTGAATTATTTATTAAATCAGAATTAAATACGTTTTAAAATCTGCGTGAAAAGCACGGCCCGATCCAACGGGTTATCATTGTTCTCGCAAACTAAGCGAAACGCGTCTGGTATTCAGCAAATAGTAAATTAATACTAAGTTATAAAAATAATATAAAATCACTATGTATGGCGAGCGAGGTGAGAGTCTCCTAATGGGTAAAGTCAGGGGGGTTTAATAATGATGTCACACGGGTGACCTCATAACCCACGGTTAAGTGTCGCAGGGAAGGGTAAAGCCCTCCCTGTGGTAACCTCTACCACTTCTGCTGGGAAGTTGTTCCTCTTATGTAACTCCCTCTCAGTAAAGTAAAAAGTTACCGTATATATCAATAAAGTAAAAAAATATGTTTTCCTAGAATTACTGAGTTTTATTATTTCATTTGCAACCGTCTCCAGGACATAGAAGGGTTTTGGGGGGTACAATTTTATCAAGGACACCCTTAAAGCCCCAAATCTATACACCCCGATAAAATAAAGCCTGGCAAATAAACGTTTTATATAAAATATTATATTATTTTTATCATCCTGTCTGGCAGGGAATAGGTTAAATGGTACTTACTATAAACTGCAGCATAATGGAAACGTCTCTCGTCTGCACGGGCTCCGCTTCAGTTAGCCACTTCCTGTATCCGCCGGAAGCCCCGGCGACGCCATATTTGAGTAGGGCAGAACGTCTGCATTGCAATTATAATGAATGAGTTTGTGGATAATGAAGCTCAGCATGTGAAAGGAGCTTTACAGAGGGAGCTCAGGGTCCTAAAGTTCATTCACTTACAGTAAAATGGTGTATTTGGAGTTAAAAAAGTGTATACTTTCAAAACAGGGTATATTAATTAACCCATTGTATACAGATGTTTAAATGTCATTGGAACTGGCTAAATGAGGATACTATATGGAAAGATCCGTTGCATTTGTGTTAGTGACCCTGTACGTACCTGGCGTATCGTTACAAGCCCGCTGTTCACAAAGTTTTTTGACAGCCAAACGCTTCTACAGGATACTTCCTAAAATTGATGTGTCTCTTTTTCCTCCCCTGATGCCCCTCTTTTCTAGGAGGTCAGAATGTTTGCTGGGTATGAGGGTATCGCAGGGTTCTACAGCCCTAAAAGCCCCGATAATGTGTATAGAAACGGCTTTATGAATTAAATATAAATCAGTTACACAAATACCCCACAATAGAGGACTTAAGAACATCTGCTGTAAAGCAATGTTTCCAGTGTAGTTAAAGCGCAGCTATGACTTCAGTCTGGAAACTCTCCGGGTTTGGCTCCGGGACGCGGGGTTTTGACACACCCCACTCCCCGCCCATTTTCCCTTTAAATGGGGGCGTTTCCCGCGGTCTCAGAGGGCAGTCCTGGCCAAACCCCACAAGGGTAGACGTTGGGTAGCCGGAGCCCACAAGTTAACAGGTATAGAAGAAAACGCATTACAGTCGTAGGCAGGGTGGTCGGTAACGGGGTGCTGCGCCCCTCATCGTCAATAATGTACATTTATTAGAGTTTAGCGTTTTCTCATGGTTACTGGAAGTTATGACATCATGGTACCCCTGAGTGAAACAAAACAGAACGTAAAATATCTTCCCAGAAACCACGCCCCAGACCCCCCCTAAAGCAAGCTGGTTGTGCACGCAGGGCAGAGGGGAGCACATGGCCTGGGGCGACCCAAGGACAGACACGGCCATAGGTGTTATATAGATCACCTCACTTTGAGCTTCAGTATCCCATACTCCCCAAGTCTAAAATGTATTTAATGTATAGAGTTGTGTTGAAAGCCTAATACGTGTTAACATTATATATTTAATACTGAACAGAATAGGAACGGAAGCTTGGTACATGCCCGTCAGTAACATTCTATTTTTACCTTCCTTTAATAAACCTTATTTAAAAAGCCACATACTTGGTTTCAGATAATAAATAATGACAAATGCAACAGACAATGTGCTTTATTACTTTCACTGAATCCCAAGCAGCTTTACTTTGTGTGGTTGTGTTTAAGGAGACAGCTCATTACTTTCATTAAAGCGATATTTTTTAAATATTTCCCATAAATTGTGTATTTCTTTGTAAAGTATACAGTTGGTGTTATTGCAAAAAAAAAAAGTAAAAAATATATTTTTATTGCAAAGAAAACCAATTTATGGAAAATAAAATTTTATATAATGAGATATATATATATATTAAAAAAAAAAAAAAAAAAAAAAAAAAAAAAAAAAAATCGCCTCTTATTCTCTGGTATAAATCATACAGAGCTTTTAAAAAATAGATTAATGGGATGCTTTAGTACCCTCTAGTACCCGCACTTACCGGCAACCAGCTTACGCTAGAGTTTCAGGGGTCTAACAACCCCCATATAGACGCAGAAAGTGGTTCCATTGATTTCAATGGGAACACTTTCCCCTTCCACTGATTGGATACTTTAAAAAGTGGTGTGAAACAGCCTGCAGAGGGAGTGGCTGCAGCTTCTCAATTTTTTTTAACCCCCCCCTACAGTTAGTGAATACATAGTAAAGTACACAATACTTAGTATTTAATATACGTATTTAAGCTTGTAAGCTACAAGGTACTTTAATATGCATTGACGAGGACGTATGGGACCGTAAACTGTCCCTTTAACTCTTTATTTAAAAGCTTACCAAGATTGGAATGCATAAGGAACAGAGACAGAATCTCTGATAACTGTTACCGTAGAATACAACGTAACCACAACTACAAATTCATGAGACTGAAGTTGTACGTGTTTTAATTTGTCTCTGTATAAAACGTATCACATAATATACTTTTTTCATTTGGGTTCAAAAAAAGTGAAAAAGTCCATAATTTAGAAACCGGAAAGATAATCTGAAGTTTTATTTTTTGGGAGGGGTACAGTCAACCCCTCGATACTCTTAAGAGACCTCTTATCCTCCGGACCAACGCCTGGATGAAACTGTGACGGGATCGCACTTTACAGTAGAGGCTTTCGATGTCCAAGAGTCGCTTCTGCAGAGTTTCCCCGAAGAGATTTGCCCCTTCAGCCTTCAGCTGCATAAAACAAAAAAAAACATGCATTTCCAAATCACTACACCGACAAGGATTAAAGAACCATACACATATTGGAAATATACAGGGCACGGGGCTGGGAGATAACGTAGTAGGGGGTATAAAATGATGTGCATCTATTCAGTTTAATCTGGGGGCAACGAAAAGGGTAAATTAAGTTAGTTTCAGCTTTCTGGGGAGCTACAATTCTTCACCCTAAACAACTAGTAAGGAAAGTTATCAGGCAGAAGGGTTCGTTAAGGTTGTGTGGTTTTTTTGCACACAAAAGCATGAAGAAATGTATATTTCTACGGGGGGGGCTTGTACCAGGGTTTTTGTTTTTTGGACCACATTAATGAAAGGAGGAGGAAAGCATTTCCAAAGTGGGGGCAATAAATGGCCAGCTCTCTCCGCCATGACATGGAGGCTCAGCTGTGACACGGGCAAGGATGAAGACGAGGGAAGCAAATATCAGTCAAGTGAAAACGCGAGCAACCATTAATGGCAACAATATTAAAATATATTTCTGTATTATTGGGTAATCTAAACCTTCCAAAAGCACGTATTTCGATATCACTCACCATGTCGAGGTCCTGCTGACTTACTCTGTTGCGCTTATCCGCGTTGGGATCTGTATTTAGTGTATCTGCAAAGAAAACACCCAAAAGCCAGTTATTGGCGTTATTTTATTCTTTAATAAGCATTTTAAACAGTAAACCTTTTCTATTAAGAGGTCAAAGGGAAACAAGATGTGTACAAAGGACAGCGTTCCCGCTCCTTACTAGACACCGGTCTGGTCTAAGTTGTACCACGTGAAACGAAGAATTATAACGCCGTCTCGTTTACTATCTGCGTAATAAAATGGCTTACCCTGAAATCTTCTGCTGCCGAAGGTAGTATTTGAAAAGAGAGAATCCTGCGGATCGCTCGGGGTGCAGTGAAGCAAATAATACTCCAGGTGCCACCAAAGAACGAACAAACAAGTTTCTATAGTATCTGTGGCGTCCGGTAAAGGAGAATCGTGTACACAATTAAAAAAATACAATAAATACCCCCTTAACACTCAAGCCACTTAACACGCAAACTAGACACGGCTTCCAGTGGCTTGAACAGATTACCCACACCATCTGTGGCTTCCAGAATAGCGAAGACTACACCCTACACTTGCTCGCTCGGCCGAGATCTCGTAATGATCAATAAAAAGGATACATGAGCAGAGAGACAGAAGCTTGGCTCTGTTGTTGATGAGCTTAACCAGTCGCCGTCGGGCTATGGCATACTTCTGCGTGGTGGACATTTTATCCATGCCGATGGACACCTCAGCCTGACACAGCTATGGATTAAAATAAATACAGATGAATGCAGACGGTGAAATGGATTAAGCTGAATGCAGCCCCCGAATGAAGCTATAGTATGGAATGCCCACCTCTTTAATCTCGTCCGGCGGGAGCTGCTCCACGTTCTGCAGTTTACCGACGCTCTGCCGGTGGATGTCGTAATACGTAAAGAAGTCGTTGGCGCTCTGCTTCAGCAAGTAGAACACAATTCCCAAGCCGGGTAAGCGGGAGGATTGAAGGACAGATAGGGAGTCTGGGAAAGAATAGAAGGCAATTAATCAACAAGATAATAAACATTAAGCCAAATTAAGACATCTCTAGAATTCTCAATGCAGCCCCCCACCCCCCAAAATAACGATACTGGCTGGTAGACGATGTCCTTACCTGGCCTGGAGCCGTCTCTGCTGGTGCTTTCGATCAGGCTGGGGGTGAACAGGCAGGCGGACTGCGTGAAGGTCAGCGAGCTCTGTATCATAAGGGCTTGGCAGTACTCCATGACATTGGAACAGATCTAGGAGACACCAGAGCGTTTAGAAAGGTCCAAACATACTGACACGCGTGTTCCAGCATAATACATCACCAGAGACAGGGCATATGCGCTAATTAATGTACTACAAGCAGTGGATATATACCCAAGTCACACAACGGGCTCCTTTCTAGGTTACCAGGTGGCTGGATCTGACACCTGGCAGCAGAGACAGGACTGCCCATCTTTCTTTGTAAATTATGAGCAAAGTTAAGGGTTCTCATTTGAAGGGTTAATGCTCTTTTTTATGAGCTTGAAAACTTTATAGTAAACTAGAATAGGTTTAAAAAAAATCAAATGTTTTTTGAGAAGAGCAAACTTAAAATGTGTCAAAGTACCTCTAAAACTCACCTCCAATTCGGTTTCATTCATTGGACTCCAAGTTTGCCAACTCCTGACTCCAATTAGCTTTTGTTGAAGTGATCAGACTAGGGGGTTCACATACTTTTTCCAACCCACAGTTATTTTTTTTTTTTAGACAAAGTCTCACCTGCTGTACGGCGAGCTCCATTTCATCTCTCTTGCTGGCCCTGTCCACCTGAGAGAGGTCGTCCTGCAGACAGAACTGACGGAGTTTGTCGGACCCACCAAAAAGGTTCAGTAATCCAAGACACTGACGCTGCGGAGGAGGAAGAGAACCGTAACAATCTCAACAAATACTAAAGCTAATTCACAGTCCGATATTACACATTTCATTAAAAGCAACGGCAAACGTTAAAGCAGAATTCTGCAAAAATCCATCCACCCATTTCCACGAAAATAATTAAAAAGGGTCCAGCCGTCAAATTAATGCGCATATAATGGCTGAAGTGTCCTTAAAATCCACAGTAACAGTTTTGAGCTCCCTTAAAAGCATATAAGTGCAGGAATTAGCCATCTTGCCCCTTTGGCCTATAAAATGTAAAGGGAACGATGAAATGTGTAAGTAGAACATGCGTATTATGGTGTATTGTAACTAGTTCAACACGGAATGCACATCCATGCTGAGCAGTAATGATTAGCATTTACTATATATATATTATATATATATATATATATATATATATATATATATATAATATATATATATATTTTTTATTTTTTTTACCTGGAAACGTCTGATATGTCCTTGAAATTCCATCAATGACCCCTCGTTCACATTGTTGTCCATCTCGGTGACAACACCTTCAAAACACAAACATGCGATAAATGACCTGGAAGCCACATCTATGAGACTAAAACGGAATTGTTCAAGACCACTTAATATGGAGAATATAGGAGAACGCAGTGGGAGCCCGTGCATGCAATCTCACTTATTCAACCATGCATTATGCAGGGCAAGCACCGGTGCATCAAAATTTTTTCATCTTGCTTGCAGCCTCATGGTTTAAAGAATAAACGCCTTAATTGTGGGGTGTTCCCTCAAATTCAGGTACACAGTCAAGTACCCATTTAATGCAAATTAAAAAGTATTCAAAAGCACTCAAGAATTTAGGATTACGTTAATGCGCTGATTGGGGTTGGTAAGACTTATTCCGCATCCTTACCTGGGAGCGCAGCTTTACTGATGATGCCTGTAAGTAAAGCAAGTTCCTGCAAGGAGCCGAGACTTCCTTCTGGGCTCCTGAGTATCGCATGTATCGTGTCCAAATGAGTAGCCAGGAACTGCAAGACCTGAGAGATGAGTAAACGCATTATAGATGGAGCGGTGAATGCATCCTTAGAGCACAATGCAACTGGCATTTAGACATTAGCAGTGATCTTTAGTCTTGAGTATTAAAAACCTACCTGTCCAGCTGCCTGTAACGGCTGAGCGGTACTAGAGGTCAGGATCACCTGACAGAGCTGAAGCGCAGGTAGTAAGATCTGTCTGTGTCTTTCCACAGGACCGGGGATGAACGCAGAGGCCTCTCTCATTCCAAACGCACTGAGAAAAAGACAAGAAGCACAATCAGAGAGTTTATTCAAATGTTTTAGACATAACATGGAAATAGGAAGGACGGGCTTCAACGCTGCAGCTGCTCGGCTGTTAATGATACAAATAACTTAGAAACAGTTTACTAGAATTGTGATAAAATATATATTGATACAGACCGATGCCTTGTTACTAACCCATGGGAGTTGGTTTCGGGACGCATTCCAAACACACGTAACGATGCCAAGTTAGCGATGATTCCACTCCTCAGTAACTCCAGGGCTCCTTGTTGACTTTTAGCCACACGGGTCAGGAACGCCTAAGAGACCAGACGGAATTATCAGTTGTTAGCCAGCAATATAGGAATCGCGATTAAGATGGGAGATCCTAGAAAGCATTCATACACCTTGGAGACCCTGTGCTTAAGAACAATGCATTGTGAGCAACACACAAATTGTAAGAGGCAAGCTACTAAAAAGTAAAATACATTTTACAGCACTTAAAATAGAGAGAAGACCAAGTTCAGTTGACAGAGGATAACTCCCATGACACCCAGCAGGAAGCCAATGGTTGCAGAACCTTGTCACATTTATACAATAATGGTTATTATTAGAATCTGCTGAATGTGCCGTTTTGGATTTGTATACACAGATAAGTTTGTACCATTTTGGATTCGTATATATACAGCGCCTTCAGCAGAGGCGGCTGTGGATTGAGCAGGTTCTGCAAGGTCCCGTCATCCTGCGCCAGGCTGTTCACTAGGACCTTTAAATAGCCGCTGTTGGAAATATATATGAGCCACTGCTGTGTCTTGTCCACCGAGATGATCCGGTCCAGCAGAGCAAGCGCTAGCATCTGCAAAAGGATATAACAGGGTTCGGGGTCAACCAGAGTTATTAAAACGGACTCAATTATCACTTTAAAGCGACACTTACCCTTCCTATCTCGTGGCCGTCACAGGCATCTCGGCAAACAACCTCCATTAGCGCCGTGCCGTAGCTCTCAAAAATAGAGAGGTTTTTCCGCTGGAGCTTGGCGAATACATCTTCCGGGGCGGTCAGTCGCTCCCACATTGTATTTTGAGCTGAGGGTTTAAGGACGTATACCATCGCAAATGTATATTTATAAATGGTAATGGCAAGAGGATTTACACTGGGATTACAGTTAATTCTAGAGTTACTAGTTTATCACTGATTAAAAGGGAACGGTTGGGTTTAGCATTAAGGAAAAATGTAATATTTGGGAAGGGGGGGTGACAGATTCAATTAAGAGTTTAAGTGGGACAGAAAGCTCACTCACCTGATTCTAGAGTGTCCGGCTCATCAGGTCTTTGTGCGATTTGCAGGTAATACAACAGTGATCCGTACAGGTGAGCCCGCACTCGCTGGTAGCCCCCGCCTGTTTAATACATACCCCAAAAAAGCCAAAGTTAATTTTCAAAGGTTTTAACACAACATTCCTTACATGTTTGCACAAAAATGTTCTTAATGCCCAACCCCATAATAATGTTTAGAGAGATGGAATAATGTTTAAGAGGTAAAAACCTGAAACCTCCTTTTTTAAACTTGAAAATTAAACATCTGTACGGTGTTATGTACAAAGAATCCTCAAAAAGACTAGGAAATGTCATTTATGCTAATTACATCTCCTAAGTGCATCCACTTGTTTCTGTATGATCTTAAGAGATCATTATAGACTAATATTCTTCAACTAGGCGATGAAAAGAAATATAATCTGAATACAAAGATCAATACAGAAAAGCAAAAGCATATCCACGATGGAAACACGCACCTGTCTTCAGGACGAACTCTAGCAGCTTCTGAAGGATTGTGTGAAGCGAGGATTCTCCAATGGAGGCATATCCCGAAAACAGGGATTCGGGTCCAGGAGGTGCCGCGAAGAGGTCGTCCAGCAGCGGGACGTACTGCGACTGGCTCAACCCTGGGGCCGCCAGCGGCTGCTTCTGCTCGGTACGGATCGACTGACTTAGGTGAGCGGTCAAGGTAAAAACGACTCCGGCCACTACCGGCATCAGCTCAGGTGTGGCATCATCATCCAGGATCTATACACAAAAAAAAAAGAAATAAAAAAAAATGCATTTAGAAGAAAATAAATAAATAAAAACAACCTATTGGAGGAGAGAGTTTACTGAACGCAAATCCCTGTATACTGAACAGTAAATAAATCAGATTTAAACTACAGTAAAGGGTCCAGGGGTTCAAACAAACGCAGCGTTAGACTGAACCGTGACTTTAGGCAGATAAGCTGAGAGTCATGGTATTTGTTGCCCAACCGCAGATGGGACTCGCAGGCTACCCCAGGATAAGCGAAGCGCTTAGTATGGTCCCCGTGGCTCGTTTACCTTGTTGTGCACGTCCTGAAGCAGGTCTCTGATGATCAGCTGGCGCTGCGAGGCTTGTATGAGGTCCTGGGGACAGGCCGTCAGAATGATTTCCACCAGCTGCCTCCAGGACTCCAGCGCGTGACGCTTGGCGTGGAGACACTGTAGAAGCCGGTTCCTTTCCACCACGTACTGAAGGATAGTGTTTATCTCCTGTAGGAATAATGCAAAGATCAAACACAACCTCGAAAGCAACGGTCAACAAAGATTAATATTCTCTGAACGTGTTGCAGGACTCGCCAGCTTTAAACATGGCGGAGGGATGGTGGTAAAAGGGGGGCCCCAAAAAAGAAGGAGATCAGCTTTTGCTAACTGGTAGCCCCTTGGCTATGGAGATCTTGAAGTTATATTAGAAGGACTGCATCTTACCCAACAAGACAGATCCTCCCCACTTTTCCATGGGAAACCAGCCTTTCCCCCACCACTTACTTCCATGAGCAGAGGTCTCTGTCCAATGGCTGCCATTCCTTGGAGAGCATTTACCTCTGCGACCAGAACCCGGTGCAAAAGCTGAAAAAATAAATAAAATCATAGAACGTTAATAAACACTTGTAATGCTCCAGTGAGGCTGTACGTCATTGCAGAGCGGGGGTGGGGGGCGCGCACCTTCACATTGCATACGGTTTGGCCCCTGCGATTCTTGTGTTCACAGTTAGCTATGACTTGCTCTATTTGGTTGCGGTCGAAGAAGTCCAGCTGTAAGGGCTCCGGGATCTCCTGGCTGAAGTCTATGGAGGCCAAGATGTTCAGGATTTTCCTACGAACTACAAGAAAAAGAAATAAAAATCTCGATCCGCTGCTTTTTTTTGGGTCTTTTTATAGTTTTTAGATCATCAATGTATCCATATTTATACAAATAACCATTACGTTAGCTCTGAGTGCTTAAAGCCGATATTTAATTTACAAAAAGGGTCACTGCTGTTAATATGCAAGCCCAGCAGCATGCGAGTTTAAGACTTGGCACTGTAATTATAGATATCATATTGCTGCAGAGAGTCATGGAGAGAGTCATGGGAGTTGTAGTTTAACACTATTGGCAACGTCTGAAAAAAATTAGAAGACAAGAAAAGAATGGAATAAAAAAAAAAACTAGCCTTTCGAAGTGACGTCGGAATAAAAAGAGACACCAAAAACCCGGCTTTCTTCATCCATACTTGCTTCCCCGTCAGCTGTTATAGAGAGATTTTCACATAAAATTAATTTAAATTGATGAAATAGCGCAAGAAATCATTAACCATTAGACAGAGAAGAGTCAAAGTATTTACGAATGTTTAAAATAAACACGATTCAGTTTTAGACTGTACCTGCATACATAGATTTCATATTATCAGTTCGCAGAATAGAATAGTTTTCGCCGTCCGAGAATTGAGACAAGCGTGTAAAATTAGGAATTTGGGTTTTTTTTATATATTATTTATATATCTTTTGCCGATAAATCAAGTGTGGCTTGGATTATTGGTATAACGGCAATAGGCAGCCGTTTGCAAGTTATCACTCCCGATATCATCAGACTACATCCCGCGTCAGACAAACAGGACCCCGTGCGGTTATTTATAAGACGTCAATCTTGGTACGAACCTGCGTGGGGTTTCGCGGGCATGTCGTTGAGGAGCAGATGCAGAAGTCTCTGTGTGTGGGAACGCTGGCGATTTAGCGACGTAATCCGAAGCTCTATGGAAGCCGTCCTCATGAGCCAAGACATTTGATTCAAGGCGGAAATCTCATGCTCTAGAAGCAAAACAAATTTAAAGACAGGAGCCGTATTAACTGAAAAGGAATTAGTGTACTCTCTATCGTGATCATATACTGAATATACAAGCAATTTAAGGGTAACAGGGTAATATTTTAAATTATATATGCACCTGAAAGAATGTAAAAGACAAAAAAAAAAATTATAAAAGGGGGCCTGTTGTATTATGAAGATAAACTCTTAATTATAATGATGATAATAATAATAATTAGTTTGTTTTATCCGCAGGGTGTTTACCTTTCACAGAGAAGGGAAGGTGCTGGAGCTGAGTATACAGAAAGTCTTGGCTTGTGCGGAGGTAGCGCATGGTGGGGCCGGAGGTCTCCATGCAGGCACAGAGCTGGTAGATAACCTGCACAGCGACATTAAGATGATTGCATTATTACGCATGTAATAAACACTACATGGGGATGTTTTAGGATTAAAGCGTGATTAAAATAAAGCAGTGAAGGGAACAAAACGAGGAACATACCTGATAACAGAGTTCGGCAAGCTGCGGAGTATCCCATACTGCGGTCGGGCCGGCCCGCTCTTTTGTTCCCTGTTCTAGGATATTCAAAATGGAATGCAGACAGGTTCTCGGGCATCCTAATACACCTGCATAAGAGGAACCACTTTTAAAGAAGGCACCCTAAAAATACCGGAAACCGGCCTTGGATGATGCACTGACAGAGAATTCTAGATGACTGGAATACCATTGATACCAACGCAAAAGCCCAGTTTCCGTGTAGATCAACCCACGGGCAATTGTACGCTCTACCTTCTCATGAAATAAAGCGATATTCGGCTAGCGTGCCCACAATACCTGAGTCCTGAAGGTTCGTGGTACCGACAGGTTTCTTCAGTTCAAAGCCGAGAAGATAAAGGGCAAGGTTGGGGGGTTTCATCTCCAGCGAGGTGATCAGGAGGTTAAGGATGTGAATTTTAGTCTTGTGGCGGAGCGCCCCTCGTTTCTTCTCTATTTCGGTATCTGGAGGTTTAAACAGAAGTTTATAAGAAAACTCTTAACTAAAAATGATTGCCGGTTTCAGCTTTTTTGCTGTTGGATCTGCTGCTTCCAAGAACACCCTCACTCAGAATGCGATGGAGGATCAGGTTTAGCAACCGGCTGACAAGGTTCCAATAAAGAGTATTCGTTTCCATCAACATTAAACTATTAACTATTGTAAATCTGCTTTAGGTCCAGGTCTTTTTAGGCACGCGTTCCCATAACCCAATGGGAGATTTGACTTGGTGGTGTAAAGGTGGCAAAGACTATGACACATGGTGACCGAGGGAATTAAAGAACATTAAATCCCATGGAGTTAACCGGTTCCTGTAAACCAACGGGATTATACTCACCCTCAATAGGGTTCTCGAACTCCTCCGAGTCGTCATTGTCCAGACATTCCACAAACCCGGCCATCAGCTTCTCGCTAACTTTCTGCAGGAACCAGGACACAGCAATGTGTTACGGTCACATTTATTAACCTCTTTTGCCCAGCGGACAGGTCAGGCGTGCTGGTGCAAATCTGAACTGTGAGTGGCTATTGGTAGTTGAATCTAAAGGTAGAGTCAGCTGACGTGTGATGCAATTAATCAGGTTACAGGTAAATGAAGGCATTAATGAACGCAACATCATTGGGCTTTCAAATCAGACCTCAGAGATCTCCTACCTGGTCCTGGGTGAAGTCTCCTACGAGTTTCGCTTGGATGTTTGGATTACAGGAGATACTACATAAAATCTTTGAGCTCTCAAAGGCCAGTTCCGGATTATCGTTGCCGTGGTACAGGTACCTGCCGAAGAAACAGCTCGATTAAATTAACGCAATAGGCACTGTTTTTACAGACAGCAGGGACTATGCGCTGGTTGGGTGGTCCTCTTTCTTGATGGCCCAAGGAGCAGTAAATCGATGTGGGGGGGGGTGTCTGTATTGTTGCAGCCCCCATTCCTCCACATTGAAACGCTCTAAAATAAAGCGTCACAAGGTGCCATGACATAGGTCGGCAGTACTGCCTCTGGCCCTCCTATGGCCCAACCCTTCACCCCAACATCCAACGAAGGTATCAAACCTCAAACGTTGGGGGTATATTTTCGATCTTATGTTTCTACACCAATACCTCCCTGTTTCGTGATATAGCGAAGAGTCCGTTCACACTCACCTAGCAATATTCACCACGTGGTCTGCCTTTTTGGAGCGAGGGTTAATGCCTTGCAGGAGCTGCTCCAAGGGGGTGACAATCAGAGACAGGTGACTTTCCCGCAGCAGATCCATGAAAAGATTTTCCTTCTGCAGCGTCAGATTAAGGAGCATGAAGCAATACGCCACGGTTTTCTCCAGATGCTTTTTACCTGCGTTAAGAGAACGTTAGACTCCGTACCGTACGGTTGAGCGAGTAAGAGAATGAACCCCAATGCATTTTACATGCGCAAGAGCTGACAAAGAAAAAGTCTTAATATATTTTTGAAACGTTTTAATTATCGAGAAGGGAGAGGTAACACGACGATGTGAAACGCGTTGATCATTAGCCTAACGCATCTATGCATTAGCTTGTATTCCTTGTTGATGCAACAATCCCAAATAAAAAAAAGTCCAATAATAAAATACTGTATATTTTAGATGTTACCAGAGAACAACCTGGTTGTATGTTCGCTGAATAAAAGACTTCTTGCTTTGTTTTGTGTACTTTTTGATTATTATCCTAGCAGCCACCCAGGAATCTGAATGTTTAAGCCTTTTAGGTTGTGCTCTCCTGTATTTTTGTGTTACCTGGGAAAGGTGCGTAGGTGTCCAGCTGAGTGACACCCTCTTCCAGTAGGCCAAGGCAAAGCTCCAACATGGGAGATTCATTGAGCAGATGGTGCATCAGGTTGAAACCCGGGGGTTTGTAAGCGACTCTCTCCTCCCCTAAAACAAGAAACAATGTAAAAAATGGGGTCTCCCTCTGCAAGACTTTCAGCCATTATTGAGGGGGAAAAAAAGAACCCTACCCTGCAGTTCCACAAACTGATTCACAAAGTCTTCAGGCTGGGGCTCGTAGTCTCTAAGGAGCTTGTAAAAGACGTTCAGAACGGTTTCAGCGACCTCCCACTGAAACGGCAAAAGAAAGCAAGTCAGTGCAACCTCAGACCTTTAAAAAGAGACCAACGGCTGAAAAACTCCATCTCACGATGGCTGAACCAGCCCCCCCAAGACCTACATGCATAGGGTGCACCCAGTCAAAATTCCCCCACCACCCCAGTGTAGGGCTGGTGAGCTTAATCCAGAGTCAGAGATTCAACTTGGGAGACCTCTAGAATAGCGGAGTGGGGGAATAGAGAGTACAAATGGTACAAGGTGAACCCAGAGACAGATAATATAGAGATATAAGTACAGGCCCACAATTTTAACTTTATTCCCGCATATAGTTCGATCACCATGCATGGTTTGGAAGTTCACCTTTTCTGCGGGTCTCCTGTAGGCTCTGGTGTGGAAACGGAGGAATACCGTATCTCGGAGAAACTGGAGATAGGGTTCAAAGCCAGGGGCTCTCAGACCGGCCCCGAGGTTGGCTGGAATAGAACTCTCCACTAAGGTACCGATCAGATGGCAGAATGCTCGGGTCAGCGGGTATTCCTCACAACGCGACTCAATTTCATTCAGTTCCACCTTTCCACGAGACAACAAAATAACACAAAAATAAACTTGCGACAAATATAAAGTCTCCTTTCTCCGTAGATGAAATGCCAAAAGATTTTTGTTTCCAGTGGGCATCACTTTTTTTGGGCTGTATCCCATAAATTCTAAAATAATTGGGGATGAGGAAACGATATTAAATTTCTAACCAAAATGGGATAAAAATATCACAAAAGGATCAAAACCGAGTGTTAAAGACTGCGATTCTACTAAACAGCTGTGGATATTTGCAGAGCATCCGGTACAAAAAAAAAGCAAATCCATAGTAAATCACAAAAAAACTCCCATTCCAATACCAAATAGACATACGTTAGAGGTTAATCAAATATGCCACGTGGGTTTGCTCATATTGGCAGAAGAAAGCAATTTGGTCCCTATGCTCTTGTAAATATAACTTGGTTTTATCGTATACCTCGATGCCCGTCGCTTGCCTCTGACCCGGAACTCTTGCAGTTTGCAAAATCTGTTTGGGGAAAAGAAAAAAATAAATTGATCGCAACTGAATATTAAAAAGCGTGGCTGCCTTATTCTGAAAGGTTTCCCTACGGTTATTGAAAAGGTATCGCTGTTAAAAAAAAAAGAGGGCCGACGTATTCTCTAGATTTCACGCTCGTCACATACCTGGGTATATTCCAGGGATTGCCAAAGAGAAGCAGCTATCTCTGGCGACTTCCCAAACGCTGCCAGAGTGTTCAGTAGCTCAGCCTTGAGAACAGGTGGGATGCTGCACTGCAGTAAGCCAAGGATCACAACTACGGGCATCCACTGGGCATGCTCACAGAGAGCCAGTCTGGCGCTTTCACTCTGGACAGCAGGTACAAGAAGAGTAACGAGTGCAAATATCAGATTAACTGGGTGATTTGATGCATAAAAGGTAACGCAAGTGCATAAAACACCCGTTGCCTACAATCGCATAATATTACGCATAAGATAAATGTGTCAGTTGGGGTAAATAAGCAGCTACTCTTTCCAGAAGTAACATACCCATTCGATGATTATGGTGGTCAGCTGCAAGCAAGCGGTGAGCCCGTCCAGCTCGTGCTGGGTGATTCCTCGGAGCAGC
Organism: Spea bombifrons; assembly: GCF_027358695.1. Lineage (NCBI taxonomy): Eukaryota > Metazoa > Chordata > Amphibia > Anura > Pelobatidae > Spea > Spea bombifrons. The sequence goes on from NC_071090.1 coordinate 3,347,714, forward strand.
GGGTGACGCTGGTGTATGCTGTCCGAGCTTGGCATGTCCCGCCGCAGGTGCTCGTGATATAACATGAGAGAGTGGAAGAAGTGTTCCCAGGACACTGGACTCCCAACGCCTGCCTGGGTGTTATCTGCTGGGGCCAAATTAACAGGCTATGAGGACTTAAAATAACGACAAGAGTCATGACCTCATAAGAAACATCGAATTTGGGAACAGGTTATCTTTACTGGAAATAATATACTATATATATATATATATATATATATATATATATATATATACACACATATATACACACACACACCTATATAGCGCATAGAATAGTAAAATGTATACGTAGCAAATTAATATCCGGATTTGATGCTACTTACATGGAGAGTGACTTACTAATGTTGTTATACTCAGCCCAGAGAGACTACGTACCATGCCCCCCACCGTTGGCTTTCAGGAGACTGAAGCAGTAATGTGCGCACTGGGGGCCGCTGGCCAGACCCTGCAGCATCTTCAGGTAAGGTATGTAAAGCGTGGATGGAAGCAGATCGCTCATCTGTCTTACAAACTTTGATAGAACAACCTAACAAAATATCAGATAATTTGAGTCACTGCAATCTAAATATGGTAGTTCAGCATTTTTTTAACAGCATTTACAATTCATTGTATGGCGCACTCCCTTTCTAAAGAACCCACATTGTCTAAACTTTGGTACTTAATTGTAATTGTGAAACATACCTGACGTTGCGGGGGTCTCTGGTGAGCTACCCCAAGGAAAGACCCCATCAGGGTTGTGGTTTGGAGAGGTTCTGAAGGACACCAGTATTCCAAAGCCAATTCAAGGTTGAATGGATCTTTCTTATACAAATCCCCAATCTGCAAGGGTTACAAGTGACATAGCTCTTAACTATCCTGAAGAGAAAGGGACTATGAACAGATTAAATTAAGCCAGCAAAAAATCTTCTAATCTACAAATCAATTGCCCATTCATTTTACAATGGTTGCCTCCAAGTTGAGGAAATTTGGAGAAGGGACTGAATATGAAAATATGATCTAAGAAGAAGTTCTACACCACTGGGCCCACTTACCTAAAAAGCAACAAAGGTACCACCGCTGGCGATAAAATGTATTTTACAAAGACGCGGCTACGCAGCTCACTAACTGAGTGATAACCCAACATCTACAACATCAATGTACTCCAGACGGTTAAAAACTGAACGTGTGACTTTACCAATATCATTAGGTGCTCCAGATCTCGACGGAGCGATGTAGGGGGCTCGTTACCCATCTGGAAACTCATGTGGATCAACCTGGCGTCTTCCTCGGCCCGATTTCTCAGCTGCTTCACCTAAAGAGAACGGAGAATCTCAATCAATGCGGTGAAAGGCGACTGTAAAAAGGGACAGTCTTAAAAATAGGGTGTGCATTTCTCAAATTGTTATTCCCATATAGATTTGCATCACAATATACAGCTATTTAGTGTTATGAGACTACCAAACCGCTTTTGATGAGGCAAGGACACCCAATATAAAGCTATTGCGCAAGACAGGACGTTTAGGTCATTATTTAGCCTCACAATCAAGTTAATTTAATGCTTTATCTGCTAAAACCAGGTTTTAAAGCATAATCTCTGTAGCATAAAACTAGGGTTAGGTTAAATGTCACACAAAACAATTAAAAAGACAGAAAACTTTTTTAAGGGATCAGGTATGACAATTTTTATGTAATTCTCGGGATTCTCCACGCTCAGGATGAGAGGACTGTCCCCATAAGAGAGGGCCGAGATCTCAGACTACAATACTTTGTAACCTCGTATTAAACAGAGCTTCTAAACATCTCTACTGACTACACCCATTAAGGTGTTCTCTGTCCAGGTCATTTTAAAAACTTGGACTTTCAGGTCACTTGAGCAGAGAAACTTTACTGCAAGGAAACTTACTTTCATAGGCATCAGCGTGAGGAAATCTGTAACAAGTTTATGAACCCTGCGAATGAAGAATTCCTCCGGCCAGAAGCCTTCTGACCCCACCACCGCATCTGTGAGGAAAAGGAAGGCATTGCCTCCGATAGCCAGCTCTACCATGCCTTCGTCGGCTTCAGCAAACTCTGTCAATGCTATGGAAATAGATGGGGGGGGGGTTTGAAATGCCAGAAATCTGATTGTAAAGGGTTACACAAGCAATGCATGGTGATGGAACAAAATCGTGGTCCTGTACTTATATCTCTATAGTATCTGTCTCTGGATTCACCTTGTACTGTTTGTACTCTCTATTCCCCCACTCCGCTATTCTAGAGGTCTCCCAAGTTGAATCTCTACTTATATAGGAGATGAGAAGTATGGGATTGCGCTAAAATGGCTGGAAAATATATGAAACGTATACTCTGCTCCGGCATATATGCTATTTTTTCTTCATCATTGAAATTGGCTCCACCTACGATGGGCCGCAGAGTCTCCAGCTAATCATGTCCTTTTAAATGCCCCGATATTAACACCAATCACATCGATTAATAGTCTAATAACAGTCTCCTATTATATTGTATGGCATTACTTATAACATCATGCATGAATTACACTGCAATGACGTATAGGAAAACGTATTTGAATCAATCATGTGAAATTTGGCTTCCTTTACTCATCCTACCTGTGACTTCAGATAACTGAGACACCCCTCGAAGTGCAAGCGCCCACGCCAGTCTGACGGTGGCCTGAAGGCCCGGGAGCTTCCACGGCTGGCTGTCCTGCAGTCGGTTGTGAATGGCTGCTATGTATTGCCTTTCGGTAAGAAGAGGCGTTTGATGAATCAGTTCTAAAAGACGTCAGAGAAAAAGATGTTGTAAAGTAACTGGAAGGCTTATGCAGAAAACCACCAATAATTTCACACTCCAACTCAATTACAAAAACCAAGATGTGTCATTAAAAACGTCAGGGTTAATCACCCCCCCCCCCCCAATTCACAGTTTAGTGATTAAATCCCTTCTGGCTCCAGAAGACCATTCATTCTCAAACTAACCTAAGAAATATTTAAATTTAGAGTTAAGAAACAAAACACACACAGACTTTAGAGAGGGCATGTCATCTACACAACTTATATTCATATTTAAAAAAGGGTCCTTTTAAAATTAAACTTTAAATATACCCAAGTGGGAAAAAAGTGCAATAGTTCTGATAAATAAAGCCCATGTCTATCAGTGACCACGAAAAAAAATGCTAGCTAATAAACCACAAAAGGGTTTCTATTTTGCAGAATGAATTTTACCTTCTCGGTCTTCCGTCCCCTGATCCAGAAATCCTACATCTAAGCAGTACAGGAGAGCCATGAGGAGGGTCAGGTTAACAGCGTGCAGCGTGCCGTCGGCTTCCAACGTGACTTTCTCCAGGTGTCCGATCAGAAGCAGCGTATTCTCCTTGGACAGGGGAGACTGACAGGACCACAAGAAGAGGCTTTCTGACAACGATTTCCGACATTCCTTGATTAGATCTGAAACCTGGAGATCCAAAGGGAGTCGTAGAATCCAGTTTACAAACTCATATAGAAAAACAGACGATCGTATACAACAGACTAACGCCTTCTGAGTGTGAAGAAGCCAAGCCGCTTTCATCAAAGGGTAGAAGCAAGTTACTGAGAAGATGGCAAGTTAAGACGGGTTTATAATGGGTTTCTGCTACATACATAGAATGCTTTGTTTAATATCTAAAAGTGCATATAAATTAAGGATATCGAACTGTAAAAAGTAAGGTAAGAATGTGCCAGATCCACTCTAAATAAAAACATTTTGACCGATAGATAAACCGCACTCATGTCATAACTTTGCAAACTCGAACTGATAAAACCAAACTACAGCCGGCTAACAGAAGCCATAGTTTGTACTTATCGAGTCATTGGGCTCTTATCCTCCCCACAGCCCGCATGTCTTGCCTGCTTGCGGTGTTTCTCACTGCCCAAGCCCCTCTCTTTCTGCAGCTTCTCAAACTCGTTGTTAACGTCAATTTGCGAGAGCAGATCAAGGATCTTGTGAGTCAGGCCGTTCTCCATCAGATCATCGGTGAAGCGAGTTGTCATGGACACCAACTCCGGACTGCAAAAGAAGAAAAAAAGGTGACAAAAGGGATGCACACAATCCCCCCCGGGTTCTGTTTAAACCGTTTACCGCTACAAGGCCTTGGAATGAGCAATTTCACAACGCACCACAAAGCACTTTGCAAAGAAAGGTTTAGGTCTGCTGATCTCACGGGTGAGACATCGCTGTATGCTTTCCTCCGATGGTGATTCATATAATAGCTAATAGTTGGATGAATCATCCCTTTATTCAGTAGACAGCATAAGTATAAGTGATATTTACAAATTATCAACCAGGAAAAATCCGATCTAGAATCTGCCCTAAAACATAATTACGTTTTGAAAGGGACAACGAGAGAGAGAAAGAGAGAGAGCGTCTAGCCCAAGCAATACCTGAGTTCCAGGGTGAAGGTCTTGCCTTTGCGTGACTGCATGAGAGCGCGTAACGAGCTGGCGATACAGTTCTTTCCATCCCAGTAAAGGAGAATGGCAACCAACCCTCGTGTCAGGCCAGGAAAATGAGGCTGCTGATGTTCTCCTGTCAAATACAAATATTACCTGTTTGATACACAGTACCTCCTTTACTTTAATAACATGGTAAAACAATTACAAAATGGAATATATAACACAGGGGAGGAAAGAAGCTTTGTGGCATACATTTAAATGTTTCTTTATGTTGATGAATCTTTAAATATCAGGCAACATTTGGACCTCTAGGAACTGGAGCACCTATGGTCCTTTATCACTCCTGTGTTCCAATGGCCCTTTATCACTCCCATCATTCCTGTGTTCCAATGCCACGTTGTGTTCGCTGATCCAAGTTAAAGTTTAAAAGGCTAATTGATGGCCAGAAATGTCCTTGTTTCCTATGAAAACAGCTGAGTGACCCCACAAGGTGGTCTGCATCACCTTACACAAAGTTAGGGATCGACCCAAAAGGAACACTGCTTACCAGCGAGTAGAAGCTCCACAGCTGCTATCTCTCCAATGTTGAACAAGTCACTGAGGATGAAAGCTTCCTTGATGAGCTGCTCTGGAAGGAGTCTGGAACCCTGCTGGCCTATGATGGCGATGCCCTCTGTGCTGGCTTTTTTAATCATTTCATGCTGCTGGGCACTTTTTGGCTAGAAAGTAAAATTTGAACATCCTCCTAAATTTATGCTAGAAAGTCTTTTGATCGTTCTCTTGACTCCGGTAAATAAATAACGTAAAAATAAAAAATGGATAATAAAATATACAATAAAAACTAATAAAAAATGGATAATAAAATAAAACTTAAGGGAAATAAAGATTTAATAAATTACAGATTCTATACATTGAGTGTGGCTGGCGACAACAGAAAGCTTAATCCATTGACCATACCAAACTGAATACTAAGCCAACAAGATCCCCTGTAACTATATATATACATACGGGGTTTTTGAAGAGGGATATGAAGTCTGGTTTGTGTTTCTTTAAGACGAGGTCCAGTAGCTGTATAGCGTCAGGTTGTCGCCTGAGCAGCGCATTGTCCACGGTGTGCCAAAGGTCTTTGTAAGGACCCCACAGACTAGTCCCTGAAACACAATACATGGGTTAAAACAAATAAATAAATTATATATATATATATATATATATATATATATATATATATATATATATATACACACACACACAGACACATACCCTATGCATATATCACCTCGCCAAAAATGTCTGAAATGAGGGGAATAACTTAAAAGTATATATATATATATATATATATATGCTGTATATATGCTGTATATATGCTGTATACAATATAGTCACTGAGTGACAAAAACTCGGTTTTATCTCCTTTTGTCCCAATAAACTCCCTTTATCTGCAGACCTGGAGGCGGCCAAAGTCGGTCATTTTGATATTTTGGGTGACTTTCCCGGCTCAAACACCACACTAAGCTGATGCTTTATGGCAGTGCTAATGAAGTCCGTTCCTCCATAGACTTTTATTAGTCAGAGTGTCTGGCTGGGTTATTAAGACTGAGCCATTCTATTGTTTCCCACAGACTGTATGATAAGAAGTCTGTCTAGTAGATTGGGGCTCAGATAGCAGAATGAGAACTGTCCGATATGCAGCTACCGGAAAACATTATGGGGCAAAAACAGTTCAAACTCATTCGTGACCGGACTGTCTTTGAAATCGTGTAGCCTTTATTATAATAGCTGTTTTAACATTTCTGTGTTGTTTGTGTTAATCTGTAAAATGGCCCCCTTACAGTTTACACTTTTTTCTTATTTTTGCACTTTAGGGGCATATTTAACGTACATTTCTAGTGTGAGGGGCATGAGAGTTTTGAGCAGCTATTTTTAATCTACTTTATATGTTTTTTTTAATTTTTACATTTTCTTGAAACTGTATAGCTGTCCTTATGATGTCATGGTGACATCACTGAAATCTATTATTTTAAAATGTGATTACATTTTTATTCTTTATGCATTTTTAAATTTGGAATATATTTGAAATATTTTTTTATATATATTACTGATCACAGAGTGATCAGCAAGCAGGGCTCCATTGCTGATAGCAGTACCGTGATCAGCCTGCAGGGGGGGGCTCAGAGGGTCTCAGGAGGATTTGGACAGACCCATCCTACGAGGGGCATGCTGCCTTCCCCAATGGCGAATGTGATCGCTCTGGAGCACCCTGGGACATTTTTTTTTTGCTGGAGGTCTGGCATGTCATCTTTCACGACAGGGTTAAAAAAAAGAAGACAGCGCAATATTTTTGAAACTCATATTTAATGCAATTCTGGTAATGAACAAATTGAAAAAATGAAGGGAATACGACAAATACAGGAAATGCACCCAACCGTTACCTTTAAGAACTTTATTGGGGTTCAGGCGGTGTTGGGAAGGGGTCCTCTTCTGGTAACTTATTAGTTCACGATTTTATTTTGAAGGGGTGTGGTTAGGGGCGTGGCTGGGGCTTTACTTTTTATGAGACTTTGTGCCCCATCGCGGGGTATTTGTGTAACCGAGGGGGGCATTAAGAAGAATAATGGGTTTTATTTACCCCGTTTCATTTATAAAGCCGTTTCTATACACATTATCAGGGCTTTTAGGGCTGTAGAACCCTGCGATCCCCTCATACCCAGCAAACATTCTGACCTCCTAGAAAAGAGGGGCATCAGGGGAGGGAAGAGGGGCATCGGGGAGGAAAGAGGGGCATCAGGGAACTGTGGCCCATAGAGGGACTTTATTAACTTAACAGGGACACTTATGTTAGTTGAACTGGTAAAATGTCCCATTTTAATTTACTTGAGGGCAATTATTGGGGACAAAATACCCCTCCATCAGTAACTGTGTGTACAGCATGTGCAGGGTAGGCATTTTGCCCTAATGCCCCCAAAAAATCCCAGTCAAAACAATGAGCTAGAAAAGCCGCCCCGTTTCCGGGCGCGTCCCCTCGTGCTACATTGTAAGCGGTGCACACGCGCTCAGTATAGATATTTTTATTATTATTTTTTTTAATTTACCTGAATTTACCGCCAACGGAGACTCCATCTTGGGACCCAACCTCCTGGGCGGAAGCAGAGGTCTTCAGCTGGACTGCCCAGTCAGTGCCTGAAAAGAACCTTCTACAAAGTGCTTCACAATCACAGAGAATAACCTGTCGCCCGCACAGTTCTGCGAATCAACCCCGTGAAACGCAGCTGTTGCCACGCAAATTCGTTCTTTAGCTTTAATCGCTACTTTCCCTCCCTCTTACTATCTTTTTTTTTTACTTTGGTTCAAACTTGTCAGGCACCGTGCTGCCTTCTGGGAGTTGTATTTCTGTAAGCTGACGGCCTTGATCAAAGCGCTAGGACCATGGACTACATCTCCCGAGAGCCTTTGCTGCAAGTATAGAGCTGCAAAAATGAGCTTTTTGCGCTTCCATAATCAAACTGCTCCATTTTTCCAAGGAGGCCTCTAATAAGAATATAACATTTGTCATCGTTTAACTTTTAGGGTTTCCCATCTATGATCCAGAGAACTACATCTCCCGTCATGCCCCGCGCGCGCTCGCAGGCCATGGCCGGGATCTTCCGTCAGTACGCTCCGCGCACGCGCACTTCCTATTCTCACCCACCACAGCTGCCAAAGCACTATACCCCCAAATGTAAGATGGTGGCCGTCTGGTTTTGAGAAGCCACCGAAGGTAAAACGGACAGTGAGTTACCGGAACTAGGCCTCATCACTTTTACCGGAGAAGCTTACACAGGAGAAAGCAGCGGACTCCCGGCTACAGTCAGAAGAGAATCAGCAGGAGGAGCCGCCCCCTCACCGCCCGCCATCCCCAGGCACACAGCGCAGGAGGCGGTACGAGGGTAAGTGCCGGGAGCAGGCCGGCTGACTTAGGAGGCCTAGCCTGGGCCCTACCCCACCCACCCCCCTCCCAGGGCAGGCCAGCAGCGACTACCAGGGCGGTGTGAGGGGAGCAAAGTGCCAGGCCTCAGCCACTCAGACTGCCAGGCCTCAGCACTCCCAGACTGTCTGCCCCAAAAAAGGCAAGGACTGGTCAGAGACACCCAGCTACCTCCTGTGGCATAGGGACTGGCCATGCGTGAGTGGCCTGACATGTATGTTAAAGTGTACCTGATTGAGAGAGTGGTTGATAAGTGGAACAACCTCCCAGCAGAAGTGGTAGAGGGTAATACAGTGAGGGTATTACACGCATGGGACAGACATACGGCTCCTGAATCTAAGACGAGACCAACGACTGATTAAGGTTTGAGTCTTTACAGCAGGAGAAACGGGCGACTTGACTGGGGCCGGTCTGCCGGTAGGGTCTGTGTTTACATGTATGTAGCCGGACGTGTCTGTGTGCAGTTGAGTCGAGTAGGACGTGTTCGTGTTCAGAATCCCTGCCTGTTAGTTCTAATACTGATGCTTTTACGTGGGAAGAAATGACCATTTAAAGAGAATTCTATATAAACCCATTTCAACTAATTAACCCATCTCATGGAAGCATCGGCCCCCGTCTAGTCGCCCGTTTCTCCTGTTGTAAAGAATCAAACCTTAATCAGTCATTGGTCTCGTCTTAGATTCAGGAGCCGTATGTCTATCCCATGCATGCTTAATACCCTCGCTGTATTACCCTCTACCACTTCTGCTGGGAGACTGTTCCAGTTATCTCCCAGCTTTTCAGTAAAGTAAAACTTCCTTCCGTCCCACCTGACCCTCTAATGTTAGATTCTGGCTTCTTCTTGTAACTTTTCTACTCTTTTCAAATAACCCCCCTCCTGCACTTTGTGTTTTAATGTCTCGCCCCTATTCTCTGTCGTATCGTTTAACGCTTTAATCCTCGTTACCAGCCACCAGCGTATCTATAGTTTTATTAGAATTTATATCTTCCTGCGGCGTGAGTTTTAGTTACACAATTAGTGGAGACAACGGCGACCTTTATGCTCCCACACAAAACACTCTGTTACCAAATGTTCCGGGAGGCCGCTCAAGATTTAGTTTTTTGGCAGGGGGTTGCAGACGTCGTACCCGGTAAATCGGTTCTCGTTTGCGTTGTTGGATGTCTACTTTGTGGAGCATCAGAAAAGCCGTATCCTGACAGCAAGGGTATTAAACATGCGCGGGATAGACATCCGGCTCCTGAATCTAAGACGAGACCAACGACTGATTAAAGTCTGGGTCTTTACAGCAGGAGAAACGGGGGCCGGATGGGGCCGATGTGCCGGCAGAGTCTGCGCTCCTCTGTTTCTCTTCCTCGTGTGTTTTGGGCGTCACTCCGTGACGGGTTATTACAGACAATCATAGCCGTCAGCCACCTCCTTTTTTAATTTGATCGATCCGAGAACTTCAGCGGAGCACCGAGGCCTCGTCTGTAGATCGCCGGCTGTCGGGAGGCTCTTCCCAGCGGTTTTTTGCGGTTGCGTCTCCGGACGTCTTCCCCGCCGGCGCTCGGGCAAAACGAATGACGTGCAACTCTGCGGATCCCGTCCACCGGGGCCAGGAAGGAGCGATGTCTAAAATACTAACATTTCTGTGCAAAGCATCTCCTTGCCGCTTAACCAACTCTTTCTTTATTATTATTTATTGTTTATTGTTTTATATTGCGCCATCATATTCCTTAGCGCAGTACAATGGGTATCCCGCGTGATTCCGCATCTCCGCTTCGCTTCTATTAGCCGTTACTCCAGGGTTATCATCTCTCGACGAGCCGCTCTCGCCGAGTTTGACTTGAAGGCTTCAGCGTGCGGCGGCTGCTTCGTGGCGGATGTCCCGCTGGTTCGCCAGATACTCTAAGGGAATCCTCGCCGTTTTATGCATTGCGGGAACTTTGATTGAAAGACCTTTTTTCATCCTAAAATAATTCTCGTCCTCTGTAATTGGGAGACTGTAGCGCAGCCGTGATGCCACGCCGCAGATCTTTTAGAAGAAAAGGATAGTTCGTGTATCCTATTTTAATGATTTCTTTTTTATCCGTTATCACTGAAGATATTTCCGTGAAGCTTGGCCGCTATATATTTAAATTATTCAAAGCACGGTAGCTCCAGGGACCCCCGGAGGGACGGACGCTGCGGGGAGGTCAGGGGGCAGCCGCCTGTCTTCCAGGGTAAGCGGCTGCTCACCGGAGTGCTGCTCGGCTTGCAAGACCCCAGGTCAGCACAGCAGACCCCCTGACCGAGACTAAAAGCACTCATATGAATATAAACAAACATAAAAAGTGTAAGATCTGGGTTTTTCTGTAGGTATCCGCTGCTTGATTTAGCCGGACCCTCCGTTACAATTCTATCAATCTATTTGTGGTTATAAGAGTTCCGGGTTCTCTCTGCCCCCCCCCCAGGCTTTTTATCTCGTAGTGATAGTGTGTTTTTCGGGGCCGTCCGTCGTTTCTTCGCTATCTGGAGGCTTCGGTCAGCGGTTTGCTGCCGGCTGCTCTGTTGGAGTTTGCAGGGCTGCAGGAAAAATCACATTTCGGGCGAGCGATCGCTGCCCTGGCGCCGTTTACCGAGCACAACCGCTGTTATAAAACGACTAAAAAAAACAAAAATAAATAAATAAAAGTGAAACTTTACATGAAACAGAAACTCAGACCTGAAATGGTCCTTTCTGTGTGACCCCAGATGGTCTTTAGATGTACAGAGAACAGACCACGTTGAGCTGGGGGGCAGTAAAGTGTGTGTGGGGGGTAATTCAGTCCATGTTTTATGTGTACAAACTCAGAGATGAGAAGAACATTTTTAGGCAGACTGAGGATCATGGGATTTGTAGTCCACAAAGATTTGACCCGTTCTGAGTCTGGCGAGTCTTTGAATGCGAGCATGCGTGTCTATAATGCATCCGGGGGGGCTATAGTAGGCAGGAGTCCGCGGCGGTGGATCTGATGTCTGAATAAAAGACGACCTCGATTATAAGAGAGCTGTTTTTTCAGATGATTTTAGAAGAAAAAAAAAACATCTCCTCTTATAATGGAGTAAATACGGTATTTTATTAATTTGTATATAGTTTTTTTATATTCTTTTCTAATTATCCTTATTAATCTGCAGTAAAAATATCCGCTTACAAGTTTTTATTTTGAGTTCTCTTGGCAGATGCGATCAAAACGGATTTCTCAGCCGAGAGCAGCTCTGTGTGTTAATTGGACTTTAACTTTATAAGGAAGTAGAGAGACGGCAGTTTGGTGAAACCGGCCCTTTAAATGCTGCGCGGACAGATTAACTCGCCGGCGTGAAACTGAAAACAACCTGCGCTTTAATCAATCATTTTCCCGCAGAACACAGCTTTCTACTCATTATGGGGTAGATTTCACTTTACAGATATGTTTGAGATCTTTGCTTAATTTTTTTCCCGCGGTCCCCAGCTTATTACAGACTTTTAATCAAAATATCTCCAAAACATCCACAGCGACCGACAAGCTTTAGATATCCTCAGTAAGTATATATGACCGTTCAAAACTTTGGGGTCACTGAGCTGTTTTCATGGAAAACAAGGAGATTTCTGGCTGTAACATAATTACAAAAGGGTTTTCTAACCATCAATTAGCCTTTTAAACTTGGGTCAGCGAACACAACGTGCCATTGGGACACAGGAGTGATGGGAGTGATAAAGGGCCATTGGAGCACAGGAGTGATGGGAGTGATAAAGGGCCATTGGAGCACAGGAGTGATGGGAGTGATAAAGGGCCATTGGAGCACAGGAGTGATGGGAGTGATAAAGGGCCATTGGAGCACAGGAGTGATGGGAGTGATAAAGGGCCAGTGGAGCACAGGAGTGATGGGAGTGATAAAGGGCCACTGGAACACAGGAGTGATGGGAGTGATAAAGGGCCACTGGAACACAGGGGTGATGGGAGTGATAAAGGGCCACTGGAACACAGGAGTGATGGGAGTGATAAAGGGCCACTGGAACACAGGGGTGATGGGAGTGATAAAGGGCCACTGGAACACAGGAGTGATGGGAGTGATAAAGGGCCATTGGAACACAGGAGTGATGGGAGTGATAAAGGTCCGTTGGAACACAGGAGTGATGGGAGTGATAAAGGTGCGTTGGAACACAGGAGTGATGGGAGTGATAAAGGGCCGTTGGAACACAGGAGTGATGGGAGTGATAAAGGGCCGTTGGAACACAGGAGTGATGGGAGTGATAAAGGGCCTCTGTACGCTTTTGAAGAGATTCCATTAAAAATCAACAGTTTCCAGCTATAATTTTATGGCCAAAATCTGCTTTTATTTCCAAAAAAAAAAGTGACCCCAAACTTTTGGACGGTAGTGTAAATATTTGCTAAAAAAGAATTAGTGACAGTTCCCTAGAATGTGGAGCTGAAACACTTTTTTTTGGGGGGGGGGGATATATAATAGCTGTTTTTGAATTTAAAAAAGTGTTACTGAAATATACATCAAATAACAGAACTGGTCCTGCTGACGGAGTGAAATTGTGACGAGAAACCAGCCCTGTTTGCTTGGGATCCGCTGCACCCAACAACAAAACCTGAGTCAGGAGCAGGCTCACCTTTGGTCACGCGTTTTTCTTTTTCAATGTTTTTGTTGCAAGTTTATGTGAAATGATTATGCAAATAGCATTTACTGTCACGCTAAGTGAATTGGCTTCTGGTCATGTGATATTTTGTCATGTGACTGTCTGAGTAGGTTGTAAATTCTGATTCATGAGTTGGGAAAAGAATGCGTTTACCGACGATGTTCCTCCACGGTGAGCGTTCTGGAATCTTGGCTTCCTGTTTCCTCCAAAACTCTGGATTATTTAAAGCGTTGCATGTAGTTTTAGAGCTCGTTCTGCCCGATTTTTGGTTTTGATGCGGTTCATTTTGAGTCATAGTGCCTCGTGTTGGAAGAGGGAGGTACGAGTTCTGAGTTCCATGTACACTGCAGTTCAAAAATTTGGGGTCACTTAGAAATGTTTTTGTTGAATGAAAATCAGATTTGGATCAGAAATCCAGCACAGACGGGGTTAATGTTGGAAATTAATCACTCCTCTCTTCCAATGGCCCTTTATCACTCCCATCACTCCTGTGTTCCAATGGCCCTTTATGGATGGGTGTTGGTGCAGAGTCGCCGGATATGGATGAGTGTTGGTGCAGAGTCGCCGGATATGGTTGGGTGTCAGTGCAGAGTCGCCGGATATGGTTGGGTGTCGGTGCAGAGTCGCCGGATATGGTTGGGTGTCGGTGCAGAGTCGTCGGATATGGTTGGGTGTCGGTGCAGAGTCGCCGGATATGGTTGGGTGTCGGTGCAGAGTCGCCGCATATGGTTGGGTGTCGGTGCAGAGTCGCCGCATATGGTTGGGTGTCGGTGCAGAGCCGCCAGATATGGTTGGGTGTCTGTGCAGTCTCGCCGGATATGGATGGGTGTCTGTGCAGTCTCGCCGGATATGGTTGGGTGTCGGTGCAGAGCCGCCGGATACGGTTGGGTGTCGGTGCAGAGCCGCCGGATACGGTTGGGTGTCGGTGCAGAGCCGCCGGATACGGTTGGGTGTCGGTGCAGAGCCGCCGGATACGGTTGGGTGTCGGTGCAGAGCCGCCGGATACGGTTGGGTGTCGGTGCAGAGCCGCCGGATACGGTTGGGTGTCGGTGCAGAGCCGCCGGATACGGTTGGGTGTCGGTGCAGAGCCGCCGGATACGGTTGGGTGTCGGTGCAGAGCCGCCGGATACGGTTGGGTGTCGGTGCAGAGCCGCCGGATACGGTTGGGTGTCGGTGCAGAGCCGCCGGATACGGTTGGGTGTCGGTGCAGATCCGCCGGATATGGTTGGGTGTCGGTGCAGAGTCGCCGGATACGGTTGGGTGTCGGTGCAGAGTCGCCGGATATGGATGGGTGTCGGTGCAGTCGCCGGATATGGTTGGGTGTCGGTGCAGAGTCGCCGGATACGGTTGGGTGTCTGTGCAGAGCCGCCGGATACGGTTGGGTGTCGGTGCAGAGTCGCCGGATACGGTTGGGTGTCTGTGCAGAGTCGCCGGATACGGTTGGGTGTCTGTGCAGAGTCGCCGGATACGGTTGGGTGTCTGTGCAGAGTCGCCGGTTATGGATGGGTGTCGGGTACGTGTTGGTATCTGTAGAGTTTCCGGTGTAAAGCGTAATAATTAGACGTGCGTCTGTTGCCGGTTTGGTGAAATCGCTCTGCTATGTTGTATCTCTTTGAAACTAAAGTGGTGCCAGCGCTGAACCACAACTCCCATGATTCTCAGTGTTCACAAACGGCTGCCCCCCGTTATATATATAATTCTATCTCTTGCTATTACAATGTAACAGATGTGAAGGGAGGCAGAACGAAGCGTTCCCGGTGATTTCTCGCCCCGTCGGACTCGCTCGGGGGCTCTGATTCCCAAATGGTGTTTGTCTCCCCCGGCGCTCCGTGCCGTTCCTGCATTCCGGGGCAGAAAGATTCCCGATTCCCCCCCACGACTTCCAAATCATTTTTATGGAATCTGCCACTTTTCTTGTGATTTCTTGCATATTACATTAAAGCCAAATAGATACTCAAAGCGAACGGCGGTCCGCGCCGGCCCCTATCCGCCAGACAGAACCCCCCCATTTGGTTCCCGCGGAACGGGCCGTCTTGTTGTTGTTTTTGTGTATCTGCAGACCGAAGCGTTAGTTGTTGTATTTGTTTGATTCGCCGGCATCGATTTCCGCCGCTCCTTGTGTCGGCGTAAAGAACGTCTATTAATAGCCCCCGGGGGGGGCATCTCGGAATTCTCTGAAAGGGCCTTTCTGTTTGAAACAAGCAGCGTCCTCTGGAGCAAAAAAGCGGTTGCCATGACTACCGCTGAAGCACAGCTCGGTGCCAGAAAGCGAGGCCGCCAGCCTGCGTTCCCGTTAACCCTTTCACGTTACAGCATGGCACGGCGGTGTCATTTAAGGTGACTCGGCTGGATGTTTTTAGGCCGGAGCGATCAGAAAGTACGAGATGTCTATAAATTCACCGATCCGCAGCGCATCGTTTACACGTTGTCGAAAAATGTGCATTATTATCTTATTTATACGGCACCAACAATTCCTGCGGCGCCTCTTACAGTCCCTACGTTACGGGGGGACCCTGCTTACAAGCGATACATTGTGCGTTAAACTCTTTACTAGAGATTGTACCACGCTGCGTAATATGATGGCGCGATATATATATCGGTATATCGCTTTTATTGGCGTCCGCTTATCAAGTAGCTGTGCCAGGATCTGCCGCCTGGCAGAGCAGGTTGCGGATGTCAACTTTGAATGTGCCGGCTACACGCCCCGCATTCCTGCACTACACGGCTCTCCGTGATTGGCTCATCAGGGAAGGCGTGTCCTGAGAGCTTCCGCAGCCTCGGGAAGTTGGTGATTGTTTCTGGTTGACCTGGGAGAAGGAGCTCGCCGAGACCTCTAAAAGTAAAGTACATCATGGAGTACTTTGAGAGCAAAGGGTATCGTGTTGTGGTCTGGCTCAACACACGCAGACGAGGTGAAAACAGTAATGAATGAGAAGCAGAGGACAAAAAAACACACAATATGTTTACATAAAACATAGGCAGACGTGGCATGTTTTATGCCGGGACAGCGGCTCACTGAGTTATTATTTTTGCCAGGAATGGGTTAATTGCTGATTTTCAGGTTTTACCTCTATTCTTCAGTCCAGCGTCCAAAAACACGCAAGACTTTTTTTCTCTTGCTTTGGATCATCACCAGTGGCAGCTCTCCCCACCCTTCAGCCTTTGTGATCCGGAACGGCGTCAAATGTTACCTTTTTATTAAACGCTCTCTTACCCAATAATAACTTTTTTCAAAAAAAATGCAAAAAATTATTAGCGGCGCTGCGTCACAAAAGCACAGTTTTATTTTTTTGGCTCCTATATTATTGTTATGGTAACTTTTTTTTTCCCCAGCTCGGTTTTGGGTAATATTTTTATTTAAAGGAGCAAAGTAAGTAATCCGTTTACTAGGAAAAGGTTGATCTTTAAAGCTGACCCTCAAATCCAAAATGTGAAAAAAATATATATTTTAAAAACAAATATTTGTATAAATGGGGGCAAAAATATATATTATATAATTATATATATATATATAATATTATATTATAATGAAAATATGTTCCCGGAAGGTATTTTTTGTCCGAGGTCCGGGATATCTCTCCGGCCCTCTGTCACCGGCAGCCGCTGTTCATTCGGCGGCTCGATGTTGGATGTGTCGGCGGCGCGCATGCTGACTCAGTGAGGCATGCCGGAGAAGATGCTTACGCGGATGAAAAGAGCTGCCCGCTGACACCAGGCTAAAAATAAGCTCCTTGCGAGCGGGTCCACAAAGACGTATGGAAAGCTTAAAGCCTTCCCCGCAGGAGTAGTGGTTACGCGGCGCGTCTGTCCCAGGGAGTTTTTCTCTTTTCCGATCTAGTACACGTTACTTTTTGTACCGTACGCGAGTTGTATGTATCGGCCGCCTTGATTCGCCCAGCTTTTCCCAAATACACGATTATTTTCTTCAAATTGTCAGCCTCGGGTTTCGGAGGAGGCCGAATAATCTTACTGTGCAAACAGAGCTGTTTGTGTAACCGAAAGCTCTCTTTGCAGTTATTCCGAGCGGTAAAGAATTCTGATACGTAAAGCAGGTCCGTCGATTAATCCTCTTATACAACCAGATAATAATTCTATGCATACAGATTAAGAGGGTCAATAATTTGGGGTCACTCATGGGAAACGAGGGAATTTCTGGCCGTAACATAATTACAAAAGGGTTTCTGACGATCAATTAGCCTTTTAAACATAAACTTGGATCAGCGAACACAACGTGCCATTGGAACACAGGAGTGATGGGAGTGATAAAGGGCCATTGGGACACAGGAGTGATGGGAGTGATAAAGGGCCATTGGAACACAGGAGTGATGGGAGTAATAAAGGGCCATTGGAACACAGGAGTGATGGGAGTGATTAAGGGCCATTGGGACACAGGAGTGATGGGAGTGATTAAGGGCCATTGGAACCCAGGAGTGATGGGAGTGATAAAGGGCCATTGGAGCACAGGTGTGATGGGAGTGATAAAGGGCCATTGGAACACAGGAGTGATGGGTGTGATAAAGGGCCATTGGAACACAGAAGTGATGGGAGTGATAAAGGGCCATTGGAACACAGGAGTGATGGGAGTGATAAAGGGCCATTTGAAATTAACTTCCCTCCTGTACTTTTCAAAATCTTTGTATGCCCTTCAGCCCAAACTATTGGCCCCGCGCCGTGTTCTGACCAGCCCTTGCTTCGCGGGTGTGAAGATATCGCCCGTGTATTAGCAATGCCCTCACTTATCGGTGCTTTTCTCTTTCTTTCAGATCTTCGCATCAAACGGATTTTAATTTCTCCCCCACCCCCCATTAAGTTATTACAAGCCTGGAATATTTTTTTGTTTGTCTGTTTTTCCTGCGTTTTTGGGATCCCAGAAAGATGTCCCGCAGCCCCGATGTGAAAGAAGACCCAGTGGAGTGCCCCCTTTGCATGGAACCGTTGGAAATCGATGACATCAACTTCTTTCCCTGCACATGCGGCTATCAGATCTGCCGGTTCTGCTGGCATCGTATACGCACAGACGAAAACGGGCTTTGCCCCGCTTGCAGAAAGGTCAGGCTTTGTTTTCAATGTTTTTATTTTTTTATTTATTATTATTTATTTCATTTTTATTTTATTTTTTTATTTTTTTAAGAAGTGATATGGCCGGTCGTATTGCTTTTTTTTTATTATTTTTTTTTTTTTTTTTGCTTTTACGTGCTTGTTTTTTTTCTCAATTAAAAAAAAAAAAATGTATTTTTTAGGTATTATTGTTATTGAAAGGACCTGCTCTGTCCTGCTGCGCCGGCCGGGCAAATTTCTAAATGCCTCTCTTTCCGCTGTAGCCATATCCCGAGGACCCGGCAGTATACAAACCCCTCTCCCAAGAGGAGCTACAGAGGATAAAGAATGAAAAGAAGCAAAAGCAGAACGAGAGGAAACAGAAAATATCAGAAAACCGCAAACATTTGGCCAGCGTGCGCGTTGTGCAGAAAAACCTCGTTTTCGTAGTGGGATTATCACAGCGGCTCGCAGACCCAGAGGTACCAGAAACATCATTTTCGGTAACGTTACGTGACCAGTTTTTGGTTTTTCCCCCCCCCCCTGAACTGTATAAAATTTGCTTCCTTGATCATTCGTTTGTTGGAAGCTCTTTTAATATGAGCTTAATCTTGCAATAGAAACTGCAGCCTCCCCTTATGTTTAGGAGAAGCTGCAGCGAAACACGGTCTGACGTTTAAAGGGGCTGCTCGGCTTTTAATAAATGGAACTGGTTAGAGCATTCATTCAGATACTGTTTCATTCTTGTGTACTTCTTTTTTCCAGGTTTTAAAACGACCGGAATATTTTGGAAAGTTTGGTAAAATACACAAAGTTGTCATTAATAACAGCACATCCTATGCAGGCTCACAGGTACGTAGTGGAAATGTGTAACGCGTCACTGCAGCATGTCGCAGTAATTAATATTATCATTATTATTATCTTTTATATATAATTATATATTATCTTTTATTTATATAGCGCCCACTATTCACGCAGCGCTTCTTGCGATACATATATTAAAGGGGTATAACAAGACATTAGGTGGAGAGAGCCCTCCTCGCAAGCTTTGTTGCCATCTTAATTGGACACCGTAGAGGTGTTTAGCGATTTTGTTAAAAAATACATATTGAAATACCTAATCTTACTTGATGATCTAAAAAATACCTGTATATATTTAGATGCAGCAAACTGCCGAAATGGACTATTATATGTGTGTTTTATGTGAAAATAGGACCAGTGGCCTCTTTAAATGAGTTAATTAGTACGTTTTGGAACACTGGATGAATCTCTGAGGCCTCTCTGTTATATTACGTTACATTTATTTATATAGCGCCAGCAGATTCCGTAGCGCTGGTACAATCGGTGGAATAATTTAGGCACGCGTGATAACAAACTGGTACAAAAGGAGAAGAGAGCCCTGATCTTATGAGCTTACAATCTAGTCGGTGGGGGGATGCCAGAGAGATTTCACTTTCTATGGCACAAGCCCCCCTCTTATTACCCTTCTTAATAAGCATGTTTTTCGGCCTTACTGCGAGCTTCCCGTCTCTTATGTTTAGCGGAACAGAGGAATCTGCAGAGCTTGGAGTTTAGGTTGAGATTGGCTGAGAGTGATGAGAATTTTAGTCTACACGGTAAACCACTAACTGCGTGCCTGGGGTGTTTCACAGCAGATTAACGAAACCTATAATTCTTCTCGTTACGTTTCCCGTTTATCCGACCTTCTGTGTAATTCCGATCGCCGTTTAATATTTAAATGTATCTTTCATCAGGGCCCAAGCGCGAGTGCGTACGTAACGTACATCCGGTCAGAAGATGCACTCCGAGCTATCCAGTGCGTCAACAATGTGGTGGTAGACGGCAGAACACTAAAGGTAGGTGAAAATAGTGCAAAAGTGTTAAAAAAAAAAGCGTCTTAAAATATGATCCATGATGGGTTTGGGGCTTTACTGATCCGGCACTAAAAACCTAAAAGTCACAATTTTTGCGTAAAGCCCTTTCAGAGACCCCTATACACGGCATATAGTCACGGGAATATTTGGGGGCACGGTTCAAAACAGCGCCGTTATATCTTACTACTTCCCCGTAGCAGCTTAAGTTCTGCCAAAATAACTCGGCGTTTTAGTTCCTTTTGAAACGTTTCATACAAAAGCCGCCTTCCTCCTGCATCCAACGAAGGCCGCTGCCCTGAATACAAGCAAACGTTTTTTTTGTTTTCGAGCACAAAAGACTTTTCTGCCGCGAGAAGGTTATGTACTGTACTTCTTCTGCGACTCCGAGGCGCTTTAAACGGGAAAACATTCGGATCCGCGCGGTAAACCTCCGCTCTCGTTACTGAATAGCCGTCCTTGGGTGGTAAAGTCTTTCTCGGATCCCTCGTTTCTTTTAGCTTTAAGTGTAACGTTCTCGCACTTCAACGTTAATGACTCTGCGTGAATCGGCCTCTTATATAATAAACCATTCCGAATAATGCGCTTTTTAATTCCGCAGCGTGAATTATTCTCAGTTCACCCCAAACGACTGACACGCTGGGGTTAATCTTCTAATTTTATCGTTTTAACTTGGATTCGGGCTCTCCGAGGCATGACCACAAGTTCTGCGAGAATGATTCACGCCGCGGAATTAAAAGCGCATTATTCTGAATTGTTATATAAAAGGCCAATTCACGCAGAGTTATTAACTGGGTGAGAGCGGCCATGTAGGGTCTCCTAATGTCTCTCCATGGTCTGTGGCGTTGCTGACATCTTGCATATCGGCGACCATTTACTTTTTAGTAATTGACCCCTTCACGACAAAGCCCGTAGATGTACAGGCTCCCAATGTATTGCCCTTAGTGTGTTTAAGGTCAACCCGTTGTCGTTAAGGGGTTAAAAGGGCAATGTCTTCCATGCTCATCTCCCACCGGCTCCACAGCGATGTAATCTTTCAGTTTTATGGAAGAATTGGTTTATATTCCGATAGTTGAACGTCTCTTGGACGCAGGAATAGTGGTTTTTGGTCGAACGCGTTGCCAAAATAAACATTTAGTGAAGCAGCGCTGTACGAATAACAACTAAAAATAATTAAAATGTGCAGGAAAATGTAAAGAATCTGTGTTATAAATAATACAATGAACGTGATAACTGTGACCTGTTCTCTCTCCAAGGCATCTTTAGGTACTACGAAATACTGCAGCTACTTCTTAAAAAACATGCAGTGTCCCAAGCCAGACTGTATGTATTTACACGAATTAGGGGACGAGGCGGCCAGCTTTACAAAGGAAGAAATGCAGGTAAGATGAGGCCGTCGCTGTTGTGCTCAATCATTGCTTCAGAATTATATTCTGGCGCTAATAGTAATCATAATATTATTGATTTATATGGCGCCACCATAACGATGTTAATCCCTGAGCATAAGACCCCGTTGCTCTATACAGTAATGAAGATGGGCATTAACAAAAAAATTATTTTTGCCCCACGTAAACTGGAGGCGGCCATTGCCGTCGGTCATGTGATATTTTGGGTGACTTTCCTGGCTCAAAAACCACACTGAGCTGATGCTTTACGGCGATGTTTAGTGAAGCATATGTCTACACATCTATTAGGAAGAATGTGATTAAGACTGAGCCATTCTAGCGTTTCCCGCAGGCAGTATGATATGGGTGTAGAACTAAAAAATATCGGGTTGTTTTTCTTTTTTTCCAAAACATTAAAACAAGTAATAATAAAATAAAAACCAAAAAAAAGCTGTGGGACTTCCCCTTTAAAATGTTGGCGCATGCGGTGTGTTTTTTTTTTCTATTAAAGCCGTTTTTTTAGCATGTACCTGCAAGCATAACTTTTTTTTTTTTGTCTGCACTTTCTGGACAATGGAAACCTTGCGCAATTTCTAGTTATTCCACTCGACGATGCCAAAGTTGGAATTTAATTACGCCTTATAACGAAGGAATTTATAGCAGGTTATTAAATACTAAAAAGCCACGCAAAAGGCCAACAGTCACGCGAGGTGCTAATCGCTTTCCAACCCGAGTGTAATACGGCAATTAACATACTAATTACAGAGCTTGTTATAATGTTAGAGATTAAAAACAAAAAAACCGCCCGCATGCAATTAACATGAAAAGGTGGAACATAAATTACCTCCCGGTCCGGTAACAATGATACTGATAATCACTAGAGACAAAATAGGCGAAATAGATTAACTGACCATTAATAAAGGCCATAACTTGTTTTTATGAATTAAAGGGTACAGCCGCCTTGACGTATGTGTGTGTGTGTGTGTGTGTACACGTACGTATGTACAGGGGCCAACAAATGTAGTCTAGATCTAGGAGCCAGGGAAAAAATGTAGGAGTCGGGTGTGTATGTATTTAATAAATATAATATATATCCCATATCTCACAATATAAATATATATATAAATAATATACAAAAGGGTTTATAAATGATTGGTCTATACATTAAATATTTGGCAAATGTATATACTAGTGTGTATATGTGTGTGTGTGTGTATATATATATATATATATATATATATGTGTGTGTGTGTATATATATATATATATATATATTTTTTTGATATTTATGGTGATCCACTTAATACAGAATTTATAAGAGAAATAAGTGAAAAATGTATCAATTTAATAATTGATACATTATTACATTAATTTAATACATATGAATTGCTCAATAAATTGTAACCAACATACTTATACACTATAACATGATGCAGTAACGGTGTTATATGTCAACGTCTGCGCCGAACGCCCTACAGTTGCATTATGCACACATGCATATGCTAATTCACACTCTAATACCATACACTAACCCACGCACAATAACTCTAGCTCTATACATACTGACTCTACACTACCGTACTCCCATACATACACACACATGCATACAGACTCTACCCCCGCTTCTTTATTGAATAATCAAGACTTCGGAAGTTCCTCGTTCTTCCCGATACAAATACATAAAAGAGCCGTGCAGTCATACAGATTAACGGGGTGGCTTTCTTTCCGTTTAACGTGAACATTTATTGTCATCCTACAGGCGGGCAAACATCAAGAATATGAACAGAAGCTCCTGCAGGAGTTATACAAGCTAAACCCCAACTTCCTGCATTTGTCTACGGGTACCGTCGATAAAAATAAAAACAAGGTGACTCCGATACAGAGGTATGACGTGTAAGTACCACCGGCATACATCCCACCTGCCTCCTATCTCCTTATTTCTCTATACACTGTGGATGTTTGGAAGGGGGGGGGCGTTATAATATGATGGCAGTATAAACTTGTCTCTGTACGGAAATTTTCATGACGGATCTGAAGGACTTTCATTATCTAGTTTCAAGAAACTGCCTGCTAGAATTCTGATACACGAATTTACTGAAATTGCGTGTTTAAAAGTTCAAAGATGTGAGAGATGTGCTGTATTCCATCCCAATAGCATCTGGCTCGTTTTACAAATCAAAGAGCGCTTACAGGACAAACGGTTCGGCTCAAGGAGTCGTATGAATGAATATCCGGGTCTAAGGAATTATCCAGGCTCGCAGTGGAATAAAGCTAGCACCGTTACCCAGGGCCGGACACCGCGCCCCACAGCCAAAACCACATGGGTTAATACGTTTTTCAGAGTGCTGCATAATCTTAAAAGTAGGGATTCCAGTAAAAAAAAAAATGGAATTTCCAGATATTTAAAGCACCAGTTTCATGGTTTTATTATTCTTCTAGAAATAGGATTTATCAATGTCTGTATTTTTTTTCCCTTATATCTAGTTTTTTTTCCTCTATTTAAGCGCTGCATAAGTTGTTGGCGCTATATAAATGAAAGATAATAATAATAATAATAAT
This sequence comes from Spea bombifrons, assembly GCF_027358695.1. NCBI lineage: Eukaryota > Metazoa > Chordata > Amphibia > Anura > Pelobatidae > Spea > Spea bombifrons. Next base: position 3,371,600 of record NC_071090.1, read on the forward strand.
AATGGTGGTGCCTACAAGGAACTGGTATTTTTAAGACGAGTGTCTTGATCAGTGCCTCATCCACTTAGCACGCAGTGCCCACACAAGGCGTAGATGGTGTATGAGTAATTGATTTGCATACAAGGTCATTTAAATGGGATTATTTCCTTTCCTTGATGTATTTTTTCTCTCTCATCTTCTCTGTTGCGACCAGTTATTCCAGTTTTATTTAACAAGAGTTAACATATTAGGGAAAACATGAAATAAAAATGCTTTTAAAAGTTAGGAGATGTGCAAATTAACTATATTCTGGTAATTGTTATGCGGAGCCGCGTGTGATACCACAAATCGGGAAAGAGACAGCTCAACAAATATATTAACCATGTCTCTTGATCTATACATTGTATAGATCTGTGGTCTTTGATGTTTTGGCAATTAAACTCATGGGAGCTCTCAGGTTTTTGTCCAGACTCTCAGGGCTTTTGCCCCAATTTTAGAGTCTTGGGCTAAAGGGGCAGATTCTAAGCGTCTCAGAGTCTGACTCCTTCCTGCTACCCAGCTGTGATCATATATAAGACCCCCCCGGTAGCTGCTTTTGCTCCCAGTATGTTATGTTTGATATCCCTGCTCGAATGCAGGTGACTCAAGTGTATCATTACATAATGACAAGCGAAGGTTTCCATGAGGGCCGGTATTAGAGCCATTTGGGTAACACATTTGGCGAGTCGCCACATAGAATCTTCACCATTGCCCTGTAAAAAGATGGCTGACAAGTCAAATTGTAAACCGCGTTTGGGATAGTTGGTTTGTTTGGTTTTGTCTACGAGTGCACCATTAAAATGTAAACTTTTATTCCGAAGAAAAAAAACTGAGATATAAAGGCAACAGCGTTTTCTATGCATCTTGTATCGCCTGGACACAAGCCTGTCTCCTTCACGCGCTTATACACTGAAGGGGGAAAAAAGCCCAGGGAAGCGATACCTTGGTGGTTTTTATAGTTTAGGTTCTCTGTTGAACGTGTATTGACTTTTTTTTTAATTTACTCTTGTGTTCTAAAGTCTTGAAAGAATTCCAGAAGTTCTTTATTCTATTCGTAAAATTCTACAGATTTCACTTGATCTTGCTTTCGTTATTAGCTTGTCCGTGAATTTTATTTTCGCGTTTTGTCACTCATTCCGGTTCATATCACATTTTTTTTTCTCTTCTGTTTTTTCTTTTTTTCCCTTTTTTTGTATTTTTCTCCCCCTCCCTGTTCGTTTTAGACCCAACAGTAATAACAAAGAAGCCTGGCCGTCCTTACAGAGTTCGAGCAGGTCTGCCAACGGCTTAACATTGGAGCCCAGAAAATCACCTCCTATCTTAGACAGTGGCTTAGATCCCGATCACATGACTCCAGACGGCCCCGACTCAGACTTTGGGTAATTGAACTGCCTCTTTCTTTTAGGTGGTTCACACAATCACCCCGTTTACCCTCTAGTCCTCCATTCATTCCTCCTCTTTTCCTCTTCAACCCCCCCAGCGGAAATCGTTTCATCTGCCGGTGCCTCGGGTTTCATTTTTAACCCCCCAAGAATGTCTCCACAGGGACACCATACTAAATGGGGATGATAACCAATAGCAATGAAATAATAAACATTCTAAATCTCTTTAAATGACAGTTTAGTCGTTTACTAAAAATACTTGACCGGAAAAAAAAATGGAATGGTCTTTTTTTAATGTTTTCCTTAAATGTTTAAGGCTAGGAATACGTAAGATCATGGCCGGCTGCCGCTCGATATGGGATCGGTTCCAACAAACATTTAACCACTTTTTTCCAGCTCTTTATATGTTAATGAATATGGCTGCCTTCTTGAGGTGGCTTTTTTTTGTCCCCAACCCCATTAACATGTATTGTCCCTGCTTTTTTGGTGCTAAAAAAAACCATTGTTTTTCGCAAATTTTAGGCTGTTTTGGGAAACCGCTGAACCTAATGTTTCCAATTTTGGCAGGGTCATAGAGGACGAAACGAGGTACGTAGATGGGTTAACTCGCAGGTTTATTACGCTGATACTTTGGGCTTAAATTGGTTGTCCATGCATGGAAAGATCACTCTCCATCAAACTGTAAAAAATCTTCTGACCATTCATCACCTTGATACTTGAAGTTAACCAAACAAAATCCTATGAATGAATAGAACACGGTATGGGAAAATAGAATTGTTCCACCTAAAAAGAGCAGTTTGGGGTCAAAAGTATTAAATGCAGTGAAATCTCCATGGAAACCAAGGAAACAATCATGTGCTTTAATTCAGATGTTATAAGAGGTGTTGCATCTTAGCCGCTCTCTATAAATATGTTGCCCGGAAGGAGTAAAATGCTGGTGTCTCTAAATTGCCTACGCGTTCCGCCAGACAATCCTCGGCTTCCTGATATTCCAAGTCAGCATCTTGTTGAATGTGTCGGGTCTTTTCTCTCTGCAGTCCTACGCATTTTTTGGGGGGGGTTGCATTATGGATATAAAATCATCTAGCTATTTAGTTTATTACCTTAAATACTGCAGTTTTTTCATTTTGGCACTTTGTTCCCAAGACCGATTATTTATTTTCCTAACCCAAGTACCCCTCACACACCAAACCTCTGATCATCGGGTCTTCCGCGTTTTCTCTTTGACCAAACCCCACTCCACTTTTTCTATAGATTCTTTCCTGTTAACAAAAATACTTTTCTGTAACAAAAACTTCTTGCATTTTTCTTCATGTCCAGTACTAGCATCAAAACTCCACGGATCACAGTTGTGAGTTTCTTCTTAACAATTTGTGGCCTTCTTCTACTTCTTCTTCTTATGCCTTTTGTGCATCTGTTGAGGTCCTGTTTTTTTTGTACATTAACCAAGTTTTTGTACTGAGCCTCCTTCATGAGGACACACGGTGGATATCGGAGTTATCATATTAGTAAAGGACTCAAATTTGGGTTTACGATGAGTATCTCTGTTTATAAAAGGCTGGTTACTGTGGGAGTTGTCAGCCATGCTGGGTATCGATGTTAAAGCCCAATCATTGGACTTTTTTTTCGAAAGAGCAGGATATGGATGCGGGTTGTTCTTGTAAGAGACGAAGGTTGCGGGGACCACTGATGGCCTGACGGGGGCGGGATGCGCAAAAAAGCCAAAAATGTTTTGGCCACAGTATTTTAATGGACTGGTGTGGGGTATTTATAGCAAATCAAATAAGCCATCATGTCACGAGCAAGGAGCCTGTACACACGTGCATGCATTCATACACACACACTCATTCATACACACACAGCAACAGTCTTTAATGTGTGTTTCGCATCTGTGCATTCATTTTTCTGTTAAGGTCAATCAAAAGTTTTATATCTTAAATATATCTTAAATGTGTAGACGGAAGTTTGCATTTGTTTAGAACCTTTACAATCTAAAAGTTAGCTCCCAACATACAAATTATGATGCCGGTTGCATATAGCAAATAAGGCTGTGTTGTTGGCTTTATTTCCATCAGTGAATTTTTTTTTACCTGGAATCCCTTCTTTTAAGACAGACATTGTGCAGATCTAATATACGTTTCCATGCACTCTGGTATCGGACTGGGGCCTTATTGGTACAGGGATGTTTGATGGGAAGGCACGTAAAGGGTTAGTTTTTTTTTAAAACAGCAGCCATTATCTCCCATTATAAAGAGACCTTAGCCTGTGTTTATAGGTAAGTCTTGTAACACAGTGAAGGTTCTCTCTGCGATTATTGATATGGCGCCTTATGCTGCGATCTCCAGCGCGTTTCACAAACAATAATTTGTTTCCCTTCTTTTTCGTAGTTCTGTCGACAAATCTCCAGAATCGATAAGTATAGGAAACGGAGATAATTTACAACAGGTGAGTGACGATCGGGAATGAGAGAAAAATAATAGCAATTGAGCAAGCATATACTTCATATACCGTCGTGGGATGTAATGCCTTATTGCGGGGACGGCTTGTTTTATTAACCCCTTAGGGATTGTTAAGCCGTTTAAGAAGTGATAATCTATCATTATTTTTAACATTTTCTTTTTTTTTTTTCTTTTTTTTCTTTTTTTAACCAAGCTAAACGGAGGTTAAAAAAAAAATAGAACTCTGTTAATCGGAATGACAGCAATAAATCATTTATTCTACCTGCCGGCGTTTTTTCTCTTTCAGATATTACCAAGCGACACACCTTCACCTCCGCCAGGCTTATCGAAACCAAATCCCGCCGCCCCCGTCAGCTCAGCCAATCACAGTACGCGGTCTCCCTTCGAGGAAGCGGTGACGGAATCCCAGTCGTTATTCTCCGACAACTTCCGACACCCAAATCCTATCCCCAGCGGGCTACCTCCTTTTCCCAGCTCCCCACAGACCTCCAACGAATGGCCCACAGCGCCAGAACCTCAGTCTCTCTTCACATCAGGTACTTAGAGATTCTCAATAGGTTATCAACCTGGGTCTAGAGATCCCCTGGATCTTTATCAACCTCGATCTAGAGATCTCCTGGATCTTTATCAACCTGGATCTAGAGATCCCCTGGATCTTTATCAACCTGGATCTAGAGATCCCCTGGATCTTTATCAACCTTGATATAGAGATCTCCGGGATCTTTATCAACCTGGATCTAGAGATCCCCTGGATCTTTATCAATCTCGATATAGAGATCACCTGCATCACTGTCACAGTTTATTTCTTGTAACAAAGTTACATCACTATGTGCTATGAGAAAAGTTGGATGCCTCGTTGTGGGACCTGGTTCTATAACAACCCAACACCAAAAATATATCGGCACCGGTGAAAATAACCAGCGATTTAATATATATAATTAATCCAATGCAAAGAATATTGGGCTCTTATGCGGGGGGGAGGGGCAATAGTGTAGAATGTGAAACATTGTGACAAATATAAAGTGTGAGTGTGCGCGTTATAATTCACTCCTGTAGTTTCGGGATTAGTGTTTTTGTACAGAACGAGCCCGTTCTTGGTCTTCACAAAGAGCCGTTGCTTTGTCTTCGCAGAAACGATCCCCGTCTCCTCGTCCACAGACTGGCAAGCGGCGTTCGGGTTCGGTTCTTCCAAACAGCAAGAGGACGACTTGGGTTTTGACCCTTTCGATATCACCCGCAAAGCCTTAGCAGACTTGATCGAGAAGGAACTGTCCGTTTCGGACCAACCCGCGCTGTCGCCCACGTCCGCTCAGAATCCTTCTCCTCACACTACTGCCAAAGGGCCAGGATCTGGCTTCCTCCACCCCACCGCCGTCACCAACGCCAACTCCATGGGCGGCACGTTTTCAGCCTTGCCGCAGCGGTTCCCGCCGTTCCAGCACAGAGCGGTTTATAACTCGTTCAGTTTCCCCGGCCAGGCCGCACGGTATCCGTGGATGGCCTTCCCCCGAAACAACATCATGCACTTGAACCACACCGCAAACCCGACCTCAAACAGTAATTTCTTGGACTTGGCTCATCCTCCACAGCACAGCACGGGTCTGGGCGGCATCCCCATCGCAGGTAGGTTTCCTTTCATCGCCCGTTCCGACCTCGGTGTCGCTTTCATTTCTCCAGGTTTTGGGAAAACTCGTCCGTTTTTCAGAGGAAATAATGATTTAACTTTCCTAAAAATGAATTTATCATTTTGTTCATCTTTTTCCCTTTCATTTAAAAGGATTGCAGTTTTGCTTCTTTTTATATTTTTTTTTGGGGGGGGGGATAATGGATGCATGGAGTCCCTTTTTAAGCAGGTACTGGTGAAATCTGGATTGAGGTCTCCGATGATGGCAGATGGATCTTGCCCGTTTTTGATGATAATTTTACGTTCTCTGTTATCGGGCAGCGACTGCTTGTAATTCTGAAGCATTCCACTAGGAGGCGCACTCGTGTTATTTTTCTAGGAATGCGCTTCAATTACGAGACTTTACCCTTAAAGTTGTGTTAAGTTTTTTTGCATTTGGAGCAAAATCCCCTTTTGTTGTTGCGCAGGGAAAAATGTTTTTGCCATAAGAGAGGCGTGTATATATATATTTATATATATGTATATTTGTATCCTGCAGTTTGAGACCTTTACGGTATGCAGGGTAATTATTGAGGGTAATAAGTAAAACAATAAAACCGTATCCCACCGTGTGACGCAGGAAAGTAACTTTGGAACGTATTTCCACCGGTCCAAATATCCTTTTCCTAGACTTTGCTTTCGTTTGATGTCGGCCGTTGGGCACAGGGTAAGTATTACTGAAGCATGGTACAGAAGTGGACAGGGAAGCTGTACAGAGTTTCTTCCTGAAACACCCTGCTGAGCAGCAAAGCCCGCTCCCTACTACTACTTTGCGTTAGATGGAATAATGTTGGGTTATGGTATGTCAGTAGCCAATCATAATCTGTTTTTTGGGTTGTTTTTTTTTTTTTTTGGATCAATCAAGTGCATCTGTGGTGGGTCGTTCCTTGGGGCAGATTTTGTGTTTTTGGGGGGGGGGGGATTTTTTTTTTTTCACTATACCTGCACTTTAATGTTTTCTTCAAGCTAAGCAGCCATGCCGGGGACTGCATTAAGACCCGTTTAAAAGAATAAATGTGGAGTATGCATTTTTGCGGTGGGGCCTTGAGCGGCGAGAAGTGAGCAGCGCCTTACAATACAGAGTGTTGATCGCCACCTCCGGCATTCGAAGGGTTAAACCACCAGTCGCTACCGTTTTCCCCCATCGCCCCCCTTTTAGCCTGTGGATGGCAATGAGCAGGTGCTGATTAAAAAATAACATATCGCGACTCAATGACCTTTAACCTTAAGAGCGTCGGCGTCCATAGGGTTCCCGATATAATAAAATGGTTATGCTGGCCGTATATAAACCGTACATCATGCAATATCCTTACCGTCCAAGTTAAAGTCCACCGGCAGGGGTCCTTTGTTAATAAATCATTCCCTATACAGTTCTGTACACTAAATAAACCCGTTACCACTCACAGCATAAACAAGCAACGTATAAAAATCCCACCCTTTGTGTATAACCTGATCAGCATGATTATTCCTCCCCGTTACATATCTCCCCCCCCCCGCCCCGCTGTTAAGGTGATAATAGCTGCATTCTAAACCATTACACTCCTTACCAAACAATAAGCTATAGGCGGTTTTAATTAAATAAAGCCCATTGTGATTAAAGACGTTCCCTGTTTAAATATAAATGCAAATGGTATGGATGCGCGAGAGCCGTCGACCTCTACGGCGGCCTCTGTGATGGTTACGGACTTCTACTTCGGCTCACCGAGACAACGCGGCGTGTGTTCCTCGAGATGGAGTATGCTGGCCGGAGTAAAGCTTTGAGACCCCGAGAGGGGGGGGGTCAACTCAATTTACGACCGGATCTATGTGCTAAAATATAAGTTTTTGCAAAATCGGTAAAAAAAACAAACGCAAAGTAAGGCGGACTCGGTCGAACCGGTTTCATGATCCCAAAAACTAAATAAAAGTGAACACTAAAAAAAACAAAAAAACACTATCACTAAACGAATCTTCACACGCTAGACATTTCTTTTAATGAGTGACATCACCCATCTGATTTCTAGCTTTTCCTACAGTTTATTTTATTTTAATTTTTTTTTATTGTGTTCGTTTCAATTTGGTCGACCTTAAGTACGATTTAACGACGGTTGTCCCCTTGTTAGTTTTTAAAGAGATCGTCAGAGCTTTTCATGTTACAGAGAAGGCTAAGAATTTTAACATTCCGCTCACCCTAACCGGAAGATTCTAATGTCAACTTTTTTATATATTTTTTTTCTTTCTTTTTTTTTTTGTTTTTTGTTTTGCTTTGTTTTTTGGTAAATCTCCCAGACCACAGCAATTCAGTAGAGAGTAAAAATGTGAAGGAATGGCAGGACGGGCTAAGGGCACTTCTACCCAACATTAACATCAACTTTGGTGGGCTCCAAAATGCTTCTAACCCTTCCAGTGCGCCAACCTCCAACACTGGCACCACCAACAGCCTGAACTGGGACAATCCTGGCAGCTGGATGGACCCCGCCATCATCACAGGTAACCATTTCTCCGTCATGATAATACCCAGAACCCCTTTCTGCCGATACATTAACACTGTAAACAGACCCTTTTAATCAGCATCTGCGGTAATCGGGGAAACCCAATGGGCCTTTTTGGCCCCCAACTGGAGAACGTTCTTCAGATCCATGTTATGGAGGCCCTGACGTAATAATGGGTTTGTAATTAGATGTCATACTCCACATCTGTTCTCCCGAGTAAACCTGGATCTTGCCGCGCCGGTGGGTCTTGCGGCCACATAAGCTTTGGGGGGGGGGCGGGCAGGATCCGTTGGCAGAAGCACCGAAACGTCAGCCGTGTCTAACTACGTGGGACAGAAAGCGCGGCCTGTGGCCCTTTCAGGATGCTGGGTTTTGACCATGGCGGGTGTTAGAGGTGGACCCGCGTGTAACATTTTACCCACGCGTTGTGAAGTTCTTTCAGGTGTATAGGTAAACGTATGTGCTGTTATGTCGGACAAGCGGGCTTGCATGCCCCCCACACTGGCACCTTCCCAGGACGGAACCCACTCACCAGTGGGTCTGGGATATTTATTCCCAGGGAAGATATCCGCTATGTGATAAGGGCTACGCTGCAAAATGATTTACTAATTTACTAATCTTAACATTTGCCTCCTTTCTCTATACCCTCCTACCCCTACCCCCACCCCCTGCATGCAAGAGTCTAACCAAGACCCCCTCCGCGCCTGCACGGAATACCTTTCCATTGGTTTTTAATTGCCTGCCACTGATTGGCTGCTTCAGGTGATATGAAAGTAGATCTATGGTGGGGGAACAGTGTGTGAAGCAGCTCATGATCTGCAGCTTCTCCTTAAGCTATGTCTTATTTTTTTTTGTAATTATGATTGTTTGTTTTTGAATTTATTTATTTTACAATTCTGATTGCCTTACAGATTTATGCTCTTTTGCTTAAAACTCTAACCATGCAGCCAGACCCCCCACCAAAAAAGGTGTAATCACGCGGAAACTTCTTTCAGTTTCTGCAGCAGCATCCCATGAGTGCCTTCCTCTTTGTCATGTGACAACATAATTGACTGATTAAGTATATATTTTCCTTGCAGTTTTTATTTAAAATATGTAGGTTTGGCGTCCCCTCCCCCCATTTCCTGGCTTACTGGTCATAGCGAATATATTTGTGTACTTTTTACAATTGATTTGTGAATATTTTTTTTGAAATTATTATTTAAAAATAATTGTATTCAATATTAATCTGTCCTTTGTCGCCTCCCAACCAGTTTGTTTTTTATGTTCTAGGTATCCCATCATCCACAGGAAATGGTCTAGAACCTTTGCAGGACGACAATCCGCCACACTGGTTAAAATCACTGCAAGCGCTGACAGAGATGGACGGCCCCAGCGGCTCCTTACCCCCCCACCACCCTCACAACAACCTCTTCAGCACACAGATACCCCTACACAGAGCCAACTGGAGCCCATACCCTCCCCCTACAAACCCAACGTTCCACTCCCCACCACCCGGCTTCCAGACAGCCTTCAGACCACCTACAAAAACCCCTACAGATCTACTACAGAGTTCGGCCCTGGACCGTCATTAAATATAAGGAACTGTTAGAAATTTGGGAATTCGCCCCCCACCCCCCCTTCGATTTCAATCAAAATCCAATCCTCAGTGTTTTCCCTCTCGTAAGATCCTTCTCCTCCGACCCTTTCCAGTACAACCCAGGATTCTACGGCTGCCGGCAACAAGGCCACGTTCCGCAACCGGTCGCCGGAGACCGCACCATCACCAACCACCGTAAAGATACGGCCGACGGCGACAACACCCGACGCGTTTCTCCGCCTCTGCCCCCCTGCACCCCCCAACAATCAAACGTAAAATATCATTAGAACCCGAGAGAATTCGACAGAAATCGGCAAACGGGATGACTTGGTCTGCTGCGCGACGTTTTCTGTTTTTCCGACGCTTTTTATTACGTGATTTATCAGCGAGAAGAAATAGAGGAATAAAAGAACCTTTAGGAGCGAGGAATAGAAATCTAACCAACGATCACTAATCAAGGCGGTTATTATTTTAATCGTTATAGAGGGCACCCCTCGGGTTTAAACGCCAATATCAGTTTTCGGTTTTGAATGATTTTGTGTTTTTGTTTTTTTTTTATTTTAAAAGTGCCATTTAACGCATTTCATTTCTTCAGGACCAAAAAAAAAAAAAAAAAGGGGTTGGACTAACCTATCGAAATCACCGAGCCCTTTTGGCGAGAGCGAGGGTTTCGGCGGCGGTTTATTAATTTGGCGACCGTTTCCGTGCTTAGCGCGTTCGTAGTTATTTTTTTCGTTAAATGCCTTGTGGAGTGGTGCTTTCCGAGTACGTGGCAGCAGACCAGAAAAAAAAAATCATTTAAAAATGCTGTGATTAACTGTGTTGTCGGCTAAAAATATTCCCTGCTTTTTAATGAGCGTTCAGTCTGCCTGTTATTTTTTTTTTTTTCTCTCAGATACGGCCATAATTTAAAAAAAAAAAAAAAATTAATCTTCAATGGTGTTGGGGTGATTGTCGTTATTAACATTTTCTGCAGCCCCCAAACATCTCGTAAATTTCCAATCATCATGGTCGCATTTTCTACTTAACTAGTTAATTGCTGAAACGCTACCAGATTTTGCAAGTACAGTGCAATAGGATTTGCACCTGTCAGTGCATGTATCGGGAAGCGGAATTTTTTCTTTTGTTTTTCATTCCCTGGAAAAAAAAAAATATATATTATATATTTTATATATATTATATATAATATATATTTTTTTTTTATTTTTTTTTAAATCTGGATATCAAACCCACAGCTACTTGGATGCGACGGAGCAGCATCTGAAGTCCCATTTATTGCAGGAAGACAACTTTCTACCCTTCATCTGGGTCCTACGATTATCGCTTCTTTACTGGAAGGATTCCGCAGTATTGAGAAGAAAAAGCTCGGGGAGGAGGAGAAGTAGTACAAATTTAAGAGGGGGCAAAAATATAACGAGTAAACATGGTTATAACGACGCTAAAAAAAAAACAAAAAAAACATGTACCTCTGTCTTCGGAATTAAACCTAAAATCTTAAATAAAACAGACAACTTGATGATGTTACGTGGCTTCTTTTTGTTTTGGGAAGGTTCTCCGTGTTCTGTCTACCGCTATACATTAAATAAGTACAGGACCGGGAGCGCTTGCTAAATGCTTCTTTGTAGCCCCGACGTTTTCGATATATCGGGAGGTTCCGTCGCTCTCGGTAAACTAAAAGGTAAGTTATATTTGATATATTTTTATCCTTTATTTTTTTTTTTTTGTCATTCGCACGTTTCTGCAATGAAGGTCGCGTCCTGGTCGCGTTGGTCCTCGCCTTGCCATATGCCCACAGGGCGAAGCTTTCAAAGCGGCTGCCTGTGGATCCCGGGACACGCGTGTATCTCTTGGAAGGCTGCATGCGGTCTGCAAATAAGATAAATTTTCCTTTTACCGGATTTACTTGCAACTTCCAGTTCAATTAACCGTCCCAGACAACCCCTAGGCACGTAGTACCAATTACCCACATGGTACCGATGGACATACAAACCGGGTTCTGTATTTTTTTAATTAGACAAATTATTATTTATTGAGCCAAAAAGAAGCTTTGTACCCCAGATGCCCCCCTAGGGATAAATTACCTTATCTCCCTACCCCATTAAAAAGGCTTTGTAGTGTTATCAAAATGAGTGGCAACAAATGCACAATACTGGTAAACCTTACTGGTTTTCTTCCAGCACTGACTCGTAATGGTGGTTTGGGCAGGTGCGTCATGGAGGGATCCAGCCATGGGGTCGTATGTTCTTTCATGGATGTTCCAACGTCCTAATGGAGTGGCGCCAAATTCAAATTGATTGTTGGTGTTTACGCCATCCTATTTTCCTAAACCCTTGTGTGGGTCAACTGAATGCATTTATGGCCCTTTTTATTTTGGAAAGATCCTGTGCCATAATGGCATATCTCGATTCACGGTCAGACATGATCTGTGGCTAAACCGTGAAGAAGAATGCTGAAGGTTGTCATTCCACCTAAGAAACTTTCTACTGTGGGATCTCCAAACCCTTCCCAGGAATAATCTCATTAATGAAAGAAGACTTTGCCTTCAGAGTTTTAATTTTAGGCGTTTTACTCCCTTAAATAAGAGTCCGCCAACCAAACTCTGACTGCTAGATTTTTGTACCTGTTAAACGCGCCGGCGTCTGAGCCTCTGGACCCGCTGAACGAGGCGGAACTGAGAAGGCTGGATGGTTGAAGGTTCTCGTCTCTCCTTTCGTCGTCCTCCTCTCTGGCTGATCCCGGTTGGTGACCTTGGTCAGGATAACTATTCCATAAGGAACATAAAGAATATTACCAGCACAAGAGCCGACGCAAAACATTTTATCTACAGATGGCCCTACGTGTGGGAAGTTCCTACAAAGTTCTGTTGGGTGGACACAGAAGATGGGACTGTAGCTTTGGTTTATGACCAGGTTGGGGTAGACCCCCCCCGCGGGATACGGCAACATCCAAACGAGAGCCACAAACTGGAATTTTATTAGAAAAGTAGACTGCAAAGTCAAGATTTCTTTCTTTAACTTGGCTCAACAACTACAAGCGTTGGGAAAGACTGGACCTGAAGTAGCCATAGCTGCTACCCCTTTAACATCCGGTCGTTTGAGGTCACCGAGCCGGATTTACACTCCAGCCACCATGGCTTGTGGGACGAGTGACCTTCCTCTAGGGTTTCTGCCCGTGCGAGTCCTCTGAAGCACACCTTACCCGAAACAAGCTGCCTCCTCCTCCACGCTGAGGTGTCTTTCTCGAACGCAGCACATCGTGAACGATGCCAGGACGGCGATGATGAGGAGGAATGTGACCGTCGAGACGGTGACCGCCAGTCTTCTCCCTTTGTGCGGCTCTGGAAGGATTGCTGAGCGAAAATTTTGGTTTATTGCTACAGCTTTTATTAAAACTTGGGACAGAGAAACCTGCTTTTCTGTGAATATTATATCACGGCAAACAACATTTCTTCTCGGAATACTTAAAAGCCAGAGTTCTAACCGAATGTTATCTATTTACATCACTGATTATCAGAGTCTCTTGTAAATTGCCCCCAGCTTCTTGCCACTTAAGACCGATAATCCACCAACGGAAGACGACCTGTAGATAACTCCACGAAGTATATAAATTAACACATGGCACTTATTTTTGTACATTGCTGTGGAATATGATGGTGCTATATAAATAAATAAGTAAAGCAAAGGCCATGGTCAACTATTTAATTTTTATATCTGAACTAGGGCAGTATCTGGAGTTTTTGTTCTTGACTGCCAAGTTTTATAAAAGAATCGGATCATTCAAAGTTCAAAAGCTTTGTAAGGGCATAAAAAGAAAAAAAAATGACCCTTATCAGATTGGGGACATCCAACGACGGTCCCGGGCACAATCCGATAATTACTCCTTGTAACCCAACACAAAGCAGCACGTTATAAAAAAATTAATTCTCTTAACCGCTTTTAATTCAGATTTTTATTTTTAGTGTATTTTCTCGAAATCAGCCCAAAATGGCAAATATTTTACTCTTATTTTTTTTTCTTTTTAATAACTGTTTTTATTTTTTAGTTTTTTTACGGTCTCATGATTACAAGACTTAGGCTCATTTGTAGCGTTTCTTATGTAATGTTTGAGGTCGCATATTTCCTTTTGTAACCGTTTGCACGTGTTTCTCCCATAAATCCTGATCCTTTCTGTTATTTCTTAATGACTGGCATGGGAGAAGAAGGAGCACCACTTTCATTAAAAAAAAAAAATTCAGACTGTAATGAAATTACGGAGCGTGCTCCGGAGAATTTGTTCTCGTGAGACCGTATTTCATACCATTCCACAAATTGATTTTTTTGGATTTAATATGCTCAGAAAATTGCATTTTTTTTTAAAACTCTACAAGGATTTTTATTTTAAATATATTTTTTTAATTTTTTTAGGGGGCGGCATATATCTTTGGTGCTCTCTCTATAAAACATTGATACAGAACGCGAGTGTTCTAGATCATCAGAGAACCCATAACATCTTGGATGTTCCATCTTTAGCCCAGACACCCAAGTTTAAAATTAATTTTGAATTATATTCATTTCAGGGAAGGATATACAGAATTTCTGTCCTTTATCAGCTGTAGAGATACCAACTATTGTCAAAATATTATAAATATTAGAGGAAAAGAAACTCTGGGCATTGTATAACCTAGAACATTTGATTATATATCTTAACTGGGTGGTTCCTGAGTTTCAAACCGTGGCCACACTAGGTTTTCTGGATAATAAATACCCCGCTGTTCAACACGTTGTTACCGCTTGTTAATTAAAGAAATCCTAAATCGGCCAGGATCTGTCCTAAGAATAATCAGAAAGCCAACAAAAAAAAAAAACAATGTTACATGTTCTACAAACAGAACTCCCTTGGACATTCTCTTTACATACATGAGTCCGATACCTGATTGGTTCCTCTCTGAAGTTGGCGTGATCTTAAACTCGTTCTCCAAAATCATATTCCCGGAATCCGCAGGAATTACGGGTGTCGAGGTGGGACGTTTGCTTCCTGCAAATGCGAAAAGCAGGTTCCAGCTGATCAGGTAGAAAGAGGACCAACGCCGAGCAGCTTTCGACTTCATGTTTCTCCGCCGTGGGACAGTAAAGACGGTCGAGCTCCAGTGCTGTGACGTCTGACCCAAAACTGCTAATTCTATGACTATTCTAACCTTAAGACTTTAAGTGGAAGTTACTCCTGTGACCAGATTCTGGCCGCGTCTACCGTCGGTTAACATTTACGCTTTTGTGGTGTCCTTTCCAACCTCTTAATGATAGTCCAGTAACCGATATCATATCGCTAAGCTGGACCGTTTAATGGTGAAGTTGGACCTCCTGGTGTATGTATTCCCACAATGGCTCCTGATTCTTCTCTTTATCATCAAACTCTGTAAGACCGGCTTCGTTGGCTTTCAATAAAACAAGAGAACTTCTCTAATTCTATCGCCTTCAAAAAACCCTCTGAATAACCTGACCCAAGCAATGCTCTGTATTTCTACTGGAGAATTAACTCGACCCACCTGCGAGAACACGGCAGAGCTTAGTAACGGGCTATTATCCTAAACAGCTAAGAGGTTTAAAGGGATAGTAAAGCCAGCAGTCCATTTTCTAGAAATTGGCTTTTAAAAATGATTGGCCGGGCCTCTGTTATTGTCCCGTGCCGCCAAGCGTCTGCCATGTTTCATGGGTTGCGTTTTGCTGGCTTGGACAGAATGAAGCCAAACGTCTGGCTTGGCCAAGCTCCTTGAAAGTGGAGAAGTCTAGGCCGGTGGTCACGTTGGCGTGGGGTGAGTACAAACTGGGCGACCGAGCTGTAGCCCTGCGTTCATGATGGCGCCTGGGACCATGAGCGTCTTTATATCAGCCTACGTTTACTGCCATTGTGAAGACCATCGGCAAAGGTGTGGACATGGTGGTAGGTTGGGGGCAGAAGAGAGGAAATGGAGACAAGGAATAAGATGTTTGGACACAGGGAATAATGGATTCTATGGGTATGTGGTGGCAAAATTCCTGATTTTGACCCTAGTCTAGAAACTGAGAACTTGAAATAGCCCTCGTGCTAGCAGGTAGCGTGTTAATTAGGAAACCAACCTTAAGACAACTGAAAAGAATTAATCCTCCGTGTGTTTCTTCTCGGGCTTATTAAGTAAACCTCTTTCCATTCACAATAATCTTATTTCGTGGATTTATTTCAGGCTGAGCAGCGAATACCAGCGACTGCGTCCACCGGCCCTGAGCTTCGCTGTCTGGTGATAAATACAAGCCAGCCTATTGCTACAGGAATAAAGGGCGATAAATCCCTGTTCCTCGAAGCTTACGCTCTACACAGATGGGGCATCGTATGAGGTCGTCCCCAAGCACAAAAACATTGAGATTTCACTCTACCCTTTACCTCCTTGTGTCCTCTTCTACGGGGGACGCTACACCCCTGCATCTCGTTGTAACACCAAATGCTGATTTATTAGGTATAAGTAGAACAAATGAATGAAAATGCAAGTTATACGTCTATATTATCCAGGTGCCAGTGCCTGCGCCGCCATCTTCGATGCCCGTCTCGTTATTCTCGTGATATCTTTAAATGGAACCTGTGATTCGTAAAACAAAAAGTGAATTCCCCTGCACCTTAGAAGAACGTTTGGAGACAGGAGGTTGCTGGTAAGCGGCTAGAAGTAAATCAAACACTGATGGAGCCAAATTCCCTACAGGTTACGGGTAGAGATTTCAAGATCCTGGGTCCCGAGAGTTCCGATAGCGGTGTTATAGCCAACCTTAATGGGTTAACCTGATGACCTCATCAGCCACTAACCCCCCCCCAGACGTGTCGCCCAGCACATACATGTAAACTGCGACCCCTTGCAGTATGTGGGATGTATAACTGAGTCGTGGATTCCCTTCTGAGTTTATCCACATATATTATTATTATTATTATTACCACCTCTCTAGGGTTAAGGGCACCCTTGGGGGGGGGGTCACAAATCTGCCAATTTTGTATTGGCGGTGCGGCCCTTTCCGGAGGGAGATGATTTTCTGCTTGAGGTCGCGTATTACGGGCGGCTTTCAGACGGACTGCATCCCTATCAATGAAAGCCACGTGGCTCTGGTGTGCTGCGAATCGGGCTCCCCTTTCACAAGAACACGAGTCACATGCTGCGTGGCGTCCTTCAAATCTTTCCCCTGAACAACCGTGACATGATTAAACCGATTGCAACTTAACCCCCTGTTGGCCAGCCATTCCGGATCCCAAAATGCTTGTATTTATTTATTATTAATAACGCACAATAAACGTGTCCATTTCGGTAGAATTCTACATTCTGGACCCTACGTGAAAATAATATCTACAGCATGTTCATTCAGAACCATTCGGACCCATTATTATTATTATTTATTGCTTAATATAGCGACATCATATTCCGTAGCGCTGTACAGTGAGATTTATTTAAATCTTACAAACCTCTAGAAGGAAAAAAAAATACTGATTCTCACAAGAAATATCCAGAATGAATAAAACGTTTTTCTTTACTGAAGCAAGAATTAAGATTTTAACCCTTTATAGCCCTAATGCTTCGATAGACCCTTCCATATGCTTCTGGCCATCCTCACTATGTATCCTGTGCGATGTTACATTGTATCGGGGGGGTGACACGGTAGTTACTTTGCGCTTCTATAGATATTAAGGCGTTTGCGATGCGTTGGCCTCCGTCCCAATTTGCCAAATCGACCCGTGAGCGAAAAGCGTCATCGTTACAAGAGGCACATTTCCTGTTGGTGTTCTCCGTATTCACTAACCCAGGGTTATTAAACTTCTATAATATATATATATATAAATAAAAATATAAATATATAAAATGTGCCACTAAGCGTACTTACTGAAGAGTCTAAGCTAGATATAAAGGTGGGTACTCAGCACTGCAGTATCCCATTGTACAGCTCTACTGAATATGATGGCGCTATATAAACCCATTAATAATAATAATATAATTAATAATAATAGTTTGAATCAGTTTTGAAGGTGGGCTTCAGTATTATTCTGCATTTAAATATGTAATGGATATAAAAATGCACAAAAAAGCTAAAACGCAGCTGCTTGGAAATCGAGGTGAAAATTCGTTATTGTCTATATTAAAGAAAAAAAATCCCCAAAATGCATTTATATACAATTACGGTAACTATTAATGAGAGGTGAGCGGGTATATTATTATTATCATTATTATTATTATTATTACTAATAAAAAAAATCAATGCTTTGATATTTTTTTCAATGACTTTTCTGTCCTTTCAAATACTGAACATTCTTACCCAAAAATGCATTGCTTTGGCACATAATAATAATAATAATAATAATAATAATAATAATAATAATAAATAGCTTTCCTTTTTAGCAGCCATAAAGAAATACAGCTTTTTCTACAAAAAGAGATAACCAACAAGCGTAAAGCAGCGCATCCGAACCCATCGCCCTCAGAGACACAAAGAGCTATTGTGAGGCGATCGCTTTAAGAATAATTAGATTTTGGGGAGGAAGTGGTCTTCTGATTAGATTTAAGTCCATAAAACACACATTATTTTACCCGCGCTGTAGATCTGGTGCTAAGATGTCGAATACAGTGGAACAGTTTTTTAAAAAAAAAAAAAAACAACCAAAAAAAAAAGAAGCTAACTCTTAAAGGTTAACTGAAAGAGAAGTCAGAAGTTCATTAGTCAGAGAGTCCGGTTTGGTGATTAAGACCGAGGTATTCTATTGTTCCCCACAGGCAGTATGATAAGGAGTCGGGGTATTTGTCTAGTAGATTGGGGCTCAGATAACAGAGCGCAAAGTCTTCTAAAGAACCAGACTGCAAAATAACGTACACTTTATTGAAGTTGGCCATGGTTCATGAACCACATTGCCAGGTGTGTTGGCAAACAAGAAACAGGAACAGATTAACACAATTAACACACGACACAATGGCAGTAGATTACGCAGACAATGACAGCATCATCTCATCCCGCCGACAACAATGGCGAATACACAACAGCAGTAAAGGGATTAGGGTAATTCCTGCCGCCCTGCCCCGCGCCTCTCCCTCTGCCCCAGGGCCGTAGAACCCGGTGATCGCACCTGGGAACCAGCTGGGACTTCAGGCGAAGAGCTGCTTCTCTGGGTCTTCAACGAGAGACTCCGGCGTTGGGGTGCCTTTCACCCCCCCTCCAACCGCACCAGATTCTTAGCTCCCCTGATGCCCCCCCTCTCTCCTCCCCTGATGCCCCCCCTCTCTCCTCCCCTGATGCCCCTCTTTTCTAGGAGGTCAGAATGTTTGCTGGGTATGAGGGGATCGCAGGGTTCTACGGCCCTAAAAGCCCCGATAATGTGTATAGAAACAGCAGGGAACGGCTTTATAAATTAAACGGGGTAAATAAACTCCATTATTCTTCTAACTGCCCCACTCAGTTACACAAATACCCCGCAATAAGGCACAAAGTCACATAAAAAGTCTAGGTAAAGCCCCGCCCACAGCCCCGCCTCTAACCACACCCCCTAAAACCAATGTGCCCCTCTCTGGGTGTCTGAAATGTTAGGGGGTTGTAATGAGCGACCGACGCATTCTTTTGGGCTTCCCGCTGGAGCTGGGCCTGCTGGCGACTTGGCCATGTTATTAAAATAAACATGTTTAGTAGCCGGGGTATAATTAGGGTGGTAACGCACGCGGGCGGAAGCTGACATTTACTGACTTTTTTACTAGAGGTAGAGGGTCCTATTGGGTCATTGGCCGCGTTAATACTCCGGAGGTCTTTATAGGGTGGTTGACCCCCAACCCCATGGGTTGAGGTGAGATACGAGGCCATATCTTGGCCCTTCGCACAAAGAAGACCACGGAAGGACCCCTCGGTGGGATAGAAGGTCAGGGGGCAGCTGGAGACCCCGCTGGACCAACGCCCTCCATGTTATCCTTTGGGTGGTCTAAAGTGCTGATATATTTCATAATATTTAAAAATATCCATAACGAGGGGAAAAAACATAAAATAAAATACAATGTATCTCAAATTTCTGCATTAGAGCAGCGCCCTGGCGGGTGGAAGGCGATTGGTTCTGCTGTCAGGAAATTAATCCGGGAACGGAATAATGTCCCTCACATGGGCATCGACCCCCTTAACAGCGACCAAGGGGAGGCTCCGTTTAAAAAGTCACTAATGTGGCGTAAAGAGGCTCAGTCGGCATCGGATGCTCAGAGCGAGCCGGTCAGCTGCCGGAAGGATGGCCGAGAAAGGAAAACTTTGTAACGGGGCGGAAAACGGCATTTTTAAGGTAAATCCTCAAAAAAAAAAATAATAATAATAATAAAATATAAAATATAAAATATTTAATAATAAAATATAAAATAATAATAAAAACTGAGTCTTTAAGATTTATGGATTTGGTTTCTATTGTAAATCGCAGAAAAGGAGTTGATTTTCTTAACAATAATTTTGAATTTTCGTTAATTGTCATGATAATAATTTCCTGA
Source organism: Spea bombifrons (assembly GCF_027358695.1). Taxonomy (NCBI): domain Eukaryota; kingdom Metazoa; phylum Chordata; class Amphibia; order Anura; family Pelobatidae; genus Spea; species Spea bombifrons. The sequence goes on from NC_071090.1 coordinate 3,391,655, forward strand.
TTTGTAGGGGGGGGAAAAAGGAACTTGGCCAATATTTTATAGTTTTTTTTTTTGTTAAGGAATGAAGCTTCTTAATTATTATTCTACTTTGGAATATTAGACTCGGGTGACTTTTTAGGTATTATTATTATTTATTGTTTTATATATAGGGCCATCATATTCCGTAGCGCTGTACTCTCTGTATTCTTCTCTAGAAAATGAAGTGTTAAATTCCAGAAAATAAAGTCAATATAACATGAGACGCAGTTTATAGAAAGCTGATTGCGACATCCGAATAAACATTAATATCATCTGGGTGTATATAATACAAAATTATATTATTAACCCGCTGAGGACGTCGGGCAAATCGCCAGTTTCATGGCTTTCCAGCTCTCTTCACCGGAGCCAAAACAATTAAAAAGCCTATCCTGTTCCTGTTTATATTCCCTCGCTGTATTAGCCTCTACCGCTTCCGCTGGGAGGCTGCTCCATGTAACTACCACCCAATCAGTAAATCATTTTATTGGGGCGAAAAGGAAAAAAAATAGAAATGATAAACAGAATTAAGTGTTCGGTTGAGGATATAGACATCAGTTCACATCGGTTTTCTCCGGAGGATGGAATGTTTTCGGGAAGTCCAGTCCAGCGGAGGGCCCTAAGTGATTGTGCCGGGACGTCGCTGCTCATTCATACCGGATTGATGGGTTAAACACATAGGAAGTTGGCCAATTATTCCGTAGCTGGCAGTTTTCAGGCACAATGGGGTCTTTCTAATGATCCGTGACGTATCAACACCAAAGCGATCTATAGGAGTCATATAGGGGGTCTTTAGGTGGGCCGGTGAGGGGGTCTGAATCTGGATTTGCTCTGGATCTAGGACAGAGCCCAAAAAGGGGAGTTTTTTCCCCCCATTTACCCAGCTTGGCTACGCCTATGAAGAGATTCCATTAAAAATCAGCCGTTTCCGGCTTTAATAGTCATTTACAGCATTAACCCCGTCTGCGCTGGATTTCCGATCCATTTCATGTTATTTTAACGGGCAAAATTTGCTTTTCTTTCAAAAACAAGGACGTTTCTAAATGACCCCAAACTTCTGAATGGCAGCGATAGATTGTCACTGACGCTTCTTCATCCACTCCCACTACCCACAGCCAGCGTTTCTTACGACCCAACGAGCAACGGATATACGGGCGATGTCATTCAGCCTCAGTGAATCAGCTTTTTGAATTCATTCGATTAAGCGACTTCTTTTGGATCTGAATTATTTTGATTTCCTTTTTTTGTGTAAAACACAGAGATTTTGTTCCGTTAGAAAACTTTTCACGCGTTTATAAAAAAAATTCCGAGAAAAAAAAACCCCCCAATGCTGCTCAACAAAACCAGCGCGGCTGGGAGTAAACGAGTGAAATGTACCAAAACGATGAATGATCTGAAAACGAGCGAATCAACCCACATTTACCATCCCTAACATTTCCTGGGGATTAACCCCTTGGTGGCCAGAGAACTCTATAAAGCAGGAATTAGATGGCTGTGTCTTCTAGGAGTCTATGGATTCATACTTCCGATGTGTCCCGGTGTAAGAGAGGCAGTTCTTTTTTTGTGCCCCAAAATCCCTGATGCCCCTCCTCTGATGCCCCTCTTTCCTCCCCCGATGCCCCTCTTTCCTCCTCTGATGCCCCTCTTTCCTCCCCTGATGCCCCTCTTTTCTAGGAGGTCAGAATGTTTGCTGGGTATGAGGGGATCGCAGGGTTCTACGGCCCTAAAAGCCCCGATAATGTGTATAGAAACAGCAGGAAACGGCTTTATAAATTAAAGGGGGAAATAAAACCCCATTATTCTTCTAAATGCCCCACTCGGTTACACAAATACCCCGCAATAGGGCACGTAGAAAAGTTTTGGTGAAGCTCCTATAACTGAAGTCTCCGCTGTGAGCCTTTTGATCTATTTGGTTTCATAATCCGGACTTAAATCCTTCAGATGTTTGATGAGGTTCCAGAACTTCGAACGCGTTCTCGGGAACATACGCGCCGAGACACTCGAAAAAAGCGACAAAGACAGGCGGAACTCACCAAAGCAAACAAAAAAAAACATCGCAAGGTTCACTTCCATGAGGATAATCCGAAACGAAATACAATCCGAGCTTTGTTCCTGTTACTAATTGACTTGCCCCGGGTTGGGTAACGCACTGTAGGAGGTAGGGGCTCGCGATTAAAGGGACGGCGTTGGGATTTGTATCTGAAGCACTTGTTCGCTCGAGCTGCGCTGTGAATACCTTCCCTGAAACATCTTTCCTCCGCGGGTCGCACCAAATTATTTTTTTTGGGATGCCTTCCACCCCTCGAGAGAAACGCGCAGCGATGGACGCCGGAGGACGGGATAACCCAACTTTTCAAGTGAGTTTTTCTTTAACAAAGAAAAAGGATAAAAATAACACAAAATCTCAGCAAATATTTAGGTTCCTGCACGGAATTCTCCATCAGATTTCTTTGAATTATTTTTAAACTTAAAATCCTTTATTTAATGGAATTTAAAATAAATTGTGCTGCTTTTATCTAATTTTTAATATTTAAAAAAAAAAAATACTAATTAATTATGTGACGTTATCTTCTCCCATTTCCCTTATAAATAAATAGACAAATAAATTAAAAAAAATATATATATGTGTTTTTGTATGAGTTTTCAGTTCTATATTGGGAGTTGTAGAGGAGAGCGTGCAGGTGCACGGTTGGCTTGTAATTTGTAGATTTGTCTTGACTGCTGGCGATGCCGGCAAGTTGTTTGTTATGATGGCCCATGACACCAGGGCACAAATATATCATACAAAAAATGCATCATGCGGGGCAGCTGGGGTTGCCATATCAGCACTCCCCCCCCCCCTAATTTCTACATGTTGCGGACCACCACGGACAGCGCTGCCCCCTGCAGTATGTGGGATGTATAAACGCACAGAAGGACGCTGATTATTTCACTGAGAGTAAACAGCCCCCCCATAAGCGGGGAGGCACGTTATAGATGGGGGATCAGAAACGCGTAAAAGTCGATTCCTGGGTGGGGGGCTGCTTTGGGAACCCTAACCAGCCAGCAATGATTTTAAAGTCATAAATATTCAATAGATTGTAAGCTTGTTGGGCAAGGCTCTCCTCACCTGTCGTTTCTGTAAGTCGAATAGTTGTGTTTTACGTCTTTTTGTCCGTTGTACAGCACTATGGAATATGATGGTGCTATTATACATGAATAATATAACATGTATGTCATACCGGGGAACTGTCTAAATGAGTTAGAAATATTAACTCTTTAATAGCCCGTTGTGAAGATTCTATGTAGCGACTCGCCAAATGTGTTACCCAAACGTCTCTAATACCGGCCCTCGTGGAAACCTTGACTTGTCATAATTTAAAGATATGCTTAGTGGAGTCACCTGCATTCAAGCAGGGATATCAACCATAACATACAGGGAGCAAAAGCACCAGTTAGGAGTCTTATATATGATCACAGCGGGGGTAGAATGAGAAGGCGTCAGCTTCAGACGGTGTGACCCTGAGAATCTGCCTCCTCCACCTGAGATTGGGGCAAACACACCGAGACTCAGGGCCAAACCTGAGAGCCCCCAGGTACAGGCTTTGTGCAGAACCCGGTGTAAATGGGTTATAATGTTGTTATTGTGAATTTTTATTGTCCCTCTACCGAGGTAGCGTTACGGACTGGAAATAACGGGGCGACCCTGTCACTTTAAGGCCAGCGGCTGCCTGATGACATAAAGGTAGCCTACCCCGCGCTGGGTTTTCCTGCTCGCGTAGCCTGCGGCTGGCATTTGCCCGGTGTGCCCGCAGCTGGCATTTGCCCGGTGTGCCTGCGGCAGGCATTTGCCCGGTGTGCCTGCGGCTGGCATTTACCCGGTGTGCCCGCGGCTGGCATTTGCCCGGTGTGCCTGATGGCCGGTCGAGGCCTGAGATGGAGCAGCAGATGACTGCAAACAAACTTTAGCTATAAATCTTTAAAACGCCCAACTAACCGTTTTGGGCCGTTAATCATACAAACTACAGTTTGAAGAATTATTGACTTCCCGTGTTATTTATATTCCGGTTTTCAGCATTTCCCCAGTTATTATCGTTCTACTGGGGGAAAAAAACTCACTGGGGGGGGCTTTACTTCACAGTTACAATGTAACCAGAGACCCCTTCCTTTTATCTGATAAACAGTTTTGATTTCATTAATCGCATACAAGTGTCTGTCACACAATGAATTTGTAATCGACTTTTGGTGTATACTTGTCAAGTGTCCCTGTTTAGCTTGGCCAGTCCTTCTTTGGACTCCAAACCCTTCTGTGCTCCCCTGATGCCCCTCTTTTCTAGGAGGTCAGAATGTTTGCTGGGTATGAGGCTATCGCAGGGTTCTACAGCCCTAAAAGCCCCGATAATGTGTATAGAAACGGCTTTATAAATTAAATTAAACTTCTTCTTCTGAATAACTTATTCAGTAACATAAATAGCTATCAAGAGTTCCATGTAAAAAGTTGTTTTTTTTTTTAAATATATGTATGTGAGTTATAACATTATATATTTGCACACCCTTGCAGGGAACTCGTATTATGGTCTAGTTGCCTGGTAAAGGTCTCATCTCATGTCCAGTGGCGGAACTACCGGGGTCGCAGGGGTCGCGACTGCGACCGGGCCCCGGTGGCAGGGGGGCCCAAGCCAAGGGGCCGCCCGAAATCGGGCCCCGGCGGCAAGGGGCCCCAAGGTCTATGAGTTATAGACGGCCGTAGAGGCCGCATAGGCCCAGTCAGGACCGGACTGACTGGGCCTATGCGGCCTCTACGGCCGTCTATAACTCAGGGCAAAAGGGGCACTTGCCCCTTAACCCTGCAGCAGCTGCTACCGGGCCCGCCACTCTAGGGGGCCCGGGCAACCCCCACGATTAATTCCGCGGGGGGCCGCTACTTACTGGCAGACGAGGATGCCGGGGGACGCAGGAATCCAACAGTCACGTGACGTACGTGACGTACGTCACATGACCCTGCTGCGCATCTGCTTCCCCCTATGCACTGAACAAGTTGGTCTGCGAGCGCCGAGCGGCACATACTTTTTACATCTTCGGTTGTTCAGGTAAGGGGAGGCTGCATGAAGGAGTATTTGAGATTGAGTGAGAGAATTAATGAATATCTGTGAAGGAGTGAGTGAATGAATGTTTGTGAATGAGTATATGTAAATGAGTATCTGAATGAGGGAATTAATGAGTATCAATGTATGAATATCTGAATGATTGAATGGATTATCTGTGAATTAGTGAGTAAATATTTGTGAATTAATATATATGTGTGTGTGTGTGTGTGAGAGATAGCATGGATGTGTAAGGGGGGGGGGCAAAGATACCACAGTCAGGCTGTTTTGGTGGAAAGATGCCACAGGAGGGCTGTTTTGGGGCCAAAAATGCCACAGGAGGGCTGTTATGGTGGCAAAGATGCCACAGGCGGGCTGTTATGGGGCCAAAGATCCCACAGGCGGGCTGTTATGGGGCCAAAGATGCCACAGGAGGGCTGTTATGGTGGCAAAGATGCCACAGGTGGGCTGTTATGGGGCCAAAGATGCCACAGGCGGGCTGTTATGGGGCCAAAGATGCCACAGGCGGGCTGTTTTGGTGGCAAAGATGCCACAGGCGGGCTGTTTTGGTGGCAAAGATGCCACAGGCGGGCTGTTTTGGGGCCAAAGATGCCACAGGAGTGCTGTTTTGGGGCCAAAGATGCCACAGGAGGGCTGTTTTGGGGCCAAAGATGCCACAGGAGGGCTGTTATGGTGGCAAAGATGCCACAGGAGTGCTGTTTTGGGGCCAAAGATGCCACAGGAGGGCTGTTTTGGGGCCAAAGATGCCACAGGAGGGCTGTTATGGTGGCAAAGATGCCACAGGCGGGCTGTTATGGGGCCAAAGATGCCACAGGCGGGCTGTTATGGGGCCAAAGATGCCACAGGAGGGCTGTTATGGTGGCAAAGATGCCACAGGAGGGCTGTTATGGGGCCAAAGATGCCACAGGCGGGCTGTTATGGGGCCAAAGATGCCACAGGCGGGGTGTTTTGGTGGCAAAGATGCCACAGGCGGGCTGTTTTGGTGGCAAAAATGCCACAGTCAGGCTGTTTTGGTGGAAAGATTATTTATGTATTCAAAGAAAAAGGGGCGCATGTACAAAAAGGGCCCTATGTACATGCGCCCCTTTTTCTTTGATTATGCCCTTTGAACATGTGCCCCTTTTTCTTTGATTTTTTTACAGAAATGATTCAATATGTAAATTGAATTTGTTGAAAAAAAATTGTTGGGTAAAAATCATGTTTTTTTGGGGGGGGTGGGGGGCCCTTAACAGATTCTCGCACCCGGGCCCTGAGGGGTCTAGTTACGCCCCTGCTCATGTCCCCTGCCAGTTTGCCCTTTCTAGGCACACAGGGTAGGGGGTTATGATGCCAAATCGTGGTGCTCTGACTCGTCGCACGTATGTGCGGACCCGTTGGGTTAACGGGAGATGAAAGCTTTGTTCTGATGGAGGCTCCATCCCAACATCTCCAGCAACGATGGAGACAGTCAACGGTCCTGTGTCTCCTCGTTACTCAGCTGCGTATACACAGATTGTTGTCTAAATAATATATAATAGAATGATGCTTCATATATAGAGAGAGAGCGGTTAGTGAGCCAATCAGGGGCCAGCATGAGCCAAGCCAACGCATTTCACTGCTCTACCTGATTTGTCCCTAATCAACGACCTTCTTGTTCTTAGGTAGAAGATGCCAACCATTATCATATCATGTCTGTGTACGACACCAAACACACAGGAGAGATGCAATCCATCAAAGAAAGCAACGCCGACAACGATCGCAACAAACTGGCTTATGCCGTAACCGACGTACCTCCCTGGTACCTCTGCATACTTTTGGGAATTCAGGTAAAAAAAATCCGCCTTGAAGGTTTATTGTAAGTCCTGATTATTAATCAGAGATTAATAATATTAGTTAAGGATGAATATTCATATTCAGGGTGTAGAAGAGTACAAGAATGACGGTTTTGCCGTCTGCTGTTCTGCTTCCTGGTTGCATGGTCGGAGCACTGCCCGTTGTAAACAATAGAAATGCTCAGTTTTAATCTCCCAGCTGGACTCTCTGACTAGTCTATGGAGGAACGGACCTCATTAGCATCGCCATAAAGCATCAGCTCAGTGCGGTGTGTGAGCCGGGAAAGTCACCCGAAATATCACACGACTGACGCGGTTTTTCGCAGGAAGTGGGTGGAGCTAGACCTAAAATGGACAGGTTAGGCCGACGTGGCCCAAAACAAATATGGCAGCGAAGACTAGACTCTTCATTGACGGAAACATTCGCTTATTGTGTCGAAAGACTATAAAGTCTATAAAAATGAGACCATGTTCTTTACTGTAACTTTTAATCAACGTATTTCATCACATCGTGCAGATAACATCGTGGAATCTGTACTTTGGACAAGCGTTCGTTACTTAAATAGTCAGAATTTCCTCTATCCGCCATTATGTTTTCATTGACCTTCCTCGGGGAGGCTGTTCCGCTTATCTACCCCCCTATCAGTAGAGAAGTTTCATTATAGTGATTCATCAACCATCATAGGCTGATTTCCACCTTTTTAGAATGTTGGGGTTTTTTTATTTTATTTTTTGCGGGATTAGGGGGGATTAGCGAGCGGTTGCGTTTCTTTAACCCACGCGCTTTCTTCCCTTAGCATTATCTGACCGCCCTGGGTGGGCTCGTCGCCATCCCGTTAATCCTGTCCAAAGATCTCTGCCTGACGCACGATCCTCTAACGCAATCCCACCTGATAAGCACCATCTTCTTCGTGTCCGGAATCTGCACCCTTCTCCAGGTTCTCTTTGGAGTCAGGTAAACGCTTCCTTACGGGTTCTACCCCGCATTCTAGAGAACCCCAAGTGGAACAGCATCTTTAACTACGGGGGCCATTGCTATCCGTTTTTGTAAGACAAGCTGGGGGTGGTCCTTCTTTGGGTTAACTTAGATGTTTCCACCTATAGCAACTTAGATTCTTGACTTTTGTTAGTTGACCTCAGAGGTCTCCTGTTCAGTTTGGTCCCATTAGAAGAAAAGAACTCTGAGGTCCTGATAACCTACGGAACGGGACACTTCGCCCGAGGCAGATGCCACAGATGGAGGAGGAAAGATCTGATTCTAATTAACGAGAACAGATCATTAAAATAAGTCTCGGGTTTCTCTATGCGTAAAAATATGAAACCTCGGGACTGCAGGAAGGATCCTCGGGAATGACGTTTGGAGTGTTTTGCCACAATGTAGCTTAATGTATTCCGGGTTTGTTTTTACTCCCTACGCCGAGGAGTAAAATGCGTCACATATTAACTTCGCGCTGTTATTGTATAAGGAAGCTGTATGAAAATTAAACCGGTAAAGCTGATCCGTCATGCAAATCGTACATAAACAATTAATATATATCATTTATTTATTCCCCCCCATTAAGTTTTCTCTCCACTATTGTTTAGTTGCTGATGGTTCTTGATTGGATTGGCAGCCATTGTAATGGCGGGGGGGGGGGCTTTAGGATACATTGTTACTTCTCAGCCATCGTCCTCGGCTCTTTCCGGACGCCATTATTCTGAAGTCCCTTTGGTGTTTTCTAGGCTCCCGATCCTGCAGGGAGGGACGTTTACTTTCCTGACCCCGACTCTGGCCATGCTGTCTTTACCGAAGTGGAGATGCCCGGAATGGACACAAAACGCCACCATGGTGAATGCCACGTCGCCGGAGTTTGTAGAGCTTTGGCAGTCGAGGATAAGGGAGGTAAAATGTCATCCTTGGCGCCATCACTGTATTGGCCTTTACCAGTACTGGGAGGCTGTTCTACTTATCCACCACTTTCTCAGTAAAGTACATTTTACACACTATTTTACACTTTTACTATTTTCCTATTTTTTTCCTATTTTTTTTTTTTTTACCATTTTTTTACTATTATTATTTTACTATATTATATTTACTATTTTTTACACCTATTTGACACACTAAAGGGCTAAATTGACCTGGAGAGGGGATTTTGGGGGTAACAAGGTGAGAATTAGCCCCATTACGTTCACCGGGGTGTGGCAGCTAAAAACTTTTTGGATAATTTGTGGATTGCAGACAAACGCCGCGGATATCCGAGTTTAAATCCCATATGTTTTCTTTGTATAGCCTAAAAAATGCCGCTAGACGTTCCAGATTAATAATTTAAACGTTGCTCCAGTCATAAAAGAAATGATTGGGGCTATAAAGTGGTTTAAGGTAAATAAATAACCCGCGCAAGAAAAACATGTTTTTTATGCATCTTATATATAGTTGTTGTTCTTGATCGGGTTTATGTTTTTTTTTTGTTTTTTTTTCCTGGAATAATAAGAATTGAGTTGCCGTCTTCCTTTTAGTAAATATGGGAGATTATAACCTAACCTACTAGACAAAAAACATTACTCCTTATCACAACATCTGTGGGGAAAAAATAGAATGGCTCAGTCTTGATCACCAAACCAGATACTCCTGACTAATAAAAGTCTATGGAGGAATGGACTTCATTAGCATATTCTGTCGCCTGAAGCCACCTTTGTAATGTTGCTCTTTAATTTCCAGGTTCAGGGGGCCGTCATGGTCGCTTCCTGTTTTCAAATATTCGTGGGATTTTCGGGACTGATTGGGTTCCTCATGAGGTTCATCGGCCCTCTGACCATCGCTCCCACCATCACCCTCATCGGACTGCCTCTCTTTGAGTCTGCGGGGAGAGACGCCGGAACGCACTGGGGCATTTCCGCCATGTAAGAACCCATACTTGGGACTCATGGTCACCAGGTTGGCCAACGTGGACCTCATGGCTCATATTGGGGGGGAAAGGCTCTTGAGTTGGAGATGAGTAGGAACCAGTAATAGGTGTCAGCCAACTTCCACAGATGGTCCTCACGGTGTCTTTCTGGCTAAAGACTTTGTCATAAACCTGATAAAGAATCCATTAAGGTTTCCGTTCAGTGCCTTTCAGCGCGTGACCTCCATGTTTCTCTGAACATCACGCTATAATAGTTTACGATGTTCCTAATAAAATATATTTTTTCCGAGACAGCTTCTCTTTTTCATGAGCGTCATTCTTGTTTTCTTCTTCTTCTTCTAGGACAACGTTTTTCATAGTTTTATTTTCTCAGTATCTGAGAAACGTGCCTTTGCCGGTCCCGTCTTACTCCAGAGCTAAGAAATGCCACATCTCCAAGGTCTACCTCTTTCAGATCTTTCCAGTGAGTAGCTTTATCTTGCAATAACCGTTATCGCATGTTCTGATTCGTTTTAAGACATCATGGCGGTCAGCACTTTGAGCCAAGAACCACCTTCTTGTATGCTAACCGGGATGCTGGAGGTGCCGATGCCGGAGGTTCTGCAGAGATGGACGTTCTTACTACTCCTTTTGGGTCTGTTTGGAATAGTCATGGAGTGACGGGTCTCCATGTTTGTGTCTCCAACAGGTGCTGCTCGGAATTTCCATCTCTTGGCTCATTTGCTTCATCTTGACGTTCACCAACGCCCTTCCTTCCAAGCCTGACAGCTATGGATACTTTGCTCGCACGGATGTTAAGGGAGATGTCCTATCCCAAGCTCCGTGGTTCCGCTTCCCTTACCCAGGTACCGGTTATCGCCTTGGTTTGGCAGATCCTTATTCGCTTTAAAGACCAATTAAGTCTTGATTTTCTACCAAAATGTATCTTGCATCGTGTCCTTGGTAGAAGCCATCACACTTGGTTGACTGATGTCTCAGGACAGGGTCCTTTTAAATTCTTCGGAGTCTTCCCCATTCTAAATTTTGAGTAGTCGCATCTGGGAAGTACTGGATCCTTTAGAGTCCATCGTTAAATCCCATCTCGTATTCGCTAATATTGTTGGTTTTGATTAATTTCCAATAACCTTACGAACTCTAATCTTGTATTTTAGGACAGTGGGGGCTGCCAACTATCAGCTTTGCTGGAGTATTTGGGATCTTAGCCGGCGTGATTTCATCCATGATCGAGTCCGTCGGGGATTACCACGCGTGTGCGCGTCTGTCCGGGGCACCCCCTCCTCCGAAACACGCCATTAATAGAGGCATAGGGATAGAAGGGATCGGGTGTCTTCTGGCCGGAGCTTGGGGCACTGGAAACGGAACCACCTCCTACAGCGAGAACGTTGGTGCGTTGGGAATCACCCGCGTAAGTGCATAAAATTGCCTGTTTTTCCCCAGATAACCCTAAAAAATTTTTTTTTTTTTCCTGAAACAATTGGCATATCTGATGACCAGGCCCATTTTATATTCCAAAAATGCAGTATTTTGCCTTAAAACTTGAGACAGAATTAAGCCTTAGGAACGCTTAGTGACTGCCGAAAACCGCCGGCCTCGTTCATTGCCGCTTTTTGTCTGGATTCTTGTGAATTCCAATTAATTTGTGTGTTGCAATTTTTATATCACAATCCACAATTTACTTGTTTGTGATTCCCCTCCCCCACAATATGGTAACTCATGCGGATACAACGTATCATTGTATGTTTTAGGTTGGAAGTCGAGCGGTTATCGTTTCGGGAGGAATTCTGATGCTGCTGATGGGGGTTTTCAGTAAAATCGGTGCGGTATTTGCCACTATTCCCACCCCAGTGATAGGAGGGATGTTCCTGGTGATGTTTGGGGTAATCGCTGCTGTAGGAATCTCTAATCTGCAGGTAAACAGAAGTCTCCATTTCCAAAATGAGTTTGTTTTCTTATGAAGATCTTCGGCTCAGATATAACATAAACCGCTAGTTTCAATTTCAATAAAATGCATTTTCAATTGTTTTTCCAGATATTGCCATTTTTTTTTTTTTGTTCGTTTTGGCATTGACGATGCAGGAATTAAAAACACACAATTTATTTTTACTGTAAAAGAGCAAGAATCATATATTTTATGCAAAAAAAAAATACCCATTGCTCCCTCTTGATAGCCTTTTAATACATGAAATATTTTTTTAAGCATATTTTTAATTTTGTTTTCACAGTTTGCAGATATGAATTCCTCAAGAAACATATTTATAGTTGGGTTTTCTATTTTTGCCGGGCTTACAATTCCCAACTGGGTTAATAAAAATACAGAACTTTTGCAAACAGGTAATTTTTTATTTTTAAGTGATGATCTGTATCTATTTTTTTGCAGATATTTGCGTTTCATAAATGTTTATTTGGAAATATAAATAAAAATAATTTATTTAAAAAAAAAATGGTAAAATCAATTATGAAAAATTCAAACACTATATCCTAAAAGTAGGATTCTTTAGTTAAAGTCTTACCTCTTCAAGGGCGCCTTTTTCTAACCGAATGTTTCTGCTCCACAGGAATTGTTCAGCTGGACCAAGTGATTTTGGTGCTTTTAACCACCGGCATGTTCGTTGGTGGATTCTTTGGGTTTTTTCTGGATAACACCATACCAGGTAAAAATAAGTATATATATATATTATTATTATTATTATTATTTATTTATTTTTTTAATATGTTTTTTCTACTTTTCTGAATTTTTATTTCCCTTTGATGGAATCCTTATAATCATCTCTGTCCTGACTTTCTGTCCTGACTTTCTTGCTTGGCAGGTACCAAAGAAGAACGAGGAATAAACGCATGGAATAAAGTCAACGGTGAAGAGTCAGACGAATGCCCGGACGTCAGCGATGTCTACGACCTTCCTTTTGGAATCGGCACCAAGATCTGCTCGCCCCCCTGGATCAGATACATCCCGTTCTGCCCGAAACCCGCAAAGCAAAACTTTGCCGTTGCCCAAGAAAACGGGCACTTAGAAAAATACGCAGAGAACCACCTCTGAACATGTATGACTTATATCTACACCCCGTGGCACAAAAGGACCGCGTGAATACCGCTCTTGGCATTGTGTCCTTGGACAGCTCCGTAAAGTCTGGCGGCTGACTCGAAACCTTGGCATCTGGATCCAAAACACTGAAAATAATGTATTTTCCGCCGTCCTTCAAGTGAAGTTATTCCAGATTTGGTTTAAAAAAACCCCCAAAAAATAAATAAAAACCGAAAGCAACAATTTAAAAAAAAAAATAATATAATTTTAATGAGAAGAGAAATAATATTTATACGCTTTTCTTCATGATGTTATCGTATAAACCCCTTTGTCCTACGTGTTCCCGTTTATGGGTTTTCTTGATGGGGGGGGAAAAAGATCAAAATCCTGCCGTTGGCAACAAGGTTCGATGAACTGTGGATTCTAAATTAGAATTCTTTCGACGCTCGGGTTCTAAGACCCGACCCACGATATCCCAGAGAAACGTGGCTGTCGGGGGGTGAAGAGGATGGCTGGTGTAGCGAGAGGGATGCTGCCTTTCCATGTATATCTTGCTCTCGTTAAACTGTTTATTCCTCAACAATCACTAGAGATGTTTCATAAGCGAAGGTTTGCCCTCAATCGCCTGTTTTGGAATAAACTGTATCCAAAAGAGTTGTTTAGTTTTCCTTTTTGTACCAAAAAACGGCGGTTTTCATATTTTTCTGTTCATTTAGACGATTTGTTGCGTCTTATTAGAGAACGGCAAATATTCATCAGGCCGTACGATGGTAATGAGACTCCCCGTCCGTATTCTCCATGAGTGAGATGTCCGTTTTGTTTGCTTCGTGTTTAACTTTCAAAATTCCCAGAATTTTTGCAGCGGTGGGGGGGGAGAATCACTTTTTTTTTTTTTTATTATAATTTTTTTTTTTTGTTATAAGTTGTAGAAGAAATTTTTTTTTTGATATGGCTGGCTTTGCTGTGGGTTATGAAAGTGCCACCGCCATCGAGTTTGCAAGAAGGGCCGAGAGGGGCCTTTATCATGCGTAGTTCAGGCGGGGAGATTTCTTGAAAGTCGTCCCGCTGATTTACCTATACATAGTGCAGGGCCAGTTCTTCCAGGAGGGGCTTCTATAGAATGAAGTCAAATAGTCATAATGTTCAGGGCCAGGACCGGCCATCTGGCAAATGCCTGGCGGGGCCGCTCAATCTCTTCATATAACCACATTTTTCATTTCATTTAGAACATCCAAAAAAGGAAATAATAATAATAATAAACATAATTTTTAATAGAATTCCTTTACATGTTTTCAACATCATAAATATTTTTTAATCTGTACACGCTTTTTAAATACCGTAGTTTCACTATATTTAAAGTTGTTTTTTTTTTGCTTTTTTTTTTTTAATAAACTGCTTATTATTATATTCCCTCCTTTTCTTTTCTCTTTAAAACCAAATAACTTATCTGAACGGAGACCAACGAATTAAATATGACATTCCTGCGCGTATCTATACATAAATATACAAAAACAAACAGTTTTATTCCGCAAGTGAACTATGTTGTTCCCGGATATATTTTTTTTCCCCAAAAAATATATTTTTGGGGGCATTTATCTTTTCTAGTGCTGTGTTAAAGGAATTATTACAAAGACATGTTATAAAGTAACAGCCAGGCTCGCTTTTCTTACGGGCAAACCTGGGGCAAAGTTCTAAAAGTGGAACTATCGGCGGGAACGTCTCTGACGGTCTCCACGGCGATTGCACCACTTAGAGCTCTGTACCAAACCCAACTGTTCTTTAACAATATTGCCCTTTACTTTCTCAACGTGGAAGACCCACTGGGTTTATGACATTCGTTTAGAAAACAGTATTTTTTGCTGCAGGAAGAGGTTTGCGCATTAAAACACTCATTAAAAATTAACCCCTTATAGAACAATAAAACAAGTTATTTTCTCTATTTCGGTTCTTAAACAGAATAGTAGAGTCCCCCTCGGAATTAACTTTAAAAACATTTGCAAAAAAAGGTTAGTTTTGCATAAAAAGGCTCATCGTATCCGCCGGTGGGCACGGTAATGGAGCCTCGCTGTCCCGCGCCGTCACAGACGAACGGGTACAGACGTTCTCGCCCAATTACACGTTCCGTTGTTAGCGCAGCTCTTTGTTTTGCGATGACATTTAAAGGGTTATTGATTTCCCCGCGCTTTGTTTTACCCAAACTTTTGGTAAAAGCTCACAAATCGTCTTCATCATCGAAGGTCTCCGTGCATCTCAGCAGCACGGTCTCGTAATCATACTGCAGGGCCTCCTCCTGTAAATAGAGAGGTCTATCAGTAATTGTTTCTTTTTTTTATCAGAAAAAGGTCAAAAACCTGTTTTTGTTCTTATTTTGTCCCTTTATCTGCAGACCTGGAGGCGCCGGTGACTTTCCCGGCTCAAACACCACACTGAGCTGATGCTTTATGGCGATGCTAATGAAGTCCGTTCCTCCATAGACTCTCATTAGTCAGAGAGTCCGACTGGGTGATTAAGACTGAGACATTCTATTGTTTCCTACAGGCAGTATGATAAGGAGTCGGGATGTTTGTCTAGCAGCTTGAACTAAGATAACAGAGCGAGAACTCATACAAATGGCTGATAAAAATCACTGGCGGGAGCTCCCCTTTTACTATACAATATGAAAGGCGCTCCGCTTTTGTGCAAACCCTAGTCTTAGTGAATACCCTTACAGACAATAAATACAGCACAATACGGCGATTCCACTCCCGCACCCTCCAGTTCCCATGAGTCTGTGGTGATGACTATACATTTGTCCCTATACATATGCTATACCTGCCCCTACTTTCTGCTCAGTGCAATACCGCCACCTGTCAGCGCTTCTGTGCATTGCAAGGAGGTCAGCAGAACTTTTTGGGACCAGACCCCTTATCAAAAATAGTCAAAGAAAAGGAAAAAAACAAAAAAAAGGAAAAACAAAAACCCTTTGGCGTTTCTGTATTTATATTTAGGGTGTTTTCATCCATTTGCAACAAAACTCTATTTAAATAATAAGCTTTATTGATATTATGAAAGGATTGGGAATATTGTTACCTTCGCGTAAGAACAGAAACGAGACCGCAGGAAACCCACGATTTGCCCATAAAGCAGGGAATCGACTTCTGGACTTTCCCAAGGAGCATTTTCATGCGCGGAGCTTCCCAAAAAACAATAATGGTAAACATGTTAAAGCTGGAATTTACCTGCATCTCGATAACCGAGGGGCCTGGGAGGGCCGGGAGCACCTCTGGCATACAAGGTGGGCTCAGGTGTAATATAGTGGTGGTGGTGGTGGGGGGCTCACTGACTGATGCAGGCATATAGGGCAATTTAAACTTCATTACATTGTATGTGTTACCTAGGGCTGGACGTATTCTGTACTGCGCCGCTCTCCAGGAAGCTGGCGGCGATATCAAACGCATCTTCAAAAAGGATCTGATGTACAAAGAGTTAAAACGTTACATTGTTATCTCGTTAAATACGGCGTGATTTATATACGAGCGTCGGCGTTACATCTAAAGCGTTAACTGCATCTATGCCGGCGGGTGTTTGCACGCATTCATGTGTATCCCAGAACGCATTGCTCGCAATCCCACTATGCAATATGCATGCCCCCCCCAAAACCTATACCTTCATACTAAACATTGATCCATGCGTTTGGGCTGGAACAATATAACGATGATTGTAGCTGTCCTGTTAAAGGGCACGGAGTAAGAGCGGCACTTTTAACCATTATAGCACCACCATAGTAGTAGAGCAGGATTTAGCAATCCATACCGTGAGACGTAAGGATAGTGACACGTATGAAATTAGCGCTCACCTCCTCGGGGGTAGATGAAACAAAAGAACCACTGGCTTCCTGGCTCTCTGCCCCGCTGTCTCTTATACAGCCCTCCGCAGAGCCCGGCTCCTTGGTGTGTGAAAGGGAGCACGCCATGCTGTCGGCTCGCTGACGGCAGCGTTGGTACAGGTCCGCTCTGCCCTCCTGGGACAGGTCCTGCCAGAGGCACGAGATGGTTTTGGAAACCACAGGGTGGGTGACTTGCTCCGAAGCCACCACTCCGCTCTCTACCAACATGTCCACCGTTTGTTTATAGAAGAGGAGATACCTGCGCGATAAATACGGAATTCTGGACATTCCCGACATAAAACATGTATGTGACCCGAAGGGCATCGCAGAAACAGGGCTGGCTGTGACCTCATCAGAACGCTGGTCGCGGAACTTCCATGACTGCAATTACCTCTCGAATTCCATCAGATCTGGCGACGAACATTCCAGAGACAGGGTCTCTTCGGGTTTCAGCTCCTCCTCATCGTTCCGGAGGTCCCCTTCGCACTGGTGTTGAAGGAACCAAACGGCGGACTCGCTCTCGGACCTCGCTTCGAGGCTTGGTACGGTTCTGCAAACAATTCAACAACCAGAACTTGCTTTGGGAAGAGTAACACTCAGGGAAAGCCAACTACACGGAGTATGCCTGCAAGGGCTGGCTCTGTTAAACGCACATTTAACGCAGATTTATTCCTGGATTTCATTAAATGTCACTTTATTCTACATTTTATTTCCGATTTTATTATCGTTATTGCGACGTGAAAATCCATCTGCAGATTGTATCTCCTTTAAAATACATTTCCAATTAACAATTACAAGACTTGTATACTTAATCCCAGATACGATGGGATTAAGTATACAAGTCTTGTAATGGTTCATTGAAAATGTATTTTAAAGAAGCTACAAATTAATTAAATTGTTTAAAATAGTACAATGTACTTGTTATATGTTTCCAAAGGAAGGAAAAAATAAAAAATATATAGCAAATATATAATTAAGAAAAATTATATATATTATTATTATTATATTATTATATAATTATTTATTTATTTATAAAAGGTTTAACCAGGAAGAATAATTCATTTTCTTTTCGATATATCTTGCTTTAAATTATGTCCTGGCGGGCAAAGACATGTACAGTTACAAAAGAAACTTATAAAAATAATTATAAACAGATATATTATATGATATATATTATTATATTATTATATAATAATAATATTATAATATATATAATATAATTATATTAGTTTATTACTAGTAACTATAGTTACTATTATTATTATTAAGAGTTGAGGATTTCTGGAAGGTTATTCCACATTTGGGGATCTCCGTAGGAGAATAAATGTTGCTTTCTTTAAATATATGATGGCCGGAAGCTGTCAAAGTAGGTCTATATCCTAACCGTGCAGGAATACGCTGATACCTGATGATGGAGAATAATTCTAATTCTATGATTAAAGTTCATCTTACCCGAGGTCACTGTAATAAAATTGCAGATATTCCTCTTTGACGTCCTCCAAACTGCAAGGTATTTTGTCTTCTGGGTGGAAATGATCTGTTAAAAGCAAGATTAGGAGAGAAAAAAGAGACAAAAAGCAAAGAAACGCATCATACACTGACAACCACAAACACTTGCTAACACCATATACTAACCCATACACACACGCGAACACCATACATTAACATACACATACACACTCTAACACCATAAAGTAACACACACATGCTAACATTAACACGACAAACATTAACACCCTTTCTAACGGACATTCTAACCCCATTCACACACATACAGACACTCTAACACTACATGTTGCCATGCTAATGCCATGCAGTAACACACACAACACAATACGCTCACACACGCTAACACAATCCATTGACACCCACCGACTTTTAAACATACAGATCAAGGGAGATGGGCCATGGCAAGGTCAGCCATGTTCAGATGTTGACTTATTATTAAACGGTCTGGATTCGGTGCTCTCGCGGTCTCACCTCTCATCTTCAGCAGGCTCTCCAGCGTGTTTTCAAGCTCTTCTATATACTTTTTGGACTGATGAAGGACCTGGCGCTGGAGAAGATACAATTATCAGATTGAAATGTATTCTAGACACTATAACAGTAATGAATCAGTCCTTGTTCTCGTTTGCCTGTCCCATGTATGTTTAAATTCCCTCCTTGTATTAGCATCTACCACTTCTGCTGGGAGGCTGTTCCAATTATCTACCACCCTCTCAGAAGAGTAAAACTTCCAATTAACCCATCCCTGCTGTCAATCTAAATCTATAAGCAATCACATTGATAAATATTGGGAACTATGGATTAAGTCCACTTTCAGTGCTTGCTGGGTCGACTGGACTTCTCCGAAACATTGAAAGGGTTTGCAAGGGACCCGCTGAGGCTGACCTTGGTCGCCCGGGTATCGGGATGGAGGAAGACGGTTTCCCGCAGTTGTCGGATAACACGTGCCGCTGGGGAGAGTTTCTGGGAGCGCGTCGGGCGCTTCTGCGCAGGCGCTTTGTCGCGTTCCTGTTTTCTCCTCGCGGTTGCGCTGGTTCCTTCTCCAGCCGAGTCCATTCAAAAGTGAAAGCGTGATGTTTGAATCTGGAAACAAACACAAGGGTTAATCTATAATACCAAAGGGGGGCTTTATTATAATCAAAAACCCAACTCCGGATATATTATTTTGGAGGAGCCGACTATGATTTTTTAGGGGCCAGAAATAAACATATCGTCACAAATTAGAATAAGAGAGCACAGAAAGTTAGGAGCCGGCAGTTTAATCCAATATTTATCTAGCCCTATAGTACATCAAATTAACTTAAAAAAAGATATATTTTTAAGTTAAATATATAAGAATAATATAATAAAATATAATTTTATTTGCTATAGATAATATATATATATATAATGACTATATATATATATATATAATAATAAAATATCTACCTACACACTAACCTACAGAATACATTGTTTAGATACTGTTATATATATTAATAAACTTATTAATTTACATATATATATATATATACAAATTAATACATTTATTAATATTAATATAATATTCTTTAGAATATATATATATATATATATATATATATATATATACACACAATAAAATATATTGCTTAGGTAACAATATATATATATATATATATATATATATATATATATATATATATATACACACACACACAATAAAATATATTTCTTAGATACCTGTATAGGTACCTAAGCAATATATTGTATATATGTATAAATATTCGTCTTATTTAAGTTCTAGTTAAAAGTGACTATTATTGAGCTTAAGAAAACATTACAATAAACTAATATTGCTTTTGTATTATTTATATTCATTATCGCAATAAAAGGTGCCGTATATATTTTATATATGTATATATAGGTAATATATTTATATATAACAGGCCTATTATGGAACGATGCGCGCCTATCTCCCAGCCGCCAGTTCAAACTCAGTTACCAGCTGGAATCTCCGGCCCAAGAGAAAACATCTCCAGCCAATGAAAACGCGCACTGATCCCGCCAAACCAATCACAGCGCGGAGGGAAGACAGAGGCTACAGCCAATCCGGAGAGTGAAATCTAGAAACAATGTAACACGTTCTAGAAGGCGCAGCAGAACGCGGAGAAAGGGCGGGAGAATGAGGAGGGCGGGGAAACCGAGGGGTTCGCGGCTTAACCCTTTGTAAACTGACAGTAATTGCGGATAAACCCAGCCTAGTTATACAGTAGCCTGCACTGAAATGTATTATAAATAACATTAAAAGTCGTTAATATTATTGCAAGCAAATTTTTCAGCAAAATGTGTTTATTATTTACTTGCCCATATATGGTATATCTTGGGATTGTCTGGGAGGGGTGTACTGGCAATGCCATTATTATTGGCCATATCCAAATCATTAAATCATTAGATGTTTTATTGTTATTGAATTCTAATATAAATGCTATACATTTCCATAATTTTAACATTTGGAGAAAGGGCTGAGGCCTGGCCTGATCTTTAGCCAAAGCAGGGATCAGACTTTAAAGGCGTGGCCGGGGTTCTATCAAGATTTTTTTATATGACTTTATGCCCTATTGCGGGGCATTTGTGTAACTGAGTGGGCCGTTTAGAAGAATAATAATGGGGTTTATTTACAGTTTAATTTATAAAGCCATTTCCTGCTGTTTCTATACACATTATCGGGGCTTTTAGGGCTGTAGAACCCTGCGATCCCCTCATACCCAGCAAACATTCTGACCTCCTAGAAAAGAGGGGCATCAGAGGGGGGGAGAGATGGCATCAGGGGTGGAAGGAGAGGCACGCTTATTTCACAAACATACCTGGGCACGCTACGGGTTTGACTTGGAGTCTCTGGGTGAAGCTCTGCTTCCCGGGTCTCCAGGTCAGTTTCTTGTTTCTCCAGGCAGAGGAGCTGTATGTGACCACGGCCACATTCCACCTACTCCTTGACTACTTTCTGCTGCTCCCCGCCCAGTTCCCGCCCCCACAGCGACCGGCCCCTTTCCTGTATGTGTGGCTTGTGTCACCCTATATGAAGCCACTCGCCCAGAGGTGGCCAAGCCTGGGAAGTTCCAAATGTATATTCAGTGAGCTAGTGAGACGGCTTCCATGTTGTTAGTATTGGTAGATTCCGTGGGGTCGTAATTGGAGTGCCAGTAAAATAGTAGGTAGATCGACCTATTGTGTGATCAGCCCCCCAGTATGCTGCTCCTCAGTAGGCTGGTTACAGGGTTGGTCTCTGATCTTCCTAACTGATCCATTTACACATAGACTGCACTAAGCCACGGACCGCCAGGATATGATGTAATATCCTGGCGCCCTGTAATAAAGATGGTAGCCGCGGCGTCAGTATCAGGTGGCGCTGCCCTATGCCAGAAAGGTAAATACACCACGGCGCTAATTCTCGGTAGTGAATTATATTCCAATACAATTCATTCTTCAATTGCATTAATTTAAAATCAAGGTATACAATCAATCAAATAATCAATACACAAAATATGAATCAATAAAAGCAAGTGTCAAAAGAATAAAGCTCTCCTTGTTTTGAAAAAGAAAGAAACCAAATTACATTTAATATGAAGAAAACAAAGCAATCTTTACGCATTTTATTATAAAAGGAATGTTAAAATTGACCAGGAAGCGTATCTGCCACTATTCTCATTCTTTACTGGTATAGTAGTATAGACAGCTACTCAGCCTCGTTTTGGAACAGACATGGCGGATGTGAAAGCCCTCTATCTACGCCATGCTGCCGTACTGGAGTTGCAGTATTGTCTGTTTGTATAGGGGACTTTCACATCCCCTCGTGACCAGCGCTTCCTCTTCGTGTCATGTGACCCGAGCCGTCCGATTTGCACTGTGACAGGACCCTGGGCAGTTTACATGAGGTATCGTCTGCTTCTGATTGTGGGGTGCAGTGGGTGGTTTTTGGGGGGGAGGGGGTGCAGTGGGTGTTGGGTGCTGCATATTAGGCATTTTCTTTCCACATGTCCTGGAAGCAGCCTTCAGTCTACAAAGGGTCCCCTACTGATTATGTAACTATGCATTCTCAGGGGTTTTGCCCCAGTCTCAGGGTGAAGGGGCAGATATTCAGGGTCACGCAGTCTAGAGCTGACTCCTTCCTATTTGGAAGTTCCCAGGCATGGGAATTGGGTTTATTAAAAGTGAAAATATAAATTCTGCGCTTAATTGACAAGAAGTACATTTTTTTTACACAATAATCTGCCTTGTGCTCTTTTTAGACACTGTATTTGCAGATTTTTAGAGGAATATTTGTTGGTGGAAATTAATAGAGAATATATAATAATTATTTTGTGTATCAGCTGTTCGGAGTAGAGCGGTACATTAAGATTGGGATATTGGCTAATATGTTATTTTTTTTTAAAAAACTTTATTATTCTGGGGACACCCGCGTAGATCCCCGTGATGACGTCGGCGGTGGAACGCACAGATGATCTAGTCAGAGAATACCTGACCTTCAGAGGTTTCACCAACACCCTGAAACATTTTGAGGCTGACGTCAAAGCGGACAGAGAGAAGGGCTTCCGGGTAAGTCTGTTTCGGAGTAACATTAGTTGGGTGACACGTCAGGCTGTCGCTTTCGCCCGGATCACCCCTGTACGCCTTCATATTTTTTTATTTATTTTTTGCATGCATGTGAGATGTGCATTGCGTTTCTGACCTGTCAATCACATCCAGATATGCATTTGCCTTCCGCCTAGGGCAGCGCCCCCTCCGCTGGGCAGCTTCTCCCCTGCGTTAAAAAGTGTGCTGTGTCTTTAAGACACGCTGCTGGGCTATGACATCATATCCCGGCGCTCCATGTCTTAAAGGCCTGCAGAGCCCTAACTAACCCCCCCCGGGTACTGGAGTGTCCCTTTAATTACCCCGAAGCACTGCAACTCGCAGATACATTAAAGGTTCCTTGATCCTCTGTCCCTTGATGTCAATCGAGAACGTTATTTGTAGACAGATGGGCTTTTGTCTCATTAATTGCCTAAAACCCCTTTTTTTTGGTCTGTATTAATACGCTATACATGGTTACTGGCAGGTGGATAGGATCGTGGAGCAGCTTCTGCAGTATATCCAGTGCTATGATCTTAACGGGATGCTGGATTACTGGGCGTACTTGGAGCGTCGCCTTTTCAGCCGTCTGGAGGACGTATACCGGCCAACCATCCACAAGCTGAAGACCAGCCTCTTCCGGTATTACCTGGTCTATACGGTGCAGGTGGGTGACTATTCAGGCGGACATCTTTTTTTGGGCTCGACATTTGTATACCCGATCGAAAAGATAAAATATCAGCAGAGAATATTCATCTTGTAGTATTCCGAAAACCCTACACTGGGTTGTTTTGGGGACCGTTCCATGTATATTGAATGTTTCCTTAAGTTGACTTCCTGATTTGAATCCCTACCAAAAACTTTCTTTTTTGCAATTTTCGTGTTGCCCCTTGGATATTGGGGCATTTCTCGTAGAATGTGTAATTCTGACGGTATACGCGGTGTTCTCCCTTTCCAAACAGACAAGCCGGACAGACAAGGCGCATGAGTTCTTCCAGAAACAGGCCGCGGAGTTACAGAACCAAGCGGAGTGGAAGGAGTGGTTCGCTCTGCCCTTCATCCCGACTCCTGAAGGAAACCCGACCTTTGCCACGTATTTCTCCCGGCAATGGGCAGATACCTTCACCGTATCGCTGCACAACTTCCTCAGCGTCCTCTTCCAGTGCATGCATACCCTTTACGTCTGGCTCCATCCGGAGATAATATAACGGGAAGAGCATATCTTTAGACGGCTTAAAACTGCAAAGGCAGGACGTTAAAAGCGGCAAAGTTATATACAAATTAGAAAACATAAATACATATTTTTCAAAAGCTGTAAAAATTGTATATATGTTGTAAGAAATAACAAACGGTACCGTTCAAAGCTTTGGGGTCACTTAACTGTTTCTATGGGAAACAGTTCTGGCTGTAACATAGTTGCAGGAGGGTTTTCTAAAGATCACTTAGGCTTTTAAACTTGGATCAGGGAACGCAGGAGTGATGGGAGTGATAAAAGGCCATTGGAGCACAGGAGTGATGGGAGTGATAAAGGGCCACTGGAACACAGGATTTATGGGGGTGATAAAGGGCCATTGGAACACAGGAGTGATGGGAGTGATAAAGGGCCATTGGAACACAGGAGTGATAAAGGGCCATTGGAACACAGGAGTGATGGGAGTGATAAAGGGCCTCTGTATGCCTATGAAGAGATTCCACAAAAAATTTGCCTTTTCCAGCTACCATAGTCATTTACAGCATTAACCCCGCCTGCGCTGGATTTCAGACCCATTTCATGTTATTTTAGTAGACAAAATTTAAAAAAACAAAGACGTTTCTAAGGGACCCCAAACGCTAGTGTATGTGAATGGGAAGGCATTATTGGAGACATATTAGTAATTTTATTATTAATTTTATTTTCAGCTAAAATCCTTATGCTATGAGTAATAAGCCTCAACAAACTCTTTGATTTGTGGGTTTGAGTTCCAGTTATCAGCCCCTTTTTTATTATGCATGACTGTTTTTATGAATTCTATTTAAATGAAGTTCCAACCTGTCCTACTTTCCTTAACGACACTTTTCACCCGTCCCCACAATTTTGAGCTTTGAAGCAGAATGTCAGAGGATCCTTCAAGTGCAGGAAGAGAACGAGGTATTGAGACAGAAGGTTAGTGGAATGTTAGTTTTCTTTGATCACTTTTGGGGCAGTTTGGCCACGTTTCCACGCCTATCTTCTGTATCCTTCAGCTCTTTGCTTTACAAGCGGAGACCCACCGGATGCGGAAGGAGGTCGAAGATGGTCCTTCGGCCCACCACAGGCTGCCCCACTATGTTTCCAACATGGATCGCCTTGGGGATTCAGAACTGTAAGTTAACCAACTTGATAAAAGCCACCTGATGGGGCCTGTGTGCAAAATATAGAAGGGGCAGCATATTTATCGCTTCCCTATTTGTCTCGAAGCATATACATTTATCTCGTGCCGGGCTAGTGGATTAAATCCTCGGTCATCTCAGGGCGCAACAAAAGAATAACTGTTTCCCGTAGGCGCGTAGTTAGTGCTGGAAGCTCCCTCTTCTGTTCGAATCTGCCTTTTGCTGGGTTGGCAAAGTGTCAGGCGGTTTTTTATCACCAGGACAGGAGGAGCGAGACAAAGTTATTCTCTTGACCAAAGATACAACCCACTTGTTGTTGTGCGCCAACTAGAAAAGGGCGGTATTTTTTTTTATTTTTCTTTACCGTTTTCAGTGATTTTAAGAAAACACTATAAAATCTTAGAGTCCTTTTCAGATACCCTAAAAAAAAAAAATGCTAACCTCTAGGTTAGTATGTATGTATATGTATGTATATGTATGTATGTGTATATATATATATATATTTATATTTATATAATATAATAAAAATGTCTTTCCTCTGTCT
This sequence comes from Spea bombifrons, assembly GCF_027358695.1. NCBI lineage: Eukaryota > Metazoa > Chordata > Amphibia > Anura > Pelobatidae > Spea > Spea bombifrons. Next base: position 3,417,305 of record NC_071090.1, read on the forward strand.
GGTGTGATTGAATTCTGTAGCTGATGTGGGCTTGCTCCGCACTGATTTAGGTGACGGGTCTCCTTTAACTTCACGTACTTACTGTTATTACACAAAGTTTCTGTGCCGTTTAAAAGCATGCAATATGCATCCTCGCTTTCCTTTTCGTCTTAGAGACATGGTGTCCAGTCAGAGGAGTTCCAGCCTGGCCGTGCAGTCTCAGAAAACCTCCGGGTTCCTCTCCTCCTTACTTCCGCAGAGCAAGAAACCTACCCCCCGGCCACCTCCCCAGACCTCCGTCTCATCCCCGACGCAGACTGCCACCGTCTTGCCGATGAAGAAAGAGCCTACGAACAGTCAGGTAAAGTCAGCGTGTTAATGTGGATGGATATGGTCGTGGAGAATACTTACTTACCAACCAATGTTCTGATCGTGGAAAGGCTTTTGGGGAGACATGGCAACGTATTAATTGATATTATGTAGTAATGGGGGGGGGGGTTTATTTGCTTCCTCCATAAATCCAGAAAGCAAAAGAAGTTGTGAATGTGACCAAGGAAGCCAAAAGTTCTCAGAATGTTCTCGCTGCCGTCGGGACCCCTGAAGCAAACCTTGCGCGACAGCGACGCTTACAGGAGAGGAAGGAGCTATTGTCTAAGACGTCATCACAGGTGGGCGATTCGCATTCACTATACTTGTGTGTGGATCCATAGATTTGAAATGAAGTCTTAGATAATGGGTCTGATGTTCCTTGTCTGTTTTTGCCTAATGAAATCAGAGTATTGAAAAGAAGAACGAGGCCGGAGACGCAGAATCCGACGCCGGACGTCCTGAAATACACTGTGACCTGGCAGAGGGAGTCACTCGCACTCCAAGCGGAGGAGAGAAACCAGAACAGCCATTCATCGTTCTGAGCCAAGAAGAGTATGGAGAACATCACTCCTCTATAATGCACTGCAGGTACCTTATTTGGGCTTGTGGGCCAGCCCTTGCCTCCAAGAGGGCTTCTTGTGGCCCTCCAAAGTTAATTAACCAGACACAGCAATAGAAAATATCTGTCATTCCGTGATTAAGGAATCTATCTTTAAGGTCAAAACACTATATTTTGCTTTTTACCCCCTGAGATATATTTCAGAGCCCCAAACTGCTGATTATTTGTTTGTCGTTGTCTCGTTGACTGCTTCTCCCGCGGTTCAATGTTTTTTGATGTAGTGTGTCTTCTTTCTGCCAGGGTGGACTGCTCAGGACGTCGGGTGGCGAGTCTGGACGTTGATGGAGTCATTAAGGTGTGGTCCATTGATGGCATCATGCAGACCAAAGCGTCTTCCATTTCCAAGTCGGCTCTTCTTTCCCTGGAATGGGCAACAAAGAGAGACAGGCTGGTGAGTGCCATCGTTTTTAGTACAGCAAAGCCAATCCACTTTTTGAGGTTATCAGGCTTATATATTTTTCTGTTGACCACAAAGACATCTTCCCCCTGCTCCAAGGGATATGTTGGGTTTCCATTCTCTGTCGCGTCATAGAATTTGTCCGTGTAGAGGATTATGCCTCTTGTAGACTGGTGCATTTCAGCCTAACGTTGTCATTCTATGTTGGAATGGAACCAGCTCCTGTTGGGAAGTGAAGTCGGCACAGTAAGGCTGTACGACACGGAAGCCAAGAAGAATTTATGTGAGATTGGGATAGCCGACGACATGCCCAGGTAACGGCTTTGTTTCTTATGTTCCTTGCACGTGTTTAGCTTGATGAAGTCCATCTACAGCTTCTCGATCCCAAGCGAGCTTTGGGTTTATATGAACTTTGGACAAACCGGAATGATATTTTGTGATTTCCCGTACCAGGCAGTGATAGTGAATATTTTTTTTTTCCTGTAGGATCCTGTCTCTAGCGTGTAATCCAAGCGGGACGTCCTTTGTCTGCTCTGCTGCAGCCCCGAGCTCTCCTAGTCATTTAGACCCAGCAATTCCAAGCTTTGGGGAAAATGGAGGAAATCAGGTCCCTGGAAAATTACTGCTGTGGGACACAAAAACAATGAAGCAGCAGGTAAAACTCTCTCCATTCGTAACCTCCATGCAAAGCTGCCCATTCATGCAATTAACCTACCCTGGTAGCTCAACTTACACATCACAAGTGGACCCAACAGCCCATGTGATTCTTTTCTTCTCTTCCTATTTTAACATCTTTTAATGAATGTAATAGGCTGACTTCAGCCATTTGCAAAATTTATGATATTTTGAGTTCCTTTGAACACTGTATTGCATGAATTTTAGGAACAGAAAGTTTAAGTAGTTAATCCCATCAGCCATTTTTTGGTTTCCATTTCAGCTCCAGTATTTTTTGGAACCAGTTCCAATAGCAATAAACTGCACTTCCTTCAATCACAACGGAAACCTATTGGTGACTGGGGCGGCTGACGGCTTCATTCGTCTCTTTGGTAAGAATTTCCACGCCATCCAAAAACCCTGGTGTATACAAACAGAGCTTACCTTCCAGCTCAACCACATTTAAGATCCATTCAGCTCCTTGCATTGAATTGCAGTGGAAATTGTAGCATATCGGCTGTTCCTAAACAAACTTGAGCTACTCTGTTGAGGGGAGATCTTGTGGTTCTGACCCATAGCCTGGTTAAATCTATACAATGTGGCACGGAATTTATATTTCCAACGTATGTCTCACTTTTAAACGTTCTCTCTTCCCCAGACATGCAGCAGCACCAGTGCGCAATGTCCTGGAAAGCCCATAAAGGTGAAGTCTACTCCGTGGACTTCAGCTACGACGAGAATGCCGTGTACAGTATTGGAGAGGATGGGAAGGTGAGTCTCGAGAGACAATGTTGCTGGTGAGCCAACCTTCCTTCCTCGCAGGGCTAATTTTTGGTAATCCAAGCCTCCATACTATTTTGTTTTTCACAGTTTATTCAGTGGAACATCCATAAAAGCGGACAGAAAGTGTCCGAGTACTCCCTGCCACCGGACGCCACCGGTCCCTTCATGCTGTCTGGATACAGTGGATACAAACAAGTCCAGTTCCCTCGCGGGAGACTCTTTGCATTTGATTCAGAGGGAAACTACATGCTGACATGTTCGAGTACTGGAGGTGTCATATATAAGGTATTAGCGTTTGTTGCCTCTTGTATGTTGTTTACCTTCTTCTCTTCCAGCAGCCCCTTCCATGCACACAACACTATCTGGCAACCCCACCTCACACGTGCACAGCACTGTACTCTGGGCTTCCTGTAGCATATGCTATATGGTCTTTTAGGTTATATATAAATATATATGACCTATTTATATGATCAGTTTCCTTCAAAATAGTTTAATACCCAATATTTGTCTTGTTTTGCAGCTGAACAACGATGGAAGCTCCATGGAAAGCTGCCTGTCCCTGGGAGGACATCGGGCCCCTGTAGTCACAGTAGACTGGAGCACGGCAGTTGAGTGCGGGACTTGTGTGACGGCCTCAATGGATGGAAAAATCAGACTGACCACCCTCTTGGCACAGAAGTCCTAATGCTGCCACGTCATCTGAATACAGAAGTCCTCATGCTGCCAATGAAAACTTGTATTACTTGAGAGTTTGTATGTAGCAGTCAACTTAGTCATTAACCCCTGAAAATAACTTTTTCATGTAACATCTTCATAAAACTTTTTACAAATGGCGGCGCTTTAACATACATAATAACCATATTGGTTATTTTAGTCCTGGAGATTAATTTGAAAAAGTCCAGTCCCGTGCCGACTATACATTCCAGATCAGTGTTATCATGTCGTATGCAGAATTACTTTATAACATTTTTTTCCCTATTTAGTTTTTAAATTTAATGTCTTTTTTTTTTTTTTCATCATGCAACATATACATCCATTTAACCCTCAGAACCCCCTTCCCTTATGTCTACTTGTTTCTAAAAATGTGCATTAACGAGAACATCTGTTTTTAGTCAAATCACCAAATCTCCTTTTTGAATAATAAAAAAAAAAAATGTATTAGACTTAAACAGATACAAACGATGCAAATGTTTGTTTCATCTCCAATTTCATCTGTGCGTTTATAAAAAAAACATATTTGGGCTTATCTGAAATTAGCAATTCAAATTCTAAAATATGCCATTTTAGTCCTTATCCAAAAGGTGATGTCATTGTTTAAAGTCAGTTTTTTTATTTACTTTATATATAACGATAACCATATATATACGAAAGTGCTAGATGTACTTTGCGACAAAATATGAGTAATTTTGGGATAGAAATGTATTTTCCCCTTAATGTTTGTTTTTTCAAAACATAGTTTAAACCCAGAGAAATAGATATATTTTTATTGTACTTTTTTTTTTTTTTCTTTTGTTCAACCAGGGAGAAAGCGATGTATTCTGTATATTTTGGGATTAATATCTATTAATTTTTAAAGTCCCCCGTTAACACTCTATGCTCCACGCCGGATTCTGTATTAAAGTTTCCACGTCGATGCTCCACTCGCTTTGTCTGAATCTGTCTGTCGGATGCTTTTGATAAAGTTGGACATAAAAAATATGTTTTGGGGTAAATTGGGTTCTATAAGCATTATCGGGGCTTTTAGGGCTGTAGAACCCTGTGATGCCCCCGTACATTCTGAAAAAAAGGGCATCAGAAGTAAGAGGGGTTTGGGGGGGGCACCGGGAGGGAAGACTGGAGAACGGGGTTAGGAAAAAAAAAAAAAAGGGGGAGTAGAGGGGCAGAAAGATTTGCGGACCAAAAAAGGGCCTAGTCAACTAAGCAAGGGCAGTAAATTCTGTTCCATTACAGCCGCCTAGCAACAGGCCCAGAGGATCCAATCCTCAGAAGTCTCCCGACTTTAATTAAGATTTCTTAAAATGTCACAAAACACAATCTGGGAGTAAAACTGAATCATTTTATTGCTTTATGTGCTTTTTAAGGGGCCTTCATTGTCCCTTTTCCTAGGAACACAGCCAGCCATAACTGTCACTATCTGCCACAAACAGGGCTTCTGTATTCACAGTTCAGGAACTACAAAACTACATTTCCCAGCAGCACCCGCGATCACCTCCACGTTATGCTGTCGCAAGTACTGCTGGGACCTGTAGTCAAGCGGCCAAGGCGGAAGTCGTGTGCTGTGGTGAGGTAATTCAAAAGTCTTCGTTTGTTGTGAGCGGAGTTTTCGTCCCAGAGCTGAGTGTGAGGTTCCCTCATATCTCTAGAGAGAGAGGAACCCGCTCTAATGCCCTCTTTAACCCCTTGGTTACAAAATCTGAGATAACATGTTCTATTGGCAGTCATTTATCATCATCATATGTGTAGAATTTGCATACAGGGGTGACAGTGGGCTATGCAGATATAAACAGCGGGCTTTGGTGGAAAGGTTGCTGTGTGATACCCTCTATATTATTAAGGGAGGGATATATCTAACCTCATCTACAAAGATTAAATTGCCCAGTTGATGTTGGCTGGGATTGATGGGAAATATATACTGGTCCGGACGGCTGCATTAAGATGACGGCTGCTATAGTTATGGCCAGTCCTGGTTTGGCCCGGAGCAGAATTTAATATACAGCGCTGTGGAATATGATGGCGCTATATAAAACAATAAATAATAATATCACCGTCAGAGTATCCCGACAAACTGTCCCCACGCATGCGCAAAGTTTATGAGTCTGGGGCATTAAATGGGCCAATTCCCCTCATAGTCCTGCTTCTTTCCTTATATAGATAATTCACGAGAACAATAAATAAATCGTGGTCAATTTCTTGTATTTTTTCCCGGAATGTGTTGAATAATAATAGCAGCCTTTGCTCTGGGGGTTAATCTTAAATTAGGGATAAGGTTGTGTGCCTTTTTCTGCGGCCTCGCAGGGGTGCGTCGCGGCTGCGCTTTAACGGTACAGATGTTTTTTTTTGGCTTTTTATTTTTCACCAGCTGTTGCATCATCAGTCAGAAGAGAAATGGAGGAGGAAGAATCCAAAGAGAAAAAGAGGGTCCTTCCCCAGTGGATGACGGACGCCAAAAGCGATTCAAACAGAGCGAGGGACTTAAAGAGGAAGAAAGTGATGTAAGGAACCGAGACCCTTGATAGTAACACACCGGGGTCTCCGAGATGTTAATTATGAGAATTACGTAGCCATAGGGCTCCGTGTCTTTGCAGTATGTAGTCTCAGGATCCTTATATGGCCGCGTCTTTGTCAAACCTTTATGTTTTTTTTTTTGGTATTTATTTAATTAGATCACCCAGGAAACAGCCCGTGTACTGTATGAATGAAATGGAGCTGGTCGCGTGCGCTTTGGAGATAATAAATCAGGTAAGTCAGATTATTTATACCAAAGCGACCGTGTGTATCATATAGTGATATCATCCCATGGTGTATGTTGGGGTACAAAGATCTCGGAGGCGTCTATGATTTGATTTTTCTTATATCAGATTTAAAAAAATATATTTTTGTTTTTGGGCAGATCTCCCATTTTTAAAAACAACTTTCTTAAATTTACCCATCCTGTTAAATCCATGTAAATGCAAACAATAACCACCCACTCTCCAAAAATAGGGAATAAATATAGGGAATATATAAATAAATAATTATATAACTAATATATTTTGACATGAAATTTAAGAGATTTAAAAGAAAATGCCCTCGTTCTATTTCTGCATATAGAGAACCGGAGACGTTGCTGGTGATGGGATGGGGGGTGTAAGGAAAGACTAAAAACTGTAACTGTTGAACCAGGAACTATTGGGAAATGCAGCCATACCTGGAAATTGCTTGGAATTCGACCGCATGCTAATGAAGTTCTTATTCCAGGGTAAAAGGTTTGTGGATACGGAAGAGGTGGGTTTAGATGAGCAGAGTGACGATCTGCCAGCCGGTACACCCGCGGGCACCAGTAGCACCTACATTCCCCCACCAACCAACAAAGAAAACCCCCGATCACCCATCAAAGGCTTTAGAAAACCAACGGCAGGAGTGCGTTCAGATGATGATGATGACGACCCTTTAAAATTTGTTCGAGAGATTTTTTTCAGCTGATATTAAGCGATTACTGAAGTTGAAGACAAATGGACGCTTATCATTTTTAAAGACCACTCGGATTTTTATTTGCACAACCAGAAAAGATCATGAACGATGTCAGCAATATAAAAATCAGTTTCAAAATAAATAACTATTTTTATAGCAACATGGGTTTAATACAGAGTGTATTAGTACATGAGTTAAAAAAAAAAACATTTATCAAAATTCTGTTAACCTTTCTTTTTTAAGTTTAATTCAGTTGCTCCAGTTAAATAAATGCCGTTTTATAGCATTCTGTAGAGTCAATTCTGAAATAATTAAGAAAACCCAAATAACCATTTTTTCTAAATTTTTTCTAAGAACATGACTCCGGCCTGAAAGTGTAATTTCACAATGTAAAGATTCTCTTCGGATAGTAAAGGGTTAGCAGTTTTGGGAACTGTCGACAAGGAACGGAGGCCATTGTTCTTTGCGGAAAAGGAGTTTGGCAGGCGGTGATACTTGGTTTAAACGTAAATCACAGAAGCGGAGATCTGTGTGAAAATATGACACAATTGGCATTATCTAATTAACGTTTTGTTGCGTAGTTATCACTCCCCCCACCTTACAAAGGCTGCCTGGTCCAAACCACAACTATCAGCAACTTATCAATAGGGGAGCGATAGCGTCAGGAGGAATAACAATGGAGATCCCGAGAAACGGACGTTAAGACAGCTGCTCCCATGGTATACACATAAGTCGTGTTTCTAATACATGTACAGTAATCGTTTCATCCTATAATCACTATTACCTGGGTACATTACCAATACAGGAACACGCACACGCAATTCTACACGCGGCCACAGAGTGTCGTATGAGAAGCGGCTGGTATCGCCAGTCAGAAATCATTCTTCTCCATCCTGGTGTCTTTGCTTAGATTTCCAAGTTCTTCATTTTCAAACTAGCGTAATGTCTCATGATTAAACAGAGCACGCAAAGGCCAGCGATGGCCAACAGCAAAGCCAAGAAACCTTGGCTCAGCTGAGAAAGCTCCAGAAACCTGCCCATCATGATGAGCTTCATGATCAGACCCAAGAAGAGACTGGTGAGGCCTAAAGCGTGGCACACAAGCGCAAACATCCACAGGGTACAGTCATGAAAATACTGAGCAAGCCCTAAAACCAGGAATCCTGCGAAAGAAGTGACCAGGGAAGAGTACGTCAAGACAAGAGCTACCAGGAGCCCTTCTGAGGCTGGAAAACCCACCGCGTGGAGGTCCTTAAGTTGGGTGATACAGTAACATCCAGCGCTGGTTTCATTGTTAAAGCAGTAATTATAAAACCCAATCTTCTTACAACCAGAAGTGATGATGTCACCAGCTTGGACAATCAGAGAGTAAACGATCAACGAGCAGGAGATTCCGCTGAGAAGAATCGTCGTCAAATTTTTCACCAGTCTGTGACCATCGCAGAACTTTCGTAATCCAAACATTTTTAACGTTTTACCCTATTCTGGAGAGGGGAAAAAAATAAAGAGAAATTTTAAAGAGTGCACATTTTTCCTATAAAGTCCAAACTGAAGTGCTCACCTTGGAGTATCGGCACCCACTAATTCTCCACTCATTAATATCCAGTATCCATGGCAACACTTATTCTGCAGACACGGTTTTGGATAAACCTTGGATAACTTTCACAAAGGGTTCTTGGATGGAATTTATCCCCTATTTGAGAATTTTATATTTAGGGAGCACTTGTAAAATCCATTGGGCAACAAGCGGACACCTGCCTCGTCTGTAGGCTCCAACAAAGCTTACATTTAACATAAAAAGGTAGAAAGTTCTAGTTAAGAAACTATTCATTTCTGCTTCCGCTCCCTATTTGAAGGGTCTTGGAGACCCAAATGTTCCAAAATTCTGCCATTTTAACAAAGGCAGACTGGAACTTTTTAAATCGGAACTAACTGGGAACATTCAGATCAGGACATGTTAATGTATCAGGGCTGGGAGTTCCCATTGCTCCAAACATATTAAGATAAACCTATATATTAAACGCATGTGAACCACCGGTCTGCAACCAAGGGTAACCTAGAACAGGGTCCCTCAACCCCAATATACAAACAATAAGTACCCCTCTTGTATCTCTTTCCAAGACAATTCCATAAAATTTTGGCATTTAATAATTTCTGACACTCTCCAAGATGCATCAGAAGTACTTCAATGGAGTTATTTGGGGAACATTAGCGGTCAGATCCAAGTCGGACCCGGATAAGTCATGAAGGTCAAAGACTGTGGAAAAGGGACATATACCGGTACATGTCATTCCTTTTTAGAGACGATAGAAAGATAAACTATGGTGTACGGGACATCAGAAATCTGGCAACATACCCGGAGATCCTGCGATGAGAGTCCGAAATATCACCACCGAACCGAACCTACATCAGCTGTACCGGGACTAGTGATCGCGGTTGGGGATGTTGACCCGGCAGCTTCCCAGACTGAAATAAACATAAACAGGTTTAGAATTTCACTTTCACTTCTCATGACAACCAGCTGACTGCGGAATGATTTCACAGAACCAACAATAAGACGTAACTTCCAGCCTTCACAGCTGTGATCCGCTCATCGCACCTCCATAAATCCCGAAGCTTCGGGGGCAAATCTGCCAGCCTTGTCTTATGCTCCGTTAAAAGCCAGGACAAAGGTCTTAGTCTAAAAATAGGGTCAGGTTATTATTACGTGTAATGTTTTTTCTGCACCGAGAGGGTGGTAAATACGTTGATCAGCCTTCCAGCAGAAGTGAGGTAATTTAACCCTGCAGAAAGTGTCAACGGGGGAAAAAAACAACAGGGTTTTCAGGGAGAAATTGCTGAATTTGCAAGTTAAGAGTTTAACTTAGCGATCGGGACCTCACGCTTCCTGCCTGCCTGCCTGCCTTCCTCCGCTTGAAATAACATTGTTGGTTTAATGTTTAACGGTCATGGGATTTAAAGGGAAATTCTGATTACAGAAAAACATTCTATTTTATAGTTATTATGGTATTATTTTTACGCAAGATGTTCCTCTTTCCTGTCTTTCTACCCCTGATGCCCCTCTTTCCTCCTCTGATCCCCTCTCTCCTCCCCTGATGCCCCCTCTTTTCTAGGAGGTCAGAATGTTTGCTGGGTATGAGGGGATCGCAGGGTTCTACAGCCCTAAAAGCCCCGATAATGTGTATAGAAACAGCAGGAAATGGCTTTATAAATTAAATGGGGTAAATAAACCCCATTATTCTTCTAAATGCCCCACTCAGTCACACAAATACCCCGCAATAGGTAAATGAGTGTTTTGGGCTATAAACCGTGTTTACTAACAGAGTAATCCCCTTGTAAATCATATTCTTCTGCTTGTTTTAATGTCTATCTTCTTACGTTTTTGCACAATCACCGCTTGAAAGAGTTAAACTGAGCGTATAAAATGCACAGAGAGCGAGGGTCACTTACATTACAAGAGATGATCAGAACTCTCAGCCCATCTGCAAAACACTGTCTTTGGGTGAGGTCACATGACACTGTCACCTGACACAGGGACCCATAAGCCTCGCTGGTATAATTTGTTATTCTTTGCTTGTTTGTGAAACCGGGATCTCGTGTTTCCGGGGCGAGGTACAAACTTCATAATTTCCAGGAAAAAACCTGTTTTACACAACTCGACACATTAACTTCACCTTACAGGCTGATCTGGAGTTTGTAGCTGTCAAGGCTCCGACCGCATGGTGACGCAGAAACGTAAAGCATTTCGTTAGGTTTTTTAAACTATTTGGCACCCAGTCAAGCAGCCGGGTTTCTTAGGTTTACGGACTTGCTGATCTATCTGGTTTTGACGCCTCGGCTGCCATCATTATTTTTGACATCACGTATCTCTGACGTCGAGTTCTCTTGAACCCTTGGCAACGTTTATCATACAACCGCAACCCGAACACCGGTTCCTGTGTACCTATCCAGCTGACGAGTACCTCCTCATACCTAGGTAACTGGTGCGGTGGCAGCTCGGTACCCAGAGGAACAGCCTGGGGCCTTCTTACTCAACTCTGATGTAATGATATCTGGGCATCTCAGCTGACGTTTATCTGAAAATCCTGCTTGACTACAGGTGACTTTATTCAGAATATATTGAACTATTAAAAGGACCATTTTGTTGCCCCCTTTAGTGAGCCACCACAATAGAATCTTTGTGGTGGATCCTTAAAGGGTTACTATTTGAAAAGTCTAAGCTCATTTAAAAAGATCCCAGGAAGATGTATCTAGTATACCTATCTCAGTTTTACCCAGAGTTGACCGCGTTCTATGGACCTTTGAGCATGGAATGTTCGTTCAGGTTCATGCATGAGGCGCATGGTTACACCAAATTAGTTGTGTCAACTGGGAGATATGTCCTGCAAGGCTTGTTTGGTCACCATGTGTGGAAACCATGCAGGAGGTTCTCAGATAAACACTATGTCCTCCTGGCCAGAACTATCTAAAGATGTGGAAGCCCTTCTTCAAATGCCTCAAGGAGCACAGGGTAGAAACATCTCAAGACAGGACCTCTGAGATCTACAGCTGCTTGGAGGTGACTCTGCATCTTACTTTATCAATGATGCTCCACTAAAAGGTATAACCAATGACTTTGAGAGCTATACATCCACACTGGAGTCCAAAATACTTATAGTTTATTGTCTTTCAACCATACAATGCCCATTGTTATACTGTACATTCTGTATTCCTAACTGTAACTAAATCCATATGATTTTGTCCTGATGAGGTTGTGGGTGATTCCTACCAGTGCAGCCCAATACTTGATCCAAAGTGTCCGGTGTTGCTATGGCAGCTGTTTCAAGTCCTCTACTTCATGGAGGGCACTCTAGATGGAACACCCGCGATGTGTGGCATTCTTGGTAATGGTGACGCTCTAGACTCAAGCACTTTCAAAGACATTCTGATCGGATTTGTTACCACCTGGGGTCTGACACATTCTTTTAGCGTCTTATTCCATGTAATGTATGGTGACATCCCATCACCCAGGTTCCCGTTGTACTCGTTGTTATCACGGTATCGTCCAATTTTTTGGGACTTGCGCGGCAGTGGGTGGTGGGAAAGGCCCTGCTGCACCAGGCTTGGTCACCATTTGGGGAAAGGCATTTTGAAATGACCTGCAATGGAGTAAAAGGGAATAAACTTAAATATCAACTTGCTACAGACATGCAACTAGTTAATAAAAATCATAATTAATAAAAAAAGAGTTATGAAGTCTTATAGCAAAAAATGGATCTGTCCAATCAGCAGAAAGATGCCGTTGGTTGATTTTGTGCTAAGCCTTTTCTGTGCGAGCGTGAGTGTTAGGTGTCACCGTGGTAAGAGTCGCTTCAGACTGGTTTGAACCAGATCCCAGATCTTTTATGAACTCCGCATTCCCCTCTCAATAAAAATTAGTTTTTGTAATTTCATTAATTTTTGGTCCACTGTCCATATAAAAAAAAAAACCTGAAGTAAATAAAAGACCACTAAAATTATTTTAACACTCATCCTCCAACAATAAAAAAAGGGTAATATAAGAGAACAAATAAAAGATAATAATAATAATAAAAGGGGTTCTTTTCCATCCTGCTTTGTAACTGCATGTATTTGTTCTCAAGGTTAAAAAACCGAATCGAGGATGTGAAATGCCATCAATATACCTTGGACATTTAGTTTGTCTTTGTGGAAAATATGAAAACTGATTTTTTCCTAAACGAAACAAAAAACAACATGATTACGCCTATGCAAAGCGATGATGATATTGGTATCGGAAGTTCTCCATGGAAAATATCCAAATCATGTACCACGCGTGTAGAAAGAGAGGCAGAGACTGGGCATTCCATGGGTGTATATTGGCATGATGCCCATGCGTTTACGATCCTCTCAATATTGGTTGGCATAAAACAGTCCAACAGCCTTGTTTAGGTAAATTCAATTCATGCCCTTGGCACACTACGCAAATATGCTTCCCAAGACCATGACCAACGCGTGTTGTGGCCCCCGAGACGGAACCAAGTTTCCAGCAGCGGAATAATGAAGCCAGTTAAGTGACTTGGTTTCATTTGAGGTTCGACTCGGTCCAGAATTTGAGAATCGCAAGTGCTGTACCCACCTGGATCACGCGTGGACGGACCGTCTTCTGCGGACCGGTACTCACGGCACGCGTTGGAGTCGCTGTGGCCAACTCGGACGTCACAATAGCCACAATGCTGAAAGACGCCGATAACAGGGAGTCTCTGGAACAAGAAACTTTTGAATAAAGGTGCAGGTATGTCCCACTTGAAGCCTGGTGGAAGAAAGCCCCCTTTTTAAAGGATGTTTTTGCGAATGATATGCTGGACTTATCACAAAACTCTTTAAGGTCAAAATGTTAAACAAGGAGAACAGGTTCCTGACCGGCACTCAATGTTTAAGGACCCATCACCAAAAGCTCCACACCCTGCATCTACTCACCGTTTACAGACATGACCCCTTTCTTATTTGCGTGATCCGGTGGTTCCTGGCAAAAACAGCATTTACATTTCATAATGAAGGCCACGTTTTAGGTCAGAGATGGAGCTCTAAGAAGGGGCATATTTGAGCTCCCTCTGCCCTCTCCCTGCCTTTACGAAATTTTAAAAGTCCTACCCCAGGATATAATACCCAAAGAGGACCAAAAGCAACATGAATGCCCCTAGTGCCCAATATGGGTGATATTAGGCTGGAATGGTACCCAGAAGAAGGGCTGACGATAGTACTTTAAATATAATGTGATTGCAATCCGAGCGATCCTTGGTTTCCTTTCTGTATCGTGGTTTGCTTCTCTATTCTAAGACACTGTCTTATTTTCTGGGTAGGTGAAGCCGGGTTGTTGCCCCATCACTTATCAATGCCCCACCACCAGGACTTTGCTGACCTCCTGCCTAGGGAGACCTCAGCCACCCCTCCGCCAATTATATCTACGGGGTTTGTGAAGAAAATAATAAAGCATTTCAAGATTATTACCCTTCCGATAAAAGTGACTTCTCTCACCTTGGTCGTAATGACATCTCCTTTGGAGTTGAACACCAGGTGGACCACGGAGACCTGTGCAAACAGAATTTAATTCTGTCAATAAATAAGGCTTGAGGCTACTACAGTGAACACGCATCGGACAGGCATGTGATGAGACCAATAACTAATTAACGTCTTTAATCAATTCATCAATCAGTTATCAATTAAGCCTTTATGGCAGGAAAAGTGAGCAGACGAGATCGGCCGATCTATACGAAACCTGATTGGATACAGAGTCTCCGTCCGCTTATTTCCCATTGGCTGTGGGAAATCACTGATGATGATGATGGGTAACTAACCCCCCTGGACACCATAGATGCTTCCAGAATTGCAAACACATCCCGGGTCAAAATCTGTTAAACAGCGTTTTTTTTTTTGTTCAAATACAAAACAGCTATGTTTCACCCCTTAATGACAAAAATGCATTGTTTTCAATGAGTTTAGGGACCGCCCATTGTCCTTGAGGGGTTAAAAGTACGAAATCACCCAATGGGATGATCACCCCATCCACGGGAATTACGAAGCATCGTTCCCTGCGGGTATCACGACATCATAAATGCAGACCGATTGCGCAATTTCTGCATTAAATTCCACGTGAAATCAACGATACGTTTTATGGAATGGAACGGTAACATCACGCGGATGTAACACGGTAATAGTTTGGGGCGAAAAAAAACGCTTAGATCCCAAGTCAATTTTTCAGCTACGGAATTTCAAGAATTGGAGCAAAATGGCGGTATATTTTTGATGTATTTCTGCTTAAATGATTATTGGGTCCCAAATCACTAGCTTCAAAGGCTTCCATTAGCCATCAGAGAGAGAGACTCCGCAATAACCATTAAAATCCAAGAAAAGCCGGACCATAAACTCTCTGTGGGTTTACGTCAAAGGATGTAAATGGTTTACTTTAAAGCAGACAGAATTACCGATTGATTAAAGCGCAGACACCAAATGCTTATTTCCACATTTACTGTCGATTTTCTAATCTTTGCCGCGTCTGCCACGGATCGCGAATAAAAACGCTCGCGGATCAGAGAGGACTCTGGTTTATAACATTTGCTATAAAAAAGGGCCCCCAAACTTTGCATGGATTCTTTGCATCGTGTCTGAGAACTTTGTAAACGAGCGGACCGTGAGAGTCTGGAAATATTAACCCTTCATTAGCCCATCGTAAAGATTTTAAGTAGCTCCAATACCGGCCCTCGCGAAAGCTTTGACTCGTCATTATTCACTTAATTGAGTCACCTGCATTCAAGCAGGGATATCAACAATGGGAGCCAAAGCACCAATTGGGAGTCTTATATATGATCACAGCGGGGGGGGGGGGATATTAAGGAGTCCGATCCAGGCTGCGCCACCAATAATTGGTAACTTTATTACTACTGAAAAATGAGAGGATTTTCTTTAGTTTTCTATTATCCGGTGGTTGGGCGGATAGTCTGTCAATCACCGAACTGAGAAAATAGCCAGGGGGAAGGTGAGAAGAAAATCACTGTTTCTCCTACCCTTAGGGTGCAACATGCAATATTTTTCAGTTGCCTCTGGCTATTGAAAGGGCTAAAGATTCACCGGTTGCGTGCCTTGTCTGCGCTCGCCTCGTCTCATTCGGCTGTCAGGGGCTTCCATCTCAGAATGTTGTGAAGTTTGTCACATTGTTACGAGTGACATATAGAAATGTAACAATTAATGACCACGTTGAGGGTCCTGATGACCCTGCGGAGCTCCACTCGCGTGATCTGCGCACGTAGAACCAGCAGGTAAAATAATCATCCACTAAAGTAGAAAAATAGAATCTTCTGGCAGATCGGCCCCATTCGGCCCCCGTCTAGTCGCCCGTTTCTCTTGCTGTAAAGACTCAAACCTTAATCAGTCGTTGGTCTCGTCTTAGATTCAGGAGCCGTATGTCTATCCCATGCATTATTTTTTGCAGTTGCTTTTTACAATCATTGGTAAATAATAAAGTATAATTGTGAGATCAGTCTATAAAAGCAAGCAGCTTCCTAAGAAATATAAATTCAGTTTGCCATGATGCTTAGCCAGCTGGGGCCAACGGACTGTCCACCTCCCGCTCAAGTCCCGGGGGGTATGGAAGCTGCTGTGTGTCCTTATCCGTTTAACACTCAACTGGCGAATAAAGCAAACAAAGACGCCCCGATATTTCTACAAAACACATCAAAACCGATTTGGACAGTACCTTTTTCCTGCTGGGATCTTGGTGGGACTGACCGCCCTGAAGTTTAGGAAAAGTGCTCCTTTGGGCCATCTTCTGTTTGGAGTCTGTCTTCTCCGGCGTTCCCGTTGGCTTCTAGAAACAGGAGTCAACTGTTTTAATTATAAGGAGAAACATAGATTTTACGTATGCCTTTGCTGAACTCTTCATACTTTTGGGGCTTAACAGCAAATATCAACTCACCAACATCACTGGACATTATGAAGGACCAACCCCCAGGGAGCTTCTCCTGGGAGAAGGACTAAGCTGGCCCTGTACCATGTACTGTATAGTTAGACCTAAGATTTCTGAGATTGTCGTTTAAATTTCAGTATAATAATATAATTTATAATTAATATTATTAATATTTTTTGTATTATTATATATCTTTTGGTGGAAATTGGAGGAATGAAAAGTTCTGATCGAACATCAGGCGAAAAAAATATTACAATGTTATATATCATCGTTAGGATCTTCCAGCGGGAACACCGGCTGCACTTTAAATATGAATCTATGGACATCATGCATAACAAATTTAAAACAGGTGGCACTTTTTACTTACCGTCAGTTTAACCTCCTTTTTGTCCGACTGCTATATGTGAAAGACGGACGTTTAAAGTTACACGGGGCTGATAATGTAGACATGATGACAATTGATAAAGGAAATATGAACTATAGGAAAGCCATTAGGCAAGACTGAACTGTAGTAAACCCATAACAGAGGAATTAAGGCGGGGCTTGTGAGACACAAAATGGCGGCACTCATGTTTTTATTTTACATCGAAGTTATATTAAAAAAAATGTAGCCTTTTCATATAGATTAATCAAACCTTATAAGTATACCTATAGATCCTGCATCAAATGCTCCACTTAATGAATATGGCATCAAGTTAAATATTGGTTCAGATTATATATATATATATTATTATTATATATATATATATATTATATATTACTAAATTAAAGGACAGAAACAAACAGGAAATCGGACACTGGTTCAACTAATTCATCAGAATTTGTGAAATGGAGATTTAAAAATGAAGGATCCCTGTGGCCCATAAAATATTCTGAATGAATATAGCTGAACCTTTCCCGTAATGTTCAGATATAATAGATGACACGTACAATATTACGTAATATTTGAAACATCACCATGCTGTGAACGGCCAAAGACCGCTTGCGCACGTAAAGAAATCATTCACAATGATGAGTCCGTTCTCCCAGTAGCAGGGGGCAGCCAATTAGTTTAAGGCCCCCAGCATCATTGAAAGTATTCCCATTCTAATATCCAGGGAAGAAAATGTCTCGTGTCGGAGTGAAATCTGAAGAAGGCTTGGTTATTTATGTTGGTTATTTATGTTGGAGGCACCTCCTGGACAAGGTAAGTGAATAAACCCGTTGGGTCAGGAATGTTGGGTATGGAAGTTTACCTCGGCAGATACCCAACGCACTTAAGAGAGTGTTCTAATTAAGTAACTTTATCAAAATGTATCAAAAGGCCACGTGGTCTTGTTTCAAATATTACAGAAGAATCGGTAGAACGCAAAGAACACATCACAAGGAGAAACCTTCCTTATTAAACGTTAGATTATTGGAGTCAGAAATCGTCCACTTCGGCCACGTTAGGGATTCGCAGGTCCTTCTCTGTTGCGTCATTATCTCTGTCTTTGATATCGATGAAATAAAATTACGTTTCAAGTACCCACTCCATAAAAATGAAATCAAAGCATTAGTTTGCAATCCTATACATTTACCTATTAGCTGAATTTGTGATGAAAATTGGCAGCGGTCCTTGCATATCCCCCATGCATATCTGTCAACCGAACACTCTTCTGATATACATTTTTATATTGATTCTAATTATCTATTTTTTTAAAAACAAGGGAGAATGAAATATATAGAAGCCATATGTCTGCCTCCTAACGGGGGACAGCCTCCATGGGTCTCATCAGTTGGTATTACTCTTGGACCCAAGTAAGCACGGAGGTCCTCATCTGAACTCCCTTACACTAATGGTGGACCTCAAGAGACCTCCAGAAGGATAAAATCACATACCAAAAAGTTTGAGAACAACTCAACAGCCTATCTTAAGAGTGTGCACTCCCTCAGGAGTGTCCTTTAGCTTTTTGGTATTGGATTTCTTGGGCTCTACCTCAACGTGAGTCTAGATGTGGACCTCCTTGCTCACTTGAATCTAGAAGAATACCAACTGCACCCTACTGATGAGGTCCCAATTCGCGGAAGACACAAATCTGAGATTGTTGGTGGCCTTGTGTCTCACATTTTGGTTCTGGACTGCCCGTACGAGATTTTTCCTCGGTAATGGCACAAGAGATCTAAACCTTAAGACACCTCCGATTGGTGATGCTATTACGCAGCTGTCTGTTCTCAAAGTTCTTGTTGTGTGCTTTTGAGGGTCTCTTGAGGTCCACACATGGACCTCCTTGTGCTTAAAGGGGATACCAACTACACCCTGCTGACAAAGACTACCCAGGTCAAGGAATCTAGGATAGTCGGTTCTCTCATACAGAGTAAGTTTGAGTGACACCTAAGTTGTGGAGTTAGAACCTGAGACGCTCCTTTGCAGGGACTCGCTGAAGGACAGACATTTTTGATCTACAATCGGATCACCAAATAAACCCCACTATTAAATGTGTTCCTGTATAACTGACAATCTATTCAGTAACTCTGCCGCAGATGGGAACGATGTGAAATATCAATCAATCAGCAGATAATTGATCCTTACAGTGACTGCGCTCAATCCTCCATCCACAGTCATAAAGAGTTTCCTCCCCACCGTGGTTTCATCTTCGTCCTGGTTAACAAGCGTAACAAGTAATAAAATGATTGCATCGATGCAGCAAATGGTCCGTCTACATTATGGAAAAAAAGGACTTCCAAAACTTTCAGTGTAACAATTAGACTAAGCGTCCAATATCTGAATCCTCCTGCAGTTGCCCTTCCAAAACCACCCACTTACTAATAGCGTCTCGCGGTCATATATATATATATAGATATAGATATTTACATTAAAATACCAAATGCACTACAATTTCATTACAATCAACTTTTTTTAGTTCCTGAAATGATTACAGGTCTCCAAATGTTTCCAAAAGTACCTGGAGATAGAAGCTGTTTGAGGATTTGGGTGCTTTGCAAGATACAGGTGGGGGTAACATTTCTTACCTTTAAACGTTGCTTTGCGTCCTTAGAGGCATTTCTTTCTTTTATTGATTTCAGTACTTTCTTCTTGGGCATCACCTATAAACGCAGAGATTCCACCGTGAAACTAGTTTTATATGGAACATAAATGTACAGAACCCTGCTTTAAAATATACACTCTTAAGATACATGCTAATATTTGTATCAATTAAATAATGAGGACGAGTATGGGGCACCAATGGCTAGGGACCCATCCGACATTTGCCCAGTGATTGATTACCTCTGATAGGTCTACAGGCCAGCGATAAGATCCATGACGATCAGAGTAACAGTGAAGTTATAGAGAAAGCAAAACATCAACAGGCATTACTAGGGCAGATAGACCACAGAACATAACCATGTCCTAGCAAGACTATGATTCTGGTGCTTGGCCAAAGCCAACATCCATAAATCAAATGTCCTTCCTATTTAGCCATCATTATAAGGTTCAATTCTAACAGCTTCCAGCACTCTAGTGAGCAGATGACGTTCTAAAGAGGAATCTTAAATTTGGTCAATGGGATTACCTTATCAGCAAGGCCCATCAGATGGGCAGGAGGTCCGTCAGAATCGGAGCTATCCGAGCCATCAGTGCTGAAAAAGAAAAGAGGAACGTTAAAGGTAAATCGCCTGCTAAATGAAGAATGAATAATGGACACTGAGATCGGTCAATAGAGAGTAGCTATGGAACCACAACTCCCGTTATGTACCTTGAAATTGGTAATCTTGTATCTGTTACACCAACCCTACCCTGCTGGCCATCATGTCTGTTGGCAAACACTAAGGTTCTCCAAGACAAGCAACGATTCCCACCATGCTTCGCCAGCATCAAACCGGAAGAGCTTCATAGGACATGTAGTTGGCTGATATGTGAATAGCTACCTTGGCCCTGGCACCGGCCGGAGACCGGCCTATAAGGCTCTATAAGGCTGTTCTTATATGGCGTCCCCCTTACCTCTCATCTTGATCAGACAGAACATCTATAAAGGAATTTAAGGGCGAGCTGCTGCTGTGCCGGCGTTTCCTCTGCTTCAGCATTTCCTCCAGTTCCTTAAGCAAAATAAGCAAAAATAAGCAATATTATCTCAAATCTTTTGTTTTGCTATAGGGAAGGACCACAGGAAAAATCGGGTTCTGGTCAGGGCTTAAAAATCAGCAGAGCGTAAACCATTCTACCTACTATGCAGCTTGTGTTTTATTGATTTTTCAGTTTTTCACATATTTTGAATTTGTATTTTTGGGCTCTCATCTAAGCCAGCTCCGATTTCGTGCTCTTTGAGTCAGAAATAAAATACGTTACAAAGATGTAAAAATGGGGGTGACGGGAACACTTTCAATGTGAAAATAATAATAATAATAATATATAACAAAACGATACTGTTACTTATTATATATTAATATATATTATTTATTATATTATTAATATATATATATAGATTAAAAATCTATGGATTATTAAGCAAAATCAGATTTATAAAGACTGCCGAACACCTACCGTCCTTTTCTTTGGATCACAATAATCCAACAGAGTGGTACAGAAATGATGTCCCACGGACTCCAGGTCCTGGGTGCTGAAATGGGTCCCGCGTCGTTTCCCTATAATTACAAACCAAAAATTGCAAGAAGTGAAAATGTATTTCCCGAACACGGCCAGGCTTAAGTCCAGCGTCAGGCTTAGTGTCCGATTTCCCGAGATGCTAGGAGTGAACCGGCTACAATGTCTACTCCTTTTAGACATTTTGATCTAGTGAGTACAGCTTGTGTCCGGGTGAGTTAGCCCGCCTGGGTTATGTTTGCAGTCCAAATCCCAAACGTGTCCCCTATCTCCTCAAAGAAGGAGCAAAGGCCATTCTTGGTGACATCTGGTTACTTACTCTTCGTCTGCTTCCCCCAGATCCCCCAAAACAGAGCTCAGTGCAGGTGTTTATTAACATCCCATATGGGAAGAAAATGACCCGTCATGGAGCGACGATTAAACCATGAGTTGTCCTACTCACCCAGCGTGGAGCCGCAGAACGTGGACTCCAGAGTGTAGCTGTTCTTCACACCCATTCTCCACACCACCACGCGGCCGGTGCCCTCCTTGCTCTTCTGCACTTTGAACTTGCAGTCTGAGAAAGAAAACTAAACACTTTGCCGGTGAGGACTTGTGTCTGATACGCTGACCAACCTTAACATCAAAAGAATATTTAGACTTATTTGCATTGAACAGGAAGGATATCAAGAAATTTGCATATTATAACCTCTAGGAACATGTATCCAACTCCAAAATACCAGCAAAGAAATAAGTTGTTGGTTTTTTTATCAATGAAATAGTAGAATTGAAGATTCTCTTCCGTCTACAGCAGATAACTTCCTAGATGGTGCCAGCGGGGTAAGAACTTGTTTCATCAATACCCCAAGACACCATTGGCTTCTACATGGTCATGGGTACCAACATCCTTGTAAGAACCCTTAACTAACCCTGGAGAGGGGTAATATATCAATTAAAATGTAAAAGGTAAGCAATCAGCATGTTGGGAACACTCTCATAGCTGCCATCTGTCTCGATCAGACATGTGACCTGTACACAGAGGAGGGATGAGGTCCCACCGATGGTGAAATTATTGGCTTGGTTGAGTCTCCCCTGCGCACACGATGCTGTCTTACCTTTTCAGGGCAGTTCTTGGCGAGCATGAGCGGGAAAATCCGCTCGGCCAAGTTGCCCCCTGCCGACTGGCCGCGTTTGGCCGAGCAGCCGTACATAAAGGCGTTCTGCTTCCTGCTGTGCCCGTGAAGATCGCAGTACAAGAGGACCTCTCGCTCCTCCATCACGCTGTCGGAGAGAAGACGCATTTATCAGCAAGCGCCGAATTTATCTAATACAATAAATGTCATCATTTCCCTTACCACGGCATTAAACGGTCACCCCTAACAAGACGTCACCAAGCTGTGAGCCTGGCGGATCTGTATCAAAGGCTCTAATAGAAATATTACTTTTTAATAATTTAATCATATTTTTTTCGGGCCCCCGACTAATAAATCAAAGAGGTCTGTGCGGTAGAATAGGAGAGAATCCGTTGAAATCGTGATGTTGCTATAACTCTGCTGGCCTGAAGAGGGCGCTATGGGACAGCGCAACTCACAGGGCATATCTGCTGGGGTTTTTTGGTTTTTTTTATGCAGAAGAAACAATTTTTCTTAAACATTATCAAGTGAAATAATCTTTGCTGTGATAAGTGCCGGGCTCCCATCAAACTGAGTGACAGCAGAAGACAAACTATTAAAGGTAATCAAGGCTACGCCGAGAGATTTAAACCGTTCGAGTGGAAGGGACATCAGCCCGCGCTGACTTTGTATTCTGCGGCTATTATTATAATGATTATTATCTTCTTCTTTTTTATATTTATAATGCGCTGCCAACTTGCCTTCTATTTCTGCGGCGAAACCAAATAAAATATGTAACGTATGAAATTTTGGATCCGGCAGACGGCACAAAGTGCTGATTTGCTGCATTCATCTTGGATGAAAATAATAATAATAATAAAAAAAACAAAAAAAACGGGAAGATGTGTCTGAGAATTCTTATTTGAAGCTTTCTAATGTCTGAGATATCGCGTTTATTCACAAGTTGCTGGTTACGCGTAGAAAATGTGGGGGGGTTCCCCTAAGGACCTGTTTAAAGCCCCAGGTTCCCGCGCAGGTCACCCCGTTTTGGACATGGCTCTGTTGGCCAGGCTGAGGTTGCCCGCTTGCTGGCCCATGAGCGCTAAGGTCGTACGGATAACCAACAGTTAGTATCGCTAAGAGACCGAGTTTAACACGCGGAGAACCCCAAGCGCAACATTTATATCTGCCAACGAGCCATAGGTTCCTCGGACAATGTGAGGTCAAGAGATTAGTTGTACCTGCGGAGAACTGATGGGTTTTTCACTTGTTCAGTGGATACATTTTATCGTTTTATAGGCAACATCTATTTCACGCACCCTGTGGCCGTATAAAATAAATACCCTAAGGCTGGAATGTTAAAAAAAATATTTTCTCTATTATATTTAATAATTTGCCTGCGTAGATACCTCTGTAACGTAGATCCAAGCCTTCCAAGGACAGATTGTCGGAAAACTGGGTAAGAGTTAATTTTAGCTAAAAAAAAAAGGTTTTTGGTAAAATCCCCACCACTCTCCATGTGTCTCCAATGGCGGGCATATGATCAAACCCGAAATATGTAAGATTCAGAGCCAGCTGTTTATGAAATGCACGAAATTCTTACCGCTGGATCATGTAGCGGGTAAACCATATCGAAGGAAAGATGTCCTTCAGCTTGCACTTGTAGTTCCGGTTCAGGTCTCGGCCGGCGAGAGAGCAGCGGTGGTTCCCCACAATCACCCCGTCAGGGTTCAGCATGGGTACAACCTTAAAGACGAAGGCGTCTCGCAGGCGGCAGGCATCTTTATGGGGACTCAGAATAAAATCCAAGAACCCTTTCATTACCCATGAGCTGTTGGTCTCCCCTGGATGAACTCTGGCCGTTACGATCACAGCCTTCTTCTTCTTCCTTTCTATGGTAGTTGCGTTGGGGTTTGTGATGGTCAGCACGTACACCATGTTACCAGCCAAGGATTGGCAGAGAAGTCGGATTTTACAGCACTTGGACTTCTTGGGGTCCGTGGCTATCCCGGCCAAGTAGTCCTGAAGGTTGGAATAGGTGTACGGGTAGCTGTACGCGAAATAACACGTGTCCATGCTGTGCGGAAGCTTGAAGGTCCATGAGAGAGAATAGCAGGGATTCCCGTACTGACTCAGGTTGTTCTTGTAGTATTTGATCTCTTCGCCCACTCTGTGCCACCCAACGCGGTGGGTTTTGGCCTCTATCTCGGAGTACACGAGGGGCCGCATGCCTTGGTTGTAGAGGCTGTTGGGCTTCCTGAAGTTGACAATGGTGAAGCGGTACAGCACGTTGGCCCGCGTGTTCCTCACTCGGAAGTAAAACCACTGGGTGTGACGCTCGGTGTACAGGTCGGTGCGGAGCGTCAGCTGGTAGTCATGTTCACCGCTGAAAAATGGAGGCCAAGGTGGGATGAGTTTGGAGCTTCACACAATCCAACATTTTACTTTCATTTATTGAGGGCAAATATAAAAAAAAAGGCCAAATCTGCTTAATACCTGCGGCCAGTCTGTCCCTTACCACTAAAATAACAGCTTTACCCATGTAGGCGCAGAGTGTTTCTTACGGATACATTAATCGGGGATGGGAGCGATTGAATTGCTCAATGAAGGAAGTCAATTTGATCAGATGGTTCTATAGGAACATACAGAGAAGCTTTATTTATGTCCGCAGGGGAGTTACATTACCGTGTTTTTCGAGGTAAATTCCTCTTAACTCAACTCTTGTCAACAAACTATCAATTTTTCTTCCAATTTGTAACGTGCAACTCGGGCAGGCGGTAAACATAGTGCGGATATCGCGAAACCCATACCCTCATCCAGACGCACATAAGGGCTGTCAAAAGCCGCGGTGGAGAGTTTGATATATCCCATTATTATGCACAGCTACTAAGTGAATTTATAGCAATTTATTCTATAAAGAGCATGCTGCAGCTCGACCGAGTGAGGGGGGGAAAAAAAGCTATCCTGCCGAGAGAATAAAAATGCTAATACGGGTAATAGATTTCCGAAATGGACCTGACTGGTTTGGATACGCGCGTGGCGAATTAAGTGCTGTCAACGTGTGAAGTTTGGCGTTCGTGATGGACGGAGGACTTGCTGTAAGAGTTTACTTTGCCACCTTAGGGTACCTGGTCCCTTTTCCCAGGCAAGTTACAGGGGGGCTTATTCACTAAATACAGAGCTGACAGGAGAGGTTGCGGGGGCAGAGAACAAAAAAAAACATGAAACAGAACTGTTACTATTTGTTCTTTACACAAAATAAGCCTAGATTTTGTGTGAAATAAGCAATATATACCTACCCTGTGTGTATACCATGGGAGAAGCCATCTTAACTTCCATGATAATGCCATGCATATTTATCCCCGCCATACCTGGGAACTCTACCGGCTTCACCTGGAGACTCCAGGTATGACCCCCACCCATTGACTTATCTCACCTATTGCTAAATTTCTAATTGCTGTTGATTGGTTTAGGAAGCTCAAGGATGAGGGAGGAGAAGGCAGAGAACAATGGAAGACATACCAGGAACATCACCAGAAAATGTTCCTAGAGGACACATGACGTACCTGGTACGTCTTTGTTAAGAAATGCTGTTCTACGGCTGGTTATTGAAGAAAGGATCAGATTTCAACGGGGAAGTAATGGAACTTACATCTGGACCACCTTCTGGAGATTCCCACTCTCAAAACGTGCCTCAAAAGCCAAAGTGTCCCCGAGGTCTCTGCAGCTCTCGGGGGTGACGTCCCTAAGGGGGCGATTCCCACCCGCTTTGGAATACATGTAGCAGGGCTCCTTGTTTCCTAAAAGACAAAGGACAACGTGATTTAGATACAAAGACACAAAAGTTTATTCCCAATTATTATTTATTGTTTCATATAGCGCCAGCATATGCCGTAGCGCTGTAGAGAAGGGGTTAAATTGGTTGCGGAAAAACAAAAATATCCAATCCCAACACCCTCGGGGCTCAGCGTGGCACCTTTTTGCGTATTTTTTTTGTTCTTGAAATGATCTCAGAACATCGCAGACAATATTAGAAATTATGAGCGCAGCTTTCGGGAAAGCAGCGAGAAAATTCACAATGGCTGACATTTTCAACGAGCGTTTTATAGAGCAATTATTTTCCAAAAATACATAAAATTATGTGATCGGCCTAAAAATAGAACGGGGAATGGCAAAAAAAAAACAACAAATGAGTGACAATGGAACGCTGCGTTCTTTATTCGTGGCATGATTCTTGCAATAATAAGCCACCATGGAGAATTTAATCAGTTTATCTACCAAAACGATACCATTCTGTCTCTAGGGAGCGATCCGTTTCTTCTACTCCTCATTTGCATATAATAACACAAAATAACAAAGCCTTTAGAAACTACGTTTTTTTTTTAAGATAGGGTTTTTTTTTTCCAGTTTCAATTAAAAGGGGCATTCCAGCCATCATACGGACTTTAATGCTCAGCGGTCCCTTTAAATGTTCATGTGGTCCCCCTTGGGATCATAGGTTCCAGATCCTAGGCTTGCAAGAACACATCTCCTGCTGCCCGTGCCCATGTGATATGCTCTAGAACTGTCTCGGAAAGGGATCTAGGTGTGTCTAACGAAACCCTAACCCCAGCTGTGCGCATGCGCAGAAAGCTCTCCCATTGATTTCGATTGGCTTGCTTACTTTTCGGGTTATGTTGCTTTCTCTCTGCCGCATGTTACCTACCTTCATTTGCTAGATAGACCACCTTGCCCACCGTGGGCTCCACACACGGTGGTTCCTGCTCTTGCCCCGTGGCTTTGTACATTGGCTCTGGAGTGGGTGGGCTCCAGTCTAATAAAATAAATTAAAAAAACCAAAACAAACAAATAAACAATCAACAATACAGGAACACAGAGAAGAACGAAGATTTACATTAAACGCTTATCCTGGAATGATTATGTGGGGGAGGGGGGTGGTGGTCTCTGGAGCCCCTCTCTAAGATCTCTAGATTTTCTCTATTTTGCCCCTAGCAAAGCCTTTTTTTATGGTACTTTCCCGTTAAGCCCCTAAAAAAAGAATAGAACTTCCCATGAATTAAATACAGAACTTGGAATGTTCTGGAAAGCTAAAAATCTCTTATAGCAAGAACCTCCAAGGCCCTTCAAAGTGAGCCTCCTAAAGTGCAATCTACAAACAAAAAAGACGTTCCATAATAATCATTTTCTTTTGAAAATTCCGAGGCGATGTCCTTTTTTTCTTTCGCGTTTCGCTTTGTGATCTGAATCCCTCGACTCGTTTCGAATTCCATGGCCGTCCTCGGAAAACACGACGTCTACCGGAAGGTCACAGATCTGCAGCTCCTCGCGACCCCCCGGGCACCAAACCCTCTACTTTTATAGATCACCGCTTATAATACTAAGAAAGGAAAGGAGCTTTCATCTGGAATCTCGCTGAAACCTTTCATCAAATGAAAAGTTTGTGTCGTTGTTTTGGTCGGAAGGAAACAGAGCAGCTTGTAGGTCAAGGCGTATTTTACTAGACAAACAAAAAGCGCCTTTGAAGATAACGGATGGTTTTCAAAACACCGTAAATTACTTGGTTTTAAGTAAATGTGGGGAAACAATTTGACTATGGAGGGCTCCTTAATGTATGTTGGCCGGTTACAGAGGAGACGTCCAATCCCTCCAACCAGCCCATGGAGCAGTGGTGGACCAGGAGATCTGACCGTCCAAACCCCCCCGTCTCAGGTCTAGACCGGGATACCCTGCTGCCAACAGGCGTATCTTTCTTGCTTTTGGTTTGTCTGTTCATTAAAAAGGACTTACCAAGATGTTGAACTTTCTCCTTCAGCACCTCGCATTCGTAGGGCCACCTTGGCAGCTGGTGGAAGCTGTTTGATGACACCCCATAGAGGTCCCGAGGTTCCTTTAGCCGGGCCACCTGCTTCCCAGACTGGGTATCAAACACAATCTGGGTGGTCTTTTTGGAATATGGGCTATAGAGGTATTTTCCTGAGAGAAAACAAACACGTGAAGGTTAGAACCCGGCCGTCGTCTTCTTCATAACCTCTTCCCAGTAAGAAGGTCCTCGGTATACTGTGGTGCCCTACGATAACCATCCGCAGGTATCTATACCCCGTATCCTGATATAACCTACAGTCTAATAACTGAGTTATCCAGTGGCCTCGTACCAGGTTTTTGACAATCCAGATCTAATTACTGTATACAGCGCTGGGGGTTATATTACTGTATACAGTGCTGGGGGTTATATTACTGTATACAGCGCTGGGGGTTATATTACTGTATACAGCGCTGGGGGTTATATTACTATATACAGCGCTGGGGGTTATTACTGTATACAGCGCTGGGGGGTATTACTGTATACAGCGCTGGGGGTTATATTACTGTATTCAGCACTGGGGGTTATATTACTGTATACAGCGCTGGGGGTTATATTACTGTATACAGCGCTGGGGGTTATATTACCGTATACAGCGCTGGGGTTATTACTGTGTACAGGGCTGGGGGTTATATTACTGTATACAGCGCTGGGGGTTATATTACCGTATACAGCGCTGGGGTTATTACTGTATACAGTGCTGGGGGGTTATATTACTGTATACAGCGCTGGGGGGTTATTACTGTATACAGGGCTGGGGGTTATATTACTGTATACAGCGCTGGGGGGTTATATTACTGTGTACAGGGCTGGGGGTTATATTACTGTATACAGTGCTGGGGGGTTATTACTGTATACAGGGCTGGGGGTTATTTTTTCATGGGAGTTCCCCTTTAAACGGCGCTGTAATCCGCACGCTCGGTACGTTTGTGTCTTGACGCAGGGGACGCTCGCACGGTGTTGTCGCCAGGTATACAATATCCTCTGAGCCGCTGCTGTTATCATGAATTAGAGATACCGCCTTGGTTCTGCCGTGTGTTTGTAATTAAGAGAAATCAATTATTCAGAAGGTCTGGAAGCGCATCTGCAATCCATCGATGTTTTTTACATTAGGTGAGATCGGGTGAAATAACGAACACAAGACGAGTAAAGAATGATCCCTTTTGCTGGATAAAAGATGCGAAGAATGACGTTCCAGAGGCTTTGGGCAGCACTCTAAGCCCTTTTCTAAGCTTGGCCCCCACATAGGTACCGGGGTTCTGCTGCGCATGTGGTCTTGATGTGCTGACATCATCACATGTCGGCACGCATATCCAGCTGTCGGCCACGGTGACATCATCAGGCGGCCGCAAGCCTTAAAGTGCCGGGGCAGCGCATCACATAACAATTTGGACTTACAAAGACTGTTGGACTGTTCAAAGAGCTCTAGATTGTAAGCTCCTGTGACCAGGGCCACCTGTTGTTTCTGTAAATCAGATTGTTATGTCATAATCCACTTGTTATGTCCTGTCTGCCCATTGTACAGCGCTATGGAATAGGACGCCGCTATATAAATCAATAAATAATAATAACTTAAGAGGTGAAAGTGTCCATGTTTGAGGTGGACCAGCCGCACACGCGTGTCTCAATGTACACACTGATTAAATAAATACGCTTCCTTGACATATGTAAAGAATGACAGCAGAAGTGTAAGAATGAGAGGTCAGAGTTAAAACGTTAAGTGCCCTAACTAGTTAAGCCAGTCGCTGTTTGAACCCTAGATCCCTGTGCCCCTTTTCCCCCCTGATGCCCCTCTTTCCTCCCCCAATGCCCCTCTTTCCTCCTCCTCCGATGCGCCTCTTTCCTCTTCCTCTGATACCCCTCTTTCCTCCACCGATGCCCCCTTTCCTCCACTGATACCCCTCTTTCCTCCCTCAATGTTCCTCTTTCATTCTCCGATGCCCCTCTTTCCTCCACTGGTGCCCCTCTTTCCTCCCTCGATGTCCCTCTTTCCTCCTCCGATGCCCCTCTTTCCTCCGCTGGTGCCCCTCTTTCCTCCTCTGATACCCCTCTTTCCTCCACCGATGCCCCCTTTCCTCCACTGATACCCCTCTTTCCTCCCTCAATGTTCCTCTTTCATTCTCCGATGCCCCTCTTTCCTCCACTGGTGCCCCTCTTTCCTCCCTCGATGTCCCTCTTTCCTCCTCCGATGCCCCTCTTTCCTCCGCTGGTGCCCCTCTTTCCTCCGCTGGTGCCCCTCTTTCCTCCTCCGATGCCCCTCTTTCCTCCCCTGATGCCCTTCTTTTCTAGGAGGTCAGAATGTTTGCTGGGTATGAGGGGATTGCAGGGTTCTACAGCCCTAAAAGCCCCGATAATGTGTATAGAAACAGCAGGGAACGGCTTTATAAATGAAACGTCTTAGATTAAAAATAACACGATGCGTTGGTCGGTTCACTTTGTGAGGCAAATTAATATTTAACAATCCAGGCATGCACTGCGCTAGGAGATCAAACTCCCAATATAAGTGGCACGCCGAGCCTGCAATTAGATAGGAACTCCAGATAAGAGGCTGAAATGAGCTCTTCTGTTCTGTCTTTCTGTTTTAGTAACCAAAGACTGCTAGGTTTCTCGTGCAACGCAAACACTTGTATGTGATGTAGAAAGTATAATCCGTTATACCCCCCCCCGGGGTATTTAATTACCAAATAAAAGAAAGAAAAAAAACTAGACGCAGGAATCTTAAGTCAATCAGACGATTGTACTTAGAAAACCGAGACATCGGAAGGATAATTTGTGGCAGACCTTTAGGGTTAGGTATGTTTGTTCACGTCCTTGGTGTTCACACAAGCGTTGACTAATTCACAAGAGGAATTTAAAGGGGAACCACCGTTTTTTTCTTTTTTACTCGTTTCAGATTCAAATATATAAAAAAAATATTAACAGGTGTAGTTTTTGCCCCACAATATAATATTTTCAGCTGCATATTAGCCATTAGAGTTCTATTAGAGTTCTAGCTCTGTTATCTCAGCCCAATCTAGACAAATACCCTGAAACAATAGAATGGCTCAGTCTTAATCACACAGACTGACTCTCTGACTAATGAAAGTCTATGGAGGAACGGACTTCATTATCATTTCCAAAAAGCATCAGCTCAGTGTGGTGTTTGAGCCGGGAAAGTCGCCCAAAATATCACATGACTGACAGCGACGGCGGCTCCAGGTCTGCAGATAAAGGGAGTTTATTCTTGTATACAGCGCTGGCGGTTATTACTGTATACAGCGCAGGGGGTACTACTGTATTACTGCTCGCTGATCTGGCTATAAAGGAGTTAAAACCATAATGACCAAGAGAAGGGATTCTCTTAATTAACAAGGCACGGAAACCTGGGCTTTTTAATTAAGAGAATTTTCATTTTTATTTATTTTTAATTTGGAAAGTTTTTAATTGGATCTGTTTTACATTCGCTCCGATATCCCAAGGATTTAGAGAAGGAATGAGGAAGCAGCCACACATAAGGATCCAAATGGCTCTTGGGGATTATCGGGTTAATGTTTAGATATTTGGAGTGCTGCCCCCTGCAGGATGACGGGTGTTTCTTTGTATGAAATATAATGTTACCCTCCCGCATTTACCCCACTCCTCTGTATTTTATTTTACCCCCTCTGAAGCCTTTGTTCTGTTTTACTTTTCTATTCTACAGATATTTACCCAACACTTTCCTCTCTGCTCCTCCTCCTCCTCAACCTTTATTCCTCCACACCTCCCCAATCATGAGACCTCTTGGAATTGGTTTACTTTCCCAATCGAAAGATTTACCCAACACCTCTCTCTTTCACTCCTCTCCGGCCTTTACCCCTGTTATCTTTCTTCACTTTGCCAGCTTTTATCCATCTTTCCTCCCCTTGTCTCCTTTTAGTCTTCATCTCTTTCATCATCCTTTTCCTCCCCTCCTGCATTTCCCACTCTCCCCCTTTATCTCCTTTCATCCCCTCCCCGTCCAAGCATTCAGACCTTTCTTTATCTTCTTTACTTTAACATTCCAGATATAATGTCTACTCTTGTCTCCTTTCTTCTTTATTCCTTCTCCCCAGTATTCGCCACTCTCCTCCTTCCCAGGCCTTCAGTCCTTTCGTCATCCTCTTCCTAATTCCTCTTACTTTTGCCCCTCTCCTCCCTTTCTTGTTCCCACGCCATTGATATTTGCCCAGTTTCTCGTACTTTTGTTCCTTATCTCCTTTTGTTCTCGGTTAATTGTTTTCTTGGCTAACCGGTGTCTCAAGCGCACCGCGCGGCTCTAGAAGATGTAAAGCTGCTTTCATTTATTGAAGTCCGCGCCCGTATATCCAAAGACAGAGTTACTCTTGAGCATTGTCAGCTGTCTCGGCCCTCTTCCTCCCCTCTAAATCTTGCGTCCGGGTCGGCGGTTCTGCTACGGAACGCGGCTGTGTTATATTTTTACCTAATTGATAGTCCATGTGGATATGGCGTTATCACTGTCAGGCTATTGAAATGCAACGCCGACGCTCAGCCGAAATAAATCACTCGCCCCTTTTTACGGGGAGGAAAATGAGCACTACATTACAAGCCGGGAAAGACCATTAATCACTCGATCCTAAACAATAAATAAACGAAGTATATCCATCAATCTCCCGGTCTGTCTCTCCAGCTCCGAGCTCACACAGGCGCACGCACGCAGGTTTCAAATGAATGCAATGCGACTGCGTTTAACGGCGACGGTGGGTTGAGTCCGGGACTCGGATTATTTTGTGTATCAGAAACTAATGGCTCAACAGTTCTTATTGACTCCCTTTTGTCAAATCTCCAAGTCTCCCCCCCTTTATTAAGTGGCCATCCAAGGTCCGCCGAACTGGTCCTCAGTCTCGAACCTGAACATGTCGAATAGTACGGTTGGGCTGCAGTTAGTGAACATGGCCCAATAATACTTACCTGGCACTGATAACTGCTAGATCGGCATTTTTGGAAACAGGTCACCCCCAGCACTCAAGCTGCAGCGGACTACAACTCCCATGATGCGATGTCACCCGGAAAGCTTGGAAATGGCTCCATAGCCACCTCTGTTGATGGTTACTGAATGGTCATCCAATGGCAAAGGACGGGGAGATCCTGGTGTGCGAGTGCAAGTGCTTTGGTCAAGTCACAGATACTATTAATATTAAATTCATCTCTGAAACAGAACAGACACAGCATGAAGCTGTATTTGTGATGTGATTAATGGGACTTTAGGATGTCACACAATGCCACCTTCTGCCTTGGTGGGGGCAAAACATTGGGAAAACTTGCTTTCTGTAGGGAAGGGGTAGTAGCGGGGTGATGTTTGTGGGAGTAGCGGCCGTGGCAGCAGGGTAGAAGCGTGGATAGAAATAAGTCCGTGAATGCTTTCTGCGTCAAAGAGGTCAAAACTGCGACAAGAGTCCATATTAACGTAACTGATGCAGTTTCCATATTTTTGACTTTAAGGTCGGATAGCTCCACTGCTCAACCCAACTGAAGGCTACGAAACATAGTATCTATACGTACGCTATATGATTCACTATATATGACCAACTATATGACTCACAATGCGGGGCAGCCGAGTGGGATAGACATACGGCTCCTCAATGTAAGACGAGACCAACGACTGATTAAGGTCTGAGTCTTTACAGCAGGAGAAACGGGCGACTAGACGGGGGCCGGATGGGGCCGATCTGCCGGCAGAGTCTATGTTAACTTTGTTCTTTAAAGAGAACGCCTGGTTTGAATTACAGTCTTACGGTATATTTCAATCACCTGCGTTATGATGCAGTAACTTCTCATAAGACAGGTTTAAGACAGCAGAACCGGCAGGAGAAAGCGCCAAGTCGTATCCCTGGTGGGGTCCCAAAAAGATTCATGGTGCGCGGAGAAGCCCCTTGCACAGCCTGAAATATAGTTATATGCGCTGAGTTTGTGCAGCGATGTGCCATGGCCAGGCGCCAAACACTCTTATTTATCGACATCACAAAATAATGTTGGGCGAGACGATGGAGACTCAAATCCAAGTCCTCGGACTTTTCCTGGGCTTAATTTCTTTTTTTTCTTTCTTATTTAGGATATATTTAAGCCCCTAGGCGTCCGCGGACTTGTAATATACCTGCAGTCTTGCCGGTAATATTCAGAAATCCAATTAGAGCGCCTGCAGTCTGTAGAGCTGAAACTATTCCATCACCGGGAGAAAAAAATAAAAGCCATTGTAACAAAAACGGGGGTTTTTATACCACTTTACAGTTGCCATGGTGCGGGGACCTCGCTCGGCTGGTGCGCAACGGTTAAAAAAGACTCGATAATAAAAGCCTGAAAGCGAAGGTCTGGCTGTAGAATCTTCTCCTTATCGTTTATTAAGCTCTCGTGAAAGCGTGGATGGTTAGACACAAACATGTACCTCTTCTCGTAGACCTTTTTCATGGGGTTATGCGCTCGAAAGCCACGGGAAGACCTTGAGCAATGAAACAGATCCAACGTTCCCGTTCAAGAACCGAGCGCGCTTGCGCAACTTCTCACCTTTTCTTTCACGTATCATTTATTTAGAGAGATGAGACGGTGGTATTATCTTTTACGCCTGAGTGTTGTAGGCTCCCCCAGCGACGACAGAAAGGAAAAACAAATGTGCGCCATACGAAAATCTTTGTTCATTTGTTCCATCGCCGTGGCCGCCATTTTAACTACACTAAGAGGAGGAGAATCTCGCCATTTTGCCTGCACGAAGAGGAGGGACATTGAGTCTTCGTTTGTCCAATCAGCTCGCTCCTCTCACATCACGCTGAGGGTTTGTCCAATGGCGGGGCTGCATCTTTCAGTAATGGAGAGAGCCTATATAGGAGCAGAGCAGGCCGGGGATCCGTTCATTTCACTGCGACTGCTTTATGTGGCGCGGCGGTGCTGCGTCTGAGTGAGATTCTTCCGTGTGAGACTCGGAGAGCCTCAGCCTGTCATTTCTCACCGTGTCTCTCTAAAGTTTTGATTTAATTAAGATTATTAATTAATTCAATTAAGCTCTTTTAACCAGCCCACTACTATCCTTAACCCTATAACTCTAAGCTACTTTGAAACCAACTTTCTTCTATCCATTGGTATCAAGTTCCCTATTGGACTTCTTCTACGAGTTTATTTCTTGTTTCCATGGCAACCGGATGGACAAATTGAATTTTCATAAAACGACAACGTTGGACGAATTTCGTCCAAATCGAACACGGAGACAGATGAATTTTGTCGAATACAAAGAACACCCCCCCCCCAAAACTAACACAAGTTTTCTGCCCAATTCTAGTTTATATATAGAGTGAGATAATTTATTTTCAACTCACCAAGTAGGGTTCCTAATTACGAGGAACGGTCCCTTTTTGGGATCCAAAGGGTTCTACAGCCCTAAAAGTCCAAGTAATGTGTATAGAAGCAGCAATAAATGGCTTTAAAAAATTAAATTGTGTAAATTAAAAAAGAAGAGTTAAAAATAAACCTTGAAGGACCAATTCGGTGGAATTTCTACGGCAAGAAGGAATGCGTTGGCTTGCATGATGCCTAAGAGATACAACGAGTCTTCCCAACGCATCGAAATGCATTCAACATTGAGCCCTGCGCAATTTAGCAAAATTGTTACGATACGCCATAAAATTAAGGGTTTTGTCACTTTTTTTTGCTGGTTCTTTCATTTTGGTTGTCAGCTCTAGTAATAAACATTCATAAAGTTACCTGGACAAATTCTGTACTGATGCTCATCTTCAAATCCATAAAGGTCTTTGTCCTGCAGAAGAACAAAAAGTTTAAATAATGTAAGGGAAAAATATTCACATTACTTTTATTAATAAATTAATAGAAAAGGAAAAAAAAATCCCCAAAAAATCAATAGAACTTCTCCGCAAAATATGTATATTTTTAAACTTTGAACAATGCATATGAAGGAACTTTTGTAAGTGTTGGTTGTTTAGGGGTCTCCCTGGGGCATTAGAGGGTCCCTTTAAGATACCGGCTAGCTTTCTCCCCTCTAAAGAAACCTGATGTTGCGGTGAGCTGGGGTATGACATCATAATCCAACGCCTAACATCAATAGGCTTAACAATGAATAGCGATATTGCAGTTAAGTTGTTGATGCGGATGGAGGGGATCTGGTAACGCATTACATCCAGGGGGGCATCTGCTCCCCGATCCCGATGTTAGATGGACAATGGAATACTTTACATGGAATTCTCTCATGTTTGTAAACTGATACATTGTGTTTGTTGTACGACACTTGCAAACACGACAGCCCGGACACACACACATGCACACACGCACGCACACACACGCACACGCACACGCACACACACGCACACACACACACACACACACACACACACACGCACACACACATGCGCATACAAACACACGCACTCGCATTCACGCTTTAGTGGCGCTGGCAAAGGTTTTATACAGTTCCGTCAAGGCTCGTGACCCGCAATCAATCCGTGACGCTTTCAAGCGGTGGAACGAAAGCCAAGAACAAAACGTTTGGCGTCAGAGAGAAGCAGCTCGGCTCACCTAGTCTGCTTACCTGGGGGGGGGGCATGCTGCCCCGGTAATTAAACTTAGGACTGTTAGCAGCTATGTAGAGAGAACACAACATCAACAGACCCCTTAAATTTACATGATATCCGTCTTGCAAGGACATGGGGGGGGATCCTGCAGACCCCCCCCCCGATATACATATGCCCCTTACTCCTTCCCAGATGCTATTTTTGGTGCAGGAAATATTAACTCTTTAACAGCCCACCATGTAGGTTCTCCGTAGCACTCGCCAAATGGTTCTAATACCGGCCCTCATGGAAACCTTGATATTATTTAAAGATACGCTTAACTGAGCCACCTGCATTCAAGCAGGGAAATAAACCGTAACATATTACAGCAAAAGCACCAACTGGGAGTCTTCTATATGATCACAGCGGGTGAAACTAGGAAGGAGTCGGCTCCAGACTGTGTGACCCCGAGAATCTGCCCCTTCACCCTGAGAAGGGGCAAAAACCCGAGAGTTCCCCGGTATGATGATATACTTATCGCTAGTCAATTCCAGCACTGGGTCCAGAGAGCTGCGAGCAGGGGTCTATTGAGACCCCCGTGCGCATGCGCGGAAAGCACTCCTAATGAGTTCAATGAGAGTGCTTTCCTGCCACTTGCTGGCTGCTTCAAGAGACAAGACTTCCGAAACTATGGAGGGAGTAGGAAGCTGCAGCTTCTCCTAAAGTAAGCACATATATATGTATATTTTAAGTTTGAGCGATGCATTTAGAAGTGCTTACACCGTACTTTCATATGCCCTGTTTGTTTACGGCCCCCTTGGACACTGGAGTAGCTCAGCTACCGGTGGAACGTCTGCGACGTTAATAAATGGTTCTTCAGCTTCGCGCTAAATCTCTCTGCCACGGATCGCGCTTCCCTAAAACCGCGAGCGTCACGCAGTCTCCGGGGCCTCGGGCAATCCTCACATTACGCAAAGTGAGATTAACCCCTTCACGGCTCGGTAATAATTACAGGGGAAGCGGCGTGACTCGGTAAACACGCCTGACAAACAAACATTCCCTTAACGAGGTCGTTTACGGCTTCTGCCCCCCCCCCCCGAGAAAAAGGACCGCATTAAATCTTTCTAGCTGGATGGGGAGAGCTGCGGGACAAAGAGAAAGAAGAGGAGCAGGATGACGGGGTAACAATTGGCTGAGAGTGATGGGTGTTGGTAGCTTCACAAGCACTTGCATTTAAATTCTGTGGCACTCACATGTAATTTGTCTAATTAGCTACACTTACGGGGATGATGTCATAGATCTCCAATGACAGAATATCTCACTATTATTATATATATATATTATATATAGTGCTATCAGCCAATCAGAAAAGAGCTTTTAATCCAGATGTTTTTTTAAGCACCGTTATGTCATTTATTGTTAATTATAATACGTTATTTGTTGGAGGTGACGTCCGATCCCCAAAGTCTCTTCGCGTTTCATTGGATGTCAGAAAAAAATAACTCTAAATCACTTAAACTGCGAAGAATAAATAAATAATCCGCTAAATAAGAGTAATAAGCGGCAGACAGGGGATGGTTTTCACTGCTGGATCTGTGATGTCCGTACCCGGGAGCCGCTCCGCGTCTCCACGCCACACGTGGCGAGTCAAACCCGCTCCATGAAGCTGCTCTCCCCCTGAAGAAGGAGAGCTGCGGCTGGGAGGTCTCAGATGGGACAGACCCCCACGCGACTGTCTCAGGGCATCCCTGACTATTCTATGAGAAGTCAGAGGAAAGTCTCTACGTACCGTATCGCTGCTGCCGTCACACATGGCGTACTTTCCATAAGCAGAGATCTAAAAGCAGAAAGGGTTATTTAGCGCTGTCAAAGAAAATTAACCGATTCCAACCATTTACCATCTCAGGGGTTTTACCCCAGTCTCAGGGTCTCGGGGGGTGAATGGGCAGATTCTCCTGGTGCCAACTCCGTCATACTCTCCTCTGTTTTAATGACATCCGAGCATCCTGATTGGTGCTTTTCTCCCTGCCGTACCACAGCTGTAATGCCTGCTTGAATACAGGTGACTTCATTCCGGGAATCAGTACCTCCTGACAAGCTGCATGTTTTATTTGGTTGACGATTAAGGAGCCGGTCCAAGAGGATATTGATAATGCACTGAAGGGTTAAGATGATCTCTGTACGCAGCTCCATTGTCTGTCGATTGTTTTGTAAATATTTTGTTTTTTTCTACTTTGTATATTTTTATTAAAATTATATTTTGTTTCCTCCGTACAACCAGGAATCCCGCCAGAAGCCGCTCCTGTATCTCATAACATCTCCCTGGCCAGTGAACGGCCCCTAATCTGTCACCCAGCCCTCGGGGGTCATACTTTCCTTCCATGTCCATCCCTTATGATTCTCCTTATTGGCAGCTCCTTAAACCAGTTCTGTCTCCATTGCAGATCCCTCTCTCTCTCTCTCTCTCTCTCTCTCTGCACACTTTGGACACTTTGACCCTCTCCTTACCCCTCACTCTGACCCTCTCCTTACCCCTCACTCTGACTCTCTCCTTACCCCTCACTCTGACCCTCTCCTTACCCCTCACTCTGACTCTCTCCTTACCCCTCACTCTGACCCTCTCCTTACCCCTCACTGACTCTCTCCTTACCCCTCACTCTGACTCTCTCCTTACCCCTCACTCTGACCCTCTCCTTACCCCTCACTCTGACCCTCTCCTTACCCCTCACTCTGACTCTCTCCTTACCCCTCACTCTGACCCTCTCCTTACCCCTCACTCTGACCCTCTCCTTACCCCTCACTCTGACCCTCTCCTTACCCCTCACTCTGACTCTCTCCTTACCCCTCACTCTGACTCTCTCCTTACCCCTCACTCTGACCCTCTCCTTACCCCTCACTCTGACCCTCTCCTTACCCCTCACTCTGACTCTCTCCTTACCCCTCACTCTGACTCTCTCCTTACCCCTCACTCTGACCCTCTCCTTACCCCTCACTCTGACTCTCTCCTTACCCCTCACTCTGACTCTCTCCTTACCCCTCACTCTGACCCACCCTTTCCTTACCATTAATTCTGCCTCCTATCCCATCTTCGTAACCTTTACTTTGCCCCAATGCCCTTCTCCTTTACCCTCACACTCCCCCCTATACACACGCATTTATCACCCCCAGTGTCCCTCTCCTTACCCCTCACTCGGCTTTTCCCATCACTCTCTCCGTGGCAGGCTCCCTCTCCTCCTCTGTCTCCAGGGTTAAGTACCCGGCGCAGGACTCACCTGGGACACCGCACGATGTCCCGAGGACCCGCCTCCTTCCCCTCCCTCGGACACGCCCTCTTCCCCTGCCTCCGGGGCTCTTAGCCAGCTCTGTGTACCGGAATACCGGTGACCATGGCTACAGCGTAACCATGGCAATCACACAAACTCTGCGTTTCAACAACCCCCCCGGTGCGGCTTTCTAATTGGCTCGAACTCGTAACACCGCCCACTTTAAGTTAAAGCGCCCAGCACGTGGGATTTAAAGCTCCAGCGCCCTGAGTGTGTTTAATATCTGCCCCAGATGGGTGTTACAGGGGGGCAAATGGCCAATAAAGTGATTTCTGTACCATGGAGTTGGAAAAATGGCTAGTAAAAGCGAATCAGAGGCTTCTGGATCTTTCAAGGAATTCTGTGTGTCTGATTATATATATTCAGTGTCAAAGTTGCAGTTTTTAGTTGTTTTCTAAAGCATTTTGGTCATAAAAATGTCAACAGTTTAGAGTGGCAGCTCTTGGGGAGAGAAGAGAGAAGGGATGGGAGAGAGACATCTAAATACTTTAAGTACAAGAGAGAGGTTTATTTCAAAGGAGGAGAAATATTACAACAAGAAGACATAATCTATAACTAGAGTTCAAAAATCTTAGATGGAATTGGAGGAAATGTTACTTTACTGAGAGGGTGGTAGATAAGTAGAACAGCCTCCCAGCAGAGGTGGTAGAGGGTAATACAGCGAGGGTATTAAACATGCATGGGATAGACATACGGCTCCTAAATCTAAGACGAGACCAACGACTGATTAAGGTTTGAGTCTTTACTGCAGATAAAATGGGGTCGATCTGTCATCACATTCCACAACATTAATTGCACCAGTATGTTAAGATAACCCCCCCAGAAAAAAAACAATGACACGGACCCAGTGGGATTCACAGAGAATTAGCACACACAGGCTGGCACTCATTTCGTGGGTTTCTATGGAAACATGATTTTAACACAGGACAGCAAACAGCTTTTGTAGCCAAGCAGGCAACATCTGGTAATCCAGACTGCAACTTTGGACTACAACGCTCATCACGCTCAGCCGTCGCAGCACACGTGAGCTCCATTGGACTACAGGGGGACCCTGCCTCTCCACTCTGATATAGTTGGGGGGGGCCTACGTGGCTAAGGATGATGAGAGTTGTAGTCTTACAGCAGCATCGCTATTGTTTATTGTTTGGACGCACATATGTAATAAACTAAAATATTATAATGTTACATTGTTACAAGAACAGGACACATTGTACGGCGCTGCGGAATATGATGGCGCTATATAAAGCAATAAATAATAATAATTATAGCAACATAAGCAGTGGCGTATTCTGGCTTAGCCTGACTACGCATAGATGGCAGGTTCAAGGGGGCAGCAGCCCCTCTGCCGCATGACAGGGGCGATCAGGCTCCCCGCAGCGCCACTTCTCAGTGGTCCGGATAAAAGGGGGATCACCGATCCCCCCAACCGCCCCATTAACGCTACGGACGACCGTTCCTCCAAAGTGTCCATTGGGATATAACAGCCAGTAGTAAGAACAGCTGTGCGGAGGGGGTGGCAGAGGGCCCTGGGTTAGACCTAGGGGCCCCTAGGCAGCTGCATAATCCGGCTATATGGTAGGTAGCGCCTCCTCTGCACCCGAAGTCCATCTCACAACACCCACTTTTTTACTTTGAAGTCTAATTAAGCAGAAATTTTGCGTTGATGATGTTACATCGGTACGGCGAGGAATGGGTTAACTCTGTAGGGGTGAGAATTCAGTCGCCATGGTAGACGATCAATAATTTATTCATGAAGATGGATCCTCTCGTTAGACGATAAATCCCCGATTTATGACGACTCCATGCACTCTCCCGAGATTAATCCCTTTCATCCCGGCGATCTATACTGAAATAAATAAATAAATAAACGGCATATTCCTTCCAGCAGCGGGGGCAAATAAATAAATAACCGAATTAAACGAAATCAATCAGAAGCAAAGCTTAATTTCTAATTAATTCCTTATTACAAATTCACTGCGCGTGGCCAGCTCAGAGGACACGGCCACCGGATGATTATTTTTTTGTGCAAGTAATCATGGGATAAAGTTACGAGGGTCTTCAGATTTAGGAACATATATTTTATGTATAAATTATATACGTGTATATAGGTCGCCATGATATACATCTTAGTATTATACAGGAAATGAAATATAAGAAGAATAAGAATTTATTAAATCTCCGTTTTTTTCAGATTATATGATAAATATTGGCCATCTTCTGGGTTCCGCTTGTGAAAACTCCCAGTGGTGCATGATGTCATGCTGTGCTCCAATTAAATGATGTCATACTCTGCCCATGGATTTACCGCGATACCCTCTGCGGTATCTGCAATATCTGAGGTATCCTCCCCTGATGCCCCTCTTTCTCCCCCTGTAACCCTCTTTCCTCTCATGATCCTCCCCTTTCTCTTCCTGTAACCCTCTTTCCTCCCATGATGCCCCACTTTCTTCCCCGTTACCCTCTTTTCTCCTCTGATACCCCACTTTCATCCCCCATAACCCTCATTCCTCCCCTGATGCTCCTCTTTCTTCCCCTGTGACTCTCTTTCCTCCCATGATGCCCCTCTTTCTTCCCCTGTGACTCTCTTTCCTCCCATGATGCCCCTCTTTCTTCCCCTGTGACTCTCTTTCCTCCCCCGATACCCCTCTTTCTTCCCCCGTAACCCTCATTCCTCCCCTGATGCCCCTCTTTCTTCCCCTGATGCCCCTCTTTTCTAGGAGGTCAGAATGTTTGCTGGGTATGAGGGGATCGCAGGGTTCTACAACCCTAAAAGCCCCGATAATGTGTATAGAAATACATCTATATTTATTTCCCTTGGTGACAATAACATATAGTGTTGCATATAACATATATATATATATAGAACGTATAATTTCACATCAATAAATACAAACACTCCTAATAGTAGCAATAATAATAATAATTGGACCTTTATGCTATTGATGTGCATTTACATCTTCTTCACATCTCACTCCCCCGTCCTCCGGGACCATTACCCTCCGTCTCTCTCTCTCTCTCTCCCTCCCTCTCTCTCTCTCTCTCTCTCTCTCCCTCCCTCTCTCTCTCTCTCCTTCCCTCTCTCTCTCTCTCTCCAGTCCTGGGCTTGTTCTCCCGTAGAGCTTCCTCCTGTGAAGCTTCCCATCCAACAAGATCAAACCCACCAAACCCCTTCTGATTTTGAGCCGAGATCCGGCTATAAAAGACGCTTTCAGCCCGCTCCCCGCGCACCCATTAATGATAATCTGCCTTCTTCAAAACCTCCGCTCTGCATCCCGCCCTGACCTTGGTGCGACCATCTGCTTCTGATCGTGTATTCATTGTATTCACTTGTGTTTGTCGACTGGTCTTCCTTATCCATTAGAGCGCAATTTTAAAGGGATAGTAACATTTCAGAATCATTTCCCCTGAGATTTAAAGGGACGGTTTAACTTTAATGTCCCTAACACCCTCCCCACTGAAGAAGAATGTATATTAAAGTACTCTGTTAGTAATCCTAACACGTGAGGCAGAAGCTGCAGCCTTGCTGCTGCAGTTGCCCTCCTCTGCCATAGTCCGTCCATTCTGTCAACTGATTGGCTGCTCCAAGCAGTGGCAGGAAAGTGCGCCCCGTTGAAATAAATGGGGGTTCTTTCAACAGGGGTTAAACCCCCGCCCTGTAAGCTGGAGATCTCTAAGGGGAGGGGCAAATGCATATGGGCGGAGTCTGGACCCCATTCATGTGCAAAAGGCACAAAAATGAGCCAAATACGGAATATCTGAGATTCGGCTCTCGTACTTCTCCCATGATCTAAACCTCCCTTCATGCAGGCAATCGTCGGCTGAAGGTCCTGGGAGTTGTACTTCAGCACCAGCTGCAATCTACTGTATGTTTAGAATGTAAATATTTAACATTTTAACTTAAAAATCCAGCGTTTGGGGATTTTTTTTCGTTTTAGAAGCTAGTTTGTCCCAGCATTTTCTGTCCCTTTAAGTTACATTTAATATTATTGGAAAATAAGTAAATATAATAAAAAAAAAATAAAGAAATCCATTTCTGGACTCTATTGGACACAGTATGTAAATCTGGGGGTGACGGGGTCTCATTATAAGGGTCCTGGACTTACAAACAAAGTATTTGTGTCGCTACGGAGATCGATGAATTCAATGCATGATATATCAGGGGTTAATGGCTTCTTTATTAAACAGAAAGCCATCCATATGTAACAGCATCACAATCCCAGCTGGATGTAGGGGTTATTTATCACCGAAAAAGGCTGTGTTCGTAGCGTTTAAACTTCACCGTAGATCGTTTATAATCTATAGAATTTCTTTATTTTTTTATATTAAAGGGGCTGTTCCACCTACTATGACGATT
Organism: Spea bombifrons; assembly: GCF_027358695.1. NCBI lineage: Eukaryota > Metazoa > Chordata > Amphibia > Anura > Pelobatidae > Spea > Spea bombifrons. The sequence goes on from NC_071090.1 coordinate 3,461,408, forward strand.
TTAACACTTTTGCAGCCAAAAGCAGCTTCAGACACATCATCGCTAGGCTAGAAAACTTTCCCAGAAGTCATGAAAAAGTTCTTTTGTCATTTAATTTTTTTTTTTTGCTGGAAAACTTAATTGTCACGTGACCCTTAATTGTCCCGTAACATCAACCCATATAACCGATCTGCCTATCTCGCTGAGCATTTTGGGCACTCACGGAGCTGCTTCTTCTGCCCAGAACTCTAAACACGTTAGGTGGGTTTCATTAACCCTGTGTTTGCCTATAGAGAAACTATCAGTCTTAATACAAGAGGATTTGTGGATTGGGGTCCGGAAAGTCATGCAATCATTGGCCATAACGGTCGTTTCACTTATTCCCTTTATCCGGTGGTTGGCCGTATAATCTGTCAATCACCGTATTGAGAAAGCAGCCAGGGGGAAGGTGAGAAGACAATCCCCGTTTCTCTAACAATATGTTTCAGTTGCCACTGGCTACTGAATGGGCTAAAGATTCACCAAAGATTCCCCCATTAAGAGAGAGTCAATGAGAGTGTTAGAGAGAGTGGGTGTTAGAGAGAGAGAGAGAGAGAGAGAGTGAGAGTGTGTTAGAGAGAGAGTGTGAGAGAGTGTTAGAGAGAGAGTGTGAGAGAGTGTTAGAGAGAGAGAGAGTGTGTTAGAGAGAGAGTGTGAGAGTGTGTTAGAGAGAGAGTGTGTTGGAGAGAGAGTGTGAGAGAGTGTTAGAGAGAGAGTGTGTTAGAGAGAGAGTGTGAGAGAGTGTTAGAGAGAGAGTGTGAGAGAGTGTTAGAGAGAGAGTGTGAGAGAGTGTTAGAGAGAGAGTGTGAGAGAGTGTTAGAGAGAGAGTGTGAGAGAGTGTTAGAGAGAGAGAGTGTGTTAGAGAGAGAGTGTGAGAGAGTGTGTGAGAGAGTGTTAGAGAGAGAGTGTGTTAGAGAGAGAGTGTGAGAGAGTGTTAGAGAGAGAGTGTGAGAGAGTGTTAGAGAGAGAGTGTGAGAGAGTGTTAGAGAGAGAGTGTGAGAGAGTGTTAGAGAGAGAGTGTGAGAGAGTGTTAGAGAGAGAGTGTGAGAGAGTGTTAGAGAGAGAGAGAGTGTGTTAGAGAGAGAGTGTCAGAGAGTGTTAGAGAGAGAGTGTGAGAGTGTGTTAGAGAGAGAGTGTGTTAGAGAGAGAGTGGGAGCAACAAAAGCAAACACAATGGTTTAGATTTTTTTTTACCAATAGGGTCATCTTATATTCCAGACTTTTCTTTTTTCTTTAAGACCCAAAGTTTGGGGGGGGGGGGTCATCTTATAATCGAATAAATTTATTAAATGTTGTATTTATACATTCCTTACCACCAAAGGACATTAAGAAAAGAATATCAGGATGGTGGGAGCGCCGCTTTAACCGCCAGGACACGTCAACAACCGTCACCGGCGACAAGAACAGAACGATGCGTTTCATCCTCTCGCCAGATCAAGCCGCGTGCGATAAAACTCAACACGTAGCCGAGGCCGTCACTCAGGACGATGGGGGCGAGACGAGCGCTTATAATACACGCTGGCCACGAACGCTCGCGCTCTCCTGATTTACGCGCGGCCCGGGGGGGCCACATTATTCCAGAGGCTGAATGAGATGAATGATAATATAAACAGGCCAGTTATGTTTACAAGCAATACATTAACGAGTGACGGATGGGCCGCAGATGCCGAGGAACAAGCCGTCCGCGATGGGGATTTGCCATTAACCGCCTCATAAGACCAATAATGCAGAACGGTCGCGAGCTGTCCGACTCCTCCTCCTCCTCCGCCAGTTATTTTGCGCATGAATGGGAACCGACTCAAAGGACACGAATGAATTTATCGAAAGCGGCAAAACAAGATGTGTCGCCATAGCTGGGGTAGCTGTTGCCATATAATCTTGGGTATAATATGCGCTCCTGTATTGTTATTTTATACTCGTATGCCATTTAAAGGGATACACCGGCAATACCTCCCAACTGTCCCGCTTTGCACATGAGACAGTCCTGATTCTGCCACTCTAGCCCACTGTCCTGCCGAGCTCTACCTCTTTGCCCCTTTCCCTAACCCCCCCAAAGATAATTGCTGGGGTTCGGACCCCATCTCCTGGCACGTGATCTAAGGTGGCAGGTCCAGGGGGTGCCGCAGTCCCCCCCGTTGCCTAGCCAGGGGGCAGATATCCCTCTTGGTTGATCAGGACCCCCGTGTCCCGCTGCCGGTTACAAGGGGGATCTTTGATCTCCCCAGCTGGCCCATTCACACTTTTTTCCCAGACTGCACTAGAAGGGTCTATGTTCCTTTAAGACACACGGCGACAGGATATGATGTCATACTCCAGTGCTGTGTGTCTTAAAGACACGGCACGTCTTTTAAGGGCCGAATGGGGGCAGTGAGAAAAGTAAGTACAACACTGACACCTACTGCTGTCCAGTCCCGGCACTGACTCGTCGACCGGTCCGGCGGGGGGGATCTAACAAGACATTGGATCAGAGGGTCACCCCAAAACCGCCCATGACCCCCACTGAAATGCGGCAGCTCAGTTCCCCCGAAAATCGGGACTGTTCCTCGAAAACAGAAGAGTCGGAACGTTTGCTCTTATGTGTGACGAACCGGTGAAGAATGTTATTTGACTTTCGGATAATAAACTTCATATCGACGGAATATAAACCTTCATCTTCGGTCCTGGCAGCTGCCATACTGTTATATATATGGTACTCGTGACAGTACGCAGCTATGATTTCGTTCCAGCGGCAAATATTTTCATACTGTATGATTTTATGTAGCTGCGATCTTGCCAAACTAACCTCCAGGGTGCAAATGAAGAAGCGAGGGGGCTGTCAGCTCACGGCATTGCTGTAAACGTACTCTATTTGGAGTTCATTAATGTGCCACACAGGATGTTCGTCTATAAAATAAAGGAACGAGGACGAGTGGATGTTTGCCCTTGGAAAGCTGGCTTGAAATTAGGTATAAAAGGTCATTTCCCAGACTCCGTGCTTCTTCTTTTTTAATGGAACACTTTTGAATCTCTCATATGTTGCAGTAGCTGGTAGTAAACCCGTGTCGGCTGGGGGGGGGGCTGCAATATTTATTATAAAAGAAAAGTCCCGTAAACAAAAAAAATACACATGGCTGATCCTTCAGCAACAAATCTGTTCCTCTATGTCATGAAAAAGCTCCTCTCCTGGTGGGAGTTTTATCCTCTGAACAGATTATGAAATACTGATTAGACAGCAGCTCATTGCCACAGCAGAAGCTCATTACAGCCAATATGGTAAGAACAGTGGGACATTTATATTTGCCGACATTTGATGTCTGTTTACCCCAGGGACATCAGAGACATATGGAATATCCGGGCTATAATGACAATCTCATGTATACCTCTAGGTGGCGCCGGTGTTTGCCACATCCAACTGTGTTCCTGTGTTATGACATCACCGAGTCTGTTTAGCGTTAGAAAGACTTTTAGGGTGAGAGGCATTAGAAGGGTAAGAAACGCAGCCTTAGAGTTGGATTATCGAGATGCAGACTGAATGCATGTATGGAAGGATTTCAGAGCTTGCTGCGCAGGTTCAAGCTTCTCGCGAACCCCTTTGCTTGATTCCAGATAAGAAGCGGTAAGAAACAGCTGTGCAGCTTTTTGTTTTTTTTTAAGGGAAATCCATAAATTATCCATGAAAAAAAAGGATAGAGCAGATGGCCGGTTATCCATTGTGAAGCCGTAACCATAATTCTCAATTAATCTTCTCCATGACACACAGAATGGAAATAATTGCAAACAGTCCGCAAGCTCCTGAACGTTAGCTGCCCTCGATATCCCCGCATACGGTCTGCCTGTCATTCCTATCACCAAGTACCCTGGGTTTCACAGGACAGTCCAGATTTTCAGGCACTGGCCGTTCTCCTGCATCGCTACCCTAATGTCTGCCTTTTTTCCTGTAGGTTGATTTTTAATTCTCCTCTGATGGGCCCAGAGAGCTTTAAAACCAGTGGCTGTCTGTGCCTTTGTGGTACGGACCTCCATTGCAGCAAGGTGGCTCCTCGGGGGAGGTGGAAGAGCAGCCACGCCCACTCTTGCCTCCATCCGCCTACTTCATACCTTTAGCCGCACTCCCTGACACCGGTGACCTGATTTGTGTCTCTAAACCACTGGATGCCTAATAAGAGTAAAAAGTCTAACCTTAGCGCAGCTTATCGCCACAGCAGAAGCTCATTACAGTCAATGTGGTACGGCCTGTGTCATTTTTTATGTTTGCTAACATTTCTTTTGATGTCTTTTTAACCCTGTGCTAAATATATATATATATAGCTTTTATACCCTTATTTTTTTGTTAAATTAATATGCATTTATATATATATATTAAACAGGTATATTTTTTTCTTTCTGCGCAGGTTTCTTTCAGCTTTTTAAGGTGCATTTTATTCCCGTTTGTGAAGCTCCATAGGACATCATTAAATTGTCCACCGCAGACCACGAGTAACGTCGGTGCCCGCCCCTGATGCGGGTAAAGTGTCCTGTAGGCGAAAGGCTCGGTTTAAATAACCGTTTCTGGCAATGAAGGGGTTAAGCTGATAATTCCATTGAAGGGAACAGATGGGAGCCAAAAGACGGCTTTATAAACCCGACGTTAATAGGAAACGTACCTTTAAGAGTGATCCTGGCAGCCTGTGTGTGCGCCGGGGGGGGGGAGGGCTTATTGTGTGCAATCAGCCCTGCGATAGAGGCAATTTAAGGCATGTGAGGTGTAATTATATTGTAAACTTTACGTTACACACAGGGCAGAGAGAGGTGAAGAGGTAAGATTCCGGCTCTTCAACGCGATAAGCCAACGATAGAAGGTGCGAGTCTGAGAACTTAACCCCTTCTGCGCCAGAGGGCCGTCCGTACTCATCACGGGCTCCCGTAGACGGCCGTAGCGTTTTTTTTTACCTTTAAAGAGGTAATTAATTCATCGGCAGGAGTCTCCGCCGAAACAAATGGTCGTTTTTAAGAGGCCTTTTCATTTCTTGCAGGTTTATGATCCTTGAAGCATTAGTTCCTGTAATTCGCCGAAAGACGGCATTTTCCGCGAAAGTGGCGTTTAATCCCAGCGCTGGGAGGAGAGGGTTGACTCAGATCTCCGACCAACCTTAAAATGCAGAGGGGACACTGACTATGTTTTAGAAAGTAATAGCATATACAGTATACATACTCCTAAGAAGTATCTTTTCTAAACCCAGGGTCACCATGCTCATGGTCTTTGCAAAGGAAGTAGACCTCTAGCCCACCACCGTAAATCTGCCTAATCATCCCATGTCATCTTTTCATCCATGTTGCGCGTTCTTCTAACACTTAATCCAAAACTAAAAGCTTGACCTCTCCTGGGCGAGACAATCTCGGGCAAAAGGATCCTCCAACCAGTATCATTCCAGCTGTTCCATTGATGGAGAAAAAGCCTCCATCAACCTTGGCCTCCAGTGCATCAACCAGGTCAACTGTCCCATCCTCATCAGAAGGTAGGTGCCTCCTGCTTCCAGGTGGTCCTTGTGGTGGACCTCTACAAAAATGGTGTTCCACCATGGCTTTCCATGTGACCATTCTAGGTGAGCACCATTAATGTTCTCAAGGCCAGATTGTAGCCTGCTCCGGTTAATGTCTCCCCACAGCTGGCTATATATCCACCATTCCCCCGAGTCCACCAGGTACACCACACACTCAGACCATAGAGGTCTAACTTCTCTACTCTGTTCCCTTCAACCTCCCAACATTTTGTTGCTTCCCCAAATATGATAATTGAATAAAATTTGATCGTTTTAAATTCTTCTTCATTGGCGAAGCCCATTTAATTTTATTTTCTTTGGGATTAACTTTTTTGCACTTTCAATTTTTTTGGATTCAAAGAAATTTTGAAATTTCTTGTGAAACGCGGTTCCAAAGTTCTCCTACGGCCAATCTAAAAACAGAATGTATTTACAGATACACAATTTACAGCCCATTGTCAAAGGTCTCCGTTTATCTAAGAAACGTCTAACTCTTTAAATATATTTCTAATCCTTTATCTATATTAAGAATTATTGCTCCCCTATTCGATTACCTGCGTCACGGGTCGCTATCCGGCCTTCTATCAACAGAGCCGGACTGAGAGCGCTATAAATTTAATAGCAGACCACAGCTGAGATAGTCAGGGTATGAGTATCTCAAATTAGAAATTAACTAATTAGTTATTGGCGATAATATGGCTTGTAAATTTTTAAAGAAACAGGGACATCATCATGTTCTGGTTCATTAGTAACTTTATTACCTGCCTATAACGATATAGACGCAGAGACAGCAGATAAGAACCATTTCTGACCATTGTTGTTGCTGTAGAGGCTCAAAACTTAGTCGATACTTGGTCTGGACTTAGGGACATTTAAAGGTGCTTAACCCAACCCCTTTTCTCACAAGACCATACAACACTGTATGCAAATTAGCTACTACTATTGAGAATAATTTGCATATAGGGCCACATGGTGATGCCCCAAAGGGCACAGGGCCACCATGTCTCCTCTGCATACATAGGAACTCTCCGGTTCTCTGGAATCCACCGGGTCATGGAATCAAGGTCTTGACACACCCCACTCCCCACCCATTTCCCCTTTAAATGGGGGTCTTTTCCATGATGGGAACGTCCACTGACATAATCGGAAACACCCCCAATGACAGCGGGACCGATCACCAGTGGGCAGGCCCGGCTGCGCCCCGCAAGGGTAGACTCAGGGTAGGCGGAGCCACAAGTTTCCAGGTATGCTCCTCTGTCATTGGCTGGCTTCAACTGATAGCTGTATTCCTATTGGTCTTTTCCTTTAGCCTATAGGAAGCTGAGCCAAACAGCTAGGGGGGCTTCATTAGCCAAAACAAGATGGAGGCTTCTCAACGAGATGGAACGAGTAGCGTTATATTCCTGATAGGATACTTAGAAAACGAAGGAGCCTTTATAACGACTATCTACTGAAGCTTTTCCAATTAGTAGCTTGTGTTAGACTTCATCAGGCTGAAGGTTTATCTGAGAGGGTAATAAATTCACAGATCGAGAGATAAAAAAAAAAACACCGCGGGGGTAAAAAGGCAGAGAGGTGAAAAGTTTACTCGCTAAAGGAAAACCCGGAGCAATGATTAGCTCAGAGATGGCGTGAGAGCGGGACGGAGCCAGCAAAATGTACCCTGACGGAAAATATATTTTCATAACGGCTCATTAAGGTGATGACCTCATTAGCCCGTTTACATCAGGAACGAAATGTTTGCCATAAATCCTTAGGCAAAGTTATAAAGAGAGTTACATAAAGTTACCACTAATTGCCCACGGAGAAAAGAGACATCTATAATTCATTTTAGACGCAGAGGTTCGAAGGAAAGTTTTTTTATTATTATTTGTAGTTAATACCGGGCGGCCGGTCAATATGGTACACGGTTTGGTAGATTGGAGACCTTCGGTTGTCAAGAGGCAGCAACACCAACGTTCTTTCTAATACCGATGTAACGGAATGTGTCTCTGTCCACGTCGCATGAAGGCATCACGATGTGTCCACCTTACAAGGTGGTATCTGCCCATTCTCCGTTCTCCTTCTATACCAGGCATAAGTAGCCCTAGGAGGTACAGATGACTCCAGGTCTACGTTTGCAGGCTGGAATCCCCATTATTGCCATTATTACTACCAAAACAGAGAGGTCCAAGGCTTTATTTACAGTAGGGTCTCACCAGGTTGATGACCCATCTCATCTAGAGACAAACTGGCAGGAGTTGTAGTTGAAGGAGATCGGTCTCTTTCCCTGTAACCCACCCATAGACGCATACGGCTTCTCAGTATGGATCGGACCGTAGAATCTCAACCGACGGGACGTTTTTAGGACAGCCGACCGTCCTAGCAAATTTAAGGCTGCTGGTGGGCCTGGCAAGGCATGCCTTAGTGCGGATATTAGTGAGCCAGAGAGGAAACCAAACTTAAGTAATGCCCAATGGCTCCAGAATCGAGCGACTTGGAACATTTTTTGTTTTGGAAAATCACTGTTTAGATAGAAGGGACCAGTGGTCAGGCCCAGACTGGCCATCTGGCGCTCAGAGCAGATGCCCATTGGACCCGTGGCCGGCAGGGCAAGTAATCCAGGTACCATAACCAAATACCACTTAAGGAAGGGACATACCCAGATGCCCCCACCCTGACCTGAGGTTCCAGCACTGACAGCCAAGAACCTCCCACCAGATGTTTCCAACCATTCACTTACCACCACATTAACCCCCTGGATACCTGGCAAGCTGCCGCCCCACAGACTGTGACAAACGACACAAACCTACAAACAAAAGAAAAAGGGGGGGAGGGTGGTACACGCAACCAGGTAAGCTAACCACAAAAAATGGTTCCTGAGCCCGGGAAAGCAGCCACTTATATAATCTTCCCCCAACTCCACCCCCGAAATTCCCGCCAAAAAGCCTACCCCTCCTCCGCACAACAGTCAAGGCCCACTATAGCCCATGCTGGCCCCCCCATGGGCATCATTCTGGATACGCGAGGCTGCACATACGGCTGGTATCCAGCTGGGTGCCGCGATGACATAATTTGTTGACCGTTGGCCTTAAAGTGCCAGCACCACCCAGTCGTTGCCATTCCAGGCTCTCTCTGTGGCTGCTCACCGAGGGAACTTCCCAATCCTTGTAAAACACAATAAAGTTAGTTATGGTATCGTCACCATATTTCTTATCGGCGCTTACCCAACTTTTTTTGTATACCGGCCCTTCCAATGCCTTCATTCCTCCTGAACGGCGGCCCCCCGGTTGAGAATACAAAGCATCTGTTCTCAGCCATGCCGGCGGAAGTCTGCCAGCTGCTTGAGCCGTAACGGATTGAACAATTAAATTGTATCAAACCGGAGGAAAAAAAAAAGACGGTTCGGCAGCGCGCTTCAGACGACAATAAACACAGCTTGCGCACAGAGACAACTCGCCGTCTGTCTGGCCAAATGCAAACGCCGGGTGCCGTTATCTCGTTCTGTGTTCTATTATAGAACAGCAGGGCTTTGTTTCAGGTGTAATCTCCTTGCTGTTCAATGTTGCAGTTTGGATCTTTTTAGAACAGGGGTGCAAACCCAAATTATGGACCCTCGCTGTTCCCCCCGTGTCCTGGCATGCCGTTGTATTGAAATAACATCGAGACAGTACGATCTGGGAACGAAACAGGATTTACATGATTATTCCTCCCAATTGAGTCATTTATAATCTTTAGTGAAAGCTGCTTGGTTTAAGCAGGGAGGGAAGATATATAAGATTAGGATAGGATTGTAATTGTTATGCTAGTTTTGCCACAAATCTCGTCTCTTGTAAGCCCCTTATCACACGCTTCCTCACGTTCTCACTCACACTTAGTCACGCTTTCTCACACTCTGACTCAATGTCTCCCTCCCACCACTTCCGTATGCCTGTCTCCTTTTACACAGCTGCTCTTCTTCTCTTACTACTTCTGTCTTCTTCCTTCTGTCTTCGTCTTTTTCTTCTCCCAGGTATCAGCTCCAGGTCTCATGGAGCGCTTTCTCAAAAGGGCTGGGCCTCCGCGCACACCCTTTCCCCTGATTGGAGGAACTCAGGAGAGGCAGTCCATGTGGCGCATGCTGTGGCTCCACCCTTTTACGGAAGTACTCCAGGAGCCCTGGTCAACGGGGCTGAAACCTGGGAGAAGCGGACAAAGAAAGAAGACCTCTGTATGCCGGTGTGGCACCCCCCCGATGAGTGGCACACTGGGCAGACCACCCCCCTCCCAACTACACCACTGGTGGGGGTGGAACTGTGATGGTCTCCATTTGCAAGGGGACATAAACTTAGTTTAAAGTGGACAATGGCCTCTTGAATGCATTCGCTTGCATATGAAGGCTGGGGTGTCCTTTTAATAAATTATTAGTGATTGATTTATATGGCGCCATCATATTCCGCAGCGCTGTACATAGACAAACAATGGGGTGCACATTTCGTAAATGTAACTTGTGTCAATTCACCGGTCAATAATATTACCGTCCGATAACCGCGGTGCGTTATCTCTTACTCTACGACTCAGCAATGGAAAGAAAGAGGGCGAAATCAATTGTTTACAATCATTTCCAAAGATGCCCCCCCCCTCTTGTTTATGGTAATAAAATGTAATATAAGGAAGAATTTATAGCCCTGGGTGATAAAGTGGATATGAGCTGTAAAGTAATTTAGAGAGGTTCAGATACAGGTGAAAGAAGTGTACAAGTTCATGTTACACCAGGAGCTGGAGGTCGATAGAAAGTCTCCATGTGCCAAGCCGGTGCCAAAATGCGTTGGGCGGAGGAGTCGTTTTCCAGAAGACCTCAGGTTCAGACGTGATCTCCATCCTGGATTTTGAGGGTCACGTAGCGGTGGATGAATGACAGGGCATTATTCAGGAGCCTCACTCAGAAGATAGGCTGATAAGCAATAAGGGTATGGAGACCACCAGCCAGTCTACTGAGACAAGACTAGACCTACGGTGTTGGTGTTGGACTTGCTAATGGTTGCAACCAAATGGATCTTGTAATGGTCCTTATGGAACCCACGACCCGTCAGGAAGTAAAGACATTGTGAATGAGGTCACCTGTATTCAAGCAGGGATGTGATATGTTGGAAAGTTGAAGTGAGTTTAGAATCCGCCGCCTTCCCTTAACTCAAGAAGACAAGAGAATCGGAGATTAGTTTTCTGGGTCAAACCATGTTCCAAGGAGAACCGTTTTTCCTACCTTTTGGCAGCCGCGCACGCTGATCGTAGATTAGTAATTCTGTTGTTATTCTTGTATCGCGCTGTTCACAGGACAATTCGAGCACAATGTGTACTGTGTCTATGGAACACAATCTGCTTTTTTGGCACCAAAGTCACCGAGAGATAACTTGGGAATAATCTTTGAAAACCTTTCCACCTTGATACGCAGGTGACAGCGGGCGGAGACGTTAAAAGAATATAAATGCGAAAGGGGCGAATGCAAAATAAGACCAAACAAAGAGATGTGAACACAACTCAACCAAAAACAGGTGGCAATTTAATAGCCTTCCCTGTGGACATACTTGGGAATTGTATGGCTTTGGCTATCCCGGAGCACCCCCTTGCGGGATGCGGGCAGGAAGTCCCTCTGACATCAGTGGGTGGTCCCGTTGATGTTGTAGGCGGCCCTGCTGATGTCGCGGGTGTTCCAGCTGAGGTCAGTGGGAGGACTTGCGGGACATGACGCTATTTAAGGGGGCAATATGTGGGGAGTAGGGCATGTCAGAACGCAGCTATGGCGACCCAGAGTTTTCCAGACGCGGCCTAGAGACCCAGAAAAGCACAGTTTCTCCCGGAGTCTCAGGGCAAAACCCGGAGAGTTCCTAGGTATGCCTATGCCCCCCCCCACACACTTGGAGCTATCTCACAATTAAGCTTACTTTTGCCATTACAGAAGAACAACTTCCATTGTCTGATCCTGCCCACAAGGGTAGCCAAGAACTGAAATGCAAGGCAAACATCTTCTGCACGAGGGAACCAACAACCCTAGACAAACATTTGGGCCATCATGGACATTACCAGTGGGGTATGGTTGGTATTTAGGTAAAAGTGAGGAAGAGGGTCCATGTCTGGTCTCTCCTTTACACTCGCACCAAGAGATTCACCAAAGGGAAAGTAGTTCTCATATCTCTTGGTATTCATTTCTCCCTTTGATGATAACTTGGTGTTCACCTCAAGTGTAAAGCTGAGTCCAGCTGGGCCTTCCAGCTCACTTGTCCCTAGAAGGATACCAACTATGTCCCAATAATGAGGCCTCACAATGTGTCTGTGATTGTTGCCTCCTTCATGCAGAGGAAAGACGGTTTGTGTTTTGGTTCTAGATTATCTCTGGGGGTAAGATCGGACGCTGTTGATGGAGGTTTTTCTCTATGATGGCATTAGTGAGCTAAAACATGAGCAGGGTCACATTAAGCGCTGTCCGTACTTGGTTGAGGACTGTAAGTAAAGTGATGGTTGTTAAATTATAATCAAATCCAGACCACAGACTCGTGTTAACGCAGCTCCATAACGCTTTGGTAATGGAAGGAGCAGGAGGCGTGGCTTACAGATCCAAAATGGATGCCTACACACCAGGATTTCAAAAAAAAATATTTAAAATAACTGTTTTTATTGATTATAAAAGAGAGCGCTGATATGACTCCATACGTAAATATCCACGGCTCTCAAACCATTTATCTATGATGGGCTGCCTTTAGTATTCCTCAGTCTGAATTTATCTTATCTCCTCGAAACAAGTTAATTTACGGCAGATTACACGTTGCGTTAAATAACAAAGGCTACACACAGGACAAGGTTTCCAATATCGCACATTCTACTTTGCACTTTATTGTAATCTCAGGGGAAAAAGCGAGAGTGTTTCTACGGGTCATGAATGCAACATCAGATGCGCTTTAGGTTAATAATTTGAATAAACGGAATATTTTTTTACATTTCCATTGAGATTCATGTGCAGGATAAAAAAAAAGCCAAATTCAGACACGGGAGAGGATTATGATAATTCTTTTTTTTAAGAATGGAATGAATAAATTGGCACAAATTAGAATTTTTAAGGGATTTTGATGACCGCGGGGAAGCGCAGTTGGGTTTTTTTTTTATTTTTTATTTTTTTTTTATTTTTAAGAATTTAAGTCTTTTTTTCCTCTTTTTAAAGGGAGGCGCTAAGACACAAGGGTACCATTAATAAGATCTGCGTAACAAAATTCCTATGTATATATTGTACATTCAAGGTTATTTGCATATGTGAACACACAGGGATGACACAAAATAGCAAAAAAACAACCAAAAACAATAAATAGCATCTTTCATATGTAGATCATGTTTAAATGTTGACTGATCAACATTTAATATTTAAATTAATTTAAAATAATTGCCTTTTGAGCCAGTCCCGTTTTATACGCCAGCAGCCTGATACGTGACTGGTTTCACATTGACCGGTTTATGGCGACTCAGAGAAATAGGGCCATCTACGCGGGAGATAAGGCAGGTGTAGCTGCCAGGGCTGGTTGTAAATGGCTTTGAATTTGTTGGGTTTCTAATTACCACAAGATGGTTTTATGGCGTCCTAAAGATAGCAGGGGCCATTCCTGCCCTTGCTGTTCACACAGCAGCAGAGGTCGAGGAGCGGTCGAGGGCTCAGGTAGGTGATAAGACGAGGGCATTGGGTCATAGGACCTGTCTCATGACACATCCAATAACCCCAAGTCTTAGAATATCTTGTATGTTCATAAAACCTATTAAGAAATACAGCCCTATGTAAAAGCCATGGCTTCCCCCGACGGCACAGCGTGGACGGCAACCGGATAACCACCTTTCCTTTTCTACAATCAAAGGAAATGATTATATTTGTTTTTTTTTTAATTTATTTATTCTTATTATTTTTTGAAATTATTATATTTGATTTTTTTTATTTATTATTCTTATTATTTTTTGAAATTATTATATTTGATTTTTTTTATTTATTATTATTATTATTTTTAAATTATTATATTTTAATTTTATATTTTAAATTTAAGAAATGATCCAGCAGTAGAAACCAACGCGTTTCGCTATTCAAGCAAAATGGACAAAAATGTGCTGATTCCTTAAAGCAGATCTCTCATTTTTCAAAAAAACCTATATATACTAAAAAAAACCTTATATAATGCTATTTACACATTAAAATATCTATGTATTAGGAATCTAACTTATGCCTATAGAAAGTAGCAGCCATTCTAAATGTACGATCATCCCTGCCCGTTAAGTAATCTTATGGTCTAGTCTTGGATTCAGGAGCTGTATGTCTATCCCATGCATGTTTAATACCCTCACTGTATTACACTCTACCACCTCTGCTGGGAGGCTGTTCCACTTATCTACCACCCTCTCTGTTTATGTATTTAAATGTTTCCATCCAATCCCTTTTCTCTCGCTTCTCTCCTCCAAGCCGCATATAACCTAAAGGTACCAAACAAACAACTTTTTTTGTAACAATATAAAAAAAAATAAAAAATAAACATTTTATTCCATCTGAATGCACAATATCACGCTAACATTTCCAATAAACAGAGTTCCTTCTCCTTTTTTTCTCTCTCTCGGTTTCCTCTAAAAACCTGTCAGTCTCCGCGTCTTTGATAAATTACAATGGTTTAATTAAAAAGATAGCAACCAGGGGAACCCGATATTTATTTGTCTGGAAGCTTTTATCCCGTCTTGTTTCATTGCCGAAGATTATCCCGTTGTAAGAGACTAATTTAATTTCATCCCGAAACGCCGTCTGACAGCCGCGACACAAAAGAGCTCTCTCGCTCCACTCTCGCTCCACTCTCGCTCGCTTTATCTGCGACGAGGACCCGGCGGGGGATGAGTTGATTGAATGCTTGTTTGGAAGCGCGGAGCGGCGATTTAACTAAGGAGGTCATCGGCTGCTCCGAGGATCCATCACACATCAGGTCCTTCTGAAGATCTCCACTGTTGGCCGGCCGCGGAGACGGCCAGTGGGCCCCTGTGCCGTGCAATGCGTTGGGTAATGAGCCCAGGTCGGTCGTTTCTGAGTCTTCTCGCCTCAACGACGGAAATCTATTAATGATACAAATCGCCTTTCCAGAGTCTCAACAAACAAGGTCCAAACTTCAAAGGTCTGTTGGGCCAAAGGCAGCCGAGAAAGATGTGCCAAGACCCTGAAAACCTCCAAATCCTGGACCCCCGATGCAATTAATTGGAGAAACTTTGTTCCTTTGGTTCGGCAACGGGCATACATACATGTATCAACTACTCTTTCATTTCAGTGCTCTAGATGGGTTTTCCGGATCGGACATTCGAATTGGCCAAAGAAGGACGTTTTTGTTTGAGGAATGAGGCTGACATTTATAAAGTGGCGGTAACGTAGAGGCTGATTTCAGATGTAATCTTGTTAATTAGGAGACGAAGCGTCTGAAGCCGACACATTACAGCGAAGCGTTCCAAGCGGTTACGCCGACGAGGATATTTATAAAATGTATATTTTTCACCTTTCTCCCGTAACAGGTGCGCGTTTGTGTATCGCAGACCCCCGGCAGGAAAGCGTTACCGCCGCCGCCGCCGCCATGTTCATTTAAATTGACCTTCGACATGTTGGGGGAATCATCAATGGTTTGTGATCCGCGTACCAAGAAGGGAAAAGAGAGAAGATAATAAATATATTATAAATAATAATAATAATAAAAAATAGATACAGCTAAAATTTAAATTCTATAAATTGGAAAAGCGCTCAGAAGACAGAAATTTCAAATTTTCTTTTCCATTTCAATGGTTTTTATCAGCGAAATAAAAAAGGCATAATAAATTATAATATACAATACACGTCTTTAATACACATGATAAAGTAAAACGCATTCATTTTACAATATTTCAGGTAGAAAGGGTTAAATAAAACACATCATTCTAGAACGGGATACTTTCGGGTAGCAGCAGAGTTTGTTAGACTTCGTGTTATAAGGAGAGGCAATGAGATTAATGACATTCCGGCTCGGACTGGCCGTCTGGTTGACCAGAAGAAGGCCCGGTGGGACAGTGGCCAACAGCGCCAAACACTCCCTGGCTGCACGTAGCGCAAGAACGCAGCACGCAGGCGTCCGGTGGCCTTAAAGTGCCGGTGGTCGCCTCGACTTCACCAGTCTGGCCCGGATAAATAAGTTAATACGGCCACCATGTCATGGCCAAGTCCGTCGCTAAGGCGTTACCTCCTGCCTATTGGGTTAAAAGGACAATGCGATTTTATTTTCAAGGATCCGTGAAGCTACCATGGTTCAATATCTACCAACAAGCTCAATACATTATCTCTAGTCCTGTCCAACACCCTTTGGCCAGCGAAATGACAAGTAGAAGAGCCAAGATGGGGACAAAGTCTGGCAAACGGGATCCTGTAGTCTTCATGACTTTGCCATCCAATGCCCTCTCCCCGATCCTCAAGTTCTAATTTTTCCACCTAAAAGTCGAAGCAATTTACGGAGCCGACAACTCGATTACTCTTCCCGTGAAAACGAGTCAAATGGACTTTCTGGAACATCTGCTTTTTCTTTCCTTATTTTCTGCCATACACATAAGTAAGCGATGAGATATTTCCTTGAATTGTTCCTAAGTCCTCGGCTGATGCCGCCGACGGTTTCCTTGCGATTTTTTAAACAACAGACGAATGACTCTTTGTGACAACCAAAGTATTCTCACCCTCTTGGGGGGGGGAAACGATTAAACGCTCGCTGTAATTTTCGGAAATATTTCTTCTGCTGATCGAGTGAAGCTCCCATCTGTTGTGCAATTAAGATTCATCTGTGAACAAACCGTGCCGAACGAAGCGTAGGCAATACCGGATCTTTATCCCCCATGGGCAGGAACATCCATTAGTGATTGGCTGATTTTATGTCGGGGTGGCCAGGACGCTGTTATAGTCAAGTCTCCGAGGAAGGTGGTAAGAAGATAACTGTGGGGGGAAAAGCAGCGGAGGCGGGAGTCGGATTATCCCAAGGTCTGGTACCACCATGGAAGAAAGGTGACTTTGGAAGGGTGAGTAATATCTCGATGTCGGGTCAATGTTCGGAGCCTGTTATTGGAAGATAAAAACATGATCATTGTACAGTAATTGGACAACTTGATGGAAAATAATATTTTAGTGGGTTTGCTAGACCGAGTGAAATGGTAACCAGATTTTATTTATTAATATTTATATATATATTCCTTCATTTGATCTCTACAAAGCCAAGGAGATTGCCCACTCAATGAGTTCCAAGACAACTCTTGGTCGGTTGGTCTGGAGAGTCCATGATTCCAATTCTTTCCACCAAGACTTTGGTCAGATTTGATCATGTTCTCCCAATGGAGAGACTTTCCTATCATTTTCTTGACCGCCATCTTGCCTCAATTGCCTTGAGGTGCTAAGAAGGATTTCCTTAAGAAATTGGTTCCTGGCACCAGTGGCGTATTTGCCTTTGGTGCTGCCCTAGGCCTAACCCAGACCTGCTAAAGGACGTGTGGAAGGAAACCACGGAGGACTGTGATCACATTATCCTCAAGGGCCAGCTGGGGGAAATGTGTCGCAGCACTCAATAACTCGGCCAACGTTATTATTTTATACAGTTTTGCTCCATTGGGTGCTTTTTGCCTCCTTTTGGATATGAGAGCGAAATGACCGTAACGATCTTTGTCTGTTGCACAAAAATTAATCTTGGAAACTATCGACACATTCCAACACTCTGACCTTTGGTATGTGTTCTACAATCTGCAATATTCCAGACATTCTATGACTGTTCCAGTCAACATGCTCTTTGGTACTCCATGGTTGGAACTCCATGGTTGGTACTCCATGGTTGGTACTCCATGGTTGGTACTCCATGGTTGGTACTCCATGGTTGGAACTCCATGGTTGGTACTTCATGGTTGGTACTCCATGGTTGGAACTCCATGGTTGGTACTCCATGGTTGGTACTCCATGGTTGGAACTCCATGGTTGGTACTCCATGGTTGGAACTCCATGGTTGGTACTCCATGGTTGGTACTCCATGGTTGGCCTAGACATGGTTGGCTGCTTGCAGCTCGTTGGACGTTTACGCCAACCAACTTGGGCCAAGTCAATCTACATCTTCAACGTCTTACCGTAGAGTCCGGTTTCGGGGCAGGAATCATGTCTACGGCTGTCAGGTGCTGAAGGCCTCCAAAATTACAGAGTTTTTCATATTTCCTCCATTTTGCTCGACGGTTTTGGAACCAAATCTTATTTTGTTGCAGGGAACAAAAGAAAAAAAACGTAACAAAATGTTTAGAAACATCTTAAATTCCAATAATTTCCAATAACAGAATGTCGCCGAGAGTCTTCATGTACAGTTTTTTCTATTTCTTATAAATATTACACTAGAGATATATGAATAATGTTTTTATGGAGTTTTTTTGTATCCCTGCCCCATTGGGCATGCTCCACCCATTTTGCTCATGCCCATCCCATTTTCTCCCCACGCCCCACCCATTTTTTATAGGCTTGCCTAAGGGTGATCAGGAACATCTAGAGCATCTAGAGTATCGATCTGTTTAATCGGAAGCACCAATTTTTTTGTAGATGCAATGTAAGGACGTTTTTACTTTACTGAGAGGGTGATAGATATGCGGAACAGCCTCCCAGCAGAAGTGGTAGCGGCTAATACAGCGAGGGGATTTAAACATGCATGGGATAGACATACGGCTCCTGAATCTAAGACGAGACCTGATTCTGATGACAGCTCTGATCATAAAGTAACTATTTTCACACATTTTGAGAAGATTTTATATATGATGTGTCAATAAAACCATTTAACTTGTTCTTAAAACATGAATGAACCGACGTCACTAAACACGTAAGACGTGTCCAGAAAGCAGAAGTGAAATTGATTTACTGCATGAGATAGATTTTAGACATATATCGGATCGCAGCGCCAGTTAGAATATTATTTGTGAATATAGTGAAGGTAATATATATATTTTTTATTTTATGAAATGTTTTTTTTGTTTGGATATTGCATAAGTGAAACAAGTTCTAGGCTATTACATGACGTACGACCTACATATATACATTTATTTCCCCCCGTTTAGGAAATATAATTTTAAGATATGGGCTCAGCTATGATGGTGATACCTTTTATTCCAAACAGGGCAATTAACCCTCCGTAGGCATCACATCCGTTAGATCTGGTTATTTTTCCCACGCTAAGATGAAACTTTCAAAATCTTATTTTTAGCAGACCCCGGAGAGCTGCTTTTCATATTTATGTCCCGCTTAACATTTATTGTAAAATAATAAAAAAACCCTCCCTTTTATTTTGTTTATCTAATTTTATTTCTCTATATTTGCAGGAAATGTATGATTCTGTTCTTTTCCCGTTGTGTGGTTCGCTGTAATAACGGGGCTGGAAATATAACGCATTACACAGCTCATAAAGTGTTATATTCATGCGGGAACGTGGCAGGGGGGTAAGCAAAGCATTTTATGCCACTTTTTGTGCTTTGCTTTTCAGAATATATTCTAAACAGCTAAACAGACAAAACCCACTAGTCCTTACCATACTGCCTGTGATAAACAATAGAATGGCTCGGTCTCAATCACTCCGAGGGACTCTCTGACTAATGAAAGTCTATGGAGGAAGGGACTTCATTAGCATTCCCATAAAGCATCAGCTCAGTGTGGTGATTGAGCTGGTGATTGCGGCACCAGGATTTAAAAAGTCTGTACGAGCCACTCTATTGGTCGCCAGCAGGTGCACTTCATTGGTTGATGGCAGAGGAGGCCCCTGCCGCCGACCAATAGAGTTGCTCGTACGGACATTTAAAATCCTGGCGCCAAAGCTGCTGGGTAGTGCAATCAATATTGATCGATGTTACCCCAAGCCTGGTCGTCCACGTCCATGTTATTTATTTATTTATTTTTTTGCTAAACGCCAGCCTTTTCTTCCTACATTTTCTTCCATGAATAAACATTCAGCCGACAGCGAGAAACGTCTCCAACGCCCGGCAATTTCATCCTTTTTTTTGTTGTTGTTTAGTTTGGTTCTCAGCTGCATAAAGAATGAGCCGCTTATCGGTGACACAGATCATTAACCCCGCGGGATTATCGCATCTCGGAGAGGAACCAGGGATGGAGGTGAAGGCAAATTCTCCGCATTTATCATTAACCCCGCCGCGCCCAAAGCACACGGAACAACACACACAAAAAACCTGGTCCGGGTATAACACACAACAATACACCCCCCCGATATCACACAGGACCCCCATATTTTAAGCCTTTTGGAAGGGGTTTATCTTGGAGCCGCTACTCCTCGTGGTCAGGATTGTAAGCATGAGCATCTGGTCCGTTATATATAGATGTATATGGGGCTTGGCCCATTGGGGCAACATGTGCCCTCTACCACCGACGCCAGTGCCACCCCTCCATTTAGGCATCCTAGACAGCTGTCTGTTGATGATGATGATGGAACCCCTAGGACTGGCCTTGCTTGGCCAGCGTAGTATAACCGGAACACCGACGTTTATGATCAGACGGAGACTCTTCGCTTGCTGTTACTTTGTGGACGAAATGTTTCGGAGCGTACCTGTACCCGAGTTTCCGGGAGTTTGATTTTGGCCGCCAGCTGGTCTCGGGTCTGGACATCGGGGTAATGCGTCACCTGAAATACCCTCTCCAACTCGTTCAGCTGGTGGACGGTGAAAGTCGTCCTAATTCTTCTTTTGCTTTTTCGGTCACCTGCAAAAAGTTGTTAAATGCAAATAAACGATAAGGTTTCCTTAGACAGAGAACGATATTCAGTCTCAGGGTCGTTACTCTTAACCCATCTTAACCCAATTGTAATGTTATTCTTCACCTTCACTGTCCGCTATTTTGATTGCATACCTCCCAACAGTCTTGGTTCCCGCAAGACAGTCCAGATTTTTTAGGGGACTGTCCCACTGCTCTGGGCAGTGATCTATACAGGTCTAGGGCCGCAGGTCTACAGGAGCGACAGTCCCCCTGCTACAAAACCGCAGGGCAGATCTCCCTCTTGGGTAGAGATCGGGGGAAGATCCTCCAAAAAAAGGAGTGGAGGTCCACATCTCCAACGTGGCCTCCTCGTGACTCTATCTTCACAAGGTGGCTATTCGGGTAAAGCAGGTAGGATTTGCCTCTTGCCTGCCGACGTCCAGGGCCAACCCTTCCTGATTTGGACACCAAAAATGTTGGGGGGTATGCAATAGCGCCATGGATTCCGCTGGCCCCTACGAATACATTTCTAAAAATGGCATCTTCACATTTCCAGGGAAAAATGAGAGGACACAGGTCATTATAATAATAAAAAAGAATAAATAATAATAATAATAAATAAAAATAAGTAAAAAATAAAACATTGAAAATAATAATAATAAAAATTAATTAAAAAAAAGAATAAATAATAATAATAATAATAAATAAAAATAAGTAAAAAATAAAACATTGAAAATAATAATAATAAAAATTAATTAAAAAAAGAATAAATAATAATAATAATAATAAATAAAAATAAGTAAAAAATAAAACATTGAAAATAATAATAATAATAAATAAAAAAATAAAACATTATCAATAATAATATTAATAAGTATTATTATTATAATTATTATTATTATTATTTTTATTATTATATTTAAACATTGGAAGAATTCCGACTACCGCCGTGAAATGTTTCCTTAACTCTCTGTGAGATAGATACTCTCTCTCCTAAGAATTGAGGGTTATGGTATGGCATGTTTGACGGCCATAAAGCTTTTTCTTGCTCGCGTAGTGAAAATGAGCCGAAGCCTTTCACATAATAATATACTTGGTGCGCTCCTTGAAATAAAAGCCGTACAAATTACTCTTTTTTGCTCTCCAAAAATGCATTGATTGGTTTGGGAACCACTGGAGTGATAAATTTAAAAGGCAGAAGAACGCGGTGAGATTCTGCTCGCTGAGTGACTGAGCTGTCCACGGGAGAAATACCTCTCGATGTGAAAATGTCCAACGATGCCGATAATTGGAAGCAGAAGAAAAACTCCTCTTCTCCGCGCTATATAGAAGATTTACCATTCAGAGAATTCCAAATGTGATTCTTCTATATATCCAACGGCTTTATTAGATGCCGGAACTATTAGTGAATTGATATTTATTTTTTTGTTTTTTTTTTATTTTTTATAGTTTTTTTTGCAATTTTAGATCAATCAGTATATATTACAAAAAAAAATGCTGCCTATTT
Organism: Spea bombifrons; assembly: GCF_027358695.1. Classification (NCBI taxonomy): domain Eukaryota; kingdom Metazoa; phylum Chordata; class Amphibia; order Anura; family Pelobatidae; genus Spea; species Spea bombifrons. The sequence continues at coordinate 3,483,159 of NC_071090.1, forward strand.
TTGTGGTTGATACAGGGCCGGATCTCCAGGGGATTCAGTTAACTACCCATTATTTTGAAGATAATGAAAAAGTCTTAACGGGAAAACAAGTTTTTTTTTTTAGCACCCGGCTAAATCGCTTTTTTCGTTGATTTGCGGGCGTATACGAAAAATAAACGTTTCTTGTTGTAGGGAGAGGCGTTAAGCCGGTGTACCGGGAGCGCTGGGTTTGGTACGTTTATTAATGTAGCAAAATGTAATATAAATATATATTTATGTGTATGCGCCATTATCAAATAAGCCAAGTTGCTACAACGTTGCCTTCGGGTAAAAGTAAGGTAAAAATGTCATTATTGACATAAATTAATTGCTGTTTACGGGACATTCCAGCCATCGTAGGTCACTGACACCCCCACTATAGAAGAATGCATATTACAGAACTTTGTGAGTAACTCTTATATGCATTCTTCCAAAGGAAAAAACTTAAAGCACTTATATGACACAGAAGCTGCAGCCCTGCTGCTGCTGTTGACCTCCTCCGTAGTCTGACTGCGTGAAGCAGCCAATCAGTGGCCGGAAAGCACCCACGTTGAAATCAGTGGGAGCGGCTTACACGCATATTTATCAATGTTAATATATTATATTATTTATTATTTATTAATATTTATATGAATATATTATTTACAATTAATAGTTATATTAATATTATATATATTATTATTCATTATAAAAATATAGCATCGTTTGTAGATTGTAAACGGAGCCAAATTGTTATGTGACGCACAACTTGTCGTCTCCTGTTTGTACAACGCTGCAGAATATGATGGCGCTATATAAAATAAAAAAAATAATAATAATGTATTTTAAATATATTTAGATAAATAAATAATTATGGTATAAAGGCTACATGACTGATCAACTGAATCGCCTCTTGAAGAAGGGCAGATCATTGAATGCACCGCGGTGTAAAGGAAGACGAATTGGTGGGGAATCTACTGACTTGGAGCTCCGTCCTGCACGGGGTCGCCGGCTTCATCTTCCGTCTCGAGTCTGTCCTCACTTCCTTTCTCATGGAGACGAGACACGGATCTCAGCGTGAGGTCACTCGATGTCCCACCGGGCGAACCTGGACTGGCTGTGGATGGAGGAGTTTGTTCTGGAGCATAACAGACAATGGAACCTAGAACAAAAAAAAACAATAACAATGTTATAACAACAATAACAATATGATAACAAAATTCTTTTTATTGAAAGAACGATAATATTATCAAAATATGTTTTTTTTCTGTAAAAAGGCTCCTTTTAAGCATAACTATAGGCTGTGCTATTCCCTTCGTGAGCAAAGTCACTGAAACCCGGCCACGAAGCTGAACATTCCAAATTTACCCTGTGATATGAAGGGCCAAGCTCAGTGAGTTTCTCCTGACGGAAAGGGCCGAGTTGGCTCTTTCAGCTAATGGTGGTACGTCGCAGGTCCTGATCTGCCACTGAAAAGCAGAACCATACCTCCCAACTTTTCCCTGATTCACCAGGGGGTCCCGAATCCCGCGGCCCCCTGGTGAATCAGGGAAAAGCACCGGCGGATACTTTGGGCCGTAGAGATTACGCTTACCTCTGTCCGCCTGCTTTCCTTATCACCCCATTCATTAACGGCCATTGGTATTTGAAACGGCGGACTGCTTTTACTCGGGGGCAGCCGACCAGGGATGGAGTGTTTGCAGAATAATGTATTAATTATAATATTTATATCTGGCTGCATTCATAGAAAGAATAGTTTGAGAGTGAAGGTTTTTTTTTTGTCTGAATATTGCCAGATAAACGAGTCATTTAATACAACATAAAAAAGATTCCATTTTAGAAGGAATTTAACTGCTATTTAAGTGACTCGCGCAAAGAAAAAAGGACATCGGGAAGCCCATTCTTCATTATTTTATCACAATCCTGCATGGCGCGCGTTGCCCGTTTAATAATTGGGGCATGGAGATGGGGGAAGGGAATTTATTAATATGTCAAGAAGAAATACTTCGACTCACCCGCTGATTCTCACTTTGCTGAACCCCCCCCCGTGAATTCTTTGAAAATGGTATGGTCCACTTACATGATATTTATTCATTGAGCTGACGCTCGGACGTTTTATTAAAGAGGGAGTTTTTCGGGAGAGTTTAAAATTCATCTCCCTGTTATCGCTGTTCATTAATCAATGGAAAACCCCAAACGAGCATCCCGTATATTACCTATACACTATGCAGGGCCTACTCAGCCCTTGTAGGAGAAGCCCAAGGAGGTTGGCCCTTCATAATGCACAGTAGAAATATTAAACTTTCATTTTTTAGTGAATAGACTCAAACATGAGTTGAAACATTTTATCTCATCAATTTAACTATAGAGAAGGAGTTTGATCCCTGCACCCTGGATAGTTCAATTGGTGAGGAGCGCACTGATTGAACTAACTTGAGCAGATCGGAATAGTTCTGCAGAATCCGTGCGTTGCGGGTGGATTAAAGACGCAGTCCCAATCAACCAATTTTTTTGCCGCACTCATAATTTAATTGTCATGTGACATAAAAGCAATCCCTGATTGGATGTTGAGACAGAAACTGGAAAAAAAATCTTTAAAAATAGTTTTATGTGATTAAAGAAAATAAAACTAGACAGAAGCACTGAGGTTTATTTGCTTCACACAGTGATTAATGTTTTATAAAAGGGGAACAGCACCTGTTATATCTTTGTATATAAAAACATTTATAGCGTCTATAACCACGCACAGCTTTACTTTTTTAATGCAGTTTATTATGTTTTTTATTTTTTACTTTCTGTACCAACCATTTAAAAACACGTGTGACTACCAGATGGCTTTACAGATTGAACAAGAACCATATATATATAATATATATATACCGTATACATATTTATTTATATATATTATATATATTTATTTATATATATAATAGATATTTATTTATAGATATAATAGATATTTATTTATATATATAATAGATATTTATTTATAGATATAATAGATATTTATTTATAGATATAATAGATATTTATTTATAGATATAATAGATATTTATTTATATATAATAGATATTTATTTATAGATATAATAGATATTTATTTATAGATATAATAGATATTTATTTATAGATATAATAGATATTTATTTATATATATAATATATATTTATTTATAGATATAATAGATATTTATTTATATATATAATATATATTTATTTATAGATATAATAGATATTTATTTATAGATATAACAGATATTTATTTATAGATATAACAGATATTTATTTATAGATATAATATAGATTTATTTATATATATAATATATATATATATTATTACAACCAAAATGTACAGATGCTGTGAGACTTTATTATAAAGAAATTCCAAGTTAATAAGCAGAATAAAAACTACCAGCCAGCTGTTGCTCTCTGATTTTATTAATAAATTATATCTTAAATTTCAATGTCTGGGGACTTTTGGCAAGAAAACAAAACTATTCATAGCTAATAACTACTATACTGAAACAACGGGGATTAAAACTGGGCATCAACCCTACTACATAGAATAACCTTAATCAGCCCCATGCGTGTTTAAAGTCCCTTACTGTATTTACCTCTCCTATCTGCCGGGAGGCTGTTCCACTTAACTACTACCCTCTCAGTAGAGTAACGCTTCCTTCCATTCCATCTGAAATAGGTGTGTGGCCCCCTGATAATTTTTATCTTGAAATCCATTCACCCCAAAAAATCATTTGGAAGATTAATAATAATAATAATAATAATAATAATAAATAATTCCCCATAATTTGGTGAACTTAAAAGGTTTGCAGCATTTTCTTTCCATCTGCTTACCCATCAGCTTAACAGGCGACTTGATTGCCAATTCCTTGGCCCCATGGAATCCCAAATTCAACGTTTCTTTAGATTTATTTTGGTTTGCTGGTTTTTTCAGTATTTCTTCTATTGAGTAAGATAAAGCCGGCTTGGAGAAGGTCCGACGCTCCAAGGTTGAGTTGATCTCCATGGCTTGGGATGAAGTGGAAGGGAAGAGATCCTTCCTGCTGTCCTGTCGAATCGGTCGAAATGTCACAAAGTATCAGAAGGGAACGTAACTTCCCGAAACCAACGGACGATGCGCAATCTCTAGAATAAGAGTCCGGCTGAAGTTTTTTATGGAGTTTTCTGATCAAAAAATGGAATTACGTCTTAGAGAGAAACGTAAATCCAGAATATAAGTTTAGAGACGCAGACAGACACACACCGGCCATGTTTCTTATTCACCTGCAGCTTTAACCGAAGATTTGCAAACATTGTGAACATGACCCCATTTCTGATACATTTCTGGTCAACGACCGGCTGATTTAATCTGCTTTTTTTTTCTTTTTTTTTTCTCTTTCCACACCGGGTTCTACAATTAAGAAATACGAACGACTTCCTCCGATCTTTATAACCGTCTTCTTTAATCTTCACCATATAACCTTTTATATTTCCGTACGCCGCTTCTGCCGACCCGTCAGTCACGCTTACCTCTCTATCTCTCCTCTTTCTTTCCGGTATTTTCCCGGCATTTTATTTTTACGTTCCTCTTTGCCCTTCGCCTTCCCTTTCTCCTTATTATTAAATCTCTAGTCCCTTATTTATTATTATTATTATTATGATTATTATTTGAATGGACTGCTCCACGCCACCTCTCTCTCTCCGTTACCGGTAACCCTCCGTCCCGCTCCCCTTCCTTCCTCCGTCTACCTTCCTTGTTATCTTTATGTTGGAATTATGTTGACAAACCCTGCCTTGTTTGCTCAGGGCCATCCTCCATGTTGATATCCATTTCTACAACCACTTAGAGATTATCGTATAACCAGGACACAAATTAACCCCTTCATTAGCCTCGTTATACATATTACTGACAGGACCAGGTCGGTTTTAACGAGAGAAAGTGATTTATCCCCCGATTCTCCACAATCTCCCCCAAAAAGATGTCAGCTACAGGGACGTGAGCGGGATTCTGTAAATCCGAGGTTATCCTGATAGAAACTAATTAATTGCGCCTGTTAATTAGGCGTCTCGATAAGACTTGGAACGAAAGCTAAAACGTTGCAGATTTTTTATTCTATTTTTATTGTTGTTATTTTTTTTTATTCTAGTCATGTAATTTCCTGGCGGATTTTGGAAGATGAAGGCGAGGCTGAGACAAAGAGCCAGTCCTTGATGCTGTGATCCGTTGCCGTTGCAAAGGCTCATGGGAAGTGGGGTTAGCCTATGTTTTGGTTGGAAACGTTTGGCCACATGCTGGTCCCGGATTAAAGGAGATCATAAAACATTCCATGAAATGTGCCGTTGCTTCAGCTCCTTCAGTCAATAAATCCATTTTTACGCCAGTGTGCGTATGTGTGCGTGCGCGCGTGCGTGTAAGAGGTATTCTCTGCTGCAGCTTCTCCATAAGGTAACGGCTTTGATGGCTTTGAGCGTGTCACTCACAATACTTCCCGTGTCGCTGGTTTAATGATGACATAACATAATAAAATGAGTCATAACCATGTTACACCTCTTCCTTATTACAAAGTTAAGTAAATGTGTCATGGAAATAACGCACGGCTGGTGATGAAGCAGGATTCGGGTGTCGTATTTCTCTCCCCGTTGCTGGAGTTGCATTTACCAATTAATTTTTACTCTGTGTGGGTCACGCCGTGCATGCGCAATAATAAAAGATGAGACAATAGTTAGGGAAGGTCTGGTAAGAGGCGCAGCTTCTCCGGGGCTGCCGTAGTTTATAAAAGAAAAAGTTTGAGACGAAGCGGCTGATGACAGACGGCTGCTTAATAACCGGTTCTACGGTGCGTTCCGGAGCATCTCAAGCTGTCATTACAGAGGGAAAATCTTCATTGAGATATGAGGGTGACCCTAGCGCCATGGCTACCTAGAACCAAAGTGCAAAGTAACTTTTACCTGCACAAGGGGGCCAACTTTCCAAGATGTCTAGTCTAGTTGGCACTTCTCTATGGACAAGAAGACAAGGATGGCTGCGTGTGGATACATTTTGGCTCTTGTGTGCCATGACAGAGGAACAAACTCCATCGACATCTCACCTGCCTACAAGAATAGTCCAGATCTGAAATACGAGGCAAACTTTTTTCTTTTGCCCAAGGAAACCAATAACCAGAGCCTCTTCAGTAGGGTCCGGTTGATATGACTCTGGCCACACGAGAGCAAGGAGGTCTACATCTGGACTCGCCTCTGCCCATGGCCACCTAGAATCCCAAGGTGGTCACCCGGGAGTGGCTGCGGAGGTCCGCGCTCCAACTGCACAGACCTCCATTGATGTTACAGTTCCTTGAGCCTGGGATCGGAGGATCTCCCCCTGAGTAACCCATTAACCCTCCAGCCCACAGGGGGGCGACTCTGCGGGACAGCAGGACATTGCTAGAAAAATAGTTGGTCTATATACCTTTTCCCGCTAAGCCATGCCTTTCAAGAATGTCAGTGAAGTCCAATGGGAGCTGCCGTCCTTTTAATACCAGAAATTACCAGCCGTTTCTTTACAATTTAGCTGTCGATAATATCAGAACATCCACATACTGCGAGGCTGGCAAGATGGAGAGATGAGGGCTTTCCCCCTAGGCCTTACTGTGAGGCGTGTATCCAATCACCTCAATGCGCCTTTCCTCTAATCTCACACTCGTAGGAGATATCTGCCACCTCAGCTATCTCGTTTCCAATTAACTCTCCTCTCCATAGCTCATTTGCTGCTCACTCGGAGAATAATTAAGAAAGGAATTTTTAATAACGATGTAGAAGCTAATTCATTTGTTTAGGGTTACCCTCCCCCACGTGGGGTTTTCCGACCTGTAGTACGGCCTCAGACCACCGGGGGGAGCTGTGCACACAGGCACATTTTTCCTTGGTTCGACTTGGTTTTTGAAAATCCTTCCCATATTTTAGGTTCAACCAAGCAGCCCCTTCTGCTGCTTTAACCCCTTCTCTACCACAGGCCTGCAACTGTCTGCTTTACGTAATTAGTCCTTCGAGCCACGAAAGCGATACCTCCTATCACTTAAATTGACCCTCCAGCCATCATACGCACTTTAATACACTTGGCAGCGGATGGGTCCATTTAACCTCACATGGTGTCCCCATTGCAAATGGATTCCACAGAACCTACCCCACTCAGGCATTTGCCCCTTCCACTTACCCCAGCACCCCTTTGCTATCCTCACCACCAGTCAACTTCAGCGCTTGCTCGGGCATTGGGGTCACCGAAAGGGGGTCTAAAAAGCTTCCCCCTACAAAGCTGAACGTTTTCATACTACATAAAACACTTTAGACCTACAAAGAAAAGTTGACACCATGGTAATCATGGTAAAAACAATTATTAACCCCTTAATGACAAAGCCTGTACATGTACAGGCTCAAAATGCATTGCTTTCAATGGGTTTAGGGACCGCCCATTGTCCTTAAGGGGTTAAAATCCAAGCTTTTTATTTTTCCTTTAAAAAATAATCAATTTTATTCGCTGAAAACACATGGACAAAAAATATGGATACTTTTTTGCGGGTACCTCCTTCCTGGTCCTTTAAAGCATTTCTATCCTCAATAATTTGCTTATAAACACCCAAGGCTATTGTTATTACACATTATAGTTCTTCCGAGTCTCATTTCACATAAGAATCCGACGCGTTTCTCTTTATTTGACGATTTAGTAAACTCATTTACCATTTGCGTACAACATAAAAAGATATTTTTATTAAATCTGCTCGCTACCTTCCCCCGGTTGGAAGACAGCAAGAAACATCAATATATCCCCAAAATTATTATTATTATTTTTTTTTTGCACAAGAATTTAATGTCCATAAATCAAAACAGAAACAGAAAAATACTTTTTTTTTTTTTTTTTTTAAAACTAGAGGCTTCTGTATTCCATTAACCCTCGCATGACTGATAATCCCCTAAAAAAAACATAATTTCTCTTGGACACAAAGTTGCAAAAAAAAAAAGTACAATCAATGTCGTATGTTTTCCACTTATGGCGGGTTAATGGATTTAGAACTTTTAATTAACACGTTGGCGCATCCAGATTTCGAACTGCGAAGCGCGCGTTGGAAATTTTCTATTAAGATCTTCACTCGGATAAGCGTGGGAACCTTCCATATGTCCTTAATTCTGGGAGAAAAAGATCTTCTAAAATCAAGAATTATATTCGGTATACAGTGTCATGAGGCTCTGTTATAAATTCTAATTTTATTTATTTGTTTTTACTGTTTTTTTTTTATTATTGATTGTACTCCAGACTAAAATAAATATATGTGTTAACTTTAATTATTATTTTTTTTTATTTATTTTTTTTATTTTACTTATAAGGCTTTTGTCTTGCTGTATTTTTTTTCTTGATTATTTTTACTATCCACGGCTTTTTACAGGGTAGGGATGAGGATGTTCTCTTCAATGTATGAAACGATTCATGCGCAGAAGATTTGAGTGATGCTCCTGGTAGTAAATACATTACCAGATAAAATTAGGGTTTGCTGTGAATATTTCAACATCCAACATCCAATATTAACTGTACCAAGTTTAACCATTGTTATGCCAGTTGGTGCTATTGACAAGCTAGATCGCCAACCACATCACCAAGCACAGAGGTCATCAAGATGGCTGTAGAAGAGCTCAAGCCAAGTTGGGTCAGACCTCGACCCGAATTACCAAGTCCATGTAAGAACCATTTGTACTCTCCGGTTTGGACACCCATGGGGACCAAATTTCAGGAGGAAGAAGCACTTTAATCTTTGTTCCCTTTCTTCCTTCTTTGTTCCTTCCAAGCTGGATGGCGCCAGACCTTGGACCTTGGTCTCGTTTGGCCACATATTCTTACCTAGGTCTATAAAAACCAAGGTCCAAACATGGTTGGCCTGGCTTGATACTCTGCCTATTCACGGGTGGACTCTTAATATAACTGCAGTTAGAACCCAACGGTTATCTCTAAAATTAGGAAAAAAACTTCTTCTTACAAAGTTTTTTTTTTTTTTTTACACCTGATCTAGTCTATGAAGGTAATTTCTCTTGTAGTCAATAAATTGAAACGGAGCCGGTACTGGAAGGGTAGCCAGATGAACCCACTTAAAATATCACGGTGGAAGAAATTTAGGCTACTGGGAAATTTCAATGCTAATTAATTTTTTAATGAAAGTACGTTATCTATCAGAAGCAATCAGGCGCAGAAGCACAGAATCCGACAACCTTTTCTATAAATGTAATACTAAATTAAACCGGGCTTGACACTCCATAATTGAAAACCTACACATTTTAGTTTTTTTTTTTTTATAGGTTCTATCAAATTAGATCAGTTTTTGGGGTTCTCCAGAAGGCACCATGATAGTTCAATATCTGTTTAATCAGGGCTGGTCATGGACCCCCGAAGAAGAAGCTAACCACCTCCTAGAGGGGCATGGGGGGGGCAGGGATTTGGGGCCCGAATTGGGACTGGTCAACCTAAATAGGGACACTTGGATGTTTAGCAACACACACCGCAGCATTCTCAACTCCTAAAAAAGAGAGTCTGGGTAAGAAAGAGATATAAAAAGATCTAAGGAGATCGCTGGGTATTCAGCTTTATTCTGAGGTCATGATGATGATGCAATCATGTAAGAAGATGCCATTTGTGATGTAAAAACAAAAGAAGGATGTGAGGTCACCGTGGCTAGCACAGGAAAGAGTGTTAGGAAAGGGCCCCCCTGGAAAATAAGGAAAGGGGGAATATGACTGCTGGCCCAGGTCAGGTCACTGGGAGGTCAGGTTAACTTTTGCCTCATTGGTTAGTGGGCGCAACATTGTTGCATGCTAGGGTGTAAAAGTGCAGAACAAATGCAATCCTACCTCTTTTCCTGCCTGGAGCTTAAGGTCAGGCATTGTACATCTCTCTTCACCTAAAAAAAAAAAAAAAGAAGATTTTCATTCATTCTAAATGGCTGAATCTGGCCAAATGGAAGCTATGATGAGGGATTATATCTCTAAACATGGATGTGCCTCTCTGAAGGATCTCCTGGAGAGGGCACAGACGACCTCCACAGGGACAGCACCTGAAGAAGACCCAGAAGCTGCTACAGGGAGAAGCAGGAGGAGGGCCAGGAGGTCAAGGCCTCCTTCTAGGCTCAGCCCCAGCCCTTCTAGACGAACAGGGACCAGACCACGGAGGAGTGCTGCAGGTACCAGGGATCCCGTGTCTGCATTGGTCAATGCAGGACAGGAGACTGCCGACGCAGAACGAGGCCTACCGGCACGACGAGGGAGCGGTTCCAGTCCGGCAACGAGCAGGGCGACGCCATCTGCTATCACCACAAGAAGCCGGGTTGCCAGACCTGGGGCGGAGCCAACGCGACGTTCCAGGAGCCCGCGCACGCCTGGTGATGCCTCTGACGACATGACGTGCGGCGCGCATGCGCGCACGTCACGGATTATGCGACCCGCGCGGGAGAGGGCAGCTGAAGCCGTGCGGGTAAGGGCAACTGCCGCTTCTCGTCGCGGAGTGGGCCTTGGACGCCGGGAGGCCGACAGGGAGCCGGGACATCGACCGAGGGAGCAGCAGGCAGGCACAAGGAGGCACCCGGATCGCCGGGGGGCTGCAGGACGCCGTGAGGATACAGATTCGTCAGCAGAGTCGCAGTCCTGTGAGGAGGATGATCCTGCAACTGCATATCCCGGACCCAGCTCTTCTGGTATGCCGAGACTCAGCTCCAGTGTTGCAGTGGGTGAGTCCTGGGGTAGTAGAGCCTGGGGTGATGGTTCAGGAGAGATGGTTGATGGTAGTGGTTCTAGGGATATTTTAAATGTGTTAAGAGCGGTTGTAGATAGCTTTGCTAGTCCCAGCGGTGCTTTGGGTTGTGGTCAGGGGGCTAGGGCAGTTGGATTAGGGCCACCAGCCCCTCCGCGTGTTGTACAGTCTTCTGCCACGGTAGCGGCTCCTGCTGCTACTTGTGAGCTTGCACCGGTAGGTTTACAAGTGTCTGCTGAGGTCCGTGATAAAATTTGGAAGGGAGAATATGTTGATGTTCTCTCCCTGGTATCACCAGATAGAGAATCGGTTGACAGACCTAAGAGAGGGGATTTTCATGACGGCGATAAAAACAAGCAATTGCCCCGTACGTTTGGTAATTGGCTTCAAGGTTTTGCTGCCTTTGCTGGTATTATGTGCGAGCGTTTTCCGGATAAAGGGCCTTCTTTGTTTGCTTACTTGGACTTAATTTGGGGTGCTTATAAAGTGTATGGTGGCCAATGCTGGTTTAAATATGACCAGCAATTTCGCCAAAAAATGGCAATTAGACCAGGGCTTAGATTTGATATGCAGGACGGTAATTTATGGCTTTTGTTGATGACTCCGGCCCGCCCGACGCCCTTTCAGGGAGCCCCTGCCGTCCACGGGAGTGGAACGGCAGGTGGAAACAGACGAGGCTTGTGTTGGCTCTTTAACGAGAGCCACTGCAGGTGGTATTCCTCATGCCGTTTCCGGCATGAGTGCTCACATTGCGGGGGAGCGCACCCTGCGGTTCGCTGTTTTAAAAAAGCAAAGCAGTTTGGTTCCAAGCAGTCAGGAAAAGAGGAGTCGGGTAAACATGAGGACACCAGTGAGCGTTCAAAGGATGCTCCCATGGCTAGAGCGTTACACTAAGCGTCGTGATGCGTTGTTGTTAGAGGATGGTTTTAGTAGGGGATTTTGGATACCGTACAGTCCTTCGGATAGTCCGGTGTTTGCTGCTAACTTGAAGTCGGTTCTTGATAACGAGGGTATCGTTGAAGAAAAGTTAACTAAAGAGGTTAGGGCCGGTCGGGTTGCGGGCCCCTTTGTTTTTCCCCCTTTCCCTAATCTTAGAGTTTCTCCTTTAGGGTTAATACCCAAGAAGGAAGTGGGAAAGTATAGACTTATTCACCATCTATCTTACCCTAATGGCTCCTCAGTAAATGATGGTATTGATAAGGCGTATTCCAGGGTCCATTATACGCCTTTTGATAGAGCTCTGCAGTTGGTTAGGGCAGCGGGTAGCTCATGTCTTCTGGCTAAAGCGGATATTGAGTCCGCCTTTCGCCTCTTGCCTATACATCCGGAGTGCTTTCATTTGTTGGGTATTCAGTTTAAAGGAGAATTCTTTTATGATATGTGCCTACCAATGGGGTGCTCAATTTCTTGCTATTATTTTGAGGTTTTTGCTACCTTTGTTGAATGGGTTGTGTCCCGCCAGGCTGCTTGCCCCTCCTTGTTGCATTATCTAGATGACTTTTTGTTTGTAGGCCCTTCTGAGTCGGGTGATTGTCAGTTGCTTTTGGATACATTTAAAGCTGTAGCCCAGGATTTCGGGATTCCTTTGGCTGTCGACAAGACAGAAGGTCCGCAGACTGTGATCTCTTTCTTAGGTGTTGAAATTGATACCATTGGTATGGTTTTTCGTCTCCCTGTTGCCAAAATTGAGACACTTAGGTTGTTGTTACAGTCAGTGGGTAGTTCTAAAAAAGTTCAGTTGAAGCAGATTCAGTGTTTGTTAGGGCATTTGACGTTTGCTTGTAAGGTAATGCCGATGGGAAGAGCGTTTTGTAGGCGCCTGTCACTGGCCACAGTTGGCATTAGGGCTCCTAGGCATTTTATTCGTATTACGCAAGGTATACGGGAGGATCTCCGAGTATGGAGTAATTTTCTTGAACAGTACAATGGCCAAACTTGCTGGCAACGGGCGGAATGTTATAATCAGGAGCTAGAGTTGTTTACTGATGCTTCTGGTTCTATTGGCATGGGTGCCTATTTCAGAGGTCAGTGGTGTGCGCAAAGATGGCCTCAGGATTGGTTACGATCAGATATTTGTAAGAACTTGGCCTTTTTGGAACTCTTTCCAATAGTGGTAGCGGTTGAACTCTGGGGTCAGGAATTATCCAATCGTCGGGTGCTGTTCAGGACTGACAACATGAGTGTTGTTCATGTCATTAATCGCTCTACCTCGGGTTCTCGTCCGGTTTTATCTTTGTTGCGACACTTGATTCTTCGTTGCTTACAGTATAACATTTGGATTAAAGCTAGACATGTTCCGGGTGTTCAAAACATCATAGCTGACGCTTTGTCTCGTTTCCAGCTCGACCGCTTCAGGGAGGCGGCGCCAGGTGCGAATTCAACAGGTCTACCTTGCCCCCCATTTTTGTGGAGCCTCGCTTTGCAAGACTCCTAGGATTACTTCGGGCGTCGTTATCAGAGCAATCGGCGCGTTCATATTCCCGGATATGGAGGTACTGGCTGCAGGTGGCAGAAAGGGAATTAGGCGTGGACAGTGAGGAAGATAGGAGGTGGGCTCTTTGGGTTTATCTAGATGAGCTCCAAAGGGCTGGTGTTTCAGGGTCCACAGTAGAACGTAACCTTGCTGCTATTTCTTTCCTTTTTCGAACAATAGGGTGGCAAGATGTTACATCAGATTTTGTTGTTCGTAGACTGGTTAAGGGCTGGAAAAGAAGTAAGACTGCTGACAAGCGTCGTCCGGTGTCTAGGGAATTGCTTACCAAGGTTCTGGTACGAGTGGGGGTAGTGTGTTTCTCCAGTTATGAAACTTTGCTGTTTCGGGTAGCCTTTTCTTTGGCCTTTTTTGGCGCGCTTAGGATAGGAGAAGTGGTTGCGTCTAGCTCTGCTGGTTCCGGGGGTCTTATGGTCTCCGACATTCGAATTAGGCGTGATGTGCTGTACATATGGATCAGACGTTCTAAGACTGACCAGATGGCCAGGGGTACTTGGTTGAGCGTTAGGACGATTGGTGGACTATGGTGTCCAGTCAAACTCCTTTCTGAGTACTTAGAGGTTAGGCCGAAAACGGTGGGTTATCTGTTGATTCACCTAGATGGTCTCCCACTTACGAGATATCAGTTTTCCAGTGTTTTTCGGAAATGTTTAGTTCAGTGTAATTTAGAGCCTAAGCAATTTTCAACGCACTCCTTCCGTATTGGCGCCGCAACCGAAGCATTTAGGTGTGGTTTTTCTTCTGAGCGGATTAAGAGGATAGGTAGATGGTCATCGGACCGCTTTAAGATCTATGTCCGTCCTCATCTGTTGTAATTGTATTCTGTTTTAGGTGGCCCTCCGCGACTTGTTTGGATTTTAGGACATTCTTATGTTCATTGGGCAGCGCTCCGGGCTGAAGCCAGGGTATATGGAAGGAATCTGGGTTTTCCACTTGAAAAGGTTCATGTCCGATGGAGGGGTCTGCGAGGTATGAGATGGGAGCAAGTTTATCCGGAATGTTGTGTTCTTTCAAGGTTTGTCCCGTCATCCATTGTTCTAGTAATCCATGCCGGGGGTAACGATATTGGGAAAATGCGGACGGTGGATTTGATCCACCTAATTAAGTTAGATCTGGCTAGGTTATGTGCAGTTTTTAAAAATGTCATATTAGTTTGGTCAGAGGTGGTGTCTAGGCCGATTTGGAGGAATTGCAACAACCCTAAGGCGTTGGAACGCTGCAGAAGAAAACTTAATGTTGCCATCTCCAGGTTTATAACTAGGATAGGTGGTGTGGCAATAAGGCACAGGGAGTTGGAAGGTGACAACTCCGATGTTATGCGTAAAGATGGAGTGCACCTCTCGGCGATTGGTTTAGACATCTTTAATACGGGCTTGCACGACGGCATTGACAGGGCTCTGTCTCTTGGGGGGGGGCGCAGCCCGGTGGCCAGCTGAGTGGCCAGGGCTGCGGTGGCGGAAGATTCCCCCCCTTTTTGGTTGGAAGTGGTGACATCTGGAAGCTGCGCCCGAATGGGCTTGGGGAGGCGGGTCCAGCGGGTGGCTGATGGCACCCGCTGGGCCAGAACTCTTGGTATCCCGTGGTTTGTAACCGCCTGCTAGGCTTAGGCTTAGCAGCTGGCGGGTTGTTAATGGTTATGTCAATGTTGTGTTTTACGGGAATCTGTTAATAAAGCTGTGGCCAATGCCCTTACCCACATCAGTGAGTTATGTCTTTATTTACGGTGGGTGGGTGAAGGTGTTGGATTGGGTTGTTAAGAGCAACTGGGCCTAAGCAGTCAAGGGCCCCCCTGGAAAATAAGGAAAGGGGGAATATGACTGCTGGCCCAGGTCAGGTCACTGGGAGGTCAGGTTAACTTTTGCCTCATTGGTTAGTGGGCGCAACATTGTTGCATGCTAGGGTGTAAAAGTGCAGAACAAATGCAATCCTACCTCTTTTCCTGCCTGGAGCTTAAGGTCAGGCATTGTCCCACCCTCCCTCCCTATTTTGCTGTACTGTACTTTTCATTGTGCATGTGTTGGTTTCTGTTTTCTTTGTGGTTTCTTTTAGTCACAGCGCGGAAGATTCCCCCCCTTTTTGGTTGGAAGTGGTGACATCTGGAAGCTGCGCCCGAATGGGCTTGGGGAGGCGGGTCCAGCGGGTGGCTGATGGCACCCGCTGGGCCAGAACTCTTGGTATCCCGTGGTTTGTAACCGCCTGCTAGGCTTAGGCTTAGCAGCTGGCGGGTTGTTAATGGTTATGTCAATGTTGTGTTTTACGGGAATCTGTTAATAAAGCTGTGGCCAATGCCCTTACCCACATCAGTGAGTTATGTCTTTATTTACGGTGGGTGGGTGAAGGTGTTGGATTGGGTTGTTAAGAGCAACTGGGCCTAAGCAGTCAAGTAAGCAGAGGAGTTATTAGTAATTAGGACCCCGGGGGAATTGTACATTTTCCTACCAGAGTCAAAGTGATTTGTAACTTAATTGAAAAGACAGAAACCGACGGGTGTTTTCCGGCGCGTTATTACATTTTATAGCGTTTAATGACCCACAAGACATATTAAGGAAAAGAGGGATTAATAGGTGACCGGTGACCCGCAATACCATCGCCGTAGCAGCTACATCAATGTCTCGAATGGAGATGTTTACCTTGTAAAGGGCGACTTCCAAGGTTCGGTTAATTAAATGTTCTGAAGGTTCTTCAATAGAATATTAAGCCGTGTAATAAGTACAGGGGAATGTACAGAGTGCCTTTGAACCGCCTTAACGATGAGATTTTAGAGATGTTAGAGTAAGGACTGTCTAATTACGAGGCTATTCATCAGAAGTGGCCATACGACATGTGGTTTAATGCTTTTTCACATGGTAGACGTCATTTGTACTCGAGTAGTACGACACTGGGCTTGAGTGAAGAATCACGCGTTCTGCAGACTACAAGTGTTCTATTTACTAAGCGTGTTTTGTCTAGAGACTTCACTTCATCATGTACCTTCTAATGGAAGGAGGACGCCAAAGAGGGTTCCAAACTAAGCCGTGCTGATCAAAGAAGGGCTGGTAAGAAGATGAAACATCTAGCACTTGGCTCTTCTCATTTTATAATTTAGAGCCAATCTTACTCTGGCCAACTAGACCCAACTGGACTCCAGTGTGGGTTGAAGCAAGATGGCGGATGACCCCATCCATGTACCGAAGCCA
Organism: Spea bombifrons; assembly: GCF_027358695.1. Classification (NCBI taxonomy): domain Eukaryota; kingdom Metazoa; phylum Chordata; class Amphibia; order Anura; family Pelobatidae; genus Spea; species Spea bombifrons. The sequence continues at coordinate 3,499,580 of NC_071090.1, forward strand.
TACCAAAGTCTGGTGTATCTCAATCTTATCTCAGGGCCCCGTTTCCACCGGTTCGTTCCTCTCTACCTGGCTTTGTATGCCGAAGCAGGGCTCCAACATGGAGGGCCCCTGAGGCAACCCAATTGTCCATCTATTAATCCACATCTGCATTTCTAACATTCTCTTTTTTCATTGGTTTTTGAGAATGGATGACAGCGTTTCTCGCGCCGTCGTCTTCTGTAGCTCGGATTTCCGTGACTTTCGGAAGGTCGCACGGATGCCGCGTGTTATTTATCTTACGTAATGTGATTTTTCAAGATCCCAGAGCAGGTGATGTCTCTGTGGGCACTGGCTGGATGAGAGAGAGAATAGGTATCATTAATAATCAGTCCGCTTTTCTTTTCCCCCGCTGCCCAGATCAAAACAAATATTAGTTTAAAAAGTCTTTCCCATTCTTGCGTTCTGCATCCTTCTCTCTAAAAAAAAAAAAAGCCCAACAATTTAAATGGATCTGCCATACAAATGTTTTGGAGACTGGATCCTTGAACGGAAATTAATTAATTATCTGAATTAATAAGACAAATATTCATGTAATGATTAAAATTTTGTTGATTATTTCAAACTCTTATGACTTTTTTTAACTAAAGAAATGAAAGATTTCTTAATATGCAACCCATGGAACAGAGCCCCATTCTCGCATTACATTCATGCACACGCACCACACTCAGCTACACACTGCACTCAAAAAGTGAACTTACCTGTGCTGGCGAATAAGGATGTGGCTACAAAGTATCCAATCTGCACACTTACACTCACACTTGCCATTCCATTGTTCCCTGTTATGAAAAAACTCAACATTTCAGGCCCACAGTTCTGGGAGCGATCGGTGGAGGAGAGGAGTCATGCGTATTATTAATGAGGAAGCACTAAATTCAGTCAATTAGACCTAAGATCTAAGATGTGTTTAGAGCCTGGGGACCTTAGGGACTGACATGAAAACAATTGGGTTAAAAGGGATCAGAACCTAGACCGACCCTAAGACAGCCCCAGAGGCAGATCCAGTAGCAGTGCTCTCAACATCAACTGTGCGTTGTATCAGATCATTTTCGTGGTTCCAACACAAATGACTCAGGACGACCACTTCTCACACACATGGATTTGTCACCAATTATTTGTATCTTTTTGTGGTTTCTCCATAACATGACTTTTTCTTTCTGTTCTTCATCCTGCTCCTTAATGTCTCCTTCTCCTCCCATCTCCTTACTCTTTTCCTATTTCTCCGCTCTCCCCCGATACCACGTGTATCTATTTTAAGCCCGGCCGCAGAATTGTGCCATCAATAATCCCTGTCTCGCTCGCTCTCTCTCTGAATGTGAAGCTGATTCTCGCTCCGCGTAGACACGGGTTGCCTGTCTGATTAAAGTGTTTCCAAGCGCTGATGATTACGTGGGAAATTAGTACTAAATATGTAAGTGGGTTATGCAGCCTCTGTAAGTTTCGGATGGCTGTCTAGGACCTAAAACATTTTATATTTAAACTATGAAGCCAGGGATTATGACGAGTAGAGGCGGGTGAGCTGGTCGGTTGCGTGGTTCAAGCCGAGCCAGGTCAGTGAAGTCCTCAAAAACCTTCCTCACAAACCGAATTCTTTTTAGTTTAACCTGCTTGGTCCCAACTTGCCCTCTCAATACTCAAAACAATGAATAAACACTGGGAGAGAACTAGATAAATGATTGCGGTTGGGTGTCAAAGCTTGTTTAGCACTTGCCTCGGGGTGGGGGGGTAGTTGCTTAGTCCAAAGATGGCCCCATGGCAAGCATGGGGCAGGGCAGGGGTGGGTGCATGGGGTAAAGGCGGGCAGGGGAACCCTATCTTTAGATCTGTACTGGGTTCCAAGATCCGTGATGGCGGCCCTGACAGCGAATGCTGGGAGATTCCTATTGAATGTGGTGGACACCGAAAGCTCAGAACATCTCGCACATAAAGGGCCGTCCCAGTATATCAGCTCTTACTCGAAATGATGGCTACAAATAACCATTTATTAGAAAAAATGAGAAATATTAATGTATCATTCTTTAATAGAATCTTAACATCGGCATGGAACCCAAAGTCTTTATATAATTCTTCCTCCTAATTAGAATGTTGACAAATGAAATGTAACAATACTTGGTGTATATTCTGCACTCAGTCTCTATGCCTATTGGAAAATAAGAAAATACAATAAAATTAACAGTATTTTTTTTTTTGCATTTTACAAAAAGTTGTAATTCTATGGCTTCACAATAAATTAGAAACGGTTAAAACGTAGTGCCCTTTTTTTAATAGGAGAATAGTTGAAAAGGAAGGAATTATCAAATTCTGCACAGCCTTGCAGTTCCATTAAGCTAGAAAAAGTAATGTCGTACGGGCCGGTTTATTTTTTTTGAAATGGAAAATAGTTTCGCTAAAGTCCTCGGGGCAGAACTTGGCAGGAACTGCAAAGACTTCATCTTTCTTAGATCCTATAATGGTTCAATACTTCCAAAAATTATTTCAAGAAAAAAACCAACAAAACCAGCAGAGGGAAATTAGCCCTGCCTTGTAAATCTTCCATTTTTTAGGTTTTTTTTTTTTTTTATAAAATTGAATTGTTAACCCTTTTTAAACAGGTAGATTTCAAAAATTAAATTAATCAATTAAAATTGAAATAAATATTATTAAAAAAATAACTACATTCGTTAATTAAATGCAGACCTTTCCTGCTTCGAAGGAGAAACACACTGGTACGTTCAAAAAGAATTTCTAAATAAAATCTAATGAAAATGTTCCTTTTTATTTAGGAAGCCATTTAAAATGCATCCTCGGCTAAAAACGCTAAAATAATAAGCAGTATCCTAACTTCCTAATTCTTTATAAAGATCAACTGTTGGGGGAACTCATTTAAAGCGCGTGAAAAACACCAAATCCAACCAGAAGAGGGATCTATTATGTGTAATAAGCGTTTATTTGGTTAAAATGTTACCCCCGAGCTGATCTGCGGGAGGGAATGAGCTAAATCTAGACGCTTAGGAGGTGCAAATGTCTTCAGATTTTGTTCGCTAATTATTACTATACCTGGGAAAATCCAGGCTTCGGCTACCTGGGTCGTTTTTGGCCACCCGCCTGCTTAGGTCAACATTAGGTGGCCATGTGGGGGCTGCAATGGAGGGTCGATTGGTGTAATTGTGTTGGAGATATTATTATTATATATGTGGAAAACCCAGCATACAAAATTAGTTTCTTTTCCCGAATTCTCTTCTTTTCTCACCCCACTCCAAGGCTCCCTGAACCATTTAAAGGGACAATTTAATGTCCCCGATGCCCCCACTACCACTACAGACGAGTGCGTACCAAATAGTAATGTAGTCTGTGAGTAACCCTCTTTGGGTATTTCACCTTGTGTTCTTCAAAAACAACCCCCCCCCAATAAAGCACTTATCTAAGCTAGAAGATGCAGCCCTGCTGCAGCAGCTGCCTCCTCCTCCTCCATTCTGCAGAATCCCCCCCACCCAATCACAAGATGGACAGCATGAAAATATTTTATACGACCGCAGAGCTACCGGATGCATACGATGGCTGGAGTGTCCCTTTAATACAACTTAATCCAACAATTAAAGCTACATATAGCGTGTGGCTCTTGCTTTTCAGTCACTTTAATTGTTTTATTTTTTGGGGGTTATTATCCTGTTTTATGGCTAATGTTTTACACACCACGGTTCTTACTCGGCACTTAGATGTAAACTATAAAGTCGGCAGGATGTATTTCCCACTTAAGAATACAATTAAGCCAGCCTTTCTTAGACGAGAAGCAGCATTTGTGGAATCGTTACCTTAAGTGCTTCAGTAAAAAAAAAAAAAAAAGCTGCATTACTACGGCGGTATGACAAGAAACGCTGCTTTTGTACTCAATAATTGTGTGAGCCTTACATTTCACATAAGTAAGATTTTCTTAATCCTTTTCTTTAGTTTCAAAACTTTACAAGTCCTTAAAAAAAAATAAAAATAAAATAATAACAATAATAAAAAATAATAATAATAATAATAATGATAATAATAATAAAAAAAATAATAATAATAATAAAAAATTAATAAAACATAAAAAAATATATATATATTCCTGTCCTCAATTTAACAGCCAGTTTGAAATTTAAAGTGACTTATTTCTCTGTATCTGTCTTAAAAGCCAGGACAGCGATCGCATGGGGTGTACTCTGGAATTCACCCAAGGGAATTATCTTTTTCATTTTGTCATTTTTTTCTTATAATTGTTTCAAGTATGGCTGGGAGCAAGTGCCAGGAAGGAACACGGGAGCCGAAGGTCTTCTAGGATGTGAGAATAAAAAGAGTTTGAAGGATGGGGGGTGGGGGGGACAGCGTGTTCTGTATGTCAAGGCTCCATCGGCTGTGTGGCAAGATCCAAAGACCACAGTCCGATTTTATTTATTGGAAAAAAAAACCTGAAAAAAATAAAATGAAGAAGATCTGAACACTTCTCGTTATACGCTATTAGTCCAATGGCCATCCATTGATACCATGGGCAAAACCCCGGGAAGAGGGCACAGGCAAGTTGAGTGTATGAGCGTAGAGTAGAGCACCGGCCAGCAGCCACATGGACATTATTTAGTGGCCGAGGATCGGTAGAAGTTTCCATCCTTAGAAACAATTAGAGGAAAGACCTTGTTCCTGCGTTGCCTCCGATGTATACATCATATACACCCTTCAATCCTTCAATGATGCCATGGTAACCTCTGCTCATCCAGGTAGATTGTTTTATCTCACCCGGTTCTACTCATCTTGATAAATGAAGACACAGATATCTCACATTTTTCTTCCGTAGACAGCATTATTTTTCCACCATCAAGCTTCTGTCCATCAGCTTCTGCCCGTTTTCTGCTATGGCAGACCTTACAATTCAGGAGTTCGCACAAGTGGAACATGCTTCAGGTGGCAATCGGGTCAGCGAGAAGAAGACGTTAGCGGAGAAAATAAATACTGCCAGAGAGAAGCTCCGGGGACCGGCCGCGCTTGGCGTATATATCCGGGCTTAATCTATGGCTTGGCTTCAAGACTCGCCGTAAGCCGTACTTCAAACAATTACTGGGAAATGACAGCATGAAAAAGACCATTTCGTCCGAGCGATCATCGCAAATCCCACCCGACAACCACCCGATTACATCCACTCGACAATACATTGAGATTTCCATTTGCTATTTTTTTCTCTTTTTTTTAATTTCTGGATCTTAGACCACCCAGCGCTTCAAAAATCGAGTCTATCTATCAGAGTTCTGCGTCTAAAGCGTTCCAAGGATTTCCGGTCGCTGTGGTTGAGACCCGAATGTTGAGCAATCGTTCCTCATTAACGGAGAAGAAACCATCTCGTTTAGGAGCTACCCTAGCCCTGCACCTACAGGCCCTCCACCTACAGGCCCTCCATGGACGCCATCATTACTTCTCATCGGAGGAATATGATGTCATATCCTGATGTTCGTCTCCGAAGGACCCTCGGTACGTCGGGAAGCCGATGCTGCAATCCTCCATAGTGTAAATGAGCCGGTCGATGAGCTCCGTTGGATCAGCCCATTGAGCAACAGTCTGAGGGGCTGAAGTTAAAAAATAACTTTTTAAAATATTTTATTTTCTGTATATATCAGATTTTTAAACTTAAAAAATACTTAATAAATTTAACTTTATTAGTGTAAATCAAAAAGTTTCTTTCCTTGCAAGATAAGAGACTTCTGTTTTCACATGGTTGTAAAGTTTACATATTATTAATGGAAACAGCATATATATATATATATATATATATATATATATATATATATATATATAATAATTATAAAAATAATAATTTAGGCTAAAATTGGTTGCCATCAGGTTGCTCTGCTCCCGGTTCACAGCATATGTTAAAAAAAAAAGAAGAAGAAAAAAAAACCCACCAGTTTTGTGGCCTGTGCATTTTTTTTCACCATTCCCCTCATTTTTTTATTATTTTTTTTTAATTATTATTATTATTTTTTTTATTTTTTATTATTATTTTTTTTAATTATTTATTTAAAGACATTTGGAGTTGAGACTTTGTTATGCATTGATGTTTAAATGTTGTGTTACTTTAACGGGATTATCGCTGAGCCTCCTAGAAGCGGAAAGCTTGGCGTGAGAAAATACGCAGCCAGCCACGCTTTTTAAATTTTATTGAAACCGTCCAGTTTGGTTTAATTGCGTCCTCTGCCTCCGTGCAGATAATAGAAGCGCTGTTTGTAAGATCACTTTCTGCTGTTCGAGGCTTACATTTTTAGAGGATTTCACATTGGATCCAATTAATTGGCAAACCGAATTAATTAAAACCGATGAACTTCCATTCATCTATTATTCAAATCCCGTTACTGCGGGGAAAACGAAATATTTTTAAGCCGTGTATTTGTTAGAATTTACCATTTGTTTGATTAGAAGAACGTCGGATTAACTCATTTCCAAACGGTAGCCCTGGAATAGCTCCTGTCCCATTACATAAAGGGTTAATGACAGCAAATTGCATTACAGTTAATATATGAAATATTTAAAATAAATACATTTTTTTTTTTGCACTCAGCTGGGAAAATAAACCGAGTCCTGGGATGCAAAAAAATAGTAAAAGCAATGAAATAAATAACGTAAATTTATTCAGTATGGACTTATTTTTTGGGGGGGATTTTAATTTTTTATTCTATAAAATGTTATGTAAGAATTTATTTTAAATCCAACTGGAGTTTAGATGAAAAGAAACACTTTGCATCGAAACATTTCAGGAAAAAAAAAACCCTAAAAATTAGATTTTTTTGCCAGTAAATGCATTTTAAATTAAAAATAAAATAAAAACATTGTTTCCGCACTGGTTGCTGCGCCATACCTGCTCCAATCAGAATGGCGAAAGAAAATGTACTTTTCTGCATTTTTTTTGGTGTTCCTCGGTTAAGCAATCATACGTATGATATCATGTACACTCCAGCTATGATGTCATACCGCGGGCAACGCTGGAACGGTTCTGGAAAGGGGCGGCTGAGAAGTGGAAGACAAGAAACATCACGTCGCTCCAAATAGTCAGACTAGATGTCATAAAACCCAACATATCAGGTGCCCAAACAGATCAGTTTTGTTGGGGGTTGTGGTTGGATTTAGGGATCGTATAAGGGGCAGGTGGGGCCGGAGATAAATCCAGGGCAGGACTGATTTACTCGACTAGAGAGTGTCGTGAGCTGGCCAAGTAGGAGCTTCAGCGCAGACCTCCATTGATCATACGGCTCCCTTGGTGATCAGGGGACATCATCAACCAGCCCATGGTCCCCGCTGAAGCAAGACATGGGGGCACCTTGGTGGGACAGTCACATCATATGGAAATAAATATGGCGGGTATCAGAGATTTACCCTGCGATGAAAAGAGCCCCATAATTTATTTTATTCCATGGCTCCCAACTTCCTGGCCGCTAGTTGTAAAACCTCACCTTCTCCAGAGGTGACTTCTTGCGATGAAAGTCTTCTTCTGCAATCCAATGGGGCGACGATTCTTTATGCTTTAAATCGTCGATATACCTTCAAAATACCTTTGGCTTCCCTGGAAGAATGCATAGTTATTTTTACAACGTCCCCCAAAATTTTATAGAAAAAAAAACAAACAAACAGCTTACAATTTAGAAGTTACACACTGCTTTCCAATACTGCCTGCCTGCAGCAATTTGGTCGCCGACAGTGGCTCACTCTGACAGCGAGGGGATAGAGGGGATCTTCACTAAATCTCCTTTTACTGCCGGGAACTGACAGACGATAGAAGAAAATAATGTTTTTTTGAAGGATCTTTAAGAAATAAAATGGTGATTTCAATTCTTTATTATATATTTATTATTTATATATAAAATTGTGTTCCAGAACGGTACGAAAGGTAGCAATCAGCATTCCATTGGTTTCCACGGTTACATTCGCCAACCCGAACTTTGACGCAGAACTGACCGTTACACAAAACCCCCTTATCCTTCACAAAAGTCGGCCGACGACCATGATGGCTGTCGGTTTATGTGAAATCATTTTATGATAATACAATATGATTACGTTATATTTTTCTACGTTGTGCTCGTAAAAAAATAGATCCGCGCAGGTTTTAAGATAATTAAGTCCCACTTATGGCAGTAGGTAGGTAATTAAACCCTACTTATTATTTTTTTTTCCCGTGTAATTTCATTTAAACGCGCATTTTTATTTTGATAAATAACCCCATTAGTTTAAGTTTAAGAATCCCTCTTTAGTACTTTTTTTTTAATGCCCTTGATTGCTCACCGGCCAATAATCTTCGTTACGTTCTGCATATTCCGCTCACCGAAGTATTTATAAACAGATGCTAATTAAACATTATGTATCATTAAAGGCTTTTATAACCCCGTTCCCCGCATAAAAGCGGCATTATGTAATAGAGCCCGGCGTTCCGCTTCGTACACGTTACTGGATCCATTAAATGCTTTTTTTTTTAACCCCTTAATGACAAAGCCCGTACGGTTCTGATAAACCATAACTTTGGCAAGAGGTAATGATATACTGATTGAAGTCACCTGTGTTCAAGCAGGGATTTCTGCTGTGATACAACGGCGAGGAAGGCAACAATCGGGATGCTCAGATATCATGAAATCAGAGTAGAAAATTAAGTCAAATTAGGAAATGCTTGCTTACCCTGCCTACCAACACCCTTTTGTTACTGAATACTTATCTAATAATCGCTGGTTGGGACAGAGAAAACAGGACTGTCTTGAGAAATATGGGTCCCTTGGCAGCTATGCTCTATTTAAAGTCTGTATATATATATTTTTCCTTGTCAGGGTCTCATGAGTCAGATTTTTGCCACCCATGCTAAGAAATAATAGAAATTCACGGTGAAACCAAATACGCGTTTTACGGAGGAAGAAGCCCGCAGCTAATCTTTGATTTTTCTTCTAACCGAGACAAAATGACTCTAAACAAACAAAACACAGAAAAGGCCAGGGGAGGAAAAACAACAACAAAAAAAAACATGATACATTACTTCCATTTCCAAATGAGAAGGAACACGAACAGAATATATATATAAATATATAAATATATAAATATATACGTGTAACCCTTTCCTGGATTCTGGATTCTCATAAAAACGCTCGGCCAGATCAATGGTGATCGGATAATAGCGATAATATTAATCAATACATCAGATTTATCAGATTGTCAAATTGTTGCGTATTTAACCCCTTAAGGACAATGGGCGGTCCCTAAACCCATTGAAAACAATGCATTTTGAGCCCGTACATGTACGGGCTTTGTCATTAAGGGGTTAAATATAACTGTAAAGATTATTTTAATATTTTTTTACTGGAGGGAGAGGAGAGAAGAGAGTGGCGATTGGATAGAAATGTTTAAATACTTTTATCATAATAGTAATAATAATAATAATAATAATAATAAAAATAATAATACAAATAATAATATTAATAATACAGGGAAGTTTATTTCAAATGAGGAGAAACGGTAAAAACAGAAGCCGCAATCTAAAACTAGAGGGTCAGAGGCTTAGATTGGATGTTAAAAGGTTTTAGTTTGTAGAGTAGGTATGTTACTTTATTGAGATGGTAGTAGATAAGTGTAACAGCCTCCCAGCAGAGGTGGTAGAGGGTAATACAGCTGGATTAAACACGCATGGGATAGACATACGGCTCCTGAATCTAAGACGAGACCAACGACTGATTAAGGTTTGAGTCGTTACAGCAGGAAGAACGGGCGACTAGACGGGGGCCGAATGGGGGCCGATCTCCCGCCAGAATCTTTATTTCTCCTTTCGCCTTCTATTTCCCATGCTAATATTTCCAGCCCGAGTCTCTGCAGTTTAATCCGGTATTATTTGCTGGAGAAACGTGTCTGTAGAGCTCCGCGGCTGGAAGGCAGACGCTGCTGCTGAAAAATTTTATGCTCCTAAAACCCGCTAAAGAAATTTTTAAACAATATATTGTTTTTTTGTGGATTTTTTTTTGGACATTTGTCCCAAATATGCTTTTTTTTGTTTGTTTTTCGGCGTCAGGGGAGGGTAATCGCCCCGGCTGTCATTTAAATGGACAGGGAGCCATTTCTTTGTATATTTATATATATAAAACGACGAACAAAGCAAAGCTCTGCCCTCTGGCACTCAAAGGCTTAATGAGGACGCCCAAAGTCGTCGGCTTCGGAATTCTGTTTATAAAAGCACTTTGAGCTCCCGTCGGAGAAATAAACTCGTTATTGTTTAGTTATCGGAGTTGGCCTGTCCACTCTGCTTGAAATCAGGTTCAATTACGCCGAGTCTTTTCCCGGAGCTCGGGCCGTTAGAGAAACCCTCTGCGTAGCGATTTAAAGCGCCGCAATTATTAGCTTTATAGATAAAGAGAATTTTGCTGATGCTTTAAGTATCCAAAGCGGCGTCTCCTGAGTCTTATTTATTATTAGAAGCTTTTATTTGTTTGCGCGCATGAAATAACGCGCCTGGCTTTAACGGCTCACACGCAGCCACTCAGGCGGGGAAAACCTTTATAGATCGTTACTTTTTCATAATCCTTTTCAATTTTCGTTAAAACTTAAATGGGCAGAAAAACGATCGTCTTTATATATCAATAACTACCCCAAATAATGGATACATTTGTTAGTTGGACACCATGGTGTCTACTCAGAAGCTCGAGTTAGGTCGAGATGATCGTTGAGTTGATCATGGCCACTCAAGTTGACGGAAACTGAGCGATTTGTTGACCAACTCAAGTCAACGTGAGTCAAGCTGGCAGCTGAGTTGAGTGGGAATGAGCAACTCAACTCAACCACCATCTTGATATGATGCAAACTGTTGAGTAGACCCTATGGTGTCCAACTTGCTCATATATACATCATTTTGGGTCGGGTTGAAAAAGGACCGCAAGTGAACTCCTCAGGCCCATCAAGAAACTCACTAGCGCTACTGAACTCAACAACAGACTTGACCTCAGGTTTCACCACAATCTCGACTAACTAACAGAGTCACTTGATAGACTCGAGACTCCCAGAACCAACTCTACTCAACAGCAATTTGACCCAACGGGAGACTGAAGCCAAACTCAATGGCAGCTCAACCCAACTGGACCGACAGATTCCATGCATCCAACTCAACAACGCTTGACCCAACCCAACAACATTGGGATTTTTTGGGTTAAGCCAGTCCAGTGTCCTCTCAGCAGATTACTCAATCTTTGGAATTGATCTACTCAAACCTTAGTGGGATCCCCTCTGCTTCTGGTCACACGTTTGGTTATGGTAACGCCGGCAGTGTACACCGCGATGTGCTCCTGAGCTGAAACGGCCTCCATAGGTACAGATAAAAGATAAAATAAGAAGATAAAAGAAAAAAGTGAATTTCCTAAAGAAACTTATGTTAGTTCGCCACTTGGCGAACAAAAACTATAGGTCATTCTGAGAACTTTTATACCTTTTATACCAATTTAGCCTAAAAATTTTAAATTTAGATTCAGCCAAAAGTAATTATAATAGCAACATTCTAAATGGAATCAGAAATCCAACTGTTTGAATATTATGAGTTTATCTCATACTAAAAATAAACGGGGAACGTTATAGAAATACTTAATAAAAATAGTAAAAGGAAAAAAAGTCTTAAATTGGTTTAAAGTGGTCATTTTACCCCAGCTGTCCCTTTCGGCCCCCCCTGATAGGAGGTCTAGAAGCGACGATGAAATGTTATTACACCGGTCTGTGAGGTCACGGCGCGGCGAGTTCTAATTAAATGCTGATGTAGCCCCTTCCTGAAAACATATTCTCCCATCTAGACACAAAACCTCTGCCCCGCCAGACACCCGCCTTTCATTAAATGCGCGGCACATCAAGGCTGACAAGTGATATGAGCGGCGGAGAAATGCAAGCAGCAAGAACGAGCGTCGGGGATCTCTGATATCCAATTTAATAAGCGGTGCGTCAGATTCCGTCAAGATAGCCGCGGGCGGAATTGAAGGCCAATGTGTTTTACATCCCCCCCCCACATAACATGTTTATTGAATTTTGCCGAAGATAATTATACAGTCCGGGCCTGCCCACCGTGTACCAAATGAATGAGTTCAGCGCATGTTCATCTAAATATTGTGATATTGTCATTTTTGGAAAACAGTTCTAGTTTTTGTAGAATATGATGTTTTCAGGCAGCTGCATATCAGCCATTTGTATGATTCTCGCTCTGTAATCTGACCCCCGATCTACTAACCCCCCCCCCGACTCCTTATCATACTGCCTGTGAATAGAATGGCTCGGTCTTAATCACCCAGCTGGACTCTCTGACTAATGAAAGTCTATGGAGGAAGGGACTTCATTAGCATTGCCATAAAGCATCAGCTCAGTGTGGTGTTTGAGCCGGGAAAGTCACCCAAAATATCCCATGACTGACAGCGACGGCGGCTCCAGGTCTGCAGATAAAGGGAGTTTATTGGGGCAAAATGAGATAAAACCAGGTTTTTGTCACCGACCGACATTACTGTATACAGCGCTGGGGGGTTATATTACTGTATACAGCGCTGGGGGGTTATATTACTGGATACAGCACTGGGGGTTGAATCCTCCCCTGATGCTCCTCTTTCCTCCCCTGATGCCCCTCTTTTCTAGGGGCTCAGAATGTTTTCTGGGTATGAGGGTATTGCAGGGTTCTACAGCCCTAAAAGCCCCCATAATGTGTATAGAAACAGCAGGAAACGGCTTTATAAATAAAATATGTACATTACATTATGTAATACATTATTCTTCTTCTAAATGCCCCGCCCAGTTACACAAATACCCCGCAATAGGGCACAAACTCACATAAAAAAAGGGCAAAGCCCCGCCCCTAACCACACCCCCTAAAGCAAAAGTGCCCTTCTTTGAGCATTTAAAATGTTTTTGACACTATAGATACTTTAATGCTGTAATATTCTCTTAGTAACGTACATATCTAGGTTGCCTTCATTAATTTATTGTTTTTGGGGCAAATAATTATAATTTCCAAAAAGTTTCAAACTTCTAAAGCATTTCTTATCTTTTTCCTCCAAAGTCAAATCTAAAACGTTCCGCCGTGTAAAACGATTTCAGGTTTCTTTCTTTGAGCCAGGAAAGGGCTTGCATTGATCCAGGGGGGTTTATGATAAAAAAATGAGTTTATATTCGGAGGTTTTTTTTGCATTATAAGTGGGATATAAGGTTCCCGAATTCCGTATCCAATCAGATTACGATAATTCCAGATCAGGCCGGGGGATTCATTGAACGCAGAAAAGGTAGAAAAAGTAAAGCTTCGGAAAACTTTGCTAGTTTTCTGATATAACCTCGACTACCAAGGTCACAGAAGAATCGACTTTACTAAAGTCAAATGTTTTTTTCTGTATTTTTTTTTTAAAGAATTATTCGAGAAAAAAACTTTAAAGCGGAATCGTCGTTTTTATTTTATTATTTTTTATTAATCATTTATTCTGATTATTTTATTATTAATAATTTCAGCATGAGAATTACATTCAGATTGGATAGTTTGGTTTTTAAAAATCGCTTTGGAGGGATTTAAAAATTTAGGGGCCGTGAAATGCCGGGGTAGGCATTAACCCTCCGCGTTACAACCAATCAGCAACTTCACTGGAGAGAGATAAGTTAAAGTTTTAGGGGGGAAAACAAAATTAGAAATTAAAAATTAAAAAAAAAAAATAATAATAATAATAATAATAATAATAAAAAAGAATTTAACTGATTTGTTCCATTGCCTGCTCTGGCACTCAAAGAGTTAAGAAGTCCGCCAACCGACGAGTGATAAAGCCGTCTAAAAAAATAAAAAGGTATGACATAATGTTTTGAAGATGACAAACATGCTGATTCAGTCTCCTTCCCGATACAGAAGGAAAAACAAACTATTAAATATTTACAGCCGCATCAATTATGGAGCATTTCGGATTAAATCGGCGCATTACACGCCGTCCCGAAATCATAGCGTTGGCAGCGAATGTTGGGAAGGGGTGGTGACATCATACATTTATAAATAAATAATCGGCTGAATAAAGTGTCAGCTCTTTGCAGCAGGAATGAATTCCCATAAAAAGGACAACGATTACCGACAAATTCCTGGTTTTACGCTAAAAAAGTAAATCCAATAAAATGTAGAGCGGAAGAGAAAAAAGGGTTGTGTATCTGTTGGCTTTTAATGTCACCTAGCGGTGTGTGATGTCACCTGGAGCATGTAGTGATGTCATGCTTTTGCCTTTTGACTATGGTATGACATCACTACATATATCTCTTTAGTATCTGCACCATTTCCCCATCCCCCAGATTTCGGGTGTTCAAATCAGGACATCTTTATTTGGGGTTGGGAGGTGACGAGCAGCTGAGAGGGGCCAGGCTAGCCCAGGAAGTAGGTGGGAATGGTGCAGGAAGTGGGCAGGGTCAGAGGAGTGGCAACCCACCTTATTTAAAGAGCCAGCCCGCTACTGCGCCGCTAGGTGGTCACATGGGAGCTACAATGGGGGCCTTTCTGCGACAGCTCCCTCCTGGAGCGGCCTATGGTCTCCGCTGGGGACAGGGGAGCAGCTACACAGTGCCTGAAAATTGGGACTGTCCTGCAAAAACTGGGACCGTTGGAAGGTATGCATGCACTGTGAATATATATTTGGAACTGACGGCGGCTACTGATTCACGCTCCTTAGTTGACGAGGGCCATTTTGGTCCAAAGAAGGCTCTACCCAAAAAGAGACCTTAGCTGTTGGCATGTATCGTGTTTTATAGAAAACTTCATGTTATCTGCTTATTGTAACTGAATTCGCAGCAAACAAACCCAAAACCTTTTTCGGATGCTCTCTCTCTTTATAAAACACAAGGAGGAGGCAGGGCGGAGGATCCGGGTTCTGCTCTCCGGTAACAAGGACTTCTCAAATTGGAAAGCTTTTTATACCGTCGTCTAATTAGAGATTTTCTGATGAATTCAGCGAGGCCCCAGCCTCTGCATTAAGAGGAATCTATGCCGAGGTGAGCTGATTAATGGCGCTAGCCCACGGTGTGCTTAGGGTTGCCTGATTAATGAGCTGCAGCGATCGTGCGGAACGGGGAGAAATTCTGCTTTTTATCCGAATATTATACAGATACCCTTTTTAGTAAGTGAATTTCTCTCATCGTTGTCATAGCGCTCTAAAATGTAGAGTTGCAGAAGCTTTTTAAGGCCTCTCTTCTTCATCTTTAACATCCAAAGCATTCACAGTCTCTCACGCTCTCATTCTCGTTTACTCTCTCTCACGCTCTCTAAATGTTTCCCGACCTCCTTTGCCAATCACTTCCCCTTCCGCATCTTCTTCATCTTCTATCTTCTCTTCTGTCTTCAATCTGCTGTCTTCTTTCTTCGCGCGATCTAAAATTCTCATCTAATATGTGTGGCTAGCAACACCAGGGGTGAAGTTCCAGCTCTGACCAGCGGGGGCACCACTAATTCCACTTAGAAGTTCCAAGCAAATAATCCTATTGTGAGATTAAAAAAAAAAAAGCAAATCTCTCTGGATACCCCACTCCCCGACACCGGCGTAAATGTAGTTATTTTTCCCTTACATGATGGGAATTCACATTATTTTATATAATTCTTTTTGATAGTTCATATATTGAGAAATACGAGGGGGGGGGAATACTGTTTCAACATCATGGCAAATATTACTATCCCGCAAACCAATATACATAGAATTTAATCTGATCAGGGAATATGTTACCTTCCATTCATCTGTATTTAATATGATGCTGGGAACCCCTAAATCACATCAAAGCAGAAAAAAAATATATTTACAAAGTGGTTTAAATAAAAAAAAAAAATTCAATAGGAGCTTCGTTGAATGTACAGGGAATACTGAATTTTATAAAAAAAAAATTATTTTTATTATTTTTTTAAATACAAATGATACAAAGTATATCTTTAGCAAAAAATACAGATCTATACCGTATCTTTGCAGGGTACGTTTGGAATTTTGTTAGCGGTATTTGAGATTTTTCTTTATTTCAAAACTAATTAGCTAATTTCATGAAAAAAAACAATATACCGCATTGTATAATTTCCTAATTTAATATAATTTCACTAGATAAAAAAAGTAAGAAAAAACAGTGAGAACCGACATTTGTTTTCTTGATATTCGAGGAGAATAAAGTTTAAATAAATTTAACTTTAAAAAAAAAAGGAATTCATAAAATTAACCATTTATTTACCATAAATGGTTAATTTTATGAATTAATTTTTTTTTTTAAAGTTCATTTTATTTAAACTTTATTTAAACAAACCCCAAACAAAATTGTGACATTACACTTTAAAATGACTTTGGCTAATCAAGCCCCAAATTGATTGGCTGACCATTCTATTTGCCGTAATAACGCAGTTGGTAACGTCTAACATACAAGCTGCTTTCCGGGAGTCTTTAGGTTTGATACATATAATCAGAATGTTACTCTTGCTAATGCAGTCCGTATCCGATGTCCCCGGCTGAACGCTGAGCTCCGCATTTCTCCAATTTCTTTCTGCTAGATTGATGGCCGTTGGATCCAGTCCACGTAATATATCCTCGGGGCCGTGCCTCGTCTCCTATACTTATCCCTTTCCTCTGGCACAACGTTCAAAGTGGATTCTGTTGCCACGTAAAGATTCTATGTAGCGAGTCGCCAAATGGCTCTAATACCGGTCGTCATGGAAACCCTGACTTATTATTTAAAGACACACTTAATCGAGTCACCTGTATTCAAGCAGGGATCTCAACCATAACATACTGGGAGCAAAAGCACCAAATGTGGGTCTTATATATGATCACATATAGGAATAGGAAGGAGTCAGACTGTGTGACCTCCAGAATCTGTCCCGTCACCCTGAGACTGGGGTGTTCGCTGTAACATTTGTGTTTCTACCCATTACTCGATGCTATGATTAAAGAGCGCGGACGGTTAAAAGATTTGGCCGTTACGGCGAAACCAGACACGGAAAATCGAGTCTCTTATGATAGGGGATTAAATCTCGTCTGAAATAGAGTACAAATTATTTGTATTATTAACCTTTTTTCCCCGAAATCCGTTTTTTTCCCCTCCCCTGCACTGGATAGCTACTGTACAAACAATACGCCGAGCAGATATAACTAACCTTTACATTGCAAAATATTAGCCCTTGTTCAATTATGGATGAAACCGCATACTGTCAAGCTGCGGCGGGGAGATTTTATGTGGGTTGTTTTAATTATATTCTTGTGTCAAAAATCCCAGCCCGGGAATGAAATTGCTCTTAAGAGACCATCTGTGATATTGCATCTCCGCCGTGTTACTATGAAAGCAGCTTAATCATCAAGCCCACTCCTTGTCTCTCTCCGCGTCTGATCCTTTCCTCCGTACGCAAAGAATCTTCTTGCCAACAAAGAACGCAGCATCGCCCCCCCCCTCCCCCGAAAAAAAAAAAATCAAAGATTTTAATTATAAAACAAAGTTTCACATTCCCAGAATCCTCCGCTTCCTTGGATCTCCCCGCTGGTGTATATTTTATTTTGTTTTATTTTTGTTTTGGAGATGTTTTTTTTTTTTTTTTTATATGTACGATGTATACGTTAGAAAAATTACCAAAATAAAACCACAGGGAGCAGACATGTTTCTAGTATAAACAAGGTAACTTTACAGTTAATATTTCTTATATAAATGTGGCATTTCAATAAAATTTGATTATTATTATTATAATTTTTTTTTAGCAATATTCAAAAAATATATTTTATTAAATTTAATTAAATATATATATTTTAATATCTCTGTAAGGGTCTACTACTACGCAATAAACAATATAAATTGAATAGGAAGTTTGAGGAGATTACCCCAAAATGGACGGGGCTGGCATGGGTGTGGCTTCTCTAAAGCCCCCTATGTCTAGATTTTAGGGGCTTTACCATACCTGGGAACATTCTGGTGGGTCTACTGATGTCACTGGGCTGTCCCACTGCTACAAGTGGGGGGGTCCTCGGTCATCAGTGGGTGGGGCCTCTGACCTAGTCCCCAAATGCCTAAAAAAAGGAAAATGGTAGGAGGGGAAGTGGGCGGGGAGTGGGCCGTGCCTCAACACCGCTCCAGCGACATGGAGATTCTCTGTAGTGACCCAGGGAAGCAGCGCTAATTATCCTCTGATATCTGAGCATCCTAATCAGTGTCTCTCCCACTGCTGGAAACCCTGCTTGAATACAGGTGATTTCATTCAGAATATCTTGACCTCCTGCAAGAATCTTAGTGATGGGCTTTTACAGGGTTAATAAACCTCTAAATCATAATGGAAGACAACACAGAATTATTCTGAAACGTGCCAAGGCCACCTAGTTATCCGGTCCGGCCCTGATGAAATCCCCCCCTTATATCTGCAGGGGTGGGCGGCGGATACGCGTCGGCCTATTTTCAAGAATCGTATATTATGTGTCAGAGCTTCTCAAATGAAATTCACTTCACTTGATGAGCATCAAATAAACGGGCACGGTGCATTCTACGCTCAAAGGAAGTGTTAATGAGATTTGAACGCGTGAAATGTACGCGTTTCAATGCTGTTACATAATGTCTAACTATTTCCCATTAAACATTTCACACGTCTTGTCTAAACCTGCGCAGAGCGAAGAAATGTGAAAAAGAATCAAAAGAGAACACAATATAGAACACGTATAACGATTCGTTATACTTTTTGTAACAAATACCCAAGTTATTTGATGTAGATTTACTTTTTTGTGCAAATTTATAGAACTTGGGCAAAATCAACGATTGGTACAACGTCATGAAACGAGGCCAGACCCATATGAAGCGGACGAAAGCGAAGCAAACAGCTCAGAGTCTGACTCACTCTCTTTTATCTTCGTCTGCATCTCTGTGGATGTAACCTGGCGCAAACCTCTGCCATAATGGAGGATCGGGGGAGAGGACGTCACTGAAAGTGCTGTCATTTCGGCTAAGAGGTGGATGGATTTAGAGGATAAAAGAGAGAGGATAAAAGATAGACGATGAAGAACAAGAAGATGTGGAAGCAGAAGTGGCGGCAGAAGAGGTCAGCAGTAGAGGTAAGGAACCATTTAGAGAGCGTGAACTAGAATGAGAGCGTGAGAGAGCCAGTGAGAGTGTGAAGAAGATGCAGAAGAAGAAGTGGTCTGCAGAGTTAGGGAAACATTTAGAGAGCGTGAGAGAGTGAAAGCGTGAGGCTGTGAGTGTGGGGGCCGAGCAACTAAGTGAACGGGCAGGCAACGCAATTCATTGCCTGAAAAGAATGGGCCAAAAACAAACCGAGAAATTGAGTAGTGCCAATCATGCTGTGACGTGGCGGAGGGACTGGCGCCCCATTGGTCGGCAAAAAATACACCGCTGGATCTTGCCGTATTTTTCATTTTTTGTAACAAGTTCTTGGCAGTCAAGAAAAGTTTACTGTCCCCGACAGCCCCACTTAAGAAGAATTCATATTAAATTAAATTAAAATCACTTAACCTTAGGGAGAAGCTGTAGCTCCCCTCCTACTCTGTGCCCCCCCCCATTAATGTTATTTTCATCATTGTCATATGGGGGGGATTCTGACAAAGCTCTCCATGTATTTAAAGGGACCACCCAGCTATCATATTCATTAAAGTGCGCATTATGGCTGGAGTGTCCCTTTAAACAGAGTTTTTCACACATACGTCCGCTATACTTCTACGGATCAGCGATTCCCTTACGGCGTATAATAAAAAAATATTCTTTAGACCTGCTTTTAAAAAAAAAAGTTACTTTTTTTTAATGCTCTATTGATTAATTTTGGCCGGAATTCGTGGAGACTTTCCCACTTGAAATGTGACTCGAATCAGCAGAATAAAAACCCGGCAATCCGAACTGATTATAAACTCAATTATTACAATTTTTATGACTGTCCGTCAGCAATTTCTCTCCGTCTCTGAAATCTCTTAAAGGGAAGAAATAGGGGGGGAGGGGGGGAGCGAAACTGCATAAAACAACATTCTAATTCCTTATTCCTATTTTAGAATGATTTTAATAACAATGTATCGAAAAAAAAATACAATCAAACGGGAAAGGAAACTTTGTTGCCGGATCATTGGCTTCCGCGGCAATAATTCTGCAGCGCTGGGTTTTTTTTATTTTTTTTTTATCCAGCATATGTCACGATTGACCTACTAATACGGAATGGCAGGCATAAAACCAACCTCTAATTGTTTTTTTACACCGTCTCACCCCACACACTCTCTTTAATTGCCTTACGAAATCAATTGGACAGGCAGGTGATACGAAACTTCCAGCCGGGGGAGAAAAAAAAAATGGCAATTTGAAGAAGATGGAAACTGTTGCTTTGTCGGCCGCCTCTGGCCGCTCGAGCTTCGCTATAATAAATAGATAGATCATGCGATGGAAGCCATTAGGTGGAAACGCCGTCTCCTCCGTGCCATAGCTCACGTCTTCAGAAGCTGTCCCTGGGCCCTTGTTGTCTTCAAAGCTCAGTGTTTAACCCCTTAAGGACAATGGGCGGTCCCTAAACCCATCGAAAACAATGCTTTTTGAGCCTGTACATGTACGGGCCTTGTCATTAAGGGGTTAAATATTTGAGGATTCCTGAGGAATGGTTGGCTGGGGGGTACCCGGCGGAGCGTGTTAGCGTGTCTTTTCAAAAGCAGACTCAAACACATATTGCCTGCAATGGGGACGAGCGGGTGACAAGCAACTTCATTTCCGACTAGGCGGGTAAGTCCATAAAAATGCATATAGAAATAGGGTTATGGAGAAAGATACCGGATTCTAAACAAACAAAACATAAGAATAATTTCATCGTCATGGCGATTAAAAATCACAAATATGGCGCTGGTTCGTATTTTAAACAGTTGTGTTGTAATATCAGTTATTTGTATGAGTTCTCCCTCTGTTATCTGAGCCCCCAATCTACTAGACGAACCCCCCGACTCCTTATCATACTGCCTGTGGGAAGCAATAAAATGGCTCGGTCTAAATCACTCAGTCGGACTCTCTGACTAATGAAAGTCTATGGGGCAACGGACTTCATTAGCATTGCCATAAAGCATCAGCTCAGTGTGGTGTTTGAGCTCAGGACAACCAAGACTTTTGGGTTCCATTCCAAGCTCCTAGAGGAGCAAAGAGGGACAGCGCTCCTAAATAGAGGCACTTTGGGAGGTATGCAAAAAAAAATTAAAACCCCTATGATCTTTGACAAATCCTTTGACTGGCTAAGTATAGAGAGAGTTGCAGAAAGCGCTTTACTTATATGGTGATAGATGAGTGGAACAGCCTCCCAGCAGAAGTGGTAGAGGCTAATACATTAAGGGCATTTAAATACACATGGGATAGGCATACGGCTCCTGAATCTAAGGCGAGACCAACGACTGATTAAGGTTTGAGTCTTTGCCGCTGGAAAAATCGGCAGACTAGACGGGGGCCGGATGGGGCCGATCTGCCGGCAGATTCTATCTTTCTGTTCAGCCAGAATGTTTTCTTTTCGTTCCATAAATTTTGAATTCCGAGGAGACGTAAAAACTTCTTTCTAACAGAATTACTTCTCAAAGCACAAAGCTACCGGGAGATTCCTGCGATGAAAGTTTTTTGATCAATGTAAAAAAAAAAAAACCCAACAACCGATGTCAATTTGTAACTCTTTGCAGCCGACGTGGGAAGAAACATTTTTTTGAATTTTTTTTTTTGGTCTAAAAATGACTTTGTGGGTAATTCGTTCTGACAGGTCTTATTTTACGGAGAGGGGCTGAGGTCTTGGGGGAGAAGGAAGCAAATGTTTCGCTGTGTATACTAATCCAAATGTCCAAACTCTGCTTTATTCTGATCTTCTCCGGGTAGAGCCTAGTCAGCGGCCCGCAAACCATCCCCCACGGACGGCGAGATGAGAGATGGCCCGGTACGTCTCATTAACTCACTCGGAGCGGCCGCGTCTTTATTATACTGAACTGAACTGGCCTTTAAATTTAAGAAGCCGCATCGACATTCTAATAAAGTAAAAATAATCACGCGTGTAACGCCGCTACATCCTATTCATCTCACTACCCGGTGCTCCGACTCCTTCCATCCCCGCCGTGTGAAGGTCGTAGGACCACCTTGGCCAAGTCTACGGACGAGAGTAGAAATGTTCTATCTACACAGAGTCCAGCAAACTCATTAACGAGCTTTATTAGCCCAAGACCCAACATTGTAAGCTGTAGATTATCTTGTGTGTTGTGGGGGGGTCTAAAGCACTGGTTGAGGAAGACGAAAGGCGATGGATGACTTTTCTCCATTCCGGTGGTATGAAAGTTTTTGTTCCTTCGAGAAGTATGGAAGACGCACTTGTCTTGTCATCTGGCCACCTTTATTCTCATAATAATTTGATTTATATTATTTAGAAGCAGCCCAAAACATCAAGACATCAGCAGGATCACAACAGAGGACAGTGACGGGATGAGGTGGACCTCTTTGGACTTCTACTCAAGTATACACCAGGAATGGAATGTTTTATGGTTGAGTGCTACTAAAAGCTATAGTGCCAACATGTCCTTTAGGGTCCTCAGACATGCGCTGTTTCTTCCATGGGGTTCTGCCAATGCTCAGACTTCATTCTCTAGAATGTCCTTGAGTAGGTGACAGCTTGTGGGAACCACCACTTGCCCTGGAGAGACACTAAAGTTTCCTATGGTTCTTTCTTCGTCGTCCTTGCCCATAATGTATTAAATGTGTTCTGTGGTCCATATTTTATGGATATACATCTGGTTATACAATGAGTTTATTCTTAAACCATGGGCCACTGGTGTGTCCTGAGGACCTGGGTGAGAAACAGTACCCTAAGATATGTTCTCAAGGGTACCAAGCCCACATGATTAATAAATTCACTCTCTCACGCTTTCTCACATTCTCATTCACTCTCTCTCACACTCTCATTCACTCTCACACACTCATTCACACGCTCTCTCTCAGTGTCTCCCTACTTTCTCCGCTGCTCTCTTCTGTGTCTCTGTCTCCTTTCCCGCAGCTTTCCCTTCTTCTTGCTCTTCTATCTTCTTTTTTCATGCCTTGGGAAGGGAAATTGCCGCCCCTGTCAATGTGCCGTCTGGGTCCCATGGACTTATCGGGACCTGTGTAAGGGCCGGCTCTGGGCCGCCCATGGCCAGTGGCCCACCGGGCTAATGATATGTTTGAGCCCAAATAAATTTAAAGGCAACTTAAACGTCTCTCACATCCCATAGGCCATCACGCAGTTTAATGAACAATCACCTATTCAGGTATCCAGGTTTATTTAGAAAAATCAGCCCTCGAACAAAAAAAAAAAAAAAAAAAAATAGCTCGTCAAGGCTGCGGCGGCTGACATTTCTGTAACAGGCATCATGAATGTTTATAAATCATTTATTCTTTGCCTTCAAAAGCTTTACTGTACACAGAAATCCACCAGCAGGAATATTTTATTCAGCCGCTCCGTGGAAATTCCGATAATCCAATGATTGAGTAAATCGGGAGAAATACCCGCAAAACAATATTTTTCCATCAGGGTTTTTCGGTAATAAGAAGTCGCCGGAGCAATGAGAGGACGGGGTACGTTACAGAAAACGGGGAAACCCCCCCCCCCCGGAGACTCTACGAACACAAAATCATTGGAGAGGCTGCCTTTTTTATTTACGCCTTTTTATGTTTTTCTCCCCCCCTTTTTGTCCTTTTTTTGTTATCCTTTAGTCTGGTTAATTGCAACTCACATGATGCTCAGGCACCCAACAGTAGCAGACCTCTGGTTATGGTCGGCTAGCCAACAGCCTCTTTATATCTGAAGGGGATGTTGTTGTCACATCTCTTGTTAAGTAAAAAAATCCCTGCTTGAATACAGGTGACTGAATTATAATTAAAGCTGAAATTCCCACTTTCTCTGCCACATGCCATTGCCCTGCCTCTCCTTGAGGACCCCCCAAACTGTTTAAGCCGCCGGTTAATAACAGTTTGGGCTAACGACATGAGAGACGTGATACTGTAACAAGGCTGCAGAATGATGCGAAATGCGCACAACACACAGCATGGATTCCCTGAAAACGATATTTAGCAGCCACTTTATTTCTATAAAAGATACGTTTATCTCAAAAAATAGGTTCTAGACTTATGACCAGAAAATGAGGTCAACCTCCAACGGACAGAAAGAAACCAAACCGTCCAATAATACCGACTCGGGACAATCCGAAGCGCGAAATGCGTTGGCTGGCAAACCCAAAAGACCATCATTATTCTTATACACCAGCTTGATGTGATGTCACCACCCCATCTCATAATGTGGGAGGAGCATTGTATGATGTCACCACGTGGTCATAACATTGTCACCCCATCTAAGTATCGGCATACAGAACGAGCGGGTAATATTCTATTCCCAAATCAGAACATTCCAACCAAATCGTGGATTATTATTGATTTATTGATTATTTATTTATTATTTATTATATGATTTATTATTTAACAAAATGAGCTAATGTTTTTTTTTGTAGCAAAAACCCCTCGAAATATCCGCCTGAAGAGCATCGAGGGGTTAAGTGGCAAATTCTCAACACCTGCCTTAGGTAGAACATTTCAACACCCGATTGATAAATTCCGCCGGGGCCCATGGGGGAGGAATCTCATCCGATGTCAGACGAACACATCGATCAGAAAGATAAGATTATTTACAGCTATAATTACCTGGAAGAAACGGCAGAAGCCGGAGGCTGCGGGGAACGCCGGGGAGGAAAAAAAAAAAAAGGTACTTTGAAAGTTTTTTACTCTGCAATTTGCTCATTCAACAGAAAACGAGAGAGCTCGGCGATCGAAGCAGGTAATTAGGGGTAGATTCATCCATAACGTCAAGCGAAAGTCATACTTAAGTGGATCTGTCACTTAATAGCACCCTGCGTTAATCAATGGAGCGGAAAAAAATGTCTATATATATTGGGCTCATTTTTTTTTTAAAGGGACGGTTCTGTCCATTTTTGTTTCATGGATGAACGGAGCAAAACATTCTATGTCACAAAGTTGCAGAGATGTGTCTTCACCTTCTTAAAAGGGGCTTGTGCCTTTAAGACATAATGACATATGATGTCATAAGCCAGCACTCCATGTTTTAAAGGCACACAGCGCCTTTCGAATACGGTTCTTTACCTTGGATGAACCCGTCTCTCTGTGACAGCTGGGACGGAGGCATCGATTGGCTGTCATAATGATCAGATGACTCCTATTGGTCAGGAGCGACCTGATCCTCATCAGCGCACTGAGTGGCTCTGCAGCAGTTTTTGGAATTCTTTAATCCTGCGCCCCGTCCCCCAAAAAAAGGAATTCTTTAGCCGGGGAACATTTAGAGCCGCTCATGTTTTCTAAGAGGTTTCCTAAATGAAACCCTGACATCCTAAACAATGATTGGCTGAAAGACTTTGTTGCCGTAACAGCAGGAAAAGGATGACTTATAATGATTTAAATAAATGGAGCTTTAAACAGTCTCCTTGTAACCTTTTTGTCTAAACTGTTCTTTAAACACATAGATTCTGGCGAAGGAGTCATTGCGCATGGTGATTTACAGAACTAAAGTCAGACGCTCCATAAATCCCCGCCATATACGTATCTTTTTATCTCATTGGTTAGAATCGTTGTCATTCGTGTATTACAGCTTTTAATAAATCATTTTTCCCCTTTCTGATAGAGAGCACCTGATAAATTCCTTGGTCGGAGGAGGGGGGGCATTCGGCGGATGTCTGTACCCCTTAGTCCTGCGCGATCCCATCTGGGAAAGCGGCCAGGTGGAACGGCAGCCTGGATCCGATGTCAAAAACACAAAGAGAAATTTTTATGGTGGGAGACGGATCGTGCGCTGAGCATCATTAAACGTTTAGAGCGCCGTATTCTCTTGCCTTTTGAATGTACGGCCCTTTCAGAACGCGTTTGGTTAAAAGTAAAATGCTCGACCCGGGTTTGCGCCCGAGAGGGGGGAATGTTTGTGAAAGCAACGTTTAGGCAAAGAACGCCATGAAGTCATCAATCAGGTTAAAGAATCAACGAGCCCCTTTGTAACAGTGAAACGCGTCGGACCCTTCGGTACTTCAGACCAACAGAAAATCATTTAACTATTTCTCAGCCAGTTAGAAATGAAAAAAATGGGAAAAAATTAATAAAAATAAAAAAAAATATATATATATGTATATATTTATATATAAATCAAAATATATATACAGTATAAATATATATATAGATATATATATAGATATATATAATACATTCTGGGGTATAATACCACCAGTGAAGTACTTGTGTATAATACGCACCCACTAGATTAGTTCACTCCCTGATGATCGATCAAACTGATCAATGATCAGTGCCAGAGTCATTAATCACTGATCACATAACAACTTACTAGGTTAAAACCCGGTTAAAAATTAAATAAATGTAAATAAGGTATATATATATATATATAAAATCAGCTACTTTGTGAATCATGTTGTGTTCCAGAATGCAGGTTCATGGAGCATCGGATTTTTTCAGAGATGGTGGTAGATAGATGGAAGAGCTACCAGCAGAGGTGGTAGGGGGGTAATAAAGTGAGTGACTTTAAACATGCATGGGGTAGACATACGGCTCCTGAATCTAAGACGAGACCAACGACTGATTAAGGTTTTAGTCTTTACAGCAGGAGAAACGGGCGACTAGACGGGGGCCGAATGGGGCCGATCTGCCAGCAGATTCTATTTCCATGATTAGGAAACAGACCCCATTACATGACTGAAGGCTGGTATAAAAAGTTTCTTTTATAATGGATACAGATGTTTGCAGTTCTGTTTTATCGCCATTCCAAGAAGTAACGATCCTGCGATGAGGTATTCCGAACAAACATACATAATAATAATAAACGAGCTTATAATACAGTTTTTTGGCAATAATTTTAATTACAAAACTTGTAGCCAGAGCAATCATTTCTAATAGCTGCATTATACGAGAACAATCGCAAAGTCCCAACAAAGTCATAAAACTGTGTGAAATTGTTTCAAAGCACTTAAGACTTATAAATATCTGGTATTATTTTTTTAACATCTGAACATTTCACTTTTTTTTTATTTTTTACTTTTATTATAAAGTTTTTTTTTTTATTACAGATTTTTCATTTCCAAACCGTGTGGAAGTAAAAGTCTATTTTATAATATTACACTATTGTGCTGGTTTTTTGCTCCACACACGCGCTACGAGGATCATGTCATACAATCCAACATTGACCATAACCAAAGAGGGGCACTTTAGTATTAGTGGGTGTGGTTAGAGGTGTCTCGATGGGCGTGGCTTTAACCAGACTTTCTATGTGACTATACACATTATCGGGGGTTGTAGAACCCTGCGATCCCCTCATACCCAGCGAACATTCTGACCTCCTAGAAAAGAGGGTCATCAGGGGAGAAAAGAGGGGCATCGGGAGGAAAGATGGGATCAGGGGAGGAAAGATAGAAATTGGAGTAAAGAGGGGCACATGGGAGGAAAGTGGGGCATCAGGGGAGGAAAGTGGGGATCAGGAGAAGAAAGGGGGATTAGGGTAGTTAAAACGTCATCAGGAGAGGAAAGATGGGATCAGGAAAGAGGGGCTCGAGGGAGGAATGAGGGGTACAGGAGAGGAAAGAGGGGCACAGGGGATGAAAGAGGGACTTTGGGGTCTGACATTATTTCCCTGCCCCCACTTGGTTATGTCTCTGCCCCTGCTTTGGATAAAATGTACAACTGAGCTTGCAATCTAAATACAAATTCTTAATGTAGATATACTACACAGGTTTTGAAGTGGCATCGTTAGGCAGGTGGCATTGAAATAGTTAAGGCAAAAAAGACGGAGGCAATTAAAGCTTTCAGTTATTCTGCCAAATAAATCCTATTAGTTTGGTTTTACGAGAGGATTAATGTTCCCTTCCCTTGAGGAGCGGGAAAAAAAAATAGATGGGACCCATCCAGCGATAGCTGCTGACGGGAAGCAGACGAGCCGTGGTTTCGGATAATTAGGTTACCTTGAAGCTTTTCCATACAGTTCTCTAACAGGACGCTGGTGGGACTCGCTACGAGACGCTGAATTATCTGATTCCGGCACAAGTTGTACGTATCACATTCTATTTATTTTCAGAATTATCCAAAGCTTAAAGAAATATTAATCTGATTTTCTCTGCTATCTTTCTTGCATGTTAACAAACAGTGTTTCGTCGTGCATGCACAAGCGGCTCTATGTGCCCCAGAACCAGGGGAGGGCTGGCATCTTCTGGTCCAGGGGGCTGGTAAGGCCAAGTGGCCACATTAGGCCATTGCCACCCCCCTATGTGGTTTACATACACACACAGACGCTAAAAAAAAAACATACACACTCATGCATAAACACACCCTTACACATACACACTCATGCTAACACACACACCCTTACACATACACACTCATGCTAACACACACACCCTTACAAATACACATTCATGCTAACACACACACACTTACAAATACACATCCATGCTAACACACACTTTCAAATACACACTCATACTCACACACATTTGCACATACACACTCATGCATAAACACACCCTTACACATACACACTCATGCTAACACACAACCTTACACATACACATTCATGCTAACACACACACCCTTACAAATACACATTCATGCTAACACACACCCTTACACATACACACTCATGCTAACACACACACCCTTACACACACACTCATGCTAACACACTCACCCTTACAAATACACATCCATGCTAACACACACACTTTCAAATACACACTCATACTCACACACACTTGCACATACACACTCATGCTAACACAGATACATAATGTACTCCCTATCTAACTCCCTTACCCTCTCTCTCACTCCTTCCCTGTAGGCGATGTATTAAAGTGATGGGTAATGTGAATAAAATGCTAAGCTATTTAGCGGGAGGCATTAATAAGAATAACAATTCTGTGTTTATATCACAAAGACTTCTAACGTGATTGTTCTATTGATCTGTACATTTGCTAACAATTCCGCTCGGTGTACCTTTGGTTTCCAGTAATTCATGACTTAATTTGGATTCTTTAAATTCTCCTTTTTCCCTCATTTTATGCCACTTTAATGAAACCCAGCAGATTTATGGCAAGGGAGCCGGTTCTGAGTTATGGCCAAACAGAACCAGGTCCTGTAACGCGATATTTCATTGTTCTTATGCACAGCTGAGTTTTTCCTAAAGATCTACAGCTTAGAATTTTTTCCCGTTATCTGAAGTGCCTGCTAATCACTTCCCCGGAGTAATTTACGGCTCGGATGCAAAGAAGTTTTTTTAAACTTCTTTCCAGTTTTCTCCTTTTTGTTTCATGTGCAAAAAAAGTGAAAGAATCTGTATACAGTAATATAACCCCCAGCGCTGTATACAGTAATATAACCCCCCAGCGCTGTATACAGTAATATAACCCCCCAGCGCTGTATACAGTAATATAACCCCCCAGCGCTGTAGACAGTAATATAACCCCCCAGCGCTGTATACAGTAATATAACCCCCAGCGCTGTATACAGTAATATAACCCCCAGCGCTGTATACAGTAATAACCCCCCAGTGCTGTATACAGTAATATAACCCCCCAGTGCTGTATACAGTAATATAACCCCCAGCGCTGTATACAGTAATATAACCCCCAGTGCTGTATACAGTAATATAACCCCCAGCGCTGTATACAGTAATATAACCCCCAGCGTTGTAAACAGTAATTGAGAAAAAATATTGTTTTGTTCCAATAAACTCCCTTTATCTGCAGACCTGGAGGCGCCGATGCTAATGAAGTCCGTTCCTCCATAGACTTTCATTAGTCAGAGAGTCCGACTGGGTGATTAAGACTGAGCCATTCTGTTGTTCCCCACAGGCAGTATGATAAGAAGTCGGGGGGTTTAGTAGATTGGGGGATCAGATAACAGAGCGAGAACTCAAACAAATGGCTGATATGCAGATGCCTGAAAACATTCGATTCTACAAAAAAAGAACTTTAACCCCTTAAGGACAATGGGCGGTCCCTAAACCCATTGAAAACAATGCATTTTCAGCCCGTACATGTACGGGCTTTGTCATTAAGGGGTTAAAAAAAGACTCCAATGAATAAAGATGTGTACAACGGGATTCAAACTTAATCCAGCTTTATTGTTCCATACGGGTGGAAACATATGGCGAGGATGAAAGTCTCCAACCATGTGTGTCTAATGAGATGTAAAAAACCCTGCTGTACATATTTTTTCCTATCCTAATTCACGTTTATAATATCTAGTATTGGAGCCGGCGGATGAACGCGTGACACAGTTTTGGCGCTAATTTTCCGTAAGGAAGGTGCTTTTTCCTTGTTTTCTTGCTACTAATATATATTTTTCAGTTGTCTAGATAGGGTTACTTCAAAGCTTAGTAAATCAATGATGTTTTTCACAGACGGGAGATAGCACGACGTCTCAAGATGACAGCCATCAGCCTTCTACGTGCATCAAAGCCAACAAAATTCTCAAAAAAACACCAAAGAATTAACCCTCTCTGAAGATGGTGGCTCATATTTGCCACTATCCAACTTGCCGGATGCCCCATGCAATGTTTTGTCATTTTGGAGGGTGGGGGTTGTTGTCAACGGTGCATGAAGCCCAACTTGGGCACCATGGGTCAAATATGAGATCACCACCTATTCTTTTATCCCGCTTACAGGGCTGGAGAAATCCTAGGAGTTTTGAACCCAAAATTCCTAAAATTTAACTCAACTGCCCTCAAATAATGATCCCATCCATCCTTGAAGATCTCCAAATCCATCCAAACCCCATATCCAAAATGATGAATTTAGGGTAAAAGTAGGAGTAGTTAATCACTACGGTCAACGGAGTCACCAGAGACTTGGACATCTGGGCCGGATAGATCTTAGATTCACCTTTTGCTGCTTATTATTTTGGGGGCCAAATCTTGAATAGGTGGCCATGGAGGTCCTACCAACGTCGAGCCGGTTCAGAGTTTATTAGGAGCAATGTACGTAGGGCTAACCGCCACGACCTTCCGAAACAAAAAGATGTAAGTTGGTATTACTCCGCGGAACGAAACACAGCGGCGCGATCCGAGACATTTGTTTCCGGGCCGGAACGGATGATTGGAAAGAATAACCCTCTGCAGAAATAAGATGTGTACATCGGCCAAAGGAGAATTACAAATGTCATTGTTACGATGTAATTGAAACAGAAAAAAAAACCGTGGCTGTTGTTCGTGTTCTAGCTCGTGTTGTAAATCTATATTTGTTATTTTCTTTTTTTTTTTTTTTAGGAGCAAGCGATTCTCCCGTCCTTTGATCTTTACACGCCGCGTCGGATGAAGGGAGCTCCGAGACGTGGCCAGTCCTTGCCTCGTGGTGGTGCGTCTTACATTACACGCACATAAGCAAGAAGAAATAATTCCATTAGGAGCGGCGCAGAAATCCGATAACCTCCCAGACGCGTTTCTTTTTTTTTTAATGTCCGCGGGCTGACAACAGATATCTAGACGGATCCGACAAATTCCATTTGTTTATTAACACTTTGTGGAATTCTACAAAACAATCAAATCTATCAACATAGCCGCTCGCTACGGGCAAAGTTCTCCAGCGTGAAATGCAAACGCACTTTGATGCATAACATTGCAATTTTAGTCTCCTTTTTTTCCTCGTAAAGTGATTTAAGAGCTGAGGTTGCTAGAGGTTGCCGAGGCTTGGCCCGGGGGTCTTGAGTGGGAGCGGGTATATCCATGCCAGGGTTAAAATAGATATCTTTTCTGTAGACCCAAGTGAAAAATTTCGCCCAATGTCCGAAACGGGCAAAAAGTAGCAGTTTTTTGTTTCTGCGATTGATTTTTCTACCGTTCTTTGCTAAATCAGGAAAATCAGCCTGCAGAAACTGTTGGTTTTCCCTCCCCAGTGGTCCACATGAGCTCAGAGTCTCAAGTTGTGATGTCATACAATTTAAGTCCTCAAAGCAAGAATAGATGGATACTTGACAATGGGGCTACGGAATTCTAGCATCTCCTCCTAGAACGCCGGGTAAATAAATGCCCCCACCTGCTTCTTCCTGATTGGCCACTCTTTTCTTAGCTTTGACACATATTTGTCATTTCGGATAAGAAAGGGGAAATGAGGTCACAAATCCAAATGTGCCCAAAACGGCCCACCCTACGCTTCCGCCAAGCCTGATTTTAGGGTACAAGTTCACACTTACCCATTGTATGTCGGTAACTCGCCCTAACCCTGTTACTCATCGTAATTCCCTTTCCTCATCTCTCTCCATAGATATACAGATGAAGATAAACGGGGAAACGGGGCCATGTTTTACGAAGAACTTTAAAATAACTATGTATCGGAGGCATGAAGCGGGGAGGCGATGAACCAGCGTGAAGCTTCTGTGTGATTTAAAACAGTGGATTTACACATCGTCGTCGTTTTTTTTTTTGCCGAATCCGTCCCGCTCACCCACACAGATACATATTTATTCTTATCTGCGAGACTGTCAGATGAATTAAACATACTGGAAGAGAGTGCTAAGTATTTACAGCCAGAGGAAGAGAGAGACAAAATAGATCATCCAAAGACAATAAACTTTTCCACTCTTTTGTTATTGTTCTAGGAAGCCGTACATCAAGAGCCTGACCCCCGACCCCCGAGGAGCACTGAATCATTTCCAGCTCCGTTACTCTGTAACTCTTTCTTTTTTTTTCTTTTTTTGAATATTTTAAAATATTTTGTGCAATTTATCGACCTTCCGGGGCAGGGTAGCAAAAAAATCCAACCTTATCCATTTAAAGATGTACTGTATATTAGGAGATTAACCTCATATAAAAGGACCCTATATGCCGCGGGGTTATTCGGGGTTAAATAATTTATAACATTTTATGGTAGCTTTATTATAAAAATAAAAAAAATTAGGGAAAAAACACCCCTCGTCGGCATATAGTGGCCCTTAACAGAGAGGAAGCACCAGAAGGAGACGGCGCATGGTGATGGGGGAACTACCTTCAGTCTTTTTCCTTTGTTTTCCATATTTTTTGGATTCCCAGAAATATAGAATTTGCCCCATTCGGCCCCATCTCGTCACCATGCGTGTTTAAACTCCCTCGCTGTTTCTACAAAACAGTTACACTCGTCCAGCTCTGACCACTTTTATTTTTGGATGTAAAAATGCCGCTTTTGTACAAAAATGCATGTTCCACAGAATTATCATCACAAAAATTCCAATGGAATTCCTGGTTTTATACATGCGGGGAGATCAGTTGGCCAGTTGGCTGGATGGGAGGTCTCCATTGTGATAATGTTTCTTCCAGGGCCCAGGCAGGCCATCGGGCACGCCGGCAAATGCCAACATGGCTCCATACTCAACAGATCCGTCATCTGACGGCTGGCAACCTCAAAATGCCGGCTCTCGCTGCCCCAAGTCCAGGCCTGGTCTTTGCCCAGAACGTCTCCTCAGGAGACATTGTTTCCGGGAACCAAATAGGGTTTTCCCATGTGTTGTGATGTCATCGAGCAGATATTTGTCATCTTTGTGCTGCTTTGACAGACCTTAGAGCTTCTGAAGGAGTAACTCTTCTCAAGGGATCCATCCAACGGTCAAGACCAAGGTCAGGGCAGGAGACTAAGAGGTTAAACACAGAGCGCGTGCCTTTCTTGTGCCTTAAGGATTTACCGTTTCTTTTATAAAAAGTGTTTTTTTTGTTCTGTTGAATTTATGAGTGGAAAACACAACTGTTTGATCACTAAGTAGAAGGCTGATAAATGATGGTCCCCGGCCTCCAGCACGTTCGAGTTGACAAACAAGTCCATTTCTGGAGCAGATGAAAAGACTCTAGCTGTCGTCCTCGTGGGATTGGATTTTCATCATGTTGACTGTCTAATGCCGCGGCACGTATGCATGAAATATGGACGCGGTCACTTCACGGGACGAGCCAAAACGAAGCACGTCTTTGCACTAAAACTGCTAAAAAAGGAAATCCATTTTTGTTGTGAAAAACAGAACAATGGTTATCTTAATTCTGAAGGAACGTTCTAAAAGAAGCCTTTTTCTCTCCCAAATCTTATATTTTTTAAAATATTTTAATTGCTGAAACTCTTCAGGAAATATAAGCTCTCTTGCTTCTTAATGAACCAAAATTTAATTTTTTTATATATAAAACCTTAAATGCTAAATCTTTCACGCATGCAGGAGACGTGGCATTTTTGATGCGCTACTGATTTCTGAACATTCTACTCCAATTCTACTTAATAAGATAAAAATATATATTTTTAAACAGAAACATAGAAATCGAAGGCAGATTATTAATTATTATATAATTGTTTTATATAGCGCCATCATATTCCGCAGCGGTGTACAATTCTGTCTGGTTTTCTTGTTACAAAGACTCAATAGATACAAAAACGAGCAGACTGGATTGGGCAATTTCACGCGATTTGCAACACTATTATTATTCCGTGTTTTGTATAGCGCCATCGTATTCCATAGCGCCGTACAACGCATAGGACGCAATCTTTGATAAATTCATTGAAGGTCGTATCATTTCCCCCTCCGTCGTGTTCTTTTCTCCCCCGTTCGAAGGGCTCGGCTCTTTTTCTTTAAACTTCCAGTAATATCTTTTTCTGCCGCATTAGGTTACCGACGGCGCAGCGGAAATCACTTCTTTCTCGCACTCTATGATTTTCTCTTTCTCTCTTTCTGCCTCTAAATAATAATCACATTCTCTTTTTTTGATGGCGGTGACATGAGTTCGAAGCCTGACATCCCATCCTCTGTAGGACGTCATGGGGGTATATAATATATGATACGTGGTTAATGCAGAACCGGCGAATTATTCCTTGGAAAATCAATTCCGTGTTTGTAGTCTAGAACCTCGCGTGCTTAAGAAACGTAAGAAGCATTTAGAGGGGAGTCACTTGGAAACAAATGAAATGAAATGAAATTAAAGTCATCTTGTTCAGGGCAAAATATATTTTTTCTTTAATTTGGTGTAACCCACAATATAAGAAATGGGAAAAACAGAGGTGATTTCTTTACTTTTTACTTTTTACTGTGACTTTGTGCCCTATATTCGGAAGAATAATGGGTTTTATTTACCCCGTTTCATTTATAAAGCCGTTTCCTGCTGTTTCTATACACATTATCGGGGCTTTTAGGGCTGTAGAACCCTGCGATCCCCTCATACCCAGCAAACATTCTGACCTCCTAGAAAAGAGGGGCATCAGGGGAGGAAAAAGGGGCATCAGGGGAGGAAAGAGAGGATCAAGGGGAGGAAAGAGGGGCATCAGAGGAGGAAAAGGGGAATCAGGGGAGGAAAGAGGGGCATCAGAAAAGGAAGAGGGGCACAAGGAAGGAGAGAAGGGCATCAAGAGAGGAAAGAAGGGGATTAGGCAAGAAGACAGGGGAAAGAGATTAGGGCCACAAAGAGGGACTGGACCTCCCAAACAGGGACTCTTGGTAGGTAAACCAAGTACGAATGTCATATATCATTTTAATAATTTCCTTTCCAAGGGCTCAGTAACAATGTTACGTTGTAAATAGTTGGGAAATGCAAAATGTTGGTGGCAAAACGAGATTAAATTAATCTATTAAAACTCCCTATAGCTTTTGGCTTGGCGGTAGTTATTTTAGAGATATTTACTAAAAGTAAACAATTGTGGGACATCGGAAAGAGAGCGGGACCCCTAAGCCTACAAGGAGCTGAGTGACGCCCCAAAGTCCAGCCAAGGGCCGCGGGATACGCTCCTCGAGATCGAGTTCGCATAGAGTGATGTTGGCCAGTGGCCCATGGGGCCAGATGGCCAATCTTTTGGTGCATACATTAGCATTCAAGTCAATGGAAATTTTCCTTTGAATCGCGACCCCACCGGGGAACCTTTTTTTTTTTCTTATCCTGCCTCTCAACCTGGTTACTTTAAAGAATATATTTTTTCCCCCCAAAGTGTTTGTTTAGGGCTAAGAAGGCAATTCTTCAGCAAAGCAAATTCCACTTTCATTAAAAAGGTCATTTCCAGCCTCGAGCTGCCTCCTTCGCGCTTTGCTTTTCACAAGTCGAGCCTCTGTCCTGAAATGCATTCTCTCTTTTTCTTTCCGGCGTGTGAACATTGCCATAATTTCTTGTGCTTTTTCTTCACGCGTTTCAAAAATGAAATCAGTCATTATTTTTAAAGGAGGACTCCCAGCCTTGTTTTTTATTCCTAGGATCAGGTTAAACGTTTTCAGAAATATCGGGCTTTTTTTTCTTTTTAAAAGGCAGCTGCATATTAGCCATTTGTATCTGTTATCTAAGCCCAATCTAATAGACAAAACACCCTGACAATAGAATGGCTCAGTCTCAATCACCCAGTCGGACTCTCTGACCAATGAAAGTCTATGGAGGAAGGGACTTCATTAGCATCGCCATAAACCATCAGCTCAGTGTGGTGTTTGAGCCGGGAAAGTCACCCCAAATATCACATGACTGCCTGTAGAAAGGAAACCCGTCCCTAAGGGCTTTGGGTCTAGCCCAGAGAGTTGGCAGGTATGGGTATCTAAATTGCCTAAAGACTGCAGCATCTCTTAGACCAATACGGGACAATATTCATTTCTTGCGTCAATGTAATATTTTTGACTTCATGATGTTAAGAATTCTTCATTATTTTATTCTGTGTAGGAAACCTATTCAGTTCACAAAGTCTACTGGAGATATCTTTAATAATCTTTAATAATTAAACCAATAAGGAAACCCTCGGGGCTCTGATGACCGTCACTGGGGTGACTGACCACCTCCGATGGTCAGAGGGTGGTTTACGAGGCTGATAAATGGTCCGGAATTGGGAACTGTCAGGTGGGCGAGACGTGACCCACGCATTTTCAGAGCAGCCCGTGCAGACCTCATTACTCTTTCTGATGGCATCTTCAAGATAAGAGTTCCCCAAATTCTGTCTCCAAGGGCGTCAGGGAGAAAGCTTTTCTTACAGCGTGTCCTCGAGCAACCTACGAACCTAGCATTAAATAATATTCCCCTCTAGATTGTAAGCTCTTGCGAGCACTGGAATCTTCACCTAATGTCAGTTCTAGTTTTGTCCGACCGTCTGAATGTGTTTATTGTAAGAAGCACTGCAAGAATTGTTCGTGCTATATAAATAAATGCTAATAATAATAAAAATAATAATAATAAAAATAATAATAATTATTATTATTATCGTTATTATTATGATTATTATTAATGGTGTATCATGTTTTTTTTTTGGATCCTGAACCTTTAGTGCTAAAGTGGTTCAAAGGGTTAAAATGTACAGCGCTACAGTGTTTAATATTCTTATTCTTGTATTCTTGTATTTACATTACAGGACCACGGCTGGCTCGCCAATCGTTGCGTTTACTTCCATCTAGGCATTCTTCGCAGTGAGGGCTGTAAATCTGCGGAATGCGCTGCTGACGGCAGGGATCGTGGAGGCTTTTAAGAATGCGTCGGATTTGCTTTTTTTGGGGGGGCAAGGAAGGATTTTTTTCTTCTTTCTGAGCAAATCGGCGGGGACTTAAACTAAGTTTTTGTTTGCCTTCAATTCGATCTATGCAATGTTTATAAGATTTTATCAAAATGACCTTAAAGGGACGGCTCCGCTATAGAAGAAGGCATATTAAAGTACTCTGTGAGTAGCCTTAACCCTCTAGGTAATATAGGGGTAGCTAAGGGCAGAAGCTGTAGCTCTTTAGCTGCAGCTTCCCCACTCTACGGACAATTCTTGGCACTGATTGGCTGTTTGAAGGCCGGGGACAGGGGTAAATGTAAAAGCGGAGGATTCTTCACGATGGGATATTAAAGGGTTAATATCAGGGTCCGCTCGTTTAGAAAGGTTCCCAGGGATGCACAGGTATCCTGGTTGGGACGGCCAGAATGGTAGAGCGTATTCTCAAAGGGTTCATCGCCGTAACATATGGATGCCATGATCAGCCATATGGCCGTCCGGCTCACGGCATGGAACCGCCGTCCCGGCGGCCGAGGTATTAAGGCAGGAGGAAGGACAGTGAGTAATGGCTCATTCACGCCCCGATGCTCGCCCCGTGAGATGCGATGGCTTCTGTTTTTCTAAACATGCACGCTCAGCAGCACTTTAAAATTATCGGGTTCCAGAGACGCTTCGCAATTTGTCTTGTCTCGGACTCGATACAACGAGATCGGCCGCCGACCGGCGTCTCCGCGCCACGCAAGGAAACTATAAGGACGGGGTGGCCGCTGATCTACCCGGTGATCCTTCACAAAGAACTATATCCCGGGAAAAAAAATAATATCTACCCCCAATCAATACATCGCCGTTAACCGTTTCAGCAACAAACCGTCCATTAATAATAAATAGTGGGCATCCCCTTAAAGAGACAGCGCTCCAAAATTAACCGAGTATCACTTCAAATGCACCTATAGACAAACATCTCCCGGCCATTTTTATTAAACTATTTCCTAAATATTTTTGTTAATGCTCATTTCCATGAATACAGGTTAGTTTAGCAATTAGCGAGCGCTTTCTAAAATACTCAAATCCCAATTAAAATCATTACGGAGCGTAAGAGAAATAAAGGGGATTTTTAATAGATTTATAATTAATGGGAAAATAAAAAATAAAAAAATCACCCATTTTTGGTTTTATTGGTAAGTAAGAGGTGCCTTACTGGGAATCGAACTTCAGACCGACAACCAGCGCAGCCAATGGGATTTGGGATCCTCCTCTGGCTCCCCAGCGTTCTAAATTAGAATGTCGACACACACGGATCCATACATCAGATCTCTCTTTATCTTGGTGGACCTGGAGCTAATTTTGTGAGATTTATAAATGATTTCTCCATATTTATCAAATACAATCGATTCGTAGGAAAAGAAAATTAATATTTTCTGCTGATAGCGGCCAATTTAACATTCTCCGGCAATGTAGGAGTTAAAGAGACGATGTTTAGACGGATGTTACTGAAAGCGAGATGTTTCAGAGGATAATTACAGGAGAGCGGCTGGTCTCAGGCTACGAGCTCCTACAGCGGCCGAGATGCTGCTTTAGGGGATCGGCGCATCGTAATTACCCTGTTTTTTTTTTAAGACGGAGAGAGAAGGATTAGATAAATTCTCCAAAAACAGGTCAGGTTAATTCATACGTATACCCCCTACATCACCGAAATATTACTGCGCAAGGGGCATTTTTCTAGATTTTGCCCCATAATATATATTTTTTTCTGGCAGCTGCATATTAGCCGTTTGTTATCTGAGCCCCAATCTACTAGATAACCCCCCCCCCGACTCCATATCATACTGCCTATGATAGAATAGAATGGCTCGGTCTGAATGACTGGCTGGACTCTCTGACTAATTAAAGTCTATGGGGGAACGGACTTCGTTAGCATTGACGTAAAGCATCAGCTCAGTGTGGTGTTTGAGCCGGGAAAGTCAGCCAAAATATCACATGACTGACAGCAACGGTGGCTCCAGGTCTGCAGTTTATTGGGACAAAATGAGATAATAAAACTATTTTTTTTTCACCAAAACGTTGTTGACACCCACACTTTACTGAGAGGGTGGTAGATAAGTGGAACAGCCATCCAGCAGAGGTGGTAGAGGGTAATACAGTGAGGGTATTAAACATGCATGGGATAGACATACGGCTCCTGAATCTAAGACGAGACCAACGACTGACTAAGGTTTGAGTCTTTACAGCAGGAGAAACGGGCGACTAGACGGGGGCCGGATGGGGCCGATCTGCCGGCAGCGTCTCCTTCGTCTTCTCCTGTTTCCTGACAAAATGCCTAATCTTTCCAACACGTTAACTCTATCCATCCCTCGTCATTATGTACAATGAGGGGAAAATGCGCACGCCGGCAACCAAAAGCTTCCTCTCTGCCTCTTCTCATCTCCTCAGACATAATTCTCCCGCCGTTTCCTGCCACGAGCCGGATGCAGCAACACAAATCACCTCAGAGATATTTTGCTGCGGGACGCTTCATCATATTTGGAGTTTACATCCACGTCAGAGCACATTTTATGCGCTTTTCTTGAGGTGTGTGCACACACACTCAAACACATACTCACATGCATACTATCTCTCTCACACACACACAGACACACTCACATACACTCACACATACACTCTCAAACACATGCTTACACACACACTTTAACACACACACTCTCTTACACACAGACACACTCATACACATGCTTACACGCACACACGCACACTCTCACACACACACACTCTCTCTTACACACAGACACACTCACACACATGCTTACATGCACACTCTCACACACACTCTCAGACATGCACACTCTCACACTCTCAGACATGCACACACTCACACACTCGCTCACACTCTCATACCCTCACACATACTCTCTCTCACACACACACACACTCTCTCACACACACACTGTAACACACACACTCTCACATTCTTTTTATTTTATAAAAATTCTACAGATTCTAGAAAAATATATCTCTTTTCCCGGCTTCTTGATCCTTAAATTGTCAGCGAGGTGAAAGCTACAGCGAGGAGTCGGCGGATAATCAGCCCTCATTCTTTCTACAGCCTCGAAATTTACTCAGCATCACGGAGCTCGGTCCGAAGCCCCTCCACAATCACCGGAGGAGGCATAAAAGCCGCGCGCCAATCACCGGTCTATCCGCCGTCATTCCACTCTGATTGCCGGAGGACACGCCGCCGTCTACTCCATCATGGACCCCGAAGTGTAGCTGATTGCTTGCATTCGCAGGTGCTGAGTCCTAAACACGCTTATTTAACACGTATGTGCAGGAATGATATGGCTATAATACAGGTTAAAGAACTATAACTCGCCTTTATTTTATTAAAAAACAGTTGTTGGTCTCGTCTTAGATTCAGGAGCCGTATGCCTATCCCATGCATGTTTAATCCCCTCACTGTATTACCCTCTACCACTTCTGCTGGGAGGCTGTTCCACCTATCCACTACCCTCACAGTAAAATATCTAAAGTGACCCATTCTTCATCAT
Source organism: Spea bombifrons (assembly GCF_027358695.1). Lineage (NCBI taxonomy): Eukaryota > Metazoa > Chordata > Amphibia > Anura > Pelobatidae > Spea > Spea bombifrons. The sequence goes on from NC_071090.1 coordinate 3,540,582, forward strand.
TGTGTGCCCCTGAATCTACACACCTGGCTTCGATTTTACTTTCTGGACGGTTTAGAACTCTCTCAGTTCATCATGAATATAAAACGATTGTCTTGGGTTAAACCCAACGCCGTTGGCGCCGCGCTCCCCTTTACTGCCGGGCAGCAGATGTTTATATAAATAATATAATAATATATTATTCCCCGATTTGAGTCGCCGACTCTCTCTACGTACGAAGGCAGCGGCTTCTCATCAGGCATATATTTACTTATTATATTCAGAAAGCTATTACGCGGCCTAATGAGATTTCAGGGGCTGGGTGCCAATAGCGAGGAAAGTTCCCTGATTTTTTAAATTGTATCAAAATCTAAATTCGTCTGCTAATGAGGGGATGATTAACGAGGGGGCTGACGAGGTCAAGGTTACTTCCGAATGCATCGGCGGCACCGCGAGGGCAAGCAAACGATACCCGCAGATGATATTAAAGGGGCTCTTATTATTATTATTATTTATTGTTTTATATGGCGCCATCGTATTCCGCAGCGCCGTACAATGGTGTAAAATAGCAAGTAAATCTAAAAGCCCATATTCATTATTCATTAAGTCATGTGACCTTTGGGCTCATCCCCCAGTCAAGACATAGATCCATAGGGTAAGGACATAATTATATAGATCAGCAGCTGCTCTCACTAACACCACCCTCAGGCATTTCCATAGCTGCCAAGTGCCATCTTTTCCGTGGGGCAGTCCTCGATTTGTGGGCACTGTCCGAGTGGCTGCCCTGCTTTGGCAGGCAGTGGGGGACATGGGCATGTTGGCGACCTGTACCTCAGCTCCCATGTGGCCCTCTCATGTTCCTTCTCCTCTCCCACCGTTACAATGGCTGCCTGAGCCAATGAACAACAACCAGGAACTTCATGGAGAGAGATAACGTAACGGGAACGAAGAATGAACAGGAAGTTTAAATGACTGCTTCCTCTGGACCTGACAATATATGTGGTTTATTTTCTGCTGAATTACCAATATGTTAACAGCTTTTTATACGAGCCGGGGTAGCTCTCATTATTGATTTGTAAATCGGCGTCATATTTAATGGTATTCCTAGAAGATCCTTCCTAAATTTATGGAGTCTGCCGAGAAGCTTCCTTTAATTACCCTCTTCTAACCTCGCTCATCAATATCCCTCGCTGCTATTACATAATGATGGTAACTGTTATCTCAAATGTATTGCACGGCAGGATAATATGCAGCGAAAAACTACGGACCACCGGCCAAAAAAAATTCAAACTCAACCCGTAAGGTCAATCAATCAATTTTCCCGTTTTCCCTACAATTTGGAAAGTTCTATCCCATCATAAATCTATATCATTTTGTTTAAAATTACAATAAACAATTCAACAATTCATTTCCAATTTATGCCGGTTTATTTTTTAAAGTTTTGTTAAATTCCTTAATTCGTACGAATGTCTGAAAACAATCAGGGAGCTCAAACGAAGCAAACGAAGGAGAAAACCTCTGATTCTTTTTTCGTTTGAAACTCGTGTTTTTCCTGATTTTCTCCCCGTCTCTGTCAGTCCCTCTCACTCTGTCCCCATCTTTCCCGAGAGCGACTTCCATGTCTCCCCAATGCCTGAGTCTGTGTGTGTGTGAGAGACTGCCTGAGTCTGTGTGTGTGTGAGAGACTGCCTGAGTCTGTGTGTGTGTGTGAGAGATTGCCTGAGTCTGTGTGTGTGTGTGAGACTGCCTGAGTCTGTGTGTGTGTGTGTGAGAGAGTGCCTGAGTCTCTGTGTGTGTGTGAGACTGCCTGAGTCTGTGTGTGAGACTGCCTGAGTCTGTGTGTGAGACTGCCTGAGTCTGTGTGTGTGAGACTGCCTGAGTCTGTGTGTGTGTGTTTGAATGTTGGAATGTTGAATCATATCCCATCAGAGAATGATGTCCATGGAGGTAAGTGGGCGTGGGGGTGGACTGGAAATAGGTGTGGACTAGGCAAAGGTGAGTGGGGAGTGGGCATGTCCAAGCGCTGCTCCCCTTCTCGGATAAGGAAGAAATTGGCCTGGAGACCCAGGGAAGCCCGGCTTCACCTGGAGACTCTGAGTCAAACCCAGGTATATAAATTAGCGATACACTTGGTGAATTCTAATGGCTAATTATGATTATTATTAGGATTAATTAGTGATTAGTGACTATAATTCCCAGACAGGACTCTCTTTTTTGCCCCCGTGGTAGGAATCTTGGTATCTACGTCTGCGTCCCCTGCTGAGCTAAACGTCTCTTCTCTGTTTCATCCGGCACTTTTATAAAAACCACGTTCAGCGGCTGAGGATTTCTGCGAGTCCACTCAGGCAGGTGTGAAAAACTGAAGACTCTCACATTGATTAAGTGAAAAAACCCCACTCGGAGCAGGAGAGCCATTTCCAGTGAATGAAATAACTCCCTCGGTGTCAAACTCGGGAAGGATCAGTGCCGCGCATGCTTTAACCACTTGTGCACAAAGGAGCTCCTCTTCCCCAGAGTCATTAGTTTACCAGTGGGAGATTTTTCACAGCTGCCATGGAGGGCCAGTCACATAGAAACCAGCAGATCGGCCCCATTTGGCCCCATCTAGTCTGCCTGTTTTTTTCTGTTGTAAAATAATCCCCCCAGCGCTGTATACAGTAATATACCCCCCAGCGCTGTATACAGTAATATACCCCCCCAGTAACGTATACAGTAATATAACCCCCCAGCGCTGTATACAGTAATATACCCCCCCGGTGCTGTATACAGTAATATAACCCCCCAGCGCTATATACAGTAATATACCCCCCCGGTGCCGTATGCAGTAATATAACCCCCAGCGCTGTATACAGTAAGATACCCCCTGGTGCTGTATACAGTAATATAACCCACAGTGCTGTATACAGTAATATAACCCCCCAGCGCTGTATACAGTAATATTACCCCCCCAGTGCTGTATACAGTAATATAACCCCCAGCGCTGTATACAGTAATATACCCCCCCGGTGCTGTATACAGTAATATAACCCCCCAGCGCTATATACAGTAATATACCCCCCCGGTGCCGTATGCAGTAATATAACCCCCAGCGCTGTATACGGTAAGATACCCCCTGGTGCTGTATACAGTAATATAACCCACAGTGCTGTATACAGTAATATAACCCCCCAGCGCTGTATACAGTAATATAACCCCCAGCGCTGTATACAGTAATATAACCTCCAGCGCTGTATACAGTAATATAACCCCCAGCGCTGTATACAGTAATATAACCCCCAGCGCTGTATACATTAATATAACCCCCAGCGCTGTATACAGTAATATAACCCCCCAGCGCTGTATACAGTAATAACCCCCAGCACTGTATACAGTAATATAACCCCCCAGCGCTGTATACAGTAATATAACCCCCAGCGCTGTATACAGTAATATAACCCCCAGCGCTGTATACAGTAATATAACCCCCAGCGCTGTATACAGTAATATAACCCCCAGCGCTGTATACAGTTATATAACCCCCCAGCGCTGTATACAGTAATATAACCCCCCAGCGCTGTTTACAGTAATATAACCCCCAGCGCTGTATACAGTAATATAACCCCCAGCGCTGTATACAGTAATATAACCCCCAGCGCTGTATACAGTAATATAACCCCCAGCACTGTATACAGTAATATAACCCCCCAGCACTGTATACAGTAATATAACCCCCCGGCGCTGTATACAGTAATATAACCCCCCAGCACTGTATACAGTAATATAATCCCCCAGCACTGTATACAGTAATATAACCCCCAGCGCTGTATACAGTAATATAACCCCCAGCACTGTATACAGTAACATAACCCCCAGCGCTGTATACAGTAATATAACCCCAGCACTGTATACAGTAATATAACCCCCAGCGCTGTATACAGTAATATAACCCCCAGCGCTGTATACAGTAATATACCCCCCAGCACTGTATACAGTAATAACCCCCAGCGCTGTATACAGTAATATAACCCCCCAGCGCTGTATACAGTAATATAACCCCCAGCGCTGTATACAGTAATATAACCCCCAGCGCTGTATACAGTAATATAACCCCCCAGCGCTGTATACAGTAATATAACCCCCCAGAGCTGTATACAGTAATATAACCCCCAGCGCTGTATACAGTAATATAACCCCCAGCACTGTATACAGTAATATAACCCCAGCGCTGTATACAGTAATATAACCCCCAGCGCTGTATACAGTAATATAACCCCCAGCGCTGTATTCCTTGGATTCCCCCTCCCCCTGAGACTGACATACACTTTCCATAGCGTTGCATTCTCTCCCTCGTGGCCTTGGGCTCGCTGTCACTTAATAGGAAGAACATTCTGTTTTATAATAATGAACAGTCGGGGGGAGGAACGCACGAGAGCCTTTTTGTGTTTATTTTCATGTTTATTGTGAAAAGCCTTTACCGTACGGAGAACTCTGTCTGGAATTCTTTAGTTTATGTTGCAAATTCTGTCTGCAGCTATATTAGTTAATTATGGTACAGTGTGATTGATGCTGGGGGGTGTTATATCCTAGGGTATTATATTTACACCGGCCGGGTTTATGGGGTATTTTCCCTCAGCCGAAATAACGTGGAGGCACGTGAAATAGTAAAAAAGCCACTGATAGGCTGAAAAATATTGTTGCCATAGAGTGGCATGCATACTGGGAAAAAGGGGCGGGACCTAAAAGAGGCGGAGTCACACACTCTGCAGCATTGAGCTCTAGGCTACCTGGTACAGACACTGGGTGGTTTGTAGCTCAATTAGCAGCGTTTAGGCGGTGTGCGCCTTAGACATCCACGGTTACATTTTTATGCCGGGACGGACCCGAATTTGGCGGAACTGGACCCCCCAAAAAAACGGGACTGTCCCTGCAAATTCAGGACTGTTGACATGTATGCCAACGGGATAAAACTTCTATAGCAGTCTAGTAACAGTGGATGGGGGCAGAGACTATACCCCGACAGCTTGTTATTTCCATGTTGCCATAGCAGCACAAAAAATCCTTACAATTTCGTACCGTTTAATCATTATGTGGAAAATGTAAATGACGGATCTGCTTAAAGTTCTCTGCTTAATGAGTAATAAATAATGCGACCCGTTTAACGGGCTGTCGTGCCCTCAGCGCACCTCTAATGAAGTCACTGGACGGTGTTTGCTCTCCGCGGCTTGTTGTGGTGGAATATTGTGACAGCGGCAGACATTGTTTTGCGAGGTTTCCCGCTAACGTGTTTACTTCCCACACGTTATCCGCCTCTCCTCGTTACCTCTCGTAATCTTCGCCATGCAGAGCCACGGAGAAAAGACGAGTCTGCCGATTTAATGGCCTCTCTTTCGGATTTTTTCTCTCGTTGCCTTGAGTTTCAATAAAAGATTTACGGAAATGAACCCGGCAGAAATAGATCTGATGCCTCTATCCATTCATGCACTGCATATCCTATACATTATACTATAGCTTACATTAACAACCTGCAGCACTGTATACAATAATATAACCCCCCAGCACTGTATACAGTAATATAACCCCCAGCGCTGTATACAGTAATATAACCCCCAGTGCTGTATACAGTAATATAACCCCCAGCGCTGTATACAGTAATATAACCCCCCAGTGCTGTATACAGTAATATAACCCCCAGCGCTGTATACAGTAATATAACCCCCAGCGCTGTATACAGTAATATAACCCCCCAGCACTGTATACAGTAATATAACCCCCAGCGCTGTATACAGTAATATAACCCCCAGTGCTGTATACAGTAATATAACCCCCAGCGCTGTATACAGTAATATAACCCCCCAGTGCTGTATACAGTAATATAACCCCCAGCGCTGTATACAGTAATATAACCCCCAGCGCTGTATACAGTAATATAACCCCCCAGCGCTGTATACAGTAATATAACCCCCAGCGCTGTATACAGTAATATAACCCCCCAGCGCTGTATACAGTAATATAACCCCCCGCGCTGTATACAGTAATATAACCCCCCAGAGCTGTATACAGTAATATAACCCCCAGCGCTGTATACAGTAATATAACCCCCAGCGCTGTATACAGTAATATAACCCCCAGCGCTGTATACAGTAATATAACCCCCAGCGCTGTATACAGTTATATAACCCCCAGCGCTGTATACAGTAATATAACCCCCAGCGCTGTATACAGTAATATAACCCCCCAGCGCTGTATACAGTAATAACCCCCAGCACTGTATACAGTAATATAGCCCCTAGCGCTGTATACAGTAATATAACCCCCAGCACTGTATACAGTAATATAACCCCCCAGCGCTGTATACAGTAACATACCCTCCAGCGCTGTATACCGTAATATAACCCCCAGCGCTGTATACAGTAATATAACCCCCAGCGCTGTATACAGTAATGTCGGTCGGTGACAGAAACCTTGTTTTATCTCATTTTGTTCCAATAAACTCCCTTTATCTGCAGACCTGGAGCCGCCGTCGCTATCGGTCATGTGATATTTTGAGTCAGAGAGTCAGAGAGTCTGACTGTGTGATTAAGACTGAGCCGTTCTATTGTTCCCCACAGGCAGTATGATGAGGAGTCGGGGTGTTTAGTAGATCGGGGGTCAGATAACAGAGCGAGAATCATACAAACGGCTGATATGCAGCTGCCTAAAAAGATTATATTATGGGGCAAAAACTTTAAGTCTCTAAAAAGACAGAAGTCTCCAGGTTGGCCCAACTTTTGGGCATCCCCCTGATCAGCAAAACGAAAGTAGACGTTTTAAATAATCCAACTTGTCCCTCTTCAGCTTCCGTTGCCCTGCGGGGCGATATGTGTTTTAATGATGTGTGCATTTAGAAGATAAATACACCCCCAGCGCTGTATACAGTTGGTGATGATATGTGATCTGGCTTAGTACTCCATCCATTCTGTAATTTTACGGCTTCTCTACAATTGGGTGCTTTTGAACGTTTAATTATTGGCGGAATTGGTCTTATTGGGGTTGCCACGCCGTTCGGCAACCCCTTATAGCCATACCTGGCCCTCCTGTAAGCTGTCCGACGTATTTCCGGTGTTAGTATGAGTAACGGGTCTATATGTCTTATATGGATCTTCTCCTTGACTGTAGAGAAGAGAGGTGAGCTCGGGACAACTGGGGTCGGTCAACATAAGAACATAACTATACCTCCCAAATGTCCCATTTTGCTCATGGGACAGTCCTGCCGTCCCTCGTAGCCAGACACAGGTATCCTGATTGGACACCTGAAATGTTGGTGGGGGGGTATGAAAAAATAGTGAATATTTAATCAACTGGACCGTTACTGAACCCGTTACTGCAGGGTGGGCCGGAGGGGGTGAATTATTTTAACACACAAGTGTAGAAAATACTTGATGTTTCCACACCACGGATGATTGACAGGTAGTATTTGCTCGGGGGGCAGTCGGGGTACCTGGGGTGTGAGCCGCGAGATAAGTGCATCTGTTTGTTGGAACATGAGGAGGTCTATTCACAGAGAGCGTGGGTGATAAAAGCCTAAGAACAGGAGCCGTTGGGCTGAGACCATCTCACAGAACAGGACAGCAATTCCCCGCGCCTTTAATTATTCCTTTTAATTAAATCTCCGTCTTTGGACCCGGCGCGGGGCATCAGAGCGATGGAGCAAACCATGGACACGCTACTCGCTACAGATATCTTCTTGCCTCAGCTTCTAGAACACGTTAACCCCTTGGGTGGTGTCTTCAGACTCTGCTCTTGGCCATGACGTTCTTGGAACACTGAAAAACCATACGTTCCAAGTGTCCCTGTTTAGTTTGGCTAGTCCCTCTTCTGGACCCAAATCCGCATGTCCCTCTTTTCCAGGAGATCTGAATACTTGCCAGAGTGTAGTCGTTGTTAGTTGGCCAGCTTCCGACTTAACCCGAAACCCATACCCAACACGTAAATAATATACGGTTGCTGTGGGAACGGTCATCTTAAGTTCTTATTCACAGGATCTGCATATTTATTCCTCCCCAAAACCATTATCTCTCAACCCTAGTTGCTGATTGGTTCAGGCAACCTTTGTAAGCGTGAGGGAGGAGAAGGGCGAGAACTTCAGGACACGAAATAATGCTGACCCTGCCACAGGCTGCCACTGGTCTCCGCTTCAATGACTGTCAAAGGTCGGAAGCTGTGATTGGGCCATTAAACCCAGCACTCCGCAGGTTACAGTATCTCTATCCGAGCTCAGTCCTGTAACAATCCTGTTCTCGATACATTCTGCTTTTTTTATTACTGTTGGCTTGGTGGGATCCGAGCAATAAAGGGGCTGTCAGCTTTTGTTAGGGCGACCTGTGATCAGGGCCGCGGACGGCAGGATATCTGTGGCCGCCCCGGCGTGCGTCTGGTGGGGAGAGTGGAGCGGATTCAGAAGAGCCGGCTAAGCTTGTTTGGCAGAAGACTTCAAAGATGCATCCAAGCACAAGGGAATTATAGATACTTATGCAAATTAGCGCGCATGCACAAGTGCGATTACCTGCCTGCGTGTTTACACAGTCTATCCTTTCCGTGAAGCTAATGGAGCAGGTAATGCACATTACCTTTTATACTGTTTGGAAACTAACCCTTTCAGCGCAGAAAAACATTGTATATCCTTAGTGTCCCTCTTTAGTTTGATCGGTCCCTATCTCCTTCCTTGATGTCTCTCTTTCCTCCCCTGATGCCCCTCTTTCCTCCCCTGATGCCCCCTCTTTTCTCGGAGGTCAGAATGTTTGCTGGGTATGAGGGTATCGCTGGGTTCTACAGCCCTAAAAGCCCCGATAATGTATATAGAAACAGCAGGAACCGGCTCTAAATGCCTCACTGACACATAAACAGGACAAAAGGTCTTGTGAAAGTTCCATCCCCATTCATACCTCTAACCATGAAACATAAAACAAAAACGCCTGTCGTTGGAAAGTGAACCAAGAATTATGGCCGCTTAGGACGGTCAATAAGCTCATCAGAGCCAAGGACCTCATGGAGCAGATTGCCCTGATGCCACAGCAGAGAGGGTTTGGACTAACGCGGCATCAAGCAGGTTGACCAAGGACCTCGTATGGATGGCCATCAAGGGAGGCCTCCCCCTACGGACATTCAGATACAGGCGATGTCCGCGGTGCATCGTTGAGGAGGAGACTTCCCTACATTTGTTCAGAATCCAGGAAAATGAACTCGAATACCCCGTGGAGAAGGAAGTTCCTCCTCTATCACTATGTATGGACTTTTTCCAGGAGCTCACACAGAGGGTGCCATTGAAGAAGCCCGGCGCCTAATGCGTTGTGTTAGGGACGCTTTGTGGTTTTCTAGGAACCACCTAATCCTGATCACTGTCCTCGACCGTGACAGTGTCAAGGAGGAAGACTAACCTCCACACCACCTCTCATCTGATCCTCCTCAGGCTTCTTCTATGGCACCCTCCGTGTGACTTCCTGGAAAGAGTCCATACAAAACCAAGTAGCAGGAGAGGACCTTTTCGCCCGCAAAGTCTTTTGAGTTCGTTCTCCAGGGTTCTCAACAAAGCCTGTGCAAAATAACATAAAAAAATTTAAAGACACCCACATTTATTCACAATAAAAGGCGCATGATACCTTATAACTGACGCTGTCCCTTTAAGAGGATAGAATTTGACGAACGTTAGTTATTAGAGTTTCCCGAGCTCGCAAATATTTCCTGGAGGACCTGGTTAGTAATTATTGATGACTATTTTATTGCTGGTGAACCTTGAGAGACCCCCCCCCAATCAATGCTCGCATTTCATTGGCATATTGACCACCACTTAATATTGTATAAGATGTCCCAATACGCCAAGGAGGGGGTATTTCCGAACGCCGATACTCCTGGGCTACTTGTGTTTGCGCAACGTTATTAACTAATAAAGAAAGACGCCTTTTGTCAATAGCCGCTCCACGTCGGCTGAAAGGCCACCGCCAACTTTCTACATGTTCTACATGTTACATTCACAGAAAGTTATTAATAGGGTTAAAGCGATCGTTTTCCAATTTTAATGGAATTTACTACACATTGGCTTTGGAAAGGATTTGTTTCTTGGATAGGGTGCTTACTTTAGTACCTCCCAAGTGTCCCAGTTTTTGAGGGACTGTGCTGATTTTTTGGGCACAGACCCGCATAGCTGTCCTGTTTTTGCCGGCAGTTTGCATCATAAGCATACCTGGGAACTTGTGGGCCCCGGCCACCCGGAGCCTACCATTGCGGGACCGGCCTGCTGACATCAGTGGGCGGTACCGCTGATATGGGGAGTGTCAGGACAGGAAGTTGAGATGGCTGCTCCCAGGGTGTCCAAAAAAGTGGGTTTCCTATGCATATATATGTTGCATATTTTAGCTTATAAAGAGAATTATATTTTATTTGGTGTTAGGAACCATAAAAGGTAGGTTTAGAAACCACAGGGCCCCAGTGAGAAAATTGCCCTACAACTTCACCAGGCAACATGTCCCACAGTGCCATCTTTGCCCCCTAACAACGTGTGAGTACCCCTTTTGCTCCCAAACAGCTTGTGAGTGCCACCTTTGCCCAAGCAGCTTACCAGTGCCCCCAAACAGCCTGCCGGTGCCATCTTTGCTCCAGCTTGTTAGTGCCCCCAAACAGCCTTCCGGTGCCATCTTTGCTCCAGCTTGTCAGTGCCCCCAAACAGTTTCTGTGCCATCTTTACCCGCCGGTTCCAATCTGTTTAAAAAAGGGCCCTTCCGACCTGGACAGACGCAGTCTTCCTGAACAATTTTCAGACCTGGTAACTATTGTACTGCTTCTTCTGTTTGTAGCCATTTCATGAACACAAAACATCCTTTTTTTTTATAACGAAGGCACTTAAGAAACGTGGATCTGTCTCCACCGACGTGCGGAGAGTTGTGAGCCATGCTATAGCAGGGCGGGAGACGATGATAATTTGGCAGATGGGGTTTCCAGATTGTCAACAAGTCCCATGAATAATTCAAGGAATCCCTCCGCTCCGATATCTCTGAAACTCTGATCATCCGATATGAGATCTCCAGCTCGGTTGGCGCGAGGTCATCTCTTGGCTCCTCTCCCATTCTGTTTTCACAGGCATTCTAGATTTTTTTTTAAATACTGATTGGGTCCGGCTTATTTTTTTGGGGGAGAAGGGTCTGGGGGTGAGTCAGAAAAAAATGCATAGTAAAGTTAATTAACATAGATAAACATAGATACTTATTTTCATTGAGAAATAGCAGTTTAATTTATGAAAAAATTATTGTTACGGGATTAATGTTTTCATTTTATAGACAACCAACCATCAGAAATCAGGGCAGAAAGCTGAATAAAGGAGCTAAGCTGAATATTCTTATTTCTTGATAAAGGAGATGTCCCATGGAATTGTCTTTTCTCCTTGAGCATAACCCCCAGATTTGAAAACATATTTCTATCTGATTCTAGTAATGGAAATTTTTATAGATTTTATTTACCCCGTTTAATTTATAAAGCCGTTCCCTGCTGTTTCTGACCTCCTAGAAAAGAGGGGCATCAGGGGAAGAAAGAAGGCTTCAAGGGACGAAAGAGAGGCATCAGGGGAGGAAAGAGGGGCATTAGGTTTGGTGAGATGAGATCAGGGAAGGAAGGAGGGGCATCAGGGAAGAGTGAATGCTCCTCCTAAATAGGGGGAAGAAAAAAGGCTTCATGGGATGAAAGAGGGGCATAGGGGGAGGAAATAGGGGGACAGAGTGACTGTTCCTCCTAAATCAGGGGAAGAAAGAAGGCTTCAAGGGATGAAAGAGAGGCATCAGGGGAGGAAAGAGGGGCATCAGGAGAGGAGAGAGGGGTATCAGGGGAGGAAATAGGGGGACAGAGTGACTGCTCCTCCTAAATCAGGGGAAGAAAGAAGGCTTCAAGGGATGAAAGAGAGGCATCAGGGGAGGAAAGAGGGCATCAGGGGAGGAAAGAGGGGCATCAGGGGAGGAGAGATGGGAACAGGGGAGGAAATAGGGGGACAGAGTGACTGCTCCTCCTAAATAGGGACACCTGGGATGTATACAATTCTGCGCTCTGCAGCTCCTTTCTTGTTGCTAGCATATACTCTGCCTTAACACCGCAATAAATAATGGAGAACCTTCAAGCAATCAAAATGACTACCATCTGTGTATGAAGTACGTAAATGATCGTAGATAATGGAAGCGAGCAGATCTATCCGCGTCCTCCTATTACCTCCCCATCACTTATGAGACTAATAAAAGGATGATATTTATCGAGGAGCAGATCTGAGTTATTGCCTCTGCAATATTTCCTCCCCACAGCTGCCAGTGAGGACTGTGCTGTCCTTTAATTGACTCTGTTACACATCAATAACATTATATTGTCTCATAATATTGCCCGGGTGCGGGAAGTATTTGTGATTCAAACGCACATACAGCTCCTGAAACTGGTGGAAAATACAGGAAAAACAGTGAAAATACACATAAAGTCCTTTTTATTTATTCAGTGAAAGAAGGCATTGAGATGGGGCCATAACTCCCCAGGGGCCACAAGGTAAGGGGGACACTCAAGCTCAAGGCACCTATTTCTCCTGCAGTAAAGACTCAAACCTTAATCAGTCGTCGGTGTCGTCTTAGATTCAGGAGCTGTATGTCTATCCCATGCATGTTTAATACCCTCACTGTATTACCCTCTACCACTTCTGCTGGGAAGCTGTTCCAGTTATCTACCATCAGTAAAACAAATCCTAGCTTTTAAAGACCTTGGTTTACCTTTCTTGTTTTCTGAGTCTTCTGCAGGCACCTACACGTCTCTATACCAAGCTTCAAACAACATTCATTCATGTTGGTTCCCACTTCATACAGACAGATAAAATGACCATGGTGGCCATGATCTGAGATAGGTCGAGGTGGGCACTCTATACTCACCACATATATATAGGTGCCTTTAATAACAAAAAAATCCTTCAAAACATCAATTCTTCTCAGAACCAGAGAATCGGGGTTTTATGAACTGTCTGTAGTCATCACACTTCTGTTTGACTTAGATTAACGTCGAAGGGTCACCAAAGCCTTAACTATTTGTATACAATAAATTGTTTATTATGGAGAGTATTTTAATTTTTTTTATATATATATTTTAGAACTTGTCTACTATTAAGATGTTTAATTCAACGTGAAAGAAAGCATGGAGTCGCTGGAATAGGTCCCAGGAGAATCTGAAAGTTCTCAAAGCTCTGTAAGTGGATTCATCGGAGAAGGTGTCCTCAAACACGAAGATGGTCTATAATAGGGAAAGAGTTTTCTATCGTAATAATAATAGAGTTTATGTACTGCCGGTACCATGGATTATGCAGACACAGCGACAAGTGCTGGGAATTCGATCTGATTATAACATAGGAATAGTTATTTTTTTATTATTTTACTACCCTTTGAAGCTTAAATTGCCGTTCTTCCCTTTAAAAGATTATTCATGGCCGGATGAAGGGTGGTGAAATAAACCTGGAGGTGAAATGCTTTTACTGTAACAGAAATAGTTTTACAATAAAAAAAAAAATAGAAACAACGTTCCATTTGGAAACTCCAGGTCTTAATGGTCAGCAGGACCAAGCAGTCTTTAATTAAGAATGGCACAGAACAGATTGGAAATATTCTATCCGATTCCAGCCCGGGGAGCCTTTTAGAAAGCAACTCGATGTTCAGATGGTCAACTAGATGTTCAGAAGGTCAACTAGATGTTCAGAAGGTCTACTAGATGTTCAGAAGATCAATGGTGAGGTAGTGAAGGTCCTGGTCAGCTTGTGAAGCAGAGAAAGGATCCAGTCGCCTCAATATGCCAGGCTGCAAAGCAAGTTGAACCTCAATGAATACAATTAGAACATTTGGAACCTTGGCTTCATGAGGACCAAGTCATGGAATGGTGAGGAGCCTCCATGGGCTTAAGAGTCAATTAACTCAAAAGTCTTTCTGGATGGAAAGAAATTCTCCATTGTTTTATAGCACTTTTTTTCTATTGGGCAATAACATCCTTAGAACCCATTATATGCATGCCCCAGAACCTGTAGTAATCAGAGATGGCCAGAACATTCATGATGTTGGTGCACAAGCAGAGTCATGATAAGAAGGAAGTCTAAAGATTTCTTCATCAGTATCAGATACCAGAGTATCCTATCTCGACGTGACAAAAGATTTTGTTTGGCAGGAACAGAAGATATATCGATGACGTACAGATGAACCAGAACCCTCCCTGAGCAGATGGGGACGTGAGGTCCCCAAACTCGCCTCCATTGGCACTTGCTGGGTGGAAACACCTCTGCAGCTTCCTTAAACCGCCACTGGCTGCCAGTGCTTTAATTGACACAGATGTGATTGTATAGGGATGTTAGCAGGATCTCAGGCTTCGCTGAGCCTTTTCCGCCATGTGTTTCTGCCGCTGGCGTCGTCAACGGTTCATGAGGCTGAGATCAATACGCGCATGGACTGCAGATCAAATAATAATTACAATTTCCTAACTATATCTTAACTCAGTGAGTACCATTTCACAGCGGACCCACAGCTTCCGATTATTACTTGCCCCCAGCGGTGTCTCTTAAACCCCTAGAGGCATCATGTACTTCAAAATTGTTTCGTTTTTGTATTTTTGCCCTATTATAGAAATCTGTAATATTATTTTTTTTTGCACGCCAAATGAATATGCCAAGGTATGAAATATTACAGATTATCGTATAACCTATTAAAATTAAAATTAATTAAAATAATTAATATTATGTTCTATTTCTATAGCGCCAACATTTCCCACAGCGCTTCCTGCAGTCCCTGCATTCAAAACTAGAACCGACAGACTAAGACGAACCGTTCGGTAAAGAGGTCCCTGCTCGCAAGAGCTTACAATCTAGTGAACGTCAGAAAAAATGATAAATTATATTTACGAGCAAAATGTGCGTAAATCCCTTTAAAAAATACCGTCGTTACTAATGTCCAAAGTGCCCGCAGGATACATTTCCCCAGATTGTGTGTTATTTAACCCAATACGCCGTTAAACAAACGCTCTTTGTAAACGCGGCTTTCCTACGGCGAAAGGGAGGAGCGGGAATGGATAATGGAAGCGTATACTTATAACACACCTCTTATTATAGGCACGGAGCTCTTTCACCCCCCGATACAAACATCGAGGATATTGTTAAAATAAAATTAGCAATTTACAGCCCTTTGCTCGTGTTTCTAAGGGCGAATGGTGGGATTTAGTCTGGGCGGAAATAAAAAAAGGTTTTGTATAGGAGACATTCTTAATTATTCAAATGGATCTCCCGCCGCGCGGTGCCACGGAAGGATATACTCATTCTCAATGTATTGCTCGGTGAAGAGCGAGATTCTGGCTGTTAGCAATGCGGGGAATTCGCCCTCCGCAGGGTTATTTTTTTCTCGGATCTGAATCGTTTTGAGACAGCTTGTTAAGGTTGAGCGGAAAATACATGGATTGCGAGTCCATTAATCTGTCAGGCATATGCAACTGGCTCTTTTTTATTTCCCACCCCCAAATTGCTAGTAATTAGGACATTTCTGCATCAGCAAAATATTACCCTTTCTGACCGCCTCCGTCTATTAAGGACGCGTGTAGCTCAAAGTCGAGATTTCATATTTTTTTTATTCCTGGGTGAAATTTTAATTTGCTTCGGATGAGAACAAAAAGTGGGTTTTCATTTTTTTTATTTTTTTTTATATTTTTTTATTCTCTTTTCTGAAGGATTTTGATCCCTAAAATTCATTTTTTTTTTTAAATACTGACAAGGTAACATATTTGCCTTCTACGCTCTCCTAGGCCTAACCCAGGACAGCACCTCCAGCCTCACTCTCCTTCCGGCTGAGCGCCGGGATATGATGTCATATCCTGAGATATGATGTCATATCCTGCCGCCTAACCTGTTAGGGTCAAGCGACACCGGGAAGGAAACACTTTCGTAGGCAAGCTTTTGTTACAGCTTCATCATGTAGTTATATATCAATCCTTCCGGTGTGTTATATCTTTAAATCCGCGCATCTCCGGCGTGGACTTCGGCTTCATGCATCATTTAGGGTAAAAAAAAGAGATTTATGTACAAAAAGCGGCTTCGCAGGAAGACAATGAAAATCCAGGTGAGTTGGGTTGTATCATATCTCAGAACCATAATAGAGCTGGGGAATTCAGTTACAGGTGTAACAGGCGTATATCATCGCGCATGGAGAGAGAGAGGAGACACACCTGCCACGTCCAATACAGAGAAGTGGTGGTGATGTGTGGCGGAGGAGTGGGGAAATTGCATTGTATGGAAATAATGGCCTGCGATATTTGGTCTGCGCATGATGGGGCCTCCGATCTGTGAGTCTAATGAGCGGATAATGAACCGAACTGGAAATCAAGGCATATTAGTAACCCTTCAATGTCCAGAAGGCTGGCAAAATGGGTGTTAAAGAACCTGTAATCATTTATTGGGATGTTACGCACTTGGTTGGTCTTTGTGGAAGAATTTCGCTCTCTGCTTTTTATTGCAACTCCACATACGGACGAGGCTTTTCAGATGGTGGTTGATCCATTACTAGATCCTTTCTAGATCTGAGGATGCCGGTGTGTTGACTCGAGTCCAACATCTGGGCCGGTCCTGCTCATCAGAGTCAGAACCAAGCTCTCCACACATTTAATCTCTGCCATGTGGCTGGCGGTTACATTGTAGCCAAATGTTCTCTTGGATTCTCTCCCTTATATTGAACTCAGAGGTCACGCTGTCATTGAGGTCTGGAATGACATATTTGCCCTGTTAATGCTTCTGTAGGATTATTATTGAGCACAATTGAGCAGTTAGGTAGCGGCCTCACCTATAGACACCTGTCAGTTCTATATATATATATATATATATATATATATATATATATATATGTGGCTTTAATGGTCATGAACCTATTGCAAGTGGTTTTCAGACGTAAGGTTTGTGACCTTGACTGTTGGACACATTGTATATAACATTCTTACGTTACCCGGAGGTCATGCTATGGGTGATGATTGACACCAATCCTTGGTTCACACAACAGTCCTCTACGTTCTCCATGTCTTGTAACAGAGAAACATAGGAACCTAGAATTCAATGTCCGATAAGCCCCATCCGGCCCCCGTCCAGTCGCCCGTTTCTCCTGCAGTAAAGACTCAAACCTCAATCAGTCGTTGGTCTCGTCTTAGATTCAGGAGCCGTATGTCTACCCCATGCATGTTTAACACCCTCACTGTATTACCCTCTACCACCTCTGCTGGGAGGAGAAGACCTACTAGATGGTGCATCCAAAATAACTGCCATTTATCCAAAGAATGGGATGATTAATGGAGCAATCATATTCATTTTTAGGTGCTTCCAAGAAAAAAACTTTTTTTGCGTTACTAGAAATAAAGAATGATGAGGTATACAAGCATAAAGAAGCTCCTTTGGTGGTCCTCCTGTAGAAAGTTATTCGGCGAGTTATAAAATAATTACATTAAACCGTCTGCCTCCCTGGAGCGGCTATGGATCTTTCTGCCACGTCCGATGGAGTGGACAGGCCGGCGGAAGTCTCTCTTATCCATGTAGACAGACCCTGGATGCTCCTTATCCTCAGATTAAAGCTCATTCCCATTATTAGTTTTCTGCAAGCTAATGCTGCCCGCCTAACCAAATCACACCGAGCAAAAAAAAAACACTCCGGCACTCAGAATCAAATGAAAAAATAATAAGGTTTCTGAAATCAATCCATAACATTCATCGAGAATATCCAGTGCATTAAACCAATCAGCCACATTAAATCGATCCATAATGTACATACATCCATTCAATTCATTGCCTTTCTCTGCTTTATTCACTTGGGAGGGCAATTTGTTTCCTTGCGTGTTTTCATTTTTGGTTTGTTCGAGTTTTTTGTTTTTCTGCTTTGATCGATTTGTTTGTTTTTTTCTTTATTTTTTTTGTTCTTTTTTGTTTTTGATTTTTTTTTTTAAAATGGTAGACAAATACAAATAAAATTGTTTGTGATTAGGGATATCTTTTTAGGATAATGTGGATTTATTCCTGCCCTTAGATGAACCTCATGCTTTTCGTGGCCACTTGTTTCTGGAGTAGAGGTCGGGACGAGGAATTTAAAAGAATAACCCTGTTTAATTTATAAAGCCGTTTCCTGCTGTTTCTATACACATTATCGGGGCTTTTAGGGCTGTAGAACCCAGCGATCCCCTCATACCCAGCAAACATTCTGACCTCCTAGAAAAGAGGGGCATCAGGGGAGGAAAGAGGGGCAACAGGTGAGGAAAGAAGGGCATCACTAGGAGGAAAAATGAGAATCAGGGAGGAAAGAGGGCCATCAGAGGAGGAAATAGGGGGATCAGATAAAGAAAGAGGGGTACAGAGAACGAAAGAGGGGCACAGGAATTTGGGGCAAAAAGAAGGACTGGGCATACTAACTAGGGACACCTGAGGGGTTATAATACATATATGTTGTATATTATAAATGTTACTGAACTGGTAACCTTTGAAATTCTGGCAGATACAAAAACGAACAGACAACAAACCCAACACACCGATTCCTCATCACACAAAAAAAAAAATCCAAAAAGATCTATGTTACCAGGCTTCTAAATACACAATATTTCTTTTAATTTCTAGGCTAATGGTACTATCTCAATGCAGAAAACCTTATTTCTAAACTAACGTTCACCAACTAACCAGCAGGACTCGGCGAGGAACAAAAAAAAAAGCTCATGGCGCATGATTTAGTCTAGAAACCTTGCGTTTCCCCCATTTTTTTTATCATAACTCCCATGAGAACTTCTTCCTTGGCATTTTCCAGGTGAACTGATATATTAGCCTTTTATTTTCAGTCGCCCTTTTCCAATATTTATACGGGTCAGCTGACACGTGACATTCATTTAAAAAATAAAATACCAGCACGGAAAGGTCATTTAACTCAAGAATAAAACCTGAAAACATTTACTCAGCCGGTAACCTGTGCTCCGGCCACTAACTGAGCTTTAAACAGACTCTGCTCCCTGCCCGAGGCATCGATCCTCTGATATGAAAGGTGGATCCTCACCTTAATCTTCCCTCCGACGTTTAGATATTAAGCTGAGGGTGCAAACAGGGTATGGATGGGATCTGAGGGTTGGGTATGTGGTTGATAAAGGTGGGTGTCATTGGTCAGGGAGTAACGGAGCTTAGATAAAAGTCTCCCCAAAAACTTGGGTTGAAACTTTTGTATACTTTAAGCTCAACGGGATTGAGCAAATCTCCCCGTCTAGACAGAGTTCTAAATTAGAACATTGACATGAGCTAAGAGGTCTACTTTGGACACAAAGTCAACACACAGTATATGACCAGTGACCTCACAATATTTCTTTACAACAGGCTTAGGGGGTCTATTCACTAATGATGAGAGATAACCCTGAGCTGAAGTTCAAAAGAATTGTCAAGATTTGAGCAGGTTGACCTCGTAGGAGCTCCAGCCCAAACTGTGGGTTTAGGTGTTGACCTGTACCTCCTAAAGGCACATAGAACAATCTTAGATTTGTCTACCAGTTAGACCAGTGTGGTAGTTCCATTGTCATGTGACGGGTGCAGTTTAAACCAATTATCAATCCATCGACACATGAAACACTGTTGAGGAAGGATCTTGCAAGGAGTGTTCTTAAGAATGAAATGTAAGATTGTGGTTCGGCGAACGCGTTTCACCGATGTAGAGATCCGAGCCGATTAGTGTGGGAGTGTGTTCTTTATGTATCACTCGGTTCTTTGTGATTTCTGTGTAGGAAGCTCTCAGGAATCTGCGACTGAGCCAGGAGCAGAAAAGAATGCAAGTTCCATCAACAAGAAAGAAACATTCTGATAACGTTCCTTCCTGATCCTCCCACCCGTAGCGCTCTCTATGATTTAAAGATAAGTATTGTATCCAGAAGTATCATTGTAGCGATGGTCCGTCTCCAAAGACCAAGAACTCGTCTGGAATGGTCTCCTCAGGCTAGGCTGCTGCATCTCCTCTGGCCTGTTGGGTCTCCAGGACGGCAGGCTTTATCTCGCTGGATGACCGATTTCCCGGGCTTACCTGCATCTCACAGATTGTATCCTCGGGATTTGTGTCCTTATGCGTAGCTGATACTTTGTTTCTTTTTGTATGCACTTCATATACTCAGCCTTTTAGAAGCAGCGAGATCTTTTAGGTATGGGAGGGTAGATGTGCCTTCAAAAAAGTCATGTAGATCCCATCTACCCATCTTGGAAATAATTTACAAGAACATCCATGAATGCCACACTTAACTTGTTCCATCCCTGGAAAAGATCATCATCCTTCAGGAACTACTCAACCATGTATAGTTTCTAACCAGCAATTAAACTAGAATAGGGTCTGACGTGTCGTCATGCTCAGGCTATCATGTTATATTCCCCATATTTTATTATTTATTGATTTATATAGTGCCAACATACTCTGCCGCGCTGTACAATGAGTAAACAGGACAAGTAGAGCAGCACCTAACAATTTGGTCTTACAGAAAAAAGTACAAAGGGTTTGGACATAGAGAGTAGGAGTCAATAGCCCCGGACTGGCCATTTGGCACACTGGGCCAATGTCCCGTGGGCTACTGACCAACAGTGCCACACGCTCCTCTTTTAAAGTGCCATGGCCACCTCATCATGACCAGTCTGGCCATGTCATGTCTGCGATGCAGATTTTGAAGGGGTTGTAGAGAGTCATTTCTGTTGGGTTTAATGGAATCTAAGTGGATTCCGAGGTTGAGTTGGGGCTAACGTGGCACCAGAATATAAAGCCGAGGGGCCGAGTGTCTCTGCAGCAGGTTTCACAGACGAACGCTCTGCGGAGGGCAAAGACGCTGCGATGAATAGAATATATTCCTATTAAATGATCGGTTACATAAATACTCTACTTTGCTTCTTTAAATGCGTCGAATGTGATCATGTGACTGCCACAATCTGTAAATCTCGCGCGACGGAAATAACATTTCAGCGTGGGGAGTCTCGGAAGAACTGCGGTCATTGGCTCGGATCTGGCGAGTCCTGACGACGCTATCCTGGCTTTATTTCTTCTAAAACGCTGGAACCTCTCCCCTGTATCGTAAGCGGAGAACAAAAAGGAAATTAATAAGAGCCGTCAGAAGTCCTGAACGCAGATCCCCGTGTAACGTCGCTGCCACAGAGCCGGATCTATTCATCAGTTTAAATCCCACTGCAATACGGCCTTTAAATTCGGACAGGTTCTCTGCTGATTAGATTATTGGCGTCCGGAAAGTAAAAACATTTTTTAATGCATTTTTAAATGATTATTTATGAACCTGAATTGTCCAGAGCTGTGCAATATATTAGCATTTAATAAATAAAGAATAATAATATTATTTTTTTATTAAGCACTAACATGTGCTGCGGCACGGTGGATTTTAAATATGGGGTGGCTAACACAAAAATACATGAAAAAAAAATTTACAGATGCAACCATGCCCAGGAGCTTGCAATCTAGCCTGATTGTAATTTCCTGGAGAATGGTGGGCTTATGGGGGCTCTGCATAGGTGTTTCCATTCTATAAGGAATTATACGAGCAATTGACACAATATATGGACTGTGTTTCTCACCGCTCTCGATGCGCTCAATATGTTGATTCTTCACCCCCCCCCCCATTAAAAAAAGCTTTGTGTCTTATGATACGTTTATTATTAATCCTGGATAAATCTGGTCCATTTGATAATTGCACATTTTAAAGTTGGCACTAGGGGGAGACATTGTCCAACCATCATCATCATCATCACTCAAGCCCCCCACCCAATGGAATGGTATTGAAGGTTCATTTTTTCAATTTGGAATTTTGGCATCGTCTTCTGATCAATCCCACGGACCAAGACGGAGAAAACCCCGATCGCATCGATCCCCGCTACCTTCCCAGAGAGACCGCTGGCCTTCGGACCTACTAGGGCTATAAACCATAGAAGAAACATTAATATCCCAGAGCTTCTCGATCCAAGGAGAAATCTCATCGCCTTTTGGAGTCAAGAAGAATTTTTTTTCCCTAAGATACAAAATTCTAAAAAAAAAAACAAAAAAAAACGAGGCCTATATCCCTCAGCTTAAAGGCATGAAAGATATCTGTATATGCTAAGCTGCTTAAAAATATGATGGTTTTTTTACTAGAAATGCATTAAAATCAGCGCTGGGTGGGCGATGAAGCGGCCCTTTAAGGCCAGCAGCCACCAACTCTGTACTTGTGGCTATTGTTACATTTGTATTACTTTTGCAGCGTGAGGCTGTAAATATACGGCAGACGAGCCGCTGGCCCCGGGGGACCATATGGGACAGAACATAAAGCCTTTAAAAGGGGGAGCTACCTAGAATAGGGATGCCATAATAGGAACACGGAAAGGATCCAGACATGGTGCAACTCCTGGGCAAAATATACATGGGGGAGAAAAGCTTTTGGCATGCCTGCACGGGCATCTGGCTCGCCAGGCACATCCCCAGAGGAACACCGCCCCCCCCCCGCCGATATACTGCTCTGCATGCTACGTCAACATAAAAATGTAACGTCCTGCCTGACGGCCGCTGGCCTTAAAGTGACGGGGCCGCTTTGTTATCCCCAGTCTGGCCCGGGGTTCTTGCAGTAGCCCAGAATGCTCAAATGAGAGCAGCCCAGGGCCCCCCCCGCCCTCCCCTGGTCACCAGATGACTGATTGCATAAAATTCTACGTTTTTGCTTTTTTTTCTCGTTTCCTTGTGATACTTTGAGAGTTCTCGGCTGTCAGCGCCGCGCGTCCTCGCGGTGAACGCTCGACTGAGCCGTTGTTTTTTCAGGACGTTGGTGTCAGCGGAAAGCAGCTTCATTCTTCCACTTTCCGCTCCGATGAACGTCACCCCCCATCCCGTGAGGGGACGAAACCCGCCGCCTGGATGGAGCCGGTCGATCCGAGGACCGCCATCCGCTCCTGGAATACACAATTTTACGCGAATCGGTGTGAAAAAAAAACCCCCGAGCCGTCAAGCGCACTGAGCAGGAAGACGTCTCGCCAGCCCGGCTGCTTCTTAAGTGCAGTTTTTAGGGGCTTTTAAGGAAGGCAGAATATTTTTTTTTATCGCTATAGGATGAGATTAACTCTTTCCGAACCTGGAGCGGCGGAGGAATTTATTCCGTATCTCGGTACTAAGTATCTCAGATATGCCGATGGCTGCGCCGCCGTAACGATAATTAACCGCGTGAACCCCAATTTGGAACGTTCCCGCATAGAATGTTAATGACTTGTTTATTTATTGCCTCTGATCATTATTTAGGATTTTAACCATTGCATGCCTGGGAGATGTGAAAGCCGTTTCTCACGGCTGGTCTGATCCGGGTTGGACTGGGGAGGGATAAAGTGGCTCTTGGCACTTTAAGGCCAGCGGGCTGCCAAACGAGAAGAGCGCCGGAGGACACATAATGCAGGATGGTAAATATGAGCCTCGGTCACCGGCGGTGGCCGCCATTGGCCCAATCCTTATATGCCCTATCCTAAATCCTGCAGAGGGTCCACCCTAGGATTGACCAGGGAGGGCAGGTTACTGATAATCCACGTCAATACATTTAACATTGGGATTGGATATAAGACCCATGCAGGGAGCACAGAAAGGATCCAGCCAGTGTGTACATGAAGGATTATTTGGGCATCACTCCAGAGAGTGGAGATATCTGGAATCCTAAATTTTGGCCCCAAATCCGGGCTGTTTTTTAACAGTCAAGTCTAATTAACTACTGAGTCTCTTTATGGGATACCCCGACAAGGGTCTCAAAGTCAAAATCCATCCTAAAGTTGGTTCATGCTACAGATTCATGCCTGGTTCTCACCATGCATCACGTCAGCGAAGACCCTAACCCTACGCAATGCGGAGTGAAACCCCCGGGACTCCAGGGACCCCGTGTTGGTGCAGCACATCTACCCCGATCCCCATGATCCCCATGTTAAAATTAACCTAGTCAAAGTAAAAATGGGGGGGGGGATTGCACCACTCATCTTTAAGAAGCATTAACCCTTTGGGCGCACTGCCCGAACCTTCAGTGGTCCGTCCCCAGGAGATGGGAGTGAAGAGAGCGCAGCCTGAGGGTCAAATAAAATGACCGAGGAAGGGATGCGAGACAGTCTATTACGAGCAGTCTAACAGCGAGAGACAAACAGGCTTCCATCAGGCTGTCACTAACCCCCGGCAGCCACATAAATACCCCACCGCCATCAGAGGGGTGACAGGCAGAGACTGCGAGGAGCGAGACAGGCAGACAGTGTGCGGATGCACGCACAACAATCCCAGCCGTCAGCTGCCAGGGCGGGCAGCCCCTCTGCAGCTGCACTCCGAGACAGGGGGGCAAAGCCAGGAGCGGGAGGGTACATCGGGGGGGGGTATGAATGAGGGAGGAATAGATACATAACGGGGAACCCAAAATCTACAAAGAGCAGAATTATAAGTAAAAATACAAAGGGGCAGAATTCATTTTTTTTTACCAAAAATATTTATTATTGAAATTCAAATTTTATCTGAAAATGGGGACAGTCACGTATTGAAGGATGGAGTGGTGGATGCATGGCAGAGCTCTCCCGCAGATGTGTTACGTGCGGATTGGAGCATTCCTCCTGCAATGATTATTCTTTACGGATTGATTGCGGGATTTTCTATGTAAGGACGGAGTGGAGAGGTCACAGAGACGGAATGAAGCTGGAAAGACAGCAATGGTTTAGGCTGAGAGAGAATACAGGAAAAGAGGAAAGGCAGTAGGTAGACGGGGAGGAGTGTGGGGGGTAACAAGAGAGAAGGAAGGGTGGAAAGAGGTGGTGTATGTGAGGCAGAAATAATAAGTGAAAAAGAAAAGAGAGAGAGAGCATAAAGATACAGCCATGGGAGATAGAGAGAGAGAGATAGAAAAAGGGCGACAGAGAGAGGGGGGAGAGAGGTAATTGGGAGAGGGAAAGGGGAAAGAAAAGAAATAGAGAGGGAAAGAGAGAGAGAGAGAGAGAGAAATAAAGTGGGAGAGAAAAGTGAGGGGTAAATAAAGGGGAAAAAAAGAAATAGATAAAGAACGAAAGAAAGAAATAGAGAGAGAGAGAGAGAGAGAGAGAAATAAAGAAAAACATAGAGAGAGAAGGAGAAAGAAAAAAGAGAGGGAGAGGGAGAGAGAGGGGGTCTGATAAAGGAGAGAATAGAGAGGATCTGATGATAAAGGAGGAGAGGAGGAGAGGCAGGAATGTAGATTTTTCTAAGGAAGAATGAAGAAAAGAGAAGGATGGATGGGAGGGAGAGACAGACTGGAGGAAGGTTGGATGGATAAAGGAAAGGAATGGAAAGAAGGATAGAGAGATAAAGGAGGAATACAGAGATGCGGGAGGGAGGGAAGGGGGGTGTAAGGAGGAATAAGCGGGGGTAAATGGGAGAGGGGAGGGATTGGGGGATAGGAGGGAGGGACTCACAGACAGGGGGCGGGACACATGGAGAGGAGGATGTCTGTGTAGCGGGGAGGGGGAGGGAAGTCACAGAGATGCAGTGAGAGGGCAGCAGAGCTGAGAGAGCTCAGGAGCTGACAGGAATCTTCCCGGAGCCCGCGCAGCTGTGTGACTGAACCGGGCAGACTCTACCCTGGACCCCGGTCTCCTCCAACCCCGCCAGCGCCTCCTGTCCCACCGCAGGGCTCCCTGCACCACCTCCACCCGGCTCTCTGCCTCCCTCCGGCCGGCCACGGGCTGGGCTGTCCGACTCTCCTTGGTGCTGAAAGCCGGGGCCGCCCCGGGGAGGAGGGATCCGAGCTGCCGGCCCTGAGAGGCTGAACAAGCCGGGGGTTGGGGGTCTGCAGCAAGCGGGCAGAGCTGAGGGGGAACCTGGGGAGCCTGCAGGAGACACCGAGGCTGTGTGTGTGACACAGGCCACAGCTACACATCCCCCCAAATCTTTAGAGGGAGACCCCCTAATCCCAGACGGCCCTTCACCATACCAGCCAGCATACTCCAACTGGGAAGTCAGCTGACCCCTGTGAGACCCCCCAGAGGCAAAAAAGACCCTGAAAGACAAGCCTGCTGTCTAAAAGCATCTGATACTCAGGAGACCACCACCCCGTCTGTGAAGGAGACCCTCTTAAGAAGACCCTCAGCTTTCTGAACGTTGAACGAAACCGAGAGTCACAGGACCCCCCAAAATCTTCTCGGACACCACCGCTTCTTCATCGACGTTCCTCATCGCCCCAACATACCCCAAGATTAAATAGGATCTCACCAAAGTCCTTCGCCGGATAATATCTCCATGAGACCCCCATTTCACTCTATGCCCTCAAACCCCAGAGATACCCCAAACCACACACCTCTGATCTGAAGATCCCCCAGAGTCATCTAGGTGTCCATTGACCTCTTCTTGATACCCGGAGGCTCTCCGTTGCTGATCCCCCGATATTACTGGCACCACGTATCCGCAGACCGCCCCAAAAACAAGACAACCGTATCAGCATCAATACCCAACCGTGCATCAGCGACTCTCCTCTACAACTCGATACCTCTTCTGACTCCATTGACCGTATCCTAAGACATAGGTCTCCATCTCCAAGCCCAAGGGGGTCTTTACCTGTTTCTTTAGGACGGACGGGGGTCTTCGGTCGCTTGCCCATCGGAACTTACCAGGATGACGGCGACTCCTTCTCTTGATACATCCTAACACGGGGGAGGGGGACAACCCGATCGGACAAAGCGACCCTCGCCAGTTCCTCGGTGAAAGGTAAGAAGCTTTACAGGAGAACCGGAGGTAGAGAAAGTTCAGGAATCTGAGCATCGTGGTGCATTTCGTTATATACGGTATATACCCCAAATTTTACAGTTAACCCTTGAGTATTTTTGCTTTTGACGCTCGCCAAGGTTAATAATCCCTCTCGTGTGCCAGTTGTCCCGCGTGGCCTTCGCTAGGACTCAGTTAAGTAGACATTCGAGATTCGTCAATCGGTTACGATTCTCCAAATGACAGGTGAGACCTGTGCCTCCGGTACTTGGTTCGGATGACCCCTCGACGCGCCTCGGCTTGAGGTCCACCTGGTTGGTTCCCACCAGACCGAGGTTCAGCTGTAGGGTTCTTTTGGTCCTACCATATTTTTTTTTTGCAGATACCAACAGTTTTTAAATAAAAAAAATCAAGAAAATATAGAAACTATATTATTAACCCATCGTTGGGCACACATTTTCTTCCAGATGTTTCATACTTTGTGATATCTCCTAAACCCTCACGGGTAACCACGAGCGTCTTCAGCCAAAAGGGTTTTTGTGTGTCTTTTTATCTTTACAAAAGAAAATTATTAAATATATAGCCTGGACCGGAGCCGTTACCCACATCGCTGCCGGATCGACGAATAATCCCGATGTTTTAGAATGCGGTGTCCAATCGTCCGAAGCTTTAGGGTTCTCGTGGGTTTGGTGGCATCTGTTCTTCGTGGTTGTAAAGTCGTCGGGTTTTTGTGCTCGCGGTGGCAGAACCCTTTGGATGGATGATGTGGCTTTTTATATCTTGGGGTACCCGAGTCTGATGCTCTCATTGGCCGTCGGCTGGTATACCCCCAGATAACGTATAGCTTGGATGTGTATCATCTTGAACCTTCTGAAAGATCAATGATCCCTCTTTAGGAGTTAGTTTGTAGTTTCCGTAATATTCCATATACGTATCTCACATCGCTTTGTAGATCTATACGAGGTGTGTGTGATATTAGTGTGTCTGCACGTCTTCCAGATGTGTATAATGTGCTAATCACACACACACACCTGCTTTAAAGACACAACATATAATCTAAAGAGCCGCACGCGCCAGGCAATTACTCTACCCGACACAGCAACGTACATTGTGATGAGTCAATGTGTTAAGACAATGGGTGGAAAATGGGGGATTTTGGAACTCAGAGGTCCAGGGGACTAGTGTTATAATGTGTATGTGTATACTATGGTTCAAAAGATTTGGGGTCAGTTAGAAATGTCCTTGTTTTTTAAAGAAAAGCGGATTTTGTGCATTAAAATAACATGAAATGGATCAGAAATCCAGTGCAGATGGGGTTAATGTTGTAAATGACTATTGTAGCTGGAAGCGGCTGATTTTTAATGGAATCTCTTCTTATCACTCCCATCACTCCTGTGTTCCAATGGCCCTTTAACACTCCCATCACTCCTGTGTCCCAATGGCTCTTTATCACTCCCATCACTCCTGTGTTCCAATGGCCCTTTATCACTCCCATCACTCCTGTGTTCCAATGGCACGTTGGGTTCGCTGATCCAAGGTTACATTTAAAAGGCTAATTGATGGTTATATATATATATATGTGTATAAAGACAATGATTGCGTGAGGATATATCAGGGAAGGACAGATGCTGCGACCCGATAACTTGTATCCGGAAATATTATTCTGCATGGTAAGATGCGATTATAGAATCCCGGTGGATGTACGTCAGCGATGTATCTACGGAACGAGCTTTTTTGGATCAATCGGACCTAAAACCCATTATTTCGAGCCCCTGATTTTCATGAATTTGCTGCTGATTGAGAAAAGCAAGCGAATGGCGTCATTGCCAAAGAATCAAGTCACTTCAGAATAAGCGATCGCGTTTCTACGCTGCAGGGACGGTTTTTAGGTTCATTCATTTTAATGAAGCGGTAAATATGTTTTCTTTTGGGCCGCGTTTTAACCGTTTGTTGACTGTACTCTCCCATGGGACGTATTAAAGGGACCGTATGGATATATTTGGGATTGTGGCAATATTAGGGTCATCCTTTTCGGCGTATGATTAAATATTTGGATGCTTGGCACATGCTTGGCCCATGTAGACAGCCCCATGATGTGGCCTGACACTTTTCAAGATTATTTTTTTTAACCCTTTCCTAGTCTTGTCTTAGATTCAGGAACCGTATGTCTATCCCATGCATGTTTAAATCCCCTCACTGTATTACTCTCTACCACTTCTGCTGGAAGGCTGTTCAACTCATCTACCTTTATATTAGTAAAGTAAAGCTTATATTACATTTTAATGGCTAACTTTGTATGCAATGCGGAGCCACAGACATCATAACGGGTGTCCTGCCGACAAGCTACCGGCCGCAGCACGATCCCGTCTATCGTTCCCCATGCTTTCCGCGGCGGAATCTTATTGCTTCAATCAGCTCATTAAGGTGCATTAGTAACGCGTAGGTTAACTCTTTCCGTGCCAGCACAGAATACAGTGGCTTCAGCATAAAAGTCCCCTTACTATTCCCGGCCGTTCCAGAATCTGGCTGAGAGTCATGGGAAGTACAGTAGGGAAGCTTCTCTGAATAAAAAAGCAATGAAAAATGCATAATTAACCCATCATATTTTTCTCGCTTCAAAGTGCGCTCAGAATTTCCCCCTTTTATCCGCTTGCCATCGCGCACGCACATTCATTCTCACCAACAATTCAGCTCTTGACGTCTTAGACTGAAACATTTCGTCGGGTCGGTGGAAGAGATTCCTTTCTGGTAAAGACATAAAACAAAGACTGCATTTTTCCCCCTAAACCGGCCGATTCATTGTGTCTCAGAGGAATCTCTGTGTTCCTCCTCGCCGGGTTACGTTAAACATTACAGGTCGGAAAAATGAAATGAGCTTGAAAACTTTGCTATGGAAAAGGCTGCTGAGCCGCGCCGACCGTAGGCTTTACAGATTATATCATCTGATCTTACTGATAACCCCAACTTCCCTATTTACAGCGCAAGTCCCATGGAAAAAATATTTTTCTCCTAGAGCATAACCCCCCAGCGCTGTATACAGTAATATAACCCCCAACGCTGTATACAGTAATATAACTCCCAGTGCTGTATACAGTAATATAACCCCCAGCGCTGTATACAGTAATATAACCCCCAACACTGTGTACAGTAATATAACCCCCAACGCTGTATACAGTAATATAACTCCCAGTGCTGTATACAGTAATATAACCCCCAGCGCTGTATACAGTAATAACCCCCCAGCGCTGTATACAGTAATATAACCCCCCGCGCTGTATACAGTAATATAACCCCCAGCGCTGTATACAGTAATATAACCCCCAGCGCTGTATACAGTAATATAACCCCCCAACGCTGTATACAGTAATATAACCCCCAGTGCTGTATACAGTAATATAACCCCCAGCGCTGTATACAGTAATAACCCCCCAGCGCTGTATACAGTAATATAACCCCCAGCGATGTATACAGTAATATAACCCCCCAGCGCTGTATACAGTAATATAACCCCCAGCGCTGTATACAGTAATAAAAGCCCAGCGCTGTATACAGTAATATAACCCCCAGTGCTGTATACAGTAATATAACCCCCCAGCGCTGTATACAGTAATATAACCCCCAGCGATGTATACAGTAATATAACCCCCAGCACTGTATACAGTAATACAACCCCCCAGCGCTGTATACAGTAATATAACCCCCCAGTGCTGTATACAGTAATATAACCCCCAGCGCTGTATACAGTAATATAACCCCCAGCGCTGTATACAGTAATATAACCCCAACACTGTATACAGTAATACAACCCCCCAGCGCTGTATACAGTAATATAACCCCCCAGTGCTGTATACAGTAATATAACCCCCAGCGCTATATACAGTAATATAACCCCCCAGCGCTGTATACAGTAATATAACCCCCCAGCGGTGTATACAGTTATAACCCCCCAACACTGTATACAGTAATAACCCCCCAGCGCTGTATACAGTAATAACCCCCCAGCGGTGTATACAGTAATAACCCCCCAACACTGTATACAGTAATAACCCCCCAGCGCTGTATACAGTAATAACCCCCCAGCGCTGTATACAGTAATAACCCCCCAGCGCTGTATACAGTAATATAACCCCCAGCGCTGTATACAGGAATAACCCCCCCCATTAGTCAGAAAGTGTTCCTGGGTGATTAAGGCTGAGCCATTCTATTCTTTCTATTCTATTGTTCCCCGCAGGCAGTATGATAAGGAGTCGGGGTGTTTAGTAGATCGGGGATCAGATAACAGAGCGAGAATCATACAAATGGCTGATATGCAGCTGCCTGAAGACATTATATTATGGGGAAAAACTACAACAGTTTATTTATTGTTAACTGATGGTAGCAGTAAAAAAAAAATGGGAGTTCCCATCAAGGAATTTTCCCATCAATGTGCGTCATATACATATTTTCACTGCATCTGGGGGCTGGACTTCTAGGGCCATAGGCAAAATATGGTTGTGATGAATAATATTCCGTATTAGAGGTTTCATATTTAAAAACTAGGATCGACCCTTATAGAGGGGTATAATGCAAAAAATGAAAAACTCTCAAATTTATATAAATCTATTTTATTTTTTAATAAAAGAAGGGCATTTTTAGCTCTTTGCAATCTAATTGTCGTCCTCCATCAGAGATCCCATCATGTCCAAATTCCCAATCATGTCTTGTTTCTTTAATCACGTTTGATCATCAGATTTATTGTGAGTTTAATCATTTTTTTTTTCCCTTTCTTTCTTCGTCTTGATTAATCCTCACCATCCATTTAAACTCATTTTCGGAATAACCTTCTTTTTCCGGCTGCGTCCGCAGTCCGGGTGGTGTTTCAATCCATTTTATGCTGGAATTGATTAGCTGTTGGATAAAATTGCTCCTGTTGAAATATGTGTTGCAAATTGGTAAGATAATCAGCCTGAATCATGGGCTTTTTTTTTTTTAAATAAGCCATCAAGTCCGGATGATTTTCTGCCGGGAAGACGCCCACAAACACAAGCGTTTGCCATAAACCACTGAATCTATATGTGATGTTTCTCCGGCTTATTCCCAGCTTGGCTGAGAGTAGTCAGTGGGCTAGAGTGTTCGTCAGTCCAATTAAATGGATCCTCATTATTTGTATCATGGGGAGTTCTCCTTCATAAAACATTCTTAATTTTACTCCCTGGTTATAATAAAATGTGGGTCGTTGGGCTAATAACCCACAAAGTTCTATTTGGAATCCTCTGTACAATAAAACATGAGCTACCAGAGGAAAGTAATTATTGAGGTTGCCCTGTCCATGCAACTTGTCCATTCAGGCTTTGGCCGATCAGGTCTTCCACCGATCCAATTCCTCATCTCGAGGTGAGTTTCACCTAGACCTCAACCGGGGTTGGCTATAGCACCATTTTCTATTGATTCCAGACTTTAGTCATTTTGTTGGGTTGTCCTCCACACCGGTGGAAAGGTAGCAGCTGCCAATGACCCAAGATCTTCACATAGGTCTTCCTTGGGAGCCTGTGTTGGTCAGTTAGAAAGATGGGGATGGATGGGAACCCAGAGGGGAGGGTATTTTGATAGTCTGTGGTGGGGCACCCAAGGAGATGCATTACCCGGGCCCTATTTCTGGAGAGCCCTTGGGAGTCTGTGGTGGGGCACCCAATGAGATGCATTACCCGGGCCCTATTTCTGGAGAGCTCTTGGGAATCTGTGGTGGGGCACCCAATGAGATGCATTACCCGGGCCCTATTTCTGGAGAGCTCTTGGAACAGAGTCAGACTGTTATGTGGATGGAGTTTGTCCCTTTGTAACGGCGCACGCAAGCTGGGAACGCGCCGTAGGACAGGGCATGAAGCGGGTGTCCGTTCTTGGTGAGCGTCTCAAATGTATTTTGTATGTTAAAATGATTCAAAACGCATTTTTGCAATGATTAAATATATATATTTATAATATATAATTATTGATTATTATTACGGGACAATGATACATTTAGTCAGTTAACCCCCTCTTCACAGAGCGTGTGCACGTATTATTGGATATTGTGAACTCGGCACAGTATCCAGATTATCGGAAACATTCGCTCGTTGGTGGGAGTCCGGGATAAAGGGAGTCATTCAAGCCTTTTGAGTCATGTGACTAACTCCTACAGACCAGTTATCGTTGACTGTCAGCAATTCATGCGTCTGAGGGTCCGAATTCCACGAGCTGGGTTACGGGGTAATGCAATCACAAGGGCCGGCTCCGGTGTATCCAGTATATTAACGATGAGATTTATCGGCTCGGCAGCTGAACTTGGTGAAGCTTCGCGTAACCCCAGCGGCGCTGGGCGCTTCCTACCTCACTGATCCTTCATGCCCCTTCCCAAGCCTTTCATGTTGATCTTGGCAGCGTCCAAAGAACTTGGTTCAGCCGTCGAATCTTTTTAGCTACCGAGTCGGCTAAAATCATCATTGATAAGTTGGACGATTATTTTTTTATTTCGATTAATTGGATAAAATGCTGTTTTTTCGTTTCTTTATTCATTATTTAATAAGGGGACGGGGAAGTTAATGATGGGAACTGGGGACCAGATCAGACCGAAGGGTGCGGGGGGAGAGATAGAGACTGGGGTCCCGATCAGACTAAAAGGTGGGAGGAGGGAAGTTTAAAGGGGACCCCTAACAACTTTGAGCATCACTGAATTCATTTAATAAAACTATATATAGGTCATGCTTTGCGTGTAATAAAAGGCTCAGCTCATGGAAGATGGCGGATTGTGGTAGAACTGTCTTGTCCTGAAGTTCTCTTCCTTCTCCCCTCCCACCCTTGCAAAGGCTGTCTGAACCAATCAACAACAATCAACGACTTAATATGGGAGATAACTCAACGGGGAGGAATAACGATGCAGATACGGAGAACAGGTAGTTGAAATGACTGCTCCCGCCGGACCTAACAATGCACTGTATGCCGTTCACGTTCTGTTTTCCCATCAGATCAAAGAGCCTATTGTATCTATTAGAATAATTTTTATAATCGGTGATTTTTAGGTTTATAAGCCATCATTATATAAGACAAAGCATTTGCTGCAGGTGCGGAGAGCCCGGAATTTGGGTCTTTTTTAGTGTTTTTAATGCGCAGGGGGTGAGGCTGATTGCAGACGGGGAAAGTTCTCCGTCATCTAATGGATAATTAAGTATTTTTCTTAGAACCGTCCTATGTCCGCAAGAAGTGTGATTGCGCCGCAGCAATCAAACACAAGCATGTAATGGCAACCCCCCGCGGCCAGCATGTGCCATTTACGTTCAATTGGCTTTAATTGCCGGAGTCTAATGTGTTGAGATAACGAGTTTGCGTCCGTTATTATGTCACGAAGTGCACATGCTTTCCTATTACCGCTGCTAATTTAATTGACAGGTATAGGAGAGATTAATTCAGTTCAAATGTGGGGTGTCTGGAAAGCTGCTAATCCAAATTAGAGAGAGAGAACGAAACGACGTGCGGCCCTCCACGCCAGGGTCCGTTTAGAGACCCCAGTTGGTGTCAGAGGGGGTAAAATGGTGGTATAGTCTACTTAAAAATAAGATAAGGAGGAAAAATCTTGCAAACTGGATTTAGAGAGAGAGATGTTTACCCGGCTCTATTCGAGGGGGACAATTAAATATCACTAAAGAATATTAACCCATTATTCCAACTAATAATGCAGGCAATTACTTATAGAAATAAGGAACCAGACTAGGGTGACCGCATTCCTCCTCCGTTGAAGGAGGCAGATGTGTGACGAAGGGCAAATATTAAAAACACTATGTCGCGACTGCGGATACGGGGTAATAACGGAGTCTCTCTGCAGGGGCAATTGTTCGTTCAGGTCCTTGTGTGCGATTGGTAGATTCAGGAGCACCTGATTGCAGATCTGCTGCAGCTTTTGGTCTCCATCTACAGGCAAGAAAACAATAGCAGCATGCATACACCACGACCGACCAATCAGAGCTCAGCAAAACAGTGGTCCAACCAGGTAGTCGGGAGCAGCCCTAGTATATAAAGGCCCCTGCTTACTAGATTAGTCTAGGACCCCTGAACCTGCCTGGTACACCTGAGCACCTAGAGGAACCTTTTGAATAAAGAAGGCTTATGGGGAAAGAGACTTCATTAGCATAAGCAGGACTTCATTAGCATTGCCATAAAGCATCAGCTCAGTGTGGTGATTGAGCCGGGAAAGCCACATGACTGACAACAATGGCCGCCTCCAGGTCTGCAGATAAAGTTTACTGGGATTAGAATGAAATAAAGTTTATTACGCAAAGAAAAATATTCATTTATTCATGAGATTTTAAGTGCCTAAACCTTTTAACTAAACATCTCCAGAACAATTTGCTGACTGACAAGCGAAAGGAACAAAAATACTAAACGAAATTCTTATTTACGTTGGGGGAAAAAAAGTCGAATCCAGATTAAATATTACGTAAGATTTCTCAGAGCGCCTATACAGATACCCTTTGGGGCCGTAATTAGAAAATTACAGTAAAGATGGAACGTTTTATATCATGATATGCACCAGATAGTATTATAATGGTTCCCCGAGGTTACAGAATGCGAGACACAAGTCACGGGTCTATAACGTGAAAAAAATCTATTTATTTAACTGGTTGCTTTAAAACGACTAAATTAAGATTCATTTACGAGCAAAAGAAAATTAAAAGCCATAAAACAGATATTTTGCCATTCGCAGTAAAACGGAAGAAGTTAACTAGATATTAACGAGACAATATGGCTGTTCGGAAGCATCGGATTTTAATTTTTTCCATTAGGCTTTTTTATTTTTTATTGCCGCGCGGTCAGTGATTTCCGTTTTTAAACCATGGAAACCGCGATGCGTCGTTATAAATAGTTTCACGCGCAGAATTCAAGGACGCTTTCGCAGAACTGTTTTTTTTTTTAAAAGATACATTTTATATTATTTATATATTATATATATTATTAGTATTAGAATATATATAATATATATATATATTATACATATTTACGCAAAGCTACTGTTCAAATATTTGGGGTCACTTAGAATTTCCTTGTTTTTGAAAGAAAAGCAAATTTTTGTCTATTAAAATGACATGAAATGGATCAGAAATCCAGCGCAGACGGGGTTAATGTTGGAAATGGCTATTGTAGCTGGAAACGGCAGATTTTTAATGGAATCTCTTCTTAGGCCCTTTATCACTCCCATTACTCCTGTGTTCCAATGGCCCTTTATTACTCCCATCACTCCTGTGCTCCAACGGCCCTTTATCACTCCCATCACTCCTGTGTTTCAATGGCCCTTTATCACTCCCATCACTCCTGTGTTCCAATGGCCCTTTATCACTCCCATCACCCCTGTGTTCCAATGGCCCTTTATCACTCCCATCACTCCTGTGTTCCAATGGCCCTTTATCACTCCCATCACTCCTGTGTTCCAATGGCCCTTTATTACTCCCATCACTCCTGTGCTCCAATGGCCCTTTATCACTCCCATCACTCCTGTGTTCCAATGGCCCTTTATCACTCCCATCACTCCTGTGTTCCAATGGCCCTTTATCACTCCCATCACTCCTGTGTTCCAATGGCACGTTGTGTTCGCTGATCCAAGTTTAAGTTTAAAAGGCTGATTGTTAGTAATCTGCACTTCGCTGCGTACATTATGATACTAATTTCCGGATTCTTATGCTGTACAAATATCTGGATGTTATTGCCCGAGGTATTTAAATCTACCCACCCCGGGGGGGGCAATATCCATTTCCCTACATCTATTAACTCTTCGTTAAGAATCTCAGCACCGGTAACAGACAGCGCATCTCTGCAGGTCCCTGACAAGCTCGCGGGCCTAGGCTACGCCGTTAGTTTCACGATCCATTAAAGCACCGATACTGCGTATTTATAATGGGTTTTCACCAAAGTCACCTGCTGAAAAGTAATTTCAAAGGACTTTAAATGCAGTCATCAGAAGACGGAGGTCTAAAAATGTTTCAGTTTCCTGCGAGAAAGCCCGCTGTTTAATGTCATTATCTACTGTAATAAGACTATGCGATGCAGGCGTGCTCCTCCAGACTATATAGACAATATCGCGCTCCTCGCCCCGTCTCATCCGATTTCCTCCTCGGTATCCCGCGTGCCTCCCGAACACGACTGCCGTACATCTCGACGCTCCCTACACAGTCCCGATGGAGGAACTGCATCTATCGACAATGGCAATCGACAATGGCAGCCTTCGGCCACTTAAAATATCGCAAGCCAAATCATAATAATCCAATTTATCGTTTAACGAGACACTCCGGCCATCATAGAAAAAGAGAAAATGGAGCGCTATCACTTTCAATTTAAATAAAAAAATATTTATGCTTATATGCAGTTGGACGGAGTGTATAAAAGGTGCTTTTGTTCTGAATTCAGAGGAAATTTCATTGTTCAGAAATTTCAGTGAAAGCAACCAATCAGTGATGAGAATAATCGGACCACTGAGGAGTTGGGCAGCTGCAGCTTCTCCCTAAGGAGGAGTTTTTTTTAAACTTTTCACAACGTATATGAACCTAAATATGTATTGATTGTATAGAACCTGGTTTTATCTCATTTTGCCCCAATAAACTCCCTTTATCTGCAGACCTGGAGCCGCTGTTGCTGTCAGTCATGTGATATTTTGAGTGACTTTCCCGGGTCAAACACCACACTGAGCTGATGCTTTATGGCAATGCTAATGAAGTCTGTTCCTCCATAGACTTTCATTAGTCAGGGAGTCCGGCTGGGTGATTAAGACTGAGCCATTCCATGGTTCTCCACAGGCAGTATGATAAGGAGTCCAGGAGGTTTTGTCTACAGAGCGAGAATCATACAAATGGCTGATATGCAGCTGCCTGAAAACATTATATTAAGGGTCAAAAACTACAACTGGGGTAAAAAAGATAACGGAGCGATATTTTTGAAAACTTATTCTTAAACTGATACAAGGAATAAAACAAATTTGTGGGAGCTTCCCTTGAAGTCCTTGCCATGGTTATTGTCAGAAGAGGATTTGCCGCTTTGATCATTTTGACATAAAACATTGCGTCCTCGCTTGAAGGTGACATTCCCTTCGTTTGCCGACATTCAGTAGTTATAAGAGACTCTGCCGAATTATACAATCGGATTTTTTAAACGCATACAAAGATAGGAATTTTATTACACTGAACTCTTTAATGTTCCAGATTCTCTTATCTGTTCCTGTTCCTGTTTTTTTGATAATATCGCACATTTATATATTTTTCCGCTTTACTAAATTAAAGGGACAGCTTAGTGTAGGAAGGCATTGGCAGAGAGTGTGAGAGAGAGTGAATGAGAGGGTATGAGAGAGAGTGAATGAGAGAGTGTGAAAGAGAGTGAATGAGAGAGTGTGAAAGAGAATGAATGAGAGAGTGTGAGAGTGAGTCAAAATGTGAGAGCAACAACAGCAGAAACAGTGATTCTGATTATTTTTTCCCAATAGGGTCATCTTTTTTCTTTAACCCCTTCAATCCCAGGGGTTTTTGGTACCTCAAAGCCCAGAGCATTTTTGCCATTTTTGGGGTATGTCGGTTTAGCGATGATTCTCTTTTCCTGTGAATAGTGTACCCATGTAAACTATATATTGTTTTTTCAAGGAGAGATAGAGCTTTCGTTTGATACCATAGTTGGATGATTAGCTGAAAATTTAGAATGAGAAATTTAGTAAAAACTAGCGAAGATTAGAAAAATAAACTAATTTTTTTTTACATTTTCCCTCTGTATCCTCACAAAATTAGGTAAAGTGATGGAAAATCCCCTCCAAGTTTATCAATTCAGGTGTCCTGATTTCAGAAATACCTAATTTATATAGATTTTCCAGATTTTCCCAGCACCAGGGAGCATACTATTAGGTGTACAATTTTGTATAATTTTTATGCCTATGGCTTAACCGGTTTGGGGGTTGTGAACGGGGGCAGGAGGGTTATACTGGCTAGATGTTATGCTAGGGCAATGGGATGTAAGGTTTTTTTAAGAATTTTTTTTATTATCTTTTTTATATATTTTTTTAATTTTTTTTTAATTTAAATTTTTTTTACATTTTTTGTATTTTTTACATTTTTTTTTTTACACAGTAATGGTTAGAGGTCCTCCTAGGGACCTCCTGAACATACCAGTGATGTCACAGTGACATCACAGCTCATATTATAATTTTTTTTAGTATTATTTATATTATTATTTTAATGATTTATTTAATATTATTTTTAAATGACTAACCGTTTTTTTTTTTTCAGCTTTTCTGTTACAGGACGGGAGGGGGAGTGAGAGAGATGGTCTCTCACTCCCCTCCCCGCGATCCCCCTGCACCGATCACACTGTGATCTCTATGCAGGTCCTCACAGACCTGCATAGAGATCGTAGCGTCTCTGTGCCTCATCGGAGGGCAGGATATCCCCGCAGGGGATATCCTGTCCTCCGATGACCTTCCGGGTTACGTCAGCAGTGACGTAACCCGGAAGGGAATGCCCGATCGCGCGTTTGCAACAGCGCGATCGCGCGATCGGGCAGTTTACCGGTAACAGCTTACCGGCTTTCATGCCGGAAGCTGTTACAGGCGATCGGACAGCAGAAAGCCGGCAAAGCCGGCTTCTGCTGTCAGTGGGGAGTCCAGGCTGTCAAACGACAGCCTGGTCTCCCGTGCAGCGGCAGGGATGTGTCCCTGACGCTGCACGAAGGGCTGGACGTACCGGGACGTCCATAGGGGTTTCTTTGTGGGCGTTTTTTGGACGTCCCGGTACGTCTATAGGGGATTGAAGGGGTTAATTAAGATACTCAGTACTAAACTGAGGTAGAAGCTGCAGCACCTGCCCTCCTCCGACCTCTGACAGTTCTTTCCACTGATTGGCTGTTATTGTTCGCCGCATTGGGGTGAATTATGAGTTTGATCTTTTAATCTGTCTGCTGCCCATGTGTGTTAATTACCAAACTAATCATCTGTTGGATAATCAATGCCCTAATTTGATATGTAATGTATTGACAGCCGAGGAATAATTATCCGGTGACGACGGACCCTCCCCGGTTTGTCCACTAAGTCAAGAAAACAATTTATTGTTGTTCCGACAATAAGGATCATTAATGGCATTCATTGTTAATTGGGATCCCTTGAGAGATGTGTATATTCTTGTATGGATTTAAAGATGATCTGTCATAATTACTAATTAACAACCCGCACTTGTTACATTGTGCCGGCGGCTTCTGAAGCTTTAACCGGCTTTCTTTTGAAAACACTTGTGACTTTTCACATCGTGCGAGACCCTCAGCGAGGACAGCGTGCCCCATCGTGAATTTGGCGCTCAGAAGGTCTCATTAGTCCCTCGCCCGGAGCATCTATTGACCCAGTGCTGGAGCTGACTCGCGGTAAGTTTATAGCCGCTGGGGGATGGGCAAAAGGGGTAAATGCATATGGTAGGACTCTGCAGAATATCCCCCCCCCTATGCATTTCCTAGGGGGACAACACAATCATTTAAAGGTACACTCAACGAGCCATGTCTACCATAGAACCATACCTGGGAATGCTCAGTGTTTGAACCTGAGTCTCGGATTTTTTGCCCCAAATCTCAGGGCGAAGGGGCAGATTCTCAGGTTGCTCGTTTTGGAGCTCACTCCGTCCTGTTACCCGGCTGGGATCGTATAAGACTCCCAGTTGGTGATTTTGTTCCCAGTATGCTGTGGTTGACTCGATTAAGTGTATCTTTAAATAATGACGAGTCAAGGTTTCCATGAGGGCCGGTATTAGAGCCCTTTGGGTGACACATTTGGCGACTCGCTACATAGAACGTTCATGATGGACTATCAGAGGGTTAATATCTCAAGAGTCTCAGAGTCAGCTCGTTTAGAAAGTTCCCAGGCATGCCCAGAACCAAGGGGCCAAATTTCTGTACACTGAAAACGGCCACATCAGGGCCAGGACCCCTGAATTTATTTTTTTTTGTGGTGTGGGAGACCCCTTCAGGTTCCCTCCTCCTCCTCTTGAAGACTTTGGAAGGAGATGAAGAAGATCTGGACCCTCCTGCAGGACCTCAGGCTGGGCAAAGAAGGAAGGGGGGTCTCCCGATGATGAAGATTTGGGAGCCTGGTCTCCATTGTGGCCCCTTTGGCACCGATCCCATTTATTTTTCACTTTACCTTAAAGCACCGACCCTCGAGCTTCAATAAAATAATAGAACAAGTGAGCTTCTAGCCGGAACCTTCTGTGATCGTGCGTATCTGTTTCACAGGATTGTTACGACATAATTGA
The DNA here is from genome assembly GCF_027358695.1 of Spea bombifrons. Taxonomy (NCBI): domain Eukaryota; kingdom Metazoa; phylum Chordata; class Amphibia; order Anura; family Pelobatidae; genus Spea; species Spea bombifrons. The sequence goes on from NC_071090.1 coordinate 3,581,545, forward strand.
GTATGGTTGCCCTTTAAACAGCTTTTAGCGCCCCTAACGCAGCGCGGCGCGCGGTTCATCGTACGTGTCACCGGCTAAATGTAGGTTAAGTATCCGGTAAATGTAGGTGACGGAGACGTTTTAACGTTAGTTCATCAAGTAAAAAAAAGTAACGTCTCCATAGAAACCGAATTCCCATCCCAAGTCATCATTTCTCAATGAGAAAAATAATAAAATAAAAAAAAATAAGTAGGTTAAAAATATTCGTGTTTCTTACAACCCAAATCGCGCTTCTTAATTCCGGGAAGGCCTCGCCATTATCGGATAAGCTTCCAGGAAAAGGCGATGTAAGTTGAATCAATAAAGACAATTAGATCAATATATCGAGCCTATCTTTTTTATTTTCCCTTCCACTTAGGTAATTGACTCAGGGATTTTTATAACTGTGGAGGTCGACTTGTCGTTTTTTTTTTTTTGTTGTTTTTTTTATTATTATTAAATAATAAATTTTAATAAAATATCCAAATTCAGCAAAGTCGGTTCCAGACATATCTTGAGACGCCGTACGGAATAATTATATAAAAAGGCCGTATTTCATTTTTAATTAGCCAAGACCGGTAGCACTGTTACATTCAGCGTTATGTCTGCTGTATGGCTTTTCATTAAATTCTTTCGATTAAATGTAAATTAATTTACTGATCAAGCTGGGCTATTACCTGTTTTGACTGCTGTTGTTATCGCAGGGTTTTTAATTTCACATCTTCCTTTGGCTTCTAAGATTGCAGGTTGAAAAGTCTTTATTTTCGGGGATGATTTAGGAAGATATGGTTAACGGTTTTATTAACGCAAGAATGATCACGAACGTTCTGATCCAGAAAAGATTGTATGTTGATATGGTTGCATAGAGCTACTAGTGTTGTAGCGGAGCACCTAGCGGAAATAGAAGACCAGATTCAGGTGATACGTATGGGTGATCCCCTCCTCATGGCTAACAACTGTCCTAGATTTGCTGTGGCAGTCCTTACAACTAGACTATGTTCCTGGGTATCTGCTGCCTCAAGCACCGTCCTCTTATTGAAATCATGGTGTGATACAGGGTACCTGCTCCATGTTCTCACACACTTTCCAATGTAAGTAACTTATGCCTAGTTTGCCTTTTAACTTCACCCGCTGTCCACCTCTGCGTTTTGATTGGGTCGCGTTTGCCTACATCCTACCCAGATGGGGAGAGGAAGATACCTGGGAGGGTGGATACAAAGATGGTAGATGTGCATGTTTGGCCCTTTTAAGGCCTCATAGCCCTGTGCTCATCTTTCCTCCTCTAATGCCCTTCTTTCCTCCCCTGATGCCCCTCTTTCCTCCTCTAATGTCCTTCTTTCCTCCCCTGATGGCCATTGGAAACGCTGCAAGGGGTGCTTTGAAACACAGATACTTATGCTATTGCCCCTCCCCTCCTACTCTGTTACCCCTGGTGTCTCAGTCTGTAATGATCGCAGGTTTCTTGATACTGCCCAAGCAGGGACCCCCCGGAGCCCGGACCGCTGTGGCCGGGTACAGCCCGAGACCCCTCACCCAGCCAGCCAGGATCAGGGTATGGAGACGTACGGGGAATGCAGCGCGGATCATCCTCGCCTGTGTGAGACGCCGAGCCTCTGCAGCACTTCCCTTACGTCCCCAGCGCCGAGGATGCCAGGCAGAGCCATCCAGCCGCACTGATCTGATGTGACGGCGACCGAGTCATGTTCTGCGAACAGCGTGAGCTTCTGCCTCCTCTGCGGGGTTCCTGCCTGTTTTTCTTCTCCAATTTAGCTATGCGCATGCATGGGTTATAGATGCCAGAACTAGATACATTATTACAGAAGCAGCCGTGGCTGTCTTACCATAAAGCATCGTCTTCTCGATATATCAGGATATGATAAAATACCATATTTGCTGGATTAAAAGACAACCCCCCCACCCCCAAACTTTGGATCTTATTGAAAAAATAATCCCTGTGGGGGGGGCTAAAACAGACTACCTCTGACACTCACTTATTATACACATTTATGTAGAGTAGTGTGGGGGTAGGACTAGGGGTAGTAACATGGGGGGGTTATTTAATCCATATTTCACGTGTACAAACTCTTGTATAACAACATGTCCCATGATGCCCAGTCAACCTTAAGGCAGTTTGGACTGCTGGGATTGTCCAAACTTTTTATTTTTACCTGTCCCGCGTGGATATGGTGTTTAGATAACAGCCTATTCAGAGTTCTGCGCTCCAGCGTAGCATCTGCCGTCGTGAAGTGACACAATCCGGTCTTCATACCGGTGCCGCTCACTATATTGTTATTATGAGTGTTTGCTCAGTTTCACCTCTGCTGTCACCTTCGATTATACCGGATACATTAAACGAACCTCCAGCAGATCCCGTCTCCTGCCGCTTCTCTTATTTATACAGCACTTAAGGCTCAAAGAAAAATATTTCTACCCCTTTATTCTGCCCCCCCCCCGGGGGGGGCACAGCCTTCGTGTTATTTTAGAACGTTAAACTAATATATGTGGCAACATTAACCGGTTGGACTGCTCAGCTCGGCGTTTTCCACTTCGTTATTTTGTTTGTCTAACGGTTGCAGTTTAATTAGTTTAACAAAATAATGAAGAAGAAGAACAAAAAAAAAAAAAAAAAGAATAATTACCAGTTAACACCGAAATGAAATAGACTAGAAGAAAATTCATGTTTTTTACAGAAAAAGCTGCTCCAGTTACAGAGAGCCGACCTTCGGAACGAAATTAGATCACATCTACCATATAAAATGCACCAGAACGTGCTTTCCGAACATGCCGGCCCGAACAGCCCCCGGGGGGGCAAACTTTTAAAAGAGCCACAAGACTATTTAAAGGGGCCGTGCATGTGATGGCTGGAGTGTCCCTTCAAATTTACAAGGTTACTTCGCCTGCAGAGAGTCCTGCTTTAGAACAGATCTCTCTGATTTGATCCGTATTATTTTATCCCCCCCCCCCAGGAAGGCGAAGAATGATGACAAATCCTAACGAATGCCGCCTTACGCCTTTCCCCGACGCCGAGCGGCAAAGTGAACGCGTTCGGTGGCTTCGCCGGTGATTGGCTGGCTGCCTGATGCAAAAAATAAATCCGCGGGAGTTTGCTTAGTAATTAGATATCGGAGATTGGCTGCCATGTGGCCGTTGGCAGTGATTTTTTTTTTGCTCAGTAAGTCTGGGCAACGTTTAACCCTTCCGATACCAGGGACGGCAAGGAACAGGCACGCTTTGTCTTCATTTCGTCAGTCTGCTGGCACCGAAGAAGTTATAGGGACACTCGAATGTCCAAACAATCAATGCATATAAAAGCACCTTAGGGAGAAGCTGCAGCTTCCGCCCCGATCTGTGTTTCGAGGATTCTCACCATTGATTGGCTGGTTGAAACAGCCAGTAAGTAGCAGGAAAACACCCCCTTTTAAACCAATAGGAGCGCTTCCCGCGATGAGCACGGCGGTCTCAAAAGATTATCGCCCCGGAGTATTCGCCGGAGCTGACCGGTGGTGAGAATGTGATGTCCGAAAATAGCTGGAGTTGGACATATGGGGGGATCTTTGGAATGTGTTTCGAACAAAAAAGGGGGAAGTCCATTGCTGACATCGTTACCCAAAAAACTCTACATGCGCAGACATCAGAGGAGAGAAGTGACGATTCGAGCCGTAAACACAAGATTCTCCCATCACATTAAATTATCAGGAATGAAAGAAAATGCAAAAAATGACATTTTCTGACTCTGCCTGGGTAACTTGATATGGAAAAGCGGTTTTTAATGTAAAATGGTGTTTTACATCATCCAGTTCGTTTCAGCATCAGCCTGTTATTTGTGCGGAAAAGGCAGATAATTATGAATTAACCCTGCGCGTTGCAGCGAGGCGGATGAGATCCTGATGTAGACAACCAGGAGCTCTTTAAACAAGCAGCCTCTGAAATGCTTTAAATATTAACCTTTTAATAACCCAAGTGTCTCGCTACTGGTGTCAGTATGTTTAAAAAAAAAAAAAGATTTGAGCTCCTTTCCATACCTCCCAACAGTCCCCCTTTTTAATGAAACAGTCCTTATTTTCAGGCGCTGTATACGTCTTTGTATACATGGAGGGGGTGCCTGAAAATTCTCTTATTCTGCATCATTCTTTAACCATCGATAAGTAATTAGGAATCAAGCAAAACAATGAAATGAATTGAAAGCGTTACCGTGCTGGCAGATAATAATCAAATTAACACAGCTTTGAGACAGTTGAATTTATATTGATTAACCCACAAGGATCAATGAGTGCACCTTCATAAGCATCTGGGTCTTAAGGGTGGAAAAACCTCCAATGACCGGATACCTTGCGTGGCCCTTAAACAGACTCTGGGGCTTCGTGTATTTAATAAACTCAGGTAAAAGCCCCTACAGATCAAAGAAGGCAACATATACATATTAGAAACCCACCTTACCTGTATACGAGGGGAGCAGCAATCTTAACCCTTCTGTTCCTGTCGATTACGTTATCTCTTCCCTCTTGTGAAGTTGCTGCTTGTTGCTGATTGGTTCAGGACAGGAAATTGATTAAATAGTCCCTTATTTTACCTCTCAGGACCGATCTCAGCTGATCCTTTTTTGGAATTCTAACCGGTTGGATCCGTGGTAACCGCATCCACCATCATCCCTTCCCTGCCGACATGCCCTTGTTTAATAATTAATAAATAAGTAATAAGCAAAATTAAAAAAAAATAAGCAAGTAATAAATTATTAGTAAGTGGTGCTAATCCTTGATTTGCATCTCAGGTTGGATAATAGATTACAATAATAATTTCAACTTTTCGGTTTATCGAATTAAATATAATAAAAAAAAAAAATATATTTTATCAATATATATTAAATAATTTTATTCATTATAGAGATTTTGATAGAATTCTATGGCATCTCTAGGAAGATTCTAAGACCTTTCTCCAACAGGACTGGTTTTCAAGATGTCCTCTTAGTCACAAGGGTAAATTACTCTATTTTTGGGGTTCCTATGAGAATACCCTAAAAATTCGGAGCCGTTATGGAGGCTCGTGGGAAAAGTTGGCCACGGTACCGATCCAAACATAAGTGGTCCCTTCAGAAAATACCGGCTATAGGAGACTGTCACTAAATGCTCCGACAGCCGATAAAATACAGTTAACTTTCAGAAAAATGCCCGTTTTTCATCATTTTAAACAACGCGGTTACATATCACAGCGAAAACCAAAATTCTGAGGATCTGCTATCAAAAGAAGCGGAGTAGAAGTTGCCCGACGTGATGTTTTACCAACGAGGTTTCCTGTAAAGTTTTGCTCCCCCATCCGCGTTCCGGAGGCTCCTCTGTGACTTCGACGATCGCCGCCATCCAATTAAGTGAGCTTCACGGAAAGATAAGAAAAAAATTCCTCCCGTGACAATCCAAGCTGCTTTGTTTCATGTCGCCCCGTGTCTCCGCCAGATTAGTCTCTAAACCTGTCGGGCTTCTCACAAGTCACACGAAACCACGCGTAATTGTTTATGTAGAACGATGCGGAGCAGTTTGTGAAAGCGCATGTTCTCCCGCATCGTTTGGGACTAGACTGACAGTAAATTAGCGAGATCCGGGGTGCGGCTCACTTGGCCCGAGATGCGTCGCGCATGCCTGGATACAGTACGAGAGGGAAGACAGTTATGGATGCCAGCGGAATTCCGAAACATAGAATATGACGACAGATCAGAATGGTACTCGATTGAAGAATTATTTGGGGAAGGATTTGAGCATTTAGCGGCGCTAGAAATTACGTTTCTAATTTTGGATGGAGTACCAGTTAGGGTCAAGTTGGCCGTCAGGTCATCGTTGTCGACCTTCAGTATTTGGCCTGGAAAATTTATGTTTTTCATACCAAATACCCCCCCACAAAAACAGAAATGCCTCAAAATAGCAAAAATAGTATGTTCTGAACGCATTTATATAGAAGTCGGAAGTATTGACGTGACGTAAATTTGAATAAACTCTTAATTCCAGGTTCACGTTCCTGCGTCTGAGGACACTGTCTACTAACCCACAAGCTGTGGTGTAACTACAATTCCCATCATCCTTGGCTAGGGCTATAGACCCCAGAGGAATGCAGATTAATAGATCTAGCTGGTAAGAGGCAAAAGAGGCGGTTGAAATATCAGTAAATTAGCGGGTTTGAAAAGAATCGTCCAAAACACTCCATGGATTAGTAAATTCTAACCGCGTTTCAGCAGAACATAAGATGACAAATAGCCGGCCTCCTGATCATTTTTGGGATTTGCCAACAGTATGTTACGAAGAGCGGGGTAGCAATTTGAGAAATGGATTTATAAATAAATTGTTCGGCTTCCGGTTGTCATGGAAACCATCAGCCTCGGGTCAGCGTTGGTCACTATGTGTAACTGACGGTTTTCTTCCAATTCCCAAAGAAGAAGTCCTTTGTGTGAGATACAGACGGTGCAGCCACAGAGAACCAAGGAATTGGTCCCTCGGGGTTAAACGGGTTAAATCACGAGGTTTAAATCAGCGGGTGCCTTCGTCATCAAAAACTAGAAAGGATCTGTAGGCCATGGGTTCTGGAGTTCTAAGCAAGGAATAAAATAACTTTTTTTGGTGATCATATACACACACGCATCATTGTTGCGAAACCTCCATTTGTTTACCAATTACCAGTCCAAACCAGTCAGAATTCCAGTTCAGTTCCACTTCCATGCATACGATAGCTTAAAGGTTCCATTGTAGCTTTAACGATGTCCTCGTTACAATTGAGTGGGGGGGGGTGATTCTGGAGAGGTTGAACTTATTGTGCATGCATAGAGGACAGTGTAACGTTTCAGGCCCTTAGAGGTCTCTTTTTCAGATGACCTCAGGTCTGAAGAAGAAACATCAGAGGTCCCAAAAGTTTCTTCAAAGTTGGCCCAATAAATGTTTAAAATAAAAAGACACTTATTCTGATAAATTTATAACTCTCCGCAAAGGGTCAGAGGAGGATACTTTTATTTTAGGGGGTGTGGTTAGAGGTGTGGCTGTGGGCGGGGCTTTACCCAGACTTTTTATGTGACTTTGTGCCCTATTGTGGTGTATTTGTGTGGGGCATTTAGAAGAATAATGGGGTTTTATTTACCCCGTCTAATTTATAAAGCCGTTTCCTGCTGTTTCTATACACATTATCGGGGCTTTTAGGGCTGTAGAACCCTGCGATCCCCTCATACCCAGCAAACATTCTGACCTCCTAGGAAAGAGGGCATCAGGGGAGGAAAAGTGTCACTTGGTGAGGCCATATTTGATCTTAAAAAGGAGGACAAGGTAGTCAGACGTTAGATATTTTTATCATTGTCGTTATTGTCATTGCCAGGATTAGCTTGATGTTCTCCTCGAATGCTCAGATTGCTTACCAGCTATTTAATTACTAAGCAATACAAACAAATATGACCTATATAAATTCACACACTGCGGCTAAGAATACTTCACCTAGTCATGCGAAAATCGAAATGTCACAGTATGAATGCTAGCGTTGCCTTCAAGAGTTCCTGGAAATAGCTTCTACGTTTCATCGCCTTCTCACTCAAGGAATGCTGCAGATTCATAAATGGAGGCTTAGCTTGGGTTACCAGCAGAGGACAACAGACGACAACATTGACCCAAGAATGGAGCATGACCGGACCCAAAAGAGATGTGACTTGGCCGGAAATGGGCATGGTTGGGACGGGGCCAATGGGCCACCAACCTTCCTTACCCAAAGAGCCATCTCATGACCCTCAGCATCACCTGGCGTGATGGCCACGGTGGAGCACAGGCCCACGTTGATATTACAGCTCCCTGGGCCGGTCAGGGGAGGTCAGAGGATGTCCCCAACCAGCCCATGATCCCCGTTGCCTACAACCTTGGGGAAGCTGGACAGTGCCAGAAAATCAGGACTGTCCTCTGAAAACTACGACACTTAGTAGGTATGCTAGTTCTTTGAGTATCTGTGTTACCATAAATAAACACGACATTAATCTGTAAGGCACGGAACCATTACATAAATGTTCTCCTGCCACGTTTCACACGTCTGATCTCAAGCTGAGGATAATTTGTAATAAAAAAACATCTCAACCTGTCGTGGAAACTCAGCCGGCAAATATCTGTAAAAAAACATCAGATTTTTCCTAGGTTTTTTTTCTAAATTGTTGACGTGATAGATCGGTGGCCTCCACGCTCTGTTGAATTATATCACGTTTATTTGTGGTTCTCTGAAGCCAAGACCTCTTTGCGTTAGCAGCGTTTACGATACCTATTAACTCTTCCTCCCGATTTATTCGCTGGTTAAAACAATAAAAAAATAAAATAAAACAATTGCAAGAAGGACACATGAACGGTGGCCGATACTTTTTAACTTTTGGAGAAGAATAACGGATACTTTCCCGGCTCGAACACCACACTGAGCTGATGCTTTATGGCTAATGAAGTCCGTTCCTCCATAGACTTTAATTAGTCAGAGAGTCCGGCTGGGTGATTAAGACAGAGTCATTCTATTGTTCCCCACAGGCAGTATGATAAGGAGTCTGGGTGTTTGTTTAGTAGACTGGGGCTCCGATAACAGAACTAGAATCATACAAACAGCTGATATACACCCAGAAACCTTTTTTAATTAATAAAAAACCCAATACCTCACTATATGGGAGGATCTTTATGGTTTGTATAAAGTTTAGCGTATGTATTCTGCCTTTAAAGATTTATATATATATATATCCATTGTAACGTTATTAGATATACAGGCTCTCAGTCTGGCAGTTGAATTACCACGCCGTTTAGATGAGAAAAGGACATATTTTTAACGAAACACGGAAGCAGAAATATCCCACGCGGCAGCTTTCTAAACCCCTCACGTTGGGAGAATATTTAGTCTGCAGTCATGACGGGGAATCACGCTGCGCGGAGAGATAAGGAAGCAGAATTTGTTATTTTTTTTGGTCTCTTGGCAGCCAAAGCAAATTAGCAGGCAGTCGTTTAGGAGATAAAGGAGGAGCAGACTGGGACTCGGTCACTGGTCAGAACGGCTGGCGGGAGATGGATGCAGATAGCCGGGGAGAGAAGGACGCCTTTGGGGATGGGATGTTAAACACGAATCAGCGCTCCAAACGCCAATTAGTTTGGCGCATCAACAGCTTACGTAGCGGCGGATACTTAGCTGACATTCACAAGGACCCGTTAGCTTGGAATGGATCCATTTAATGGAGACGGTTTTCCCAGGACAGAATTTGCAGCGGTAGCGGTAATAATCTCGGGGGTTTGTGTCATAAAACCAGCAGGTGATCCGTCAGGCTTACGGTTCGGGACAAAACTTTCCACCCCGCGCCGTCTGCTGCGAAAACCACATTTCTGATCCCGAGGTGTTTTTTTTTTTTAACTACAATGCAAAGTAAAATCTCTTTTCTTCTCTAGCAATGCAGAAAACACTGATTTATGCCCCAAAAGATGTGACTTCTTGTTCATTGGAGAATGTTTATGGTGTTACTGTGATGCATTTCGCAAGTAGATACAGAACGTACTTCTAAATCCTTAATGAATAATGACAAACCCGCTTCGATTAATGAAAGTCTATGGAGGGACAGACTTTGTTAGCATCGCCATAAAGCATCAGCTCAGTGTGGTGTTTGAGCTGGGAAAATCACCCAAAATATCACATGGCTGACAGCAACGGCGGCTCCAGGTCTGCAGATAAAGGGAACTAAATGAGATAACACCAAGTTTTGGCCAATGCCCACCTACATTACTGTATATAATGCTGGGGGTTATTATTGTATACAGTGCTGGGGTTATTAATGTATACTGTGCTGGGGGGTTATTACTCTATACTGCACCGGGGGTTATATTATTGTATACAGCGCTGGGGGTTATATTACTGTATACAGTGCAGGGGGTTATTACTGTATACAGTGCAGGGGGGTTATATTACTGTATACAGTGCAGGGGGTTATTACTGTATACAGTGCAGGGGGTTATTACTGTAGTATTGTGTACAGTCCAGGTGACCATCTCAAGGAGAATTGAGATATTCTGGTGAGAGGTCAAAGAAAGTCTACTAAGAAGGTCCATGGTTTACAGGATAGAAGTTATCAAGAAAGACTAAAGGATGGAAGGGCGAAACAAAGAACAGGAGGGAAGTATATTTCACAGGAGGAGAAATGTCAGGACTAGAGGTCATAGTCCAGGCATAAGGCTGTCCTGCGGTTAAAAGGAGGACCAAGACCAAGTAACGAGGCCAACGACCAAGTAACGAGGCCAACGACCAAGTAACATTTGTTGTTAACAGCAGCTGAAAAAATGATCCGACTCGATGGAGCGAAAGGCTCTATCGCCGGTGCTGGAAGGGAACATAGAACTATCTGATAAAGCGATACAAGGGCTGAGAGAGAAAATTGAATTAAAGAGGGCATCTTTTGAGATAATTGGTCCCCAGGGGTTTTCTTTAGAGGAAGATAAGTGGTTGATGTTCTAATAATTGTGATATGACAGATTGTCGAAAGAATCAAGGCTGTTTAAGGATCTCCATTACGTCTGGATGCCGTGGGCCGCGCAGGACAAATCTTCGCGTTTAGATATTATCTGGGGTGCTTCGCGTTACTGGATACAACGTGATTCCTGAAAACGTTTGTTTTCTATCTGAACATACAGCGCGGGGAAGACTTTTTGTGTTTTAATGCGGAATTCTCCATAGAACGGTGATTTACACGCGTGTTATAGGAGGCTTGCGGTGGCTCACGATCACACGTATCCCGTGTGCCGGAGAGTAAGGTGCATTTCTGCTGCTGTCGGTCGGAGGCAAGCGATACGCTAGCTTTAGCACGGAGTAATTTATGGTGTCAGTGTTTGCGAGACAGATACCTGTTAATCAAGGCAGATTTCTTGATACACGGACGTCGAGCTGTCTCGAACACCGGTCCCATAAATAACGGAAGAGGTCTGTGCGTCTAGGACACGCTGGAAAGAAGTACAACCGACGAGCACGGCAGCGGGCGCCGATTTAACACGAGGCCGTCTAAGACAGCAATATATTTTTCATTTTTCTGTGACAGGCATATATCCCCATCTGTAGGAGAGACAATCCCAATGTGGTATCCAAATTCCTGATGCCCCTCTTCCTCCCCTGATGTCGCTCTTTCCTCCCCTGATGCCCCTCTTTCTTCCTCTGATGCCCCTCTTTCCTCTCCTGATTCCCCTCTTTCCTCCCCTGATGCCCCTCTTTCCTCCCCTGATGCCCTTCTTTCGTCCCCTGATGACCCTCTTTCCTACCCTGTTCCTCCTCTTTCCTCCTCTGTTCCCATCTCTCCTCCTCTAATGCCCCTCTTTCCTCCCCTGATTCCACTCTTTCTTCACCTGATGAACCTCTTTATCCCCTTGATGACCCCCTTTCCACCCCTGATGCCCCTCTTTTCTAGGAGCCCGGAACGTTTGCTGGGTATGGGGGTATGAGGGTTCTACAGCCCTAAAAGCCCCGATAATGTGTATCAAAACAGCAGGGAACGGCTTTATACATCGAACAGGGTAAATAAAATGCCTAAATAGCTATAATTATGTCAAAAAAAGTCATGTAAAAAAGCCCTCCCCAGCCACACCTCTAACCACGCCCCCTAAAGCAAATGCCCCTCGTAGGACACCTGATATGTCAGCGGGGCTCTTTAAGGAAAGAATGCGTTAAATGAATGCGTCTGACCTTCATGGGGACATCCAGGGGCTCAGAGCCGGCGGGGATTAAGGACGCCGCAGGCTTAGTCTGATAGGAGCTGAAGCTGCAGCCCCACGTTAATGAAGCCCCCAGATGCAAATCCTAGCCAGGCAATCGCTAGCCATACAGTGTTATTATCCCTTTCTTTCTCGTGAGGCCGGTAAACGTATAGGGATTAAATGCAATCGATTTAAAAAAAGTTATTACGAGAGACAATGGATGAGAGCCTGGCCTTTAAGAAGTTACCCCGAGACGCGCGCCGCATTCTCCTTAAACCGATGTGACCGCCGTGAACTCGGGATCAGTCACTGGAGTCGCAGCTGTCAGCATCTGTTGCGAATGACAGCGTCTTTCCTGCTCATTAAAACCCCCGGAGCCGTGACACGGCTTGTGTTGTCTGCGCAATTATCCTTTGAATTTATTTACATTCGGATGCGCGCAGCCGCGGAGGTGCAAGGGAGGTGAGAATGGAAGATGTGATCAGGGAAAGCCGGCGCTGCAGAGAGTTTATTCCTTTCTTTTTTTTCACCCTCCCCGCGGTGTGTGCGGAGCAGCCAGGCAGATACATATTCCCAACTCATTACCACTCGGCAGATCGTATCATAACCCGCGATACGGCCTCTATTAATAGCAGGCTCGTGCTGTTTAAAGGGACACAAACAAGGAGGGATCTCACCGCGTGCAGCCATGTCACCGAAATAGAGCCTCGGATTTGTTTTGTTAGCCCTCTTTTAGTCGCAGCTCGGCGTCAAGAACGGATCCGGATCCCGGAGTAGGTAGGACAATCCATCACAAGGCTTTCCTTCATGTATAGGGTGGCCAGAAGTACCTTTAATCTATCCCTTAAGAGAGAGATCGGCGGAGAACCAGCGGCCGGACCCCCCCGTACCCAGCAAACATTCCAGTAAAGAGGGGGATTTAGGGCACAAAGAGGGACTGGCCAAACTAAACAAGGGTACTTGGGAGGTATGGCTTATAGCGTCTCTTTCTTCTTTCCTTCATGTATAGGGTGGCCAAAAATCCCCTAAATCTATTTAATTAAGAGAGAGATTGGCTGAGAACCAGCGGCCGGACCCCCATACCCAGCAAACATTCTAGTAAAGAGGGACTGACCAGACTAAACAAGGGCACTTGGGAAGTATGGCTTATAGTGTCTCTTTCTTTTTTCTGCCAGTCTCTGGCCTCCGCCTTGGCATCGCCTGCTCGGAAAGATGCCCCGCGCGCCCCGTGTAACAATAGCTCTGTGTCGGGGCGCAGAGCGAAAGTGTCACTTCTCAGCCGCTGCTATCTTCCAGTTTAGCCGCCGGCAGCCGAGTGAATTCTCAGATTGCGAGCGCTTTCATCTCCCGCCTGCCGCCGCCGTCGTGTGCGAGCGTTTTATTGGCAGTGACAGGCGAAGTGAGCGTGCGCTCCGGGAGAGAGGGGGGGGTTATAAATAATCGGGGTGACCTCTCTTCTCAAGGCATGTTAATAAACTCAGCAAATTGGGATCTTATCTGGTGCGTGGACTGATTAGGTGTGACAGGCAGCTTAAAAGCGCTCTCAAATCAGGACAAATCTGGGGGAATTTGGCAATGTGTGATCAGGACGAATATGATATTCCCCGACTTGACAGCTAATGGTGTTTGCAGTAACCGTTACGTCTCGGGCACATAATTACGCGCCCAGTGAAGCCTCCGAACGCCGAGGCTCCGGGTGCCGCTCGATCTGCCGTCTCATTCCCGCAGACGCCGCGTCACGACGATGTGATTACCAGGATAAACAAACGCTTGCGTCGGTGACAAGGCCTGCAATTTACTGGTAAGAATATGGTTCACCGGACCCAGCTGTCCTTGCAAAGGCGCTGGAGAAATAGCTGTGGGTCTAGAAAAGAAAAAAAAAATAGATCGCCAGCTCTTGGGGGCAGGGTGTAGACTTGGCGTCTTGGATTTATATTCTGGATTTGATGGCTGGCTTCATGATGTTTAACATCCTTAGAAGGCTAGCAGTAGCCCCAGAATGACCCTAGGCAACTGTCCGGTGCCCCTGATCTGTGCGAAGACCCTCCGTTTGACTTCTGCTTCTTTGTAGAAGAGACCCTTGTGTGCAACAGTTTGCAGATCTTCTCTGGCGTCTCGGACATTCGCTTCATTTGGATTAAAACCTATTTTTTAGTATATTTTGTTGCACTGTTACTATAATGTGTCATTTGCTTTTCGTAGCCCTACCCCATGCCATGTTCCGGGGTATATGTGGGGTAATATCTGCTGTACATACCCCCAATTGTCCCTGGTTAGTTGAGCTAGTCCCTCTTTCCACCCCTGATGCCCCTCTTTCCTCCCCTGATGCCCCTCTTTCCTCCCCTGATGCCCCTCTTTTCTAGGAGGTCAGAATGTTTGCTGGGTATGAGGGGATCGCAGGGTTCTATTAGCCCTAAAAGCCCCGATAATGTGTATAGAAACAGCAGGGAATGGCTTTATAAATTAGACGGGTAAATAAACCCCATTATTCTTTTAAATGCCCCACTCAGTTACACAAATACCCCGCAATAGGGCACAAAGTCACATAAAAAGTCTGGGTAAAGCCCCGCCCACAGCCACACCTCTAACCACACCCCCTAAAACATTAATATTGTGCATTCAAACCAACTGGCAGGCTCACTAAACAAGATACTGTTACAGTTGAGACATATACCCCGTTATCAGGACTGTCCCAGAAGACATTTGACTGTTGGCAGCCGTGTCCTTTTTTTTTTTCTTCTTCTTCTTTTTTTTTTTTCTAGAGAAGATAAATGAACCCAGCCATGTTAAAAAGTGACTAGGGATCAATTTCCGGCAACCAAATCAATCAAAAAGTTTCCGAAATGTCACAAATTCCGTTAATGAATTTGGTCAACAATCCGTTGGCTCCAAAGCATTCAGTCATCTCTTTGTCGGATTTTTCCGGGAATCGGATTTCCGAGTCCTGTGGGAAGATCAGACCCAATCAGCGCACGCATTAAAGATACATTTTAGAGCAAAATGCGGGTTTTTTTTCCCCCTTATATCCGGCAAGAGATGGATAAATCTCTTCAAAGCTGCAATTAGATTTGGCGTATATTATCCATCATATTGAAATGATCTCGCGGCTTCGAGTGTTTGCTCTTAATGCTAATCTGTGTACGGAGCGGCGCGCCCCACTCTAGTTTAGTTTAGAAATTACTAAAAAGCATCGCTAAAATATTCCGATTTTTGTGTTTTTCTTCTGTTTCTGATTTTCTTTTGTTTCTTTTAAGTAGTTTTTATTCATTTCATGCTTTATATTAAGGACAGTCTCATGGAGCCCCCCCCAACGAGAATACATATTTATGTACTTTAATATGCATTATTTTATTTTTTTAAATATTTTATTATTTCTTGTACATACCAGTAAATAGACAAAACAAAAGGAAAAGAAAAAAAATGTTTAAAAAAATTTTGTTGGGTAGATGAAGCTTGTGGCCCTCCCCATTTCTACCTCTAGCTATACCACAAACCCCTGAAATGTTGGGGTATGCTACCTACCCCACAAAAGTAAGATCCAACCTACCTTTTATTATTATTATTATTGAAATATGTTCTTGGATTTGCCCAGCCCGTGTCTCCTTTGGTGGTTTTCAAGTAGCGGTGGTAAAGTATCTCCCATAGACCTGATTTTTGTGGGACGATGGGGTGGGTTTTGCGGCCTGCTTTGTTATTCAAGAAGCGTAACTTCCGATCCCGTGTGGCACGAGCCAAGCTGACCTCTTGTTCTCTCTGACTTCTCGTGTAGGATTTTGACATGCCGGCGGAGAGAGAGATGGCGCTTCCGGTCTAGGGAGAGCATTGACCCTTGGATTACGTTCTCACCTTTGAGACAATGCTGGGATTCTGCAGGGGGAAAAGGAAATTCCTGGCAGCCTCGCTCACCCTCCTATTCGTTCCGGCCGTTACCTGGATTTACCTGTTCACTGGAAACTTTGACGGTAAGAACCATCATTTCACATCAGTCTTGGGTTCTGGAATTTTCTTGGTCCATAACGCTGTTTTGCTTTCCGCCAAAATCAAAAAGAGGTACCTAAAACGCGAAAATCAAATATATATATATATTAAATAGTTCTATTTTATAATAGAGATCAGCCATTGTTAGATGTTCTGAGCCCCAATCTACTACACAAACACCCTAACTCCTTATCATACTGCCTGTGGGAAACAATAGAATGGCTCAGTCCTAATCACCCAGCCGGACACTCTGGCTAATGAAAGTCTATGGAGGAACGGACTTCATTAGCATTGCCATAAAGCATCAGCTCAGTGTGGTGGTTGGGGGCTGAAGAAAGGCGACACGTCCAACATAACATATTTTAACCCAATAGGAAGGTTTTCATTAGATTCGAAAAGAATGCTATTTCAACTACTAGGTTGTCCAATGTAGGCCCTTTAAACTCCATATGTAAATGATGTCATTTTCATCAAAAAACTTGATTACTTAGTTAATATCTATTAGTAATATTCTCACCAATATCGCCGTTATTTATACCCAACATTTTATTTGGCTTTTTAGAGCGCGGCCGCTGTTTTATATAATGGGCATCTTGTGTTTGAAGCCTTTGTGTTGGGAAGCGTCGGGTCTCTGCGTCTCCTTTTGATCCTTTTATCTGGCACCTGTCAATTCTCTCGGAACGTTTCATCTTCCGTACGTTCCGCGGAATCGATACGAGCTTGGATCCAAGAAGTGGATCCAAGGGCTTTGCGAGAGAATGGAAAACATCTAAGGGCTTTTAGGCACAACAAGATCTATTTGGAGATACGAGATGGAATCATAACGATAAGTGGGTCTGGAGTCTTGTAGACAAAAGGTGGGCTACAATGTATCAAACACCTAGCTCTTTTCTAATAACCGAGAGGCCATGCCTGGAACGTACGCTTTAAAGGGACCCTCCAGCCATCGTATGAGATAGCCGAGTGGTCCTTTAATGTTCCATGTGGTCCCCGTTGCAAGTCCATGGGGGTACAATCCGCAGAGGACTGCGGAGGAGGCATCTCTCCTAGAGGTAAGTCATTGATTGTCCTAGAGGTAAGTCATTGATTGTCCTAGAGGTAAGTCATTGATTGTCCTAGAGGTAAGTCATTGATTGCCCTAGAGGTAAGTCATTGATTGTTTTCTTATGGGTTTAATAAATGCATATTCAAGTTCTTGCAAATTGTTCGGGAGGCTGGAGCGCCCCTTTAAACGCCAGCTCCTCGAGGTTTGGGGCGCATCGGCCATTTATTTAGGGGGTGTCTTAACAGACATCATTTTGACCTTCTTGGGGGTCCATGCAGAGGATCTGGACAGCGGATTGGAATCTATTCATATAAATGGATGTTTTCTATTGTTCAGGAGGCAGTTGAGTTGCGCGTCACGAACCCCCCCCCCATCTCAATGATCATAGATTTAAATCTTTACAAGGTCTGTCATTAAGCCGAGGCCGATTCCAGCGGACGCCTGCCGGGTAATAATTATTCGTGCAAACGCCATGTAGCAATTTGGATTACGTTACTTTGTCGACTCGGTAATGTTTATTTTTCCACTATTACAAAGCAGAAGCACATGGGACGGAAACAGTCAGAAGGGGAGAAATATGCTAATTATATCTTTGTCGTAATGTCACCGCGTCAATCTTTAATGCGCCGCGTCCCCTTTGACTGGCGCTTGGCACCGGGTCCTTCTCGCCACGATCCCTGCCGGCGTCCCGCTGCCGGCGCGAGAGAGCGGTTACTAGAACGTTCAATTAAGACCCTATTGATAAGTAACATATAATAGGCATAAGTGACATAAATTAAATTAAAAAAAAAAAAGCCTTCCTTTGAAAACGACAATTTAAATCTGGAAGAATTTTAGAAAATATACGGATTGGGTAAAATGGAAATGCTTTATTTTAATAGACAACATTGCGAGGAGTTAAATCTTTAATACGGATATTGTTTCATAGAGTATAGCGGGGTAATATGGAAGAAAATGTTACTTGTAACGCTTGGGGCACGGGTTTGGCTACCTTGTATATCTGATGAGCATCATTCAGCCGTCGATGCCGTCAGCTTCTGGAGAGCATTTTGATCGGCGGTGCCTTGATGCCGTCCCTGCGCCGACAGAGTTCTCCGGAGACTTTGTAATCCGTGGCCCCCCGTGGACGTCTTGTAGGCGAGAGCTGCTTAGCGGGATAGCTCGCCGATAGAATCCTTCCCGCCGTGTTCCGGTAATAAAGTCCCGGCGAGATGTGTGTGGGGGGGGGCATTATCCTTGGTCACAGAACATAAGCTCCTGGCCTTTTCTTCTCTGGAACGGCGAGATGAGATCTTTTGGGACACCATGTTTTACACGGGATTAGCCCGAGACTCGTTTATCTCTGATAAACACCCCGTCGCTCAGCAGGTGAGTTTAACGCCAGCTCAGTAACACATGGCGGTGTATTTAAGCCCACATTCTGCCCCCTTTCGGTTTTGAGGGCATCGGCATAACTCGTCGGGCTATGGATCGTAGGGATTGTAGTCCGCGTGATGCGACGTCCCTCGGAGGAAAGAACTTCATTCCTCTTACAAAAAAAAAGCCCTCTCTCTCGTTCCTTGACAAGTTTGATAAATGGTCGGCGTCACTTGAGCAGCATAAGTAATACAAGAATAGTTTATATTAAACTCCCCGGCGCAATAACCCGGATTACAGTAAAAGCGAAACACCCCACGGGCGACGCGGGCTCCTGTTTACAATGCTTCTTACCCCGTTCTGTTAGTGAATAGTAAATAATCTCTGTTTTACTGTGCATGCGCGGGCTTCTGGAGAGTTAGTTATACCAGCAGAACCGTGGCTCGGATTCACTGATACAAACAACGGCTCCAAAAAGTGTTCTTCAGATCGGAAATGTAATATTTTGGCAGCGGGTTAGTGGTTGGTGAATAATTCGGCCATTTATAAAGAGAGCTTGCGATGCTATTCTAGAACGGAGCGGTTCCACGGAGCCACGGAACACAGCCGCGCATGGAAACCCCTGGTCGGAGCTGGACAGCAGTGTCACGAAGCTTCCATATTAATAGCAGAGATTAAGCGGTCTCCGCTCGTCAGGGAGGAGATATTAATCTTCATCAGGACGGATGAAAAGTTTAATTTTCCGCTCATCTCTCCGGCTAATCCGCCGTAGCTGTCGCCAGGAGGCCGTTTAATCTCTCGCCGCAGACTCCCCGCCAACCGGGCCGCTCTGTCCTTTCTGAGACGCCGTCAGAAAGATGGCCGTCGCTGGGGGCTTAAGTGACGATGGCCAGGGCAGGGACACGCGGCGACCGAGCAGCTGACAATCACCCCCCCCTTTATTGTTTTCAGATCTCACCTAGAGTATTGGGGACAGAGGCTGAGATGGAATGGAAGGAAGTTTTACTTTACTGAGAGGGTTGTAGATAAGTGGAACAGCCTCCCAGCAGAGGTGGTAGAGGGTAATACAGTGAAGGGTATTAAACATGCATGGGGTAGACATACGGCTCCTGAATCTAAGACGAGACCAACGACTGATTAAGGTCTGAATCTTTACAGCAGGAGAAACGGCCGACTAGACGGGGGCCGAATGGATCTAATTAACATTCAAATTCTATATTACTATTTATAGCTTAATTTTTATGATTTTGGTAAATTGTGTTGTTGCTCCTGAAATTAACACTTTTTGTAAATCTAGAAACATGATCCCTAGTATTGCTGAATACCCCAGACCGTCTCCAGGAGTCAAATCAAACCCTGTCTCATTAATAATTTTTTTTGCCAGGCATGCTTAAATGTCATGTGACACAAAAGCAAGCACTGATAGGTTGTTGCCATGGTAACTGAACAAGCTTGTTAAACATTTTTGCGTGGGTTTTATGATAGACCTGCTATTTTTTTTTTGAATGTATGGCTCGTAAGGAGCGCTGCCGAAATTGTTGGCGCTTTATAAATAATAAAAAAATAAATAATAATAACAATAATAATAATAATCATAACAATAATAATAACAATAATAACAATAATAATAATCATAACAACAATAATAATAATAATAACAATAATAATAATAATAACAATAATAATCATAACAACAACAATAATAATAATAATCATCATCATCATTTGCTTAACATACTAGAGATCACAGAATGTGGATCAGTGGAACAGCACCTTGAGTAGCCTCTCTAACGCATAATTGGCTGACGCTGTAGTAAAAGATTTTTGTGTTACACATTTGTGCAGAAGTACATCAGTTGCCATGGTGATAAGCAGTGGTTAAATAATAATAATTACAAGAGGGGCACGGGCTCAAGGCGAGATAGGACGGTCTCTTAGCGGAGGATGCTGTGGCGCTTATTTAGGCAGCCGTTAAGAAAGACGCACCGAGCCGGGGGTAGCTGGGGCAGCGGGTCTGCCAGCTTCATGCCCCAGGATATGGCAAATCACGGGGATGAGCTCCTCCAGGGAGCTTCTCCTGGGGGCTCCCGGACGCCAACGGGGTTTCTTGAGGATAGATTTTGACAGGCAGGAAGAAATAGATCAACTACTGGCATATTCTACAACTCTCATCATTCTCAGACAGCCCGCCATCAAGCATGATGGGATCTGCCCTCTGTAAACCACAGGAGCTCAGGACCCCTGCTTGCTGCATTTGGCCAAACAGGACTCTTTGTTTCAGGGGGTGTGGTTTGGGGTGTGATGGGGCGGGGCTTCACCCAGGCTTTTTATGAATTATCTCCATCCATCATAAAATCTCCATTAAGTAAGAAAAAATGCAGTTTCCTGCTGTTTCTATACACATTATCGGGGCTTTTAGGGCTGTAGAACCCTGCGATCCCCTCATACCCAGCAAACATTCTGACCTCCTAGAAAAGAGGGGCATGATGGGAATTGTAGTCCCACATTAGGAGCCCAGCGTCAGAATCACCAATTCTAGAGTAAAAACATGTAACAAGCTACTTAACGCACTGAGCTTTCATGCACTTGCCTTCCCCGCGCATGTTCGCCCTGCATTCGGCTTGTTATATTTAGCAGTATTTTTCTCCTTCATCTCCCAACATAAATATTTTATCGTGTGTTAAAAATTCTCCGCTGCTTAAGCCCCTTTGTAGCGAGTCTGTAATCTCCCGCGTCGTATCCAGGGACGGATTTCGGCGTCCGTATAAACCCCATTCACTCAACGTTTGTAATTTTACAGCGAAGTGTCTATCGAGACGGAAATTACTACGCCGGGGCGAAGGGCTGAATGCTACGCAGGTGTTCTTCTATTGTGTTCAGGCATTTTGAGTGCGTACTCCAAAAAAAGAAAAGGCAAGAATCGAGGGCGCATCGCCTGCCAAATTCTTGTTCCATACAGCCCTGGGTGAGTGGCGCAGTCAAGGCGACAAAACAGGAATTTTTAGCTCTTTATATATTGTTTGCCGCGTATTCTGATAATAATGCAGCCAGATATAAATGGCGGTCTTTGGAATACCATGATATTTACCTTTGGGGTCGCCCTATTCCCCACCCGGAGCAGCGCCCCCAGTCGTCTCTCCCGTTTGTGGATGGCGTCCAGGTCCAATAATGGAGCTGCAAATCTTTATGAAATGGGAAATGATGTCATATGTGATGTCATTAAAGGCATAACGCGCCTTTTAATGAAGCCTGTGGAAGCTGTACTGAGACGTCACAGCCTACAAAGCATAGCTGCTTGAGAAGCTCTCCTTTGTTACCGGCCAATTGTGCAGCGGGACACCGGAGGGGGAGTTGATTACCAGTGAGGACGACCTGCCCCCCAGTTTTATACTGGGGGATGCTCCTACCTGCCACCCTAGGGCTAGGCCTGCTAGGCGTCGCTGTTCCTAGTCCACTCAAACATCAAGGATATTCACAAACAGGGAGATCGCCTGTCGGACTCGGTCAATCCAGTGGAGTCAACAGTTGAGTTGGACGTTGAGTTGGTCATCTAGTGGGGCAGTCATTTATGTCGGAGCCAACACTCCATATCTAAAAACTCTAAATCTGCTCTGGTGTTATTTTTACTTTTGCTCTTCTGTGTTACAAGTCTACAATCCAGAAAGCAGAAACAGTGTAGTAGAGCCTCCAGAATGACCCTAGGGTTGGGTTGCCCAGGGCGTTGGAGGGGTTTTCATCTACGACAGCCATGTTTTTCCCTTCAGCTGAACCTCCAGGTCACCAGGACAAGAGTCTACCATGTACTGGCAACGTGGGAGGTTTTGGAAAAGGAAAACGGGTGACAAGGGGCCAAATATCATGGTACATGATGCAGAACCATTGGGTATTACTTGAGCCAAGGGGTCTAGGCGAGACTCGAAGTCAAAGGCAAGCGGGAGTCATAAAACATATAGGAGGTCTACAAGACCTCCAGACCAAGGCAATATGTAGACTTCATCCGTGAAGTCATGGTGAGGTCATACAACAACAAGCACGAACCCAGAGTAACTCAAGTGGACTCCATGAATGGGCACCAAGGAATCGGGCCGTTTAAAGGGTTCCTGCGTCACGTGACCACATAAAAAGCCAGCACGTTGTCAGGAAAACGATTGACGTATAGAATGCTAAGAATAGAATAGACCAATCAGGGGTGACAGTCGTCAGGTAAGGACAATCATTCTAGGAGGGAAAATCGTATCGCACTCTCTAAGAGAGTTTTAAATACGCTTCGTGCGATTCATGGTCGTGCCCTTTCGGCCGCTACGTAGGCGCCTTGATGTCTAATTTGCATGCGCGTGCGATTTCATTATATATACATATTGTTCAGACCCCACTTAGAAAACATTTTCCTTTTGTGGGAGAAAATTGGGTTTTTTTGAGTTTCCCAGCGAAAGCATTTGCTTCACGAGCGCTTTGCTATACAGAGTCCGCTCAGTCCCGTTTAATTGGCCTCTTATCGAATTTTGAAAGCCCTTGTGCCTGATTGGCTATTGTTAGCGTCGTCTTTGGCATTGGAAAGGCTCCCGCGTAGCAGGTTGGTTGCCCACCCACTCACATACCCAACCGTAGCCGGGGCATGTGCATGGGGGGGGGGGCTGGGCTCATTCCCGAAGCAAATAAATGTATTTTTGCTAAATTAGAGGATATTTCTGTAAATACGTCTTTGTGAATTAAAGCTTTTTACCGTTTTCGGTTCCAGATTTGGAAATGGAAAAGAAAAAGTATTTACTTTTATGGGGGATACAGATGGAAGAAGGGGCGTAAGCAAAGCACAAACTACCATGTGTGCTTCTGAGCATCTTTTATTGTCTAAAATCAATCGAGTGCAAGCCTTGTGGTCACCACTTCCATAGGTGGTGCATTTCTATGAGTTGCCCATGTGGGGGGGCTACATAACCAGGGGCAAATAACTAAACTGGGCGACCAGGCTCCCCCGACAGGAACATAGAATTTGCTGGCAGACAGGAACCACCCAGCCCATCTAGTCTGCCCATTATTTATGACGTTAAACCTTAATCAGTCGTTGGTCTCGTCTTAGATTCAGGAGCCGTATGTCTATCCCATGCATGTTTAATCCCCTCACTGTATTACCTGTAATACCTCACTGTATTACCCTCTACCACGTCTGCTGAGATGCTGTCCACTTATCTACCACCCTCTCAATAAAATAAAGGGCCAGTTAGGTCTGTGCATGGCATGCATGTTCTTAAGCCGGCCATGGAGATCATGCCGTATCGTGGTGCTCAGCAGAAGAGATGGTAGCTGCTGGCCTGGGTCAAGCTCCTAGTCAACCCACATCTCCTTCATCGTGTCCCTAAGCAGAAGACGTCCGAGGCCCTGGACAGCTGTAGCCCCGCCCCTAACCTTAAACTGGTTTCTCGTGTCTGACCAGATCCGTCCCGTACGGAGATTCCAACCGTTTGGCTCCCTGATCCGCCAAGGCTGAGGAATACGGCTGGAAGTCAACCCAACGGAATCGGAACTTTGGCTATCGTTTTCCTGGAAACAAAGCTTATTTTAGTTTCTGACGGAACAAACAGAATCCTCCCCAAAAAACACAGATCCCGTCACGTGACTGATTGTGAGGACGGATAATCCGATCTGCCTCTGTTCTATTTTGATCCGTGTTGATTTGGCTCCTTTTCTTGGTCCTGAGACAGTGGCTCATTAACATTTATATTGCTTTGTAACGGTTTCCTTTCGTTATCGTGGCGCAGAAAAGCCACGCTGAGTCTTCTGAAAGGGCTGCTGCTAATTTAGAGAATGAATCTTCTCTCGTCGAACAAAGAGGAGTCCCCCCGGCGCAGGAGAACGCCGCGGAAATGTGACGAAGGAGGGCCGGGTACTTAAAATATATTATAGTTAGAAAAATATGTTTGTTGAAAATCACAACATCACTCATTTGGATGCGGTTCTAGTAATTGATGATAGAGACTTAAATCCCAAAGTTACTGAATCATTTACTAAAAAATATGAAACCGGTAAATTCCCAAATTCACTGAAAAATTACCTGAATATTTTTTTTAAATACAATGATCTGAATAATAACCATTTTTTTAAAAAAAAGTCCTGAATATGATACAGCAGGTAACAACCGGAACGTAACTAAGTGCTCTTGTGTCACGTGGTGCAGTGCTGGTTTTCATGGCAAACATGTAAATAACCCCCAGCGCTGTATACAGTAATATAACCCCCCAGCGCTGTATACAGTAATAACCCCCCAGCGCTGTATACAGTAATAACCCCCCAGCGCTGTATACAGTAATATAACCCCCCAGCGCTGTATACAGTAATATAACCCCCCAGCGCTGTATACAGTAATATAACCCCCACAGCTGTATACAGTAATATAACCCCCAGCGCTGTGTACAGTAATATAACCCCCCAGCACTGTATACAGTAATAACCCCCAGCGCTGTATACAGTAATATAACCCCCAGCGCTGTATACAGTAATATAACCCCCAGCGCTGTATACAGTAATATAACCCCCAGCGCTGTATACAGTAATATAACCCCCAGCGCTGTATACAGTAATATAACCCCCAGCGCTATATACAGTAATAACCCCCAGCACTGTATACAGTAATATAACCCCCCAGCGCTATATGCAGTAATAACCCCCACAGCTGTATACAGTAATATAACCCCCAGCGCTGTGTACAGTAATATAACCCCCCAGCGCTGTATACAGTAATATAACCCCCTAGTGCTGTATACAGTAATATAACCCCCCAGTGCTGTATACAGTAATATAACCCCCCAGCACTGTATACAGTAATATAACCCCCAGCCCTGTATACAGTAATATAACCCCCAGCACTGTATACAGTAATATAACCGCCAGCACTGTATACAGTAATATAACCCCCAGCGCTGTATACAGTAATATAACCCCCAGCGCTGTATACAGTAATAACCCCCCAGCGCTGTATACAGTAATATAACCCCCAGCACTGTATACAGTAATATAACCCCCAGCACTGTATACAGTAATATAACCCCCCAGCACTGTATACAGTAATATAACCCCCAGCGCTGTATACAGTAATATAACCCCCCAGTGCTGTATACAATAATAACCTCCAGCGCTGTATACAGTAATATAACCCCCAGCGCTGTATACAGTAATATAACCCCCAGCGCTGTATACAGTAATATAACCCCCAGCGCTGTATACAGTAATATAACCCCCAGCGCTGTATACAATAATAACCTCCAGCGCTGTATACAGTAATATAACCCCCAGTGCTGTATACAGTAATATAACCCCCAGCGCTGTATACAGTAATATAACCCCCAGCGCTGTATACAGTAATATAACCCCCAGCGCTGTATACAGTAATATGGAGCTGCCGTCACTGTCAGTCATGTGATATTTTGGGTGACTTTCCCGGCTCAAACACCACACTGAGCTGATGCTTTATGGCAATGCTAATGAAGTCCGTTCCTCCATAGACTTTCATTAGTCAGAGAGTCCGACTGGGTGATTAAAACTGAGCCATTCTATTGTTTCCCACTGGCAGTATGATAAGGAGTCGGGGGGTTTGTCTAGTAGATTAGGGTCAGATTGCAGATGTATGTATGTCTCTTAGTCTGCATGTGTCTCTTTTTATGTGTCAGTATTTTTATGCTGGGACAAACCCAGAGTTTGAGTGGACTGGACACCCCCTCAAAAAAAAAACAGGACTATCCTGGCAAATTCAGAACTGTTGGCAACTATGGACTCCATCCAGCTGCTATGTAACTTGCCCACGTATATCCCTGTAGTTTGTTGCATAATGTATCTGCGAGTGATTGACAGGCGGGGTTGCAAGGAGCGTATATATTCCAGGCACCTATACATACGCCTGTTTATAATCACTGACAGTCAAGCGCATGAATATACAGAAAATCTTCATTCAAATCAAAACATCTGTCGGGATTTAAATCAACATCATCTGTATCCATTTGAATAAATGTGCATTCATTTCCTCATACAAAACACGGCTTTGCGTTTAATTATTTGTGCTTAGAGAGGGAAAGCCCCCAGCGGCTCGTTTAAAGGGGCAACGCCAGAGATGGCGATATATGCACCACGTTTGGTAACCCCGCCCCTGAGAGGGGCACTTTTGTCGTAGGGGGTGTGGTTGGAGGTGTGGCTGTGGGCGGGGCCGTGCCCAGATTGTTCTTGTGACTTTGTGCCCTATTGCAGGGTCACTGAGTGGGGCATTTAGAAGAATAATGGGGTTTATTTACCCCGTTTAATTTATAAAGCCGTTCCCTGCTGTTTCTATACACATTATCGGGGCTTTTAGGGCTGTAGAACCCTGCGATCCCCTCATACCCAGCAAACATTCTGACCTCCTAGAAAAGAGGGGCATCAGGGGAGGAAAAAGGGCATCAGGGAGACCGGGTCCAGAGAGCGGCTGTTCCTCTTAAACCGGGCCAGATTTTACTGGTGTTTCAGTCCTGACGCAATATACATTATAACCCCCTCCCTTTCTTAGTATCGTAAGAAATTAAAGAGGGAAACATATGCAGAGACGGGGACGCCGGGCATTACGGGGGGGTCACAAGCCGTGCCACGGACCGAGGCTGCCTCTCACTGAGCCTGCAAGAAATGTAGCGCCCCCCCCTTTGATAATTGGAGTCATTTACCTGACATCGATTCCATTTCTCCAGGTAATCTGTTTTTATACATTCAGACCTGCGTTTAATTTATAGATTGACGTTAATATATTGTGACTGCTTTCATCTTTATTTATTGCTTATGTGAAGAACACATCATATAACATACTGTTATTATATACGTGGATGACTGAACAAGACACCTTATTCTAAAGAGATGTTGTAGTTGATGAGCACGTTATATGAAAATATATATATACAGTATATATATACAGTATATATATATATATCTGCAGTATAGGTATGTATAAACAGTATATATATATCTGCAGTATAGGTATGTATATATATATATATATATATATATATTTAAAGGCAAAGTAAATTTAGCGCTAAATAATTAAAATATTTATTTTAATGTAATTATTGTAATTATTGGTTGTAATTTCTTGTTATATATAGCATTAGATTTGTGTTTGTAGCAGCCGTATTATCTCTGCCGCAGAGCCGCGCATGTGGTTTGTATGAGAAGAGAGAGATCAGACCCTTCAGGGAAAGCAGTTCTCCGCGAGCTGCCGTTCGCAGAGCTCGTCCTCTGGGGCAGAGACAGCAGCGCCGGGGTCACGGATACACGCATGTCATATGTTCCTAATAAACCGCTTCTTGTGCAGTTCCAGCTAAGCACTTCATAATAGTCTGCCCTTCTCCGCTCCGCTTCCTCGGCTGGATGGCAGGAGCCGGGGCGCCGAGCTCCACCTCATCTAACGACTTCTCTCTGTCTATTAGGGCGGCTGTCAGAGCTCCTCATGCATGCGCAGACTTCTGAAAGCCCAGATATTACTGTCTCTGCCACATTTCTGCTAATATAGCGGCGGGTGAATCACACAAGCGTCTGTCTGCCTGCCGCTCCGTGTTGTCACATAAGGTTACAATGTAACCAACGGATTATCTAGTGAGCTGCAAGTTTGTGGTTCGTCGGACTTTATGGATGAGGCAACAATCTAAAAAATGTAGCGGTATAATAATAAGGTTCCTGCTGTAACGACTCAAACCTTAATCAGTCGTTGGTCTCGTCTTGGATTCAGGAGCCGGATGTCTATCCCATGCATGTATTGCCCCTGTTTCATGTGGGCATATGCTTTACTTTTTCTTCTGCTTTCAGCTGGTTAAAGGTTAACACACAGCTACGACTTTTACCACTAGCATCAGATTAAAAATGCGTAATGTACATTCAAGTAAAATGTGCTATTAGTTTTTGCCCCATAACATAATATTTTCAGGACTCTCTGACTAATGAAAGTCTATGGAGGAACGGACTTCATTAGCATTGCCGTAAAGCATCAGCTCAGTGTGGTGATTGAGCTGGGAAAGTCACCCAAAATATCACATGTATACAGCGGTGGGGGTTATTATTGTATACAGCGGTGGGGGTTTATTATTGTATATAGTGGTGGGGGTTTATTATTGTATACAGCGGTGGGGGTTTATTATTGTATACAGCGGTGGGGGTTTATTATTGTTTACAGCGGTGGGGGTTTATTATTGTATACAGCGGTGGGGGTTATTACTGTATACGGCAGTGGGGGGTTATTATTGTATACAGCGGTGGGGGGTTATTATTGTATACAGCGGTGGGGCTTATTACTGTATACGGCAGTGGGGGGTTATTATTGTATACAGCGGTGGGGGTTATTATTGTATACAGTGGTGGGGGTTTATGATCAGGAAGGATTTCCATGGGAATTCTCTATAAACAACGCACGGCCCCCACTGGATAGATGTTCAGTCAGACAGACCGCCGGACCTGGAGCCGGAGACCCCCTCCTCCCTCCCCCCGAATACCTCTGTGGAATTATAGGTTTCTTCCACGGAAATTGATCTAAGTTACCGATCTTACCGAAACCGTCAGCCGCTGAGTCCGCTCTTAGCCACGACGTTTGCGCTTGGAGTGAAAAAGTGCCGCTTTTTATTTGCTTTTATTTTATAAATAACTGTAATTATTTTCCCTGCCAATTCCCTGCAATAAAAGCTGACAAGAAAAACAAAATGATGCGTTCATTAAAATGATGACATCAGCTCTCACTTAGCAGTTCGCTCGCGCCTTTAGTTCCAGGGATTGATAAATACAGTAGCGCTTGCAGCGTGTATAATATGCACTTGGGCGCCCGTAATTTTCATCCATTTTTGGGCATCCGCAAAACATTTCACCACTTTTTCTGATAACCACTCGTTGGATACAGGAACCGAGGTCTCCCCAACCCTCTCCGGTGGGTTATGCCGACAACGGGGAGCACCAGAGAGCTCTCGGGCCCCCCAGTGTCTCGCTGCTCAGTAGGCTGTGTTTGGGGTAGATCTTTGATCGCAGCCTCCATAGACTGCATGCGCACCTTCAAGACCCACAGTGCCAGGTTATGATGTCATAACGTGGCGCTCCGTGTGTTAAAGGCACAGCGCACTTTTTAATGCAGTGCCGCAGACGACTGCAGATGGGGCAGCCGAGGGTAAAGGTAAGGACATCACTGCCGGGAGGGGGCAGGTTATCCCAAAATCCTCCAGATGGGGTGTGCCGGGCACTGGTGGAAGGGGCAGGGCAGGTCCTGGTAGAGAATGGGCAGCAATGAACAGGAGTGGGTGGAGTTAAATAGCACTCCATGCCCATCAATTAAAAGGCCACACCCACAGCCCCCATGGGTACGGGTAACCCAATTTGTGCCCTCCGTGACCCCCACTTCCATGAACCCCCCCCTATGCACCGTGTACATTTAAAGAGACCACTCAGCTATTATACTCATTAAACGTCATATAATAACCTGAGGGTCCCTTTAATTGTCTCCAGCGTTCCCAAACAAGAGAAGACAAATCTTAAGAGCTTTTCTAATCAGACGATAATGTTATCGTTAATTGCACTCTTCCCTTATTATACCTATTATAATAGACATGCTTTAAATAATTACTAGCGCGCACGTGGATCGCTGGCGGTGCGGCGGAGAGTCCCGGACAATCAGAAGCCGCCTATTTACTGCATTGTTTCTTACGCCAGAGACGCGCTTCTCCCAAATGCAAATCACCAGCATTAAAATTTTAACTTAATTACCGACTAAAATTCCGCTTGAAGCGCAGCTGCAGCCGATCAGCTTTGGAAACGCACAAAATCCACTTCCCTCCGGAACAACAGAAGAAATAATCTCTTTTCACGTATTATCTCGGAATCGCGGCCTATGGGCGGACTGGTGCATACCCCACTCTCCAGCGTCCCCTGTAGCCCCATCAACGAAGAATGCCTATTAAGGTCATTTTTAAATATCCTAAATCTTTACTTTTTGAGCATCCTTCTTCTACAGACCTGGAGTTGCTGTCAGTCATGTGATATTTTGGGTGACTTTCCCGGCTCAAACACCACACCGAGCTGATGCTTTACGGCATTGCTAATGAAGTCCTTTCCCCCATAGACTTTCATTACACTCCGTCTGGGTGATTAACACCAAGCCATTCTATTGTTTACCCTAATCGGTAGGATAACAGGTCAGGGGGTTTGTCTAGTAGATTGGGGATCAGATAACAGAGCGAGAACGAATGGCTGATATGCAACATTAGATTATGTAAAATTTGGTTTATTTTGTGATGTCCGCTATAATTCTGTAGAGATCCTTTGCCACAGTGACCCTCTGTCCTTTCAGTTCTGTGAAGGGAATTGAAATTCTCTGCTGCGTCCATCCTCATATATCACGCTATTACACGTAATCTTTGTATGGCACGTTAAACTCATCAGGCTTTTTGAGGGGATACGATCTCCCTTGCTAAGAATTCTTATCTTGCTTCTGCTTGTATCGCTTGGAAGAAAAGGATAGGAGAGAAAAAAAACGAGATAAAAGAATTCAGGAGAGAGAAAAAAAAAGATGTTATTTTTGGCATCGCCTGCTGCTAGGTAAACACGGCAGGCTGGAGGAGAGGGCCGAGGCGGAGAATGGAAATCTATAAATAAAGGTGTATTGCGGGCAGAGGTGTGCGGAGGACTTGCGTGTCGCCGTGACTGCTTCTGTCTCCCGTCATTTGTCCCTTGGAGTTGTCTTGTAGAAGAAGAACAGATAAACGGACCGGAATGAGTGATATCTGCAGACGCAGGATGACGACGGCTCGCCTGCGCGGGTTGGTTTACTGTGACATGTCCATGCGCAACCCTGGTTGAGCAAGAAGGAGCAGAGCATGACTAATGGGGTCTGGTGATCCTAGTCATCGAAGGAAGAGTTGTGTATTCACCCTCCTCACCTCAATATTCATTATGAAGGACCAACATTCTCTAGCAAGCAGGCCAGAGGTGGCCTTGTATAACTGATACGGGCTAGGAGACGTTGAAGAACACTGATTTAACTATACATTGTACAGGGCTAACCGTACTCTTCCTGAAGCAGAAGCTCACTGGGGTTGGCCATTCATAATGTATACCAAAATCATGAAATTGAAAGTCAACTCAGAAAAGACGCATGTCTACCCTTCCTTTAGTGGATGAGCCCTCTGCCCAATTGGTTTAAGGATCATATAACCAACGTTGTCTATCTGGGCCACCACCGACCAATGATGGAGAACCTGAAGCCAGGGGCTATGGATAAGATCAGGGTCACCACGGATGACCACAAAGCCACCATTCCCTCACCTACTATGAGAGTTACTCTGTCATCTGCTCCTTGATACACTTTCTAAACCCCACAATAATACATGTTAACATTTTGCTTTACTTTTGACACCCGATGAAGGTGATTGATCCGTGAAACCCAGCATTATGTCTACACGGTGACACCACATACGGTTTGATTACCAACCCACACGGCATACGGCCCTACCTCCCATTTAAATCTTACCCCCTGCCTGGATTCTGACAGCTCCCTCTGGCCGGGATAGGAGGCAATTGCTTCTTTCATTGTCACCGGAGTCTATTCATCACATCCCCGCAGCTGTACAGCCGGCACAGAAAGCTGATTTATCTACGCAGAGGAATCCTGTCGAGACGTTTCAGGCCAGCTTAAGATTCTCTAAACAATCCACATCACATTTTTAGGTTTGTAGGTCAGTAAGGGTTAATTGCAAAAAGGTTCCCGGACGAAAAAAAAGCTTATCTGTGAAGTGAAAGCCGCCTTGTGCAATACCATAAGATTGATTCCATGAATTTGGGTTTTTTTTGCTCCATTATTATAACTCTTATTATGTTGACAAAGTGATACATTGGCAAGATCTTGTCTCGGACTCAAGACGCTTGGAGTCCGTATCTGGTAATGGGTTGAAAATGGAAAATACTTTTTGAAGGGGACTTTCCCGATGAGATTTGGGGGTAGTTGGTGTTTAAATAACATCAAACCTGTCACACTATGCAGAACAACATCTCCTTCGCAGACATCACTAGAAGTAGCTGGTGGCTGCACCTTAAACCAGATCCTCCAAGAACTGACCCGGAGCGGGGCCAAAAGCATAGACAGCACACCCTGCCTCCTCTATGTGGCTGATACATGAATATTCTTCCAGCAATAATAAATAATTCATGAGCGTGCGGCTATCCAGGATATAAGAAAAGACCGACGAACGAAACCAGACAGGTTAGTTGGTCCAAATGGCCCATAACTGCTCTTAACAGGACAGCCCAGCGTCCTACACAACCCCATCTGAAGGAGAGTCTTCAGCTCTAGCTCCTCCTCCACAGTCTGAAGGAGCCAATCATTGGCACAAAAGCACATGGAGAGTCTTGGTAGACCAATTGGAACTCTTATATGAGCCAACACTGGATCTGGCTGGTGTTGAGTATATCGCCGATGCACAGTGCCAAGCATTACGTGTGTTCAAGCCAAGGCGCAGGGTGTCGGAGAAATAGTGCAAATGCCTACGGGACGGGGTATTCTGCAGAAACCCTCTGTGCGTTTTGGGGGAGAAAATGGTGATTTAAAGGGGACAGGGAGGTATCACGCATTAAGGTGCACGCGGTCCCTTTAAACCCTACGCTTTTATTCCTATACGAAGCTATCGAGCTGTTTTCCTCTGCAGCTTTCCGCAGGTCTCTGGCAGACGGCTGATATAAATAATATAAATTATATATAAATATAGGATAAATCCCAATGTTTCTCCGAGTGGTAACGCCGTCTCACGCCGTCCACTCCTCACACCTGACGTAATGGATTCGCGCTGACGTTGTTTGGGCTGGAAACCCGTTCGTTACAATAATGCGTTCAAACGATTCCCTCTTTGGCTAATTGTCTCTGTAACTGTTTCTGAAGATGGAGATCTGTATTG
Organism: Spea bombifrons; assembly: GCF_027358695.1. Taxonomy (NCBI): domain Eukaryota; kingdom Metazoa; phylum Chordata; class Amphibia; order Anura; family Pelobatidae; genus Spea; species Spea bombifrons. The sequence continues at coordinate 3,614,556 of NC_071090.1, forward strand.
GCAAAGCGTTGCTTGAAATGGATGCCCGCATTGATTAACAGATTTCTGCGATCAATACCTGCCTTGGCAAACAGATGCTTAAAAAATGATAGGCGTATCGATCATCCGAGGCATGCCTCGCAGAACGGAGATCGAAGAGGAGGCAGATCGGCGCTGACATGACAAACGCCGCTAGGCACCAAAGGAGGTGAAAGGACGGCTGCTACGGAAAACTCTTAACCCTATGTTTTTACTTTATTGTGAGGGTGGTGGCTAACTGGGACAACCTCCCAGCAGAAGTGGTAGAGGGTAATACAGCGAGGGGATTTAAACATACATGGGATAGACATACGGCTCGTGAATCTAAGACGAGACAGAGAGCCTTTACAGCAGGAGAAGCGGGCAGACTAGACGGGGGCCGAATCTGCGTTTATGTTCAGATATATAGATGATGTATCTTTAAGCTCCTGAAGGCGGCCATTATCTGTCTTGGAATGTAGGACGAAGATATTCAAAATACAGAAAGCTAAGGGAAATCTGCGCAAAAAAAAACAGTTAAATGCTACATTTTATTATTATTATTTATTGATTGATATATGTCGCCGTCCTATACAGCAGTGCCGCCTAAAGCCGTGGCTTTACCTTCTTCAGGACTAATTTACACCTCTACATAAATCGGCTCATAAAAATGTCATGAAGAAAAACATTTTTAAATGGATTCCTTTATTACAAAAACTTTTTTGATCTCTAACCGCGATGCGGAATGTAATTGCTTATTTAAAAATCATTAAAATAATTTATTTTGTTTCGTTTAAAGACTGTTGTCCTTGAACAAAAAAATGGAACTTTTAAAAGGGTCGCGTTGTTCACCTTAATTTTGGGTTTTTTGTTGAATATAAACAAGGGGGCGGAACAAGCCAAAGAAAAAAAATGCATTTTATTCTTCGCAAATAATACAGCAAATTGAAATGCATCTCTATATCCTACAGATGCCATAACTTATTATATATTCAACAAATTAAGAAACCCCAGGAGGCAGCGACCCACAGGAGAGAAAAGTGTGTTTGGTGGAGATGGAATTGGTTTGTATTGATATAAAAGTCAGGAAAAATACTTTTTTCTGAATTCTATTAAATATATAATAATAATAATAATAATAATATTTACTCCTAAATATAACTACCTGGCTCCTAAAATCTGTATGCCTTCTTCATTGAGCGGTAGCACTCTATTGACCATGATATCGCCACCCAGTGGACTGGCTGTGAACTACATTAAGTGATAAAATAAACTGTATGGATTAACATAAATATATCTGTTATCGTTATTATTAAAATTATTTATTTATATAGCGCCAGCAATTTCCGCATAGCTTCTTACAGTCCATACATAGAAAGGATCGGAAAAAACTAGAAGGAAAACCGATACATTAGGTAAAGAGGGCCCGTCCCACAAGCTTACAATCTATAGGATATATACTGGTATATTCTCTCATGTTGATTTTTGAAATGACTGATGCACATGAACCCATTTGGAATCGGAATTTCTCCTTCTCAACAGTTAATTATTTTGGGACTCTTAAGCTTCATGCTTCTCGGAGACTGTAAGGAACATGTTTTATAAGAACATTCATGTTAGAATGAGCTTAAACAGGATCATAAGATTAGTCTTGATTATATTACCAAGCAAGGCAGAGTGCGTTGGAACTCATCAACTCATCATGGTCTTAGATGTAATGTAAGGAAGTCTTACTTTACTGAGAGGGTGGTAGATAAATGGAACAGCCTCCCTGCGGTGGTGGTAGAGTCTACTGCAGTTAGAGAATTTAAACATGTAAGGGGTAGACATACGGTTCCTGAATCTAAGACGAGACCAACGACTGATTAATGTTTGAGTCTTTAAAGCCGGAAAAGTGGGCGACTAGACGGGGGCCGAATGGGTCTGCCATTAGATGATCTGAATACCAAGTCTCAGGTGGGTTTCGTACTCGAAATGCCGCGATTCAGCAAGTCCCAGCGTTCATACCTTGACCTTGCGAGGCTGTAAATGTTCATTGCCATTCCTTTCACTCCTCTGTCTAAAACACAATAAGCTTTAAGACCTTCCCGAGTTTACACGCACTGATCCTCGCTCCCAGGAGGTCCCGGAAGCCTCTCTCTCTTTGCCTTTGATAAATCACGTGTCTACCCCAACCCCCCCCCCCTCGAAGATGAGGGCATCTTTAATTTCTAGGCGAATGTCTCTTCCATCTCGGACTGTCAAGGTTTAAATGTTCCACCGTTTGGAGAAAGGGCTTTATTCACCCACCTGGGGTTCTGTGCATTGGAATCGGGTACGACTTAGATTTTACTTTAAGCCTGAAAAACAAGCGAACATAAAGTTAGCATATGGCAGACATTCCCGTTCCCGCCCCATGTACAAGCTGTCGGCAAAATTTATTGAGTTAGGCTTTTGCTCTCCCATTAGCCATATGGCTTGAACCGGTATAGACTCAAAAATAAATCCCGCCGCCATTCCAGCGTCAGCCAGCTATCCGCCTTTCACACGGTGGAACCGTTATACAGACCTCCGATCACAAATCCCCCACGTTATTAAAAATGAAAAAATGTATACAGCTCTAGCATATTAAGTAATAGTACTTGTTTTTTCTTCTAAATGTTCTTAAATAAACACATATTGTTGCTGAAACCGAGGAGGAACCTGATAAAGTGAGGGGCTCGCAGGAATTTTCCGGCAGTTTTTTTTTCTTCTATACTTCATTTCTTCTCGATGTGTAGTACATGCGGAAGAGCTGAATGAATCTGGTATGATATTGTGGTCTGGCTCAATGTAGGCATGCTTGGGCATGACTGGTGAACAAAATAAAACAGTGACAAATCGTGAAGAGAGTGAAGGGAGTGAAGAGAGTTAAGAGTGTGAAGGGAGTGAAGAGAGTAAAGAGTGTGAAGGGAGTGAAGAGTGTGAAGGGAGTGAAGAGTGTGAATGGAGTGAAGGGAGTTTGGGGAGTGAAGAGAGTGAAGGGAGTGAAGAGAGTGAAAAGTGTAAAGAGTGTGAAGGAAGTGAAGAGAGTAAAGGGAGTGAAGAGAGTGAAGGGAGTGAAGAGAGTAAAGGGAGTGAAGAGTGAAGGGTGTGAAGAGAGTAAAGAGTGTGAAGGGAGTGAATTCAGGGTTCTTTTTTGTTTGTTTCTAGCTCTTGGTGGTGGCATCAGACTGGTATATTCTCAGGTTTCAGAATACTCCTACTTGCCCCAGTGACACATTTTGCTGGATCATTGGGGGTAACTGAAAAATCCAGCTGCCGGTACAAGCAGTTCCTAGCATTAGTGCTAGGAAATCAGCATTGTTTTTATCCAGGAAAAAAAAACCTAACAAGGAGCCGGTTTAGGACGCGATTGCGCATCTGCGGAGGTGTCTTGGGATTTGTTAAACGACGTTACCCACAATGCCTCCTGGCGCTAAACGCGTGGAAACCGAGGCAGATCCCGGCGTTAAATGAGCAACTCTGGCCCCTGCCCTTAATTAGCAGATCAATTAAGCAGCAAACCACCAAATTAAAAGAGCAGAGTCTTCTCAGAGTCACGGCTTTAATTACCAATCCACCAGTGTCTTTAATTAACCGCGCTGGCGAGAGATCCGGAAATATTCCGCAGAGACTTTAAGGAGACTGAAGCTCCTTCGCTCGCTACCTGGAAAAAAAGAACTCGCTATCAGAAATTTATCGTCTTTTTTTCTTTTATATAGCAGTTTTTTTTTTAAAGCGCTAGGTTAGAATAAGTTCAGCATAAAAAGAAGTAGGTTTGGCGGAGATGGTTGTGATATATGCGTGACGTAAAGCATTCATCAGGTTTTAGCAGCCAGGTGCCGGGATATGCATACAGAGAGTCGCATTTTATGATCTCGCTACAATATATCTCGCATTAATGGAATGTGCTTCAGATTTTGGGAAGTTTGCAGCGCGCCTGCCATCAATCGCAAAAACAGCGCTCAAAAACGCCAGGGAAGCCGGTAAAATGATGGAAGGAATAGTTGGACTGTGAGAATGGAGGAGGAGGAGGTATAAGGGTATGTTACCCCAGGCATGGGCAAGAACTTCTGTGGTTATTACACTGCTGGAGGTTATATTACTGTATACAGCGCTGGGGGTTATATTACTGTATACAGCGCTGGGGGGTTATATTACTATATACAGCACTGGGGGTTATATTACTATATACAGCACTGGGGGTTATATTACTGTATACAGCGCTGGGGGTTATATTACTGTATACAGCGCTGGGGGTTATATTACTGTATACAGCGCTGGGGGGTTATATTACTGTATACAGCACTGGGGGGGTTATATTACTGTATACAGCGCTGGGGGTTATATTACTGTATACACTGCTGGGGGTTATATTACTGTATACAGCGCTGGTAGTTATTATTGTATACAGCGCTGGGGTTATATTACTGTATAACAGCGCTGGGGGGTTATATTACTGTATACAGCGCTGGGGGTTATATTACTGTATACAGCACTAGGGGTTATATTACTGTATATAGTGCTGGGGGTTATATTACTGTATACAGCACTGGGGGGGTTATATTACTGTATACAGCGCTGGGGGTTATATTACTGTATACAGCGCTGGAGGTTATATTACTGTATACAGTGTTGGGGTTATATTACTGTATACAGTGCTGGGGGTTATATTACTGTATACAGCGCTGGGGGGGTTATATTACTGTATACAGCACTGGGGGTTATATTACTGTATACAGCACTGGGGGTTATATTACTGTATACAGTGTTGGGGTTATATTACTGTATACAGCGCTGGGGGTTATATTACTGTATACAGCGCTGGGGGTTATATTACTGTATACAGTGCTGGGGTAATATTACTGTATACAGCGCTGGGGGTTATATTACTGTATACAGTGCTGGGGGTTATATTACTATATACAGCGCTGGGGGGTTATATTACTGTATACAGTGCTGGGGGTTATATTACTGTATACAGAGCTGGGAGGTTATATTACTGTATACAGCGTTGGGGGTTATATTACTGTATACAGAGCTGGGAGGTTATATTACTGTATACAACGCTGGGGGGTTATATTACTGTATACAGCGTTGGGGGTTATATCACTGTATACAGCGCTGGGGGGTTATATTACTGTATACAGCGCTGGGGGTTATATTATTGTATACAGTGCTGGGGGTTATATTACTGTATACAGCGCTGGGGGTTATATTACTGTATACAGCACTGGGGGTTATATTACTGTATACAGCGCTGGGGGTTATTACTGTATACAGAGCTGGGGGTTATATTACTGTATACAGCGCTGGGGGTTTTATTACTGTATACAGCGCTGGGGGGTTATATTACTATATACAGCGCTGGGGGTTATTACTGTATACAGCGCTGGGGGTTATATTACTGTATACAGCGCTGGGGGGTATATTACTGTATACAGCGCTGGGGGTTATATTACTGTATACAGCGTTGGGGTTATGCTCAAGGAGATTAAGGCAATGTCTGGGTTCCAATATTCCCACAGGGGGGCCACACCTGCGATATTTAAATAAAGCACAAAAAAAATTAACTAAATAAAAGTCATTTTTCCTTTTAAAAGCCGATATTCGTATATTTCGCGAGATACGTGTCGCCCCCTCCCCCGCTTCTGCTCCATAAACATGCAGTTTGTTTAATTCTCTTTCCGTTTCTAATTACTGCGCTGTAGGAGGATCTCCAAATCTACATAAGTCAATTCTATTTTGTTTAATTTGCATGCAATTAAAACAGCAGATTAAATGCCATTTGGCAAAATATCACATCCAGCGCGAGAAAAGGAGACGGCGGAACCCGATTAACCCTTTCATCATTGAAGGTGTGATTGACCCGGGCATGGATTTGCTTAACATTCCGGCACCAGAGGTTCTGTTCTATCTACTCCAGAAACAGGCAAACCCCGAATTGTAGCTCAAAATGGGAGGAATTCCTTCTTGACTCCAAAATAGCCTCTGATTTCTCATGAGATCATCAAGCTGTAGCTAATCCCGTCCTTATAACCCATTATATCTCGTTATCCCTCATATTATATATTATACACTCTCCGGCCGTATAACTAATCTGGTCCTTATAACCCGTTATATCCCTGTATATTCCTCATATTATATATTATATACTCTCCCCCCGTATAACTAATCCCGTCCTTATAACCCGTTATATCCCTGTATATTCCTCATATTATATATTATATACTCCCCCCCGTATAACTAATCCCGTCCTTATAACCCGTTATATCCCTGTATATTCCTCATATTATATATTATATACTCTCCGGCCGTATGGACACAGTTGGCTCCTGTAGGGTCAGAGACTGGTGTAGTTAATACCATGGATGAGGCGGCAGGTGAAAGTGGGCACGGGCAAGTAAATGGGGGGTTTTAGACTATAGTCTTAAGGAACCTTCTCAGCAAACCTTAATAGTAAGTGGGGCTTGGCTTCCATGTACTGAGGGTCATCTCTCTCTCTCTCTCTCTCTCTCTCTGTTTGCAGATGGGAAGTCCATCTCCCTGTCTCCGCTGGACTCTCAGTCCCACAGTCCACGTTACTCAGCCTCAAACCAGCGAGAAAGCCTGGAGCTGCGCATGCGAGAAGTGGAGGAGGAAAACCGAGTCCTGCGCAAGCAGCTCAGCCTGGTACAGAATCGGGGGCCATCACATCGCCAAGGCAACCGCTCCAAAACCTACTCCATGGAGGAAGGCACGGGCGACAGCGAGAGCTTGCGGGCCGGGATCGTGGCCGGGAACAGCTCGGAGTGCGGCCAGCAGCCGGCCGTGGAGAAATGCGAGGTACAGGCCTAATAGTTTTAATCCTTTATTCCTCCATCACCATAGAGAAACCATAGAGATGACCGGTCAGCCTCCATAAAGCATCGTGCCACTCTATGATAAACCCTCCAGATTTTAAAATGAATTCAAGCGGCAGAAACACATTGATATGATCACGCTGTCCGATTCCCCGCAGAGAATAAAATGAATCCCTATTTAAATGGAAAAGAAAATAGTTTTTTTTTTTTCTGAAATGTTAACAAAATTCGGATTTGTATAATTTTATAGCATCCAGGGTCTCTGATATACAACTTAAAGGTGAAATTAAATGGAATAACCCGGTGGTGATTGTTACAATGATATGGTTGTTATAAGTCGAAAGTCCATGTTTTGTTTGAAAAATTACATACATTTTAGATTTAAGAGCGGACTATTTTGGGGACAGAAGCCTCAATCTGAGCACCGTCCTCATTTGATTATTTACGATGGGTCTCCGAGCCACCATGGATAAACCCGGGGAGCGCCGTTGTGACACGCCCCATTCCCCGCCTACTTTCCCCTCCAACCATGGTGTTTTACTGCATGTGGGACCGCCCACCAACATCAGCAGGACCGCCTACCTGCATCCCGAAAAGGTCTAGGTAGCTAGAGCCGGGGATGTATTTCACTTTTATGAGGATCGCAAAAAAAAGGACTTCAACGGAATTTAAATTGTGTTTTTATGATGGTACCCCAAAAAATGAATATTCACATCCCTTCATAACAAGTGGGGAGGAATAAAGCTTAAGATTCCAGAGGAATGAGAGAGAAGACTTCACGGGCACTGCCGCTAAATAACTGTATAAATTACCATGATTAAGGCCAAAATCTTGAAGCCATTAATATCGGCAGGTTTTATCCGCCTTAAATCAACACTAATAAGAGTTATCCATCAATATATATTTTTTTGTTTACAAGATTAGAGGCGGACAGAAGATTTAATCCCCGCAATTAGGGCAGTTCCGTTCCAGGACCCGCGGAGTTAATGGCGTGCCGTGTTTAGACAGAAGCGGCTCTCCGGAGGACTCGGAGCTCACATCAAATGGGCCGTGTAACTTAGACAGACAGCGAGAGTCGGGCCGGTCTCGCGGGACGGAGAAAACCGGAGAGAAAGCCGCTTCAAAATATTCATGTTTTTGTTAGGAAAAGTTTTCTCATTAATACTAAATAACAATTCCAAAGAATTTCATCTGAATAAGAGACCTCCGAGGTCCAGGAAGGTTATGTAACGGTATCAGCTTCGACTCCATGTGCTTTTAAAAGGATGTTTTTTTGAAGCTGGGGCATTTAAAAAGCCAATGTCTGTGTGATTCCAGCCAATCAGAGTTCTTGGTTTCCTTTTGGGATCAGAATCAAGACGCTCAGCTGTCTTATGCCCTTTGGTTATTGCCCTGCCGTTCTCAGTTGCCTCTGGGATTTTTTTTTGCCCGCATGCATTGGACCCCTGGAACAGAGGGGGATGCCGCACAGCGATGGCAGCAAGTCCCCAAGGTAGGACTCAAGTGACGTTGCCAAGAAATCCAGAAAAGTTAGCAAAACCTGAAGTCATGCACAAGCATGGGGCAAGAGCCAATCAGGAACCTCCGGATTGGCTACAAAAATAAAAAGGGCCAATCAGGAAGGACTATCGTGGGTCTTATTGATCCTTTGCAAGCGACGACCTGCAAAGGTGAAAGCTGACCTCAAGTCCAGTGACCAAGGAGAAGATATTAGAGGTAGGAGCTTTGGCCCCCGACTCGAGGACAAATGAGAAGCAAGACACTGATAAGTATGCTTTTTTTTTTATCTCCAATCCTTCATCGATTTCACCCGATATTTTATAAAAGCCATGTGGCAAGCTAATCCGCGCGCTATGACACGGCGACCCTCGCTGACCAAGGCATGTGAAGAACGTCTGGTCCGTAGAAGGCGCCGAAGGGTTTCATCGTACCCGAGCTGGTTACTCAAACCCATCCAGAGAGCCGGATACATTACGGACCTCCTTGGCATCCATCCTGGATCTGAAGCCTCGCATCACACGCCTAATTCCTTTCTGACTGCAAGGTTAGTGTACAAATCTGTAGGTAGGGATTAACTTCCAATTAATTCTTATAATTAATTCTAAATTGGACGTTCTGGCAATCCATGTGTGTGTCTGCGCGAGAGGAATTATCCCTCTCGCAAACATCAGGCGCTCTCTCTGCCTCTCATCCTGTAGCTTTTCCTTTCTTTCTTTTTTTTTTCTCTAGGATCGGTGCTTTTGAAGTTGGCGTCCTTTGTAAATACAAATTGTTGCTTAATTTATTCCTGTGTTTGCCCAACACAAAGGCCGGCCTTTTTCCTTTATGTTTTTTTTCTCTCGCCCCTTTGATTTATAATAGAGGTTAAATAGCATAACAGATATTTAGAACCAATCTTGCTGTTTTTTTATGCGTTACATATTGTTCTTTTTTTATTATCTCGTGGCCAATAAGCTAAAGATTTTATCTCGGGAACTATAAACGGTTTTGGTTTTATAGTTTAAAATCTGTGTCAAACATCTGGATGAAAACAACAGCAATGGGTAGGAATACGGGGACACCAAAAACACAAACAGTTGAGTAGGTCCCTGGGAGCCACCGGGGGCTGAGCCCAAGACCCTGGCAAATTCAATGTGCTGTGAGCTATAAGAACCGCCAAGACTAACGGAGAACCTGTTACAAAGTTTCCTGCTTCTCTTCCTCCCTGGAGCCTGAGGTTACCTACCTCCAGAAGCTCCAGGACCAAAACTCAGTTGAAGTCCAAGAGGAACCGGTCGCCGGAAGCTCGGGGTCGCCGGGAACTCAATGAGTTATCTCCCGAGTCCACTCTGTAGTGGATGGAACGCTGTGGATAGCCAGACCTACTCTTTATCTTTATCTGATTATATGCAAATTGCTTTCCAGAAGACCATTAACTCCCCGCGGAGTTCATTTTTCTAAGTGTCTCCATTTAAATTGGAGACCGGGTCACACTTCTCAAATGAAAAGTAAAGTGGCAACTTCCCTCCTCACCTTCTCTTCAAGCCGGTAATTGCAGCAGAACCTTGCGTGATCTTCGGAATGCTTCTTCGGAGGCGTCGGTTCCGTATACTTTACACGTACCGCGTATCCCCCTTTAGAACGTCCCTCCGTGTCAAAGAATTACATCCGCACAATTTGTTCTGCTGTATTAGCAGCCGAACTGTGACATCCAAAAGAGTTTAGTGCTTTGGATCAAAGGCAAGGTGATCGTTGGATGCGACCAACTCCGGAGAACCTGAGTTTTCCAATAATCGGAACGGAATTCTTGTGATGATAAAAGCCGGGATGACAACGCTTCTGCTGCTTCTTAATGCGGGCCTGGCTGTCACCTAAAGACAATGTCTTGCATCAAAGGACCCGGGTGATAAGACATTGAATTTTCCAGTTGGAGTTTCAAATCGTTTTATCTTTTTTGATTTGCCAAGGATCGCCATTCAAATCTTCTCCGACTATACGGCTCTTGAGAGTGGACAACCCAAGTCTGAGTGGAAAATCTCTTTATAAAGACGCACCGGAAGCCATGCATCAATAACGATTCCGGTTCAAAGATGGAGCAAGTGGCCTTATCATCGTTCCAACGTACAGAAACTTTGCCCCAACGTCATGTGGTCTCCAATGGGTGTTATGTACAAAGACCTATCATGGCGCATCTCCCTCATACTTCATATGGAAGAGGTGCAGAACCTCGTGCAATTCCTCCAACCCTCAGGAACAGCGGTCTCCCCGATGACAATAAACTCCGTAGGTTCGAAAGCTTAGTTGCAGACGCAATCTCGCCATCTCTCCCGACGTCTGCTGCTTAGAGATTCTTGTATTTCGAAAAAGTCTTTATGGTTCAGTGAGATGTTTTCGTTATGCCAGGACCTGCCGGTGTTTGTTAAATCATAAAGTACATCATCGATAAAGTAGCGAGCCGTTAATAAACTCTCGGTCTCCAAGCTCCCCGAACGCAAATCCCTGCTCGTTGCGTTAGCTGCGACGCCAGCTTGAATCGCTCGGGCGCCACTTGGCGTCTCTCCTGCTGAAACCTCGCTCTAGGATTACTGATATGGTTAACCGAAGCTGTGGAATCCCAGCCATCCTCCACAATTCTTGTGCTCTGCGGCCAAGCAGGTGCATGTAGTAAAAACACAGGAGCTACGCCTCAAGGGATGACGCGTCAAACTCGCTCCCTGAAGTCTGCGTTCCTGCCATGGCCATGTCTTCAGGATTGGAGTTTGATGCCCCTGGAGGGCTTAGTGCTCGAAACCTCAGGAGAAATTATTTCAAAGACACACAATGCCACCTGATGTCAAGCAGGTAAACATGTTGCCGTTAGCGGCTACAACGGGACTTCTGCTGATAGTGTCCTTTCTGATGGGGTTTTTATCATGACTAGATCTGGTAGGGGGTATCTAACGCTATCCTTTCTTAAGATATTCAACATATTGCGTTACTGAACAATATTACCCCGTGGACCTAATGTCCCTGCTGTTTTCAAAGACTGAAACTGACCAGCGACGTAGGGCAAAAAGTCACTCGATCTCTTTAAAAGGACTTCACCATCATAAGGTCCGGTATCTCAGCCGCATGATGCTGCAGATGATATGGGGTCTTAACCACCATCGGGTACCATTGGCGGAGGGAACAGCCTGTACACAAGACCCTCATGGCCATAGTGTATAGTTAAGTATATATAAATATGTGTATATATATATATATATTATATATCCTATAACCAGCTAGTTTCCCCTTTACTCTTGTATCTTCATCTTCAACCTATTCGCTGGTTTAACAAATTGATACAGAATATTACAGATTTAGCGCCCTGTGACACTGTAGCTTCCACGGCGTCGCAGGAACGGAGGTTACTGTTAAAACATCACACAGTTTAAAAGGAACGAAGAGACGGATTGTAAATAAATAAGCAGCTCTGCCGGCGAGAGGGATTCTCATGGGAGTCAAGCAAACGGGGAACCCAGCCGTCCGCTTCTTGGTTCAGTTCTCATTGATAGCTGTGTACAAGTGTACCTGGCCCCCTCACACCCTTCGAAGCGTAGCCCCGTTTAGGAGGGCGTCACCAGTTGATCCATTAACATCCGTTTCAAACACACTGGATCCCGTCAGAGTAGGAGACATCCACCAGCTGCAGAGCTACTGCGACTCTCCCACGTCGTTCCTAAATCTCCAGGCTAAAAAGTAACAGAATTAAAAGAAAGAAAGAAGAAAAAAAAAAGGAAAAAAAATAATATATATATAAATATAATAAACATACCTTCATATAACAAAAATACTATAAATTTCCTTGTTTAATAAAAATTACTTTTAATAAAATATAAACAGGAATATTCTAATTACCAAAAATAAAAGAAAATACCTATTAAAAATGTCCTATTTTTAAATAACTTTTAATAAAATATAAATAGGAACATTCTAATTACCAAAAAAAAAATACCTAATAAAAATGAGATGAATAATCTCGCACAAATAAAAAAAAAAAAACAATCTGCTAGGGTAGGCAGCTGGCTAATTGCCGGTTTCATTGTACGGATAATCCCGGTATTGTCAGAAAAATTGCTATCTGGTTACATTGGTAGCCGTTTTTATTGTTTGGAGGATTTTTTTTTATTATTTTTTTGTGGGGTTTTGGTAATTATAGTTTATTTATTTGTATTCAATAACTGTTTTTTTTATTATTATTCTCAGCAAGGTTACAGCTTTTGTTGTTTAAATCTCTTAATAGAAGTAATTAAACTGTCTTAACTTCAAACCGCTCAACAGCAACATGTTCCTTCAGAAAAAAAGGTTGAGTTGGATCAAGTGCCGTTGAGTTGCTCGTCAAGCCTTGGCGTTGAGTCAGAGATCGAGTGTCTCATTATTCTATAGGTTAGGTTGGGGTTGAGTTGAACGTCGAGTTGGGCAGCTCTATCAAGTTGATTGCTGTTATGGGTCGACTTATCCCCTACGTCAGTCACGTTGACCTTGCCGAGCTGCAGCTTCCATGAACGTACGAGTTCCTTGGCTTGTCATCGCAACAAGATGTCAGTCAAGTCAACTTGACCCGAGGCAGCGTGGACTGTGGTCGAGTCGGCAGTCAGGATAGTTTTGGAGAAGTCCTTCATTTTCAGCTCGAGTAACTCAACCGTCCACTGGGTCCAACTGGAGCCCCCACGAGAGCCGGCTTCACTAAATGGCGCGCCCGCTCCTCCGAGTCATGAACGGCTGAGCTGACCGCGTCCGGTGTGTAGGTTAATCACAACTCGCTGTATAGCGAATAAACGCCACGGCCATGAAATCCATTACACCTTCTCTGTTGGGACTCTCAAACCACCGGTCTGTACAGCCGTCCAATCGCCGCTAATATCGGAAGAACGACCGGATATCTACAGATTTTTGGTGTTTATTTAAATACCGCAACATTTCTTTCATTAAAGAATTTTTTGTTTAATCTCAGCCATTCGTTTAAACTCATAGCGTGGATTCCATTTACCAAAATATACAAATTTTCACTTTTATTTTTTTTTTTTTTTTAACGGCTCTTATCAAAAATCAAAACAAATATGTTTTTTTTTTTTTTTTTTATGAAAACATAACACATCCTCAAACCACATATTTAATAATTAGCAGTTAGAGAAAGTCGGATCGGAGGAGGAAGCGGTTAACGCTTTCCGTGCCAGAAAAAAAACGGCAACAGATTGCAAAGTAAAAAACAAGTAGCCAGAATTGTGAGTCATGTGATTGGTATAAATATTGCTTTTACGGCCGTTTGATGTTTTTTGGAAGGAAACGCTTATATGTAGGAGTTATCTGACAGCTTCATAAAGAGTTTTTATTTTTCTGTCGGACTCGTGCGGTTAACCCATCGAGTGCAGTAAGTTTTGCGAGACTCGGTGGGTATTTTTGGGCCGGTGTTGTGGCAGATGAGACCCTAGTGTGCGCACCTGTGCACTATGGCACACGGACCCTTGTGCCGAGTCTGGATACCATGCAGCTGCCTTGTAGTAATTTAGCCAGATAGCTGATGGGTATTACACCATGGAAACCATTCTAGGCTCGCCTCTCTTGTTCCGGAAGCCCGAGGCTAGTTTCCACTCACTCGAATGCTTACGAAGCTCCTGGAAGCGGCCTATGGCCAGCACCGAGAGTGTGCGCCGAGCTTTCATCCAGACGAGACAGCATTATTGTAATTGTAAAGAACCAAAAAAAAAACCTCAGGGGCATCAAATGTAAAATTAATTTTATTTTTATAACACATGATTTAGTGAATAGCGGCCCTGCAGCTGCCGTAAGACTGCAAAAAAGAAAATAATTGCTCTCGGTCAGCTGGTGCACATTATTTTTGCATCGTGTTTGAAACTTTTATAAAGGAAAAAGCAGATGACTTCCTTTGACGAATGATGTCATAACGCATCAAATAGCCAAACAAGGATACTTGTATTAGGGGGTGGGGTCAGGGGAGGGGCTTTACCCAGACTTTTTATGTGACTTTGTGCCCTATTGCGGGGTATTTGTGTCACTGAGTGAGGCACTTAAAAGAAGAATAATTTTGTTTACCCCGTTTAATTTATAAAGCTGTTTCTTGCTGTTCTTATATACACATTATCGGGGCTTTTACCCCCATACCCAGCAAACATTCTGACCTCCTAGAAAAGAGGGGCATCAGGGGAGGAGAGAAGGGAATCAAAAGAGAGATTGCTGTGAGTTGGTGGCACATTAAACCCATGGATATTATTTGAATGCTGAACATACAACACTTGTTTTGTCATTTCATATTAATGCTGAGTATGAGTGGGAGAGGGATTTGCCCCGACGTGTGGATCTACTCTGGATCTTAAAGATATTCTCAGCGGTATAAGCCTAACACAGAAACAGAATCTGCCGGCAGATCGGCCCCATCCGGCCCCCGTCTAGTCGCCCGTTTCTCCTGCTGTAAAGACTCAAACCTTAATCAGTCGTGGGTCTCGCTTTAGATTCAGGAGCCGTATGTCTATCCCGCGCATGTTTAATACCCTCACTGTATTACCCTCTACCACTTCTGCACTTTCCTTGAAACCTATAATGCTAAAGGCTACATTAAAAATAATACGGCCTTTAATGAGTATTTGCCACATTTTGTTTCATTGTTTCTCTTTATAAAGTATTCCTTTTTTTTGTTGCAAAGACTTGGTGTCGCCCTCCAGGTTATAAAATACCCTCCAAATAGGTGAATAAATATTTTTGCTGCTCGGGTGCAGATTAGTCGACGGCTGACATGACTCGGTGTAATTCCCAAAAATCAAATAGCACTCCGTGCCAAATCGGGCGCCGCGGTGGAGCAGAGAACGCCCGTTAGAGATCAAAGAGCCACAATCTGTTTATTGGCGATTTATGTAAGTGAGCTTTTATCAGTCTGACATTTAGACTTGAATTTGCATAGCAATTAAACATATGCTTAATTATCAACTAGTCATATTCAGACGCTTGGAAGTGCCATTTAAATTTGCAACATGGCTGTTAGTTACCTCTCGAGCGCTGTAGGTCATGCGAGGGTTAAATCCTACCTGCCCCAACTCACCCCTCCCCCCCCCGGCACCCCTGTTATCTAGCACATTGCGGCTGTGAGATCCACGGGAACCCGAGGCGCCGCCGTTCTGTTTCCACCACCCTCAGCAGTCGCCTTTTATTTTGGGCAATAATCGTTATGTAAATGGAGTGATTTGCTATTTCTTCCTTGTTTGCTTTATGGGAAACTAAACGCTTCCCCTTCTCCAAGAGAAGGCAATTCTGGTGTAATAATGGCTTAGAAGCGTTACGATATTATACTTCAATTAAAATAGTTTGAACAAAACTGTCTCAAGTGGGCCCCAGTAGCAGCTGCATAACGCCTACTCCGTTCCACAATTACACGGGTAAAGAATGGCTTTCCTCGGGCCGGAGATGAGCCAAGTCAGCACTGGATATGAGCTTTTCACCGTTAAAGTGCATTTTAAAAGTCTCATGTTAAAAATCCTACGCGGTCCGCCACTTAATGATGTAAGAGCGGCCGACGGCTGGATATCCGTGATGTCACGTTACACATATCCAGCCGGCGGCCGCTTAATGATGTCAGAGCAGCAGACGGCCAGATAGCCACAATGTCACATTACACATATCTAGCCGGCGGCCGCTTAATAATGTAAGAGTGGCCAACGGCTGGATATCCGCGATGTCACATTACACATATCCAGCCGGCGGCTGCTTAATGATGTAAGAGCGGCAGACGGCCGGATATCCGTGATGTCACATTACACATATCCAGCCGGCGGGTGCTTAATGATGTAAGAGCGGCAGACGACCGCATACCCGCGATGTCACGTTATGCATATCCAGTCGGCGGATATTTTAGGAATGTGCATACGCGGGAACATGGCAGAGTTGACCCGGAGTCTTCTGGTGAAGAACTGCCAATCAGTTGCTTCATCCTCGATGCAAAGAAGTGACGTATAACCACGCCCCTTCCTTATCTAGGTTCCGCCCACCTCGTTCCCGTCCTATTTAGGGCTAACTGGGGCTAGTTCCACCCATGTCTTCCTAGCCCCGCCCTGAATATAGCCACGCCCATCGAAGAGGGTCAGCTGCGGTTAGCCAACCCTGGAAAGGGGAACATTGGTTAATATAGGAGCGATTCCTCTTTAAATAAAGAGCATCTTCAATTAGCAACTTAGGCTTCCAGACTAACTATAACTTTAATATTATAGTTTAATGAAAAGCCTGGGGCATCCATTGTGTTCCGTGTCTTTGTCTTCTCCGAGTTTAGAACATCGTGGCTTCCCCTCCCTTCATCAGATAGTTCTTCTCGGTATTCACCCGCCAGTTCTGCTTGTTAAAACCGAGATGCATGAAATCGGGTATCTCCCTGAATCAATCGTTCTTTCAACATACTCAACAAAACACAGAGCGGGAATTCACGCCCGGGGCAAAAAAAGTCCTTCCGCCTTGAATATTTCTCGCTAATAATCCTCATTAGATTAACAATTTTCTACAAAAAGAATCGACGTGAGAGAAAAATCAAGGCTTTATGTCAAAACTTTTTTTGAGCAGACCTGTGACTTTCAGAAGTCGGAGCCAGATATTTACTAACAATTTGGGGGAAAAAATGACTGATCGTAATCCACGTAATTTCAAGATGGCGACCAATCTCCGCAGGATACCATGGCCGTTTCCCCCGTTTGGTTTAGGTAGTACATCTCAGCCTTAATCAGCTTTGTATTTCAGTAATATCTGTAGGTCCTTGGGTTGGTTCTTGGGCTATAGGCTTCCATCAACGAAAACTTGAACCTCTAGCCATGGACTACATCTTCCATGATTCTTAAAGAACCAAAGGTCTTCACATGCGGTAGGGTATCTCTAAAGACCTCACGATCTGCTTGCAAGTTGGTTGTAGAGTGGGTTATGCAACAATGGTATGATCCACTCTCGTTGGCATTACCTACTCTCAATGGTATGACCCACTCTGACCATAGCATTTGGCGGGACAACCGGTACAAAGCCCAGAATGCCCAAGGCTGGCTGATCATCATGGGAAAACATGGTCCTGGCTGCCTTGGTGCCGTCTCTACGCGGCCGGAAACCTATAGCTTTGCATACATTGGTTTCTAAAGGAGTCAGCTTCTCGTGGCAGACCGAACGAGCGTCGTAGGCGTTCGAAGTTCTGCTCTTAGTAGAACGGTTAAGACCGTGTTCCGTGGACCAGCGGAGATGTGCAAAGAATATGCCTGCAAGCCCAAGCTTCCAAACCCAATTATACCTCCCAGACTAGATCTGAGTTTCCCAGAAGCAGACGGTTTTTGTCATGCTGATATTGTGATCCTTCAGGCAATTCCTGGCAAAAACAGCTCTTTTTTTGTGCGTTTCCATGCCTGATTAGCTGCAGCTGTGCCTCCAGAGACATCTCAGAGCATCACTTAGCAGAACAGAATCCTCTCGCTGCACGCTCGGTAGCCTCGGTAAGCATTTTCCCTCGGCTCACCCCGGATTTAGGGCTCGGCGGAGGGCCGGCTAGGGTCAGGGTCTCTTTGCAAGACATATTTTGATTAAACACCGCCTTTCGGCGTGGCTCTTTCGGGTTATTCCACCAAACTTCTTTCCCGGAGAACGGAGAAGATGAGCTCAGGCCTGATTCCTAAAAGCCGCTGCTCGGAGAATTTGAGTTTAATGAGGTTCCTGGTTTTATCACAGAGACTTATCACACATAAGCGCCATTTAAATCGGGGGAGGGGGCAGACCATCCATTCCGTGAAGGGGCAGATTATCAGGATGAAGGGATGAAGGGGTAGATTAGGGTTAATGGGCAGATTATCTGGTCGAAAAAGTAGATTATCAGTGTGAAGGGGCATATTATCAGGGTGAAGGGGCAGATTAAGGTGAATGGACAGACTCTCTGGTCATAG
Organism: Spea bombifrons; assembly: GCF_027358695.1. Taxonomy (NCBI): domain Eukaryota; kingdom Metazoa; phylum Chordata; class Amphibia; order Anura; family Pelobatidae; genus Spea; species Spea bombifrons. The sequence goes on from NC_071090.1 coordinate 3,632,803, forward strand.
GAATAGATTATGGTGAATGGGGAGATTATCGAGATAAAGGGGCAGTTTATCAGGGTCAATGAGCAGACCCTGAGGGTGAAGGGCAGATTATCACAGTGATGGCTTCTTGGACAGCTTCTCGGGGCAATGGGCAGATCGACAGAATGAGCGGGTCGGCTATAGCTGCTTATATAGTTACCCCATAGAGACTTCCTATATGCCCCCTACAGGTTCTTATATGAACGAGTCGCACAGGACCCTCCACCGCCCCCGCTCACGTGTATTTAAAACGGGTCTAAATCTCATTTATTATGACTGTGTCCGGCGTGGGCCGCCAGACGCGAAGTCGTCACCTTTTATTGTTCAGACTCGGCGGTTTTATGCTGCTGTAATGCGGATCCGTATATCAGAATCCAGCCCGCGTGCTAAAAACATTAGAGCTCAGAAAGGCTTGCGGAGGTTAATCGCCTCTGAGTCGGCCCGTGAACATTTTCATGCTCCAACTAGCCTTATTTTAACTGTGAAATATTATTTTAAAGTATCCTTTTTTTTTGCGCATGTCTTTGAGTCGTTCAATGCAGTCATTACGTGTGAAGCTTTAGGATGGGCCGAGCTTGAAATATAATATAAATAGAGCGGATAATGTTCTATGTGTGCATGCGCGCTGACAGTACCACTCCATAACTCTTACTAGATTTCACACATGCGTCTCCGTTATACCGATAAAACCATTGTTTTGCTCCATAATATAATGCACTAGGGGGTTATATTACTGTATACAGCGCTGGGGGTTATATTACTGTATACAGCACTGGGGGTTATATTACTGTATACAGCGCTGGGGGTTATATTACTGTATACAGCGCTGGGGGTTATATTACTGTATACAGCGCTGGGGGTTATATTACTGTATACAGCGCTGGGGGGGTTATTACTGTATACAGTGCTGGGGGTTATTACTGTATACAGCGTGGGGGTTATATTACTGTATACGGTGCTGGGGGTTATTACTGTATACAGTGCTGGGGGGTTATATTACTGTATACAGCGCTTGGGGTTATATTAATGTATACAGTGCTGGGGGTTATATTACTGTATACAGCGCTGGGGGGATATTACTGTATACAGCACTGGGGGGTTATATTACTGTATACAGCGCTGGGGGTTATATTACTGTATACAGCGCTGGGGGGTTATATTACTGTATACAGCGCTGGGGTTATATTACTGTATTCAGCGCTGGGGGTTATTACTGTATACATCGCTGGGGGGTTATATTACTGTATACAGCGCTGGGGGGTTATATTACTGTATACAGCGCTGGGGTTATATTACTGTATTCAGCGCTGGGGGGTTATATTACTGTATACAGCGCTGGGGGTTATATTACTGTATACAGCGCTGGGGGGTTATATTACTGTATACAGCGCTGGGGGTTATATTACTGTATACAGCGCTGGGGGGTTATATTTCTGTATACAGCGCTGGGGGTTATATTACTGTATATAGCGCTGGGGGGTTATATTTCTGTATACAGCGCTGGGGGTTATATTACTGTATACAGTGCTGGGGGTTATATTACTGTATACAGCGCTGGGGGGTATATTTCTGTATACAGCGCTGGGGGTTATATTACTGTATACAGCGCTGGGGGTTATATTACTGTATATAGCGCTGGGGGGTTATATTTCTGTATACAGCGCTGGGGGTTATATTACTGTATACAGTGCTGGGGGTTATATTACTGTATACAGCGCTGGGGGTTATATTACTGTATACAGTGCTGGGGGTTATATTACTGTATACAGTGCTGGGGGTTATATTACTGTATACAGTGCTGGGGGCTATATTACTGTATACAGCGCTGGGGGGTTATATTGCTGTATACAGAGCTGGGGGTTATATTACTGTATACAGCGCTGGGGGGTTATATTACTGTATACAGTGCTGGGGGCTATATTACTGTATACAGCGCTAGGGGTTATATTACTGTATACAGCGCTGGGGGGTTATATTACTGTATACAGCGCTGGGGGGTTATATTACTGTATACAGCGCTGGGGGGTTATATTACTGTATACAGCGCTGGGGGTTATATTACTGTATACAGCACTGGGGGGTTATATTACTGTATACAGCGCTGGGGGTTATATTACTGTATACAGCGCTGGGGGTTATATTACTGTATACAGTGCTGGGGGTTATATTACTGTATACAGCGCTGGGGGGTTATATTACTGTATACAGCGCTGTGGTTTATTACAAAAACAATAACAGGTTCTTCTTGTACAATTAGCTGTTTTCGTCGTTCTGGGACAGCGTGGTTAAAGCGAAACATTTGCGTCGTTCGCCTGGCCAAAATGTATCAATCCGGAAGGCTCTGGGATGAACTCGGTTGCGTTTCCTTGCGGCCGCTGGCGGCACTCGCCGGCCAGAGCTGTCTCAATACATTATTTTTCATTTCTATAAACAAAGATGAAGCATTTAAAACATTAGCAGGAATTATGATAACTCGGAGTGCGCAGAAAATGCTGGAATTATAAATTATAGCCGCGCAGGAATTGGCAAAGTAATCCAAATGCATCTTAAACGATATCATTTATAACGATTAAAGGCAGAATGAATCAACAATCCCGCTCGGTCCTGGAACAAAACCCCATTTTGTTAAAAGTAATGCAGACATTTTTGGGAAATATTTATATTTTATACAAAATAAGCTTTTTTTTAATCCTTTTTAATTTTGTTGACGCCCAAATTTGGCGCAGGGAGTCAGCTGCTCTCTGATGCCAGAAAACATTATATTATGGGGCAAAAACTATAACAAAAAGAAAACAGAACAATATTTATGAAAAACGTATTTTAGTCCGATGCGAGTAATAAAATATCCGGTGGGTGTATAATTCGCCCCGCGCGTGAGCTTACATTCTAAAAACATAAGATGCATTTTATTAAATTCACCCCATCTTTTTTTAAATTAAAAGGCCAAGGTCGGAGTTCGTACATATACCCCCTCCCCCCCCCCGACAAGACGCCATTCCCATCCTTCCTCTAATATCTCCTTCCATTTCCGAGGCTTGACCTTTGCCCTCTACGGGAAAACGCGGTGGCCGCATACAATGTATAGATAAATCCCAAACCCCCCCCCCCCGGCTCGCCATCCCCCTCCCCGGCTCGACGCACAATCATTTATTATTCATATCGCCTCTAAGAATGAGATAAAAACACTGAACTCGCACGTTCGGAGAAATCTAACACTTGTCAGGATAATGTTTTATTCCCCATTCCACGGATGGTACAAATTTACACTTAAAAAGGCCAATTCCCCCGGAATGTCAATTTTTCATAAGAGAAACATGTCCGTTTGTTGCAACGTACAATAATCTCCATATTAATCCTCATGCATGGCGATGATACCCAATCCTACGAGGGTTAAAAGTCCCTCTGCCTATTATAGCCCTGTATGCGTTTTATTGCATGTAATTATAAAAAAAAACTAAGCATTTTTGTAGCCCGAATGATGTCATACTTTATATTGTTACGATATTAGAACAGATTTATGTAAATGACACGTTTTTATCTTTCTTCCTCTTAGACAATCCACGTGGCCATTGTGTGCGCCGGTTATAACGCCAGCCGGGACGTTGTTACGCTGGTGAAGTCCGTCTTGTTTCACAGGTAAAAATTTGCATTTCCTTTTTTTTGTAACACATGGGCCCATTAAGCCCCCCCATGTTGGGTCAATACCCCAGATCTGGCCAGACAGGTAAGTCTATCCGGCCATAGGTGTAATTGGGATATATATATATACAGCACTTAAAACTATAACTCCCATGATGCGTGTTTAGCTGTCATGGGAATTGTAGTTGCCACAACAACCAATCATCAGACAGTTACAGTTACTTGATTGGATTCTTTTGTGCTCCCTTTCTGTCCATCTGAGTGCTTCTGAAGCTTAGGCTGGAAATGGCGTCATGGAGGTATTTACGGAAGGTTCAACGTGGTTGTTACGGACCTACCTGGCCCAAGAGTTGCTTTGGAAGAGTCACAGAAAGGAAACGGGGGTCTCTGGAGGGAGTATGAGACAAGCACAATTCTGAAGGCAAGGAGGCTGAGGGGAGCAGGGTGACCCACAGGCCGAAGGGGGAGCCGAGGGCGACCAATCTGGGGAGGTAGCTGACAGCCGAAGTCCAGGAGATTAGCCGAGGTCTGAAGCACTGTGAGGGACCCATGCCTCTCGTGTGACGCAGCTAGAAGTCATAGGATCCGAGCTGTAGCTCCTCACTGTGCTGTGCGCACAGAAATGATGTCACTTCCTGGCGCGCAGTGTGAGAGAGGAAGCTACAGGCCGCAGCATGTAAGTACTTGCCCACTTTCCGGCAGGCACTGTCTGTAAGGGGGCATCAAAGACTGGCTAGAAAGGACAAATACCCGAGGAAACCCGTGCATGTGGTAAATACCTCACGGAAGGGGAGAGGAAGAGGGGCCCTTACCTTAATGTGGCCTTTAGGGACCGGGTCCTCATTTAATGTCACTGAGCACATTTCTAGGTCAGGCCAAGTTTCGGTAATATATATTTGACACGCGTCGGAAGCTTTTTGTTCTCGTGCATTTGTGAGACAAAGCCTCCTAATAAATACATTAAAGGCTCAGAAGACCTAATCATGACACCGCCGAGTCCTCCTCTGTCTAAAAGCCGCTGGAGAGAATTGTTCAGAACACAAAGCCGAGGCTTTTTGGTGATGAAAACTTTGCTGACACCTCAATAGAAACCTCTTATCCAGGGAAACGAGAACAAGGAGAGTGGCTTCTGGCCCGAGTTACAACATTTTCCGCTGAAATCCAGCAGGGTTTGAGATGCTTGCAGTAATGGATGCATTATTTAACCCACTGAGTGCTGGGGAGAGGGGCAGAGACCATTAAATAATAACTTTTAAAAAATTATATACAAAAAAATATTATATATATATATATAAATAATATTTCTTTAAAAATGTGCTTGGTATTTTCTTGGTAAAATTATGAAAATACCGTATTTGCTCGATTATAAGACGACCCTGATTATAAGACGACCCCCCAAAATCTGAATATTAACTTAGGAAAAAAAGAAAAAGCCTGAATATAAGACGACCCCAAAGGAAAAAAGTTTTACCAGTAAATGTTAATTCATGTAAACTATTTTTTTTTTAATAAAAGCTATGATTGAGAAAAATATTTTTTTTGTTTTTATTTCTTGTATTTTCTAACCTGTCCCCCAGTTACGCACATCTGCCCCCAGGCTTGCCACACCAATATGGCACTGTGGCCCATGATATGCCTTTTAACCCTCTATATGCCACTGTGCCCCATGGTATGCCTTTTGACCCCCTATGTGCCACTCTGCCTCCAGAAATGCCTTATACCTCTATATCCCATTCTGGCATTTAGGGGTTAAAATGCATATTATGGGGCAGAGTGGCATATAGGGAGGTATAAGGAATTTCAGGAGGCAGAGTGCTCTATTAAATGCCCCCTTAACGCCACTCCAGAAATGCCCTATGCCCCCATTTAACACACACACACACACCCTATACCCCCATTTAACTAACACACACACTCTCTCTCCCCCCCTCTCCCCCTCTCTCTCCCCCCCTCTCTCACCCCCCCTCTCCCCCCTTTCTGTTTTTAAGATATTTAATCATTTTAGAGTGTGGTAGATAAGTGGAGCAGCCTCCCAGGTAATTTAAACATGCATGGGATCGGCATGCGGCTCCTGAATCTCAGACGAGGTTTGAGTCTTTACAGCAGGAGAAACGGGTGACTAGACGGGGGGCCGAATGGGGCCGATCTATTGCCAAAGACATATTTCACCGCTCCTTCTATCCATGTCTTTATCCATGGCTGGGGTCAATAAGGTCCTAGCAATGCACGGCTCAGACATAAGACCCTGGCTCCCCGCGCCGGCACACGATGATTAGATGATGTGCGTATTAGATGCTCAGCGAGTGTCTGTTTCCTCTAGAATATACACATTGCTACTCTTGTTAGCGTTCCTATAACACAATTATGTAAATAGCTGATTAAGGACATAATTGCATTAAGGAACTCGACAAACTGATAGCTACCAGCAGCAACAATGTCACGTCTCTCCCCCGGCGCCCGGATCTTTGCTCCACGCGGGTCGTTACGTTGTTGACGGCCAGCGCCGCTAATTCCCGGGAGACGGAATTAGATTTTAATGGATATCATTTGAATAGCAAATGAACGGATTCGTTCCCCGGCGGACGCCAAAGGGTGTCAGCCATCCGTCAGGCGGGGAGACAGAAAAAGGAAGTCCAAGTTCTTCTTTCATCCAAGAGATGGCTGCTCCTCGGAGCGCGACTAACGGCGGTCTCTGTGCTCACATCAGTAGATAAGGGGTGGAAGTCATCGGAAAAAATGCCGGATAATTGTATTTCGGAAAGCCGGGAGGTGGGATAAACACTGACTGCAGGACTTATTGAGATGCGGAAGAGCTCATCTGCTTGCCGTAGGTACCGGGCACTGTGCGCTAAGTACAGAAGCAGAAGAGCAGGAAACCCCCGTAAAGTTTTGCGGGGGTCCCCGTTTCCCTGCTGTAAATCCGGTGGTTCCTACAGTGGATGTCGCCTTTCTCAGCCGGACTCTGGGCACATCTTTCTTTCTTAACGAAGCCTCATTTGGTCTGGTACCCATTATAATAGAACCCCCCCCTGCTTGAAATGTGATATGAAATGAATACAGTGATTTGATGAGCTTATAAGCATTGCCCAGTATTATTTCACCCCATCCATTTGTTGACCTCGAGTGTTACATGGAACGCGCCTTTAGTTTTTGTACAGATGGTGACAAGATGCTGTCTTTTTATGCGCAGGAGGAATCCGCTTCACTTCCACCTCATCGCAGACACGATCGCCAAGCAGATCTTGGCCACTCTGTTCCAGACCTGGATGGTCCCCGCCGTGCGAGTGGATTTCTACGACGCCGACGAGCTGAAGGTAACGATGATGAACGGCGATAAGCGCTTAAAAGTCGCCTCCAAAACCCGAGCTTAGATGTAACCAATCAAGGTGTTTAATATTTAGACGGTGCTTGACTCAGCAAGGTTTTATTTGCTAAAAAAAAGTAGAGTAGAACAGTAGAGACAGCTGGATTGGCCCAGCTCTTCACGGACAGAAGTCCTGCATCCAGGAGTCATCTCGGCCTGTGCCCCATCACGGGCCAGAGTCTTCCTTTGCTATGGCTAGTTGAGCACCTCTACACTAAAGTGGACTCACCACCAGTTGACTTGGCCGTCAGGGTCACGGCCGGCTCGGACACGGCAGAGACTCACTACGACCAACCGTAGGGTTCCTCCGACCTCACTAGGAATTTGCCGGTTCCGGTTTGCTGAAGAAGTCTGGGCGATTTCACCTGGAGACCAGCAGGGTCTAATCCCACCAGTTCTTCTCATGACCTTCAGCAAGTCGACCATGCCTGGCGATCTCCCTACACCAGACTGTGGGTCGCTAAGTGAGACAGTGTGGGGCTAGTAATGAAGTCCCAGGTCAACCGTTTCAATTTGTTAGCTAAATCCAAGCTTTAAATGGAAAAATGGCAGACCAGGAGCTGACACTTTTTATTATCACCCTATAACCCACCTACGTCTTCAGGGCTTCATGGGGGGGCAAAAAATGCAGCGGGAAGAACATTTCATTTTTCGTTATATTTTCCATTTTTATGAAATCCGGAGATCACAAGACTCCGTACGCTGTTCATTTTTACCGTTATTCGTATGATTAGCCCAGAAATACAGCGTTCCGCCGGCTGTAGGGGGAAGACTCTCGGCAATTACGAGGATCATTATCACGGAAGACTAAATGAAAAGAATCAGATCCAGGTTTGGCCTGAAAGAAGGAATAATGAGGAGCCTTCAATCAGAAAGATTCAAATGATTCACTTAGCGGCGGTGTTCGGCGGCAAAGCAGATAGAGATAATTTTCTGGAACCTTGCGATATTAAATTAATGAAGACCTTCTGATAAATATTAAAGGAGCGGGTCCTCGAGACACCCACGCGTTCTACAGGATCACACCGGCATGTTGTGCAGAGATACACGGGGTAATTTGCTTGATTGGATGGACCATTAAGGCTTTTACGGAGCTTTCTAGTGGAACACGGGGGGGGGGAGCTGCGCACGTTTCCCAAAACGTTGGTGTTTTTTAGGGAAAAAAATAGCAACTTTTATTTGCTTCTTTTTTCAATATCTGATCCTTTGGGTAGCCATGAGCGCCCCCCCTCCAAAAAAAAAAAAGTATTTCTCGATTCCTGAACCTAATTCATTATCTTTGAATGTAACACGCCCTCCGCATTCATGGTCTGATTTTTATTGCCACTGATTGGCTGCTTGAAGCAGCCAATCGGTGGCAGGAAAGAGTTCCTATTGAACTCAATGGGAGCGCTTTCTGCACATAAGCACAGGGCAGAAAAAAGAGCTGGGGGTTGGCGGGGGGGGGGCAAATGCACATGGGGGCATTCTGGAGAATCTTTAAAAGAAAATTAAAGGGACTGGGCCACTACCATATGTATTAAAGTGCCGGAGTGGCCAGCAGTACATGATTGACACCATTAAAGGTCTCCAAGCCGATGCCTTCAAATAGTTCCCGTCGCATCTTTTTATCGCTTCGAGAGAACAACGATCACAGATTACCCGGACCTTGATATATATCGGGTCGATGCAGTATGGCTTTCATTAACCCTTCATATTCTAGTAAACAATACTAATCCATCAGGTAAGAGGTTTAATTCGGGTAAGAAAGCCATCAGCCGGGGCACAGGACGCCTGTCGGACGCGTATTGAGTTTGTAACCAGGGATTATCTCCACGGCCGGCGTTTAAAGACCGGGGATTACCGCGCGTGGATCTTGTGGCGCTGAAACCAGATTATACGTGCGCAGCACGGGGGCAAAGAATCCACGAGAATGTGGCGGCTTTCAAACCACCCCTCTGTCTCCGGAGGTGGCTATTGTGAACGGCGCTCGTCGCATTAACGGTTTACCTGAACGCTCTCGGTCCCTCGGCTTATTAGACTCATTTACATAAACAAATTAGGCTGTATTGTTCTTGTGCAACATTGAATTTATCCTAATTAGGCGAGGGACACGCGGTGCCCCAAATTATTAACAGAGTGCTGGGCACTCCGACGCTCGTTAAGTCAGAGCCGGCTGCCGTTCCTAAGTAGGTTAAACGAAGCCAGCGATGGCAGCCTGCGTCCTGACGGAACGTTCCTAATGGATTATATCTGTTCCCGGAACCAGCCCCGGTATAATGAATTTGGAAACGTCTCGTCGTTCACCTGATCAGCTTCGGCAAAATGCTTAAAGAGACGTCGCTTGGGCTTTTCCATCACTGGCCCGGCCTGCGACTGGTCGGTGATGGTTCCAATTTATAATACCGGTCAATGGATGGGGGCTGTTGTTCCTCAGTGGCCTTACAATGGAAAAATATTTACCCCAGCTGTGGGCCAGTTTTTGCCCCATAATATTATGTTTTCTGGCAGCTGCATATCAGCCATTTGTATGATTCTCGCTCTGTTATCTGAGCCCCGATCTACTAAACAAACCCCCGACTCCTTATCATAGAATAGAATGGCTCGGTCTTAATCACCCAGTCTTTTAGAACACACCAAAATAATCCAATAGGAATACTCCTATACATTATCAAAATCTGTGGCATGGTGTTAGAGCGCTCAGGACCTCTGATGTCCCGTTTGGCGCATGCTCACAGTATCCAGGGATGATCGTAACAATCTCCTATACAAACCCAGCCCCCCCCCCAAACATGCCGACCGGCCGGCCTGGCTCCATGCTTCCCGTCTCCTCTTGCAATTAAAGCTCCTGGAACACACGGCTCTATCCGCGGACTGATCAAGGTAATATATTATCCTCCAGCTGGGGTTGTGTTGGAAGGTGGAAGCCGGGCTGCAGCCAACATAAATTTGGATGTACATTCAGGATATAAATGCCAGCAGCCCCCGGCAGCTCCTGCCCCCCACCCAGGACTTTCTGCGTCTAAAATAGACTCAGGTACCGTATACCCTTTCCCGGCAGCTGAAACATAGATTCTGCCCCTCCGGATGGGCTTTTAAAAGGCTCGCAGAACTCAAAAGGCTGTCGTGGTTGCCCGTTATCAGCTGGTTGGACCCGACTACTAGTATGTTTGAAGGTACTTCATCATTAAAGGACCGAAGAGGGGCACTTTTATCGTAGGGGGTGTGGTTAGAGGCGTGGCTGGGGTGGGGCTTTATTAAGACTGTTTATGTGCTTTTGTGGCCTCTTTTTGTGTAACCAAGTGGGGCATTTAGAAGAAGAATTTACTATGTTTAATTTTTAAAGCCATTCCTTGCTGTTTCTATACATATTACTGGGCTGAGGGTCCCTGTTATGTGGCAGAGGGACTGAGCCCCCCCCAGGCCAGAATACCCCACTGTCCCCCCACCTCGTGCATGGTTGGGGTTAATCTTGCGATACGGCCCATCTGGAGCGCCTGTGGCGAGTTGATCTCTCGTGTGATTTATTTCCGGCAGTCGGAGGTGTCGTGGATTCCGAATAAACACTACTCCGGTATCTACGGACTCATGAAGCTCGTCCTGACCAAGACGCTTCCCACCAGCCTGGAACGGGTCATCGTCCTGGACACCGACATCACGTTTGCCACCGACATTGCCGAGCTGTGGGCCGTGTTCCACAAGTTCAAAGGTAAGACACGCTCTGCGTGGTTTTCCTGTCTTATTTCGACCTGGAATTCCGACGTCTGCAGAATCTCTTCCTCTGTGAATATTAAAGCGAACCCATTGTTTAAAAAACATATGTTTTATAACCTCCTTTTTGGTAGAAAGACGTCATTATAATGTCTGTTCTTTAAAAACATATCGCTCTGGAATCATAAACCAGGTTATCAAAACGTAACAGAGCTAAAGATCTACTTTGATGCATCGTGATTGTTCTAGCTTATTAGCCAACAGGCAGCATTTGTGATACCGGGAGGTTGGTAGATATGTGGAACATCCTCCCAGTGGAAGTGGTAGAGGGTAATACAGTGAGGGGATTAAACATGCATGGGATAGACATACGGCTCCTGAATCTAAGACGAGACCAACGACTGATTAAGGTTTGAGTCTTTACTGGAGGAGAAACGGGCGACTAGACGGGGGCCGGATGGGGCTGATTCTATGCGCATCTTCTGCCTGAGCATCATGGGAGTTGCCAGTCCCTAGTAGCAGGTAGTAATTCTTGTTGGCTACCGGTGCTCCTGCATAAATACAGCGTAAGGTATCTGCTTGTGAGCGGGTTTTGCTCCCGGCGTTTCGTTTTAGCGGAGGGTGACTGCTGTAATGATGCGACCTGTCTATAAAAACACTCCAGCCATATGTTATAATAAAAAAACCAGACAGCGAAGATTTATGGTGCGCAGGAAGAGCCGCTCAACCCACCTGGTTTCCATAGCAATGAAGATAAAAATCACATTTTCGCTTTTTGTTTTGCCAACATAGTTTTTACCACACGGCGAGAAAAGCTGGGAAGGAAAAAAAAAAAAAGGTTTGAGGATTCTGGGCATAAATTATGGAATAATTATAAAGTTTTCAGAATGAAGAGAAATGTTGGGGGGGGGCAGCAGACAGCAGGGGAAGAGTCAGTATTTTGACAGGTTTCGATCCAATGAGCGAGATCATTGCCGTCTGATGATGTCATCAGAAAAGCCTGCGGCAGTAGATGCGAGAGAACATGATGTGATGGAACTAGGAGCCTTTAACGTAATTGTACGGTCTATGGATCACCGACGGCTAAAGTTTGGCGCTGAAGTAGCCGTGATACTATCACTCCCATATGCTCAGCCATATAGTCATGGAAATAATGGCAAGCAGTAGAAGCTAAAGTCTCGACGTTCGCCGACCAAAAGATCAAAACCCATACATTACAATAGATCAAAACCCATACATTGCCCTTTGTGGTTGGAAGACTGTCTTCGTTACTTTCTTCATTGTCTTTGTCGCTTTCTTCATTGTTTTCGTCACTTTCTTCATTGTCTTCATCGCTTTCTTCATTGTCTTCATTGCTTTCTTCATTTTCTTCGTCGCTTTCTTCATTGTCTTCGTCGCTTTCTTCATTGTCTTTGTCGCTTTCTTTATTCTCTTTGTCGCTTTCTCCATTGTCTTTGTCGCTTTCTCCATTGTCTTTGTCGCTTTCTTCATTGTCTTTGTCCCTTTCTTCATTGTCTTTGTCCCTTTCTTCAGAGTTCTATGGGACACTATCCCTTTAAAGCTTAGCCAGACTTCAGACCAAAAGCATGTTGCGCAAGATCATTGTTCTTCACGTGCAAGATTGTTTCGTGCCTTTTGTAGCAAATCGTGTAAAGATAAAGGTCAACACCTCTTCCTATTAGTGTTATCAGCATCTCTCGGCTAGCAGGGAAAGGGCAGACGTCGGCACATCCTAATAAGCCATGAAAACCCGCTATCGACCTAAATATCACATCCTTACACTAAAACTCCACTTCACTCCCGGAGCCCCCCCATACCACAAGCACTGTCTGCTTCGGTAGAAAAGCTTGCACTCTAGATGTCCGAAGCCTTGTGATGTTTCTTGATATTCGGCGCATGGTGCCCAATCATGGTCTGTTGGGCGACCAATCCCTGGGACAGCAGATGCATGTCAGGGTCTGTTTTGCATGGACTCCAATGCGTTTTAGCAGAAATTGGGGCAGAGTTTCTTTCGTTACGTCGTCCTCGTTTAACTCCTCCCCCAGCCACCTCTACTGAAACCAGGAAGTGTATGCAGGAAGCGTACTTCTTGCACATGCTCAGTAGCTCTCAATGAGGTCAATGCCAGCTGACCTCCTTCTGAAAACAATTAGAGTAGCAGCAGCCGATCACACGAGTGCTCAGAAAACATTAGTGTTCGCATAACATATATCCGGTTGTCTCCTCCTACTCCTTTTTAGCTGAGCTACTGAGCATGTGCAGGATTTGTACCTAAGAATGCTTCCTGCTTTCAGGACAGGCAGCTGGGGGGCGGAGTTAGTGGAGACAGAAGCCTCACTTTCTAACTCCAGTAACTAAAGAATGCCTGCGCCGATTTGCATGCCGTAAATTGCGATGGAGTCCATGCAAAACAGGCTTCAATATGCATTAAACAGGGAGTCCGCCTTTAAGACTCATCTCGGTTCCACTAGATGCTGTTTTTTTTCCCAACTTTTATTGAACTAACACAAACTCCCGTGATTTTCTTTAGCAGGTAGCTGCTTATGGAAAGGTACGTTGTAATTTCCTGACGGCCGGCCGCGCTGGCTCATTAATTTACTAATCATTAAGTAAAGTTTATTTTTTATTCCGTCCCTTGCATTTGCATTAATTAAAGCATCCGACATTTAACAAAAAGCGGTTGATAGTAATAAAGAAAAAAAATCACATTTTCAAAAGGGCATTCGTTTTTAACGCGGATAGAGCTGTTTGAACAAAAACAATTAAGGTCGCGAGCACAAAAGCGGAATGTGACGATTTGGTGCTAAAATCAACTAAAGGAAGCGGAAAGCAGAGCAGCCATTGCCTGGATGAACGTTTACCATCTCGGCTTAGAAGCGCTCCCATGTATCCCGATCGTTATTTTTCCTTTAGAAGAGATTCTGATGAGATATCTTCCAGGCTAAGCCCGGTTTTCCACGAGCCGTAGATATGGGTGATGTGCCACGGCGGCGTCAGCACGTGCGATGGAGCGCGATGATGCGGATTCCGATAGATCCGTATAATTTTCGGAGGGAATCGGAGCGCGCGGCACCTGTTCACACGCCTGTCAAGAGCTCAGACGCCGCTAACAACACGTTCTGCCATCATAAATATCACAAAAGGTCAGCCGTGTTTGGGCGCTGGTTCATTGATTGCCCCTGAAGGATGATGTGGCGGCTGCCGGCTTTCTGCCGTAATTATGTGCGGGGCTTGTAGGGTACGAGGCGCGAACGCGATGTCAGGACATACCCGTCACCGGCTTCCGGCAGCCGAGGCGTTAACACAAATTATACTTTAATATGTTCTTGTTACAATTACGGTCTTTGCATTGAAACTATTGTCCCTCATACCTCCCAAGTGTCCCTGTTTATGACCAGTCCCTCTTTGTGCCCCAAAAAAATCAGTGATGAGTTTTGTCCTCTCTGGTAGGCTAAACAAATGAACATTAACCGAAACATTTAAATACTAAAGGGATCTAACAAAGTACAGGAGGGGGGTTATTTCAAAAGAGGAGAAACGTTAGAACAAGAGGCCAGAATCTAAAATTACAGGATCAGAGGCTGAGATGGAATGGAAGATGTTTTTTACTGAGAGAGTGGTAGATAAGTGGAACAGCCTCCCAGCAGAAGTGGTAGAGGCTAATACAGTGAGGGTATTTAAACATGCATGGGATAGACACACGGCTCCTGAATCTAAGACGAGACCGACGACTGATTAAGGTTTGAGTCTTTACAGCAGGAGAAACGGGCGACTAGACGGGGGCCAAATGGGGCCGATCTGCCGGCAGGTTCTATGTTACTACGATCTGTCATTTTATTATTTCTTCTGCAAAGTTTTGGGTAAAAACACCAGAAATCTCCAGCCTTTTGTAAACTGCTCTTTCTGCCGGAGGGGATTCACACAAATGCTAGAAATATGAAGAATTTCTTAGGGTGAGAAAGCAACATTTAGAGACCCCCCCCCACGTATTTACAAAAGGGACACAATTTAAAGGGACCACTCAGCTGTGCTATATGATGGCTGGAGTGTGTGTGGAATGTTGTAACGGCTCGGTATTGCGTTAAGTAGATCAGGCCCAGCGAGTCGTTGTGATGGAGGAGCTCCCGCGAGCGGCTCATCTGTTCCTCTCTCTGCTCGATGTACATATTGATCAACGTCCTGACATTCAAAGGACCGTTAAAGGTTCGGGGGAGAAAGCTGCACGGCTCCCTGCAAACAGAGATCGCCGGGGTCAAGCTGTCCTTGTTATAGGACCTCCAGGACCCCGGCCCCGGAGCGAGGAGATGACAGCTGATGTGATGGGTGATGAGCGTGTGCCGGGACACGCCACTTACACGCTGTGACATTTCACAAAGTAACGCTGATCGGAGTAGACGCACGCGCCGTCCAAAGAGCCGGGGAGACTGGTACGGGGCAACGGCTCTGCCAAGGACGGCTCGCTGCGCTTCGGGGACCTCAGAACAGAAGGGGAGTCCTCCTGGCGAAACGCGTCTCGTATGTCCCAGGCCAGGCATTGCTTCCAAACTGGACTCTAGAGTTCAAACAAACTGTGGAACACCCCCTTCCCCGATCACTCGGATCATCGTTTCTTCTGTGTTTCCTACACCAGGGTCCTCCATCAACACAACTCCCCACCACTCCTCATCATCACCCCTACGTTTCTCCTTCCAACGTTTATTTCAACGCTTACCGCTACACAGGTGGACTTTACAGCATACATCCCAGGTCAGGTGGACACAGAGGGACACTTGTTGTTTAGGGGGTAAGGGCAGGGCTTTATCAGGACTTTTTATGTGGCTTTGTGACCTGTTGGCAGCTATTATTGTAACTGAGTGGGGCGTTTAGAAGAAAAATAATGGGTTTTATTTACAAAGTTTAATTTATAAAGCCGTTCCCTGCTGTTTCTATACACATTATTGGGGCTTTTAGGGCTGTAGAACCCTGCGATACCCTCATACCCAGCAAACATTCCGACCTCCTAGAAAAGAGGGGCATCAGGGGAGGAGAGAGGGGCATCAGGGGAGGAGAAAGAGGCATGCGTATT
The DNA here is from genome assembly GCF_027358695.1 of Spea bombifrons. Lineage (NCBI taxonomy): Eukaryota > Metazoa > Chordata > Amphibia > Anura > Pelobatidae > Spea > Spea bombifrons. The sequence goes on from NC_071090.1 coordinate 3,648,579, forward strand.
TGAGGCAGAAAGAGGAACTGGCCAAAGTAATCAGGGTCACTTGGGAGGTGTTCCTATAGGAAGGTTACATTCAGATGAATTTTTCTTCATTATAACATCCTGTCCAATCTCATTAAACTGGCCTCGCGTTTTACGGCCGGACGTCCGACTGAAATCCCTTAACCTGGCAGCATTTTGTAGAATTAGCTTTTGTCAAACACTTTGCTCCTCCGATAAATCTAGGAGAATGTTCTCAGGAGCACCGTGGAAAGCAGACCACACGAGGCCGGCGTGTTATGGATAACAGCGCGTTCGCAGATCACCCCCCCCCCCCGTCTCGGCTCGCGCGTCAGCACCATGATTAACAGACTGTCCAGAGTCGCAGTTAAGTAGGAAGTGTCTGCGCAGGATGCTGCTGTTCTGCAAGACCGGGCTATTATTCCTGACATAATTATGACTTTGCAAGTACTGTACGGAGAGAGAGGGGGGAGAGCAGATTAAATACTGCAGAGGAGAATCTTAATGCTGAGCTTAAACTGGCCGGCCGACAGGGCTTCATGACCTCGCAGACAGCGCAGGAACCCTTCGGAACCGGAAACAATGTAGCCATGTAGAACGTTGAAGAGCCTACATCTGCTGCTGATGGAATGTTTATACCCCCCGCTGTCCTCGCCATAGTGAGACGTCGATGGGTGTCATTGGTGGGGGGAATGTGTTGCTGGACCCGCTGCACGACTGCCTAGGGGTGCATTACTCGGAGACATGGGACTGCTGCTTGTCACGTGGAACGCGTTTCCATGGAGGAGGAGGTGACATTAAAAGGACACTTCTGGTGAAACACGCTCAGCATACACAACATGCCGCCCAAGTACAATGAAGTATAGCTGCCAACTGTCCTTCTGCGGATCCCAGACCTCTCCTTCCCTCTTTTCTAGGAGGTCAGAATGTTTGCTGGGTATGAGGGGATCGCAGGGTTCTACAGCCCTAAAAGCCCCGATAATGTGTATAGAAACAGCAGAAGAAGAGGCTTATACACTATGCAGATACCTGATATTTCAAAATATGGCATAAAAGGACTTAGTAAAGCTCTGTCTCTCTCTCGCTCTCCTGCTCTCCCCTCCCAAATGTCCCAGGTTCCATGGCCTGGCTGTGGAGATCCTCTGATTACCCAGCCCGTCTGTGCTGTTTGGGTATTAAGGGGGTATAACACCATTCCCATTATGATCCCAGTGTAAGGGGGTTTGGGGGGGTCTATTTTCTCTGCTTGCATTAGCCATTGGTTCTGGATCTCTTCCCGCCGATCACATGGTCACGATGACATTACGATGACCCCAATAAAATAAGAAAACGCTTCACTTTTATTTGCCGTTCATTCATCTTTCCCCTAGAGCACCAACAAGTGGGCAAAGTACAAGTCACGCCGAGCCGTCCGTCTGCCGGGGGCCACGAGGCGCTCTAAAAATTAAATACCACCGGCTAAAAAAATAAACAGGAACCCGCGGCTTTTACGAAATATTTTTTTGGATGGGCTCGGCCAATAAACGGTTAAACAATCGTATCAATCGCTATAAAGAAACGGAGACAGATCGTAGGGCTGTCGATTTTCCCCGAGCCCAGGAAGGCGACTGCTTACGTAGGAGGTTTTTTTTTTAGAGGGTGGAGTTGCTGTGGCAACAGAAGTGAGGATTTTTTTTTTGGTTGCCATAGCAAACAGCTAAATTAACCCCAACATAGCTGACAGCAAAGTTACTTGAAAAAGCTTAGTAAGATCCACAGTTCCCGTTTTTTTCCGATCTCTTTGTTTATATTTCTTTATTTTGTTGTTTATATTGTTTTTAGAAACATTTTTTTTGGTTTGTTTTTACCAAAGTCGTTATCTTGTCTTCTGTTACTGATGCTGCCGAGAACGTGTTATGGAGTTTGTTACGAAATTTGGGATTTTGAGACTTCAAGGAATTTAAAAGTAAAAAAAGAAAATTAAAAAAATTGGAATGTTAAGTGGTAAATGTGGTCCAATCACCATGGCAACCAGTGGAAAGATCCTGCCTATTGCGCTGCGTTTTTGGCTCTGAAAAACAATTCTCCAGATTGAGACACCTGTGTTGGGGGTGTGGCAGGATGTGTGGGTGGGGCTTGTGCCGTAAGTGGGCGGGTCCGGGTCCCGCCATATGGGGAGAGCCACTTTGCGGTGCTCGGTTTTTAGCGTGGCACAAAGTGCGGGATCTGCATTGGAGATCTGCACGGACCCCCATTGATCTTAGAGCCCCCTGGGCCAGCCCCATGATCCCTACAGCCTGCAAAAGTGGGGCAGTGGGAAGCTTCCCGGCACAGTTGGGGGGTATGCAACCTGAACAGCTGTGTTTTCCAGGAGCCAATCAATAGGATAGAAGTGAGAAGGTGGTGGATATATGGCAGAGCCTTCCAGCAGAAGTGGTAGGGGCCAGTACAATGCGTGCATTTAAACATGCATTGGATAGACATACGGCTCCTGAATCTAAGACGAGACCAACGACTGATTAAGGTTTGAGTCAGCAGGAGAAACGGGTGACTAGACGGGGGCCGAATGGGGCCAAACTGCCCACAGATACAATGTTTCCATGTTGTGTGTTCTCGGGGCACACGGTGGTCTTTTTGACACTGAGAAAGTTTGTATTTGACCTTGTAAAAGCGCGCAGACTTGTCTCCGCCACCTTGACGCTCCCCCCCTCCATCGCTGGTGTATTAGGGAAGATTGACCGTAGCTTCTCTGCATCGAGTCCCCTCATTAATCTTACTAACAGCCTGCATTAGGGACAGATCTGGCTTCTCCCATTAAACAATCCTTCCTCCTTCATTAGCGATGCCACATTTCAATTCCGCTCTCGCAGCCACTTCTTATGGACGTTCTAATCTCTCGTCGCAGATGTGACCGGTCTGCCGGGGGTTAATTGTCTTTAATATCCAGTTGGTCGGCTTTAAGAGTAGTGAAACCCACCGGGATGGAACGCGCGGCCCCCTTGGAAGTAGCTCGGACGTGTTATAATACCGATGCAAAGATTTTTATTCCAGTGACTCCTTCATGGTGGCAGCCCAAAAAAAATGGTCGTTATGGAAACCATGAATGGTCAGAAGGCAAAGATATTCTGAATGAAGCCACCTGTATTCAAGCAGGGATTTCAGCTGTGATAGAACAGAGAAAAAAGCACCAATCAGGATGCTTGGATGTCATTTATTCAGAGTAGAATATTAATATTGTCAAATCCTTTATTATTAATCTTAACGAATATTATTAATTTCGGAACTCTCCCCTATTGTAATAACGCGACGGAATCTTTAAGAGTTCTAAAAAAGAATAAAATATAAATGGAGAATTGCGAACCTTGACCAAAAAAAAAAGAGCAAACTATAAAACTTTGATAAATTATGCCTCCCTCCCTAACGATAATATACGAGGATTCTTTTCTAAAGATAAATCTTGTTAAAAAAAAAAAAAAATGAATAAAAAAAAGTTTTTAAAAGTGTTTATCCCCCGCTTCGCGTCTTCAGACCTTTGGGAAATTTCTTCCTCTTTGTTAATGATGTTTTTGTGTCGCTGAGGCAGCTTAAATATTCCGGTGACGAAGATAAATGACCGGCCAGGTACCAAGCAGCCCGCTTTTTTTTATATCTTAAGCTATTTATAGATTTTCTGCTTTTTCGGACGTCCAATCTTTTCATTGCGATGCCGCTGTGTATATCAGATAAAAGTTCCTTGTCTCCCGGTAACCGCTTGGGAAATACATTTTTTGCCCTTTTTTGGGTTTTTTTTTTTTACATTTTTTTGTTAAAGCTCACATTAGAAAAAGCAATGAGTGCGATAAAATTAATTAAAAATAAAAACAGAAAAACCTCCAGTATGTTAGACTTCGCTTTTCCCAAACCTTATATTTTACACTAAATTATTAATCATAATAAAAATAATAATAATAATAATAATACCATTGATTGATTTATATAGCGCCATCATATTCCGCAGCGCTGTACAATAGGTAAACAGTAAATAAGTAGCGCATCAAATAACAGTTTGGACTTCCAGAAACTCCAGTCGGGAGGGCCTTGCTCAAAGAGCTTACAATCTAAAAAATCCACCAGACTGTGTTTACAGGTAAAAATATCTTCACATTAGAATCCCGTCCTATGGAAAGCGCTCTTAATTAATGCTCAACGTCAAATACGTCTCCCCATTACAAAGCCGGACAATAATACTTTAAATTACAGAACTAAAAAGGAAAGAGTTATATTTTCTATGACGTTTATTTATATGGCACCAGCAGACGCCGTAGCGCTGTTACTATAGGGGGCGGTGGAAATATTTAACAGTATTAGGACGTATTGGTACAGGAGGAGAAGAGGGCCTTGCTTCGTCTTCGGGATGTCGGTGGGCGGGTCTACTGATGTTAGTGGGCGGTTCTGCTGACCCCAGTGGGCGGTCCTGCAGATGTTACATGCGAAAAGCAGAAAAATTGATAGTGGTAGGAGGGGAAGTGGGCGGAGAGTGGGGCGGGGAATAGGATGGGCCTCAATGCCGCTCCAGGCGAAACGCGGAAGGTACCCAGGTATACCTATGAGCTTACAATGTATCGAGCCGAATAAATCACTGTCAAGGGACAAAATGTTTACACCAAAATGTATGAATGCTTCTACATTTTTATGTTTTGACCAAAATACGTATTTCCGTAGAGGGCATTGGCGGTGACCTTCCATTGTCATTGGCGCTGTCCGTTTTAATAACCTTGCCCAAATCCCACCAACACGCATGGCGTTATTCTGATTAACCACAGCGCCTCTCTCTCTCTCGCAAGCTTCAGACGGGAAAGCATTTCGCTAATTATCTGACTGCTGAATGAACAGAATTTCTCCTTTCCCGTCTTCTGTGCGTCTCCCGGGGATTGAAAGAACACGGTTTTCGCAAGGTCGTATCCAGCACATTAACGAGTCCTTATGAAGTCCCGGCTACCGCCAGGTTCCTCGTGTTTAATTCGGCACATATAAAAGGAGAAAACGGGGTAATCCCTAATCATCGCGGAGACCCCCGGTAATGAACTGTACGCATCCAGCCTTTGCCAGGGGAGGCTTTAATAAATAAACGCCTGACAGAGATGGATCTGAGCCTTCGCAGAGGTCCTTAACCCTCTTTCCTTTTTACTTTCGCAACATGCCAATTACCTCCCATGAGAACGATTCACGCGCAGATATATATATATATATGACCCAAGATGCGGCTCATCCTACAAGCTTACAGACTTTTGTGCTTTTTTTGACGCCTTTAAAACCAACTATAGACTTTGATCAGGTCTCCAAGGACATAGAAACATAGTATTTGCCGGCAGATCGGCCCCCGCCTAGTCCGCCCTGCTGTAAAGATTCAAACCGTAATCAGTCGTCGGTCTCGTCTTAGAGTCGGGGGCCATATGCCGATCCCATGTAGGCTTAAACCCTTTCACTGTATTAATCTCTGCTAGGAGGCTGGTTAAAGGGACAGTTTAATGTCTCAGACTCGCAGAAGAATGCGTATGAAAGTACTTGCCTTAAGGAGAAGCTGCAGCTCCGTGATCTGACAATTCATGCCATTAGAAGCAGCCATGGAGGTTTTTTTTTTACATATAAGCTTAGCTTGACGGTTTGGACTTTTCTCCGTGACGCTGAGATTCTCTGCCAGATCTAGTACCTCTTCAATAATTATCATTTTTTAAGAGCCAATATATTACAAAGACTGAAATAAAGTAAAATCGGGAAAATCGGGATAATTGTGCCAGGCAGGGCTCTCTTACACAGCCAGGCTTAAGTGCCATCGGCCCGTAACTCGCCAGCCCGGTGTCCCATTCTGTCCCAAATCCATGGAGTGGACACGAAGCCCGTACCGTGATAACATTTCTCATGGAAATTCTATATATTTGATAGCGGAGCAAAAGTAATTGAGATTTATCCAACGGGATGGGGTGAAATCTCCAGCTGGGAAAAAGTTTCTGCCTAAAAAGCCTGTATAAAAACCATCAAAGGCTTAATCAGTTTGATGCAGAGGCTGGAAAAAGAAGCTATTGAATAATTGTCAGGCTTCCCGGTGTAAGTACGCGTTCCGAGCAGCCTGCCTGATGCATTTGCTTTCTGTGTGATCTCCTAAATAAAGATTATCAATGCTAGATTTGGCTCTAAGGTACGGGTTATTGATGAGCGGCCCTCTCTGCGGCTTTCTTGCTTTATGTTGGAGTTATAATAGTTTAGAACCGTGTGCCGGAATCCGACGGCGGTTTCTGAGCTCTGTGGCCTCTCTGTGTAGACCGTCGGCCTTCTAGGACTTCTAGGACATGCACGACGCACCGGAATATTAGTATTGGGGGGTTCAGTGGCTTTTCAGCTGTTCAGATGGTTTATGGTTTTACAATAATGTCCCCGTTGCTGTTCATACCCCAGAAACCAGCCTCTGGGACATGCTTAGTATATGGCGCTGCCCTAATATATAACCCCCCGACTTTTCCAGTGCCCAAGTCGGTGGGGTGTAACATCTGTTGACCACCCCAAATATCGTTAATGGCTTTTAAAGCACAAACTAATTTCAAATATAATTTACGGTTTAGACTGGAGAAAAGGAACAGGTCCCTATGGGGTGTCCACAGGAGGGCACAAGAGGGGCCACTCTGGAACGATTCTCAAGCTATGACTACCATACTGATACATGGCTATGCTTGAAGCTTCTGGAACAGGGGAATGCAGAGGTAGGGTGGTCCACGGCCCTCGCAGAGGTGTAGAAAGGCTGCTTCTTCCAATTCAGCGTGTGAAGAAGAAGCGCTTTGAAGATAAGGTCTGCCAATTTAGCATTTCTTATTTTCTGTTCACACAAAGCAATCCAGCTGAGACCCGCAGCTCCTCCAGGGGAAAACACTTTAAAGCACAGCTTGAACCAACCAGTGTATTTGCATCACCTACGGGGTTTAACCTATGCCCGCTTGTACTGCGTTAAATATATTACGTAAGAGGCGTTCAGTACAAAGCGGACAGGAGAATACAGATTATGTTGTTGGGCTGACCAGAATGCATCTATTTTAATTTGAGAAGTGTAGTACTTGGGATCTTACGGCTGATGTGATGAGATGGCAGGAGTCATTGAGTAGAGAGTGAAAGGATGAGATGGGAGGAGTCATTGAGTAGAGAGTGAAAGGATGAGATGGGAGGAGTCATTGAGTGAGGAGAGAAAGAATGAGATGGGAGGAGTTATTGAATGAGGAGAGAGAGAATGAGATGGGAGGAGTTATTGAATGAGGAGAGAGAGAATGAGATGGGAGGAGTCATTGAGTGAGGAGAGAAAGGATGAAATGTCCTCAAAGTTCTGCCTTCGCAGTAGTTATATAAATAGGCAGAACATTCCTACCACGTGTTTCTGTTTACTCTGTGTCTGGTCTGGGCTTCCTGCAGTTTCTAGCACAATATTTGGGGCTTTTAGTGCTGTAGACCCCTGCGATACCCTCATACCCGGCAAACATTCTGACCTCCTAGAAAAGAGTAGAATCAGAGAATGAAAGTTACCCCAGTGCTGACCGTGCTTCATAGGGCATCACATGTTTCCCGTTTCCACTTGGAAGCCCGCTGGAAAGTCACTAGAGCAGAATCTTTACGCGGTTAAAGGGTAATTACGGCACTGGAACCTCAGTAAACAAATCTTGAAAAAAAAGCATCCTCAAATATACGGTGGATTTGTTTTTTAAATTATATTTTTTTTCCTGAAACATTGGCTTAGATTCCGGCGAATACTGAATTTCCCCTGAGACCCAACGGAAGAAGTAAAGGCTCGGTAGACGATCCAAGTACAAACTAAGACTTTTTGTTCTTTGTGATCTATCCTTGGCTTATTTTTTTTTAAGTTGTACCTTAGAGCTCTTCTAACGCTCCAGCCTGGCACTTTTTTAAAGAAGAAAAAAATGTCATAATTAACACAGTTGTGGCTGCAGCGCCTGCGGGAGATTTAATAGAGCTGAATACTTGGCCACAGTTGGTGCAAGGAGAGAGAGGCACTAAAAGGTTTGGCCTTTGTCGTTTCCCGTAGGCATCACCCAGCCGGGCAACCGGTTCTGGGAATTTGGGCAGCTTGGCCTTTGTGCTTTCGGAGTTTTTCATTAAACGACATATATCACACACATAAACTTTGGTTTTAAAGGTTCATAAAACATGCGCTGCTTCTGGTTCAGTTTAATGTCCTACTATAGCAGAATGCGTATAAAAGTATAACCCTAACCCTCAGTAATTTAATGTGCATTCTTCAAAAACAAAAAACCTCCATAGTCTGACTATTCGTGCCGCTGACGCAAACTCTCCCCCCGTTACATTTAGTGTGGGGGGGGTAAGTATATCTCATACATGACCGTGTAGGACAGGATACAGGCACCCCAGGGTTACCCATAGTCATAGGGCATCACACGCTACTTGTTTCTACTTGGTTGTCACAGAGGAGACCTCTACAAGCCAGTGACCATCTGGCCAGCAGAATACCGTTTCGGTTGTCAACTCGGCCCTTTGAGAATCGACTAACGTCTCCGAATGCACTGCCGATCCTCAGCTGGGACTTTACAATATTTAGGTTGGTCAGCCAGTGGGGGCTCAAACCAACTCCTCCAATGGGGGCTGTGACCCGAGACAGCTAAAACATCCCAAAACATTGGGTATTTTGGCCCTCACTCTGGCATCCGGTGGGTGAAAACATTGTTGCCCGCTTGAACTTTTAAAGTAGTAGTTAGTGCCACAAGGCACTGGCACCCATCTGGGAATTTTAGTGTTAGGGGACCATACTCCCAGGTTGCATTTATAGACTGATACTTCCAAGAGTGACTTTCATGACCTTTACAAGTCGCTATTATACAGCACTCAAAGAGTTCACCCTGCGCATGGACAACCACATGGTGACCGGGCTTCCACTCTTCGTCCTCCTGTCCCGCTAAATGCCACGTGGAACGAGGATCTTTTCCTCTGACAGTAAAATCAATGGATGAAATATTGCGAAACCGAAAATGCTCGGTGGTGAATTGATTGCCGTACTGGGAAAAGTGGACGCGCCGGGATCCGTGGCTCAGAGGCATCGCTAAGACCAAGCGCCTGAAACATTTATTCATAACATTCATCTAGGAATGAGGTTGACGAATAGCTGAGGCTCACGCATCACGTCTGTGCCCCTACAGTTACCCCAACTGTTGCAACGAAAGAAGCCCCATTAAAATAATTTTCCTGCATGGAAGCTCTTTGGACTTGAGACAAAATTTAAATAATAAAGGAAATATCAGTGCGGTTTCTGGATGCTTAATTGTAAAGACATTTAAAGGTCATGGGGAAGATTCCAAAAATATTTATTTAAAGGTGACAGTGGCATTTACAAAATGTTACCGCATCTTCCGGTACTGTTACAGTAATCTAACACGGGACCCCCATTCCCAACGGACTCTATAAAAGATACTTCCCCGGGCGCCTGCCGTGGAACGCACACAAACGGCCCAAAATTCTCAGAAAACAGAGATTTGGGTCCATCCATCCTAAATCACGTCAACCGTGTGGCCCCTGTCTGCCCATTGTACAGCGCTACGGAATTCGATGGCGCCATATAAAACAATAACTGATAATAATAAGCGGAGTCGACCCTTGGTCTGAAGAACCCCCACCTATTGTATTAAGGATGGAGAGGAACGGGCCTATAGATACGGTGTAATCTCCTCCTTCTGACTGCTCCGTTAAGTGGTCTCACTATGGATCATTTATTAAATGATTTATTCATTATTTATTATTTATTAAGATTATATGGATGATGAAATAACATTTGAAACCATTTTGGGGACGTAGCGATCAATCAGCGGGTTCTGGCAGGTTTAGGAACGTTCCACCTCCACCGATACCTTGGCAGTTGCTACAGTAAAAATGTATCAAGTAAAACAATCTCTCGATACGGTGTTATCAGTTACATTACAAGTCAAAGTTAAGCAACATAAAGAAACAAAAAGTATATAAGTCGCCTTTTGGGTATAATCAAGAGAAACCGGCAAGAAATTCTGGCGTCAATCAAATGTTTTTATTACAATGGGAAGAGTTCTTCGTAGCAGAGTAGAGTAGGTTGGAAATAGACTTCAGTCAATTAAGTTCAGCCTTTCACACCTACTGACCCAAAAGAAGGCGAAAAAAACCCTACTTGTGGCAATTCCCAATTACACCACAACAGGGAAAAAATTCCTTCTTGACTCCATGGTGGCAATCGGATTACTCCTTGGATCTACTCGATAATACTACTGTCCTTCTTCATGGGTGGTCATTGAGAAGAGGAGGTTCATTCTTCCTCATCGAGATCTTCGCCTTCCTCACGGATCTGTTGCGGCCTCTCTGTTGGAGAGAAATAAAGTGGAAATTGGTTAATGCTTTGTGTTTATGATGTTCCCACGTTTCCCGTCTCCTACAAGTCTCTACAAACTAGAAGCGTCCAAAGCAACCAATAACCGGAAAGAGCCAAAGCCTAGCGGCCACGAGGTCAGAGGGTGGATGAGTAGTTGAGGCAGGAGCAGGCGGCAGGCGGTGGTGGTCTCTCACCAACCCCAGCGTTTACAGGTGGGCTAACATTTCAACTTTAAAAGAACCGATGGCGTCGACCACAATGGTGGAAATTCACCTTGACCAAGAAGTCTATTAAACTATGGCGCTACCCAACTACCCTTGATTTGATCAAAAGGAAGAGCGCCAATCAACCTCACCCAACTCAGACGCGAGTGGACGGGTTATTACCGACATTCGGCTCTTACTCCCACCCCCCACTATGAAGACTTCTTCTGACCTTTGATGAACCCAGCTCCAAAACATCAATAATAATAAAAAACGGCAATTTACAGCATAAAAAATAAATGGAATGCGTGGATTCCAGCGATTTACCTGCGCCCTTCCTCCATGCGGATTATCTCCGGGGGCTCCTCGGTGTCAGAACTGATGAACTTCTGTGTAAAATAAGGAATAACGGCGAGATATGTAGATGAATTCATAACCCAATCAAATAAAATGCACATATACCCCAGAATATTTGGGACCCCCCCCCTTCCCGATATATAAAACACAATCCCAATTACCTTCTTCAGGAGATACAGGAGTCCGCAGAGCACCAGAAACCCAGCAAACATTGAAATCGTTTTAATGGTGACTCTCGCCGCGAGGCCGAGTTTATGCTAGAAAACCAGATAAAAACATTATGATGAAAATCCCAACACTTGGCATTTTTAAAGATTTCTTTCTAGATTTCGGGAAATGTTGGGCAAAATAACGTGATTTTCCTTAAAAGGGAAAAAAAGCCGCAACGTATACAATTTATACAAATTTTTAATCATTCGTATGGATCGGGCGCAGACTTTAATTACAATCTGAGAAACTAGGAGGAAGTGAATCTAACTTTTAAACCAAATTGCTACTTTCTCTAATTATCCTCCCAAAATCTTTGGCATGGCCTTACACCCCCCCCATCTCTAACCCCAAACCAAAAGGCTCTCCCATTGGTTATTTGTGCCGGGTGGGGGTAGTTATGGACACTCACCCTCCGTTTATGATGGTCAGTTTTCGGAGGTCCGGCGTGTTCGCTCTCCTTCTCCGCGCAGGTCCGGGGTGAGGTGTCCGGATGGATGCGCAGGGTGCTGGTAAAGCGACTTCTGTGCTCTCTGATGGAATCCTGGAACGCCTTATCTTCGAACGGATTACCGTTGGGTCCTAGAGGAGATAAACAGATAACATCAGCATATTTACAGAGTTCCACCCCTCCGGGAAGGTATTTGTTGTAGGGGCAGCCATGGGAATCCCCCCCCACCCCACAGACACTCACCGCAGTCCATGGCGTCCTTGTAACAGGTGCTGAGACAGTCGATCTCCACGGATCCACTAAGTTTTCCATAGTCCATCTCAGCCAAGCACAGGCAACACGTGATGGGAAGAGGCAACACGCTACAAAGAGAGAAGAAAACACGGAATCTACAGAACGTCCAAACAATGGATCTTTACCCCAATAATAATAATAATAATAATCTTTACTGGAACCAAAACAGATCCAGCATCTTACGCCCATCACACGGCTGACGCATTTCCCCGAACCCAAGTCAGAAAGTCCTGAAATACGCGGTTTATCCTGAGACTTTACGATGAGAGCCATGCGCGGCAGCACCCGAGAAATGAGCAATGAGGACGGAGCACATGACCCGATCACCGGAATATTTAATATTTACTTACGCTTTTTCCAAATGAGGTGGAATCGTCATCAGTTTTTCAACAGCCGTGTGAGGAATGTTGGAGGCGCCGACATCCCTGCGGAGAAACACAGAGAGCATAAAGCGGAGATTTCCCAATCCCTTCACAGCTCCATACAGTAAATAAAGCGATGTCGCTCTGATTAGAGGGGATCTGTGACGGGGGGGGGGGTTGGGAATATCCGGCGAGGAGTTGTAGTAAACTCAGCCTTTTAAGCTTTTCAAACCTGACGTATGTGGCTGAGCGTGATATCTGTGTGGCAGAAAGTGGTTTGTGGCTGAGAGTGATCTGCGTGGCTGACAGTGAATCCGGTAGTGTGTGTTCTGGACGGCTGGCAGTAATATGTGTAGCTGAGAGTGATGTGTGTGGTAGAGAGAGATCTGAGTGCTGTGTGCGGTACTTACAGCTCTTCCAGTCCTTTCATGTGGAAGAGAGATGGATCTTGAAACTCTTGCAGCGGATTTTGGGCCAAACTCCTGAAAACAAGCAAAAAAAAAACCATTACCTCCTGCGTGTCACCATGTGATGCGTTCTACTGATACCCGGTTAAAGGTGCTGTTCCATTTACACGTTTGTAACTAAATTCAGTGTCCCTTTAATAAACCGGTTTAGCCCACGCGTGTTACTTACACGTATGTCAAATACTGGAGTCCGTGAGATGTCCTGAACGTCCCGTTCTGGATCATGGTGATGGTATTTCCAGACAGATCCCTGTATAAAGCAGAAGGATTTACAAATAAATCGCTATCACCGGAGGGGAGACCTCGCAGAAAGCAACAAAACAAATGCTAACGGCCCAAAACTTTAAGAATTAAACATTTTTGGGCGTTAAATCCACAGAGTGGGAGACGCTTTATCAAAAACGCATGAGAGACTCCGCAGGAACATGCAGTCTGCCCGGCCTGTGATGGAACAATTAGCAGAATTCTAAAATGGAACTTTAATCTTCAAATAATTCTAAAACTTGCAAAAAAAGTATTATAGCAGCCGAGGGACTGGTGTCGCTGGAGGGAGTCCCATTTTATAACAACATTTAATAATAGAAATCTTTAAAGCCGATCAAACAAACTTACAGATGGAGCAGAAACGAGACCGGCTCCAGCGCCCGCGGCTCAATCGCGTTGATGATGTTACAGGACAGATCCCTGCGAAAGGAAAAAGAGCGTCAATAATGGCGTCAAAAAATGATAATAGATGGGAATCCGCAATATCCCTCTTCCTACCCAAATGTTTCTGTTTTCAAAATGTTTTAAACTTACAGGAATTTCAGTAACGGAAGTCCTTGGAACGCGTCCGCGTCGATCCGCTCCAAGACGTTATTCCTCAATATCCTTAAATAAACAAAGAGGGGAATTAATATCCTCATCAATATAACGAGATTCAATCACATTCGCAAATAGTCATTTTATGGAATATAATAATATATATAATAAACATTCTATACAGAAATCCCATAAATGACTCACAAGGTCTCGGTCCAGGTGTATGAGACCCAGTCGCTCTTCCCAATGGTGGAGATCCGGTTGTTACTGAAGTCACTAAAAGGAAAGAATAAAAGAGTCACTTTTTCTGTGGAACCAGAAGGATTCTCTTTCCGGCCAATAATGTGACCCCCCCCCCCCGAGCCCTTCTACCAGCGCCCCCCAAACGCGTCCGTCTCTCCCCCGCGTCCCCCTACTTACAGGGTGTTAAAGGTGTAATGTGGAGGCTTGACGACAGGGATCTTTGTCAGGTGAAGAGATGGGCTTCCCACACAGGCCAAAATCTGGTCATAGCAGCGGCACTGCGGCCCACAGGCGGCTTCACCGAATGGGAGCGAAGCTGGGCCTATTGGGGCAATCGCAGACAAATTAACCACTCTGCTGCTTGATGTAAGGAATAGCAGCAGAGCGATAAAGGAACATGCGCGAGGCATGTTGTCACAAAGAGATTTGGATCCAAATAGTAACCAGAGGTTATTCGCAATCCAATCGCCTACCCAGTACTGAGCAGAATGAGGGCTGAAGACACGGAACGCTTGATTTATGCAGCATCTGATGATGTCACAATGAGAGCATTCTCATTGTGACATCACAGTGCATGGTGAGGCTCCACAGAAAGATGCCGCCTGCCCAGCCTGTAATGTAACTATTACAACGTTAACAAAAATCATTCTAAAATGTAACTTTAGCATAAATAGTTATTTCTTATTGATAAAAAAAATGATAAAGTTTAAATGGATCCGCTCTCTTACTCTCTCAAACCCTCACCTTAGGAAATAGATGTAGCTGATTTAGCAAAAAGATAAAATGTAGTCTTTTCTCAAAGTTGATACTTTTATTGGACCGACACAGATATTTTATAAAGTAGCAGAGGCTTTCGGGACCTCGGAGGCCACTGTAGGGTTAACAGCGAAATGACAGTTATTATTACTATTGGTGACATCAAAATAAACGGATAACAGAAATCGTTATTGTAAATGATTCGCACAGCAGCGAAGGCGGAGACCCCCCTTACAGATGCCCCCTCTGAGGTCTTACCTCCGTCTTCTTCTAGGTTGGTCAAGTAAAAGATTCAATTTTCTAAATGGGGGGACCCTGAGACTCTTGAAATATTAACCCTTTAGTTGCACATTGTGAAACCTTTATTAGCGACTTCTTCAAATGTGTTACCCGAATGACTCTGCTAACGGTCCTCATAGAAACCTCCACTTGTCACTATTTAAAGATAGACTTAATTGAGTCACCTGCATTCAAGCAGGGATACCGATCACAGCACACCAGTAGCAAAAACACCATCTGGGAGTCTTATATATGATCACGGCAGGGTAGAATAGGAAGGAGTCCTCTCCGGATTGTGTGACCCCAAGAATCTGCCCCTTTACCCTGAGATTGGGGCAAATACCCTTAGACTCTCACGTAGGAGGATACGCCGACACCATAGGAAAAAGCAATCCCAAATACAATGGCTGAGAGTGAGCTGAAAGCCGAGCCAAACGCAGACAAACAGAATCACATTGGCTGCGACAGGTAGGAGAGACGGAAATAACTCTCCCCAACTATTCTGGGAATTCTCTCCACTTAACATGCCAGAAAGGACGCCGGGCACCGTCTCTCCCTGTTAGTGTAATGCGCTCGGACAGACGCCGCGCAGACAGTGTTTAAAGAAAACAAACTTGTTTACCGGGCCGAGAGTGACAGGGAGCGAACATAAGAGGCTTTCAGGTATAGATCGCCGTGCCGCTGGTGCGTTGGTCTGGGCTCCACGTTTACATCGAATTTACAAGGAGAGAATGTACAGCCCAACAGAAATAAGAGGCAGAAAGGGCGTTGGCAGAAGAATAAGTTGATGTAAAATGATTACCAGTGGAGGAGAGATTGAAATAGCAGGCAATGTATGATGGCACACGGCTTGTGTGCCGGTGGGAGCTCTCCCGTAGAGACTGGTGGAACGTAGCTGGCAGAGCTTCTTAGGAAACATCCATTACAGAGGAGAATGCGGTTAGTGGAGGGTAGAACGGTTCTGGTAGAACTTCCATAGTTGGGAGAATGTGGTTAGTGGAGACTGGGGAGGTCCCAGTAGACCACCCATGTTGGTGAATGTTGTTAGTGGAGGCTGGAGAGGTTCTGGTAGACCATCCTTGGTGGAGGAGAAGTGGTAAGTGGAGGCTGGAGAGTCATCAGTGGTAGGAAGAGCTCATTGAATTATGTTTTTAGATGGTTTTTTTTCCAGTAAATAACATTTGTTCTTTTCTTTTTGTTTGTTTGTTTTTTTAGGACAACAGGTTCTTGGCCTGGTGGAGAATCAGAGTGACTGGTATCTCGGGAATCTATGGAAAAACCACCGGCCGTGGCCAGCTCTCGGGCGAGGATACAATACAGGTAAGAACTTTAGAAGTGTCGTCTAGACAGAGGCTAAGCGCTCTAATTGCTGGGAAAGCATGCCTTGCCTTCGTCGCGTGGCTACTTGACGTGGACAAGAAGAACTCAACGTCTTAATCTGAGTGATATTTTAATCCTCGTCGTAATGAAACATGTCATTTTATATGAAGCGGGATGCCGGTTCAACGTCTGACAGAGACAAGAAAATTATTCTGGGACAAAGACACGGCAACGCAGGAAAACGGAATAAGCTCGATTCCTTTTCTGTTTGACAAGCCTGCCGTGCCTTGCCAGCCGAATTCAAAATTGGCATCTGTCACACAATTATTTTAGGCTCACGGGCTGCCTTGTTTTATCTCCGATGTTCATCAGCATCTGTCTCTTTGCGTTAATTAAAGAGACAACAGGGTTCACGTTCATCCAGCGCTGTTGGTCCAACGAGAAGACGTGGATGGACCTTCAGAAGACTCATCCTGTAGGCTACAGCTTATCTTTGTTAATCTCTGTTGTTGGGAGGTAACCATCTGGCACGAGTGTGGGTTGCAGCGGAGTTCCGTCAGATTGTTGTATAGAGGCAGAGACACCCGGCTGAATGTTTATCTGTGGGAGGATATGGAAACAGAAAAAGCAAGGGGCAGAAGAACAAGGGTGGGAGAGGAGTGTTAGCAGGTGCTAATGCACGGGATGTCAGCTTGTGGAAGCGAGGAGAGCGCAGCTCCCGCTGCGAGTGCTGATTTGTAAAGACTTCGAGAGGACCTGGTCAGGTATAGGAAACGTGAACAAACAGCTCTGTCCTCAGTGTGCTGTTACAATGCTTCCCCATACCTGTTTGTGTTCGTCACTTATTGGTGATCTCTTAGCATGATCTGGGTGAGCAACTCAGGAGAGCCGCAAGTGATTTGTCGTAGGGCTCATTGATTGTTACCGACTAGGCAAGCGATCCCCGTTTGTGTTTCACCGGAAAGTGAATTCGGATAATAAAATCAATATTTGCTGTTTTATTGAGTTCTATGTGCAGCCAAAGGAACCGCAGACAGACTTTTGGGGGAGAGCATCGCCTCTCTTCATATCATTTTTGTCCCTTTTTTTTAAAACATATTTAGAATTATGGGGGAGATTAAGATCAAATAAAAGCTTTCTTATACCAAAATGTACCCTTTATACCATTATGACAAATATACTTTATGTCAAAGGATTATGTCAGGCGTGGACATGTGATCTAAAAAAGCATGTAGGGTTTTAAAACTTTGGTTTAAGGGGGTGTGGTTAGGGGTGTGTCTGGGGCGTTGTCTTTTTTGTAATTAAGTCACATATTTTGAAGAGGAATAATGTATCTGATCTATGTGTTTACGTTACTGTCCATGACTCCGCCCATCTCATCCTGTCTCTCCCAACTCCATGACTCCGCCCATCTCATCCTTTCTCTCCCAACTCCATGACCCCGCCCAACTCATTCTTTTTCTCCCTACTCTTTAATATTATTTTATATATATATTATTATTTTTTTACTCACCTCCTCTTACTCATTCTTCCCCCACATCCTGTCACCCATTCTTCCACCTTCCTGTATTATACGTTCCTCCACACCCACCTTATAGTCCTTTCTCACCCCATGAGTGCAGCCGGTAGGATTTAGTAAATAAGATGATTATGAGCCGTTGTCAGGCTGCCGCGTGCCTTTTAGAAGTCACTCCACAGTCTAATAACCTGTTCTAGATATTCTGCAACAATCTCATTCATCTGGTTTCCCTGGAATCCAGAATCTGTTCATTCAGTATCTGCCTGATAAGCCTGCTGCGCAGCATTCAACACAGCTTAACCCATTCCACACCTGGCCAATTCACACTACACCCGCTTGTGTGGTACCCGCCCCGGCCCATGGTCCCCTAGGGCTCTTAAGTAAGGAGTGCAATTAATAGAAAGGGCAATACTTTCTTTGTAAGTACCAGATACATGCAGCCAGTATGATCGAGGAGGGCCGTGTCTGGGCTCACCGAACCCCCAATAATCCCCAAAGGAGAAAAATAGCGGTAAGAAACCCCTTCGATTTCTTAAGGGCTCCCTTTGGCTTCAGGGTATTGGTGAGTCCAGACTGGACCTAGAGGAATGGTCGCCGCACCCCACTGATCATGCCCATGGGAGCAGGCAGGAGAGCTGAAGCTTCAGACGTTCCTGAGCAGGGATGCATCATAGGGCAGGGTATTAGGCAGCTGCCCTCAGTTGCACTGTCCTTTTACCCCTTTTGTACACAGACTCATTAACTCCATTTACTTATAATATAAATATAAATGAGCGTTTAAAGCGATTGAGTCTTACGGTCGTTCTCGGTGTGGTTGAAACCCTTGATATAAGCAGAATTCTCTCTCTCCCTTCTCCTCCCTCTGCCCTTACAAAGGCTGTCTGAACCAATCAGCAACTTAACAACAGGGAAGCGGTAACTCAACGGGGAGGAATAATCATGCAGATCCCAGGAACAGGATGTTAGAATGACTGCTCCCATAATATACGCTTAAGGATGGTTTCTAAAGTGTGTCTATTCCTCGTTACGTCCGTGTTACATAGTATTACATAGACCGTAAAATGTCGAATTAGGGGGAACGTGACAGATCGGCTCTAAAGTTTAAGGGCGTAATAAAGCGAAATCCTTGTGCTGTCTGCGTGGCGGCGTCAGGCGGTAACGCGCTCCCGGGGCATTGTGTTTAACGCTCAGCCTCCCCTCCGCGCCATCTGCTCCGTACCCACAGCGGGGACTCGCCGTCTGAGCGAATTCCGAGGCTCAATAATTCAGTTTTATTTCTGACCTCCAACGACAATAAACCATCTTACGCCCCGTCCTGAGACTGCGGCGCCTGAACTGCAAGCCTGGTTGTCGAGGCCAGCATTAGCACTTCTCACATATTGCCGCCCAAGTGCACCCACTTAAGTCATCCAGTCCCTTTATTTGCCCCAAATCCCGGTGTCTTCCCTCTTCCGACCCTAATAATAAAACCAGTATCACATCCAGAGATATTGTGGAATCATTCCTGAGCTTGTTCATCAACTAATGTATCCAATCATATGATATTAATGTACTTTATGAGTATTGTAATTTTGCGTTCTGTGACAGGTTAGAACATAATCACTTACCTTAGGTAGAAGCTGCAGCTCCCAAGGTTCTCGTGGGCTGATGATTCCCACTACTCATTGGCTGCTGGAAGTAGTTAATCAGTGGCAAGAAGTCCTCCTGTTGAAATCAGTGGGGGGGTACTTTGTGTATGGAGGGGGGTACTTTGTGTATTAGCCCCCCTCCCCCCGAGACTTTCACTGAGCCAGCGCTGAAGCTGCAGAATCCCCATGCATTTGCAAAGGGGGGAGCGCATGTACATTTAGAGGGGCATCTCAGCTATCGTATGAAGTACGTGTGATGAGTACATGTGGCCCTCTAAGGTGCTGTCTGTTACATTGTAACAGATCAGATAGGGCCACTGCATGGGGTTACCGGGAGGGGGTATTAAATACGATGAATGGTGCAGGTCCACTGGCCGGAGTTAACGTCTCCTCTCTGTCCTTCACCAGGAGTGATCCTTCTGCTTCTGGATAAGCTTCGAAAGATGAAGTGGGAGCAGATGTGGCGTCTCACGGCCGAGCGCGAACTCATGAGCATGCTGTCCACCTCTCTGGCCGACCAGGTGAGCGACGCGGCCCTGGAGCTCTATCCGCTCGGAGCCCGACGCCTTCCCGCCGTGTAAACGAATTCTACCCCCGACCGACTCCCCAACGTGCCGAATGTGCCTTAACCCAGCGAGAGCGAGTGAATATTTCATGCGAACAAATGTAACGTTCCAAACTGTGCGCATTAAACTGGCCCTGGCCTCGCGTGCTGGCGGTGAGACCTCCACGCTCTGTGTCATCGGGAATTCAGCTATTTTATTATTTTGGGGGTATCAGTGCCCAACGGGCAGGACGTGTTCGGAAAGGGTGCTGACAGACATAGGATTTAAAGGGACAATTAACCCTAACCCTTCCAGGTCTAGTTTGGCTCACTTTGCGTTTTACAAGGGGGTAGAAGCCAGATGGGACCCCGAAGCTGGCCATGAATGGAGATGTTCAGCTACAGCTTAAAATTCACCCTGGATAATTGGTATTTATTGGGATATTTCACAGAAAGTATAATATTGTACTCAGAGATAATACATTCCGGGTGCCCAGAAGGGTCAAACTTTTTCCTGTGCCTTTTTTTCCATCAGAGGGGTACGATCCAGGCAGCTGTTACATTTTTCAGATCCCTCCCAGCCCCTCAGGTAAAGCTCAGAGACCCGAAGCGACAGAAAGCATTATGATGACCCGTGTCTTCATAGCGCGGCCTCCCCGCAGAGCTGGCAATGGAGCTTAGAAAAAAGAAAACCCTTTGAGAAATATATTGCGAGGTTTTTTTTTTTTGGTGCCATGACACTTTGTTCAAAGGAGATCGAGTCGCAGAGGAGACAATTTATATCCCAGCAAGTAGAGCGGAAGAAAAACTTTCTAATCCACAGCCTTTTGGCTTCCGAGTCTTGTATCCCTTTGAGATTATTTGATGGTCGAACGCGTGGCCCCCTGATTAGCCGAGACAGTCCCCGTCTATCGCATGTCCCTCGGAGCCGGCCGCCCCTGTCTTTGAATCGTCCGGCTCGGTTATTGAAGGGAACAGGCTGGCTGTCCCTGTCATGTCTGTCTGTCTGTCTGTCTGTACCGTCGTGCCTTTGACAGCCGGCTCTGCGAGACATTCTTCCCAGAGTTATTTCTAAAAGAAATCCGTTTCACTCATTTGGTCTCCGGCTTTGGCAGCTTTAACCCCCAACTCTGTATACAGCACTAACCCCAGCCCTGAATACAGTAATAACCCCCCACCAGCGCTGTAACCAGTAACAAGCCTCCAGCAATGTATACCGCCATAACCCCCAGCGCTGTATACAATAATATCAGTCGGTGACAAAAACCTGGTTTTAACTCATTTTGCCCCAATAAACTCCCTTTATCTGCAGACCTGGAGCCGCCGTTGCTGTCAGTCATGTGATATTTTGGGGGTCTTTCCCGGCTCAATCACCACACTGAGCTGATGCTTTATGGCGATGCTAATGAAGTCCGTTCCTCCATAGACTTTCATTAGTCAGAGTGTCTGGCTGGGTGATTAAGACTGAGCCATTCTATTGTTCCCCACAGGCAGTATGTTAAGGAGTCGGTGTGTTTGAAACATTACGTTACAGTTACAGTTCAAATAACCTCAAAACATAAACCAAAAATAAAACTGTATCCCTTTTACCTTTAGCGAGGCGTCCTTCAATACATTTTCTTGTGACTTAAAATAATTGAAATATTATAATTAGCACCTAATAAATAAAAAGGCTGGCGATCTTCAGTCTCCCTTTACATATCTATATATTATACAGTATATGGGCTGTGATCTCTGCCGGGCGGGAGGGATGTTTCGTGTGTTCGGTATGCAGAGGGGTAAGCTGTCTGTCTGTCTGTCTCTCCCCAGGATATCTTCAACGCTGTCATCAAGCAGAATCCTTTCCTGGTCCACCAGCTCCCCTGCTTCTGGAACGTCCAGCTGTCCGACCACACTCGCTCCGAGCAGTGCTACCGGGACGTCTCCGACCTTAAGGTGCCGCTTACACCGAAGCTCATTTTAATCAAACTCATTTTTCCTGTTATCAGGGAGCGGGGCGCAGGGAAGAAGATCAGGTGTATTTTCATAAATTATCGTGTATGTTTTTTTTTGTAAAAACCCCAAATGTCTTTGTTTGTAATTAAGGTGAAGCTTCTGAAGCTTTATGTTGAAACCTTTTAACCCATTCTCTGGGTCCCTGAGGAGGGATAACAGGCTGTGGGGCAAACAGCTTGAACTGCTTTGTTGCTGCTCACCAGAGAAAGATTCTTAAATTATTTGTGGGTTTTTTGTGTTAATTGCTATTTTTGCTGAAGATCATCAGGAGTCTCTGGATGGCCTAGTAAAGCTGTAAAGTTCTAAAACCCCCTGTCCCCTCCCTTAGATGCCCCTCTCTCCTCCCCTGATGTCCCTCTCTCCTCCCCTGATGTCCCTCTCTCCTCCCCTGATGTCCCTCTCTCCTCCCCTGATGTCCCTCTCTCCTCCCCGAAGCCCCTCTCTCCTCCCCTGATGTCCCTCTCTCCTCCCCGGATGTCCCTCTCTCCTCCCTGGATGCCCCTCTCTCCTCCCCTGAGATCCCTCTCTCCTCTCCGGATGCCCCTCTCTCCTCCCCTGATGTCCCTCTCTCCTCCCCTGATGTCCCTCTCTCCTCCCTGGATGCCCCTCTCTCCTCCCCTGAGATCCCTCTCTCCTCCCGGATGCCCCTCTCTCCTCCCCCGATGTCCCTCTCTCCTCCCCGGATGCCCCTCTCTCCTCCCCCGATGTCCCTCTCTCCTCCCCTGATGCCCCTCTCTCCTCCCGTGATGGCCCAGGATAAGCCAGGATAGGTGGGAGGTATGTGGGTGTTGGCGCTGTTGACATGACGGGCTTGTTTACTACAGACAGGAAACACGTGCCATTTGCTGTCCTTTTTAAGGGGTGGAGTTTGAATCAAGTAGGATAATCTACACCCACCAATCCCGTGCCTCCTTCCTGCTTATGTCCCACCTTCCTCCCAACCATATTTATTTTTATATGTTGGCTGTATTGATGTCTGGGTGCCCCCGGTATATATATCCATCATAAGCGTCCAGGCTTGGGTTATCTTCTAAGGCCTAATGAGCTGGATTTGCCCCTTGTGCAGGTACTTAGACATAGGTAGGATTCCTTCTGATGTGGATTGGTGAAGTTTAACAGCAGAATTGACTTAGTGGAGTTGGTCCCAAACGTGTCCAGAAGCTCCCTGCTGCTCCATCAATGGTCCTCAAGGCACCAACGAGGTCCTTCAACATTCTACGGGGTCCACCTTGAATTATTTGTGTTGAGGAGAAGGTAATTACACGCAGACAGAGTCCCGTTAGAATCGCGACATCAACCTTTACGCTGTTACAATGTTTCTTCCCGTTAGAACGTGGACTCCTTTCTAAGGATCAGAAGTTAGAGTCCGCCTCCCGACAGCCATCAGTCTGTCGGATCACATTCACTCGTGGCAGCTTTCCGTTCAAAAGCCAGCGAGGCGGGACGCGTGACTGAACGGTGATGACATTTAAAAGATGGCTGCCCCCGTCACCGGGGAGCGCAGAGATCCGCTTCGAATGTCTGAGGAGATAGTCTTCCTTAAAGAACATTCTAGAATCTGCCGGCAGATCGGCCCCTGTCTAGTCTGTCCGCTTCTCCTGCTGTAAAGACTCAAACCGTAATAGGTGGTTGGTCTCGTCTTAGATTCAGGAGCCGTATGTCTATCCCATGCATGTTTAATCCCCTCACTGTACTAACCTCTACCACTTCTGCTGGGAGGCTGTTCCTGTTCATTAGATTCACGAGCCAAATGCCTATCCCACGCATGCTGTCAGCTCATTGTCAGATAGGCGCAGCAGTCCGAGGCTTAATAAAGAGTCAATTCACATCAACAAAAAGATAATTTAGTGGCCACGTCAACCGTACGCGGCTCTCCTTTCAAGCCGGCGGAAGCCTAATTTCTCTGCTAATTTCTGCTTAAAAGCGCACAAAAAAATAGCACATGGAACGAATCCCGTGAACGGGGGACACGCTTTCAAAAGCCACCCACGCGGTGAACCATTTGCATGCATTAACGCGCTACGAGCTCGCTTCCCACCCACTCCCAGCCTAGGATGCGAGCGGCAATGCGGGTCGGCTGTCGAGGCGATTGAAATGCAAGCTCTGCGGTCTACCAGGCCGTAGGGGATCCGGTACAGAAATGCGTCGAACGTCGCCCTATCCAGCAAAACGACAGAAGTGAAATAAACATCAGATTTCGGGGGGGGGGGCGGATGGTAATTATTTTTCGGCACGTTCTGTGAAATTCTGTGAAATTCTACGAGCCGAGAGGCAATTATTCCGTAGCGATCGTCTGAAACGTAAATAATTTGTTTTATGGGCAGCCTCGGCTTTTAAAGATAATGAATGTCGTCGTTACATCGATCGTGGTCCCCGCCCCTCGTTAGAAATACTTTGTATCCACAGCCTATGATGCCCACCGGCACTCGCAAGGTCACTTATTAGATCATACATACACATCATACATGCCATTTAACCATACGTCACCCATTAGAGCTTCAGCTGGCTGGTGGTCAGGCAGTATAGAATAAGCGCAAGCTCTTCGGCAGCCAGAAGATGGGTTCGAATGAACAAACCCCATTTACGAACAGGATCAGGGGGTGAAGGGGGCAAACGCATCGGGGGGGGATTCTGCGCAGAAAATGACAAATTAAAGGGGCCACGCAGATATCAGATGCAGCAGTGTCCCTTTAAATGATTCGCCTCGGAGCCTGATGCCAGGACCCCCCCCTGCCAAAGCCAAGGTGGGGTAACAGACCCCATAGACATTCAGTCTTTAAGTAGAGCACTGACGCTTCCTGAGAATATTTAACCCGATTGTTTGCTTCCTATTGAGAAGGACTTTTATTTTTTGTGTTTTTTTATCTATTTATCGGCTTCCCCTCGACTCCTTCTCCGCGGAGACGTTACGGAGATGACGGCGGCCGGGCGCACTCGCCGCGCTCGGCTGTCTCTGGGCCATTGTCGCATCTGTCCGTCTCGCTGCCGTTCCTTTTGTTCGTGACAATAAGCAAGAAGAAGACGAGGTCCGTTATTTCATCGACGTTGAAGAGAGGCATTGAGTGCCGCGCGTCTTGGGGAAACACTCCATTATTCTCAATTATGTGCTTCGATGCCTCTGTCCCCCGAGTGGTATTCCTTAGGCTCCCCTCCCCCGCCTTAGGTTGGTTATTATGCCACCGTTTGTAATAATGATGTCATCTTTTCCTGCTTGAGTGACAATTCCCATTGAGACGGGTTCAACGGGGCCATAGGGCGAGGATATCGACGTTCTGCCGCCGGACGGCCATCAATTTTCCATTCTTTTATGGCGTTTCTAAGCAAATCTGTCGCTCGTTCCTGGAAGGAAGTTTTACTTTATTGAGAGGGCGGTCGATACGTGGTAGAGCCTCCAAGCAGAAGCGGTAGAGGCCGACGCAGAGAGGGAATTTCCGACAGGCTGTCCATTAATGTTTATTTTCACGGCTGTGCGATTTCCGCTAACAGATTCATCAACAAGAAGGGAAAAAAACTCGCTGGGATTTCTCAGTTTTCATGTTTTCGGCTTCCTTGCGAGGAAACCACATGTCGGATTGAGTCGTTTCCAACACACGCAGGATACTCGCTTTCTGCTCACCGCGTCCGGCCACAAACAAGGACATCGCTGGTCTCGTCTTAGATTCAGGAGCCGTATGCCTATCCCATGCATGTTTAAATCCCCTCACTGTGCTACCACCTCTGCTGGGAGGCTGTCCCATTTATCTTAGTAAAGTTAAACTTTACATTTAAGCCTCATATTATTTCAAAACTGCTCTTCGTGGGGTAGCGTATCTCACACGGAGATCCTGGAATATCCCAGTCTCTCCCATACCATGACGTGAATCCCGATCCATTCACGGCCGAATGTTGCGCAATAATATGATTATTCCACCCAATCGGAAAATAACGCTATCATCTGGGTAGTAAATTCTATTTGTATCGATACATTATTTTTATTACAATTTAATGGGGGGGGGGATTTCATCTTAAGGAGCTTAAAAAATTCTGAAATTTAGTTTTTCACCCCCCAAAAAAAAAACTAATAAAAATCTCTTGCCTGCGGATCCGGTCGCCAGGGAACAAATAATCTTAAGCATTTTAGAACATAGAACACGATGTTAGACAAATTGGATCCTGATAGTTACTAAGATTTAATTATATCGTCTTCTAAACAAGTCTTTTTGGGGTTTTTTTGTTTTTTTTTTTCTCCCGGAAATAAAGGCAAAAATACTATTTTTTTGTTAGGAATCTCCGCTAACAACGGCGATAAAGCAGCAGGTATAAACAGGAATATTACTTCTAATTAGAGAAAAGAAGGTTCTCATGTGATAAAGAGAATTCTATTTCGTTCTCTAATTGTACCGTTTATGCTTTTTTTCAGAGCGGTTCCACGCGATAGCAGCTTGTGCTAATTAGTAATCACCATAATTACCCCGGAGACGTAGGAAAAACAGACTTAAAGCCTCCTTCAGCAAAATGGGATTCAGGATACTGAGATTTGTAGTTAATTCCCAAACGGAAGAGCCATACAGAGGCGACCCCCCCCCTCGGTCTAAAGGGTATTTTGGTGGTGAAATGGTTAAACGCCTTCAATTTCCTCGGTCAGAGACCCCGAATCTGGGCGATTTCAGTCCTGACGCGTGCGGCTGACAGCTCTCTATAACAGTGACTTATAGATAAATGAGGGAGACTTGAAGGTTAGTTGAATTTTATGAGATTCTGCGGCTATTGCTTTGAATCGATGGGTTCTTCTGCCACCTACTGGCTGGGACGGGAATAACAACAGCCTCGGGATTCTCCATCATTTTTGGCGATAATGCTTATTTCTTTATAATATATATAAACAAATTTTATGGACAAAGTTCCAAAATTTGATCCATACTCAACGAACATGGATTGTAAGATAGTAAGTAGATTAGAGGATCTTTCTGTGAAGGAAAATCCCTGCAGGCGTTCCTTTCGTTGTTTCCCATTGCGGGTGGAAATGGCATCCTCAGGTCTCTATTTATAGAAAAATAGAACCGATCAGCCCCCATTCGGCCCCCGTCTCCTGCTGTAACGACTCAAACCATAATCAGTCGTTGGTCTCGTCTTAGATTCAGGAGCCGTATGTCTATCCCATGCATGTTTAATCCCCTCACTGTATTACCCTCTACCACTTCTGCTGGGAGGCTATTCCTGTCCCTTCAGTGGGAAGGCTTCTAATCCTGTTGCTCGTGCCAGATGGGAGTTGTAGTCCCCGGCAGCTGAGGTGCCGCAGGCAGGCAGTAGAATGTAGGTTATTCGTTATGTTACTGGGACAGATCCCGGTTCCGTGGTGTTGTCTGAATACGGCGCGGTGGTTTTATTGACATCGATGCGAACGCTCCGGGGCTGGAACCTTTCCCAGGTGCTTCGCCGCGCGTGCTGCTATAATCGATCGTAACACGAGCCGCTCTCCGCGCCAAGAGACCGTCTCATCCTATTACGCTCGGCGCAGAGGGGCCTATTAATGCGGAGGGCCCCACGTTCTCTGACTGCTCATCCAAACCATCCGATCCCGGGGGAATATAACCTGTAATGCAGAACGAAAGGGTTAATAAGCCAAGATCTGCTATTTTTAATGACATTATGTGGGTGAGTTTTAGCCTCCCTGGGGGGGATACACGGTGATACACGGATACAGCTCCGTGTATCACCCCCCCCCAAATGCCCTACGGCCCCTCTACTCATTATTCCAGGGTCCTCGCTGTTCTAATTGGGAAGCCATTAACTCATGGAAAGGGGAACGATGGTGAGTTTTATGATCTGATCTGGAATCTCAGGATCGTTGCTTGCTACATGTGATGTTGAGATGTCCCTCTTGCCCCCATTGAAGCGACCCCGTAGCCGTCTTCCCGATGGTGCTGGCCGGAGGGCAAGGCTTTTAATGTTGACACCCTGCTAAATGTCCATGGAGCTCCGGCTGGGTCTCTTTCATGGGACACTTTTGGCCCTCGATGATCCACAACGTCGGTGAGAAGATATCTTTTGGTCATTTGTTGGTCTTAATAACACAACCCAGGGGTCTTTGTCTCCCCCCCCAGGTCATACACTGGAACTCCCCCAAGAAGTTGCGCGTGAAGAACAAGCACGTGGAGTTCTTCCGCAATCTCTACTTAACCTTCTTGGAATACGACGGGAACCTCCTGAGGAGGGAGCTCTTTGGCTGCCCCAGCGAAGCGGACATCAACAGCGAAAACGTAAGTGTCACAAATGCACCAAATTCAGGTGAAATCCTACCAATTAAGTAACGCTCTGAACGTACGGCGATGCTCTGCGGGCTTGGCCAGAGTCAGGCGGAACCCCCCGTAAAATATATCTATCTATCTATATATATATAGTTCTACTGTCCTCATCGGTAAACGACAGGGCACTAAGGGGTTAAACGTGAAAATGCAGTAGAGAATGTGTTATCGCTTACAGAAGATTGCAGAGCCCTTTCTCCTGATAACTCGCTTGCCAAATCCTTCACCGTAAGGCCGATAAAAATGCGTTTAAAGGGGAACCGCGAGATAAAACCATGATTGGATCCTCCGCCTTTCGCCCGTCTTATTATTTTCATTAAATGCTCGCTTTTTGCAGATTTTTATTTTCCCGGCCGGGGCATCTCATGCAAACTTTACCCCGTTTCCCACGATCCCTCAGTGCACCATCCAATCAGGAAGCCGTAACCCGAAGCAACGCGGGCATTCTCCTTTAACCCCGTCTTGCTCACCGTAGGAGGACAGTGTTAGGGAATGACAATGGATGGGACCGGGCGCGAGGTCTCCGTGGCCCTGTCGATGCGTTGGCACGGAGCCGCTATCACGCTAACCCCTGACTCGTCGGAGCCCCGCTTCTCCCCGGCTGGATGTTAACATTTTATTAGAATGAGCCCGGAGCCAAGAATGTGCTCCGCCATCTGCTTCCCTCGGCCCCCCGGCCCCAGAGCCACAACAGCAACCAAAACAATACATATTCATGGCGGAGTTCGTGTTCGACGGATGCTCTCAGGTGTCTGTCGGCCGCGGCCATAGCGAAGCTCGGCAGGCAACGTATTCCGAGCAACCGTCGTTGAAACTTCCTTGTTAGTTAGGGGGGGTTAGTTCTGCGGCGTACTGATTGTGTACGGGGGTACAGAGCCACAGAGGGACCCCCATTAAATCGTCTCTATAACAGTTGGGTTCGGGACGTGGGGTTTGCAGGCAGGTAAGAGGAGCTCGGCATGTACTGGAATTATTAACATAGTTACATAGTAATTAAGGAGGAAAAAAGACGAGTCAATCAAGTCCAAAAGAAGATTAAAAATTTTTTTCCCACTTTAGGGGGGTCTCCTTTTTTATATTACACACGCGATATAAACGTTCATCTCCTTGTGTTTGCTTTGCAGCTTCAGAAGCAGCTCTCGGAGCTCGATGAAGACGACTTGTGCTATGAGTTTAGACGGGAGAGATTCACCGTCCACCGAACGCACCTGTACTTCCTACACTACGAGTACGAGCCGGCCCCCGACGACACCGACGTCACCCTGGTGGCCCAGCTCTCCATGGACAGGTACATTTCTCCTGGCAAAGCTTCGCTTGAAACGCTTCTCGTTTGGAACGCCCGCCGGAGCCAAAGCTTCATCTGTGATTACCGAGTCTCCGTCTCGTCAGACGCTCGCTGTCACCTGAACATCTGCGGCTGTCGGCGCGGTTGTCATAACTCACCCGGTGCCACCGGTGCTTGTTCCGTCACGGTGGGTGATCTCACTTCTGATTACCCTTTTCTTTTCAGGCTCCAGATGCTCGAAGCCATCTGCAAACACTGGGAAGGCCCCATCAGCCTGGCCCTCTATCTGTCCGACGCGGAGGCTCAGCAGTTCCTGCGCTACGCCCAGGGCTCGGAGGTCCTGCTGAACCGACGGAACGTGGGCTACCACATCGTGTACAAGGAGGGCCAGTTTTACCCGGTCAATCTGCTGAGGAACGTGGCGATGAAGCACGTCAGCACCCCGTACATGTTCCTGTCCGATATAGACTTTCTGCCTATGTACGGCCTTTACGAGAGCCTCAGGTAAGACGGACAGGGGGGGACTTAGTGCACAAAATATCTTAGGAAAGCAGTAGTTGGGCTCCTGTGGTTAGCAGGACAGTCCCTCCATTTTTTTTTTTATAATAATGTCTGTTTATAAGACAATTACGAGCGAGTACAGGAATGAGACGTATTTCATGACATGCCGCGCATGCGATGGTATCACCGTCACATGAATATCTTTACAGTTATTTCGCATAGAGCACAAATAATCCTTGTTGCCGATACATATTTATGGAACGTGATAGTCGCTGAATTCTAAAATGCCTCTTGATACAATCCCAGCTCTTGTGTTCACTCAAGTTACATGACATTGTTACAGTGCGGTGTCTCACTTTGTATCCATTTGTATCACACAAAGCCCTGTCTGCTACACGTCATGCCGAACATGCTAATGCAGCCTTTTATTTAAAGGGGCAGTTTAACGTCTCCGGCACCCTCATTAATAAAGAACGCATATTAGTATTAAGATAACAATTCTTTAAATATAAAAGTAAAAGAAACAAAGTCACTTGCATTAAGTAGAAGCTGCAGCTCTCGAGCCACAGCTTCCAGGCTCGTCCATAGGTCTGAAGATTCTCACCACTGCTTGGAGCAGACGATCGGTGACATTAAAGTGCCCCAATTGAAATAAATGGGACCACTTTCTGTGCATGTGCACCGGGGTCTCAGTCCACCTCCGTCCATAGCGTTCTCAGAGCCAGCGCTAGGGCTGACCGGAGGTAAATATATCATGTGTTCCGGGGAATAGACCTCTTACAAGGTGTAATAGATGGAGGGTGGGGGGCAAATGTATATGGAAATTCTGCAGAATCCCCCCATGCATTTGCGAGGGGGAAACGAGACAGAATTTAAAGGGACGTCTCCGCTGTCACATGATAAAGAGTCCTTTTAAAGCCGGTTACTGATCACATATTAGCAAACAGCTGCTTTTGGTGCAGTTTAATGTCACCGGGTGTCGGAAAGGCTGGGGCGCCCTCTTGTGGATTCTTTTATGAACTGCAGCTGATGTTATCCCGTAATAGCGCTCATTTACAGACTATTGCTTTTGGTTTATTAAAAGAGGGGAAATAGATTAAAAAATAAACTATTATAACATTTAACTCATTTGGCACAAATTCCTACGTGCCTCTTCAGGTATGTGAGATACAGCCAGCTGCGAAAATGATATTTTATTTTTATTTCTTTTTTTCATGCTTATCAACCCCAGTAAAAGTCAGTAGTAACCGAGTAGTGTCTAAAGTATTAAATAGGAAAATATTATTAATAATATTAATAATATTCTGCAGCACTTAATATTTCCTGTATGTTCTTTCTAACATTTACAATAAGAAAACCCTCTCTGGCACTCAAAGGGTTTATATTTTGGAATGCAGCCACACAGACCTTAAATACATTGTTACTAGAAATAAATGTATATGAATACAATGATACAATGTATATATGTTTATATATATATCTACATATACAGCGCTATGGAATTTGATGGCGCTATATAAAACAATAAATAATAATAATAATATATATACCGGTGTGTGTGTGTGTGTGTGTGTGTGTGTGTGTGTGTATATATATATATTAATTAAAGGCAAGAAACTTGTTTAAAAAAGGACATTGACAATGAGCGTTTCTGTTTTATTTTTAATCTTTTTGGGTCTGCTTTGTTTTCTCGCAGGAAGTCGGTGGTCCAGCTTGACCTCAAGAACACCAAAAAGGCTCTGATCATCCCAGCCTTTGAGACTCTGCGATACCGGCTGTCCTTCCCCAAGTCGAAAGCAGAACTCCTCTCCATGTTGGATATGGGGACCCTCTTCACCTTTAGGTAACCATTTAATAAAGATGCAAGACGCTGCTTTCAAAGGCTTCAAACATCACAGATTCCCCAGACGCAAAAGGAAAGGCTCGGTCCATCAGACGTGAACACCTCTAATGACTGGGGGTATTTAAACAGACACACATACACGCAACACACACACATACACGCAACACACACACATACACGCAACACACACACATACACGCAACCACACACACACAAAACCACACACTCTCTCTCTACCATTCAAAAGTTTGGGGTAATATATATATAATGTATATGAAGCAGATGGTAATATGTGTAGGTCTGTAACGAGTATGTGATCTGGCAGGTACCACGTCTGGACTAAAGGACACGCGCCCACAAATTTTGCCAAGTGGCGCACGGCGACGACCCCCTATCGAGTGGAGTGGGAGGCAGATTTCGAGCCGTATGTGGTGGTGAGACGAGACTGTCCCGAGTACGATCGCAGGTTCGTGGGATTCGGATGGAACAAAGTAGCTCATATCATGGAGCTGGACGCGCAGGTAACCATCGCTGTCCCAGTAAATAGTCATTTACAGCATTAACCCCATCTGCGCTGGATTTCTGATCCATTTCACGTCATTTTAATGGACAAAAAAAAACAAGGACATTTCTAAGTGACCCCAAACTTTTTAACGGTAGTAGATCAATGTAGACCTTATTAAAAGTTTATAACTTCGTTATCAGCAACATCTTCTGTAACAGCAAAACCACCAATCCTTTTATTTATAATAAGACTCCATCGCGGTATAACAGTGACGTCGAATATTTTACCTCTGTGTCTTGATTTCTCTCGCCGGTCTTCCTGTAGGAATACGAGTTCACCGTGCTGCCCAACGCCTACATGATCCACATGCCGCACGCGCCGAGCTTCGACATCACCAAGTTCCGATCCAACAAGCAGTATCGCATCTGCCTGAAGACGCTGAAGGAGGAGTTTCAACAAGACATGTCCCGGCGTTACGGCTTCAAAGCACTCAAATACCTCACCGCCGAGAACAACAGCTAATGAAACCGGGGGAAGAAGGGGGCACGGCGGGCGCGACGTGGGCTCCGCTCAACATCACGGGGAAAAAACCTTGAGGTCAAGATGCAGACGGGCGGTCATCTTCTCAAGGTTTGATGAAGTTCTCTCCCTTCTCCCCCGGTACGGCGGCCGTCATAGATGTCAAGAAAGAAAATGGTGGAAGAAGCCCTTTTGCATCTTCTCCCTGCCCCAGTCGGTTACATTCGAGGAGGTCCAGACATTGCTTGCCATGGCTTGGTTCCTGTAACCATGAGACATCCTCATCGGTAGAGAACTTCTCTCCTTTGCCGTTCCAACGTCCACCAGGACATCCATCGGAGTTAGGATGTCTTTATTCCCTGTTATCCGACCGAGGAGACATCCGGAGAAGACCAGAAAGGTCGCCATGCCTTTAGGTGACTGGTCATGGCGAGAAACAAACCTTTGGCCGAAGCCTCCTATCTGCTTCGGGCCGAGACGGGCGGACATCGCCCGCGACACCACGCCGTGAACGGACAGGCGCAGTGTCCCCGGATCACCTGCGGGTGGCGCAATTTGGAAAAACAATTGTTCGGTTCCTTATGCTTCACGCAAAAATTTAAAAAAAGAGAAATAAACTGAATCCGGTTACTCACCTTGTCAACGATAACTAAAGGGCATTTCTTTCTATTTTTGTATTTTATTCATCCCTGTATAAAAGAGAAAAAAAAACACAGATAATGCCCTGTTATCTACCAACTGCTGGTGAGAAATGAACATGTAGGCCAAATGGGCCAATAGGGGCCCACCGGGCATGAAACATACAGGGCCGAGCTCGTTAGGAGGGTATTATATCGATGGCTGCCCCGAAGAAGACGGCTTTGGGGGTTTCACAGGCAGCAATCCCAATCTCCATCACACCACGAAGGCAACTTGCTCCGGAGGGATCCGGGGTAGTAATTTTGCTTGTTTAACCCAAAAGTTCTTAATGTAGGATGTTTCCGATCATGCAAGGTTACAACGTGATACCGAGGCCATCCTTTAATATCAAGCAGGGACAGTAAATGCCTCTTTTTATTGGCCCCGGCTAAACAGGAGCCTTGTGCAAGGATGAAAGCGATTGCTAGCTCTTTGGAACAGGCGACGAGATGTCAAAACAGTTGGCGAGGTTGTTTTCCTAAAGTCTTGTCCGATAAAAATTTGGGGGGTAGATTGTGGCAAGTATCGCACATTTTAATGCTCTATTTTTGTTGCCTGTTGAGAAATGCCCCCTCCCCCCCCAAAAAAAACAAAAGTATTTGGAATTTTAAAAAAGGGAAAAAAAAAAATTGATCAAAGGAATACGAATTACGTCAGGAAACGTCATAATGAAGGGATTTTCCACAATTTTTTACCATTCAGTATTAATCGTCATGTTTACAAAGATTAAAACAAAAGTCTAATGCACTAGTCCCGCCTCCAGGCTGTTTGTTAACCAATGGAAGGAAACCGCGAGAATAAGACGCAGCTCTCTTCTCGGCCAGTAGTTGGCGACAGCGGACCCCCAGATCCTTAACGGCAATCAGCATTATACCGCGTGCACGCCTTTTATATTTATCAATGCCTGGCTCTCTCAACAACAACAACAAAAATTCACAAATTATCTTATTTTTACCGTCTGGTCAAATCAGGGCAAAAATTACAAAAAAAAGGGAATTAAAAAATACATAAGAGGGTCCCCGTGGCCTAAACAGGGTTACAGTTGCAAAAAAAGATGCCCAGATCAACGGGGAAAAGTGTTTACATTTTATAAGCTCCATCCTCTCTATGATATCACAATGCAGCGCCATATGCAAATATCTAATTATCATATATTTGCATATGGAGACCCAGGATATTGAGCCGGCCATGTTTTGGGCAATAAATGCCAATTTTAGGCCATCATCTTTTTTTTTTTTGCCAGGAGAATTCACCTTTCAGGTTGGCTTCAGAGAGAAGGTTGAACCTATTCTGTTATTTCTCTTCCAAGGTAGAAGCTTTCGTCGCTAGCTTCTTTCTAGAGATCCGTGAAACGCGTAGTTCACACGTCCTTTTATTTTTTTTATGATAACTTTGAAAAATAATATGAAAGCCACCGACATCTCAGCATTTTTGACAAATTATTGCAAGGTTGAGAACTTTTACACTTTACAGAATACACAGAATTTTCTATTTTCACCCTTTTTTTTCAAAATTTGGCTTCGCTCGCTTGAATTGATTAAGAAATAATTAATTTTTTTCCTTTTAATTGGAAAACTTGATATAAAATATGCTTTTTTATAAATTAGTATTACATGGTAAGATATAGAAGCAATGCTTTAAGCGCTGCCCACACACATCCATTTGTTACCATGCCCCTCCCAGTGCCCGCCTACAGGGCATTTAAATATATAAATATATATATTAGCCCCATCGCCTACCACTGTTCTGAGAAGAGAGATGCTGGTTTTTATGCGGAGTATGTGGATTGTAAATACAAACATTTGTTAATTTTCAGTTGTGCAATAAAAATGTGAAATAATCCTTGAATTTGAGATGAGTTGTGTTTTTTCAGTTTTTTGTGTATTTGGTTGAAGTTGCAGATAAATACACAAACTGGAGCCTTTGTAGGCATTTTATTTTCTCCCATCGTTTTTTAATCACTAAAATCAGATTAGGAATACATTTGTATGAGTTCTCGCTCTGTTATCTGATCCCCAATCTAGTAGACAAACACCCCGACTCCTTATCATACTGCCTGTGGGAAACAATAGAATGGCTCAGTCTCAGTCACCCAGTCGGACTCTTTTAAATGAAAGTCTATGGAGGAACGGACTTCATTAGCATCGCCATAAAGCATCAGCTCAGTGTGGTGTTTGAGCCGGGAAAGTCACCCAAAATATCACATGACTGACAGCAACGGCGGCTCCATGTCAAATTATTTCCTTGCCTGTAATTCACAGAATTACCACCGGAGGGGGCACACTTCACATAACATTGCTAAAATTCTAATGTTTTCAATAATTTACTGGATGAGCATGCTGAGAGTGGCAGTCCACAGCCAGCCGACAGACAATGGTTTCCTACATATAAAAAATAACGCTGGATTTCTATAATATTTCATAAACAGTCCCTAATTATGAAAACAATAAACTCTGATATACAGAACGGGGGTATTAAAGATAGGCCGGGCAGAACAGAGGAAGAGAGCGCGGCGGTAATATGAAATCAAAACTATGATGTGTAATTACGGGAAAATAATTGTAGTTTTTGCTTTACATTCAGCCTTTCGCACCAAGTGTGCCTAATTGCATGAAGACAATTATATCAACAATTAGAAATGTAATTATGCTAACATAATTATATAGCTCGTCTAGCTTTTTTTTTTATTATAAATACACAGAATTTTCAGATTTCCATCAGAATCCTGCAGCTATTTATTGAAGATTGAAATGACTCTCGGATATCTCTCAATGTGTCTCTGGAGTCTGTGGGTTCTTTTTAAACTGTTAGTTAGTATACGGGCTCCTCGTGGGCGTGTCTGGGGTCAGGAGGCAGGGCAATTGGCATGCTGTCCACCAATCAAAGTGAGGCTTGGCTGCTGTCGCTGACTCAGGAAGGTGAATGGAGAATATTCTAAATGATTTAGAGACTTTTTTTTATCAGCCCTTTAAATAAATTTTCCATTTAATAAGCTTTTTTTTTAAAAAAATAAAAATAATAATTTATGGCTGTAACTAATAGCTGTTTAGGGACGAACCAAAAGAAACAGGATCATTTGTTAAAGATACCTTAATTGGCTAAATAAATCACATTAGACAGCGCTCTTTCAAGACTACCGAGGCTTCTTCTTCAGAAATATTATACCAATGAGTTAGCTTTCAGCTCCATGTCTGAAGATGAGACCTAAGTAGCCACAAAAGCTTACAATCGAATGCAACTCAGTTATCCAATACATTTTCTTGCAACCTATGAAAGCAGATGTCTTCACAGATCACTGTAACTATTTTGGGGTAGAAAATACCCTGCTTGTGGTATATCTTATAACAATGTATACAATGTTTCCATATAAGATGCACAACTTGTGGAGCTGATTACAACGTTGCAGATTCTTCGGAAACCAGCGAGAAATCTTTACCAGAAGGGAAAAGAAAATGAAGCGCACCTGAAGTACCCCATTTCCTTATTTATAGGAATGAAAACATCTGCGTGAAATAATTGCTTCGCACAAACACTTAATTACAATTAACCGTCTGATCAAATCAACATCAGCGACGTCACTGAAGGAACGTTTCAGCCAACGCCGGCTCTGCACGAGGGAACAAGAAACATATTCTTTTCAAATAAAGTATTTCTTATCTAAAAGATCCACCCCGCGGTTTACATGCACCCGGACTGACCCAGGATCCAGGCCAGGAGGTTAAGCCGACTCCAATGCACCGGTCAGCTGCAGGTAACGAGCTGCACTGACTGCAATATACCCTGACCTGTTGGACAGAGGGAGAGAAGAGAGAGTTTGTTTGGAAGCAGCAGGGATTGCTTTGCACAAGAGAGAGACCATCAAAAAGGTTGGTGGGATTACATTTTGTTTAGTTTTAGACCCTGAGTAGTGAGGGGAGTTATATGTTAGTAAGCGCTCAGACGAGCTAGGCTTTTGTTTGTAGGGAATTTTGTGTGCTATGAAATTCTGTATATAGCTGCATTCGTGGACTACAAATAAACCGTGATTGATTACCTAACTGAGATGTGGCGTTAATACCCTAGAGGACCGTGCTGTTAGGTACCCTGTGTGGGTGCAGGATCACAATACATACAATCTGTAAATCAGCGCACTCACATCAAATAGGTTATAAACTCTCATGACTGTAGTTAAAGCTACTTAAAAACACCTTTCTAAGATGACAAAATTGGAGTTTTAGTCACATTATACGGCCGTATTATGCTAAGCCCACCACTACGCCAAAGTACTCCAATGTAGGTGGGTCCTAACGCTAAATACTGTTGCTTATATGGAGCTAAATCTTTGCAAAGAAGGCTCGTTTTTTTAAGGAAACAGAATATTCCATTGTGGGAAGTACTGGCCGGATTATGATGGAAGTCTGGAACATATATATTCCCTCAAGATTGTAAACTTGCGAGCCGAGTCTCTCCACCCAATGTATCGGTTTGTCTTAGTCTGTCAATTCTCATCTTGTCAGACCCCTTGAATTTATGTATTGTATTAAGCACTGCATAAACGGTTGGCCCTATATAAATAAAAGATAATAATAAAAATAACATAGGGCTAGTGATAGCACCCATTGTACTGCGCTACAGAATTTGATGGCGCTATATAAAACAATAAATAATAATAATTAATATCCTGTTTACGGTCTGAGTGAAGCTCTACTATGTCGCCACTAGATGGCAGTGGTGCTGCAGATAGACCAATAGAGAAGTTAATAGTAGAGATTATTTGGAGAGAATCTGCAGAAGATATTTACTTCACAGGGAGAGAGTCCGACCCCGTCTGGGCTGGAATATGTTCTACGACTATGGTTACTTATAACTAAAAAAAGATAGAATTCAACCCATTTATTCTGCCTGATTTCCTTTACATTAAGATTCAAACCCTAATCAGTCCTCGGTCTATACTCAGTACCCTGGTGGCTAAATGTGGAATTGCAAAAAAAAAAAAAAGCTAATCAAAAATAGCAAAATCTTCAGATAGTAACCCAAGTCCAGAGAAAATACCCCCCCCCTTATCAACGGGGATAAAATTTGATGATGTTCTGATCCACCGGTTATAAAGATTCTAGAATTCCTGCTTATATTTTCCCAAAAAACTACTGTCCCTTTAAATCAGCTCGAGCCACGGTGACCGGCGTCGCGGGGGACGACACTTAGTAAATACTGATGGATATAAAAGGAAATGAAAAGAGAATAGAAGATATTGATCGTTCGCACGGCGCGGTAACCGTAACACCAGGAAATGAAATCATTACGGCCGGCGTTCCGAGAAAGCTTTCGAGGCAGGGAGGAGATATAAAAAGAGATGCTCTGTTTAATTACCCCGGCGGAGCGGAGACGACTCGAAGACAGAAACTCTTTATTATTCTATTTAATATTTTTTAACATTTTTTTTTTAATATATAGAATAATGTTTTTAGTTTTTAAAAATTATGGAGGAAAAATATGAAAAAAAAATAATCATTATATAGAGCATACATTGACTCCTGGAATGGATTGAGGCATGGAATGGGTTAAAATAAGGCCTGGCTAGGTGTTGAGTAACTCTTTGAGTCGATTTGGGACGTGAGCCATACTTTCAGGGGTCATCCGCTAGATTGTAAGCTTGCGGACCCTCTTTGCCTAATACATCGCTATGGAAACAGTGCCTGTACGGTCAGAAATCGGCTGTATTTGCCCCTAAACTCTTAAAGGGACGCTCCGTCCATTACTTGCACTTTAATGCATATGATAGCTGCGTGGTCCCTTTCAATATTCGTGCCCCCCCCGTGCTCATTTGCCCCTTTTTATTACCCCCCATATTAACTCTATGAGTTGAGCGAAGTTCGGAAATCAAGGTTTTTTTTTTTTTTTAAGGAAAAAAAACCTCCAATTCACACATTTTCTGATTATCACCTAAATCAGGTGCCGAAGGAGCGAATGACGGGATTTGGGTTACGAAGGAGGCGACGCGTTATTTATAGAAACAATGAGAATTCGGCTCCGGCGCTGATGGTTTCCACCAGATTTTCTGATTTTCGGCTTTTCGTCCTCGTTATTTGCCTCCGGGGTTTATTTCTCGTTCTGCTCGTTCCTTTCCCCGTCTGCAAAAACAAACAATCGTCCCTCGCCCGGCGCATTTTGGGGAAGGCAAACGACTGACAGGTGAAGCTGAAGGGAAGTGAATAGGAAATACTCATTCATAATCATACCCATACCTGCCAAGTATCCCGCTTATTCCTGTGCGGCAGGAACGCTGAATTTTATGTATAGAGAGAAACGTAGAATTTCACACCAGATTGGCCCCGTTTGGTCACCTCTAGTCACCCATTTTCCTGGTGCAAACACTCAAACCTTAATCAGTCTTTAGTCTTGCCTGTATTAGCCTCTACCGCCTCTGCTGGGAGGCTGTTCCACTTATCTTCCTTACATTACATCCCCTGCAAACTCCTGGGTTCTGAAGCTGATTGGTAAAGGCTGTCTTCATTCATTTCACTAACCACACGGTGTAGATTATAGTGATAGCGCGCACATTACCGGCCCGGGGTGTGTGAGTTGGTGAGACGGCACCGCAGATCGATGCGGAAAGGGCCACATCCCACCACGAACGACCCGTATTCACTAACGTAAGAGCGGCTTAAAAAGCTGCTGCTGGGGCTGCAGTGAGTGGGAGGGGGGGCAGCGGGGCTGATAAATGGCCCTCTGGTTTCTGACCTCCTGTTTAAGGCATTCTGAGTAGTTCGAGCCTCTGCAACTCCCCCAATCCTCAGCCAGCACGTGGGTATCAGGGGGCAACACGTTTGCTCTACCGTGATGTAAACCAGGCACCGGTCCGCAGGGTCACAGAGGTTCCTTTGACACCAAGGATGGAACATTTTTGTGGCATTCCCTGCATTTTTGTGGGTGCCCCCCCCCCGGTGACAGCACCGATTGGCAGTTAAAGGGTTAACCTTCGCTCTCCTCGCTATAACTTGTCTTGCCAACCCATTCGTTACAATCTGTTCTTCTTCTCGCCGACAGAGAAAGGGTTAAACCAACAAGTTCCTTCACGTTAGTGATCCGCCTACAGCCTCCTCCGGCATTTAACCGGTTAATCCAAGAAGCCCACTTTGGGAAAATTTGGACCAGATTTTTATTGTTGCCATGGTAACCCCCTCCCTCGGTTCCCCGTCTGTCTTGCGATTCCTATAAATGATGCACGAACAAGCTGGGTATGTTTGAAGGCATTTAGGTTGCGCAGGCTGCCAGCAGCGTGTGGCACGGATTAACTCCTTCCTGACCATGCCACGTCCGCTTAACCATTTCTGGGCACAATCACACTTATCTTTCCCAATGTTACCACACCTCTATTAACCCTTTGTATGCAAGATGGTGACACAATACACTAGCCACATCCCTCCGATACCCAAATAGTTAACGCTTTAGCTCTTGGCTGCACAGAGGTTGAAGACCAGAAGTCATATATTGGTTGGCTGTCCATGATGGGAGTTGTGGATAAGTTATTATCCTTGTGCTGACGACTCCATAACACAATCCATACGCGCTTCCACACACCGCAAACAAAGCGACAAAGAGAAAACACAATACAAAAGATGCAGATCCGTGTGTTTTGCACCTGCTTGTCATATTAACACTTAAGCTGCCAGGAAAGGCAAACCCCCCCAAAAAAAAAAAACTATAAGACATGCGCCTTACAGCTCGAATAATAATAAAAAATCCTAAAAATACTAATACTAATTATAATAAATATAATAATAAAAATACTACTACTAATAACAATGATAATAATAATTCTAAAAATACTAAGTATAATAATAATAATAAATTCTAAAAATACTAATATTAAGTAAAATAATACATTAATTCTAAATATAATAATAATCATAAATATGACAATAATAAATATAACAATAATAATAATAATGCCCCAGCTATTCATTCATAACTCGGAGATGCTTCTTTACACGTGTCGAGGAGCGCGTTGTATTTTTTCTGCTCCGTTTAGGTGACATTTGATCCGTCAGACCCACCAGTTGTTTCACTAAATAATGCATCCTGCGCTGATGGTGACCGAGCATCACGGAGGGCGGGTCTGTTGCCTAACAGCAGCCAATGGGGTTGTAGAGAGGAGCTGGGAGAGGCTGATGCTGCTGCCTCCCCGAGCTGCGATGCGGGGAAGAGAGCAGACGGTGGGTGCAGGGAGCTCGCAGACGCCGTCTGATGTTACAGGAAGCGAAATAAGGTAAGACGCCGGCGCGCTGCATGCAAACAGGCTGCTTACAGGGTGCACCTAATGCACAGGTACCCGGTGCATGCGCTGCGACGGGGGGCTCAGCATCCAAAGCATGCATCACTGCACCGGGAAGCTGTCGGCGCGAGATGCTACAACACGCCGTCACATTCTGCGGTAGGAAACAGAAGCTGGCTGCGGGTTTTAGCTTCTTATTTGATAATTGTATTTATTAAAGCGCTGGCTTGGGGGGGGGGGATCCCATGAGAACTTTAAGTAACCGATCCCTGGGTCCTGCCGGTTTATCCTATAAAGCCAGAGGTTCCCGTAACGCCTGGAACTTTCATTTTTTTATTTTAATATAAATCACGGTATATAATTCGGAACCCATGGCGTAATTCTCCATTTTTTTTTTACACAAATCTAATATTTTTGTCTGATTTAACTATTATTATTTTTTTAATTACGCTAATAACGCACCCGATCCAACCAATGACGAAACAGGTGATGGTAATATCATTA
The DNA here is from genome assembly GCF_027358695.1 of Spea bombifrons. Taxonomy (NCBI): domain Eukaryota; kingdom Metazoa; phylum Chordata; class Amphibia; order Anura; family Pelobatidae; genus Spea; species Spea bombifrons. The sequence goes on from NC_071090.1 coordinate 3,690,732, forward strand.
CAGCCTGGCGTGTATGTGTGTGTGGGGGGGGGGGGGGGGAGTGTGGTCATGCAGGGCTATGGCACTCAAAGGGTTAATCCCGTGATCGCCAGACCAGTAAGCAATAAGAGGTCAATGCAGCCTGTTAAGTATGCATGCGATCTCATCAGAGACATCCTCTGTGATCCTGGAGGAACGCTAACCTTCCAGCGTTCATCCAACGAGACCGCGATGAGACGATTAATCTCGTTACGGAATGTCGTAAAAAACCTGTTGTGTTTGTGGCCCTCGGGGGGCTTGATTGGACGTGCGCGGTTCATATATAATTACACAGTCATAGCTCTTCTTGAGAGATAGCCGGAGGGGGGGGGGGACAGGTGGCTTCTGCTAGCGGACGAATGCAATCGGGATGAAATCCTGAGAATTCATCCTCTGACGCTTCAGTTGCAACACAATGAGCTTCTGTTGTGGAAATTGCGATACCTGTTCTTTAGCGACGAAACACGCGAGCCTGATGCTGACTCATCGCCACTTACCGCGTCGTACAAATACCAGATCAGTTCGTTTATATTACATCGGAGGGGGCAAGTCGGCCAAAAAAGCCATAATTTTAAAAAAAAAAGGTGTTAGAACTTTTTGTTTCGCAGTCAAAATCGCAGTGATTTCCAAACTAAATAATATTCTAAAAATAGTGCTTTTTGTTTGTTGTTTTAGAAAAAGTTATTTAGTTTATATCATTTTTCAATGATTAAACTGCTTGCCTCGCAATAACATTTTTTACTTTACGCCTCGGTAGCCAACTTTCCAATGACAAATCTCCAGCCTGGTACCTAAAGGGTTACCCGCCGGAGGCCACGGCTAATAACATACCTCTCCCTAATCACACCCACCACCCCCGCTCTTTTTTTTTTCTTCTTCTTCACCCCGTTGCTTTAACGCTGACAGTGATGCCACCAATAAGCCGGCACCTCGCTGACGGGGCGGGATGCGAGCATCTGGCGGAGAGGTGTCGCTGGAAGCTGACAGCCTGTAATCAGCTGCTACGAGTGCCGAGTACCGATCACAGGGGGCTCTCGGAGGACGGGTGGGGAGGGCACGGATTCCCAAGACCTTAGAGCGAGGCTGAGGAGGAGAGGGTTCTGCTTATAGTCCGTGTTGTGGATAACTAGATGTTCTGGATAACCTTCCTTGAGCACAGGTGACCTAAAGAACATGACCGAGGGGCATAGACCAGAAATGGCCTGGATATCATTGAGGGGTTCATAAAAATGTCCAACTACCGTCCGCGTTTAAGGATGGAACAGATCGGGGATGTCCGGGTCATTAATATTAGCGTTTAATTTTGGATGATCCGGAACACTTATTGGAAGCTGTGGGGACCCCTGATCTAGATTATCCTTAGAACGTGATCTTCTTGGTTCTACGTGATCAGGAACCACCTGATTCATTGATTCCAAAAGAAATGATTGGTCGGTGTCATCCTTTTAACCAACGGTAACCAGTGTTAGGTGAGACACCAGAATTCTAGACATTACAAGTCAAAAACAAAAAACCGGATCTCCTCTCGAGCCCCCTCTCTGCGTGATGCCCCCCTCATCACATTCCGTACGTCTCCCACCTCTTTACTGAGAAGGGGGTGAAAAAAATTGCCACCAACGATTAACACCTGCAAAGGATCTCATTTTGAAGTCCTATTTATAAACCCCCCTCCTTCCTTTTATCACGGGTTCATGAATGGACAAAGCGCTCCTCGAGGCGTATAGCGAATGAATGAGACCAGAAGGTAAGTGTGAGTAAAGTGGTGCATGCGCGCCAAAGGGGTAACATTTTGTGTCTATCTAGACCAAGTTGGCGGTCTCATCAAAACCCAACTGACTCGGAATAAACTTCGATCTTGCAATATTGTTTCTTCGCATAAATCCTCTTCTAAGCCTCTCCCTCCAACCAAATCGGAGATCTTTCTCCCCTTGGCAAAAAATATACAATAAAATAAACCAATGAGAGGCCATTGAGGCGCACGTTATGTAATAAGCATAAAATAGCAGGAAAAAGAAAAAAAAATAGAAAACAATAGAAAACAATATCTCTTTTTAACCTTCAGTCCTGCTAATCGAAAATATAAAACTTATTAGAATACTGCAGAGCTACCCATAATCCAATATTCCACTAATTACGAGTAAGAATAGCATAAAACGGATTATATCTGCCGGATAAGGTAATGGAGGACATTTATTTATTCTTCGTGTTTCTCTAAAGTCCATTACGATATTAAAATGAATCGATTGACGGATAAATACAAATATTTACAAAGGTCACGGAAATCATATTATTTCAATTTATCGGAAATCCTATTATTTCAATTTATTTTTAAGGGTTTTTTTATATTATTTCTATAATTGCTGTGATTTTTTTTTAGATTTAACACATTCTATAAAAAGATCGCATGACGCTTATCACGCCAATCACGCTGCTCTACCGAGACACGGACGCACAATCACAAAAGAAACGTACTTAAAAAAATAATAAGCAGTTTTTTATTAAATTAATTAAAAAAAAATGTTGGTAAATTCCAAATTTGAAGTGTAATAATAATAATAATTAATAATAATAATAATTGTCACCCACATAGTTTAAAATATTTTTTCTCTTTTTTTATTGTTATTGTTGTTTTGGAGATTTGTCCAAATATTTATATTTTATGTCAGTTCCATGGCATAATTAACTTATTTAACTTAATTAGCTGTCATGAACCAACCCGTATACTTCCAGTACTGATCAGCATCCAGCAAGGGGAGGAATAATCATGCAGCTCCTGAAAACAGGAAGTTAAGATGGCCGCTCCCAGGTGTACCTACCTGAGGACCTCCTTTGTTTTACTCGGAGGTTCCGGAAGTCAGGCCGGATCAGTGTATATGCGTGAGAACAGGAAGTGAAGGTGTACGCTTACAGGAAGTGAAGGTTTCTGGTTACAGGCAGTAAAGGTGACTGCTTGCAGGAAGTGAGGGTGTCCGCTTACAGGAAGTTAAGATGACTGCTTACAGGAAGTTAAGATGACTGCTTGCAGGAAGTAAAGGTGACTGCTTGCAGGAAGTAAAGGTGACTGAGTACAGGAAGTAAAGGTGACTGCTTGCAGGAAGTAAGGGTGACTGCTTGCAGGAAGTAAGGGTGACTGCTTGCAGGAAGTAAAGGTGACTGAGTACAGGAAGTAAAGGTGATTGAGTACAGGAAGTAAAGGTGACTGCCTCTTTGGGTTGGGCTAACCATTAGCAAATGTACAGGTGAAATTATACCAGTCTCTGTTTTGAGTTTGCTCTGGTTCTGAGGGTAAACACATGCCAGCAATTCACTGGTTGCCACAGAGCAATGCATTCTGGGATCATACTTAGCACATTGTCCCTGCATCTCTGAGGTTTTACCCTTTTCTTGGGGTGAGCGGGAAGATTCTCCGGGTCACACCGTCTGGAGCCGAGTCCTTCACTTTCTCCTCTAATGATATCTGAGCATCCCACCCGGGGCCTTCCTCACTGCTATACCCCAGCTGGAATCCCTGCTTGAAAACAGGTGACTTAATTCCAAATATCTTTACGATAATCCGATATAATCTATAAAAGTACTCATTTTTTGAAATGTGGTATAAACGGGGAACCCGTCTTAAAGCGGCGGGGGGGTCGCCTGATGATGTAATGTGAACCCCCCCCTGCACTCCCTATTGTTTCGAAGAAACTTTATCACATCCAGCGCTTAATGTCACGAAGCTCTAATTTCCCGCAGACAATGATCCCTAATCGCAGCGTTCGGCACGACAATAGCGCGCGCTTCCCCTGTGCATAATTAACGCGGCAGCTCCTCCTGTCATCCGGTGACATTTTGCAGTCGGTGACCTTTGGCTTCACGCTCACCACGATGTAAGCAGATTACTGACTCATTAGACTTGGTAAACGGATCTTAATTCTTCTTCTACTCCGTCTCCCGCTGCAGGATAAAATCTTACAGGCATTGTACCCTCGGTAATCCCAGGCTATTATCCGACCTTCCACCGCCAACCCGCGGAAACATCTACGGCCGTCTTATTATAAGGCTCTTGAACAGGAGACCTCCGAGGTCCTTAGCGCTTGACTTATTTTGCTTTATTTTGGCGCAGAAACAGGTACCACCTTTGAATTAAGACTTGGTTTTGTTTCTTTTTCTAGTGCAGAACGGTCATGATTGACAAGTTAACATTAAACTAGTTTGTTTAAAAGGGTTTCTAACTAGGAGAGGTCAATTGCCTACCCGGGCCTGTCCAAAAATCTTCTAAATGGGCCGGTCCAACTTGCTATTTTACATGACCCCGTAGTAATAGCCACTCAGCTGTACCTGACCCCGGCCCTCTGATCCCCTAATTTTACACGAAAGCACTAAAAACACCTTTTTGCTGACCTCTTGGACCAAGTTGATCGGAGGTCGTGAATTCTTGTACCGTTTAAGGGTCAGATTTCTGGACAGCTACAGAAGAGATCGTAATTCCGATGGTCTTTGGGCCAGGATGTCTCCAGAACGGTTCTCCAGGTCACAGGAGAGGTCAACCAAAGGACATTAAAGAATGAGGCGTTCAGGGGCGAGGGCAGTTTAATGGAAGAGGGCGCAGTCTGACGGCGCGTTTTGCCGAGTAGCTTCAGGCTTCAGCAGAGAGCACAGAATGAGTCAGAACGTGACGGGGATTTCATCCGGAGATTAAAGGAAGGAGGACACATTGAAGGGTTATGAAACGGAGAAGGGAATTGGTGGGGGCGAGAGGCATTTAACGGCAGGGAGGCAGATCATACACCCCACTGCATCTATCTGTTGGCTTTAAGAGGTCTCGGTTTCTCAGAGATTTCTTGTTACGTAAGACAGACTTATTCCTGGCTGTTCACAAATTCTTTTTCTGCTGTCGTTCTATAAGAGCCAAGATAAATACGGTCAGATTGTTCTGTCGCTTTGGTGGGACTCCAGGTTTTCCAGGGGATTAGAGGCTTAGGTGTATTGTAAGGAAGTTTAACTTTGCTGACAGGGTGGTGGATAAATGGAATAGCACCCCAGCAGGAGTGGTAGAGGGTAATACAGCGAGGGAATCTCAACATGCACAGGATAGACATACGGCTCCTGAATCTAAGACGAGACCAAAGGTCTCAAGGTTTGAGTCTTTACAGCAGGAAAAACGAGCGACTAGACGGGGGCCAAATGGGGCCGACCTGTCGGCAGGTTCTATGTTTCTAGGCAACGGATGACAAAACTGGTGGCAGGGGTGGAGTTGTAGCCAAATGTTGTCTCTGTGGTCTGGAGATATGATATCCCCCAAACTCATGTCCCTCCAACCTAGTCTTTTATACATTTGTATTGGTGTAGAAGTGCCCCTGGGATGCCCAGAATGGGAACAGGAATCTCCCTGGTGATGATGTCATATGATGACATAATATCCTAAGATGATCAGTGGAGAAGCACCGAATACTCCATGTTGAGGGTTCCTCCTCTCTCTTTGTATTCCCCGGTGCATTGTTATAATATGGAGCAAGTTTTACACTAAAGCAATCCAGTGATGTCGGCAAGGGCCGGCTGGCCGGGGTGGGGGGTGAGCGATTACCCACCCGCACCCCACTCCTAAATCTCGGCCTAATTCCACCTATCACTCTTGCAGAGATGGGGCTCAGTGGGGGAGGGAGCGAGTGTGTGTGTGTGTGTGTGTTATGATGGGGGGGGAAAGGGTTTGAGGGCCACTTGGCGGGAGCCGGCCCCCACCTAGGTATCAGAATAAACACCTCTGCATGGCTGGTCATAAAGAATTACATTAAAGCCGGTGTCGGGCTATTCCGCGGATAGATCCAAAGCCCCCTTTCAGAATCAGGCTTTATCTGCAACGTTGTATCAGGATTCAATTTTCTTCTACAGACAAAACACGAATCGCCAGCAACGGGAGAAAAGCAATAAAAAAGCCTTAAAAGATCGTTGTAAACAGCGGTGTTTTGTCTTAAACCTCAGGGGGTGAAAAAAATTTCAAATTGAATCATTTTCAGGCAACAGAAAGTGTTTTTTCGATGCATTGACAGGTTAATTTTTATCCTGTTCCTGCAATTGATTAGATGACCGGCTACTACAAGCCTGGCCTTTGTTTCTCAATAAAAGGAATTAAGGAGACCGCCGGACCCCCTCTCTCTGCAGACAGGAGACTAATAGCTATTTTGTCCATAGGGCATTGCAGCGAGTATTACTTCGGAGCTGGAGAGGCGACCTGCCAGGCATCTGGGCTCCGGCGGATACCCTTCTGATCTCGGTGTGCTTTAAAAAATGTCTGGACTTTGATAATGTCCTTCGGCTCGCGCGCCGTTAACATTCCGCTCGCAGAATCCAACGTTCCTCGCGCTTTATCTCTACACCAAAGCAAATTTCTTGAGTATCCTTAAATAGGCTAATCTTGTTTTGGGCAAGACAGGGCAGTAGCGTCTGTGGGGCAAGAGGGGCAGCTGCACCAGGCGGCACAAGGTTAAGGGGACATGCTTGAGTGGACCGGTGCCCCCCCCCTTATGTCCCACTTCTGCTTCGCGAAGCTAATGTCAAGACAACATGGAGCAAGAGCTCCGGTCCTGCCCCATGCCCATGCTTGGAGGTGGCTCCTACCCCCTGTGCGGTCGCTGGGTGCTGGAGACAGGCAGCAGCCCCGTGGGTGATATTCCACTGACCCCATCCATTTTGCTTTTAGTTGTTCTTGCCCCCACTCCGTGTTCCCAAACGGTGTCCCTCTTCCCTGTCTTCCCAACTTTTCTTTTACCCTCTCTATCTCCTGGTTACTGTATTGCCCCCTCTCTGCCGTTCTACTTATTCTATTACCCCCCTCTTTCTCTGGTTAACACATTGCCCCTTCTATGCCTTTCTACCTAGTCTATTACCCCCTTTCTCTCTGGTTACAGTATTGCCCCCTTCTCTGCCTTTCTAATTATTTTATTACCCCTTCTCTTTCTGTATTGCCCGCACTGGTTATTGTATTGCCCCTATTCCATTTACACGCAGGTATTAAGATTTCTCAGACTTTGTATATTCTTATTTTTTCTATAATTCCTCTTTTTCATGAAATCGTGTCGACATACATTCTCTTTGATGATTTCCCCCGGCCCTCGGAATCCGTTGATGTCCCTGCGCAGACTACTACCCCTCTTTTGATTTATCCGCCAACTCCGGCGCTTCGTGCCAGGATTTCAGGGCCGTTTTAATCCCGGTTTCGGAACTCAAAGAAAAACGCATTTCTCTTGATTCCTAAGAAGGATTAAGAATAAAGACCCTGAAACGGTGCTCGGTATCAGAACGTCCTCGCGGACTTTCCAGATGTCTCTGAGGGCCAACAATCCGATTTCCTTTGAATGCGCTTTATACGATTATACCTGCGCTACTTTGGAATGTCACCAAAGTGTTACTTTTTGACATCATCCCAACTGAAATCATTCCATGTGTGTGTGTGTGTGTGTGTGTGTGTGTGTGTGTGTGTATATGTGTGTTTAGATATATATATATATATATATATATATACCTAAAGGAATACATGGGCGCCGGTGGCTTTCACCAATCAGCGAATGTATTACAAGAAAGACCCATAAACTCATCTTAAAAGTTGCTCCTCCACCTCCTTATTTAGCACTTTTATAACTGAATGCAGCATAAAACATCGTTCCTGGTACTGCTGCGTCGGGATATGACATCATACCTGGGCAGACATGTACTATGGAGGCTTTTCTGGTTCAGCACGGGCTTCCATAGCATTAGTTGACTGGCTGGAGACATCAAGGATCTCCGTTTAAGCGGCCCATTGAGCGGTGGTGATACTGGGAGCCTGATAACCCAAGAGGGTGATTGGCTTCCAGGCAGAGGAACTGCTGCCCCCCCCTCCCGGACCTGCCGGCCTAGGGGTGACTAGGCGGCATCCCTGGGAACTCTCCAGTTTTCGCCTGGAGGCTCTGGGTAAAAGTGTCGCTTCTATGGGTATCCAGACGACAGCGGAGAATCTCGGGGTTGCTTAAGCGCCAACGGCCCACTCCCCGCCCACTGCTGTCGGTAGACCCGCCCACGCGCTACCAAAGAGAGAATGTTCTCATGGATGCTAGGCAGCTGTCGCACTTTAAGGCCAGCCACATACATGATGTGTAAGCGGGTTTAAAATACCGGGGTTTTTCGGCCGGGGAACGTTACATTTCTTGCGGAGATTCTTCAGTTGTTGGACGAGGTTTTTCTTGTGTCCTCTGAAAGCAGGAAAGGTCAGGCGTCCCCCGGGTATTTTTTTTTTAAAATTCTTGGCTCATTTCAAAGTAAACCACTTAGTTAGCGAACACCGAACGCCATCAGGGATATTGGTCGGAACACTTAGACTGCCAAAGCCTCGCTCATCAACATAAATCATTATATTGGATTTGTGGCTTTTTTTTTTTTGGTCAGGGAACAGCTGGCGGCATTCCAAGAGTTAAAAAAAATTCCTATTTTAATTTTTAGAAATGATGTGCTTGGCGTATTCACAAAAAAAAAAACTGGGCATAAAGGTATAAAGCGGCGTCCTAATCATGAGAGCCATCATGGTTCTCCTCTGTTGGGTTTCCATTAGGTATACCTGCTAACTAACCTGGATTTTCAGCAACAGTCTTTAAAGCGGAACGGTCAAATCCATAGCCTCTAGTATAACTTTTTCTTCTTCACAAGACGAGCTTCTTTAGCTCACGATATGGAAATGTCTGCATTTCTCCCATCCCCAGTTACCCCTGCCGGTTGGCGGATGGACTTTAATTTTCCAAACTAGATTAACAAACATGGCTTCGCGGTGCCGGGATCATTAACGGCATTTCTAGAATGGCGTGTGGTTCGACATGTCTTATGTCTTCTGCCATAAATCACGCGGCCGGGGGGGGGGGCGGTGTAATTGTACTGAAACATCTAATTAGAGCTGCCTAGAACCCCCTGGAGGCCGCCCCGGGGCTCGTTTCCTCCTATCTATAACTGTAGACTGTTAAACTCTTCTCAGGGAGATATCATAACAGACACGCGGAACGTTTAGGAGCCGGTGATATTTGGAACGAAGGAGAACATCTCGACCGAGAACGGGGAAAGTGACCCGGAGACCCGAGTTAGGAGAGCCTCGCCCGGAGACTCCGGGTCAAACCCAGAGCGTTCCCAGCTAACGCGAGAAACGGCTGGAGACGTCGCTTTTATTCGATGCCTCGAGGAGGAGTCTTTTAATGCAACTTTAGAATTTATTGCGGGGTATTTAAAAGAATAATGGGGTTTTATTTACCCCGTTTAATTTATAAAGCTGTTTCTATACACGTTATCGGGGCTTTTAGGGCTGTAGAACCCTGTGATCCCCTCATACCCAGCAAACATTCTGACCTCCTAGAAAAGAGGGGCATCAGGGGAGGAAAGAGGGGCATCAGGGAGTTGCTGCGCAGAATGTTTTTCTGTTAGGATCCCTTGATTTCTTCTTTTCTTTGGCGGATAATTGAATTCGGCCCCGACGTAGTTGAGCTGAACAGAGGAAAGAAGGACTCGCGTGGGTTGTGCGAAGCATGAGTCAGCCGGGGGCATCATTGGCTTAGCCTATCGGTGTGCTGGCGCTGATAACCCTTTCAGTTCTACCATCTAACCATCTCAATCACACAAAAGCAGCTAGAGGTATTTAAACTCTTAATTCTGCCTCTGTACCATAGCTGCCACCAGCCCCAATTTAACCAGGACAGTCCCAACTTTATTTGAATAGTGCTACATTTTCATGCTTTATGGCCAAAAGGGACAGCAATATCAGAGGGGTCAGAAACATGTATACAATATATATATATATATATATATATATATATATATATATATAACACATTTATACTAAAAAATATTATCACAAAAGGATAAAGAAAAATGTCTTTCTTGCGTTTCTGGATAATTAGACGCACCGAGACGTTATTTCTTTTATGACCGCGTGAGAGATGAGATTGAATGAAGCGGTTCATGAACCAGCGATGAGCATCAAGGTTACTAACGAAGAGATGGGGGCGGAAAAAATGATTGGATTTTTCTGTTTGACGAGTGGAACGCATCCTGCAGGATTCCTGGAATCTTCGGCATTAACCTCATGCGGGTGCAAAACCAGAGGGACTCGCATCAGCATCTAGGATCTGCCCCAAGTCTCAGGGTTTTTACCCCAATCTCAGGTGGGTGAGGGGGCAGATTCTCCGGGTCACGCAGTCTGGAGACGACTCCTCCGTATTCTTCCTGCTCTGTCACAGCTGAAATCCCTGCTTGAAAACAGGTGACTTTAATCAGAATACCTTCACCCCCTGAAAAAGGACTGTTACTGCAGCCATTTAACAAACCACTAGCCAACAGACATCTTTAAAGACGGCTGAGCCGTAGTTTGGGACTATCGCTGTAAATCCGGGTCATCTGGCAGGTGTGAATGTGCGCTTAATATTTTTACTTCCAGGAATGAGGGGGTTAAGTCCTCCTATCGCCCCCGCACCGTCCCATCTAGAATCCTATCTATTAAGCGCTGCCCTTTTCCTGCAATGTCCAGAGCGAGTCAATTACCTCCGTATTGATTTGTTCTTCCTGACAACATGTATCTACATGAACGGACAGCCGCCATTCCCTCGCCTCCGCCAGCGCCAATTATATCTGCCGCTTCATTCCCGCTTGGGGAATTCTGTGCTGTGAGCACAGGGGAGGATGATAGACCTGCCGGCATATGGGGCTGTGTTCACTAAACGGTGCTAGAGCCCCCTTAACGCCCTCTCTTCCAACCCTAAGACGGACAAGAAAAGTCACGCTATTAAAACTAAAGCTTTTTAGCTGCTGTCCCACCTATCCAGCTGAATCTTGTAAAGAAACATTTTTTTTCAGCACGGCTGAATGCCCAACCCATCCCAGAAATAATATTTTAATCGAGTAAAATTTTACCCTGTTTAGATATAGATTTTTTTTTTTGGTAGCAACATAAGGAAAATATTTATATAGTGCAAAGGACATGCTGGTAACACGGGGAACATACAAACCCCGAATCCCTTTTCTTCTTGAGCTATAAAACGTGTTTTGCTTGCAATTCCACATACAGCCACCAGGGTGTCTAAAAATAACGATGGCTTTAGGCAGCATTTACACAGTGACCAGATTCTTTCTGTGCTCCTTTTGCATGTGCTTTCCAAGCCTGGACTGGCTATCCGTCACACCGGGCAAATGACAGCGTCCCATGCTTACTCAATCTGGAGATTGATCCGGGGCTTCGGCGACTGAGCCCCTTTAGAACGAAAACTTTTGTTTTTCGGGTGTTTCATTTGATTGTTTTTTTCTGAGTAGTTTTATTTTACGTCTTTTTTTGGGGGGGGGCTGAGAACATAATGTTTCAACTTACGTTATTAGAAATACTCCCCTAGCGTTTGGCTGAACGTCGTATTAAGGGGGAGGCTGACATGAGTTGACGGGGAGCCCAGGCAGCCGCGCCAGCCTCACCACATGCCACAAAACCAGCGCTCTGCCAGCCAGTCCAGGGATTATTAACACCTTCTGAATATTGATATTCCTCTTTCTGTTGTAATTGTATACAGAATGTGTGTCTGCGAGGGGTTAATGATATACCACTGATGCAGTTCACTTTATAACCTTTCCATTTATTTATTAAACATCCATGGGATAGACACACGGCTCCTGAATCTAAGACGAGACCAACGACTGATTAAGGTTTGAGTCTTTACAGCGGGAGAACCAGGCAGACTAAGTGGGGCCGGATAGGGCCGATCTGCCAGCAGATTCTATTAATCTGGATTTTTTAGACTTCCTGACCTGCCACCCTGTCCCCAGCTTCCCCGATATACAGACCCCCTGCTTTCTCTGAGTGTCCGTTCATATAAATCTCTGATGTTTTATATATATATATATATATATATATCTTTACCGAGACTTCCTTCTGGGCTCTCTTCTCTTTGTGGCGGATTCCGTGGACGTCTTGTGGATATCTTTGTTTTCCTCTGCATTGTGTGTTGTGATTCCTGTTTGGAAGGCTTTTGGACTTAGTGTTCTTACGGATTTAAACAAAACGAGAAATCCCATGGCATAAAGAGAGCTCGCGGTGAGTCATTGTATCAACAGAGTGGGAACAATGGAGCTTCAAAAGGAACAAAAGGGGTTCTGCACGTCTGTCACCCTTCTACATACACGCATGTAACATACACTATATGGACAAAAGTATTGGGACGCCTGACCGTTACACCAACAGGGACTTTGATGACATCACATTGTAAATACAGAGACATTAGTATGACGTTGTAAAGACTTTCAAGCCTCAATCAGTCGTTGGTCTCGTCTTAGATTCAGGAGCCGTATGTCTATCCTCTAAGGTTAGATTATGGCCTACAGAAGCATTGGGGGAGTCCTCAAGACCTTGGGACCCCCAACTCAGCAGGGACTGCCAAGGATAATGTTACTTCCCCCTTCTCCATGACTTATTTTAACCCTTCCCTTCACCCAGGTGACTAATCACACTCCTTTGTAACTTATTTTTCTAGACAGAACTAAAGACAAGCAGCAAAGGCCAAGGTACATCCTGATCTCCGAGACACTGGTTACCACGATCCACCACAGGCCCAGCCATGAATTTCCTTCGAAGACGTTTGTCTGACAGCAGCTTCGTGGCCAACCTTCCCAATGGGTACATGATGGACCTTCAGCGACCGGATAATTCCACCAGCTCCCCAGTGTCGCCGGCCCTGGAAAGAAAACAACCGCAGCCTCCGCCGGCCCCAGCCTCCACAACCACCTCCAGCACCAGCATCTTCAGCTCCATCACCAACGCTGTGAAGCAGACCACCCAAGCAGCTGCCGGCCTGGTGGAACCCACAGGTCCTCCGCCACCTCCAGTGGTACTGAAGCCCAAGATACTTCTGGTGATCGATGACTCCCACACCGACTGGTGAGAATTACTTTTTTCCTCCTCCTAACCTTTATAACTTCATTGTGAAATAATCGCACATTTAAATGTGCAATATTAATATATATATACGGTATATATATATATATATATATATATATATATATATATATTATACATATATACACACACACAAAAAATAATTTTATTTTAGAACAGTAAACATTAAGTTTGGGTCTCTCTACCCTGGGGTTAGGGATTTTTAAGAAATAAATAGATTTAAAAGATTCCCATAAATTGATAGAAAAAACAGCAATATTGCATTTATAAAACATATGATTTTATTTTTTTGTCTTAAAAAAAAAAAACATACATCAATAAATAAAATAATACATTTTATAAGTGTAACATTTTAATTGTAATTTATTTTTTTTCTAAGAAAATTGCCCAAGAAGCCAAGTGACATCACAGCACTTCCTTGTCTTACCACTAGATGTCAGTATTGAGTTGCGTGAGATTTCTATCTGTTTCAGGCAGTTCTGAAATAGATTCTCTGTAACATTCCATACATTTCATTTATTTATATAGCACCAGCATATACCTTAGCGCTGTTACAGTAGAGGCCAGTAAAAATATTTAAGGCCCAATTTAAAATCACAATGCCCCGTGCAAAAGTCTCAATTATTTTTTTTTTTTTTTAAAGTGGGAAAATGTGGGGTTTCGTCCAGAAGGATTTATTTTATTCACCAATGCCAGCTAAGCTTGTCTATGTTGAGCCAGACCAAAATATCATCGGCTTTATTTGGCTCTTTGCCATGTGGCAAACCTGGTAAATTAGTCTTAAGACATAGTAAATGTATCTCTAATAAAAATATTGGCGTGATCATATCTCTTCATTTTATTAACCATAATATAAAAGTGATTAAGGATGTCAGAAATGTAAATAGAGGTTTAATCAGCATGGCAAGCGGTCCAATCACCAAGAACGTTCCATTAGTTACCATGGCGATAAGACCGTTTTTTTCACACTTTTGTGTGTTTCCTTCTGCGTACCAAGTTCACACTCACATCTAACTGGTCTCGGCGTGCAGATAACTGGAAACCAGTAAGCCCAGGACATTCTTTGCCCGTGGGATGTGTATCCCAGGCAGTGGGACCCTCGCCGATGCCTCGTACCCTTTATGAACACACAATGCCACCGTACAGTGCTCACAGCCAATACAGTGGGACGTAGCTGGGCGATACGTGTTGCATGTCTGCCTTTCCGCGGGTCAGAAATAATCCCTTTAAATTATGCAGGAGATGGCAATGTACATGTTCCACATACAAAGTAGGATTTGCAATAAGAAAACAATCAGCCTGGGAATCGAATTTAATTTAAACACGGACGGATTTCTTATTTTTAGGATTTTATTTGTACTGCGCCGCTGCTGATGAGCCTTCACTCACTAAAGAACATGCTAGGAATAGAAGGAAACAATAAATTAATTATTTTTGTTGCCACCCTTACTATCTACGGTTTAAATTAGTCTGATTACGTCAAGCTTGCAAGAACTCTCCTGCAGTTTATCATTTTATTGGCAGGGATTGCTACATTCACTTGACAAGGAAACAAAAACTGATCCCTGCCTCCCATTTCCTTCCATAACAGGGCTAAATATTTCAAAGGGAAAAAGGTGGACAAGGAGTACGAGATTCGGGTGGAGCAGGTAAGTGTCAGCGAGATCAGAACACGGCCGCATGAAACTGACGGTACTTTAATGGACATTGAACTTCTGCAGTGGGTGCCGGCCCTTTAATGGTCAGACTTACCGGTTCCACTGTTTGATTTATTAAAGCTATTAGCTTTTATTTATGAAACGGCGTACAATGAAACTATAAATTACGTGACATCGTATTCACAGAGCGCCAAATGAACAATAGCACATGTTAAGACGTAGTGGCACAAAGTAAAATGACATTTTAACAAAGGGTGTTGAGGGCCCTGCTCCCTATATTGAATGGTTATATATAGAGAAAATATATTATAATTAGGGCTGACATTATTATTATTATTATTATATTATTATTATTATTATTATAGACACTAACAAGCATGAAATGGCTCAGAAATCCAGCACAGACGGGGTTAATGTTGTAAATGACTATTGTAGCTGGAAACGGCTGATTTTTAATGGAATCTCTTCATAGGTGCACAGAGGCTCTTTATCACTCCCATCACTCCTGTGCTCCAATGGCCCTTTATCACTCCCATCACTCCTGTGCTCCAATGGCCCTTTATCACTCCCATCACTCCTGTGTTCCAATGGCCCTTTATCACTCCCATCACTCCTGTGCTCCAATGGCCCTTTATAACTCCCATCACTCCTGTGCTCCAATGGCCCTTTATCACTCCCATCACTCCTGTGCTCCAATGGCACGTTGTGTTCGTTGATCCAAGTTTAGGTTTAAAAGGCTAATTGATGGTTAGAAACCATTTTCAAATTATGCAAAAGATTGATAAAGTTGCTGATTGTTGATTCCAAAATAATTTTGTTTATAGAAAAACAAAAACAATACAGGATGAAGGCAGTTTCGATCAATGAATATTATTACTCCAAAAATGACGATATCCCTTTAAACGCATAAAAAAACCGTTATTTTTATGTGTTTAATCTTTTAAGCTTCTGTGTTTTAGTGTCGAGCGTCAGCAGCTCTTCTGGGCTTTAGATGAACTCCTTTGAGTGAAATGGAAACCCGTCTGACCCCCTGCACCTGCCGTCCTGCAGGCAGAATGTGTACGTTAGAAGCAGGGAGGAGTATTTTTTTTAGAAAAGGCATATATTTTTATAGAGGGAGGCGATACAGCTGCTGGGCAGTGTTGGGGGGATCATTAAAGGTCAAGCAACTTATAACAGGTGGTCCGCGCCTCCTGCGGAATAAAAGACCTGTTCATACACAGGAATTAATGCGGGGCCGACCAGCCGCCTTCGTTTTCTATTTATTTCTAATTATTTGAAGTATATTCTGTGAAAAAATGTATTTTTATCCCTGCTATGGAGAGCACAAAAGGTTAATTTAAAGAGACATACTTGGATTTGATCTTTACATTCGCTATTTGGATAACACAATGTCAAGAGCTAATTCCTTGCCCTTAAAAAAGTCATTTTTACCTTAAATCTGCTATTTAAATTCTCCTTGACCAAAATTTCTGAAACTCGACCAATAACCTTCTCGCTCTGTTATCTGATCCCCGATCTACTAAGCCCCCCGACTGCTTATCACACTGCCTGTGTAGTTACTTGATTTTAAGGAATACTTTACGTTTAATAGAATGTGGGGGTAAAACTAATTCCTTCTCTGCGGGTGGTCTTATCCGCACCCACCGAATGGTAGGATCGCCATAAAGGGGGGACGAGGTACGTAAATCATTAAATTGGCTTCTTTCCAAACTTATTATGAGTCAAAGTTCTGAGCTCTTCATGAGCCGAGCTGATCCCACCCGTAGCGAAGTCCCTCAAACCCTACAGTTCAGAAGCGATGTGGCAACCATCATTGCAAGCGTTGGCCTGAAAAATGTGTTGTTGGTGGTGGGGGGTTTATTCCCTGACCCCCTCCGGCAAAGAAAAAGCTTAATTGTTTGGGGGTGTTTTTTTTAATAAAAAAAAAAAATATGCCCCAAAGACTCAGTATTCCTGGAGCCGTCACGAGCCGGGGGGAGTTGGCTCGGAAACGTGGTCTCCCATTGCCAACTGGAGGGGTAGTGAGCGATTATCCGGACTGGCACAGGAATTTGCCTTGGCGCTGCTTCACCCGCCACAGACTCGTCTTGTTTATTGAGTTTCTTTACACCCCGCACCCAGTCCACAAAAAAACCCTCATACCACCCCCTTTTAACCCCTACAACCAGAAATGCCCCCAAACCTCTCCTCCCTGAGCCACCCTCCGCATTAACATATTATTTGCCAGAGCGAATTGGAGCAGAACACCTCTATCCATTGTATGACGGATAGAATGAAGGAAGATGGGGAGGAGGGAGGTCAGTGTGTGGGACACGGATTTTCATTAAATGTATATGAGTGAGTAGCAAAGGAGGACATCGCCAACCTAATCTGCGGCGCAGTACAGCAACCAATCAAGGGTCTCTTTGTGTACAGAGGCAGGCAGGAGCTCGTAGGCGTTATGAATAATTCATTTCAGTCTCACAATAACGCTGCGTGTTACGAAGTTACAGAGAAGGGCCGGAGGCAGAAGAGGATCAGCTGGCCAGTCCCGGTCCACACGGACCTCCCCAAAAAAAGAAAACTTTTTGTTTAATCCTCAATATCGCCACCTGGGCATTAGAAGATTTGTTCATCGAATGCGACTCCTTGCCTCTGCTGGACGGCTTTTCACTGTATCCACCTCCTCCGTAAGGAGCCCTTTTATCCCTGGCCGGCCTCTCGGCTTTGCACTCTGGGAGGAATTCTTAATGAATATTTATTGAGTTTAAAGCCTGTTTAAAAGTTGTGCTCTGGATGCCAATGCAACCGGAGATGGTCTTTCTTTCATTAACCCCATGTAGTCCCTTCCTAAATTCAACCTCTGTATAAATATATATTATATATATATATATATATATATATATATATATATATATATATATATATATATATATATATAATCAGTACTCCATCATGCCGCCCACAATGTAAAGTATTCTATACATAGCACCGCTTCTGGCTCTGGGTATTCGGTAATATATTGTATGCCGTTTATTACTTATTGAAATGCCCTGTGAGCAACCTTAACCCTTGGTGAGTATTTTAATATGTGTGTCAATTCTCACTATTGATTGGCAGATTAACGCAGCCAATCGCTGTTGGGGAAGCACTCCCATTGAAATCAATGAGAGCCCGTTCAACGCATGCACATCCCATATCATTTGCTGGAGCTGGGGGGGTCCGGAAAGAGGCAGATGCGTATGGGGGGGGGATTCTGCGGAATCCTAAAGGGGACACAAGGAAAATTTAAAGGGACCTCGCGGTTATCATATACTTTAGATTGCCTCTGATGGATGGAGTGTCCCTTTAAACAAGTCCAAGTCCTGTAGATGGAATTGTTGCCGGTGACGGACAGACTTATGTGTCGTTCCCTAACACGTATCGTATGCGGCCCGATAAGCCGTATCCTGGACGGAGAGTTTGGAGGCGATCACAGAAAGAAATATCCCAGACGTCTTCTAGATACGCGTCCGCGAAGGCAGGAAGATCGCCGACGGACGCTTCTTTCTTCATCCTCAGAATCTTACAGAATCTGGATGGACTTTAATCAGTTTTTCCCCCGGCGTCTGGTGTATTTCACTCCGGCCCGTCTGGTTTCTCTTCCCTTTACGGAAACCCGTTTGCTCCTAATTTTGTCTTGGAAACTTGGCAGAAAGTTAAATGCCCCAAAAAGTCAAGTATTAACCCTTTCAGATACAAAGGGGGCCTGCAGAGATCACATCACTTACCCTTCCTAATATCTTCCAGTTATAAATCCTGATTCTGGCTTAAAAGGGTTAACACATTATGTTCTGGAAATGCGACCCAAACTTACAAAAATGAACCTTTATCAGCTCCCAGTCTTGTTTTACACTCAGTATAGCCTTATGCCTACCCCATGCGTGTTTAAATTAGATTCATCTCTACCACTTCTGCTGGAAGGCTGTTCTGCTTATCCGCCACCCTCTCACTGAGGAAATACTAGCTTTATCTCTCCTATAGAGGGACACTTGGGAGTTATGAGGTTGTAAATTTTTAAAATCCGCTGTAAACAATCCCAAGAAATGCTTTCCTGTAGTCTAAATATTGCACTCGGGTTAATTAAAGACCGATGAGGCATCGGGACATAATGCTTCTAATACGGCCTCAGACTTTAATTATCCAGAGCGTGGGATCTGGATAGAAGATATAATTAGCTTTGTAAACAGAGCGCGGCGAAGGGAAATCACTCATACTTTGCATGCTCCTCGAGTGTCCGGCTGCAGGCTGTGGGTCTGCTCGACGTGCGGCGGGATGCAAATATACCGGCGGGGGTTACGGGGGACAGAGCATAGGCAAGCGTTCTAGGTATTTGGGGGGGTATTCCGAGTTTAAAATGATGGGTATATTCCGGTAGATACAGGAGTCTTTCCACCGACAACATGAACCAAGCCTGCGTGTCATAAAAACAGAAGATACATCGTATCCGTTTCCATGAAAATCTGTGTTTCTAACACGTTATTAAAGGGACTCTGCAGTGTCCCAGGTGGGAGTCTCTCCAAAGAACAGAACGGACAACGGCGGCGGGTCCCCCCCCCCACGAAACCGCCTCTTGGCCGATCAGCATACCTAGGAACTCTCCAGGTTTTGCCCGGAGACTCGAGTGAATCGCCGTTTTTATCTCCAATTCAGAAATATGCTCTAGGAGACCACAATGATGAGATGAATTAAAAATACATGAGACATGGTGGGGTACGGTCAATTTATTCTGGAAATTAGACACCTAGGAGGAGCTATGCACAGCGGTCTATTCTCCAGGCCACATAGCCGGGTGAGTGATTGACCTAGCGGGCGGCCGGTGCACCACTTAGCGTTGGGGAGATCATAGAGCTTGAATACAGTATGGAGGATTGCGCCGAAGCTCCACAGCCTCCACAGTGGCCTTCTTCCCTTGATAAGACGGCAGCGGTATGTGGTTAAAGCTGGCTGCCCTGGGTCAAGCCTAGGCCAGCGCCCATCCATAATACATCTCTGCTGATACTTATATGGGTTCTGGATTGTCAACTGTGAGGGACCATTGTTATTGTTGGGTTATAGCGGTTATGACCGTTCCAGTAACTTTCTTGTGGTCAGTCTTGGCTCATCTTCCAAGGATACTTCTTGGGACCCACAGTCTTTGGAACCTGTCTCTCTAATATATACCAAAACGTCTGTGAAAGACTCTCAAAGGACCACCACGAAACTGAATGGTAGTCTAGAAACACTCTTCATGTTGTGATTTACAAAAAAAATAATAGGTTTTGGGTCCTAAGTGCCAGACGGAGCAAACTTTGATCACCCCGTTCACTAGGAGAATGTGGCAATACCTTGTGACAAAAAGCCTTTGAAACAAAAAGGAAATTAACACCAGGCGTTCTCTCGACATTCCGTCGTCTGTCATGAGTTTTGGACAAGAACTTGCAGACTTTCCAGACTGCGCTAGAGTAAGAGAATTGTTGGCTCTTCCTAGTTGCAGTCATCCGTGAGGAAACCGGTTCCGGAGTGGCTGAACTCCAGTACATGGAATATTTTAATATAAAAAAAATAATATTTTATGAGGTCTAAAAATAAAATTTATGTGCTCAGACCTGGAGCCGCGCTCACGCTTCGTTATAACAGCCTGCATGATTGCGAGTTGGGCAACTTTCTCCAAAACTACCCTGCCGTAAAAATGTGTGGTTTTAGCTTCTGTGATATAAAATTCACCTGACGCTGAAAAGAGGATGAATGCAGGGGAAAAAAGGGCTAAAAAGGGCTAAAATTCTGCCAGATTCTAAACTTCTGTGAAGATGTAAGCATGGAGGGAGACCTTCAAATGAATGACTGGGTGGCTCATTCCTGATGACATCATACATCAGTGTTGTCCGACCGTTCAGCGTATTAATCGTGTAATCATCGGCCAGCAGTGTTTGGAATCATAGACCATAGGTGGAACGATTTCCAGCTTAACCGAACTCTACAGGGTTTGGCCAAATCTGGATAATATCCACAACGACGCCTTTCACCTGCTCTCTGATGTCTGGTTCTTTGGACCAAGAACCTCATGGTAGTTCTTCCTACCACCCCGGCATCATAGTCTTCCACCCAACCCCACAAGCTGTGATAAGGACACCGCTCCACGTTCCCAGTTACCCTTGGAACTCCATTTTTGTGGAGCAAATAAACCCAGTTTTGCTCCTGTGGTGTGTTCACAAACCCCATGCGTGCGTGACTTGGCCTAAACTGACTCATTGTACCTAGGGCATCAGGTCAAGGGGGGGCAGCAAAACGTTTGTGCTGCTGCTCAATGGGCCAGCTCCAGGAGAGACCTTTGACGGGCTCCATAGACTTTGTTGAAAGGCACCTTGAAGACGTGGAGCTTCGGGATATCATGTCTTATCCCGGCGTCCTGAAGTGAAGATGGCGGCTGAGGAGGGAGCTGCTGGGAGGGGGGCACTTTCCTGGGGCAGCTCCACAGGTAAATACACCAACGATTACAAATGACATTGAGACGATTAAGGCATCGGGCCCCCCTACACCATAGAGTAGGGTACCATGACAGGGCCCGCCAGGAACCCCAGTAGAAAAGAGGTCCATATAAAATCCATTGGCTGCTGCCGGGAGGACAACCCAGACATGCCGGGAAGTATGTGGACCTTGCTAGACTTTGAATAATGGTTTTCCCAAAATGGAAATCCTGTTGACCTTTTCCTGTTTTATTTATTGAGGGTTTGTTTTTATTTTATGACATCACTGTCGTTCTTTCACTCAACACCGTCCTCTAATAAAAAAAAATCCAATCAAAAGTGCGTAAAATGTTAACCTCTATTTACTGTCCTGGCCGCGGTTACTGGAAGCGGCCGCGTCTCGTCTGGAGTAACCTGCCGTTTTCTTTGGACCGTCTCTGATACATTGTTTCCCAAAACGCCGTTGTGTCTCTTGGACCGAAGTCTTTTTACGGAAGCAACACCCACTGACACCCTTCATACGGATGAGAAACATCTGTCTGACGGGAAGATCTCTGATCAGCGGCCGCCTCGCGGAGATCTCAAACCGCCGTTAAAAGTTGGGGGTTTTTTTTGGAGAGCGGACCTTGTGTCACCCATGCGGTGGGACTACAGTGTGCAGAGGGGGTTATATTTCGGGAACAATTTGAGATAAAGGCGTAATTGAGTCTAAAGCTAAAATACATATTTTTATTATTATTGTTTTTACTTAAAGAGGAAGTCCCATGGAAAAAAGAATCTCCCTGCTTATAACCCCCGACACTGTATATAGAAATAACCCCCAGTCCTGTATACAGGAATAACTAGACTTGTGCATTTGTATTCAGGCAAACAGTAATAACCCCCCAGCGCTGTATACAGTAATATAACCCCCCAGCGCTGTATACAGTAATATAACCCCCCAGCGCTGTATACAGTAATATAACCCCCAGCGCTGTATACAGTAATATACCCCCCAGCACTGTATACAGTAATATAACCCCCAGCGCTGTATACAGTAATATAACCCCCCAGCGCTGTATACAGTAATATAACCCCCAGCGCTGTATACAGTAATATACCCCCCAGCACTGTATACAGTAATATAACCCCCAGCGCTGTATACAGTAATATAACCCCCCAGCGCTATATACAGTAATATAACCCCCCAGCGCTATATACAGTAATATAACCCCCAGCACTGTATACAGTAATATAACCTCCAGCGCTGTATACAGTAATATAACCCCCCAGCGCTATATACAGTAATATAACCCCCCAGCGCTGTATACAGTAATATAACCCCCAGCGCTGTATACAGTAATATAACCTCCAGCGCTGTATACAGTAATATAACCCCCCAGCGCTGTATACAGTAATATAACCCCCCAGCGCTGTATACAGTAATATAACCCCCAGCGCTGTATACAGTAATATAACCCCCAACGCTGTATACAGTAATATAACCCCCAGCGCTGTATACAGTAATATAACCCCCCAGCGCTGTATACAGTAATATAACCCCCCAGTGCTGTATACAGTAATATAACCCCCAGCGCTGTATACAGTAATATAACCCCCAGCGCTGTATACAATAATATAACCCCCAGCGCTGTATACAGTAATAACCCCCAGCGCTGTATACAGTAATATAACACCCAGCACTGTATACAGTAATATAACCCCCAGCGCTGTATACAGTAATATAACCCCCCAGCGCTGTATACAGTAATATAACCCCCAGCGCTGTATACAGTAATATAACCCCCCAGCGCTGTATACAGTAATATAACCCCCCAGCGCTGTATACAGTAATATAACCCCCAGCGCTGTATACAGTAATATAACCCCCCAGCGCTGTATACAGTAATATAACCCCCCAGCGCTGTATACAGTAATATAACCCCCAGCGCTGTGTACAGTAATATAACCCCCAGCACTGTATACAGTAATATAACCCCCCAGCGCTGTATACAGTAATATATCCCCCAGCACTGTATACAGTAATATAACCCCCAGCGCTGTATACAGTAATATAACCCCCCAGCGCTGTATACAGTAATATAACCCCCAGCGCTGTATACAGTAATATAACCCCCAGCGCTGTATACAGTAATATAACCCCCAGCGCTGTATACAGTAATATAACCCCCAGCGCTGTATACAGTAATATAACCCCCCAGCGCTGTATACAATAATATAACCCCCCAGCGCTGTGTACAGTAATAACCCCCGAGCGCTGTATACAGTAATATAACCCCCAGCACTGTATACAGTAATATAACCCCCAGCGCTGTATACAGTAATATAACCCCCAGCACTGTATACAGTAATATAACCCCCAGCGCTGTATACAGTAATATAACCCCCAGCGCTGTATACAGTAATATAACCCCCAGCGCTGTATACAGTAATGTTGGTCGGTGACAAAAACCTGGTTTTATCTCATTTTGCCCCAATAAACTCCCTTTTTCCGCAGACCTGGAGCCGCCGTTGCTGTCAGTCATGTGATATTTTGGGTGACTTTCCCGGCTCAAACACCACACTAACCTGATGCTTTATGGCGATGCTAATAAAGTCCTCTGTAGACTTTTATAAGTCCGAGTGTCCGACTGGGTAATTAAGACTGAGTCATTCTATAGTGCCCCGCAGGCAGTATGATAAGGAGTCGGGGTGTTTAGTAGATCGGGGCTCAGATAACAGAGCGAGAATCATACAAACGGCTGATATGCAGCTGCCTGAAAACATTATATTATTATTATTATTATAATTTACAAATCTGACAAACCCAACAACTTTTGGAGGTTGAGGGCAATAATAGGGATTCCCTTTGTGGCCCCAACACTTAAAACACTTGTATTTATCAGCATTATTCCTGACAGTGTGTATTTGCAGCTGCGGACGCTTCTTTCTCACCCAATCAACTTGCTGGAGTAAAAAAAAAGAATAATAATGTCAGTTTTAAGAAGCTAAATATAGTAGGAGGCAGGATTGGCGTTCGTTTTCCTGCAGATATTGTGCAGCTGGAGCGGGTCACCGACACACATTAACAGGCATTAGTTATTATTCTACCCCCCCCCGATCAGCACGTTCTGCGGCCCCCTGGACACTTCTGTTTAGCTGCTCTGTTTAGCTGCACCTGGACACAAACTTCTAGTAGCTTAAAAAAAGTTAGAAATAAAATAGATGAGAAAATGGAAAATGTATCAACTACAACGATTTACACAAAATGAGTGTATGTCTATCCCAATGCGTGTTTAAATCCCCTCACTGTATTACCCTCTACCACTTCTGCTGGGAGGCCGTTCCACTTACCTACCACCCTCTCTGTACAGTAAAATAGTTCCTTATATCTAAATTAACAATGGGGGAAAAATAAGTGAAAGAAATAAGAATCCAGCAGAAGTTGTGAATATTCGTGATCTTTACGTGGTTTACGGGACGCGAGGGGGTTTGGATCTGAATGTCTTTGTCGTTCGTTTCCAGGCAGAGTTTTCCGAGCTGAACTTGGTGTCCTACGTGAGCGGCGGCTGCATGGTGGACATGCAGGTGATCAGAAACGGTACCAAGGTGGTCAGGTAAGAAAGCCCAGGTGTCAGAGTCATTCTGTGAGCCCTGCGCTGGCTGGTAGCCCAGAGACCCCTAGAAAGAGGGACGATAATAACCATTCGGACCATCTATATTCCTGGTGTTGAGACTCCAACCTTAATCACTTCTTGGTCATCATCTAAAACTATGAGATGGAATGGAAGGAAGTTTTACTTTACTGAGAGGGTGGTAGATAAGTGGAACAGCCTCCCAGAAGAAGTGGTAGAGGGTAATACAGCGAGGGGGTTAAACATGCATGGGATAGACATACGGCTCCTGAATCTAAGACGAGACCAACGACTGATTAAGGTTTGAGTCTTTACAGCAGGAGAAACGGGCGACTAGACGGGGGCCGAATGGGGCCGATCTGCCTGCGGGTTGCGCGTTTCTTTCGGTCCCGTACGTTACTCCGTCCGCGCATGCTTGCTCCCTAATCACTGTTTTCCCAGCTGTGTGTCCGAATTAGCAGACCCCAGAGTGTTTTATCCACCCGGTAGGTCCGGCTCCGGTCCCCGTGCTTTGCACATTTGGTGACCATATGGCTTCCTCGAGTGACACACGGAGAGGCAACGAGAGCGGTGACTGGGAGCGGGGACTCTGCCTGTGGCTAAAAAACAAACGGAGCAAGAAAAATGTCTTCAACGCTCTGTTCCCCTGAGTATAAAAAGTCGGGACTGTTGGGAGATATGCAACAGATGGGATTAGTGTTCCAAAAAGCATTCCCTCGCTGAGATGTGGGTCCTCTGTGTGAACTCGGCGGCCCCCGGGCCTGTGGTTACCTGCACTGAAGGAATTCTCCGGGTTTTTAACTAAAAACAAGAACCATACACAATGTAAAAGACGGAAAAGGTTAGCCGCATACCTTCCGAGTGTCCTGGTTGTTGAAGGACAGTCTTGATTGGGACATCTGAAATATGTAAAGACAGCGATGCATTCTAGGCAGACTACGCCTGGGGTGGCAGATCCAGGGGGTGGCAGATCGCATTCGTAGGTGATCAGGCCCCTCTGGTGTGCTGCCCCCTCAATGGGCCGGATACAGGGGGATCTCTGATCCACATACCTGGGAACTTTTCTGGCTACCCAGAACCCCCCTCTTGCGGGATGCAGGTAGTAGATCCCGCTGATGTCAGAGGGTGGTCCCACTGATGTTGGGGGTGGTCTTGATTTTGACCATGCCTGGGAACTTCGAGCCGGAGCCTTCCCCTGGAGCCTTCCCTTGCGGGATGCGGCCAGCTCTGCCCACTGATGTCAGGCCCCATCTATGGAGGCTGTGGGACATGCTGAAGTCAGGGGGGGGGAGACCCCCCAGGGGCAATATTTGCACCAGGGCCCTGTGGTTCCTAGTTATGCCCTGGATTCCATCCAAGCCTCTGAAGCCTCTGTTGAAATCAAAATCATCTAGAAACTGACACCCAGCAGAGGTGGTGCCTGTTTAAACAGTGGAGATTAAAGGGAAGAACAAAAACGACTTTTTAAATCAAGATTTAGGCCAACGTATTGTAAAAGAGCTTTTCGGATTCCGGGTGACATTAAATGTCCGCTCTTTGACCTGCCGAACAAGGCTCCGATTCACGTCAAGCCTGTTATTTCAAACAGGAAGTGTCGGATTCCTCGCGCTGCCACTTCCTGTACGGAGCTTCCACCTGCGGTCTGTCCCAAGATGACAGGGGTCTAAATTTAATACTAAATTTAATACAAGATCAAAGGAGGAAATCATTAAAAAAAGGGGAAAAAAACATAGTCTTCCCCACCCAACGTAAATAAATAACCCTCGGAACATTCCGGCAAAAATGATACAGGACGGAAAGATTTTCTGCTTTATTTTTGTAGAAATATTTGCAGCGGGCGGCACGTATTTTGGGCGTACGGGAAGCGCACACCTGGGGAACCGCGTGAAACAGAACCCGAGTCCCGGAAAAAAAACAGATTCGATGGAATGCTAGAAATTTCTGAGAAGGAAAGAAAAAAGGAGAAATAGAAATTTATTATTATTATTATTTAAAAAATGTAAAATATAGAAATAAGACATAAAACTCTCGGTAAAAAGATCGTCGCACACAACGTTTCCAGGCAAAGAAATGTTTTTTTATTTTAAATTAACATAAAAACATGGAATCTGCCGACAGATCGGCCCCATTCGGCCCCCGTCTAGTCGCCCGTTTCTCCTGCTGTAAAGACTCAAACCTTAATCAGTCGTTGGTCTCGTCTTAGATTCAGGAGCCGTATGTCTATCCCATGCATGTTTAATACCCGCACTGTATTACCCTCTACCACTTCTGCTGGGAAGCTGTTCTGCGTATTTACCACCCTCTCAGTAAAGTAAATTGTCGTAGATAGGGTGACGGGGTGGTTTTCATATACCTCATAACATTTCTAAAAAGTAACATATTTGGTTTAGAGGATCTGGTGATTTATGTAACTGAATGATGCATTTATGTATTGTTATTTATTGATTTATATATCGCCATCATATTCCACAGCGCAGTACAATGGCACACAATCTGATTTAAAGACCTGCAGTTTCTATACACATTATCGGGGCTTTAGGGCTGTAGAACCCTGCGAACCCCTCATACCCAGCAAACATTCTGACCTCCTAGAAAAGAGGGGCATCAGGGGAGGAGAGGGGGGCATCAGGGGAGGAGAGGGGGGGCATCGGGGATTTGGGCGTTCCTGGCCAGGGTATCTGAACCTGTTTGTTTCTTTTCCCGCGCAGATCTTTTAAGCCGGACTTTGTGCTGATCCGGCAGCACGCGTTCAGCATGACCCTCGGGGAGGACTTCCGGAGTCTGATAATGGGGCTGCAGTACGGCGGGGTCCCCGGCACCAACTCCCTCTACTCCATCTACAACTTCTGCAGCAAGCCCTGGGTGGTAAGTGACAGCAAACGCCAATAAAACCAGCACGGTGGGGGGGATCGTTTACAAAAGGCTCATAGCTGTCAACAGTCCCATCACTTACCGGGACAGTCCTGACATCTAGTGTGTCTAGCTCCCAGCTGTCTCTCCCGGCATCTGCGCATGTGCAACTCAAGTGAGAAGAGGGATTACATTCAATGGAGGGGCCGCTGTGGCCCCATCTCCGTAGTATCACATGATGTTGTTGGCAGCCAGGTGTGCTTTGCATACCCTCCTCAGCCACAGCCAGTATGGCCGTGATGATGTCATGGCCATACCGACCATGATGATGTCATACTGGGACGCCGGCGGACTTTCACGCATACCTTTCCTGACCGCGGGATCCTCGCCCTTCTTATTTTATATTGATTTTCCTCCCCGCTGCATCTCAAACTTCCTCGTATTCTTACGTCCCTTTGATGTTCTCAGGAACCTTATTTATTCAGACGTCTGCAGACGGAGCTGGATCCCCCGCCGGCCGAATGGAGACAGAAATCCATCGGCCACAAGCATTAAGAGATTACAATGTAACCAATCGCGAACGTTCTATTGGCCAGTTTCAGGGCTCTTTGAGCTTCAGGTGACACGACTCTCGGCCAGCCTGTGACCACAGGTGGACTTCCATGTCCAGGTACGGGAACCCGAAGAAATCACCTACAACATAGACTGAGCTGCAGCATTAATATTGTGTCAAATTGTATTACTGAGAGGGTAGTAGATGAGTGGAACAGCTTCCCAGCAGAGGTGGTAGAGGTTTATAAGTAAGCAAATTTAAACACGCATGGGATAGGCATATGGCTCGTGGATCTAAGACGAGACCGACGGCTGATGAAGGTCGTTACTCGAAGTTCAGTATATGATTTTCTCCGCACCGTCATATTATTTGCTTCAAGGACAGGAAGTCGTTATTGTATTTTTAGAAGAGAAAGGAAGTATCCCCTTCGCTGTCAGACAGGCCGGCAACATATAGGCAACACCCTGAGAAAATGCCTCTTCTAAAACGGCAGGAGATCAGCTTATACACGGCGAAAAGCCCCGAAAGAACTGTTATAGTTTATGTTTTTTGTACAATCCTCTCTGGGGAGGAAAAAACGGAGTGCAGTACATTTAATCTAATAGGTAACAAATGGTTCCCGGAGTAGAGCTGAATATTTGCGCTATACATTAAATCTAAAGGACCAGGGGCCCTAAAACTGATGGGCACCCCCTAAGCAGCTCAACTCGTTGGTCTCGTCTTAGATTCAGGAGCCGTATGTCTATCCCATGCATGTTTAATACCCTCACTGTATTACCCTCTACCACGTTTTCAGGGAGGCTGTTCCACTTATCTACCACCCTCTGAGTAAAGTCCTTCCCATCACATCTGGAGTCTGCATCTTGTGGTCTTATTAAATTGGTAACTTTATGGAAAAGAATGTGTTTTACAGAGACGATTAAGCCCGAGTGTTTTTTGGGGGGTTTAATTTCCTTATAGACCATCTGCAGCCGGTCCGGAGCCAACCGCTGTGTTACTGCGCAGCTGGAAGTGGCTCTAATGTCAGACCGGTTATTTTGGGGATTCCGCTCTTTTGTGGCCCCCGGGAAAAACATACCCCTATCCACAAAATATATACACGTTTATATATATATATATATATATATAGTGCCAGCAGATGCCGTAGCGCAGTGTTAACAGAATGTAGACTGCAGATATATATATATAATGTATTAGGTAACCCAACTTATGTGTATAGTATAGGAAAATCTGGATGATTATTCCTCCCCATCAGGGTTGTGTGTGTAGTTGCTGACGGGATATGCCTGCCGGTAACTCTAAAAACATGTGGCCGGACCTCACATGATTTGGCGGCTGCTGGCCTTAAAGTGCCGGGGACCCCCAGTAATCCCCAGTCTGGCTCGGCACCCCATTATCTCCCCACCGCCACCGCTGTCAAGTTGCTGATTGCTGATGATTGGGTGAGACAGGATGGGGGGGGGGCATACCTGGGAACTCTGGGAGTTTTGCCTGGAGACTCCCACCGCTTTTCCAGATCCCTCCGGCGCGTCCCACTCTACGCCCACTACCCCATTAAAAAAAACATGGGTCCCGCTCAGTGGTATGGCCCACCAACCTCACCCTGACCTCCTTCCCGCATCCCACAAGGGGGGGACTCCAGGTAGCCGGAGCCAGAAAGTCCCCAGGTGTGGTAGAGGCGAGTGGGGAAAACTTCATTATTTAACCCAATATCTCCCAAACAATCACATTTACAGAAAGCACATGCTATGGGCTGTTAGTGCTAAAAGTAACAGCCCCACCATTAAGATACAGTAACAAGAAATCAGGGTCTGTGCTCTGGAAAGGGGGGGCATCTGTCTGTCAATCCTCTATCTGTCTGTCTAAACTCTCGCTTTATACCTCCGTCTCTAACATCATATGAGCAAAAACTAGCACAGAATAATAAAAAAAATTGTTGGCTTTCTTCCTACTCCGCGAGATAAATCCGCTCCCCGTCCCTGCTAATTAACGGCCCGGGAGCGATGTAATGCCCTTCCTGTTGGAGATACTCCGCGTGATTGCGCTCTAACGCTGTCGTTGTCTCTCTCCAGTTTTCGCAGCTCATAAAGATCTTTCAGCGGCTGGGTGCCGACAAGTTCCCCTTGGTGGATCAGTCTTTCTTCCCTAACCACAAGCAGATGGTGAGTGTCGCTGGTTTCCCCATATGGCTTTTAGGACTAAGACAGGGGGCTACGCCTCCGGGTCAGACCGATATGAGGCGGGAGAAGGGGGTCTTGCATTGAAAAGTCAACCACAAAAATGTTATTTCATGAAAAGAACCGTTTAAGTTCATTTTTCCCTCATTTCCGAAGCCACCATTAACGAAGCAGCATGCCTCATGCCTCATGTTCAACCCTTACATTTCATCGGAGTGTTGTGTATACATTGGGTTCCATCTAGAATGTCCAGAAACACATTATTATTATTATTATTATTTATTTACTTATTTTTTATGACGTATGTCGGCGGAAACATTTACTTTTCTCTTAAACAAATAGGGGTTACTATTCCTTTAAGATAAAGGGGTTTGAGTAATTTTATTGTGAATGGATGTCATAGCAGGGCCAGACTGGGGATGACGGGGTGGCCCTGGCACTTTAAGGCCAGCGGCCACCCTATGACGTAACCGGACGTTTGCCGTGCGCGTCAGATTGCCCCCCCAGGCTTGGGTCATAGCGTGGCGTTGGTTAGCAAAGGCTGTACTGTGTTTGGCAGTGAAATAGTTAAGCTTTAGCATTGATATTACTGATCCTTAAACCTCCTGAGCACTGAATCGCTGTAATAATTACAGACGCACATCTGCATTGTGTTGTGTGTTCTCCATTTGCACCTCGGTTTGATGAAGTGTGGGTTTTTTGGGTTGTCTCGCCCGCATTTCGTGGGATACGGTCAATTATTTCTAATTGGAGTTGTACAGAAGACTCCAGACTGCACAAAAGATTTATCGCTCGCACAATGAAAACAAATGATCGTAGCTGTGAGTCACTTATTGGCCGAGACGCTTGCCTTCCGTCGGATCGACGCAAAATTATTAAAGGCGTCCAACATCTTGTAAATCCTTACGAACGACGTGGCTGCGCCTGATAAGCTTCTGGTTTAAAGATGATTGGAGATAGTGGTCTTCTTGGGATGGAGGGGACGTATATGAAACATGTTAGGCGAGACATGAGTCTGCCAACACGGTGCTTCTAAAAATGTTTTCAAGAAGAATTCTCGGGCAAAGTGGCAAAAATGGTGTAATTCATGGAAACATTCCATTGGTTGCTGTGACGATTGCACCATTCTTCCTATTTCCCACCGTACTTGATAAACAATCCCAATGGTGAGAAGGTTCTATGGGCTTTACGACTAGCTGAGAAGGTTGTTACATCTCTCTGTTGTTTTGGCTCCTGGATGAGCCTACTGTGTCTTGAAACAAAAATCCACGTGACGTTTTTGGGCAACTTAGTCCTAACTCCAGAAACACCAAATCACTCACCGTTTGGAACTCTAAAGTATAGTTTAGCAGAGATCCTAGTGAATTCCCTTTAGATTCAGATCAGGGAACACTCGGTCATCAAGGTTCCTTGTCATTGAGTTCCAAAGAACTTGGTGGACATCTTGGTAGTATCTCAGAAACACGTTCAGCAGAGGCTAGCTCCTTGAAGACTAAAGCATTGTGAATGTGGCAGAGATCCTAGTCAACCCCCCCGTTGGACCAGTAGAGATCTTGGAAAACTCATCAGAGACGGGACATCAAACGTATCTTGCCATCGAGTTCCAAATGGCTTGAAGGTCATCTCAGTAGTAGCTCCAGAAACACCAGAACCTTCAGCAGAGGCTAGCTCCTTACGGCAGCAGAAAGACTAAAGTTTAGTGAACGTGGCAGGGATCCTAGTGAATTCCCTTTAAGGGAAAAAGAAAATGGACTCGGAATTTGTTGACAACCCTCTTGGTGGAAAAAGGAAGTTCTTCTATACTTTTTATTACACTAAAGACCTTTTGGTATTTAAACTTACCGCAGCTTTCAATCAGAAGGCATTTAGTTACATTTAATCATTTGTTATAACGTAGCAATATCTCTCTCCTGTTGGTTCCTGTACCCGGTACAATTAGCGTCATGTTAATAATTATCTATTTAGATCCTTTTCCCAGAATAAACTATTAAATTACTGGGTTTTTTTATCCATTATATGTTTCTTTTGCTGGTATCACATGGCTACGCATGAACGACAGTCTCTTTTGGAATTATCATCCAGTTATGTAACAAACCTCGTCGTTAAAACCTTTTTTTTTTTGGAAGCGGAATTATTATTTCACACTTAATGTTTATTTTGGAAAGTTCTGCATTTCACATCTGGTTTTTACCCAAAATGGTGATTATTCTGCGTCTTGTCTTTTCTCTCCGATTTAAAAAAAAATAATTCTATGTTTAAATTATGAAGACAAAAAAAAAAGGAGGAAAACGTCTGGAATTTGTGTTAATTATAAGTAAAATTACAGATTCCTGGTTAGTGGATTATAAGGTCATTTTGTGCACCCCCCCCCCCCCTTTCCGTGATATAACCAAGCACAGAATTTTTCGACAGGGTTCGCAATTTGACTTTAAAAAATAATAAAAGGAAATTTTGATGGAGAGCCGTGATACCGAGACAGAAATCTGGCCGGAATAAATAGCTTTTTTTTTTTCTTGTCTGGAGTTTGTAGATATCCGAGTGGGATAAAGACTGTGGGAGATTAAATCTGTAAACACTTTTGTTTTTTAGGAATAAATTGAACTAAAAAAAAGCATTTAGGGCAGAATTCAAGTCTAAATTTAAAGATTCCTAATCTTATTTGTGTCCTTCCATATCCATAGGCAGGAAAATCCACGCAGAGCCTTAAAAAATATTATTTAAATAAATGATCTACTTTAGTCTGTTCGCTATTGTAACTTTCTTCGCCATGGAAACTTTTATTCCTTAAAAAAATCTATATAAACTTCTTCAAATCATGAGCGGAGCCTTGAGTGGAGATCCCTTTGGATTCTAGAATCAGCTCATCTTCATTCGCTGACCTCCCAGTAAAGAACCCCAATAAGTTGTGCGTTGGCCGTTGAGCAACTACCTTGACGATGGGAAAAGTTGTGCCCCAACATCTGGAGGACCCCTGAATGGAAATCATTTCCGGTGACCAAGAACCACCATTGCTGGATCAAGCTTTAGTATTAATTACCAATCATCTTGTTTGGATCCAGAAGGCAAGAGGTTGGTCCACGTTTCTAGAAGGTCATCAAAAAAGGGGGGTTGAGTCTAGCACCTTTCACCTGATGGGATTTCAGATCTACTTGCCTCCCATTGGCAGGCTTCAGTTCCGTTTTAGAACATGGATGTGGAAATATAGATCTTTCCTGTTTATCTGTTGGCATCACGAGAAGTTACCGTTTTTGTAGGATCCCCAAAACTGACGAGTCTAGGTGGGTTCCTTGGGCTTGAAAGCCCAGTTTGATGGGTTCTACTGTGTTATTTTTAAATAAATAATAAGAAAACAGTTCTATCGCTGTTTAAGAACAACATCTCTCTATAAAATATTAACATTCTATTATTTATTTGAGACCTCTGGAGTATTTCTCTCCAACACTAAAGTAAATAAGCATCGTACGTGACTATGTCCAATCCCAAAACCTGGCCTGTCAATGACCCCTGAGATGTTCATTCTGTGCTGGGAAACATTGCCAATAGCATAATCCTGCCAACGGGCACATGAAGGGCCAGAACTCGTATTTGCTGTTCCTCTCTTAAATAGTGCAGCCTGCCCAAGATCCACTTAACGGTGCCACATCGTACTTCTACAGACGGCAAAACACTCAAACCTATAAACACCTGAAAGGATCACTTTACACCTTTTTAATTATCGAATAAAGTTTTAGAACAGATCACAGTGCATATATATATATATATATATATACACTGTCATTCAAAAGTTTGGGGTCACTCAGCTGTCATGGGAAACAAGGACATTTCTGGCTGTTACATAATTGCAAAAGGGTTTTCTGACCATCAGTTAGATTTTTAAACTTAAACTTGGCGAACACAACGTGGCATTGGGACACAGGAGTGATGGGAGTAATAAAAGGCCGTTGGAACACAGGAGTGATGGGAGTGATAAAGGGCCATTGGAACACAGGAGTGATGGGAGTGATAAAAAGGCCGTTGGAACACAGGAGTGATGGGAGTGATAAAGGGCCATTGGAGCACAGGAGTGATAAAGGGCCATTGGAACACAGGAGTGATGGGAGTGATAAAGGGCCATTGGAACACAGGAGTGATGGGAGTGATAAAGGGCCATTGGAACACAGGAGTGATGGGAGTGATAAAAAGGCCGTTGGAACACAGGAGTGATGGGAGTGATAAAGGCCCATTGGAACACAGGAGTGATGGGAGTGATAAAGGGCCATTGGAGCACAGGAGTGATAAAGGGCCATTGGAACACAGGAGTGATGGGAGTGATAAAGGGCCATTGGAACACAGGAGTGATGGGAGTGATAAAGGGCCACTGTACGCCTATGAAGAGATTCCATTAAAAATCAGCCGTTTCCAGCTACAATAGTCATTTACAACATTAACCCCGTCTGCGCTGGATTTCTGATCCATTTCATGGACATTTCTAAGTGACCCCAAACCTTTGAACGGCAGTATGCGTGTAAATTGGGTTTCTGTATGGAAGCCTCTCCTAATACCTAGCTTTTACACAGCAACATATCTAAAAATGGCACCGGGCCATCAAGTTCAACCTCCTTTCCCAATATGCGACAATTATACACTAATGTGATCCCTATAAGAATACCGGGAGGGATGCCAACTTTTGGGCCAGAATTCTGGGCACAGTTTCTTCCGGCATTTTAACACTGAGGTACATGTGTTATAAGGGGTGTGTGTTTAAAAAACATGAGCAGTAGATATACAACCATAAGGCATTTAGAAGAATAATGTATTTATTTACACAATTTAATTTATTAACACATTTTCTGCCGTTTCCAAAACAAAACATTGTGACCTTTCGGTTGAATTTAGTACAATTTAGCCGAAGGGAACAAAACACTGCAAAGTTACAAATTAACAAGATATCATCTGTGTAATGAGTAATACACATTGTATGCGTGATTGCAGAAGCTGGGACCCGGGCTGCTGCCAGCCAAATATTTTATTCCCCTTTCTGGTACTAAATTCACTAAATTACATGTGGAGTGTAGCTGGTCAAATTAATGCGAGAACAGAGCCAAACTACCTCATATCACCCTTTAAGTTGCCACAAGCTTCACTTTTAGAAAGGACTGTAAAGGGTTGTATTGATCAGGCAAAAACAAGAACAAGCTGCTCCTCGTGGGTGTGCCTCAGATAGAAATGGGTGGGGCTAGCCTCTAGGCACCATTAAATACACGGCACATTAGTGAAGTGAACACAGTAAACCTAAAAACTAAGACTCTTAATTTAGCAGAATAACTATTTTATCAGGAGCCATCTATGTAGCTTTCAATGGGCAGGCATCACTATGTCCTTAAAAAAACATGGAGGGCAGAAGACCGGATAAAGACTTTTCCACCATTAACCAAAATCAAACAAAATTAACCAAAAATTCAGTTTTTAAAATTACATTCTATAAATGATTTGGCAATTATCAAAGTCCCATCTTAATAATGACTTTGATTAAAAAAAATAAATCCCACGGCAATGGTAACCCAGAATTTACCAAAGAAGGAAAAACCCATTTCATTGCATTTACTAAGCAGCCGTTTTCCGTTTTGCACTTATTCCAACCTCAGAAAGCCGCGCATGGAAAACCATGCTGTCGTAAAAACCTTGAAAAATAAAATCACACGCTTATCGGTAACCAAGAGTATCCCACGTAAATATATATATATATATATATAGCTTAGACATATAAAATATCCTTATCTGAGAAATAACATAAACCACTACATTTAAGATTTCATGTTACAAAAAACAGCTACTCCTTAACGCGGAATGGAGTGAAGATATATTAAAAAACCTTTTATCTCTACAAAGATAAATAAAAGAAAAATAAAACCTCAGTAAAAATATACATTTTTTGTCACCCATTTTGTCAGAACTTATGCTCCCCCAACAGGAAAAATTATATTAGAAATGTACTTAATTGTTAATCTAGAAAATATCCAGGAAAAAAAATATATTCATATAAAAATATTAAACTTTTAATCAATTTGCTATTTTTTTATTTATTTTACTTAAATTGACTTTTTGCTTTAAAGCAGATTTAAAATTTAGAGTTTATTTTGTGGCCCCCCCATATCTAGGTTGCGTAATGGCTCATCCTTAGTAAGCCCCTCCCCTGAGATTTAAAGGGACAGGCTAAGATGGCGGCTCTCAATGGTAACAATAAGTTACTTATATTAAACTGTAAAATTTAGTAATTTGGTAATGTCACAGATGGCTATTTTTTTTTTTAGTTTTCATCCTGACGCGGATCTGAGGTTTATGAAACCCACCCTACTTTTGAAATTTGTGAGGGTTTAGATCTTACGGAAAATAAATTCAGATTTCCTCCCGCTTTTAGAAAAATGAAGGGCAAAAAATTAAACTTAAACAAGTCCTCTACATGCCATCGATGAATGGGCAGCTCGACTACTAATTCAATAAACCACCAGTGGTACCAGCCAGGGAAACCACCCAGTAAATCATTGATGGCCATAAGACACAATCGCTGATCAAATAACATTTTTTAAGCACGGATCGTTACTTAATAACATGAACTCCCTGACATGTCTCCCAGTAATTCCAAAGCAAATAAAAATCCATTAAAATAGTTCCACTCCAAGCCACAAGAGGGCAGTGTATCCAGTTTAGGCAACTGTCCTTTTAAATTTCTATTTTTATTTATTAATTTTTTTAATGGGGGTCTTCTTGATTTTATCTTATTCAATATGGCGGCGTAATTTCAGGCTCTTACGTGCAAGGCAGCAATAATGCATGAAACTGTTTAATACCGAATTTGAAGGAATGGGAAGGTAAGTTATTAGTGCAAAGATTATTTTTTTCCCCCCCTCCAGTTTTATAATTCAGATTATAGGGCTTTGTGACAATTAGTCGGGGTTCTTGCCATTATGAATTACAACTTTCCATCAGAATTCTATCTAGAAAGCACAAAAGGAGGCAATTCACAGTGTCGTTTCAGAAACGTATATGTCAAAGGAAAGAGAAATACATACGCTGTTGTATTGGGAATACTTTTGTCAAATAGTTAATAGTTCGGAGTGATTACCCCCTTCTCCCCTAGTGGTTAAACAGTGCCCCTCTCTTTATATAGAGATTGGTTGGCACAATAGAGAGGTTCCTCACAGCGCAGAGTGGCTCTTCGCACGTTTGTTAGCTACACAGCGCCTCTTGTGGCAGGAGTTTGGCACTGCAGAGAAGAATTCCTTGCACTGATACCCCCAGGTATCCACACTTCCCAGTATTTCTTGCTAACAATGCCCTTACTGATGTCTACAATATCTCGTACACAAGAGGAAAACCCCCGTCCACATCTGGCTTAAATGGGTGATTAAAAAATATAGTTTCAGTATTGATGGCAAAGGTTTAAGAGTTCGAAGTGCGAAATTTAGCAAGAAATCAGGCACCAATTTCATTGCTGCTTAAAATTTTTGATCAGTGTCTATAATATCTTCTGGACCGCGTGAGCGGTGGGCTCAGGGGTCCGTGGTGTTGATTACGGTTTTGTCTGGAGGGGCCCATCCTCTGTACCAGCTGCAGTAACCCTCCTTTTGCTTGATGCAGGCGTAATTCCTGGACTGATAGCCAGGGTAGCCAAAGTTGGAGAGCATGTCGGTCCAAAGACACTCGTTCTTGGAGGTGATAAAGCAGGGCAGGTAATAGCAAGACTTGATCTGCAAGAGAAGTACACCATGAGAACCAACGTTCCTGACCAACAGCTATAATGCGAGGGATTGGTCAATTCTAAAATAACTTTTTGGGGGTATTTCAATGTAAAACACGTACATTAACAGTAGAGAATCTCCAGTATTTCAGAAGCTGATCTCTGAAGGGTTTGCGTTATTAAATGAACGAAAGACCCTTACCTTGCAGTTGCATCCAAGATGGTATCTGTGATTGAGTCCCTTGCGTTGAGCGAGGGTCAGCTTCTCCCACTTCTCGATTAAGTTACAAAGGCCGGTGTACACCTTCCCATCATACACGCGTCCTGAAGAAGCAAGGGAGAGAATTCAAACCAGCCCCATTAAATATACATATAGATATTGGGGGGAACTCATGGACATGATGGACATGACGCTGTCTTAATAACCAACATGGCCCATCATTCCACTTTTTGTAGGGTACATGGTCCTCAATGTCAAGTTCTGTCATAAAGGATTATTAATGACATCTCTTTATGCTGTTCTTTAAGGGCCGGGGGGTAAACCAAAGCATCGTGACTCACCTGTTATCAGATACTGGTATTTGTTCACCTCAAACTTGACCCCACACAGACTCTCTGAAGATTCTGTGTAGATGTACTGAACGTGGGGCATTATCTTAAAGCCGCGATACATCTGAAAACAAGAAACAGACCGTGATGGTTAAATGCAGCCACCGGCAATATTATTCTATAAGGGTTATGAATGAATTTGAATATGGTCTCTAAGAGCTACTGTTTGATGTTCTGTATCAAGTAACTTGTCAAGCACTGGTCTACAGATCTGTGCATCCATAGTTGCCAGCTCTTTTGAATTTTACAGAGCAGTCCTAATAGTAAAGCCGTGACAACCATAACACCGAGTGCCGGGATATCGGAAACTGGAAACAACGCTCAAATCAGACACTGCTCATTTGTAAAAGAACTGGAAGGGACGCTATGTGATGTGACATCATACCACTACCCACATATTGTAGTTGGGCTCATGGATGACATCACAAGTCCTTGAGTGCCCCAGCATTAGAAGCCACTGCCTTTTAAAACAAACGTTGATCAACAACATTCCGAATCCTCTTATCGTGAAACCTTCTCTCATCAA
Organism: Spea bombifrons; assembly: GCF_027358695.1. NCBI lineage: Eukaryota > Metazoa > Chordata > Amphibia > Anura > Pelobatidae > Spea > Spea bombifrons. The sequence continues at coordinate 3,729,840 of NC_071090.1, forward strand.
TAGATCTCCGCGGTGTTTCTCTGCATGCCTTGTAGGTGACATGGCCTTGGAGGACATGCCGTTTCGTTGTGAAGTCACATTTTTGTCAAGTAGCATAAAAAAGTAATTGTTTCATGTCCAGGGCCCTGGATGAGAAACCTAATGATATTCTGGCAGGCAAACAATCTATTTAAGAACGTTAGAAGTTGGCACAAGATGTGTTTTAGGTTGATGTCACCGTTGGCCATTGATTAAACATCTCCCCGTCCATCTGGATTTGATAAGGGTGATTACAACCATAATGTTTTCATTTATTAGCCGTCAAGCGCCCAATGATATAATGCAGTGTGATTGGCAGAGCTACGCCCTAATATTGATCTTTTCACAGTAGACTTTGCTTAAGCAAAGAAGAAGCTGTTGGTGGCCTACAAGAGCTCTTCAATGTGGATCAAGGACTTTGTGAGCATAGATAACCTTCAATATACCCAGACAGACCATGGGCCACCCAATATTCTGTCTCTGCCCTCATCATGAATCCTTTAATTCTGTTCCCTGGTGTACGGAGGGCTTAGGACCATGATTACGATGGTTTTGGGCACAATAGAACACGTATCTTCTAGAGAAGGGGGTGTCTGGTTTTTAGGTTGACCCCGGTAAGTGGCTTGTGATTGGTTGGAAGAGGGAGGTTGATCTTCCACTGATTGGCTGGGACAAGTAGATCTCCAAATGTGATTTACTAGGTGGGGAAACTCGATCAGTGGGATTGGCTGGGAGATCTAGATTTTGATACATTGTATCTCCTAGTTAGAAGCCAGTAATTGCAACTTAATACTAAATATATTAAGCAAGCGATACATACTTACCTAAAAAAACTAAAATATCTAATCTAAGCTCCCATTGCAGATGGCTCAATACTTTAGGAACCAAAAATGTTAATTTTCTCATCACCTAAGAACGTAAAATCCGATTTTCCCAATACTCAGACTCTAAATTTCTACCCCAGAGCAAAAAAGTACCCACGCATGGCCCCTTTGGCATCGGCATTTAAATAACAGCATTGTGTTTAGATGACATGTGGCCTCCTCGTTACTCCCCAAAGCTTTATTTCGTTAATAAGTTGCAGGTTTTACGAAGAAAAGTAATCGTTTTCCTTCTTGGTGGAGAAGCGAGCCAGCCATGTGACTGGGGTCATAGCCAAGCCTTTAACACCACACACGAGCCATTTAAAGGTTATCTGGCAGCAGAGGGGTTAATAGGACTCGATTTATAAAGCATTTTTTATATTCCAGAGAGTTATTCATGGCTCCAGACAGTCATCATTGGGGGGGGGGTGATATTGGCAGCTCCGACGCTGCCACTCCTGTCTACACGTCAACGTGAGAAGAGGAACAATATTATTTTATGAAGTTTGGAAAATTATTTCATGCTCTTTTTGGATTTATTATTTCTAACAAAAAACCGTATAAAATTACACGTCGACATCACAAGTTGGAACAAAACTCCTGCGAGCGAGGAACCCTGCCCCGTAGCCGCACGACCCAGAGGAGGAAGAGGATGCGTTCATATGTTTACCGACCCAAAAAGTCAGACGGGACCTTGACTCTGTCGACTCTGCCCAGTTTTAAACATGAGAATAAAAACAGCAACTTTATTTCGTAAACAACCACATATTTTGAGCCCCAGGGGTTTGGAGAACTCCGTCTCGGCCAAAAAAAACAAAAATAAATAAAATAAAAAATACTTAAAAAAAAAACAGTTTGTAGAACTAAATAGAGTCAATACTAGTCCGGCGTCGCGTGTCTTACCTTCATCTGCTTGACGGTATAACGCATTGTTCCGAAAGGTCCATCCTTCATCAGTTTCTTTCCCACTACCTTGGCTCGGATGACTGCAAATAAAACAAAAAAAAATTAAAAACGTTAAAAATGTAAAAATAAATCAAAAAAATAAATATATATATTTTTAAATGACAAAATAATTCATTTAAAAAAACACAAAAATAATTAAAGGGACAGAATCCCTGGTAAAAAAAAAAAAAAAATCAAATAAAAAAAATAAATAAATAGCTTCACCAGGACGAGCTAATATTTAACCCCTTCACGACAAAGCCCGTACATGCATTGTCATTAATGGGTTAAGGGACAACCCGTTGTCCTTAAGGGGTTAAAAGAAATCTGTCATTTTTGTGCCCCGAGTACAGACATCTGTTGCTATACCCCCCCCCCCGAGGCGGTGCTTTTAATTCCATATTCATCAAGAATGGGGTGTCTGGAAGAGTAGAGGGTGCCTTTAATCGTTTGTTACATCCAACTCGTTTATTCTGAGAAGGATCGTGTTTTACGATCGTCTTCCCTTTGATGGTGTGAGATGTAAGGTAACTCACCTGAGGTTTTATTACGGCTGGTGCCAAAGCCGAGCTATTTAAACATGGCCTGGATTCCCGCGTCTGCTGCCCTCGGGGGGGGGGGGATAATTCTTTTTTTGTTCCCTGTCTGTTCTCATCTTATTTTGAATATTTAAGTTTATCTATATATATATGCGGGACTGATATCACAAGTAAAACAGTACTTCTCGCTGAGACCTTCTGTGGTTTGCGAGACCTACGAAACTTTTCTGCTTTTTTTGTATCGGTAAATGACAGGGTGGTAGATAAATGGAACAGCCTCCCAGAAGAAGTGGTAGAAGCTCATAAGGGATAGCAGGATAGGCATATTGCTCTCGAATCTAAGACGAGACCAAGGATTGTTACATTTGGAGGGATTGCAATAGCGGCTTTCCAAATGCCTGCTCTTTAAAGCGCGATTAGAAGCAGTGCTGCGCCGAGCTCTGCATCTTTAGCACTGCCATGGTGGTGAATAGTATCCGCTATAGTAACGTGCTGATGAAGACCTCCCTGGTTGTCGAAGGGTTAAGCATATCATTACAATGTTAACAGAGCCCCAGAGAGATCCTGTCCTGCTCACTATTAGGAGAGGTTTAGAGGACCGACCGCAAACCACAAACCGCAGAGCCAAACCCCAGCGAGATATTACCTTTCATCATCCAAACGCTCCCTTTAACCCTCGATGCACCCATTCGTTGTACTGGTGGGGGCCTTCACATCCCCTTAAAATCCCTTCCCAATACGGTTTATTGTCTCTGTCACCCCCACTAGGGAAGAACGCATATTAAAAGGACTCTCTGATTAACCCTAACCCTCCAGGAGTACTTTAATGTAACCTAGAAGCTGCAGCCCTGTTGCTGCAGCTGTCTTCCTTTTCCACGACCCATCATTTCTCGCTGGTGGTAGGAAATCACTTCCTCCTGCAACCTTCTAGACGCTATCGCTGGAGGAATATGACAAGGACGTAAATCACATACACATTGAGATGTTTTCAGCAGAACACGTCTCCTGCGGGGCAAACAGCCGTGGGGCAGGGGCAGCCGTGGGGGCAAATGCATATGGGGGGGGTTGTAGAATTCCCACAGCTACCACATGCAGTAAAGAGTATATGATGGCTGGAGTGCCCCTTTAACCCCTATTATGTCAGTGGTATGGGGGCCATGCACGCTGGAATGACCCAAACTGGTGGCCTGCACCTGTTATCAATCATGTCACAAGGGTTTAAACAGATGCAAAACCAGCAGCCAATCAGGAGTAGCGTTTCTGATGCATGCTGGGAAGCACAGTGACGTAGGGGCACACGTGCTACTAAAAATATCTTAGAAAACTATTTTAAAGACATAAACAGCGGAGACGACCCCCCCCAGATAAAAGTCTCTGCTAGTGCCCCCCTGTGCCCTTCCATGAATTACCCACACGTGTGCTTGTGGAAATTTACCCTTACACCACATCGCAGGAATTTAAGGAATAGAAACCCGACCGGCTGAGTCCGCCCCGGCCCCCCCCCCCGGATTAAAGAGGTTATCTACAAGTTACGGACAGGCATCAAGGAAAAAGGAAGCTTGGAATCGGACGGAGCGGAAGAAGAGGACATTTTCGGAATAAGCTTCCAAAAATAATTCTTTAATCGTGTCAAATGATGCCTCGTTCAGACTTTTTTGTCGGGAACTCTTAATTGTCATGTGACAAAAAAGTGGGCACTGATAGGTTGTTGCCATAGGATAGCATATACTCATCTATTTGCTTTTTTTTGTAATTTTTTAGGTTTTTTTTTTTAGTCTTACCTCCAACAAATAATCAAAGCGTTTGGGGAGCAGATACTAAATGTTGCTATGCTTAGTTCTATGAAGGCTTATAGATGGGCCAAAGTATTTGAAGCCCGAGCCCCGGGCAGCAAGTTCAAAGCATAGTTCATTCCTCCGGCTCCGGCCAACAGGATGATCAGATAAGTGCCAAGCGCTCCGAGGAGTTTAGACGGAGACTCTCGGAAGTAACAGTTTCCCACAATAGATCAGCAAAGTTTCCTGAAAAATGATATTCCGACACCCCCCCCCCGCTTGCCGTATGCTGCCCCTCTTAATGGGAGACGTTCACCTTTCCAAGGGCGTGAGAACAGACGCCCCCCGGCAAAATCCTTAGGAAAGCAGGATTAGATCAAACGTCTCAAATGATGCGGGATGACTTTGTCATTTTGTTACCAGACTTGTTTTTATGCGGGTCACCCGGGCGAGGGTTCTGTAACTGTCTGACGGCGCGGTCGTATGAAAAAATATAGATAATACCAGGGAACTGTCATGACTCGATCATGAATGTCAAGTTTTTACCCCAATTTTGGGTTGAATAAGCAGATTCTTAGGGTCACACAGTCTGGGGCTGACGCCTTCCTATTCTACGCTGATTTAATGATATCCGAGCTATACCACAGCCGAGATTCCTGCTTGAATACAGGTGACGTCATCCAGAACATCCAACCATACCTGGGAACTTCCAGTCTCTGGCTACTTCTCTCTTCAGGATATATATGGAAGGAGAAGGCAAGCGACCCAAAGATCTGGAGTTTCGGGGCGAAACCCGCTGAGTTCCCAGGTATGATCAGCTTGGCTGCCACCATTATCCAGTCATCCTAATAGAATCTCCGTGATGGGCTATTAAAGGGTTAATATTTAAAGCGCCTTTAGGTTCCGCTCATTAACTCAGTTCCAAAGGAGATCTTCTATAAAATTTCTCGGGTCCCGTAGCGGAAATATAAAGAGATTAGCCGACCGCGTACGCTTCTCACACGGAACTCAATCATTACTAAACGGCAAGCTCCCCCGTTAACGCGCCGAGCGGGGGGTCGCGCTTCCCAAACACATTATTATCCGTTAATCACAAGCGTGAACAATCCAGGAGCGGAAGACGCCTCGTGGGCTCCAGGTACTTATTAGCGATTCCGATCCCTGGGAACCGGCGTGTCTGACGCCGCGGAGAGACGTAAACCGAAAATCTCTGCCTTAATCTAACGTTTCCCCCGCCGGGTCTCGCATCTCGCTCATAATAACAAAAAAAGCAATTAAACGCATCATTCGGGGGCGAAAACACCGGCGTAAGTGTGAATTACCACCCAAAACCCCACCGGCACACCACGAAATATAAAGATATTGTTTATTGTCTCCAATACAGGAAAGCTGAACGTCATTGGTTTCTATACCTGGACAACGGGGCGATTAAAGAGACTTAATGGATTCATGTATCCTAAATGACATATTTAGTTTAATGTGCCTTCCCATACGTTAATAATAATAATAATAAAAATAATAAATAAACCTAAACTATATATATAAAATCACATTTTGGCTTTAAAATACCAAGATTTTTGACACGGCAAGGGAATATGTCTCTCAAACGGTGTTCGGGATAAGTTTGGATACTGACTGTAAAAATAAATAATAGAATGGATAGTAAACTATTTAAAAAAAAATAATAAAAAAAATTATATATATAATCAGTTTGCCCTCTTTGTACCGACGCTGGCAGAATAATTGCCACTTGGAGAGTTCATTGTTAGTGGGAGGTCTGGCTTCACGAGGAAGATGTTTACTTCTAAAACTACCATCTGCCCGTCCCTCTTATCATTGTCTGTGGTCTTAAAGAAGGTTAACACAACACCGATCCTATTCTTGGACCAGAGAAAAAAACAAGGAGACAATATGTTACATACCTCCCAAGTGTCCTTGTTTAGCTTGGCCAGTCCCTCTTATGCCCTGATGCCCCCTCTTTTCTAGGAGCTCGGAATGTTTGCTGGGTATGGGGGTATCGCAGGGTTCTACAGCCCTAAAAGCCCCAATGATGAGTATAGAAACAGCAGGAAACGGCTTTATAAATTAAATTGTCGATAGAACCGTCTTTTTATTGTTGTATGACTCAATTACACGTAAAGCAGGTTCGAGATGAGGATTAGGGGCCAATCGCTGGCTTCCTACATCAGCCGATCCCGCTGTATTGTATTATGAGAAATGCGTACAATAGCCTCTTAAAAAAAAATAATAAAAAAAATAGGACTGGCCGTGATAAATGTGAGAATATTCCCCAGAATACAGAAACTGATGGACGTCCATTTCCTCTTCGTGGGATTGCTTCCAAATGCTGATAAATGTTTTCCCTTGGAAACAATTCAAATCACACCCTTTACAGCTGAAACGGAAGACGTCAAAAAATAAAAGAGAGAGAGATGTGAGCGGATGGTATAGGAGTTACTACGGGGGTTTAAAAATAGCCAATAAAGAACAGCAGGAAGCGTTATATAATAAATCGCCTCCTGGCAGATACAAGGTTTAAACGCTCCCTTGTGCGGCACTGCGTAACGGACCTCCGGCAGCATCTTATGGGAACTGCCGCTCGAGTAAGAATAAAAATCTAACCTATATTCTTGGTATCAGATCGACAGAACGGGGGGGTAAGTGAACTCCAGCCTTAAAGATGCCCAACCATAGACTCCAGTCTGTTCTCGGCCATCTGTTGGTGGGACCTTGGAGTCGTCGGTCAACACTTGAAGACCCGTTAAAAGGAAGACGAGAAATTCTTAGGCAACCTATGAAAAATGTTGGCCGACTTCCCCAAATATAGTACCCTGCCTCGAAAGAGCCACATATTGACTCAAGATGGACATTGGTGGCTTCCTTCTCCAACGTCAAAGCCCCACGTTGAATGGAGGTGCAATCTAAAAAGCGAGAAGAAGACTTCTGCGTAAAAAAAACCCAGCAGATCTATTGAAGGACCCTCTAGGAGTTAAACAGCCAACAAGGCACCCTTGAACTTGACCCGAGCCAGAAGCCGGGGTTATATAAGACGCAGGAAGTCTTGGTGTGACCCTGAGAGCGGGGTTAAGCCAACAGCTTCCAGTGGAAGCCTCTGTAAGGCTCTCCCGACGGCAGAATTCCTGAGCTAAGTAGATTCCAGCGTCGGAATGCTACATTCTACCGGCAGATATTACAGTAGGGGAGTCGCATTCCTGGTCTCCAAACAAACACCTTATTCATTAACAAGCCCTCAAAATTGGGTTGCCCTCCCCCAAATCAAACTTTTAAAGGACTCAATGGGGCTAATGCTAGTTCCTCATCCATTAAAGTCCACCAGTTTCAACTGGATTTTGTTTGGGGGGGGGGTTGTATGTGCCGAATAACGCAAAAAAAAAGTAACGCCAGGTGCGTTTCCAACATAAACAGCGAACGTTTTACGCTCAAGGCAAAGAGAATTCAGAAATCATATTCAGTGTCACGTTTTGGGTAAAGCAGAAAAAAAAGATTATTTTTTTTTTTTTTTTATTATTATAGAATTTTTTAACGAGACTGTCAGAACCGGCCATATTTGCGGTTCCAAAATTACATGGTAAATCCATTAGTCGCTTTTTTTATGGTCAAAAGGAATGTTTCCTCCAGCATTATAAAAAAAACACCACCATTTAACCATTTGAACGCAGAAAAGAAGAGCCGGCTGTGGCCAAACTCTTAAAAAGTCCAGGAAATCGTACAAATATATAGGCCAGTGCTGCGTTTTAAGTACATGTATAGGTATATCATTTAAATTTAACATACGTGAGACGTTAAGGCTTGGGAACGATGCCAATGGGACCTTTCAAGATATGATGCAAGAGCACTCTGCTTTCAAAAGAAGTGGGGTTAATAAGTAGCGAGGTTGCAGTGTTTGAGAATACCGAAAGCAGAAGGATAATTGCTTAAAAATGTGGGAATTTGAAGCTCATCACATTCCTGCAGAATTCCTGGCCTCCTAAATCACCGTAAAGAGGCAGCAATTCCAAGAACAAAAGGTGGGTGGATGAGAGATGCACCTTTTTTTTGAAAAAAAATTAAATTATATAAAGTAACTTTTTACATATCCCAGCTTCTCTATAATATGAATGTAATTTAAAAAAAATATTATAGAAATTTTTAAAATTATTTAAATTATTTTATGAAATATTAGATTAAAAATCTAAAATGAATCATGGTCACATATTCTAGAACATGCCAAAAGAACCCAAAGTTTAAAAAAAAAAAAAAAAAAAAGGGGGGGGTGATTTTTAAACACGGTACCACTGCCACGAAGATCTAAAAACTGAACCACCTGTCTTCTCCATGACAGGGCTCTCTGAACGATGATATAAGTGTGACTTAGAACATGTGCCTCAGGGGGGGGGGAGACATAGGGTGTGCTAAAAAAGCTTAACTTTAACCGGTTCGCATTGTTGTATTTTTCGACTATCTGTGGCCGGCTCGGTAGGGAGAAGTTCCTTCAGTCTACGACCTTCAAAGGTGGTCTCCAGCCATGAATTTCCAAGAACCACTCATATAAACACAAAAGTAACATTTACTTATATCCAAGTCTGAAATTCCTCCCCGACGCTTACTTCCGAGGAGCCGAGTTATCTGTTTGGTACAGCGAGTGGTAACCGACCACAATAAGACAAATGGTTTCCGACGGCAAGACATGGAGAACACGTGTTCTTTATCTTTATGACCGTATAGGGGATAAAAGTACAAGCTGTTCTCTGAAAACATCGAGAAACAGACCGCTTTCTGGCTCCTCTTCCACTAAACGGGACTGCTGAAGAGGGCGGCAAGTCCACCTGTTTTTATCCCACCTCTCAAGTGTCCCTGTTTCTTTGGGCCAGTCACCTTTTCCTCCCCTGATACCCCTCTTTTCTAGGAGCTCGGAATGTTGGCTAGTTATCACGGGGTTCTACAAGAGAATTGTCTATAAAATAAATGAAACATTCTTCTAAAGGCCTTACGAGGTTACTTAAGTAGCCATGAATAGGTCAAAAGGTCTTGGTAAACCTTTGCCCCCAGGCCACGCATCTAACTGCACCCCCTCAAACAAAAGAAGGTCCCTCTTTGGCCATTTTAAACGTTGGGACTCATGTGGACTTGTCTTCTCTGCGTTCCTCCGCTGGACACGTCTGTTCTGTCTCTATCTCAGGAGTGATTCCCCCCCCCCCCCCGGAGTGATTAATGAAGCCCGTGCTGCACTTTGAGCTCCTTTTTACACAAAGGGAAAACATGGCTCAATGTATAATTAGAACAATAGCATCTCCTCGGCGTTTCGCCCGCTCCCTTAGATCACATACACACAATGCCGTTGGCCAACCATCTATCCGTTGGCTTCCTGACAGCCGATTAAACACCGCATCTTTCATCTGCAGGCCCAATGTCAATCTCACTTGCCCCTTCAACGCTTCGCCGAGCATCGCAGAATTTTAGGATTTTAGTTTTGGAAGAGCGGTTTCTAAAAAAAACAAAAACTGGTAAATTCATTGTTAGTAGACCTTGGGTGTGGGGGGGGAGGGGGGGGGGGTAGGGCAAAATTCCAATGCAGACTTATTTAACTCCTCCAGAGCGTCTATATCTCTTAATTGAAAAGTTAAAAAGTTAAAATTAGCTTTTTGTTTTAATCTTAAATTATTCTGTTGGGTATGAAGTATTTTCACTGGAGATAAAGGTGGTGATATATGGCTTGACTTTTTTGGAATACTCCATATTTGTATGGCAGTGTTCCAAATTAGAACATTGGCTGCAGAAACGGGGGTCTTCCCCACCTCCAAAGAAGACCAGTATCTCATTGGCTCTTTGGATCGCTCTTAGTACCATCTCCACCAACGAGCCCAAATAACTTCCAATGCTTTGAATAAGATACAATGTATTCATTAAGGGTAGGTGCGTCACAAAGGTTGGCGTTAGGGCTTGGTGGCATCTCAGCTCTTGATGGAGAGGAAGGTCATTCCACACGGTGGGATGAAGCACTTGCTACATATTCAGGAAGACGATGGGGAGATTGTAATAACTTCTTACAATGCAGAATGGGGAGGAACGTTCAGGAAAGCATTCAACTTATCTAGAGGTCTATGGGCAGCAGTAGAAACTGTGACCAAGAAAGGTGGCCTTGATACTCCTGGAATTTGGGCTTCCGGAGGGAGGTTCAAAAATATACCCTACAGCGCTCAGGCATGTCATGGGGGATCACCGGAGTTAGCTAAGAAATGGTACACTTCACTGATTTTATAAGCCGCGGAGATTTCCAGAAGGTGAGAGCCACCATGACCTATCTGCGGGTCCTTCCGTCTTACTGCCCGGCGGGTGGATATTTAGGCTGAAGATGGCAGGTTTAGTCTTTAGATTAGTCTAAAAATAAATACAACGGTTCTAATACATTTATGAAGAATTACTATATTTCTCTGTGAAATAAGTTTTCATTTTTCCCCAAAAAATGACATTTTGGTTGAAAGCTTTTTTTCTGCTAACAGTCTGTTTCCCTCGTTCAGTTTTTTTTTTTTGAGGGGGGGGGTTTCCCAGACAATTGTGGAGGTTTTTTTGTGTTTGTTGGGATGGCAACAACTAGAATAAAGGTTTTGTTCTGTTGGTTTGCACAGTAATAGGTTTTGTTAGAGAACCTGCAGGAACTTCTATTCCGCTGGTGCTACTAAAAAAATAAATAATATATATATATATCAGCGCCAAGCGCTTCTGCATTTACTGGAAAATGCAGATTTTTGGTAGAAAAAAATACAAAATTAAAAGATTGAGTCCTGAATACTGGAAAACGGATCAAAAGTACATTTTTGGATTCATTTTACTGCAGCGCTCCCGCCGTACTTTTCTATCATTTAGTTTTTGTCCTGTGGTTGTAAGAAATGTTACGTTTGTTGCAGAAAGTCTTAGAAGTGGTAACTTTATAACGAATTTTCATTTTCCCGAGAGTAGAGTGGAAATCCCGATTTTTTTTTTTAACACGTAACTGAGTATTTACGCCACAAAAGGCAGCGAAATGCGTCGGTTTGGGTCAATACTCTGGCCCCGGCCCTTGGTGACATCATCTGTAGGAATGCCAGATTTACTGCAGGGAAATCACATGGGAAAAGGGGACTAAGGGACCCCCGCAAAACTTTATGGGGGCTTCCTGCTCTTCTGCTTCAAATAACCTACTGAGCGCACAGTGCCGAGTACCCAATGACTAGAATATAAATCGGACAACTAAATGATGGCAATCCCCCTTTAATATCCTACATAAGCAAATCTTATATGCAAATTGCATCCATGAATATAGAATAATTAATCTGCATACCGGGGCACGCGTTGATGTCATAAAACAAGGACAATTTCTCTGGATCTAGATACTAGCATAGATAGACTGAGCCATGCCCAGGCCGGCCGTCTGGCTCAGCAGCCAGATGCCCATTGGGTGGCTGGCCATCGGCGATCATAAAAGCACAGCATGCATATCCATCCATCGGCTGCACCTACGCCATCAGGCAGCCGCTGGCCTTAAAGGGCCGGAACCGTCTCGTGATCGCCGGTCCGGGCCGGTGAATTTACGTTGATGACGATTTATTAGTAACACAGATTAGATGATCGGTCCCTTTAAAACCCTCACGTGCCAGTAGTTTTCAGTATTCAGACATCCCCTGGTCTGTTCCATGCTATTCAGACCCAGCCATTCCAGAACGAATAGCGTGATTTTGTGTGTCATCAGGTGCCAGACCAATTATAAGCTGAGAAAAAAAAACAGCAAGCCCCCCCGCCTCCCATCATGGCTGTTCCTGATGGATGCCATCCTAGTTATCGGGAAAGTGTGACCGTATGTGTAGGTGACGCGTAGCGGCGCAGGCGCAAACTCCCCCCGGGCAGAAGTGTCCTAATTGGTGTGAATTAAACAGACTGTCACCGAGTACAGCCTGCCAGCGGGAGCTCTGGACGGGGGGGGAGTGAATGCCAGTTTTGGGCAAGTAACACAGAAAAGTGGAATTTGATGCCAGCTAAAAAAAAATTTACAAAAATAAAACAAATTCTCAGGGAAATGATCTGGATTCCTCGAAATTTTTCCACCTAACCTAACTTTTTTTCGGAGTATGACCCCCAAAACCCCCCACTAATGGGTTAAAAGAAAAACTCGAAGCCCTAGCTGTGTTCGGATGTAAAATGGCGCCGGGCGATGCTTGGGGCTTCGTTTGGTGATGAGTGTTCCCCGCGCAGATAGCGAGTTCTTCTGTTCCTCTGCAACATTTAATCCGGAACATTCCAGAAGACGCACCCAGCAGCGCGAGGGGGGGCTCTCCAGGGGAGCGAGAGGAGAGGGAGAGCTTTAAGCAGCTCCTTACCGAATAGCAATGCCGATAAGCTTAAGGGGGCGCTCCAGACGTCAGACGACCTTTAATGCATATGATTGCAGCGCGGCCCCTTTAAATGTCATTCATTGATTTTGTTGGGAGTGCTTTCCTGCCACTGACTGGCTCCTTCAATCAGCCAATCGGTGTCAAGAAACGCGGGACCACGGAGGAGTACGACAGCTGCAGCACCAGAGCTGCAGCTTCTCGATCGGGTGTTTATTTTATGCATTCTTTTTTAAGTCAATGACATTAAACTGTCCCTTTAATTAAGTTCTCTCTCCCCTATTGTTAAGTTGCTGATTGTTGTTGGTTGCCCCCGGCAGCCTTTCGAAGGGCGGGGAGTCCCTTTGTTTTTTTGGGGGGGGGGTGTAAGTATGTTTAGATGTAAGCAGGCGTGCGTGTTGTCTCTGGCACGATGTTCCAGGCAGGACCCATTGTTCTGATATCTAATCACGAAAAGTTTTAGCGAGGCAGGATGCACCCGCTGCCAGCACATCTGCACGGACCGTATACATCTATGACATCATTCGTCAATACGTTACAGAACAGAGCGTCCGAGAAGCCGCCCCCCCCACACACACACCCTTCACCTTCTCCCCAACGACGTTACCCCAAACAGACCCCCGGGACACGGCTCGGGCTCCAAATGTTTGTCACGTAGGCAGAGAGCTGTAAATTTCTCCGCTTTTCCCGGAGATTTGACCTTTTTATTCACATTTCGATGTCAAAATAGTTGACTATTAATCTGATGGAAGCCAGCTCCGTGTTTACTCCACCGACACAAAGCGCGGCGCGAGCGTGTGTTCTGCGTGTTCTGGAATGCATCACTTTGACAACCAATGAGGGAGCGTAAAACTTTACAATTAGCAAACCAAACCATTTCCATGCCAGGCTCAAGCGGCCCCAGCACTCGACAGGTTAATGCCACCTGGTACTCCTTCCTTACGTTACATCTAAAGCCCCTATGCTTAGCAGAAAGCAGCATTTTAACACTTCGACATAGTCGCATAGTTTTCCTTTAACGAGGCGGTTCTGGATGCTTTAACCCTTAGTGGGGAAACACGGCTATGATTTTTGTTTTTTGCGCAATCGTTAAAAAAAAATCCGAATGTGGTTTTAATGTATCCAGTCGATCTGAGCTTAGCGTGAAAGAATAGTACCTGCATACCCACCGGGAAAGAAATGGTTAAAAGAGCAGCTGCCGGTATATCCAGGGCTGTTATATGGAAGGCCGGGGGGGGGGTATCCAGGGGCCCCAAGAACTTTTTCACACATGGAGAGTGAAGGGTACAGAAAAGTTGGTGCCTTAAGTCACCGCACCCCCATAAAATACTATTTAGGCCAGATTTAATAACTAAAGTTAAACAAGATCTCGCAAAAGAGCTTGCAATCTATTAAAGAAGGTCCTCCGGCTGAGGTTGGCCCCTTTAATATGAAAGATGCCTCCTGCAGGGGCAGAAGAAGAAAAAAGTGCCCTCAAGATACAGGAGGTCTTAAAAACCTTCCATTGGGGGGGCAGGGGGGGTTTCTGGTACTTTGCTCTAAAGGGACGGGTACATTGGCCAAGTCTAATACCCCCAACACCTATGTGGGGCAAATCTGGTAGATGTGATGCCCCTGGGGTCAGTTATATGCAGATTATTACATTATATACAGATTTACAGCCCAATGATGCAAAAGCAAGACCCGGCAAGCACAACGTGCTACTTATATATATATATATAGATAGATTGTAAGCTCTTGTGGACAGACGCCCTTCTATTCTGCGGTTGCCCCGAACAGGCGCATGCTTTTAAATCTAGAATGAATTCGAACTATTGAAGTAAACGTTCAAAGCAGGAGATTTTATGCAGAAATATTCCAGAAATTAGGTTTTTTTCCTAGAAATTTCTTCAACCCCAAATTCCAGAAAAACATCACAAAATATATTATCCAAAAAAACATATATACACATATACATAAATATATACATATACATATAAATCAATCCAGCACATTTACCCCGACGGGGGGCAGGAAATGAATAAAAGGGAATGGGAAGGGATGGGATGGGGCAGTACAGGGGCATCACTCCCACTCCCACCTCTGCCTGCACTCAACCTGCTTCACTCCACTCCCTGAACACTCAATGGCCAGAAGGCATCATACATCAGATCCAAAAAAATACCTGACCGTAAGCACCATAATAATTCCTGAGTGCATGCAGGGCATCTGACCCAAAGCACCAGAAACTACCCCTGATTGTGAGCAGGGCATCTAAAACTATCCTGACTTCAAGCTGAGCATCGGATCAAGGGGAAGAGAAACTACCCCTGACTGCATGCAGGGCACTTTACTAAGCACCAGAAGCTTCCCTGACTCTGAGCACCACAAAGCACCCTGAGTGCAAGCAGGCAGGGCACCAGATCCAGGGCATAAAAAAATACTGACTGCAAGCAGGGCACCAGATCAAAGGGAACCAGAAACTTCACGGACTGCAAGTGAGGCACCTGACTCAAAGCACCAGAAACTACCCTGACTGCAAGCAGGACACCTGATTCAAAGCACCATAACTACCCTGGACTTGGGAAGGCACTGTGCCCCTCACCAGCACCCAGATACCACTACATACCCCTCCCAGCAGCCTGGCAGCAGCACAGGGCAGATCGCAGAGGGCACCTACCAATGTCAGAGTTGCAGAATGCCTCCTGGGGGTGAGTGGGGTTACATGTGCAGCCCTCCGCCGACCGCGAGAATTCCGCAACGGACAGAAGGAGCAGGTTCAGGAGCATGAAGATGGACATGATGCTGCAGGCAGGACTCCCCCTCTGGTAATAATGGATCTTCCCTGTGACACCGAATCACCTCCAGCACACAACCGAGCAGAAATAATCTCCAGCGCAGCCTGCGGATCATAATATACAGGAGGGGCGGGGATACAGGGCTTAAACCCGCCCCGGGGCGTGCACATGTAAATCTCCCCACAGCAGCACCAACGTGCAATGACCTCATCTCTCTCTATCTGGGTAGGTGGGCGTGTATTTAGCGAGGAAGGGCGTGGTCAGGCTGAGTGTGATCAGGGTATCTCTGGATGGAGCACCCCGAGAGGTTTAACAAATAACCAAAACAACTGCCCCCTCCTCCTGCGCCTGCTGGGTAAAATCCCGTATACTGGATGCTCCCAGTTTGTTTAATCCAGTGTACCAGTTACTATGGATACCCTGCCTGCCCTTCCACTCCCATCATGCTCATCCAGCCAAACCATTTCCTCTGCCACACATGATCTGCCTGCATGCACACAGTCCTTGTAAGGAAATAATGACAAATTCTGGAAAATTCCAGAGAAGCTGGAAACACTTTTTATTTAAATATTGGCAGCTGCTGTCGGTAGTTATGTACACACATATATATACCGTATATATAGGGAAATTCTGTAACCCTTTCATCACTGTTGTTAGACTACTTGGTTCGCAGTGTGTTGTACTTGCCGTTTATAATTTGCCCTCGTTAAGATGAATACATGCCCCGCTTCCCTTTCTGCACATGCCCCGGGGCTTCCCTTTCTGCACATGCCCCGGGGCTTCCCTTTCTGCACCGGCTGTCGTCATCGTTGCTGTAATACCCGTGAAGGGCAATCGATTTTAAAATCTTGGTCCTTTCTTGAAGACCTGATTAATATAGCGCCATCATATTCCACAGTGCTGTACAATGAAAAGTACATCATATTTCATCAGCAGCTGCTGCAGAACCTCTTGGAAAACATATTTGCCAATGAGCTGATTCAGGAGCGGACAGCTCCGGCCACCAAGATGTTCTGCAGTAGCTGCGTTTCATCAGCTGCAGAATTTTTGTCTGGTTTATTATTATTTATTTATTTTTAGCTTAGTAACACAATGGGTTACTGACGGTATGAAGGGTTAATTTGCACCCCAGCCACCCAGACTGTTATATTAAGAGGCGGAAAAGCTCCAAAGCAGACGTAATAAACGGGTTTTATACCCGGGAGCGAGCGACGCACTTTGAGCCGGCTGGAAAAAGAGACACAAAAATAAATCAATAAATTGAGTACAGAGGAGTTTATTCCAAAGCAGGAGAAAAGTTACAACGAGAGGCCAGAATCTAACACATCGATGGAATGTAAGAAAGGCTGGGAGATAAGCAGAACAGCCTCCCAGCAGAAGTGGTAGAGGGTAATACAGTGCGGGTATTAAACATGCATGGGATAGACATACGGCTCCTGAATCTAAGACGAGACCAACGACTGATTAAGGTTTGAGTCGTTACAGCAGGAGAAACGGGCGACTAGACGGGGGCCGGATGGGGCCGATCTGCCGGCAGGTTCTATTTACCAAAAATAAGAAGTTGAGCAACATTTAGTCGCAAAGTCATGTCTCCCAGCCAATAGGTAACCCCACAAATATTCGTGTGCAACTCCTACGGTCCTCAGCCAGCAATTAGCACAATTCTTTCCTGTTATGATGCGTTATTCGTATAGATCCCATTGTACCACGCTGTGGAATGTGATGGCGCTATATATTATCATTTATTGATCTTATAGCGCCGTCATATTCTGCAGCGGTGTACAATGGGTTAACAGGACATGACAAGTAGCTCATCACATACGGACATAGAGAAGCAAAAGGTGAGGACGGCTCTGTTCAAAGAGCTTACAATCTAGAAAAAATAATACTGTAGCAGATGTGATAAAGATTATTATTTCATATGTATACGTAATGATTTAGATTGTAAGCTCTTATGTGCAGATCCTTAGTCTTAAGTCTTAGTCTTAGTCAGTCATTCTAGATTTGTCCTTTGAACATATGGACTGCCGGAATTGTTGGCGCTATAAAAATAAAAGATAATAATAATAACAATAATAACAATAATAATAATAAATATTGTTAATGACAATAATCCTAATAATAATAACATTGATAATAATAATAATAATAATAATCCTATAGAATGTATAGAACGGTTCTTGCTCAGAGGGCCATTAAAGAGTTATATTTCCATCCTATACTAAGCAAATACATTATTTGGAAGATGACATCATACCTCCCAACATTCCAAATGGCCAAAGAGGGGGTACTTTTAGGGGTGGAGTTAGGGGCGGGGCTTTACCCAGACTTATGTTATTCTCTGAGCTATTTATAGCTATTTAAGTAACTACCTTAGGCATGTATAGGAAGAATGATGCATCTTAAAGCCGTTCCCTGCTGTTTCTATACACATTATCGGGGCTTTTAGGGCCGTAGAACCCTGCGATCCCCTCATACCCAGCAAACATTCTGACCTCCTAGAAAAGAGGGGCATCAGGGGAGGAAAGGGGGTCATCAAGGGGGGAAAGAGGGTCGTCAGGGGAGGAAAAGGGCATAGATTTGAGTTGGAAGAGAGGGACTGATCCTCCTGAATAGGGACAGTTGAGAAGTGCATGCATTTTTAGATTTTGGCTTTAATAAAGCATCCCGTGTGCTCTTTGCTTTTAAATAATAAAGTTTTAGACGCTATTCCTTTAAAAACGATAAAAGGGCGGCTGCTCGGCACACGGTGTACGGTGGAGGGGAAACGGCTCCGGCTGGGGGAGAATTCTTGGCTGGATTTATAAAGAGCCGGGCCGCGCGGGGACCATTCCTCGGGATTAAACCCAAACCCTTGGATCAGGAGTCTGAGAACTCAGAGCATACAAGAGAATTACCGGCGTGTTCAGAACACGGAGAAGACGCGCGGCGCGGGGGGGCAGAGGGCTCCGGCACACGCGGGTTTTATTGTTTGCTTATAAAATGTGAAAGGATAGAATTACATGGAAGCTATGAGACAGGTACAACTGCTGTCATTAAAAAAAACAAATGCATTCTGGTGGTGAAGGGGTTACGTGCATTAATAGGGGCCCCTAGACAGACCTGGGAACCTTCCAAAAGAGCGGACCCCGAGACTTATTAACCCTTTAATAGCCCATCTATGCAGCGACTAGCGAAATGTGTTACCAAAACGTCTCTAATACTGTCCCTCACGGAAACCCTGACTCACCTGTATTCAAGCAGGAATATCAACCATAACATACTGGGAGCAAAAGCACCAACAGGGAGTCTTATATATCTGATCACAGCGGGGGAGGATAGGAAGGAGTCAGATCCCCAATGTGTGACCCCAAGAATCAGCCCCTTCACCCTGAGATTGGGTCAAAAAACTGTGGGCACTGTGAGTACTTTAATAATTAAGTACTTACCTGCAGCTCACCGCCTCCAACATGGTCTGGTGATCCTTGCCACTGATTGGCTGCTTGAAACAGCCAATCAGTGGCTGGAAAGTGCTGAAAGAAGCTGGTGGTTGGGGAAGGGGCAAATGCATGGGGGGGGGGGATTCTGTAGAACCCCACCATAAATTTAAAGGGACCTCTCAGCTATGATATGCGTTACAGTGTATACGATGGCCGGTGACATCACGGTCACAATGTATCTACTGTGAAGGCAAGTAGGATAAAGACCCCATCCTACAATGTCCTGCTCCGGGCTTTCCTCTCCTTTGGCTATCGTCTTCCAGATTTCTGCGGCCAGGACACGTCGCCCTGTAGCCTCGACCCTTTCTAATGATGATTAGTAAAGCGGAGCCCTGGGGATTAGGGCTTTCGTGAACCTGGTATAGATTACTGACCGCCTGCGCCTCTCGGACCGCTCTTACCTTTATCCTCAGTGATGGATGTTCCCCAAAAAGCAGCAGACTCAGGATTCCTACATGGTGGTCCAAAATATTCAAACTACGCTTGCCTCGGGGGGCAGTTGATCCCTGGTAATCTGCACAGTCTGTCCCTAGTGTTTCTGCCTCCATATGTTTACTTAAACTCACTCTTTTACTTGTCTTAATGATTTTTTATAGTAAAAACTTCTGCTGTGCTGACGATATGCAGAAAAAAAGACTTCTTTGTTAAAAATGCAGACTCTGATGGGTTTATTCTTGTTGATGCAGTTGCAGTCTTCCGCCACTAGAGGGAGACGTGCCCAGGACTGTTAAAGGGAAAGTGTCACTAAAATAGAACCTTTTCCTAAAAATTCCTTAATATCATCATTATAAAAAATACTTAACTGTTTCTTTAATCCAGTTTGGTGCAGCGGACCAGGATAATACCCCAGGGGTCTGATAGGGGTGCTCTCCGAAGATTCTGCCCCAGTGACCCTATTTAATCTTATAAATAGTTTAACTTCATTTAAGTTTAACCTCAGCTATTCCAGCTTATTCCAACTTATTGACAACTTCAATATCCAGCTGCCTGAGAATGATGGGAATTCGACTCTCCCACAGCCGGATAGACAGAACTTTTTGCAAACAGTCTGACCCGTTTTAGTAAAATTGCAGAAAAATTAAATGTAGAGATTATTCCCCCCCCCATAGATACCTATTAGTGGTGAATAGGTTAATGTCCCATAGCGTCCTGGTGCCATGTATGAGACATGTTTCTCATCTGAAGGCCATTATATTATGTCATCATGTTGTAAAGTGACCTCAGATCCATCAGTTATCACAGCAGTGTGTCTGAGACTTGCGGAGGAGCGAGGTCTGGGCTTGGGGGGCCACAAACTCTTTGCTGGAAGTATTCGCTCCACACGTGTGACCTATTCTTCAGGAATTAGAAAAATGCCTAAATCCTGTGTCATTGAGAGAGTTTACCCATTCCTCAAATTCTGATATTCTGAGCACCGACCAAGCGGCAGCTGTCCATTAGGTCGAGTCAACAACCCAGGTCGAGGGATCACCCCGATGGACTCAAGGAGGATCAAAGGGATCTGCTCTGTCCTTTTGGTGGTTCCACCTTCTTGTGTCACATGACCATTGGCACATGAATATTTACCCTAGACCTAGAGCAATAAAACTATACCGGAGTGGACCATTACTGCCAGGGTCAACATAGATGAAGTCATCTCCCTTCTCTTCCCTCCATCCTAACAAAGGCGTCGGAACCAATCGACAACCATCAGCAACTTAACAATAGGGAAGAGATAACTTAACGGGGAGGAATAATCATGCAGATCCTCAAAACAATAAGCTAAGATTACTCCTCTATGGCTCACACACAGAAGGTGGGCTTCTAATAGAAATGTTGATTATTGTTATCTGTAAACCCCACAGGCTTATTTAATGTAAAGGATTAAGGAAAAGTGGCCAATTTGCTTTAAAGGAACCCCACCTAAGTCTTAAATACCTAAAACGTTAATGCGTACGATTAAGGGCTTAAGATTTAACGTTATTCTGGAAGAGGATCGTTTAAGAGGATGAACCCCTTGGATCAATCATAAGAATAATGATTTTTGCAAGCGGCTCCCATTAATTAGGGTCGGTTATGTTTTCTTTGGAGTCTAAAACATCTCAGGCAGCAATAAAGTGACCTTACATTCTTCGTCTTTATTAATGTCTTCCTCCTGCTTCCCAAAACGACTCGTTAATTGACCCAGGAAATCGTTTTCCCCCGGTCTGGTAATAGGAGCCGTTTGGGTGCTGAGGGGCAAATCACTGGGGGCTGTTGTAGACATTTAATGCCTGCGTGTAACGCTAAAATAAACAGAGGCGCCGCACGGAAAACATAACACGGCTTCACATTCATCAACCAGACTAATGGTCAGATACTCAATACCGGTGTGTGTCGGGGGTCCGGAGATCGGGGTCCGTTACACGATGCTTTAAAGGAGCCGTCACTAAATTGGTATTCTGGGGAAAAATGATGCAAAAAAGGTTTAAAGGTTTGGGCCATTAGCAGACTCAGACCTTAATCAGTCGTTGGTCTCGTCTTAGATTCAGGAGCCGGATGTCTATCCCATGCATGTTTAATACCATCACTGTATTACCCTCTACCACCTCTGCTGGGAGGCTGTTCCTCTTAAAGCAAAAGTGTGTCCATGTCCAAAGTACCGGTGGCTGATACTCCGGTTATCCCAGTTATATTTGCCTCCTTCCTTACTTCTCGCAAGCAATAAACCCAGAAAAGCGCATTTAATGCAGTAAAATAATAATGAAAATAGGGTAGATTAGGGAAAAAATAATTTGATTAATTTGCTAAAGCGCTACAGGCAGGAATAATATTCAAATGAGCAAAAAAACTGCTGACAGGGCCGCTTTAAGGCGATACCGTGATCTTATTTTAGGATCGCGGTCGTTCCGCGGTGTTCTAGAGATTTATAAATATAATCCTGGAAAAAAAAAATCTCTTTTCCTTTCTCCGAGCTAAATTTAGACGCTTGCGAAATAACCTCTCTCCCCCCTCGCCAAGCGACCCTTTTGCCCCAGTTCCTCCCTGTGGATGAAGATACGTCAGATGTCCTCACTCAGCATGATAATCCCCAGCCACGGATAAAATTGCGTTGGCTTTTACTACCGATCAAAAAAAAGACCTTTTTTTCCAGCGATCCTCGGAACAGCCGGGCAGAAAGAGCCAAAAATGCGCTGCGAAAGATGCTAAAATTTTAACATTTTGCAAATCGATATCGATATTCATAGAAACATAGAATTGATTCAGGAGCCGTATGCCGATCCCATGCCTGTTTAATCCCCTCACTGTATTACCCTCTACCACTTCTGCTTGGAGGCTGAGCCACGTATCTACCACTTCTGCTGTAAAGTAAATCTTTCTTACATTACACACCGGAAGAAGCAGACCTGTGATCCACACAATTAACCAAAGCAAAATGTTTATTAAAAGTACTCATGTTTGACGCGGCTGTTTCAGGGCAGTCCCTTTAATTGACAAAGTCTATATAATTAACTACATCCCTGTCCTTAGTTGACCTTTTTTTTCTCCTTGCTCCGCCTTCTAAGGCTTACCGAACCAATCAGAATCTACCAAAGAGGAGGGGCAACTTATTAGGGAAGAGGAATCATTACGATTGGGTGGCAAGTAGTTAATTTTTCTCGGTAGGGGAAATGTAGGGTTTGGAAAGTTACTGATCCGTTTTTATTATTACATTAAATTTTTTTAGAATAAAAAATATTAGCTTTCATTCCATCGTTTTCAAATAATATTTGTAATATCCCAAAATCGGGGGGGGATAATATTTTTGTTTTAAAATAATATTATTATCGGGATGTGTTCCGAAAGTATTTTTACCCCATTATGCTTTGTAAGGTAATATTTGTTACATTGTTAATAGGTCTAGAGGTCAGCCAAAGCGGCCAGACCCTTTAGCCTGAACATGGTCAGGTCCTCCTATGCTGGAGCAACCCCCCCCCCCAAACCTATCCACCATAATGTATAGCGGTGGGGAGCAGCTGACCAGCATGGATGTCCTTTGAAGGAGCCAAGAGAAGAGTTTTGTGCGTAGGAGATCCACATCTACTGCTCCAACCATCTGGCAAATAGGGAAGAAGTTACCAGGTCCCCATGGGACCCCTAAACTATGACTGCAACCCTTATATTTATACGAATTAACTTTATATTAAACGGGACCGCCATTAATAACAAACAACAGACATGGACGGCACTACAAGAGCAATTCCATCCAGTGATCCCACCAGGAATCCAACCGAGAAGAAGGCAATAGAGCCAGAAGTCAGGTTTAAATGGTACATAGAGGGTATAGCACAAGGGTGTCCAACCTGCGGCCCTCCAGCTGCTGCAGGACTACATCTCCCATAATGCTCTTTCAGCTAAGGGGCTGGCTGAGGAGTATGGGAGATGTAGTCCTGCAGCAGCTGGAGGGCCACAGGTTGGACACCCCTGGTATAGCAGATAGGAGGTCTCACCATTGGTAGAGAGACAGTCTACGTGGGCCAGCGTCCTCCTTCTCTAATGCAGGGTGCGGAGGGGTGGCTGTGGTTTGGTTCCACCGTCTCCATCCCGTGGGCCGTCGGCTCGGTCTTACTTTCCTGTGACTGCATTTTCTGGAATTTCTGTACAAAATGACCTTGGCCTTGTGCCAAAGGTGAGCAAACCACCCGAATCTAATTACAATAACATTTTGGACTTCTTAATTGTTTTTCTTTTTTCTCTCTCGTTGATGAGTAAACGCTTTGGAATTTGGGCAGGAAGTAGGATAGAACCCGTCTTAAACCTTCGAGCGATACATGTGATAGAAAGTGTCTGTTTATAATCATACAGTGGAAGCTGTGGGTGTTTTGGGGGGGTTACAAAACCCCCAAGCTTGTGATCGTCGCAAGGTGGCCAGGTGGGATCTCCAATGGACATCCCCCAAAGGATCTCCCAAAACTGGCCCATGATCCACAAAACAGGACCGTTGGGCAGCTACTAAGGACAGCAGGGCAGTTCCCAAAAATCAGGACTGTCCTGCAAAAAGCAGGGCACTTTGGAAGGTTGTCTTAATTATTCTTCGTAAAGCACGCAGTATTTTCGCTCGTGGAAAGAGCTACACGGCAGCTGAGACGGATTAAAGGCAACTTTGGCTACTTTGAAATAAACAAGGTTTTGGGTCATTTCGTGGGGGTAGTTCGGAAGATTTCGACACAACGAGGGCAACGCGTGATAACACAAAACATGTGTAGGGTAGATTCTCAAATCTGCCGAGGGGTAGGACATGCTGGAAACGCAGCTCTCCACCCAGAAAGAAAAACGTTACTGGTAAAAAAAAAACCTAACCCTAAAACCTGATTTTCCCCAATCTGCTTATCACAGAAACCTAGAATTTCAGGGGAGAGAAAAATTATTGCCCCATCCAGTCTCAAAGGGAAAGCTTGATTGTAGTTGTTATTTGATTGTAAGCTCCTGAGAACAATTTTTTTTCTGTTGAAAGACGGGGTGTATGGGGTATATAGCGAAATTAAAAATGATTGCTGCCCTGTAGACGTATCTGGGGACTCTCTGGGTTTGGGTCTCTGGGTCAGTTTCTTCTTTCTCCGGGCAGGCGTTGGAGCGTTACCGTCTCCCCGACGGGTCCTTGAAGCAGCCAATCAGAGGCAGGAAAGCACCCATGGAACACTTGGCGAAACGCATCTCCTGCGTGGCCAATACCTGGGAGTGGAGAAAAGGGGCAAATGCCCATGAAGGGATTCTGCGGAACGCTTCCATACATTGGCAAGGGGGGCACTATGCCATTTAAAGGGGGCCACACAGCTGTCATATACATTAAAGTGCATAGGATGGCTGCAGTGTCCCTTTAACTACAGACACAGACAGACGGAGCACGGGTCTTTAAACTTTCCCAACGTTCTGTTTTTCCACCGGCTGGGACATCTCCACGTTTGCTAACACGCGTTCGGGAAACCTCAAGGAACACAATGACCAAATTGTCAGGTTTTCTATCGCCAAAGGGGTTATTTACTTTCTACACCGTATGAGCTAAAACTTTCCACGCTGGCTAAAAAGCACTGGCACCGGCAGAATCCGCTGCGTCCACAAAAGGGGTTTCTTAAAAACAAAAAAAATGACTCAATTTGTTAAAGGGAACGGAGCTCGCATTTCATACACGCGCGGCTGGTAACATCGTAGCAACGCGGCCAGCGAGTAGCATGACACGTCCCCCCCCCCACACACACACCCGCGCGTTTCAGCCATGTCAGCGAGACGTGCAGACGGAGGGTGGAGTGGTCTGGACCGGTCACAGAATGTGAAGTGAATCAGATCTATGCATGAGGTCACCCTCCACTCCCAAAAGAGTGTGGCCGTGTACCGAACACTTTATTATTGTTTTTAAAAGCATTCAAAAAGAGAACTTTACCATAATCATCCATTGTGACAGCGTACTGGGGTTAGGATGCCTATTATGTTACTTTGGTGTCACACGCATCACATGTATGAGCTGATTGTATGTAGATATGCCAGCAATGAAGAGTAGAAGGAGGCTATGACCACCCATCCCATCTATTGACCCAACGGGATAATCTATGATGTCACTTTGGTCACTTTGAGCAAGGAAAGTGTTGGTGGCAGTGGTGGGATTTCATTTCAAAGCAATATACACATTGTATCCATTATTATTATTATATTTTATTTATATAGTGCCGACAAGTTACACGGGGCTTCTTATTGAACATACTTTCAAAGGGGATGGCAAAACTAGATTTCACGGACTAAGACGACAGATACAGCAGCTGAAGAAGGACCTGCGCACTGGCTTACAATCTAGATGAGCCAACCCTGAGACTGTTTTATTCAGATTGTAGCGGCTCGCTTGTAGTGGCAACCGGTTTTAATAAAGACCCCTAAGACATCAATGGCCGGGCAGGAGAAGATACTCTGCACGAAGGCACCTGTATTCAAGCAGGAGTTTCAGCTGTGATATAGGAGTGAGAAAAGCACCAGTTAGGATGCTCAGATAATCACTAAATAAAGTCTCAGGACTTAAGGACTCTGGGAATTACTAGCTGCAGGCAGTTCAATTAAGTTGTGCGGAAAACCACCAGCTATGACTTCAAATGAAATTTGCTTTCAATACAAAAGACCCGGCGTTACAGGAAATAACAATCTGGTTAATCGTAAAAATATTGTTTATTTTTTTTGTAAGAAAGAGGTGAATT
The DNA here is from genome assembly GCF_027358695.1 of Spea bombifrons. Lineage (NCBI taxonomy): Eukaryota > Metazoa > Chordata > Amphibia > Anura > Pelobatidae > Spea > Spea bombifrons. Next base: position 3,755,774 of record NC_071090.1, read on the forward strand.
CTCCTTTATTAAGGGGGTACAGATTTCTGTCTGGACCTTATAAGTCCTCGTTGTATTACTTCTGGATTCCCACCGTGAGTCAGACGGCAGCCCATGAATCACAATCACTTCCCAAAATAAGACAAACAGCGAGTGACCCGCGGCGTGGGCCGCCCCCGAGGAAGACCCCTGACAGCTCACTGTCACAGGCATGCGATCCTCCGCAGATTTCCGGATCATTAGGCGCAGCTCCCACCCAATGATTCAGCAGGTCACGGACCCTAAGAGGCGAATGGGCTCTCTACAGCAAAGGGGGCTAAATGGGGAAGAAATCATTTCTATGGAAAAGTTCACGGAATAAATAAAAGTGCATTTTTTTTTTTACAGATCCTACAGATTTTTTTTTTGTTATTCCAAAGAATAATTAATTCACAAGAAATCGAAAAAAAGATAAAAGAAGGGGCGAGAGAGGTTAAGAGATACAATGTCTGAGGTAATTATTAAGAGTACACAAAGTATCATAAAGATAAATCACGCTATACCTGTCTGTCGATTCCGCTGATACAACAGAACAAAACGAAGAACAGACAAGTTGAAAAAAAAAAAATATATATATATACCATTATACCTACCTTAGGGAGAAGCTGCAGCCTTCCATACTGTTCTATTGAGCAGTGGCCCTACAGGGAGCCCGGCAGACTAGGATGATGGTGGCAATTTCATGGGGGCAGAAGCACCTCTACCGCAGAACTTGGATGGCGATCGGCCTCTTGGGCAATTAAACTCCTCTCGGGTCACTGGCCCTCTTGGGTCACTATATCGGCACCTTAGGCTCTTGGGGCAATTAAACTCCTCTTGGGTCACTATATCGTGACCTTAGGCTCTTGGAATATGACATCATATCCCATGGTAGACCGTCGTAGAGGTAAGTCGTACAGGACGGCTAGGACAGTGCCCTGGGTCAGGATAATAGGACTATGGGCTCTGTTATCTATTTGCCGCCCCTCTCGACCTGCCTTCGTAGGCCTAGTTGGCCTAGGGGCTACCATTACTTTTTTGGGACCAGGCCCAGCTCCTGGCCGTTCGGTAATTATTTTACGGTAATATATTTTCAAAGCCAGCCAACCACCTTGCGTAAAAGCTTCGTCTGTGGGAACATGGTGTCTCGTTGGGCTTGAGACAGCATTTCCAGTACTGTGGTGACATCATTGCAGTCTATAAGAAAGCAATGGGTAATAAAAAAGACAAAAAAGACAATATTATATTTATATTATTAAATCTACCTCCGAAACACGATTCCAAGTAGGTTTATGCAAGCGGCTGTTAAAGAGGAAAACCCTTTAGACGGATTAGACACTCGATGACCTCTGCTGTCTGGCTGGAAAGTACCGAGCCTCTCCTACCTCTCGACGCGGGAAACCCCACGACGTCCTATCAAAGTTCGAGGTCTCTGGGATATATCGCAGGCGCGGCCCCGACATCGCGGAGTTAAAGAGGATCTTTCGCCAATTCTTCCGTGCAGCAAAAGGAAAAAGAAAGTGAAAGAAATGATAAAAATGTAAGGTTTATGGCCGGTCTGTTCTCACTACTCGACGGCCTGGAGTTTGAAACCATTATATATGCTATTTAAAGGGACAGCCCACCCTTTAACGCATATGCTGGCTGAGTGGTCCCTTTAAATGTTTATGTGGACCCCCCCCAGGTACTGGGGGGGCAAACACTGGGGTTAGGGGGGGCGCATGCTCAAAAAGTGCTCCTGTTGATTTTAATGGGCGCGTTTTCGTGCCACTAGATGACGCAAAAAGTCAGCCTGCTGAGGAACGCTGCAGCTTCTACCAAACATGAAAACACATTAACTGACGCACAAAGTTCTTTAATATGTATTCTTCAAGAACACCTTTAATGATCAATACCTGTCATCCCATGATCTTCGCGATGTCGTTTACGGCGAGCAGAGGGAGGACCGATCAGCTGGAAAACAACGCAAGAGGAAGAGAACCAAGCCATGAACTGTAGATATGATGCCTTCAGGCCGGTGTTCATCTGGATGATGAGATCTGCCGGGCTCGCTGACCTCCACCTGACACTGAGCAGATGACATTACTTCCCTGCGGGCGCAGAGCCTGGCACCGTCCAAACACAGACCTGTTTCGAAAACATCTACTTCAATAAGGTGGTTACAGAATAACTAAAAGTGCTATAATGCGAGTAAAACGATGTATTCCCTATAATCTAACAAACTGAGCAGAGGAAACCGGGGGTTAAACCTACGAATTGGGCAGATTAAGAGATTAATACGGGTTCTACAGAACTGTCCTCTCTAAACAATGACTACCACCCTGCTTTGGGCAAAGGTCACAGGAACTTGCCCCCTAAGGTGTACTGGGGGGGGGTAAATTTAAATAAACAAGGCTATAAATTCCTACTTACGAAAACAGTGGTTTCTGTCGGTATAAATTCACACAGCCCCAAGAAACGCTTGTCAAGGACATTAATCTGTCGTCAGACAGATCGTTCAGGATGTGATGCGTTTCCTTAGAGAAAGAATCCGTCAATCTGAATAAATCAATACCAATCGCCCCCCCCAAGCGGCGACCGCCCGGTGATGGTTTTCCTATATGATTATGAAATGAATGTGGACGTTCCTCGAAGCAGACGGCTCCATTGAGCGGTATCAAAGGCATCCTTCAGTCCTAAGGTCCCACCGCACAGTAGATAGCGGGTCTTAGGTCAAGTGGGGGACCTTGCAGTGGGACAAAGTGGGTACGGTAGCGGAATCCACACCCAGGATATGAATTAAAGGGAAACTGTCCCAAAGTTGTGTCCCTTCTTTAGGGGAAGCCGATCAGAGCCGGCTTAAGGTGGCTTGGTTGGCACCGGCAGCTCCACATTGAGCCTCTGGTATTTCCTGAGATACGTCACCATTAAAGCCAACTTGGCCCACAGCCCAGCTTGGTGGACGGAGCCACATATGCTCACGTTCGTGGGACGTGTATAAAATGCGCTTTACCTGGTCGAAGCTGCTTTTGTAACCCGTATTCCACCACCATTTCTGGAGTAAACACATTTTATTTTACCCGTACATCCTCATCGCTCTTCAAATTGCTCACATTTTTGTAACAATCATAAAAGTAACAGCCCATCAACCACGTTGTCCTTTGTAACCCAACAACTATCAGTTTTAGTGGAGTACGTGACAGTTTTAGTGGAGTACATGACGGTGTTTCGATCTGTGCTACTTATGGGTATATTTTTGGAACACCTTTTACACCTGCGTGTAGTGTACACAGCGCTTTACATTCTATGTTCCAATGTAGAACATGAGGGCTCAGTCCGGCCCTGGGGACAGAACCGTATCATATATTGGGACATAGGTAAAGGATGTGGGTGACCCCGCGTTCAGGGTAAATACGAGGATTTCTGTAACTGTCCTTTTAATTGTTTCCAGTATAAGAGCAGATATTTACTGTGAGTTTCTCATATGCTTGTTTTTTAGTTAACGACTCCAAGCTTCCCTGTGGTGGTCAAGATGGGACACGCTCACGCCGGAATGGGAAAGGTAAGGGGTTAATTACACAGCGTCGCTTTGTGTGGAAATTGTATGTAAGGACCGCTTAAAAGGACTAAAATGATCCTACTAAACATAACAGCGGCTGTTTTACTTTATTGTGTGTATTACGGATTCGATGTAGCAACATCCTTATTAGATAGTTATTGAAAACTCTATTTCCACTAACGGTAGCCAAATGTACCATATTACTTTGTACCCCAAACCCCTATGCCCCTCTTTCCTCCCCGATGCCCCTCTTTTCTAGGAGGTCAGAATGTTTGCTGGGTATGAGGGGATCGCAGGGTTCTACAGCCCTAAAACCCCCGATAATGTGTATAGAAACAGCAGGAAACGGCTTTATAAATTAAACGGGGTAAATAAACCCCATTATTCTTCTTCTAAACGCCCCACTCAGTTACACGAATACCCAGCAATAGGGCATAAAGTCACATAAAAAATCTGGGCCCCCTCTAACTACACCCCCTATAGCAAAAGTGCCCCTCTTTGGCCAGTTAAAATATTTTGGATAAATGATGGATATTTTAATGAAGACGCAGAAGGCAGCGCACGAGTTGTCCTCCGGTACCTGCCCGATGAATGTTTTCGCCCTCAAAGAGAGTCCGGATTCATTCCTCTCCCCCCTCTCCAGTGGTCCCGTGCCCTTTTCTTTACCCTTATTTATTTATGGGAATTATGGGTCCCCCCGCGATCTTCCCATGCATGTCTAGCGGGGCAACAAAGCCGTCATGTGTGTGCGAAGAGGCCGAACGCCCCGCCAGTCGGGGTCAGCAAGTGGCATTTACGCTCCAGACCGAGCGAGGAACACTGCGCGCTTTGTCTGTGCACAATGATCGCTCTTCGCTCTATTAAATTATAAAACGCTGGTTCTGTGTCTGATTTATTAAATCAACAGATACAAAAAATAAAGCAAAAGAGACGGGCGGAGAGCGCCCGAGAGAGACAGCGAACACCAACAGCTTTATTAGGCTGCTTTTATTCTGGTTATTCAATAAAAACAACATGGCCGCTTTTTGGCCACTACAGGCTCTCATACTATCGAGGATGAGGTCCTGGTGTTAGCTGGAGTGGGTGGGGCCACTGTTTAGCTCCTCCCATGTCAAAATGGGAGTCCGAGTCTATCTAGTATCTGAGTCTGCCATCTTGTGGCCCTAAGGACTGCGGCCCCTTAATACCGCTGGGTAATTCTAAGGCGGGTTCCCAAAATATCTACATAAATAAAATAAATAAAGGAAGTTTGCAGAGGAACACAATATCGGGAGAGTCCAGGAAGTGGAATACAACTTCCTGTTTGAGCTGCGGATAGGGAGAGTCTAGGAAGTGGAATACAACTTCCTGTTTGAGCTGCGGATAGGGAGAGTCTAGGAAGTGGAATACAACTTCCTGTTTGAGCTGTGGATAGGGAGAGTCCAGGAAGTGGAATACAACTTCCTGTTTGAGCTGCGGATAGGATTCCAATTCTATCTCTACTGAAGGATCATAACCCCCAACTGTCCCGCGGTGCAACGCGGCGCTTACCGCATGTGACAGATATAAACTGCGGACGCTGTGCCCACTCAGTGGGGTCCTCCATGGTGTTGGGGGGCAACTAGCTTCCTGTTAGGCAGCCTGCCACCCCCTGGGCCTATCAACCGAAGCCAGAACACGCCACTGAGGAGTTAATGAAAATTTGCATGAATATCCCTCCATATAAAAATGAGACATTAGGAGAAAGATAATAACAACGTGACAGATGGATCTCAGTTACGGTTTCATTTCAAGGTGACGTTTGCCCTTTGTTCCTGAGACACCAAAAAAAAAATCGCAAGCTCTTCTGGCAATTTTTTTGCGGATAAAAAAAATACCCGCCGACCCTCCCGGCCGCTAATCTGAGAAGCACTTCGGATTTGTGTACGAGGTGGAACGCTGCCAGATTCTAAGTACGATGTTAACATTCTTAATATGAAGTGTTTTTCCACATTAGAGGACTTTTATTCCGCATCGTTATAGCAACAGAGGTCAACGTTTTCATAATCATTTTTTTTTTTTGATGGGCCGGCCGTTGCCGTCCTGACCTTCTTTTCCCAGTGTCATCCCATAAATAACTCCCAAACCCGGACTCATCTTCTTAGTGATGTCATCGACAGCCTCCTACGTATAAGAAAACAAAGCGGGCGGCCGGCGGTGTTTTCCCAGCTGCCGGTCTGTTTAGATAGTCCGAGCCCCAAAGATACCGTTAAAAATAACTTTCTGACAAAGTCCAGTCCGTGATAAGTCAGACCACATGTTACGGGGAGGAGATGGGCTTTAAATCCCACGTTGGCTAACAATGGCTAAGCAGGGCCGGACTGACCAATGTCCGATGGGCCAATGACGGACAGCGCCCCCCGGGCTGAAGAACCCTGCGATCCCCTCATACCCAGCAAACATTCTGAGCTCCTAGAAAAGAAGGGCATCAGGGGAGGAGAGAGGGGCATCTGGGGAGGAAAGAGGGGCATCAGGGGAGGAGAGAGGGGATCAGAGGAGGAAAGAGAGGATCAGGGATCGGGCAACCAAAGAGCGACTGGCCTCTTTGGTATTTCATTTTTCAGTTGGTATGGAATCTCCTTCAATATAAAGGAGTTTTACTACACTGAGAGGGTGGTAGATTTGTGGAACAGCCTCCCAGCAGAAGTGGTAGAGGGTAATACAGTGAGGGTATTAAACATGCATGGGATCTTAGGCTCCTGGATCTAAGACGAGACCAACGACCGATTAAGGTTTGAGTCTTTACAGCAGGAAAAGGAGGCAGACTAGACGGGGGGCCGAATGGGGCCAGGAAATATATTGCTATATGTTTTATGTGGATCTTCACATGGAGAAAAAATGCAAATGCCCCTTTTTCTTGACATTTCAAAGCGACTTTTCTACAGGGTCTCACATCGCGTCCTGTAAATCGTTCCATTCTTCAGCACGCCGGATCAATTCCAAGACATTTTTTTCCTCTCCCTTTCCTATTTTTGGGGCGAACGGCACCTCGGACCGCATGCTTTCGGTCCCTTGTGTCCCAGCCTCACGCGTCGGGGAACTTTCCTCGGTGACGCACAACACTAATGAGAGGAATCCTTAATCCCTGGCAGGCTTACAGACCGCAAAGACGGGATCGGACATTCATAGAGAAATGAAGTCATTTACGTTGTTTAAAGAAACAATAACGTATAAAAAGAGGGGATTATTGACCCAAAACACCTTAATGCATACAATAGCCGAGAGGTCCCTTTAAATTAGCATGGTGCCCCCCTTCCAAATATATGGGGGATCCTGCAGAATCCCCCCACAGGCATTTACACGTGATGTACTTACCATCGGTCAACTGGAGTGTCCCTTTAAAAGATAACCCTGCTTGAGAACAGGTGAAGCCTCAATTGGTTCAGTTAATTGAAGAAACATAGAACCTGCCGGCAGATCGGCCCCCATTCGGCCCCCCGTCTAGTCTGCCCGTTTCTCCTGCTGTAAAGACTCAAACCTTAATCAGTCGTCGGTCTCGTCTTAGATTCAGGAGCCGTATGTCTATCCCATTAAGAATCTCACCAGTGGTCATGCAGTGAATATAACCTTTACGACTCTTCGGGAACTGTAGCTGAAAAGCATTATGTGAATGTATTTGAAACAAAGTTTCTGGAGTGTGTTCCGCTGGATAAAGGAGGAAATTGTTACAGTAAATGCTGGGACAGAATCCGTCAAAGTTTCATTGTTGCCTAAAAAATAAAAAATAATAATATAATAAATCATAATAAATAAAGACAATATTGTGGCTTTTCAGCTCATTTAGAACCCGTCCGGCGTCTGTCGTAATGTTACTTTTATTCCAAGAGATAATTACAATTTCTATCATTTTACTTTTATTCTCTGGAACCTGGATATAGAAACCTCTGCTGGTCCAACTAAAAACACTCCTATCACTCTTGGCCAGATGGGCTGTGTTGTCCTCTGCTTTTTTTTTTAGCAGTTATTGTAGAACTTCTGTATCCTGTGGGCTTTGTAACCTAAACTGTGCTTACAGATGGAACGCAAACTGCAAAACCCAATGTATCTAACAAAAACACTCCAGGAAAGGCATCTAGAAGGGCAAATGGAAAGGGGGGACAGAAGTACGTGAAGGGGTTAAACACTAGGAAGGGGGTTTGAATAAAGTGGCAGAGCTAGATATTTGACTTAAGGTTAGAGGATTAACATGAGAAAGGGTTGTAGATACCTGGACTAGACTCCCAGTGGGAGTATTACCGCCCAACACAGTAAAGGAATTAAAGAAAGTTGAGGATGTGAATGAAGCAAACGTAAAGAATGAGTAAGTCAAAGGGAATTTTGCTGGCAGGGTTTGAAGCCTGGGTATAGGCAAAGGGAAAGGGGGGCTTGTGTTTTGGGGTCATTTCTCTTGATCTATACATTTTCCTGGCGCGATCGCAGATTGACCCGGGTGACTTTGCTTCACTAAGCGTTTCCTTCTTTGTTGTCTTCAGGTGAAGGTCGACAATCAGTATGACTTCCAGGACATCGCGAGCGTCGTGGCAATGGCCAAAACCTACGTAACCACCGAGCCTTTCATCGATTCCAAATACGACATCCGAGTCCAGAAAATCGGAAACAATTATAAAGCGTACATGTAAGCATGGGGAGGAAAAATAGATCCAGTGTCAACCTGTTAGCAAGAAATGGGGATCCAGATCAAGGGTAAATAGCTGGAGGCAGGTGAGATCCCTACTGGTTTCCATGGTAACAAGACTTTCTAAAAAGGTTTTTAAACCCCCCATGGACCACCTCAGTGAGCCAAGACCGGGGGCACTCTGGGCACCATGCGGGATGACATGAGCAGCACCAGGATTTATTTTAGCACTCGCAGACGGCTGTCTCCAAACATCTAAGGAAAATGACATTAACCCCCCAGTCCAGCGGGCCGTGGGAGAGATCGCCGCGGAGTATGAGTTGGGCACACTTAGAACCACATGCCCCCCTAATTAAATCCGCCCCACGTGTGAATGCTGCCTCTCTCGGCCCCTGGCGTGATGATGATTAATGGGTAATTACGGATGACCCCGTGCTATAATCATACTCGGGGCACACAATGAAGCCATCACAGCCCCCGACAGACCCCCAGCGCAGCTCAGGAAGTTCCCTGCAAAATACCCCGGGGGTCTTACTGTTCCCAGCGCGAGAACACGCAACAAAGCGGCACTATCTGCTAAACGCAGCGACAGCCCAAAACAGGATCCGAGGCTCGAGCCAAACGCCCGCGGAGAAATCCAGGAGACGCTCATATCCGAAATAATCCGTAATACATAATCCATAATACAGCATCGCTATGCCGGGAATGCGAGCAGGGATCTCACCGGCGCCTGTAACCCCCTCACTGCCGGGGGGCTCACACGGAAACACGTGAAATAAAACACATATATATATCAATACATATACATATATATACAGTATATCGTTCTAAAAGATTATTCAGCGGAACGTATGTTATTATAGAATTCTATCATAAAAGAATAATATAGAAACATGTTTAATACTAATAATAATAACAGCAATAAATTATAACTACTAATAATATATTTATTATTATTATTTATAATAATATGAAGCAGGGATAACCTTCCTGTGTGTGTTATATATATATGTGTGTTAAATACCAGTATATATATATATATATGTGTGTGTGTGTGTGTGTGTGTGTGTGTGTGATATATCTATATATGTGTGTTATATGTATATATGTATGTGTATATATGCACATATATGTGTAAGCGGCATGTTTGTGTCCCTTTACATTTTGTTGATCGCATTTGCAGGAGAACCTCGATATCCGGGAACTGGAAGGCAAACACCGGCTCGGCCATGCTGGAGCAGATTGCCATGACTGACCGGTGAGCTGTAAAACCCATTTTTCTGCTGCTTTGCACATGTTTTATTTTTTTAATACATATGATTTATTTATTATCGGGTCCAGTGGGCAAACAGGCCCATCATACCTGCCCATTGGCCATATTAAATGGGCATTAGTGTAAAATACATATATCTACTAATCCCATACTCATTTTACTGCTCTCTTTTCCTGGGGGCCGTTCCATGTATCCACCACCCTGTATTTTCCACATTTTACCAATGTGGCTACCTTAATACTTCCCGTGCCACCTCCAGCTATTTTTTGTCCATGCGCAATGTGATTAACTCATGAGCCATATAGTCGGCTGAGGCTACTTTATTGGGTGTCCCTCTCTCCTTGCCTTTCGGTTGAGCCTCTCCGGCCGTGCTCAGCCTCCATGCTCTCGGTCGGCAGGTACCGTCTCTGGGTGGACTCCTGCGCCGAGATGTTCGGGGGTCTGGATATTTGCGCGGTGAAGGCTGTTCACAGCAAAGACGGAAAGGATTATATCATAGAGGTGAGTCCTTCCACTTCACCCTTCTACATCCAGCAAATCAAACTTTAATCATTAATAATAATAAAAATAATTTATTCTGTGGTTGCTAAGGTAACAGCAGCACTTTGCACTAGAATTGCTCTGTATAAGTAACCTCCGTGGCCCCCAGTGGAGTCACTGTTATTGCCGTTTGTGCCCGTCAGGTGATGGACAGCGCCATGCCTCTGATTGGTGAGCATGTGGAAGAGGATCGGCAGCTGGTGGCAGACCTCGTCGTCTCCAGAATGACCCAACATGCCCAGATGAAGTCCCAGAGCGCGTCACAGAGCGCGTCACCACCCAGACCCATGGTAAACACTGTGAGCAAGTAACCTGCTAACGCCTTTACAGTATCGCACAAAGGGGGTGACACGGACCCCAAAATGTTGGTTGGATGCTGGGGGGCTCTGAAAGAGAGACCCCCAGCAAGTGCAGGTAACTGATAACTGATGCATGTGACAGATCAGCAGTTCAGAGACTCCCTGTCTGAGTGAGAAGACAACCCATCCCTCTTTAAAAGGAGGTCCCATAAACACAACCCCCAGCGCTATATACAGTAATATAACCCCCAGCACTGTATACAGTAATATAACCCCCAGCACTGTATACAGTAATATAACCCCCAGCACTGTATACAGTAATATAACCCCCAGCACTGTATACAGTAATATAACCCCCCCAGCACTGTATACAGTAATATAACCCCCAGCACTGTATACAGTAATATAACCCCCAGCACTGTATACAGTAATATAACCCTCAGCACTGTATACAGTAATATAACCCCCCAGCGCTGTATACAGTAATATAACCCCCAGCACTGTATACAGTAATATAACCCCCAGCACTGTATACAGTAATATAACCCCCAGCGCTGTATACAGTAATATAACCCCCCAGCGCTGTATACAGTAATATAACCCCCAGCGCTGTATACAGTAATAACACCCAGCATTGTGCACAGTAATAACCCCAGCGCTATATACAGTAATAACCCCAGCGCTGTATACAGTAATAATTATGTCCTTTATTACATAATAAGGCAATAACCATTCCAATATATAACTGATGCTTTTGATTATCTGTCTGCTAACCCTTACCAAGAAAAACAACTGTCTTTTTATGTACCTGCTAGCTCCGCCCAGTTGATGACATCACGCTTGTATGGAATCCATCCACATAGGAAACAAGCACAACACTACTGCTGTATACAGTAATAACCCCCAGTGCTGAGTACAGTAATAACCCCCCCAACACTGTATACAGTAATATAACCCCCAGCGCTGTATACAGTAATATAACCCCCAGCACTGTATACAGTAATATCCCCCCAACGCTGTATACAGTAATATAACCCCCCAGCGCTGTATACAGTAATATACCCCCCAGCGCTGTATACAGTAATATACCCCCCAGCACTGTATACAGTAATATAACCCCCCAGCACTGTATACAGTAATATAACCCCCCAGCGCTGTATACAGTAATATAACCCCCAGCGCTGTATACAGTAATATAACCCCCCAGCGCTGTATACAGTAATATAACCCCCAGCGCTGTATACAGTAATACAACCCCCAGCGCTGTATACAGTAATATAACCCCCCAGCGCTGTATACAGTAATATAACCCCCAGCGCTGTATACAGTAATATAACCCCCAGCACTGTATACAGTAATATAACCCCCAGCACTGTATACAGTAATATAACCCTCAGCACTGTATACAGTAATATACCCCCCCAGCGCTGTATACAGTAATATAACCCCCCAGCGCTGTATACAGTAATATAACCCCCAGCGCTGTATACAGTAATATAACCCTTACGAAAAAATTACTGCAGTTTTTCTGAAGTAATACTGCAGTTTTTTGGACATGAAAAAACTGCAATACTGCACTTTTACTGCAGTATTACTGCACATTTACTGCAGTTTTACTGCATTTGTACTTCACTGTACTGCAGTTGTACTGCAGTTATTTTTGTACGGAAGTACAAATGCAATAAAGCTGCAGTACATTGAAGTACAATGCAGTATAATTGCAGTAAAAAAAAAAAGCGCAGTAAATGTGCAGTAATAATGCAGTACAGTGAAGTACAAATGCAGTAAAACTGCAGTAAACGTGCAGTAATACTGCAGTAAAAGTACAGTATTGCAGTTTTTTCATGTCCAAAAAACTGCAGAAAAACTGCAGTAATTTTTTGTAAGGGTAACCCCCAGCGCTGTATACAGTAATAACCCCCAGCGCTGTGTACAGTAATAACTGCCCCAGCACTGTATACAGTAATATAACCCCCAGTGCTGTATACAGTAATATAACCCCCAGCGCTGTATACAGTAATATAACCCCCAGCGCTGTATACAGTAATAACCCCCCAGCGCTGTATACAGTAATATAACCCCCAGCGCTGTATACAGTAATATAACCCCCAGCGCTGTATACAGTAATAACCCCCCAGCGCTGTATACAGTAATATAACCCCCAGCGCTGTATACAGTAATATAACCCCCCAGCACTGTATACAGTAATATAACCCCCAGCGCTGTATACAGTAATATAACCCCCAGCGCTGTATACAATAATATAACCCCCCAGCGCTGTATACAGTAATATAACCCCCCAGCGCTGTATACAGTAATATAACCCCCCAGTGCTGTATACAGTAATATAACCCCCAGCGCTGTATACAGTAATAACCCCCCAGCGCTGTATACAGTAATATAACCCCCAGCGCTGTATACAGTAATATAACCCCCCAGCACTGTATACAGTAATATAACCCCCAGCGCTGTATACAGTAATATAACCCCCAGCGCTGTATACAATAATATAACCCCCCAGCGCTGTATACAGTAATATAACCCCCCCATCGCTGTATACAGTAATATAACCCCCAGCGCTGTATACAGTAATATAACCCCCAGCACTGTATACAGTAATATAACCCCCAGCACTGTATACAGTAATATAACCCCCATCGCTGTATACAGTAATATAACCCCCAGCGCTGTATACAGTAATATAACCCCCAGCGCTGTATACAGTAATAACCCCCAGCGCTGTGTACAGTAATAACTGCCCCAGCACTGTATACAGTAATATAACCCCCAGTGCTGTATACAGTAATATAACCCCCAGCGCTGTATACAGTAATATAACCCCCAGCGCTGTATACAGTAATAACCCCCCAGCGCTGTATACAGTAATATAACCCCCAGCGCTGTATACAGTAATATAACCCCCAGCGCTGTATACAGTAATAACCCCCCAGCGCTGTATACAGTAATATAACCCCCAGCGCTGTATACAGTAATATAACCCCCCAGCACTGTATACAGTAATATAACCCCCAGCGCTGTATACAGTAATATAACCCCCAGCGCTGTATACAATAATATAACCCCCCAGCGCTGTATACAGTAATATAACCCCCCCATCGCTGTATACAGTAATATAACCCCCAGCGCTGTATACAGTAATATAACCCCCAGCACTGTATACAGTAATATAACCCCCAGCACTGTATACAGTAATATAACCCCCATCGCTGTATACAGTAATATAACCCCCAGCGCTGTATACAGTAATATAACCCCCTAGCGCTGTATACAGTAATATCACCCCCAGTGCTGTATACAGTAATATAACCCCAGCACTGTATACAGTAATATAACCCCCAGTGCTGTATACAGTAATAACCCCGCAGCGCTGTATACAGTAATATAACCCCCCAGCGCTGTATACAGTAATAACCCCGCAGCGCTGTATACAGTAATATAACCCCCAGCTCTGTATACAGTAATAACCCCCCAGTGCTGTATACAGTAATAACCCCCCCAGCGCTGTATACAGTAATATAACCCCCAGCGCTGTATACAGTTATAACACCCAGCGCTGTATACAGTAATATAACCCCCAGCGCTGTATACAGTCATATAACCCCCCAGCGCTGTATACAGTAATATAACCCCCAGTGCTGTATACAGTAATAACACCTAGCACTGTGCACAGTAATAACCCCAGCGCTGTATACAGTAATAAACCCAGCGCTGTATACAGTAATAACCCCCCCAGCGCTGTATACAGTAATATAACCCCCAGCGCTGTATACAGTTATAACACCCAGCGCTGTATACAGTAATATAACCCCCAGCGCTGTATACAGTCATATAACCCCCCAGCGCTGTATACAGTAATATAACCCCCAGTGCTGTATACAGTAATAACACCTAGCACTGTGCACAGTAATAACCCCAGCGCTGTATACAGTAATAAACCCAGCGCTGTATACAGTAATAATTATGTCCTTTATTACATAATAAGGCAATAACCATTCCAATATATAACTGATGCTTTTGATTATCTGTCTGCTAACCCTTACCAAGAAAAACAACTGTCTTTTTATGTACCTGCTAGCTCCACCCAGTTGATGACATCACACTTGTATGACATCCATCCACATAGGAAACAAGCACAACACTACTGCTGTATACAGTAATAACCCCCAGTGCTGTATACAGTAATAACCCCCAGCGCTGTATACAGTAATATAACCCCCAGCACTGTATACAGTAATATAGCCCCCAGCGCTGTATACAGTAATATAACCCCCAGTGGTGTATACAGTAATATAGCCCCCAGTGCTGTATACAGTAATATAACCCCCCAGCCATGTATACAGTAATATAACCTCCCAGCACTGTATACAGTAATATAACCCCCCAGCGCTATATACAGTAATATAACCTCCCAGCAATGTATACAGTAATATAACCACCAGCTCTGTATACAGTCATATAACCCCCCAGCACTGTATACAGTAATATAACCCCCAGTGCTGTATACAGTAATATAACCCCCAGCGCTGTATACAGTAATATAACCCCCAGCGCTGTATACAGTAATATAACCCCCAGCTCTGTATACAGTCATATAACCCCCCAGCACTGTATACAATAATTCCCAGCACTGTATATAGTGACAATCCCCAGTGATGTGTGTATATATATATATACATATAATAATAATAATAACCCCCAATATAGGCTTTACAGTAACTTTTTCTCCCTCAGCCCCAACAGATGCAGCCACAGGCATTGAAGTCACAAATGCAGCCACAGCCTGGACCCCAAATGGCTGGAGGTCCCGCTGCCCAGCCACGGCCTCCACCGCAAGGTACATTGCTTGATGTCATAATAAATATTAAATATGTTTAAATCTAATTACCAAATAAAGACAATTATGAGCGCCCAGTGCCGTCTTTATTCCCAGCCCCTGATACAATGTATCACATTATTATCTCCTTATTACACAGGAGAGTTTCAGTACTTGGGGTCCTATATTTTTTAGCAGAGCATAGTGACATCTAGTGGACACTTTTAGGTAATACATTTGAAAACGTTGTGTCACCATGATTGATCATTATTCGAAACTGTGGTCCCTTAAATGCACCCCCTTTAACTGGTGGATTATCTGGAAGATTCCATCAGCAAAGACTCTTCTGCTCCTTCTTCCCACATACTTGCACGTTAGTTGAGTCAGTGAGCTTGGTTAGAACGGAAGGGATTATACGTTTGAAACATTGTTTAAGCTTCTTACATTCTGTAACATAGGAGGTCCACGTCCCGCCCAGGGCCCACCACCTCCCAGGACAGGGGCCGCGCCACAGCAGAGGCTGTCTCCTCAGGGGCAGCAGCCACAGACGTCACAACCCAGCTCTCCGCAGACTCAGAGATCTCCGAATTCTCCTCAGCTTCCTCGGCCTGGAGGTGGAAGTTCTCCCAACCAAGCCTCCAAGCCAACCTCGGCTTCAGTCCAGCAACCGAGACCTCCTGCTCAAGGGCAGGCGCAGACTCAAGCGGGGCTGGCCGCATCTGCTAAACCACAGCCGTCGCCACATCCTCACCTCAAGTGAGTCTCCCCATTTATTCCATTCCGCAAGTTTGAATGGCGGATCCCCAAATTTCTGTTTGAGGCAGGAATCTGACCGCTTGTTTCTCCATCGCGTCAGTCAATAGAAATGTAGGCATGTGAAATAAAACATTTTCAATTTGTCACATATATTGATCATTTTATTTAAAAGTTTTTGTGATTTTGCAAAGTTAGATAAGACCCGCCGAGTCATTTACACCACATTTATTTCTGATCCTTTATTTATTTATTATTATTATCATTATTATTATTATTTATGATTTATTTATGACCTAGTCCATCATTCAAAAATATAAGCCTGATATCCCTCTCCTTTTATTCATTATAGAAGATAAAATGAATGAAATATTCCAATGTAATATATTTTTCTTGCTTTTCAGTAAATCCCAGTCTCTTACCAACAATTTCAATATTTCGGACCCAGCCTCGCGCTCCGCCGGGAATGAAGACGAGGCAAAAGCGGAGACCATTCGCAACTTGAGAAAATCCTTTGTGAGCCTCTTCTCTGACTAAAGGCCGGAGCCAGCAATCCTCTTCGATACAAAGTAACCTTTCCGATAAGTCTTCTCAACACCGCGACGAAGGTGGACGATCCACCCATATTCCTTTAGAGCCGCAGGATCGATCAGAGACATCTCTTCTTGATCCACCAAAGCCAGAATATATTGATAAGAATTAAGACTTTAGGACTTAGACCGTGTGGCCTCCACCAACTCAAATATCACATATCTTATGTTCCTGAATCTTACATTTATTTGCCTTTTTTGCTCAATGACCAGTTGGACGATGACTTCATGCTACGCTGATTCCCGCCCGGGTCTCACTAGCTAGCCACTATCATTTTGCTTGTCCAGACTAAGCTCTACATTTTTTTACCTGGTTTTTTTTTTGTTCTTTAAGAAGGAAGCTCGAAAATAGTCCTCTTGGTGGATCAAAGTGACCGAGCCATTGTGTGACTTGCATGCAATCAAAGGTTTCCTGAAACTATTGGAGCTCAGAGTTGGCCACCGCTGAACCCAGGCAAATATCTCTTAAAGGGAAACTATCATGAAAAATGGTTATTTAGTGTTTTCCTAAGTTTATCGTAGTGTTCCGTAGTACAGTATTATAGTCAAGGTACGTGCCAGATATTTCATTTTTATTTTATGAATATGGAATGCTTCATTTAAACATTCACGTTGCGTCTGTATGAGCCGTGCATTACAGCACCAGAATCCCAACAACGGTCCTATGTTCACAGATCACGATAATGGTTGGTAATTCCTCAGTTAAATCATCCGCTTAAATTTATTCAATGAACAAGAATGTGGAGGTTACACTTAATTCATTCACATTTTGATAATAGGTTCCCTTTAACAGAACACGTCGGCCGCCATTGATGTCCCGATCTATAGGCAAAGTTATGGCTGGCCTAACAAAGTCTTTTCATTGTCCTGTTTTGCTGACGTTTGAAGCCATGTTCTGTCTAAAGCTGCCACGTGATGCCTCTCCTGATACCGCAAGCCTAAAGATTAACCAACCATGAAGAAGTTCACAAAGTCTTCCTACTGGACGCCGCACCACAAACGGATCTCATTCTGATTCCTACAGCGGATCTCGCATCCTTCCACTTAAAAAGAGCCGTTTTTATATGATCAATAGACAGCCCTCTACCAGTTGCTCTTCATTCACTCGGTCGCAGCCTTCATACTCAATGTGTCCAGCGATACCTGAAGTCACATTATGTCCATTTAAGCCTCGGCTTCCTTCCACCCTCTGGTATCCAACTGGTTACGCGACAAATCTCGTTGTTGCTACATTATTCCATCGCACGTTAAATTAGCCGAGGACACGTAAATCATAGTTCATAATCTTTGTGTGAATGCTCGGAAGCCGTGTCGGAATCTTTAGTCATCCTGGGCCAAGTTTATGCAATCGTCTCCTGGAATAAGACATCTTCCGGCTCCAGAGAAAACCCGTCTTCCTGATCCGTACTGTACATCTGAAACCCACGGCTTGACGAGGAACGCACCAGACTCGCATTCTTAGAACATTCTAGAGAGCCTCTCCTCCGGTACATCGGCGCTCTTATCATTGTGACTTTCCCGGCACATAATCGACCGTTTTTTCCCCCCCGGATTCGTACATTTAGGCGAAGGCTGCAGTGCTTCCCGGGTCTCTGATAACGAGGCCAATTAACGAAGCCATATACTTTATGTTTTGTCCGTAGGAGACAATCTACGCTAAAACCCGCGGAGGGCGTTGAAGGCAACCAATTGCAGGGTCCGGATCTCGACTGATTGTCGTACGCCGGTACTAGGTCAGCTGTTCACACGACTTACCCAAAGTTGTGGTTTTAAAGCTCTAATAAACGCAACGTAAAGGACACCATAGAGCAGAAGTTACTCCGAGAGCATGGGTTTAATGCAAATATTTTGGTAAATACAACCGTCTGAAATGTGTACTCAACATGTACTCAACCGTCCGTGTATAAGTGTGGTGTTAGGTTGGCCTGCTGGTTGTTTTTTGTGAATCTCATTGACCAAAACTTTTCTGCAGTGGTTCTCAACTCTGGTTCCGAGCTCCTCCAACAGTCCGGGCTCTTAGGGTCTCTTTACATTGATATAAAACCTACACGGTCAGCTGGTCAGATGTTTCTGTGGATATCATGACTTGCAGTAGCAGAAGATCCAAAGTTGGGGTCCATTGTCCTCCTGTGTTCAGTTTTTTCTTTCAATGATCCCCAACCTTTATAAAGCTGGACAGCACAATGCGGACGTGATCTGGATAGAGAATAAGTGTCTGTGATCTGGATAGAGAATAAGCGTCCGTGATCTGGATAGAGAATAAGTGTCCGTGATCTGGATAGAGAATAAGTGTCCGTGATCTGGATAGAGAATAAGTGTCCGTGATCTGGATAGAGAATAAGTGTCCGTGATCTGGATAGAGAATAAGCGTCCGTGATCTGGATAGAGAATAAGCGTCCGTGATCTGGATAGAGAATAAGCGTCCGTGATCTGGATAGAGAATAAGCGTCCGTGATCTGGATAGAGAATAAGTGTCCGTGATCTGGATAGAGAATAAGTGTCCGTGATCTGGATAGAGAATAAGTGTCTGTCTGTGATCTGGATAGAGAATAAGTGTCTGTCCGTGATCTGGATAGAGAATAAGTGTCTGTCTGTGATCTGGATAGAGAATAAGTGTCTGTCCGTGATCTGGATAGAGAATAAGCGTCCGTGATCTGGATAGAGAATAAGCGTCCGTGATCTGGATAGAGAATAAGTGTCTGTGATCTGGATAGAGAATAAGTGTCCGTGATCTGGATAGATAATAAGTGTCCGTGATCTGGATAGAGAATAAGCGTCCGTGATGTGGATAGAGAATAAGCGTCCGTGATCTGGATAGAGAATAAGCGTCCGTGATCTGGATAGAGAATAAGTGTCCGTTATCTGGATAGAGAATAAGTGTCCGTGATCTGGATAGAGAATAAGCGTCCGTGATCTGGATAGAGAATAAGCGTCCGTGATATGGATAGAGAATAAGCGTCCGTGATCTGGATAGAGAATAAGCGTCCGTGATCTGGATAGAGAATAAGCGTCCGTGATCTGGATAGAGAATAAGCGTCCGTGATCTGGATAGAGAATAAGTGTTCGTTATCTGGATAGAGAATAAGCGTCCGTGGAGAGCAGTTTCTTTACCCGCATGTGAATGTTTGCACCGGATAGGAACCAGCTGAGGCAGGAGACCAGAGCGCGTGATCCTACGATTCCTTTCTTGTTTATGCCCTCTGTATTTGTGTTTTATTTATTGGCATCATTAAAAAAAAGTAAATAAATCTTCTGTGTATATTATTAATACAGCGCAATCTCCACCAGACGCCGTCACCTCCTACTAGGTGCTTCAAATGATCCTCGCTGAGATCGTTTCCATCTGATGATCTGGAGATCTCATGAGCCGGATTATTAATTACCGGCACATTTTCCTCCATTCCCGAAGATCCTTCCGCGAACGCTGCTTTCAGATCCCAGCACTACGGTCGAGAACTGAAAGCCTTTCCGATTTTCAATACTTTCTCGTTTCTTTATTTATTTTTTGTTAAGATCAAGTGTAGGATACGTTCTTAATACCTGATGTCAAATACCACGGAGACCAGGAGGACCCCACAAGTCTTCATGACATAGTAACACAAACGAGCTAAATTGCCCCAAAATTACCCACGGAATAGCATGCTTACTAAATTAGCCCGTTTTCAGGCTTTCGATAACACTTTCTCTCTCAATGCTCAATTTGTAAACTATTGTGAAGGACCCCCCTGTACTCATCTGCCGTATTCTGGAAGGCTTAGGGTTAATCCCAAGCATCCGCATTGCTATTAAGGTGACGAAACAGGTCGAGCCGTGAACTCCGATTTTTATTATTCCACAAATTGGTTACAGAGCCCCCAAACCGTCCGAACTCTGAGCGGGTCGAGCGGCCTCGTATCAGACAGACGTTACAACGACACGCAAACCCATGAACACGAAGCTCGGACAAAACACCCCCCGGTTATATTTGATCCATTGAGATGGGGCAGATAATCTACCAGCAGAACGAGGGCTGGATTAGTTTGGAGGGTAGTTAAGCAATAGCGTTTTCGATTTCCCGCGGTACTTAGAAGCGTTAAGGTCGGTGTTGGAATAGCGTTAAACCCAATTTCCGAGCCGATCATTGAGGCGCGAGCAGCCAAAACGGGACATTTTTGCCACCGTCGATGCCCACATAATGTTTGGGGGGGGTTTTTTAAATGGGCTCTTTGGTGGGGTCAAGACAAACGGTGAGGAGGGATCTCTAAAACGGGGGATTTTAGACAAGCAATATATAGATTTGTTTTTCTCAACATCTACAAAACAATTTTTTTGGGTGTTATTCTACAGCTTTTCCACAATTTATTTACAGCTCAAAGAAAACCCTTTCCTCTCCTTACCATAATTAAGCTGATGGTTCCTTCTAGTTGCCAAAGTTTAATATTAGTCGTTTTTAGACGGAAAGGCAGCTAAGTAGTCGAAGGCAATAAGGTGACTGCATGGATTCATCTAAGAGGACTGCCGTAGGACCTATATGAAAAAACACAGAAGGTTCTACAGAAAAGCATGTGCCATCCTCCTGTTACTGACGTCTGATGTTATCGTACCCCCTTAACGTTCAAATAAAGCCCCTTCGGATGTCGAGCCCTCTTGCTCTGCTGGGTCGGGGGCCGATGCGTCCCGGCAGCGTTGGAACAGTCTCCGATAGGGGTCCAATGGGGTCAAAATGAGGCCTGAGAGGAGGGTAGCGTCCGCTGGTTGGTCCTGTTCCAGGAATCAGCGAAGCAAGAGGATCCCCAATAATGGGAAGGATGGGCCGCTGGTCATACTCCCCACCGATGATGCCCGGGGGGAAGATAGGGCTGGGGGGAAAAGGAGTGGGGTAGTAAGGGCTTGGGTGGAACGGGAGGGGATGGGTTGGTGGAGGAACGAAGATCATGTGCCTCCATCGCAAAGTCTCCATTTTCTGTTTGTGCTTCTTCTTGTAGAGCTGCGAGACAGCAACAAGCAGAATAAATTTCCAAACAAAAAAACCTAAAGTGGGTATAAATTATGGGAGAGAAGACCAAAAATACATTATTTCCCAGAAAGACAAGCCTTCGCTCACCTCTTTCCAGTTGGTGTCTTGACTCCTGGGGATTGGATCTGGTAACAAAAGCAAATTAAAAATTTAGTCCCAAAATTAATAAATTAACGGGAGAGAATCCAGTAGGAATAGTTGGGAACACTTGAAAATTTAGTACGATTTGTCAATAGCAAAGATAGACATTTATAATAAGACGCATTTTCATTGTACTTTAATTCATTCACTTTACCATTCATAGCGCTTGAATGATTTCACTGGCACGGTCGGCTTACCCCGGAAATCGCGCATGTACAGGAACCGCCACAGCCAGGGATCTTCGACGCTGCCGCATAAATCCCGGCAGCAGGAAGATAAGGAAAGGAGAGATCGGACGTCCAGGAGCCGGAAGATCCGCAGCTTCAGCTCCAGCGGAAGAACCACCAGCCCAAAGACGTCGGGTAGATTCAAAACTGGAGAATGAACGAGCGGTCAGAGGAGCAATCGCTCGGGGGAACGCGGTCGCGTGTGCATCTTGGGGCTATTCTCGACCTGGCTTTTTGCCCTCGTCAGGATCTCAGGTAAATAAACGAGACTACCAAGGTAACGTATTCTTACCCTGCCGAGCGGCGGCGAGAAGGGGGTACACCAGCTGGTCCTTAAACAAACGCGATAACTTCTGTAGGTCTTTAAACACCGAGGCCACGTCATTATCTGGAGAAGAAGCAAATTCCTGGTTAACTCTTATATTAAAAACCAAAGGAAATCATCTCACGTGAGAAACCCCACCTTGTCCTGGGAAAGAAATGTAGAAGTCGGTTGAAATCTGCAGTCTCTTCACACTTTTCATTTCATTGTTAATCTTCAGGGTGCCTAAAAGAAAGGCAATAAAAAAAAGCCATTTAAATATAACGCAGACTCGGCCCTGCAGAACAGAGGGTTTGCCAGGTTACTGTAAAGAACCCGGGGTTTAATGAATAAAGCACCAAAAGTTCTGCCCCCCCCCTAAACACAATAGGACAAAGACAGGCAACTCTCTCCTGTACCGGCCTCAGTCGTGAAGTCTCTACATTACCATTGATGACAATGAGCTTGCCCATGGGCACACAAGCGAGGGTCACGGAGCCTTCGTCACACAGGGGGTGGCAGTAATGCAGCTTATAAACTCCTGGACTGCGCCACTGCTCGGGCAGAGACGTGCCCTTGTTATCTGTGCCCTGATGTGGGGGAGACAAGGAAACCCCCCCAAAATTATTGTCCATAATTATCCTTAATGAGGATCAGAGCTAGAGTCGCTAAAGCAGATCGATTGCAATGACATAACGACACCAGTATAAAGTAATGGGGGGGTAGTGGAGGCAGGGGCAGATGTACAGGGGTAGGTTCTGCATTATCAATCAATTTAAGGTTATCACCGGCATTAAAGCACATATGGTGGCTGCTGCGTCCGCAGAGGGCCGAGAAGACATTCATACCGCGGGGTATTAGTTGGGTGCTTCACCACCAAACCAAACTTTGGCCAACACACGACTAGCCCCGACGTTAAATATCATGCATTTTCCGACATCCATATAGCTTGGAAGAACCGTAAAGAACGGTTTTAGGGACAGGCATTAGAAAGTATCCCCTAATTCATGCGCTCGTACCAGCGGGAGATACCCAGTCTCCAGCATCAGCAGGTGGACGACAACCATCAAGGCATCGCTGGCGCTGCCGCATTCTGCCCCGAGGTACAGCTTCTCCAGGGAATGGGGTATTTTGCCGTCCACAGCCTCGCTGCACAGCATCGGTTCCCAGGGACTGCCGGCCCCTTCTTCTTCTTCCATAGCCACATCTTCGCGGGGTCCGTCCTCAGGCTCCGCCGCCGGGCAGTTCACCCCGACCTGAAAGGCATTAAGGCGGGTGACTTTACAGCATGAAACGTGTTCAGCAGATATATCGATGTATAGTATATACATACTTCCGGTGTGTCTGGGGCCCGAGCGGCCTCTTGGCACTCCTGGTTAGAGACGATGTTGGGCTGAACGGGGACAATAGCCGAGCCGCGCAGGTCCTGGGTGGGTAAAGAGGCATCGGGGGGATGAGAATCTGGGAGCAACACAACGATCAGGTCTCCCGATATGATGCCGCAGGACTCCAGGCTGTCTCGGTCGGCGGTCAGGGCATCCTTGCCGTTCAGTGTGATGCTAAACGCGTTTTCATCGCTGCAAAAAACAACAGAATCCGGGAAACCAAATCAAATCAAATAATTACACGGAATTACACAGCGGGTTAAAAGAACCCGCAAATAGCGGAACGGCATAATTCAAATAGTGTGCCCTGTCCGTGCGACCCCGCGTCTGGATAAAGATTTATAGAGAGTTATATTAAACAAAATATCATTAATCTTATCACATGTAACATGTCTACAAGTTGCTCGCTGGGGCCGGCAGGTATCGGCTGCCATGCGCGACTCCACGCTCGGAATGTAAATCTGTTTCCTATAGATATATCAGTCTGTGGCATTTACCTGAACCCCAGAGCGGGCAGGAGGGACGCGGACAGCTTCCTCCGCAGGTCTCCGAGCGTCGGGGTCTCTTCCTCCAGCTCCAGGCGGCTCGTCTGCCCCCTGACCCGGACGCGGAGCTTCATGCCGGAGCCCTGAGGAAGGAGCGGGCGTTTAACTTCCAAAAGAGACCAACACCTCCCATATAAAGCGAGCCCCCCCTTTAACGAAACCCCCAAAAAGACAGAGGGTCTGCCCAGCCGCCAACGAGCGGCAGCACGCTGCTACATACCAACAGTTCACAGCAAAGCGGACTCTAGAACCAACTCACCTATTCGCGGGGTTCTGGGTCGTTCTAGATCTTTTCTGCGTAGCACCGCTTAGAAATCACCGGCCTCCCTGCATCATGCAAACAGCACAGCGTGGTTAGAACATGAACCGGCAAATACCCCCTAAAAATACGGACTGGAAGAAGCGCTGCGTGCAAGTGTTTGCGCCGTATAAATAAAAGGTAATTAATAATAATAACGAACGCACACGGAATCAGCTAAAATGTTTCACAGAACTGGAAACGGCTTTAAGAAGATAAAAAAGATAAAAGCATCCGACCCGGACCGGCCCGCAGGACACACGGGCCATGGGCATGTGCCTATTGTCACCAATTAGCCCACGGGCTGCTGTAATTAAAGCCCCAGGGCCAGTTTGTTGCTCCCCCCGGCCCTTATATGCACCGTGGCGGACAGCTCCAACGAGCTCGATCATTTGCCCCGGGGCCGGTAAAAGAGCCAAAGGGGGTTATTCGTTAGAAGTGGGGTTCGGTTAGCCATGATTATAAAGAGCTCCAGAGGAGGAATCAGGAGGAGGCTGAAAGCGGATATTATTCTCCCCCGGCTTTGGATTTAGAGGCAGGTGACCCGCAAGATCCATCAGGATCTCCTTTCGTGGAAAGTGGGCGCATCTCTAGGGACAGTCGCTACGGCAACAGATCCTCCCTTATATGTAAAGGAAAATTATATATAGATATAAAAAGTACATTATAAATACACACATACATTCACATATATGTATCTGCCATTCACTAATACACAGACAGGCAGTCAGAGGCAGAATTCACATTGAGTGGGGTAACAGTATTAACTGTCAGATGGACTGCAAGCTCTTCAGCCTAGCATTTGCCCTAATACTTAGTCAGGGTGCGCAGGGGTAACTGCAGATGCCCCGCGGCCCCTCTCCTCACCTGGAGTCAGCAGCAGTAGTTGCCTTCCCTTGGACCAACTTAATCCCGCGGAGGGGGCGGGGACAGAGTCAAGTGAAAAACTGTCCGACTCCGGCGGCCATATTGAGAGTGTGGCGGAAGCGGATGCTTCGAGCGCAGTGACAGGAGAGTAAGGGCTGGAGTTTTGGGCTTTCTCGGCCGCTGTCTCTCTGTCTCCGGAAGTGCTCTCGTGGCTGCTTCCGGTGCCGGTGCCTGGTCTGTGGAAGTGAGTGAGCAGCTGTCACCATGAGTCGCAGTTACAATGATGAGTTACAGTATCTGGACAAGATCCACAAGAACTGCTGGAGGATCCGCAAGGGCTTCGTGCCCAACATGCAGGCGAGTGATGCACACAACACGGCACACTGGAAACGTGTACACCCCACACTTCTGCCCCCCCCAGGTCCTCTGCCCCCCAGGTCCTCTGCCCCCCAGGTCCTCTGCCCCCCAGGTCCTCTGCCCCCCATCACATTGGGGTAGGCTAAACCGGCTATATTTGGCACGTATGGAGCAGAGTGCTAAAAAATGTAAATAAGGCAAAGACGGCTTTATCTGACGTTCACTTTGTTCCTTTAGGTGGAAGGCGTGTTCTACGTGAACGACCCGCTCGAGAAGTTAATGTTTGAAGAACTGAGGAACGCGTGCCGCGGCGGAGGTCTGTGCGCGCGTCTTTAACGTTAGCCCCCTGTAGATTGACAGGAGGGATCGGTTATCCTCTTAAATACGCCGGGAATACCTCGTGTCGTGTATGTTCACAGCGTGTTACGACAAATACGTTTAGTTTACATTAACAGTATTTCACCAACATTTTGGGGCAAAGGTGATAACCCTACTAAGTATCTCTTGTAGTTTTCTTTCATGCTTTGTAGTCGCGGTTGCCCGGGGATATTTAAAGCTAATTTTTGTCTCGACAGGCGCTGGAGGTTTCCTTCCTGCCATGAAGCAGATCGGCAACGTGGCGGCCTTACCTGGGATCGTGCATGTAAGAGTCCTGACTCCCTCGCCTCCTAAATATATATTATATATAATAATATATACATTATATTTATATTATATAAATGTTCTGACTCTGTCGCCTCCTAAATATATATTATGTATATTATGTTATATATATTATATTATAATATATATGTATATATTATATTATAATATATACATATATATATTATATATAATATTTATATACATTTTTATAAATGTCCAGACTCCCTCGCCTTATTACTAATTATTTTGTAGCCATTTCTTTAAATGTATGCTTGTGCTCTCCATTTGTAGAGATCTATCGGGCTGCCTGATGTGCACTCTGGCTATGGCTTTGCCATCGGGAATATGGCTGCTTTCGATATGAATGACCCCGATGCGGTTGTATCTCCAGGTAAGGTGTTACTGGAGTCGCGGGGGGTCGGCAGGAGAGGCGCAGCGCACATAATCCCCCTAACGTTGCTGTCTCTGCCATCTCCTTCTCTCTGCGTCAGGTGGAGTCGGTTTTGACATTAATTGCGGCGTCCGCTTGCTGCGTACGAACCTCGATGAGGGAGATGTGCAGCCGGTGAAGGAACAGCTTGCCCAGTCCATGTTCGATCACATCCCGGTGGGCGTCGGGTCCAAGGGAGTTATACCCATGAGTGCTAAGTACGTCTTGGTTTTCCGCTGTCACATTAATGTCACGTTAACCGCCGTTTACCAATTGTTTATTTTTATTTTCATCTTCATCCAAAAGAACAGAGACAACAGTACAATGTTTCTATATTATCGCTGTGTATTCTCCCGGGTTGTGTGTTGGGGGTTCTGACCAGCACGTGTCCCTTGTTCTCTGTGTAGGGACCTTGAGGAGGCTCTTGAGATGGGAGTGGACTGGTCCTTGAGGGAAGGCTACGCATGGGCTGAGGACAAGGAGCACTGTGAAGAATACGGCAGAATGCTCCAGGCAGACCCCAGCAAAGTCTCCTCCAAAGCCAAAAAGAGAGGTCTGCCCCAGGTACTGCTCACAAATACCATGGAGAGGTGAAGGAGTCTGGGTTGTTAGATACTGGTCTAGTCACAGCTGAAACTGCCTACTGGAAAATCCAGCCTGTCTGGAAAATGCGGCCGCAGCCACTCAAGAAAAAGCTGGGGTCATCACACTTCTCATGGATGGTGTCCTCTATCCATGGCCTTTCTCAACCAATGTTTTTGGTCTCTCGCAGCTGGGAACCCTTGGTGCTGGGAACCATTACGCAGAGATCCAGGTGGTAGATGAGATTTACAACGAATACGCCGCCAAGAAAATGGGCATCGACCACAAGGGGCAAATCTGCGTCATGATCCACAGCGGAAGCCGCGGCCTCGGGCATCAGGTTGCAACAGGTACAGAATCTTAAAAGCCTGAACACAGTCCTGAAAAAAACATTCTGTAGGTGAATTACATAGGGACATTAAGAAAAATATGTGAAAAATAGAAAATGGTTTGTTGATTTAATGCGGCCAAGTGGCTGGATGCTAATATGTATAACTTTTTTTTAATGGTAGATGCCCTGGTTGCCATGGAAAAGGCCATGAAAAGGGATAAGATCATTGTGAATGATAGACAGTTGGCGTGCGCCAGAATCCACTCCAACGAGGGGCAGGATTATCTGAAAGGCATGGCTGCGGCTGGGAACTACGCCTGGGTCAATCGCTCCTCCATGACTTTCCTCACCCGACAGGTAAGAACTCCTCGGCCATCTGTCTAACTGTTTTTAGATTTAATACACATATCAATCGATTCAAAAGTTTGGAGTTGCTTAATTTGTCCATTAAAATAACAAAATGGATCAGAAGTCCAGCGCAGATGGGGTTAATGCTGTAAATGACTATTGTAGCTGGAAACAGCTGATTTTTAATGGAATCTCTTTAGAGGCATACAGAGGCCTTTATCACTCCCATCACTTCTGTGTTCCAATGGCCCTTTATCACTCCCATCACTCCTGTGTCCCAATGGCCCTTTATCACTCCCATCACTCCTGTGTTCCAGTAGCCCTTTATCACTCCCATCACTCCTGTGTTCCAACGGCCTTTTATCGCTCCTGAGTGACCCCAAACTTTTGTAGTGTGTGATAGATTGTATTAATTGTCGAGGTGTCGTTGATCTTTGCTCCTATATAAATAACCACAAATCTGTTTTTGTGTTTTTAATGGCAAATGTTTTATTAGCAATCTTTTCTGTAACGCGTTACCTCGTCTCTCCCACCCTCAGGCCTTTGCCAAAGTATTTAACACGACCCCCGATGACCTGGACATGCATGTCATTTACGATGTGTCCCACAACATAGCCAAGGTGGAACAGCATGTGGTGGACGGGAAGGAGAGGACCCTATTAGTGCACCGGAAGGGATCCACCAGAGCCTTCCCCCCACACCACCCTCTCATTGCTGTGGATTACCAGGTAAGCTCTCCGGTCTGTTCCGGTGTCCTGCGATCACGTGCTGAAAGTTACTTTGATGCTTAGTCACTTCTTTCCTTGTGTCTCCAGCTGACAGGACAGCCTGTGCTGATCGGAGGTACAATGGGAACCTGCAGCTACGTATTAACTGGTACCGAACAGGGCATGACGGAGACGTTCGGCACCACCTGTCATGGAGCTGTGAGTTGGATGTCAAGCTTTATGGAAACCAGTCCGAGAGATATGTACCTAATAATAATAATAATATTATTATTATTAAGTGATGTCCAAGCATTGCCTGCTGGAGCCCTAGGTCCCTAACCTTGCTGGGCACCCGCCGTCAAGCTGCAGTAGTCTAGACAGTGTACCTACTGCCGCTATGAGATTTGTGGCTTTGCTTGATGTTCAGACCAGCTAAACATGACAGGCTCCTCTTAAAAATGTTCTCTTTCCTGCAGGGGAGAGCTCTGTCTAGAGCAAAATCCAGACGCAATCTAGACTTCCAAGACGTTCTAGACAAGCTTGCTGACATGGGAATAGCGATCCGGGTGGCGTCCCCTAAACTTGTCATGGAAGAGGTGAACAGTTCATGAAATAATTTTGACACATCTGTATATTGTGGTAGAGCTAACGTACCCTGAAAGTATTAGAATGGTATTTAAGGTATTTTCCTGTGATATAGATATATATATATGTTTTTTTTGTCCTTTAAACTTTCTTTGAACTTTTTTCAGGCCCCCGAATCGTACAAAAATGTGACCGACGTGGTAAATACCTGCCACGATGCCGGAATCAGCAAGAAAGCCATCAAGCTGCGCCCTATCGCAGTCATCAAGGGCTGATGGACAGAGAGAAGACTCGAGACGGATACCGAGCCGTAGCCCCCCGCGTCCTCGCAGAGGGAACAGGCTGCTAATCTCACTAAGTGGTTATAAAGCTGGTTGTGTTCCAATCGTTTTTTTTTTCCTGCATTTTTGATTTATAATTTTGTTTCGGCAGTGCGTTTTTCTTGATGGATACGGTGAACCGGCAGTAGCTACCCTATTGCTTACCTGGCGTTGCAAATTAATTTGGCTTATTATTATTTTATTGCAACTCTTGGCAATTTTTCTTTTTTTTTTTTTTTTTGTTGCCTTTTCACTTGATAAACTATATCTGAGCCTGAATTAATGTCCCAAAAATGAACCGATACTTTAAACTGCGATGTGATGAATCAAACCTTGCGCAGCACTTCGTAACGCGGAGCAGCGTTAGCAGCCTTTTGCTTACTCTCTGGGACTGAGTGTATTTGGTGAACGAACTAAAATCTAAAGGGCAAAGAGAATGGGATCTGCTGCAGGATTGGGAACCCGCGTGCTTCCCCAAATTGGCCTAGAATGATGGGAGCTGCCCTTCGATATTCAACCGAAAAAGAACATTTTAAATGCTGTCCAAATCCTGAGCGTTTCCATTTACTGCCCAAATAAAAACGTGTGTGATAGTGTTTACAGATTAGCATAAATGATATGCGTGTGATAAATGTGTGTATTACGGGAGATGCCATCTTAAACAGTTGCTACCTAATTTATTCCCTTAATCTTCCTGGCTGTATAAATAAAGTAGGGTTTGGGGAAAGTGACAGATCCATCTCGGACAAAAAAAAATATCCTCTGCAAAGAATGACAATTTCAGGGGCTTTGCATCTGTAAAATACGCTGTATTAAAGCACTGTAAGCAATGATATTTGTTGCATTTTTATTTTTTTTAATATTTGTTAAGCACAAATCTCTTGATTTAGAGG
Organism: Spea bombifrons; assembly: GCF_027358695.1. Lineage (NCBI taxonomy): Eukaryota > Metazoa > Chordata > Amphibia > Anura > Pelobatidae > Spea > Spea bombifrons. Next base: position 3,786,189 of record NC_071090.1, read on the forward strand.
TCGCCTTTTGAGAATTACTAATACTAATGTATCCGCAAAAATAAGTCCAACATGGATACTTAAAGTATATATGTATATAAAAACACAGCATATTTTACTTAAAACAACATATTTGAAGAAAAAAAGGTGTATATGTATATATATATATATATAATATATACATGCAAACACTCTTGATATACATATAAAAATAAAATGTAAAAAAACTCCTTTGCTGCCCCCAACAGAAAAAAAAAAAGGAATTTAAATAAATTGATAAAAGTAAAATGTGGAAGACATTGTTTTCTCCCTTTGATTTACGACGGCTCCATGGAAACCTGTAGAGATACGCTTAGCTTCTATAGAAAGTAAGAATATTAGTTTATATTGTACACAAAAACTTACTTTTTATGGGTCAATATCCAAAAAATAAAGAGTTGATAATGTGATAAGTAAACCAAAAAACTTTTAGTGTGTGTGGCCGTGTCCCCTTTCTGAGAGACTCGCAGAAGAGAGCAGGGGTTGGAATAATTCACAAAGAGACATCTCTGTTTCCTATTCTTTGAGGTTTATATTCTAAATAGTATTTTAAAAAAGGGACTCAAACCTCGGCTACAAACGTTTCCTGGTACGATGGTGGCGAAGGCCAAAACAGCAAAAATGTTTATAGGGGTTCTTCTCCTGTCTTCTATTTATCTAAAGGTGGATAAATGGAAAGTCTTCACGAGTCCCAAAGGAGACAGGAGTCCTAAGCCATGGAAGTACGAGAGACGGTTTTAGCAACCTGAAAAGCACGGTACGTATAGATCAAAGACTTATGTGGACCATACCATTAAAACATTCATAACAAGCGCATGTCCTTTCCTGGTGAGAAGACGCCTTCCCTTGGTGATGTCTTTCGTTGAGCTCTTCAGGGCACTTGGCTTTTGGGATCCTCTTTGTAAAAGGCATGGGTAGAGTCGTTGACGCGGCGTCCATGGCTCTGGCACTCTCTCCTGGGAAAGACGGATTGCGGGGAGGTCTCATGCGCTGGAGATCCCAAACACTCAAGATCCAGCAGCTCCTGAAGACGTTTGATGTAGTCGATGGCCGCTCGCAGAGTCTCAACCTTGCTGAGCCTTTTCTCGGTCAGGTCCTGCGGTAAGTGCTGCCGGAGTCGTGCGTAGCCTTCGTTGACGCACCTCACCCTTTGCCTTTCCCTTTCGTTCCTCTTCCTGATGAAGGCCGGTTCCAGGGAATAGTCGCAAAGCCTCAGGTGGCTTTCAAAGGGAATGTATGAAAAATGTCCTGAGTACCTTCCGTCCCAGCGCGGGAAGGCATCAAAGCCAAAAGTTACTCCATAAGGGCCCCTTAATGGCATCTCTCCACGGTCCACGGCGATACCCCACGGTACCATCAATGAACTCACCGACGTCTTGTTAAAGAACGCATCCTGCTTGGTGGCTTCCATAATGTCAATGAAATGATAGGACTTCTGGGTTTTGTATACCGTGTGACCGCCTATTTGAGTCTCTGCCAAGTATATCACCACATAGAAGACGAGGTTGGCCACCGAGTCCCTAAACCTTTCGTGAATACCACCCAGCCTCTGGTAGAAATCCCCTGGCATTATCTTGCTTATTGGCGGCTTCTTGGCAGCTCCAGTAATCCCCACTTCAAACCAGTTCGCTCTGTGATCTTTCCATTTCCAGCGGTAATGACGGAGCGGATGGGAGGAAGGAGGGAGATATACCGTCTCCGTCTTTATAATCGTTCCTGTAACTCCGCACGCTAAAAAAAAAAGGAATGAAAGAAAACGTAAACAGATAGAATTCCTTGTAATCTGCAGCTGCGTTTGATGTGAGGATCACTGACAGATTTGCCACTTACATCGTCTGCGTAACATAAAGGTGCGAGCGATACCGCTTCAAACACCCACAACCCTGTTTAACTCCTTTAATTCTGGTGGCTGGATTCGGCACAATTTTCTGGCGCACTTGCCTGTTGGGCTACTGGAGGCTGATGGGGCTGCTTACTTACCGCTGCTGAAGATCCCCCGATTTTGTGCCTTGCGGCCACCGGCTGGATTTCCGCGGCCGCACGCTGTAAGAGGGTACACAGCGGCCATGGGTATCAAGCCGGCAGCCACACGGACATCAGTGGTGGCCACCAGTCTTAAGTTTCCAGGGCCCCTTAGCCATCCCCAGTCCAGCCCTGTCTCTAATGGCTGGTCCTCACAACATCAGCTTCGGGGTGCAGGTACGCAGTGGGGCTTCTGTCTACACAGGGACACTTGGCTTGTGCACCAGCGCCATGCACTCGACCGAATTTAGCTTGGCTTGGGGCACACTTTAAAGGCTCCATCTATCACCTTGTGATTCACTTGATTTATAACCTCACCCTCCCTCTTCCTCCCTTCCTAATTCCCTCACCTTCTCACTCCCTCACCATCCCTTCCTAATTCCTTTACCTTCTCACTCCTTCCCTCTTCCTCCCTTCCTAATTCCCTCGCCTTCTCTCTTCCTCCCTTCCTAACTCCCTTTCCTTCTCGCTCCCTCACCCTCCCTCCCTCCCTAATTCCCTTACCTTCTCACTCCCTCACCCCCCTCTTCCTCCCTTCCTAATTCCCTTACCTTCTCGCTCCATCACCCTCCCTCCCTTCCTAATTCCCTTACCTTCTCACCCCCTCACCCCCCTCTTCCTCCCTTTCTAATTCCCTTACCTTCTCACTCCCTCACCCTCCCTCTTCCTCCCTTCCTAATCCCCTTACCTTCTCATTCCCTCACTCTCCCTCCCTTCCTAATTCCTTTACCTTCTCACTCCCTCTCTCTCTCACTTCCTTCCCTCTCCTACCCACTTTACCTTCCCATAGTCTTCTTTCTAGCTGTTCGCGTACGCTTTGCTGCAAATTATTTTTTTATAATTTTGGAGCAGCCTGACCCATTTAGCTCTAGTTTCACGCTGTACCTGAAATGCACGATCCTTAAAGTTCTTATCATAAAGAAGCTATATTAACCCCTTGAGACCACAGAGCTCACCTTTGCGGCCGATCGTTTTGGGTTCCTTTAGAACTTTCGTCTTGTTCCGTCGAGGCTCTTAATACCTGAGACGCGAGTGAAGACTGAGACGGTGACAGCTCGTAACTTAAGGGTTTTGTAGCTGCGGGGTATGTTTACGAGTGACATCAAAGGATGGAGCCCTTTCTGCTACATGCGGGTATTTTGGTCTCAGACTAAACGTTTTACATCAAAAGCTAAAATTACGAATCCCAAACATATCTTCTCCGACACCCGTGATCCCAGTCGGCCCCCCCGGTGATTAGAAAGGTTTTTCTTCTAGCTGTTGAAACGTCTTCCTTGAGGGTGGCTCTGATCAGGTTACAGAAGGAGCGTCTCGAAGATATTTTGACGCGTTAAAGGATTAGATGCATCCGCCGTCTCATCCACTTCTATCCTGAGTGATGGAAGCTCCCAGAGGCACCTGTGTGCTAGCAGGGAACATTCAGCTAAAAGAACTAGAAGGTGGGGAGGGCAATTGTTAGATCTGAATTATTACATAGAAACAGAGTATTCAATGGCAGATCGGCCCCATCCGGCCCCCATCTATTCTGGCCATTTCTCCTGCTGTAAAGACTCAAAAGTCGTTGGTCTCGTCTTAGATTCAGGAGCCGTATGTCTATCCCATGCATGTTTAAATTGCCTTCACTGTGTTAGCCTCTACCACTTCTACTGGGAGGCTGTTCAGTGTATCTACCACCCTATCAGAACCTAATAATAAGAAGAGAAACCGGGACTCCTTCACTAAAAACGAGACACTTGGGAGGTGTGTTTTGCATGTATGGGCCTCTTTAAATCTTTTAAGGCACCTAGGAGCTTTGAGATGATCTGATCGTGAGCCTCTTCCAACATTAACCCTTAAAAGGCTTGTCATAGTGATTCCATTGTAGCGATCAGCTGATGGTGGAAACCAAATTATTTTTAATAACAGAAATTAAAACCAGAAACGGTCAGGAAGCCAAGACACTCTGAATTAAGTCACCTGTATTTAAGCAGGTATTTAAACGGTGATAGAGCAGAGTGAAAAGCACAATTTGAAAACCAAATAGAGAAGAACACTCATCGCTTTTATTACTAGTTTCACATTAAAAATAGTTTTAGAAAACTAGGTGTAGGTGTGTGTGTTGGTCTGTGGGTGTGCTGTAGCTGTGTGTTGTGTGGGGGGATGTCACGTGATGTGGGGGGTTTGTAGGTGTGTGGGTGTGTTTTAGGTGTGTGGGTGTGTTTGTGTTTTATGTATGGGGGCAAAGGTGTGTGTGGGGGGTGTGGGTGTGTTTTAGGTGTGTGGGTGTGTTTGTGTTTTATGTATGGGGTAAAAGTGTGTGTGGGGGGGTGTGGGTGTGTTTTAGGTGTGTGGGTGTGTTTGTGTTTTATGTATGGGGTAAAGGTGTGTGTGGGGGGGGTGTTGGTGTGTGGGTGTGTTTTAGATGTGTGGGGGTGAAGGTGTATGGGGTGAAGGTGTGTGTGTGTTCTAGGTGTGTTGGGGTGTGTGGGTGTGTTTTAGGTGTGTGTGGGTGTGTTTTAGGTGTGTTGGGGTATGTTTTAGGTGTGTGGGTGTGTTTTAGGTGTGTGGGTGTGTGTGTTTTAGGTGTGTGTGGGGGCAGTAAAGGTGTGTGGGTGGGTAGGGTTGTTGGTGTCATGTTCTGGGTTATCTCGGTGCAGGTTCTGGGGCTTTTCCTGCTGCGCTGGCGCCAACACACTATAAGCATCTCGGTATCCATAGCAACCGGTCCCCTAGAGAGTCAGCGCGTCCCGCTCCAAGCCCAGCCCACTACCGTGTGGCCTGACCTCTCACTAGGATGTGATTGGCCGTGCGTTTCTCGTGACATCACATCCCGTCGTCGCCATCTTGGGAGTGGAGGGGGAGCAGTTTTGTGTTAAGGATGGAGCGATATAACAGCAACGGGACGGTGAACGGAGGAACGGACCCTGGTCTTCCAGTCTTCCGGTGTGCAGCCGCGCTCTGAGTGCCCCGTGAGTCTGTTGGGGACCCCCTGGCATGAAGCTGAGTGTCACTGAGGGGTGTGTTTGTAAGCAGCACCTCTCTACGGTGGACTACAACCCCTATCACTGTTAGCTAGCTGGTGACGGGATATAAACTGTATAGTGACGTTGTACGTTGTAGTGGCTGGCTTAGCATGATGGAGTTGTAGTTTCAGTGGGTTCCTGTGCATGATGGGAATTGCAGCCTCTTGCTTTGCACCATGGGACTTGTAGTCCCAAGAACACCATGTTCATGATGGGAACGTCAGTGCTGCATAATGAGAACTGTAGTTTCAAACTGCTTCCTGCGCTTGATAGGAGCTACAGTTAAGCTACTGGCTGGTGGTGATGGGAATGGTCTCCCACTAGATATCTGTGCATTGTGGCTCCATTGCGCAGCTGTGTATAAAGGAAGCTGCAAGGACTGTGTGTGTCTGTGCATGATGGGGATTGTTGTCCCGCTTTATAAGGATGTTTTATGCAGCTGTCAGGCTATTGAACTGCATACCCATGATCCTCAGCCAGCCTGTTCTCATAATAAAGTACTTTAAGCATGATGGGAATCGTAGTTCAGCAGCCGGATCTGCACCTGTCACACGAAACGTGTCGGCTTGTGTAGGGAGATGCTGTTAGTGTGTTTATAAATCTGGCAACGTTTCGCACAAGAAACACAATTGTATGTTTTTATTTTAATGCGCCCGTATGTCAAATTGTAAATCCAGGGCCAGACAGTGGCCCTGCCGGACAGGTATTTATTTATTTAAAAAAAAAAATGTGCCCGTATTTTTTTAATTTATTTTTATTTCCCCCCCAGATCTCTTCTAGCAGAAGCCACGGTGAAGCGATCCAATGCACTTCAGGTATCTCATTAATTTTCTTAATAAAAAGATTTACGTCTTTTTGCCCCAAGCTGTTTGACGGACAGGCCTCTGTCTACTAGTTAGACTGTAAGCTCCTAGGACCAGGCCCTCTCCACCTTCTGCGGGTTTTAATGTGCGCAAATGATGTCATTTTTAAAATGATCAAATATTTTCATTGTACCTTTTGTAACAGCGCTACGGAGCCTGCTGGCGCCATATGAATGAATGTAATGTGTAAGCGCGGAATGGTTTGTTAGGGAGTCATTGTTGAATTAAATTATATATTTTTTATGCTGTTTTTTGATATCGATGCAAGTTATCTCCTTTGATTTTCTCGCAGAATGAACGACTTGAACCTCAGCACTGTGGGAATGGACCAGCTCAGCACTTCCTCAGTTGCCAACGCGTTGCCTGCCTCGGGGGGTCATCATGGGCTAACTGGCTCCCCTCCCCACAATACCATTTCTGCTACAGGTTAGGGCTCTGTAAATGTTACCGAGCGTCCGAAAGAAAAGCCCCGGATATAACACGCATAGTGTCACACGCATAGTGGCTGCTTAACACACAGGATGACCTTTATTTACCGCTTAATCTAAAGGGTTAATTTAGATGCCAAAAAACAAAAACTGTCTGCGCTTCTTACCCTAATAAAGTTGGCAACAAATATATAAACATAATATAAATGAGAAGTTTTGGTTATATGAATTGGCCAAAGCATAATTAAGCTCACCCGCCACGTCAAGGCACACTCTCAATAGGGTGAGAACCTACTCTCTTCTTAATTTAGATGCCAGCCTATCACGTGCACCCTAGTTGAATGGTAGCCCTGCAGCGAATGAATGAGAGGCGTACTCCAGTATGCTTCCTGCTGTCAGTATGCAAATAAGGGGAGGAGAAAAAAGAGACTGCAAAAAGCACTCTGTGTATTTTTTTTAGCTCGAGGCAGGGTTGGAGGGTCCCGGATTTGTGTATTTCATACATTCTTGGCGATTGCTGCAATATTTTGGTGTTAATTTTAAGCTTCCCTTTTGCAGGTTTGCCTGTGGCCATTCCCAATCTGGGCCCGTCGCTGAGCTCCCTTCCGTCAGCGCTCTCCGTCATGCTTCCGATGGGTATAGGGGACCGAGGTGTGATGTGCGGCCTGCCGGAAAGGAATTATACGCTGCCCCCTCCGCCCTACCCTCATCTAGAGAGCAGCTACTTCCGCCACATACTGCCTGGTATATAACGTTCTTCTTTTTACTTACAGAGAGTGTAGTAGATAGATGGAACGGCCTCCTATTAGAAGTGGTAGATACTGAATTCTTATCTGCTATCAAATTCCATGTTTTGAGGATTTATTGGGGCATTAAAAACCAAAATGGCCTTCATAGCCATGTGTGACCCTACTTTTTTGTATGTTTACCTGCAAGCTTTCCAAGACAATATTTAAAAAAACAAAACAAAAAAAAACTGCAAATTTATGAATAAAATGCAGTGTCTTCGTGACGCTTTACTGTACTTAGAGACCTACATTTTGTGAACATGGGAAATCTGCCCTAAATTGGGCATTACATCAGTATACATTTATAACACGCTACAGGAGACGTCTGGTTTTTATTAATATTTTTCATTTTATTATTACGTGCTATTTCCAAATAATTTGACTTTTCTTGGTTTTTCAGGTATCCTCTCGTATCTAGCTGATCGCCCTCCCCCCCAGTACATCCACCCCGGCTCGCTGAATGTTGATGGAAACGGTGGGCTCTCTGTATCTAACCACAATCCCTCTCTGGACCCCTATCAGCCGGGTGGCTCCGTCGGCCTCGAGAACGGCATCGTGTCGCTGGACGCTCGCTCGGTCGGTGGCCACGCTGCTCAGGGTTTACATCCCGCTGATGGCCACGAGGTGCAGCTGGACACCGGGATCAGCATGGACAATGTATCCCGAGTAAACAGCCCTATTACGACCGACCGCATTACAGAGGAACTTGGCATGGAAAGCGTGGCCGGAGATCACGGGCAGATCTCAAACGTCCAGCGCTCTCATGAGACTCTCGCAGTAGATGGTAACCTACCTCCGGATGGTGTCGGTCACGCCGGTGTCCTGCCTTTGCACAGTGGCTCGCTGGAGCTTCCCGTGGTCATGGAGACCGAGCATCACTTGGCGGCACGGTCCGGCATGTCGGAAAGCAGCCTCGGCGATGCCATTCACACGGTAGCCCTGAGCGGTAACCCGGTGAGCGTGGCGCTGTCTACCTCCCACCCGCTCTCGTCCTTAACCTCGGTGTCCCTGCACGGCGCTGGGATGAGCCTGGAGCCCGTCACCGTGTCTTCCATAACCCAAGATGTCTCTATGGGAGGTGGGCACGTTGATGCCGGAAATCTGACGTTTGTCCCGTCCTCCCTGCAGATCGATTCTAACACTAACAAGGAGAACGTGCCAACGCTCTTTACGATCTGTGAGTCTCCATTTTTAATTTGGTCTTTCTACTCCAGAATTTCTCATTGCTCATTGGATGATCGGAAGTTGGCCCTTCGGAACCAGTTCCAGATCTCTGTATAAAGTCCGCCTTTTATTTGAATAAGACGGGAGTCTCATGTTTTAACTTGCTAAGCAAGAGACTCCCACGCCGGGTCTGCTCTGCACATCTATACCTCTATTCTAATCGTGACCTCCCTCCCAACAGGGTGTACTCTGTGTGATCGCGCGTATCCGGCTGATTGCCCCGAGCACGGACCTGTCACCTTTATACCCGACAGCCCCATCGAGAGCAGGGCTCGGCTCTCCCTTCCCAAGCAGCTGGCTCTGCGGCAGTCGGTCACCGGAGCCGATGTAGGTAAGAGAAATAGGACTAAATACATGTCGTTGGTGGCCAGATTGCTAGTTTTTTTTATCCACCCCCCCCTTTCTGGTTATTTTATATTTTAAAATGTCATTAAAAGAATCGGTGACCCCCCATCCTAGTGCCTTTACAACAATAAACATACATTGACTTTAAAGAAAAGGGACACTAATTATATATCCGAACCCTTTAAATCGGTGCCTTCTCTCCTCTGCTTTCAGGTGTTTGGACGCAAGAGACCATCCCGGTCAGGACTTGCTTTGGGCCCTTGATCGGGCAGGAGAGCCAGTCCTTGGAGGTCGCCGGCTGGACTGACAAATCTGCCAACCATATCTGGAAGGTCAGACGCTGCCTTTCCCACCTATTCAGGTTGTCGGCTCGTTGTCTCACGGTGAACCTACAGCTAATGTTCATTGACAGATGGCGAGCGTAGGGTTGTCTTCTGCTGTTCCTCATGGGTTTAAAGAGCGGGACGTGAACCGCTCCATCCATGTTCCTCAATGCGGTACTGGAGAAAACTCTTTAATCAGCCGCCCCGGAATGTGCTCAACAAACGTTTCCATCAAAGGACCGCAAAATATTGTAACATTGAAATATTGTGCTGTAATATTCTGGCCGCCTGAGTAATTGGTTGATCCTTTTTCTTAAGCCGGTCAGTGGGGTTTTTGTCCGTTGCGCCGAGGTTGCGACATAACTTATGACCGTTGTCCTTGGTCTTTCAGATGTATCACAGCGGAGTGATGGAATTCTGCATCATCGCAACTGACGAGAATGAATGTAACTGGATGATGTTTGTACGGAAGGCAAGGTACGGATTCTTTAGCTGCTTTAAAAAAAAAAAGTCGAGTAAAATGTTCCATGATTTGGAGGAATTAATACCAAGTCCGTTTTGCAAACTGTTTTGAAAATTCAGAAGCCGGTGAAGTTCTCAATCTGAAAATGGGATTGGTTTAACTGCAGTGCTGTCTTTTCGAATGTATTTATGTTTTAAGGAACCGAGAGGAACAGAATCTGGTGGCTTATCCTCACGATGGGAAGATATACTTCTGTACGTCACAGGAAATTTCACCTCAGGAGGAGCTTCTCTTCTATTACAGCAGGGACTATGCCCGCCAGATGGGTAAGGCTCACCCCCCACCCATTAAAATGTAAAAAAAAACCCTCGCTCTCTCACAGTGTCTCCCTGTCTTCTTTCCTGCAGCTCCTCTTCTGTCTTCTTTCTTCATCCGCTTCTTCCCGGTCTCGGCTCTGTTGACCAGGCCTCCAGGCACACACCAAGTGGACAGCTTCTCCCCCGTTCCTCCAGTTGGGGGATATGGTGGGCACAGAGTACTCCGGGAGGCCTGGTCAACAGAGCTGAAACCGGGAAGAAACGGATGAATAAAGAAGACATGGAAGACGAAGAAAGCAGCGAGAAATTGATAGAGAGGAACGTCGCTGTACATCACATACATGGACTGAATTTAACGCTACTCTAAAACAGTGTCTCTAAAGAGAGAGCAGTGCCTTCTCACGGCTTTTTGCCTTCTGTCGTATCTTTATCCTTTTCCCTGCTTGGACTTCTTATCCTGGACTGGAGAACCAGTTGTCGCGAGTGATAAATGGCGGTGTTTCTTAACATCGGTCCTAAAGTCCTCACCACATTTCAGTATCTCATTAGGTATTCACAGGTGGCTGGGTCATCCATGGTCTGGTTTTAAAGACCCCTTTGGGGATCAGAAACACTTCAGTCGCAGTATCTAACTAGACCTGAGTCCGTTGGTTTAATAGGTTCTCTTCTAAATTGTTCCGCCAGGCATTCCCGAGCATCCCGAGGTCCTCCTGTGTCATTGTGGAAAGGAGTGTTCGTCTTACGCTGATCTCAAGTCGCACATGAACAGCCATCTCCCCAGCGAGCCCCTGAGCAGCGGAGCCTCCACTCCTGGGCTGACTCCCACCAAGCAGCGCAAGTGGAAATGCTCCATGTGCCCGCGTGCGTTCTCCTCCTCCTCCAAGCTCAACGTGCACTACATGGTCCACATGGGGATGAAGCCTCATAAGTGCGAGTTCTGCAGCAAGGCCTTCTGTGACCCCAGCAACTTGCGGACCCATCTCCGTATACACACAGGTGAGCGAAGCCCTGCGACGTAGACTTCATTAATTGTCTTTTTATAACAGAATTACTAAAGCGTTCTGGTTAGGTGGTCTCTCACTTACCTGGAGGTCAGCTGCGGAAGCTTGGCTCAGGTACGGTCCTGAGGCAAGAGAAGACATTTTATCTCGCCAACATTAAATGCACGTCGTGAGAGGTCTAATCTAATGACCCTCTCTCATCGCTGATTCTGTGTTTAATCCACAGGCCAGAAGAACTACTGCTGCGGTTTATGTGATAAGTCCTTCACCCAGAAGGCTCATCTGGCGTCGCACATGATCATTCACACCGGCGAAAAAAATCTCAAGTGTGACTTTTGCGATAAGATGTACATGAGGCAGCAGGACCTCAAACAACATGTTCTCACCCATAATCAGTGAGTACTAATACGTTGCTGAAGTAACTTTCCATCTATAATGCCCCAACCCCTGTGCGTACTACCTATAGAGCCTGTGAACCATCAGGTGCCTGTTGGGTCCCCTTTTGGCCCTGAATGGGT